>NW_026947495.1:27545000-28925000 GCF_034190915.1 Cavia porcellus | reverse complement strand
CTTGTATCTCTGTCTTGCTATTTCCAACTTGCAGTCGGCTGCCAATGAACTGCGGCCCCACCATGCCACCTGCCTTGGAGCCAACTGAGTGTGGACTGAAACCTACAGGAACTGTAAGAAATTAACCTTCCCTTACCTAACTTTGGGCATCAGGTATTTTATCTGAGCAATGAGTAAAAACGTGACTAAGACAGATAGGTTCCTGCAAATTCATGGTAGGTTTTTCCAAAAATTTGAATTGTATCTCATTAGTCATAATTTAGTCATATGGCCATAGATATCTGCAAGAAAAACTGAAAAATGTTATGTACATTCAGTGAAATACATACTGAATAAACATTCAATTAGTACTGAAAATAAGCAGTCTTTAATAGTCTGTCTTACTCTAAAGCAATAGTATCTTTGGGTAAATCATGGTTTCTTATATTCAAATGTTCTTCCAAAATAGTACATATACAAGAAAATTTCACCAACTTGTGAATATAATAAAAGGTCATGTTTACATTATTATTCTAAATTATGAGGATCTTGGCCTTGTATCCATCTCATTGGAGAAAGTTCCAAATATTTCTAGAAATTTCTTCCCCTAAATATTTCTGACATTCCCCAGAGGAGCAGCTAGGTGTTCACAGACCATTTCTTACTGTTGTGATTTTGATGCACATTGGTGGAGGAGCAGAGATTGATACTTCTTGAGGCCAAACACTATATTGACCACTCTGTTGTGAGCAACATGCCCATTGTCAATGGATCAAGACATGCACCACTACCTGGGGCATGCATATAATCCTAGGTATTTGAAAGAGTGACACAGAAAGAATATTTCTAAAAGTGTACCTACCTTGATGCAGTACAATTGTCTTAATGTGTTTTCTATGTTCTTTGCCTATTAGTCTGGTGTTAATCTGTATGTATAATAATTTTATAAGAATTTGCAAAATGAACAAATGAATCTGATGCTGGCAAAAAATGGGAAGGGAAGAGCAGAATAAAAAGAATTGGGATGTGTTGTGTACATGTACTAATTCTGCACAATAAATGCAGTCTTTATTGCATATAAGTACTAATAAACTAATGAATTTGACAGAAATCTGCAAAACTTAATAAGACTTTGTAACAAAAAAAAAAAAAATAAACAGGGCTGAAGGCTGCAACTCAGTGCAAAGGTCCTGGGTTCAGTCTCCAGGGATACCACAGGTATACACACAGATCTGTCAGGGATGGTTCTTTATAGCATCCTGTCATGGATCTCAGTTTATTTCTCCCTTCAACAATAGCCTCACAAATGTTAAAATCTTTTAATTCAGTGATTCTCACATTAATGTGGTCCATAAAGATTGTCCTGTTACCAAAAATAACTATGCTAATTTAGTAGTAATTAAATTTTCAACACTGTCAGTGAGTTAGCCCACTACTTTCAATTTACCATTAGCACTAATGAACGGGAGTTATTTGACCTTAAAAAATTCTCTTCACTTTGTTTTTTGAGACGGAGTCTTGGTATATAGTTCAGGTTGGCCTTAAACTCACTGTGTAGTCCAGGCTAGCCTTGAATGCATGGCCATCCTTCTGCCTCAGTGTCCTATGTGTTGGAATTACAGGTATGCACCACCGCACTATCCCACCTTCCACTATTTCACAATCAAGTTCCCTCTGGGAGGGTCAATTGTCCCTAGTTACAATTTGCCTTTGACCACATTATTGAAAGTTCATTGATTTAATATCTCTGGACATCAATAGAGAAGGGTCATGGACTCATGGTTTCAGTGCCTTTGTCTTAATAAATCTTGTGTATTAATTTGTGGTCGTAAATAGTCAAAAATATGAAGGCAAGTCACTTATCTGGAAGCATCTATTAGAGGAATGCATGTATATATAATGGGAAAGGTGTGATAGAAGTTCATAGATGTACCATTTCTATGCCTTGGGCCTATTTTGTGCCCTGAAACCAGACACAGATAGAGAATTTCAAAGGTGTTAGTGCAACCTAGGATAGGAAAGTATGATCCGGGACAAACAAGTGAAGTATCCTCGTTGCAGATGATTGTATAGATGATCTGGAAAAGGTTGTCAGAAATGAGAGAACACCAATTTTACAGAAAATGTGGAAGGACTCCAGAGTCTGATGTCTTTCTTTGTTTTTCTCAAGGCCGGTAATACAAATGAGCACTCTAAAACTTTTTTCAGAAGATGAGTTTACATTATTTCAGTTTCTAATTAACTAAATTTTAACATTAACTGTAAAGATATAACAGTTTCCCTTTAAAAAAAAACTATGCTATTAGTTAACTACTTTTTGAATATATTAAGTATACTCTGGAGGCATGCTAGAAATTCTCCCCACCCCCAAATATTTTCCTCTTTAAGTATATATTGTGTATGTCTTAGGTGTTATAACCTTTTACTTCAGTAAATTAGCCAAGAGGGTAATTACAGTGCATTAAATTATAGAATAAATGGACATGAACATATTACTACAGCTGCACATAGTAGACTAGCAGATATCAAAACCCACCCTTGATTGGTGCATAAAAAATTAAGAGGAGGAGTAGAACAAGCAGAACAAGGTGTCCAAGCCCATGTTAACATCAACTGAAGGCTTTTCAACAGTACCACCAAGAAGAATAACAGGGAAACTAGGTGTGTTAGATGACAGGTCTTGGTCTAGGCAGGTATTCCTGTGAGAGCTGGATTCAAGCAGAGAACTAAACACCTGGGTACAAAACTACAGTACCCAAGGTGAGTTGAAAAGACCAAAGCATGAATCAGTACTCAAGGGTTAATAAGAACAGAACAAAACATATAATTAAAATAGAAATGATGTCTACAATTGCAACTGATAAAATAAAGGCTTAAAGGAACCATGAATTGAACTCACCTATAAAGTTCTCTATAGATTCATAGATTCTGGAGAAAGTCACCAATTATAGGGACTTTCTACCTTCCAAACTCTAAGCCTTTGAGATTCAATTTTGCTTGACTGAAATTATTCTACATTCACATTACTTGACTATAAGGACCCTGTGACATCAAACAGAAGATACATTCTCTGGCCCCTCTTTTTCTTCTAATAGATAGTTGTGTGGTTTTAAAAAGACTATTAAAACAAGTAATATTTGAGTCTAAGTCCATGCTAAATGTTTTACACATTACCTAATTGAATTTTAAAAACTATTTACATTGAAAACAAGGGTAGAAGAGCCCGAGATTCAAGTTTGTCTTTCTTAATAATTGAGGTTTCTAGATATCAAGTTCTTTAAATGCTTCCTCTGTAAAAGTAAGGAACCAGTTTCATGTTTTGTTTTGTTTTGTACTGGAAATCAAACTTATGACCTCTTGTTTGCCAGGCAGGCTTTTGTACTGCTGAGCTATACCTCTGGCCCAAGAACCAGTTTCTTATCCTACCTTTAATTATCATGCAATTAAATTGTTTGTCATGCAATTAAAAATTGTTTGACACTTTACATTTTTGAGACTTCCTTTCATGTTTAAGTTAGTTTGTTAGTAATTTTCAAGAGGAATTTCCATAGTACAGTACAACTGTGAATTCAGGTTGTGGGTATATAGTAGAGATTCAGCATGGTAGATAACCATATAGTCTTCACCTTTTAACAAGCTTTGATTTCAGTGTAGTTTTTCATTGTATCAGATTCCTTAGAAAAGTCACTCATTTCCTCTACGTCTATTCATATATACAATGGGGGTAAGACATAAAATATGGTTAGCATGAATATCAAGTGAAATTGTGTATATAATAGATGTGCATGGGGATTAGAATTCAGTAGGAGATATAAAAACAAACTGAAGAACCAACAAAACTAAATAAAATATAAAAGACATACATATAAAATATAGCAATTTATTTTTTTCAATTTTCTATCATTAATAAATGCTTGCAGTACAAAATAATTACATCTCTCATGGGTAGCTGGTACATACATATAACACATCTTTTTTACTTTCTCATCTTCCCTCTATCTCTTGGCCTCCTTCCCATTTGCAACATAATTATCTTCCTATTTCCCCTTCTCTTCTTTTATTTTGCTCTTCATCTACACTTTGTGTTTCTTATATAAGAGGAACTATGTGCTGTTTAAGCTTGTGTCTCTGATTTATTTCACTTACATTGTGGTCTCAAAGTGCATCCATCTTTCTACAAGTGACTCAAGTGTATTCTTCTTTATGGCAGAATAATATTCTATTGTGTACAAATACCACATTTGCTTTACTGATTTATCTGCTGATGATGTATAGGCCACTTCCAAGTTTTAACTGCTATGAATTTTGCAACTATAAACATGGCTCATTGTAATATGATATTTCTAACTCTTTCAGCAAGCTGATTAGAAGGAGAATAGCAGGGTTGAATGGAATGTCTGATTTTATTTTTTTGAGGAACAGCTATTCTGATTTCTCTAATAGTTGTTTCAATTTACATTCCCTGTAACAATATAAAAGAGTTCCTTCTTCCTCAGAGCCTGGCTAGCGTGTACTTGTTTGATTTCTTGATAACAGTCATACCTTCTGGGGTAAGATGAGATCACTGCGTTTTAATTTGCATTTCTTTAATGGCCAAATATGTTGAACATTTTTCATGTGCTTATTGGCTATTTATACTTCTTTGAGAAATGTCTATTCATTTCCTATCCCCATATTTTGATTGGGTATCTTAATTTTGGCAATTTAATTGTTTGAGTATTTTATATATTCTAGTTATTAACCCTTTGTTTGAGGAATAGATGGCAACAAGTTTTCTATTCTGTAGGTTGTCTCTTTTTTCTGTTGGTTGTTTCCTTTGCTAGGGAGAAACTTTAATTTGATGTGTTTCCATTTGTTGAATCTTTGATCTTATTTCTTATACAGTTGGGGTTCTGTGGAAATATAATAGATTTAAAAATATATCTTATTTGAGACATAAAGATAGCAAATGACGCATCCTAATAGTATTCATATTTTACCTTAAGTGTAGAGAAACTTAGAAAGTCTTAAAAAGAAAAACAGTGAGATTTTTCATTTTAAATAATCATTTAACTGCATGTGCAGAATGGATTGAGCAAAGGAAGAAGCACAAAAGAGAAAATTCTGTAAGGCTAGGTGACCATATAAATGAAAAAAGAAACTGACAGAATTTGATTTGATTGATCTTTGGGATGGATTAGGTTTAGGGGTTGAAGACAAGTGTTACTGTCTCTAGCTGAGTCTAATTTCTGGGTTTAACAGTTGAGAGAGGAGTGTTTGGAAATGAGAATCAAGAGTTAAAAGTTTGAAGTCTTTAAATCTAGAAAGGGGAGGAAGAAAAAGGGGAGAAAGACAAAAAATTAAAATGTGTTATATCCATTTACTAGCTCCCCATGATGAAAGTAAACATGTACTAATAAAATTTTTAAGAAAAGAAAAATAATTTAAAATCTCAGGAATATTTGAGATATCTAAGCAGATATATGAAATAGATAGTAGGTGGTCATGCTTGAGATCTGTACTAGATACATATATTTTGGAACCATCAAAAATACTTTTGTGTCATTTTATATTTATGGGAAAGGATGAAATCACTGATAGAACATACGGACAAAAGAGGGGAAAATTAATCTTGAAGAAACCCAATACTAGAAGGTAGAGGAAATGTTTTAAAAAGAAATTCTTTGAAATTATAGAAAGAAACTGAAGGTTTATTTTCTATATAGCACAATTTTAGAAAGTTCAATATTTTATTTTTTAATTAACTGCATCATATTTTTCTAATGAGATTATTATTTCTGAAAACAAGAATATGATTCTTCTTCATGGGTACATTATACTATATTGTAAAAATCCAAGATATATTTTGGCTAGATATATGAAAAGCAGTGATAAAATAAAAAGTCTAACTTACTTCAGAAAACTGAAAGTCATCTTTTTTTTCATAACAAATCCTTACAGCCTCCAGAAGATTTCTAGGAAGATTTTAGCCCTTCTTTTTGCAAAAGAGTGATAGAAACTTTTCATAGGAAAACCATTTTCTTCCTTGTCTACTTAAATCAGTTATCTTACTTGTTGGGAGATTAAGGCCATTCACTTGCAATAAAGACATTAAATCAGAGGTTGACAAAATAGGCAAGTATCTGATTATGTTTCTGGACCTATTCAATAGCTAATCAAAACTGTAATCTTTACTTGATTACATTTAAGAAGAGCAACACTTCAGTTTTGTATCAGTTAATCATGAAACCAAAAAATCTATTAAATTACTTAATAGCATGTATACCACCTGCCCACAGGTACAGTAATTAGTAAGAAGCAGAAAAGCAGAGTAGCAGTAAGATTATTCTAAGAAAATTTTAGTTTTGACACTTAAATTATGACTGGCACAATAGAGATCTACAAGATAAATAAAAGGATTTTTAGTGGAAGTGGACACACAAATTTAAAAGTAAAAGATGTAAAATTTATTTATCTGACAGTGGTGATGCCATCACTCCTAGTCTTTTTTTGTGTGTGGTGATAGTGAGGTTTAAGACATGGTCTCACTGTATATTTCAGGCTGCCCTCGAACCTACCATGTAACTCAGTCTGGCCTTGAACTTGTGAAGATCCTCCTGTGTCAGCCTCCTGAGTGTTAGATTTCAAGTGTGTGTCACCACTCCCAGCTTCACCTCTAGTCTTATAGATGTTTAATTTGAGGAAGTTTAGTCTTTTGACAGAAACGAAAATAAGCACAGATCAATAAAACAAGCCAAATCAAAAAGTCTTTCAAGTAATCTACTCATTACATAACTCTGGATCAATTAACATAAACTTTAAGATATGTATGTGTGTGTGTATATATAAACATAATTACAAATATGTTTCTTAACATTTATCAACATTTTCATGTGTTAATTATAACAATGTTTTATAATCTTGATTTCTAGAGAATCATAGTCCGTGTGACTATGATGAAAAAATGAGAAGTGTATATATACTGGTACAAAAACAAACAATATCAGAAATATAAAGTGTAAAGTAAAAACCTTTATCACTCAAGTCCAGCCTTTCATATTGAGGACAACTATTTTATGTAGGAGTATGTAAGGGCTATGTAGCTTCAAAGAAGTACATTCAAGTGTTCTTCAGTTTCTGGTGGAGTCATAGCCCAGTAAACTCCTTATAAATTGAAGGTAATTTAAATTGAAAATGCATTTGATAGACTTCACCTTGCAAACTTTACAGCTGGGAACACAGTACACTGTAGTGATTAGTTGTTTAAGCTTTTAATTCCACCTGCCTGTGAGCTGCAGCTGGCGGCCATAGACAAGCAGTTCCAGAGAGGATCACACCGCACAGGACATCCAGGAAAACATCACCATTTGCAATACAAGGGCAGTTTCTACTGAGTGCATATCACTTTTGCACCATTTTAAAGTTGAAAAGTGTAACTCAACCCATAGTAAATTGGGGATTATCTATGTTATGTATTCATTCATCCAACAGACATTTATTGGACATTTATTACTTGTGCTGTACATGAGCAAATGCAAATATATATATATCTTCCTGAGGTTATCTTTACTAGGAAGATTTTCTTGGATAGACCAGCTTATATAATTTTTTTCTGCTTCCAAAAATTTTTGTCTGCCTTTCATCTCTGATTCTTCCTTCCTTCCTTCATTTCTTTACATTTGTAGATCATAAATGACATAACATACATTATTATCTTCTAATTAATTAATTTACTGAGAGGACATGTAATTTTTCACTTCAAATATTGTTTTTATACTTACAATAAAATAAAGACTATTTCAGGGATTCTGAGGTCAGAAGATATGAGTTTAAACTCTGGTGTCTCGGCTTACCAGTTGTGTGATCGTAAATAAGTTTTTCTGAGTTTTTCTAACTCATTTTCCTTGTCTCTAAACCAAGGGTAACATTTAGGCTGGTCCCATGGGATATTTTGAAGATTAAATAATTTCATATAAAATGACTAAAACAGAGACCATGTGCTCAATACATCAAAATACATAGTTCATTTATTTGTTTTCAGACATGGTCTTGCTGTGTAGTCCAGGTTGGTCTTAAACTTGATATATAGCCCATGCAGGCATTGAATTTATGATCATTCTAGCTCAGCATCTCTAGGGTTGGGACTACAGGTGTGTACCACAATGCCCAGCAAATCAATATATGTTGGCTATTGCTATTTTCAGCTTTTTTTTTTTTTTGCTAAAGATGTTTTTATTATTGTTATTAATGTGTATGATGTATTCAGTTTATTAATTTGTATCATCATTCTTCTTCTTTGCTGTCTGTTCTTCCATAAAACTTATTTTTCCCACGTTTGCCAGTATTTTTGGTGAATTTTTTTATCGGTAATATTAAGCTACTTTATAGGATAGGAGGTAGCTAATTCATGTCAGAATTAGTTACTGTGTTGAGGGGACTTTGTGCATTTTCTAAATGAATCAACTGACACCGTTTCAAAAGCCTATTGAAATATGATTATTTTGATATCAGTGCATATTTGTGTGTGTATTCCTGTGTAAATGTGTATGTATGTGTTCACATTTGCCTCACTCATGATATGATTTTAGGTCACGTCATTATTTGATTTTCTTTTTTTAAAATTTTATTTAAAGAAAGAATAAACAAAACAGAAAATGGGTAGAAATAATACATATGTTCAGAGAAAAAATAAACAGTAATAAATCACTAGTTAATGTTTACATACTGTCCTTTTACAAATAGTTGTTCAAGATATAAAAGTGAAATATATAAAGTGGGAATTCAAACAGTGAGACCTCAAACAGTTCTGTTCAACTGTCCAACAAAAACTTAGTGACATGGTTGTCAATCTTATACACTTAAACATACATACAGTTATCCATATCTTCATTTATATTGGGATTGCACAACTAAAGCATGCAAAGTCATTCTGAACAAAGAATAATAGTATTGCTGGATTTCACATCATGACACTCTGGGATCAGCACTGGGTACTGTAGTGTCTTTTTTTAAAATTTTATTTAAAGAAAGACTAAAAACAGCAAATGGGTAGAAATAATATGCACTTTCAAAGAAAAAAATAAATAGTTAGAAATTACTAGTTGATGATTACAGATTGTCCCTTACAAATAGTTATTCAAGATACTAAAGTGGAGCATCTTCTGCCATCTTTTTTAAGAATCCCTCTCCCCTTTCACTTCCCCAGGGTACATTGTGCATTTTTGGTTCTGACCAAGACCCTTGGTTTTAAATTTGAGGTGGGCAACCTGATATTTACCTAAGTGGTTTTGAACCTTCTCTCTCCTGGACTTGATCTCTAAATGTACTCCTTTACCTATTAAAGCCTGTCTTTCCAACCTATCTACAAATACTGGTCTAGTTACCCCTATTACTCTCTGGTTCTCTGACACATACAACATTGTTTTTTCATATTTTATTTTCAGTCCATGTACTCTTTTTCATGTTAATTATATTTCCTATAAATAGCATCTTGGTGGACCCTACCTCCTGATCTACTCCACATGTGGTGATTTTTTTTTTAGTGTATCAAGGCCATCTATATTAGAGATTATAACCTACCTTCTCTTCCTCATTTCTGTTATGCTTTTTTTTTGCCATCAGTTGTCTGCTTATCTTCTTCATTCTGTTTTCTGCTCCATTCATTGAGGCAACTCTTCTACTGTTCCTGGAATCCTAGTACTTTTCTCTCTCTCTAGAATGCCCTGCAGTAATTCTTTGTAGAGTTGGATTGGTGGTTGTGAACTTCCCAAGTTCCTCTTCGTCTTGGAAGCATCTTGTTTCTCCATTAATTTTTAGAGACAGTTTAGCAGGGGCATATCAATCTGGGATGGGGGTTATTTTCTGTCAGGACTTGGAATATTTCACTCCAGGCTGTTCTTGACTTGATGGTTTATGTCGAGAAGTCTGCCATTATTCTGATGGGCTTTACTTTATAGGTTATCTGTTTCTTGTCTCTAACAGCTTTTAATATTATGTTCATATATTGAATTTCTGGGATCTTGATTATTATATGCCTGGGTGTAGCTCTGTTTTAGTTGTAGTTGGATGGAGTTATGTATGCCCCATACATCAGAATATCATTTCCTTTTCCTATGTTTGGGAAGTTTCCCTTAATTATTTCTGTGAATAGCCTTTGTAGTTCCTTTGTTTGTACGCCTGTTTCTTCATTCACATTTTTAAATCTCAAATTGTAGATCCTCTTGTAATCTTCTAACCTTTGAATTGTTACTGCTTGTTTCTTTGTTATTTAAAAGTTTTTCCTTTGATAATCCCACATTGCAAAACTGTCCTCCAGTTTGGATAATCTATCCTTATTTTCTTTCAAACAGATTTGCCATCTTTCCATAAAGGAATTTTTTTTTTTTTATTGGTACCGGGGATCGAACTCAAGACTGCCTGCTTGCAAGGCAGGCACTTATGCCACTGAGCTAAATCCCCAGCCCCCTCCATAGAGTTTTTAATTTCCTGGCAATCTTTTTGAATCTGCTTCATGTATTCTATATTTTCCTTATATGCTTCATCAAATGGTTCTCTCCTTTGTTTGAGTTCTTCCCTTCTTCCATCTGTGTCTGCATGTGGGGTGTTTAGCATCTCTTTTATTAATCTTCTCATATCTTGCTTTAGTTGGCTAAATATTTCACTTCTGAACTCATCTATGAGGTCCTGAAGATATCTCTATGTCCACTGGTGCCATGTCTGCTATTGCATGCTTGCTGTTGTCATTCTCCTTTGTATTTACCTATTCTAGGTCAAAGTTCTCAGGGTTGGGACCTGGGGACTTTTTGTTGTTACTTCCTCTCCTCACCTTTTTTTGTTTCTTCCAGGAGGCCCCAGTTTCTTTCTTTGTTGGTTATAATTCTTCTGAAGCATGCTGGCTAGGTGACTCTTTCCACTGCTATGTGCTAGTGAGTTGCAGAGAGGGGCAGCATATGCTGGCCCCTCCCCTTGGATCAGTCAAGCTGCTGAGGCCTGCATTCGGTTACTCTGCACCACCTCCCCTCTTCATCAGTCAAACTTCTGAGGCTTCACTGCATTAATGCTGTTAGGTGTGCCACCACCATAGGGAATTGATTTCAGATAACCTATTGGATCTCAACCAGGTCATGTGACCCAGGCCTAGCTCATTCCACCAATGCCATTTGGGAAGAGAACAACTGACTGAAGTCACTGCTGTCCCTTTTACTTGCCTGTCCTGCCTGGTCTCAGAATGTCCGCCGGAGCCACCCTTTCTGTGGAATGGCTCCACTCCCATCACTCACCACAGGTCCATGCAGGCTCCCTGCCAGCTCAGCTCTCTGTTCGGCTGGCTAACCACTGACTTCAGTGTGACTGTGCCTCCAGTGTGTCAAAGCAGCGGGTCCTCGGAGGGCCTGGCAAGTCACCTGCTGCAGCAGAGCACTGAATGTTTAGCTGTTCCAATAATGGCACCAGGATTGTATATTTGATTGGTCCTTCTCACCTTAGTTTCTTATTGGGATGAGAGAATTCATCCCCCTCTGGGGCTCCCCACACTGTATTATGTTGAATTCTAAGTTAGTATCTCAGGTAGCCTCTGTAGCCAGCGGTTATCTATTTAACATCTAGCAACATCCCTTACTCTTCCCCTTAGTCTTAAGGGCAGATGTGGGCAGCCATGTTTATACCACCTTGGTTTTCTTTTTTATCATATATGTTTAATTTTTAATACCTGAATAAAATATACATACCCCTATAAAGCAAATTAAATCACTAGTGGGATAAAGTCAGGATTATTAATCAATTATTGATTAGTAATTAAACATATGTTCACAACTATAATTTAAAATTTATGAATAAATAAGACAAGTGAGTCGATTATAAATTATGTTGCAATTGGCAAGATTTTTTTTATTGGAAAGCACCAGAGAATAGTTCTTTACTATATAAAGTCCTATAGGAGAAAACTTCATTGAAACTAGAAAATATCTTCTAGCTTTTTTCATTTGTGGTTCAAGCTTATTCCTGTTTAAAGGTGAACTGGAGAGGAAGAGGTGGCAATGCTTCAGGAATGAATGACTAAGTATCTGGATGGCACCGACATAAGAAACGTGTATTTTCAAGGGTGTGTTAATTTCCAGAGTACATATTCCTCAGCACAGCTGAAGTTATTTAGATATTCCCAGGGAATAGCTGATATAAGAACTGGACATTCCCATGAACATTTTTCATGTTGGTGGTGAAGGGATTATTAAATAGATTTGCCATTGTCTCTCAGTTTCTAACTGGACTTGGATTTCTGAATTCTCCCTAAATGATTCTCATTATATCTGAGGAATCTATTAGTCACCCCTCAATTACATGCCCCCAAAATGACCTCCAGACAGGGGCAAAATTTAACTACTGTAATGTGGGCGCTTTTATGGACATTCTTTTACTCACATTTTGTGTGGGACAAGGGAGGCTATAGATCAAGTATGTAGAAAAGGCCTCAGAAGAGTCTGTCTGCCTGAGCTGGCAGTGGCGTCAGTCCTTAACGCCTTAAGAGAAAACTCAGCCAGGCAGATTGTAAATGGCCAGGGAGGCTTCTGTAGAGCTGTATTTCTTTGGAGCTGGGAGGCAGATGACCTTTCGATTCCTCAGAAGATCTTCAATAAGTAGTATATTATGACTTTACTTCGCCAAATTTGCCTTTTCCTCCTACGTACTCAACCAGAGAGTCTTCATTTACTGAGCTCATAAAATTCCACTCATGGATGGAATTAACTGTTCCCTAGTTTCAGACCTGGCTCCTGCTGCCTCCACTGCTTTAGTATCACAAGTAGGATTAGGACAAAATCTTTTATTGAGGGTCCAAGGAGTCCTATTACAACATAAGAGGTCAGGTGGAGTGTCACTTTTCTTTTTTAAAACTTACAGATCAATTTATTTCTTCCTAAAACCTACAATTGAAAGAGTATTTTATTTTGAAGTGCCACATAAAGTAACTGTGTTTTTTTAAAATTTTGTCTCCTGCCAATTTTATGATGTCTTCTAATATTATAATTAACAAATAATAATTAATCTCTATTCATATTTATTCAATATTGGATGTCCTTGGCTTTTCACTTGCTATGGTGATTTTTTTCTCTCCTAATGTTGAAGTAAAAAAGAAGGAAAAGCTGTCAAGAATATTACCACAGAGGCACATTATTTTGAAATTTGAATTTTGAAATGTTGTGGAGAAAGGTTTCTAGATAAGGAATGAAAGATAGAAGGGTGATACATAATCTAAATTTTGGGGAAAATTAAAAAAATACTCATTGTTTTTATCCTTCTGGTTTGGGAGGGAGAAATGAGGGACAGAATGATATATTCGTTTTGTATTTTACTTTTCTGGTTATGAAGCATTGGAATAAACACTTGACATACACATTTGCTGTTTTGCAAATATTGCCTGTCCTGGATTTTTGTTTCTCTGGAAGGGATTTGTCAGAACCACTTAATGTCTGAGCTTGTCTCTGTCTCTGAGATGGCTCATCACACTTGACTTCAGGTTTCCAGACTCCCGCCGAAGTGACTAGTATCTCTTCCCACTTTCGTTAATGCCATTGAAGGATATTAAGGAGGAGGAGCAGTGCAGAAGGAGCAGTCCCTTGTTTCCATGGCTCTTTATCAGCTGATTTCTACTTGGGGTTACCAGTGAAACTTACAGCTCAGAGGAAGAGCAAAGGGGAAGGGGCAGGATATTTTTCTCCTTCATCTCTCTCTGTAACCAAGTCTCTCCTATGGTTATAGTTATCAATGTTGTGGTTTCAAATTCCTTCAGGTAATGCTGGCTATTGGACTTACTCTGCTAAGTGTTGAGCAAATTTATATGAATAGACTAAAATCAGAAAGACAAAGCATGAAACATTGTTTTTGTTATTGGAAAGGCTAAGAGTTTCTTTCCAGTGAAAATATACTCATCAAAGAATATTAGACAATATTTGAGATCTCGGATGGGGAATGAGATAAGACTTCAGTCTGTACCTAGAAAGCAGGTCTTTGTTTTGACCTGGTGTGGTGACCTGAGAGCAAGAGCAGAGAAGAATGTTCCATTTTAATTTATTCCAAACAGAAAGAAGGGGGCTACAGTTGAACTGTTCAATTGCTTTTCCAGTTCTGCTATGAGATGTCAATCTTCCTTTCAGGAGTGGGCAGAAATTAGGAAACATGTAGAAGTTTTTATTTTGTTAGCCTCAGGTTGGAGTGCTAAGACAGACATAAAAGAGTCTTTCCACAAATACCTAGATTAAGTGATTATCAATATCAGCTCCTTCAATACCAACTCCTTACTGCACTTACCATAGAAAAGACTGTGAATAATATACCAAGCCATTAGTACTAATATTTGTTGATTGTAGAAAGTACAAATAAGATTTTAGAACTTTATTCCATAAGCATGGTATATCAATCAAAAAGATATTATTTTAACATTAAATGATACTAATCTTTCACAAGGAATTTAATGTGATTTTTACACAACTAATGAAACCCAAACATATATTCATGAACTAAAATGGTAAAGTAATTGGTTAGCTTGACAAAAACCAGACAGAAAAAGCACCTGAGGGTCCTGCTTTCTTTCAGGAGGATAATGAGCAGAAATTAAGTCTCTATTTTACCAACAAGACATTATAATTTTTTACAGAGATTTCTTGAAAAGATTTTAATCCTAGGAACGACTGCTATAACATTAAAGATGCTGGGCGGGCGACAGCTTGTATTTTTCAGCGAGAGTGCTACATTTTCAAAGTGGTTTAAATCTCACTACTTACACTCTAATCTACTTTTAAGAATAGTTTTAGTTTGAAAAGCTGTTTTTGTGTTGTTGAGAAAACCTAGTTTGAATAAAATTTCATTTTGAAATTATCTTTAATTTAGGAAAATCACAAAATAATCCAGATAAGTATTGTGCAACCTTTACCTAGATGCCTTGACTATTGATATTTTGCAACACTTGTCTTATTATTTTATTTGTCTCTCCTCACTGACTTTCTTCACATACTTTTTTCTGGGACATTTGAAAGTTGCAAATATGATGCTACATTTTCCAAAAATATTTCCTTAAAATAAAGGCATTCCCTTACATAACCACAGTGCTATTACCAAAGTTGGAAAATTAACTTTGATACAGTATTATCTAGCCAACAGACTTTATTAAATTATTGCTAACTGTCTTAATATTTTTGTTCAAATTTTTTCAGGTTTCAATTCTGATTCCATTTAGGTTTGCACTTTAAACAACTCATAGTACTTTAAATAAAGCCAAAGTTACCTATTTGTGGGACACTGGTATTCTGTGTCTGTACTGATTACTGCCTTGTGTGAAACTTGACCTATGAAGGGCATCCCCTAAAGTTTCTTTTAATGAAAGCTTTCCTGGAACCTCTTCTAAGTTATATTTAATGTTAAATGGTAGACCAACAGTTCACTTTCCTGACAGATTTTCTTCTACCTACTGAATATACATGGGCAGCCTCATGGTAATTCTTGAAAAGTTTCCCCTTTGGTGGCAAGAACTGCTTGCTCCTTTCTCCTTCACATTGACTCCCAGATGATGTTGTGCCTGCCTGTCCCTGAACTTGGGGTTACATGCTGATACTGTGTAGCATCTTGCTGCCAGTGCTCGCCCTTGTATTTTGCTACTTGCTATTAATGTTCAGAAGAGATTTCCCTGGCTTTTATGATCCCATGAATATTTTGGGAAGAAATTTGATAATAAGCTGTGTCTTAATTCTGTTCATGTGAATGTTGTTTCCATACTGCTTCCTCCCCTGCTTAATTTTGCCTCTCCTGGAACCCATTTTGTATTCATATACTAGAGCTCCAGCTAGCCCTGGTTCTCTGAAGTTTTCATTGCATCAAATCTGTCTAACAGAATGAGACTAATTTGATACAAATTTCCATGCTTGTGATATTGACAATCAGGAACTGGCCTTTGTGTCTTCAGAAACATACAGATGAAAACTGGCTCCTACACTCACAGACCATGTGAATAGATTTAACTGAAGTCCTTATGTGGCCCACACTAGAACCTGGTTTAGTCATCAGGGTAACAGGAAGATGGATTTAATAATGCATTTACTCCTTATAATTCAAATAGCCACCCTGAACCTCAGGTTAGCTGAAAATTGTATAGGTAGAAAAGTAGTAGTATAAAGCTTGGAAAACTAGGTATTCCTAGTTTGAATAAAGGATAAGATGAAAAATATTTAAGTTAAATATACTAGAGCTAGCTTCAAGAATTAGGTTGTGGCATCTTAAACAAAATACCTATTAGCAATTTGGTTCTGTTCCTCCAAATGGTTCTTGTTAGATCAGCTAAGTCCAAGAGATAAATAAAGCGTCTTATGAGGAAGAAAATTACAGAATCTTTATTAAAATCATGTAATTATGACCATTAAAATACTAGATGCATGTTGACTACTAATTACCTGTATTCAAATGTTCATAAATGGATTTTTGTATTATAAGTTGGCCCAGATAAATATATGCTTATTTCTATATACCTGTTTTCAATTGCTACTTAAATGCTGCTCATCCTGCTTTTCTTCCTAGAGGCCAGAGGCCTTCCCTGCCACTCATGTAGCAGGCAGCAATGCTCCAGGGCTTCCCTTAAGTGTGCTCTCTGCTAACTGTTTGACCTGTGAAATCACTGTCTCTAGTTTGTTTGGTATTGTTCAGGGTTCTAACAGCTGGATTTCTTCACAGTTTTGTCTCACTAACTCTATTTGATTTTAGACAAGAAACTTAAGACCTCCTTATATGGACTGTCATCACTTTCTATATATTTATTGGTTTACTAAAATGAATAAGCTTTATTATTAGAACAATATTAGAATTCACAGAGCAAACTGAAACAAGAGATTTCACATTCCATATGTCTTAGTTAATTCTTTCTCATTGCTGAGACAAAATACCAGACAACAAAAGTTAAAGGGAAAGGTTTATTTAGATTACAGTTAGTAGAGTTTTCATTCTGTATTTGGCTGGGTCCACAGACAAACATCACAGAGGAGAAACAGTTGATGAGAGGCAAAAAGTAGCAAAGCAACAAGGACAACCACAGACTTTCTATCTATTGTATCTTATACAGGCTATTTAAGGAATCTGTCACTCACACCCTTGAAAAGCTGGGATTGGAAATCCCATTTGTTCCAGCTATCCCACTTCTAGGCGTGTTCCCAGAAGAACTGAAAGCATCATACCACAGTGATATATGTGTACCCATGTTTATAGCAGCACAATTTGTAATAGCCAGATCTTGGAAACAATTTAAGTGTCCATCAACGGAGGAATGGATAAAAAAGTTGTGGTATATTTATACAATGGAGTACCACTCAGCTATAAAGAATGAGATATTTATAAATAAATGGACGCAGCTTGAGACCATACTCATAAGTGAAAGAAATCAAATTGACATGTATGAATACTGAATAGTTTCCCTATTGTAAGAAATGATTCAAATATACAAAAGTATGTGGTAATCATGCTTCCCCATTATGTGGTTTTGAAGCCTTATAAAGTTTCACTCAATTGGAATGGCTTTATTCTGGGTTGTTTGATATTATTTCCTGTGATGATATGGACAGCTATTTTGAAGAAAACAAGACATCGTAATAGCTAGTGCTGATTTAATATCATCTTGTTTTGAAGTCCCACCAAATTGTTGTTCTTCTGTCTCCATCGGTTTTATCATGTTGTATCTTACTGGATTTTATTATATTTGATAGTATAAACAAAAATTTTTATAGGCAAAGAGATAATATTTAGAACTAGCTAGTGGAAACTATTGTTAATTTTCCACCAGCTGGTTCTAAATACCCTGTAATACTTTCATCCTCTTGAATCGTTTCACACTGCCTTGATATGTTTGAAGCCAGAGTGTACGAAGTTATACTCAAATATTTCAAGGAAAGAGACACTATGGTAACTACTATTAAGTCGGGTTATCTTGTGGTGAAGAACTAGGCTGCTGAAATTGTTCTGCTTTGACGTGTATTGTTATGTTGTTACGTCCTCTATTATCTCAATCTCCCTCTATTTTTTAAAAAAATTATTTATTTATTTATTATTTTTTTAATTAAGGAAAAAATAAAAAAATTAGCAGAATATATTATAGTAACTTTTTTGATTTCCTATTAACTTGATTTGAAGCCCCACCATCTTGTTTTGCTCACACCATCTTGTTTTGACTGATTTTACTCTGTTCTGTTCTATTCTGTTTGATAGTATAAAGTTTGAGGGTGTAGGCAACTACTTTAAAGGCAATAAGATTCACTATGACGCCCATTCTGGTTTGACTATTATCTTCTTTTGAAGTCCTGTAATGTCTCCAATGTTTAGGTTTTATTGGTCTTGTTCTGTACTGTCTTGTTCAATTTTATTATCCCTAATGATATAGGCAATTCTTTTTAAGGTAGCAAGAGGCATTATGGTAACCATTTTTGATTACCTTGTATTCTGTTTGTACGTCATGTACTATGTCCATCCTTTGTTTTGACTGACTGCTTTGTTTTGTTATATTTGGCTTTATTCTCTTCCAAAAAAAGTAATAAGAACTATGGGAGTGATAAAACCCAAAATGTGTAAATTTTGTTGTAAAACAGAGGAAAATAAAGGTGCTCTAAAGGATACAACTGCAAGTGTGTTTAGGTGTGTTAAGATAGATAACCATATTACTAAGTTTTTGTTGGATCACTGAACACAACTGTTTGCAGTCTCACTGCTTGAATGTCCACTTTGTATGCTTTAATCCCGTAACTTGAACAACTATTTCTAAGATGACAATGCGTAATCTATTAACTAGTGATTTTTTACTGTTTTTTTTTGAAATTCTGTGTTATTTGTACACTTATACTGTTTTGTTTTTTCTCCTTTAAATAAAAAAAGAAAATTACTTTTAGAGCACAAATCTGGTTCTTATAAAAGTATAAAATACAGGAAAAAGTTTTGATAATTTCTGGTGCATCTATGTAAGAGATCTGTGAAAGAAGTCAGAAGTAGCAGGAACCTGAGAGTATTCAGAAAATCAAAATAAGAGATAACAAAACCTAGACCAATCCACTTCATATATACTCCAAATTTAGAATTGCCTTCAAGTCAATATTTGAATTTTCCAATAAATTTGCATTTTCTCAGAATCATTTAGAAAACATATTTTAAAATATATTTTATTAGAGAAAATTAATTCGACAAATACTGGAGTTGAATATATTTTGATCATATTCATCACCCTTATTTCCTTAATTCCTGGTAGCCCTTACCACGTTTCCCTTTCTTATATCTAATGAAGCCAACTCTATTTTTAATATCATTGAAAATAAAAAGTAAACAGTGGTTCCTCTTATTAAGAGTATTTTCAGTGAAAAGGAAGTTTGGGTCCTTAGCCCCAAGATCTCTTGGTACCAAAAACTTTTATTAATAATCTTTTGTCTTTTCATAACATTTTGTCTTATTCATAATCTCTTTCTCTCATTGTTGAGACAAAATTCCAAAATCCAGGGTTAAGGGAGGGAAGGCTTATTAACTCAAAGTTTGTAGAGGTTTCAGTACATAATTTTCTGCTCTAGGGCAGGGAGGCACATGACAGAAGGCAACAGTTCAATGTTGCAGAAGACAGATAAAGCACCAGGGTGGGGAGACAACTCCTTTCTGTCCCTTATATTATATGCAGGCTACCTGCACGGGGAGGGTGGAATACTCACACCCTTTTTCACAGCCAGAACTATGCCAAACCAATCAGTGGAATGATTTACTACTCACACACCCTTAATTGCAGCATTACATACTCTAGATTCAGCCTCCTCTGAAAAAGCCTTATGATTGCATGAAGCTTCAGGGGAACATCTAGACATAAACCATAATACATTTCAACTTATAGGAGAATATAATTAGAGATTTTAGAGAATAGGAACAATAAAAGCCTGCTGTGTGAATAACATTACCGTGTAATGATCAAGCTACAAGGTGTGAACAAGAGAATAGCACCTGTTGAAGTCACTTTCCCTTGGTGGATTTCATTGCACAGAAGATGAACTGTGGATGTTAGTGTGCACCTCTCTGCTATAGTCTGAAGTGAAAGAGCACTAGAGACCAATCATGAGGATATATTTTTGAAGGGAAAAGGGACCTCCACAGCATTCTTAACCAATAGAATTTTCTTTAGATGTTGATAGGCTATCACAATGAATCTAACAGATGTCTGGTTCTAGATATTCTTTCCAAGTTAGTACAAACTCAGTTTTCGTTATTTTGGTTTTTACAAATATCCCAGCATTAAAAATGTATACATATGCAGCAATTTCTAGCAAGTAATTTTTCTCCATCTGATAAAACAGAAATACTTTATTTTAATGAAAATTCATTTAATATATTTTGCACTAAAAATGTGGAGGAAAACACAGGTAATCTGGAACATGAGGACTATTGTTTTCCAGACTGCCAATATTACTTAGAGAAAAGTACTGTTATCATATATCATGTGAGAAAGAGACAATAGAATTAAGGGATCTGGTATTCCCAAAAGATCTGGAAACAGAGAGAATCTGACTTTAAAAAAGATGCAGTAATGGCAATAACAGGAATATTCTGAAATGAATAGTTGTTTTGGGGTTATTTTTATCAATATTTTGGTAAAGATTTCTCTTTTTCTTCAGTGTTGGATTCTCAAATAACAACTGGGTATGGTTCACCTATACTAAAGATTGCACATTTCAGACTCTTATACAATCAGGTAACTAAATATTGCCCAATGGAATGCATGTAGAAGTTGTTTATTATTAAAGTTTAATCCTAAAGTGTCTTCTAAATTCCCATGTCTTGAGGATTTGATGCCCAGTGCAGCAGTGCTTAGAGGCGAGACTGAAAAAAGTGGTTAGATCAACAGGGCACTAACCACATCAATGGATGAGTTCA
The DNA here is from genome assembly GCF_034190915.1 of Cavia porcellus. Taxonomy (NCBI): domain Eukaryota; kingdom Metazoa; phylum Chordata; class Mammalia; order Rodentia; family Caviidae; genus Cavia; species Cavia porcellus. Next base: position 28,904,126 of record NW_026947495.1, on the reverse strand, counting down.
TTAGTTGAATGGGCTTTTAGAAGATAGGGGCCCAGTTGGAGGTAGTAGGTCACTAGCGTATGCTTTCAAAAGGCATGTTATTTTTTCCATGCTCTTTCCCATCTCTCTCTGCTTCCTGGATGCCATTGTATAAGTTGCTTTCCTCCACTATGTCCATCGACTACATTTGTGTCTTTGCCTTGGAAATAGCTAACTTTGGACTGAAACCCCTGAACCCAAATAAGCCTTTCTTTCTTTAAATCCCATATGTCAAGTATTTGGAACCAGCATTGCAAAAGTGATTAACATACTTAGCAAATTGCTGACAGTACTCCTTAGAAATAGAGTTTAATCACTCTATTTTTTCCCCTCTCTTTGCTGGCTGGAATGAATGTAATAATTAATTCTAGAGTAACCACTTTGGGACATGACATAGACATTGTATTTAGATAATAACAGAATAAATTGAAATATGAATTTGACCTCACTTACCTACATAATATTATACACCAGACAGAAAACATTAATATTTAGTTGATAAATAAATGTCAAATATCATTATAAACAGAGTAAACTCTTTTTTTTTTAATTTTAAAAAAGATTAAGATAAAAGATGACATAACGAAGCAGGTCAGAACAGAACAATTTAAGCAATACAGTATTTCACCATAAGACAACTCTACATAACAGTAGCTACCATAGTGTCTCTTTCCTTGAAATATTTGAATATACCTTCAGACACTATAGTATCAAACATAATAAGACAGTGCAAAATCATTCCAGCGAATGATAGTATTACAGGGTATTCAGAACCAACTAACAGAAAATGAACAATGGTTACTATATTATCTCCTTGTCCATAAAAAGTTTTGTTTATTCTGTCACATATAATAAAATCCAATAAGATACAACATGATAAAAATGATGGAGACAGAAGAACAAAATCTTGGTGGGATTTCAAAACAAGATGATATTAAATCAGCACTAGCTATTATAATGTCTTGTTTTCTTCAAAATAGCTGCTCATACCATCACGGACAGTAAAACCAAACAGCCCAGAATAAAACCATTCCAACTAATGAATGAAAACATTATAAGGCTTCAAAGCAATATAATGGGGAATCATGCTTACCACATACTTTTATGTAGTCTTACCATTTCTTACACTAGGGAAACTATTCAGTACTTATACATGTGAGTCTGATTTATTTCACTTATGTGTATGGTTTCAAGCTGTGTGTACTTATTTGTTAATATCTCAATGTGATCATTCTTTATAGCTGAGTAGTACCACACTGTATAAAAATATCACAACTTTTTTATCCATTCCTCAGTTGATGGACACTTAGGTTGTTTCCAAGATCTGGCTATTATAAATTGTGCTGTTATAAACATGGGTGCACTGTGGACAAATGTTTTTAGTTCTTCTGGGAATATGCCGAGAAGTGGAATAGCTGGAACAAATGGGACTTCCAATCCCAGCTTTTTGAGAAATCTCCAGACTGATTTCCACAATGCTTGCACCAATCTATACTCCCAACAGTGCAGGAGAGTTCCTTTTTCCCCATAGCCTCTCCAGCGTTTGTTGTTGGTAGTTTTCTTGATCCTGGCCATTCTTTCAGGAGTAAGATGGAATCTCAGTGTGGCTTTAATTTTCATTTCTCTAATGAGTAATGCTGATGAGCATTTTTTCATGTATTTATTTGCCATTTGTATTTCTTCATCTGAGAAGTGTGTATTTATCTCAGATGCCCATCTTTGGATTGGATCCTTGATTTTTGGGAGTCTGATTTTTTAAATTCTTTATATGTTTTAGACAGAAGTCCTTTGAGTGACAGTTCACTGAGATTTTTTCGCAGTTTGTGGGTTTTCTTTTCACTATGTGGAGATTTCTTATAATGTGCAGAAACTTTTTAATAAAATGTGATCCCAGTTATTGATTCTGGGAAGTATTTCCTGTGTGGTTTGATTTATGTTCATGAATTCTCTACCTATCCCTATGTCTTCAAGGTTTTTACCCAATTTTTCTTTCAATAGATTTAGTGTTGCTGTTTTTATATTCAGATCTTTGATCCATTTAGATTTAACTTATCATTTTATTTTAATTATTTTATATTTAAATATTATACTATATATATAATAATATAAATATTTATAATTATTTTAATTATTCTCATGAAAGGTGAAAGATCTATATAGGGAAAATTATAATACACTGAAAAAGATTGAAGAGGATCTCAGAAAATGGAAAGACATCCCTTGCTCATGGAAGGAAGAATAAATATTGTGAAAATAACCGTTCTCCAAAAACTGTTATACAGATACAATGCAATTCCAATAAAAATACCATCAGCATACCTCATAGATCTAGAGAAATCACTCCTAAAATTCATCTCGAACCAGAAGAGACCTAGAATAACAAAGAAAGTTCTAAGCAGCAAAGGCAAGGCAAGAGGCATCAAAATCCCTGACTTGAAGTTATACTACAAAGCAACTGTAGTAAAATTAACATGTAATTGGGATAAAAACAGATTTGAAGATCAGTGGAATAGATTAGAAGATACAACCACAATTACAAATACACTCAACCACCTTATCTTTGATAAAGGGGCCAAACAGGTTCACTGGAACAACGACAGTCTCTTTAATAAATGATGGTGTGTTTAGAGGTGTTAAATAGCTGACCATATTAATGTTTTTGGTTGGATCATTGAACACAACTCTTTGCAGTCTCTCTGCTTGAATGTCCACTTTTATGCTTTGATACTGTGACTTGAGCAACTATCTCAAAGATGATAATGTTTAATTTATTAACTTACTGTTTCTTACTGGTATTTTTGCAGTTCTTACTGTTTTTTTTTTGTAGTTCTGTATTACTTGTACCCTTATACCACTTTGTTTTGTTTTGTTTTTTCTCTTTTCCTTTTAAATAAAATTTAAAAAAAATAAATGATGTTGGAAAAACTAGCTCTCCATATGCCGAAAACTAAAACTAGGCCCATGCCTATCACCATGTACTAAATTAAAAAACAGAGTAAACTCTTAAGTCAGATGGGAATTCATTGAGACTTGGCTATACTTCTTACTATCTGTGTAACCTTGAGAAAGTTAATGAATGTAACTTTCATACCCTCATTTATAAAATGGCCTAATAATAACATTTAACTTGTGAAGTTGCTATGAAGACCGAATGAGATAATGTATGTAGAATGCTTAGAGCCATCTACTATAGAAATAAGAATCACAGTAATTTCCCAAAATACAATAACTTCTGTTTAGGAAGAACTTTTGTAATTTAGATTCATTCATAAGTCCAACAAACTGAGTCTTATACATATTTGACACAAATTTGTTGTAAAGTATATATTGCTTTGTGCTTCCTTGAGGTCCTCTGCACATTACCACTGCTTTTCCTCTTGCTTTTGGATATACTGAACACAGTTTGAGCACTGCACTACTTTGCACTATTGCCCTGTATAGTATTTGCACAGCCAACACAACTGTGACAATGTCTGGCAGAGACATGAGCTACTTCCGTGATTTGTTTGCATCTGTGAATGTTCATAATGTGAAGTTTGTTCATAACGTGAAGTTTGTTCATATCTGTGAAAGTTCTTGACACAACAACTGTTTGTAAACTAGGGGCTTATCTGAGATACAAATCTTTTACTCTCTTTTATAATTGAGAGATTATTAAACATAATTAATGCAAATGCTTCAGCACATATGACGATGCTTGGCGAGAGATAGGTACTATTTTTTTTTTGTTTGGCAGTACTGGGGATTGAACTAAGGGTTTTCCTACCAACCTACATCCATAATCTTTAATTTTTTTTTTGAGAAAAATGTTAGTAAGTCACTAAGTTACTCAGTCTGTGCTTGCAGTTGAGGTCCTTCTCAGCCTCTGGGATGGCAGCATGCACTGACACTCCAGATTAGACACTTAATTTTTTTCAGTGAATGAGTGAATTGTCTCTATTTACCTTAAGTACTCTGAACAGTGACTTTAAAGAACATTGTAGCACTTATTAACCACTTACATTATAAATGAACAATTAGAGACCAAAGACAATTATTAGCCTTACCTTCTGGTGATTTTTTGGGTGTAGTATGTGTTTATGGCATAGAATCACAGAAATCAAAAATTATTTGGTTTAACAGCTGTCTTCATTTATTTTTTGGTCTTGGAACAAAATACTCAACATCTGCAAGTTAAGGGAGGACAATTTATTTTAGTTCATAGTTTGTAGAAGTTTCAGTCCAAAGTTGATTGACTCTAATGAAGGACAACATGACTGGGGACATGAAAGCAAAGAAACAGTCAATTGCAGGGTAGCCAGGAAGTAGTAAAGGAGCAGACAGTAACAGTCTGCCTCCCTTTCCTTTTTAATCTCATCCAGGTTGCATGTTTTATTGCAGTTGCCACTGACACACATTGTGATGCTTCCCATTACCCACAACCAGAACTATGATAAACCAGTTAGTAAACTAATCTTCTACTTCACATTCCTAATTCTGCCAGCACATCCTTTATCTACATTTAAATATCCTAGATACATCCACCTTCAAAAGCTACATGTATGACCGTATGAAGCTTTGTGAGGCCATTTAGATACAAACCATAACATTCTGCTCCTGGTCCTCCCAAGATTCAGAGGAACAATGGAACAAGATAAACATTCCCATTTATAAAGGTATAAATAGAGGGGTAGAAAGATATGAATCAAAATAATACTATAATCCAACAGGGAAAACATGATATCTCATACTTCCATTTCCAATATCTGGAGCAATCCGTGCCAAAATGTGAACTCCAAATGCTTTGGGATATCCATCCTTGTGGTACTTCCAGTGATTGTAGCTTTTATGGCTTCTCTCTCTCTTAGGCCAGTTTTTCTCTTTCCTTGTATCTTTTCTCAGACAATCCATGTTTCTGGTTTGTCCAACACTCTGGGGTCTATACTGCAGGTTTGACTTCACACTCATAGCTTCGCGCACTGCTCTTTCAGAGGCAGAATTCTTGGTTTCCCAGTATTTCTTCTGAAATCTGGGTGAAAGTCTTCCTGACTTCACAGCTCTTCCATTCTGCATGCACCTACCAGCACCATGTAGATGGCATCAAGGTCTGCCACCAGTTGGATAGTTAGTCAGTCTTTCTTCTTCCTTGGATGTAGGGGGCAAGTTCCATCATTGCTGAGTACTATGACCTCAGTCTGGAGGAACAAATTCTGTAGACCACATCCATTCTGGAACATGGTGTCCAGAGGCTTTTGTCTCAAAGTGTGCCATCTTTGCAGTTTTGAGGGTGCAAAAGGTGGGGTCACCTTGACTTTTATAATATTTTCAGGCCATATTTTCTATTGTACTCTTTCAAAATACTTTTTGTTGCTAATATATTCATAACTAAGTTCTCTTTTGCATATTTACAGCCTATATCTTTCTGGAGCATTCTTTCTGGCCAAATTAAAAGCTTTAAAAATCATTCTGCTGAGTCCTTTGCTCTTTATTCTCAACATAAATCCGATTAAAGTCTCCGACAGTAGCCATGTCACTGCCTCAACATTACCCTGGTTTGAAATTTATTCCACCCCATAATTAGTCCACTACACTTAAATTTAGTTTCCTGAAAAGTCTGTAGGCATGAGCAAAATGCAGGCAAAATTTCAGCCAAATGATAAACTACATGTCTGGGGCCCAACTGGCAGTGCTGTCCTTAGATTTGCTGGCTGCATTTTTGTTGGCATTATAGTCTTCTGAGCTCAGACCAGAATATCACATCAAGTTCAGTTTACAACATTCCAGGGCTTGCTTTTTCACTTGGCATGCCCAAACATTTCCAAATTCTTTCTATAAGTCAGTTCCAAAAGCTCCAGGGTCACATTGTCAGCATAACACCATACCAATGGCTCCATGTATCTGGTATCAAAATTTGTCTTGATTATTGCCCTTGTGGCAGGGGTAAAATACTCAATGCCCACAGCTAAAGGAGGAAAGGTTTATTTAGTCTACAGTTTGTAGATGTTTCAGTCTGTTGCTGCCTGAATTCAAGGCAAGGTGGCATTGTAGAGGGACAGGGGAAAAAGGAACAGTACATGGCAGGGCAGACAGGAACAACAAAGGAGCAGGCAGCACCAGCAAGCCTTCCTTTTCTTTGTATCTCATCTAGGTTAGAAGCTATCAGGGTCTGGCCTACATCCCCAATCTTCCAAATGAGTGTACAGTGAAGGCTTAAATAAATGACATAAATGGTATGATTTCAGAGCTCCAGGGGAATCAAAATCCTCTTCAGAGTTCTTGACTCTGTGTCTAAAATGAGGGCTAAGACAAACAGCTTCTCTGAGCCACTTATGTTTACTACATCTCCAAACAAAGAGAGAAGATGCTGAAGAAAGTGCAGGAAATGAGCAGGACCTTGGGAGTCACTCAAAAACTTTCCCAGCAGTAAATTATGCCAATTTAGGAGAACTGTCTTATTTCTATGATGACAGTTATGGTAAGAGTGAGACTTCAGGATTGAGATGCCTACAGCTGCAGTATCTATCTACTTAATTGGGGTTGGAACCAAGTGTCCTCGTCTGTGGCCTTATCTTGCCTTTTGAGGTATCTCTGGACTCACAGGCCACTCCAGGTCTCAGCTAGGACCAGTGATTCACTTACTATGAATTGGCTCCCACTGCCAGGCAAGAGGCTTAGGCTGAGGACAGACTCACGCATAAACACAGAAAGCCAATTAGTTAATTTTAAATCCCACTCAGAGTCACTTCATAGTGATTTCCAACAAGAAGCCTTTGGGTGGGGCCATCTATACTTAGTGTGAGGCTTCGCATTACCCATACCCAGAACTATGGTAAATCAATTAGTGAACTAGTTATTCCTAATTTTAATGTCATGCCCTTAATCCATATTGACACACCCTAGATCCAACCATCTCTTAAAAAACTATGGCCATGTTAGGCTTTGTGAGGTGCCTCTAGACATAAACCATAACAGCAATGTTTTACATATTCACTTATTTCTAAATCCCGTGTATCTGTCAGGACATTAGGCTGGTAGTCTATTGCAAAAAGACAAACCCATTTGTCTCTGTGTGACCAGCTCTGGGTATACATTCTGAAAAGGCCAACCTTTTAATAATAGCCCAAAACTGTAGTTCATAAAATTACTGATATGACAAAAGCATGTTTTGACTTAAGTACTTACTGAATTATTTCATAATTGAAAGGAAAGAACAGTCCACCATTCTATTTTTTTTTTTTTTTGTCTTTTTCCTTTTTATCAGTACCAGGGATCGAACTCACGACTGCCTGCTTGCAAGACAGGTGCTTGTGCTGCTGAACTAAATCTCCAGCCCCGCCATTCTATTTTTTAAGCATAAATGACTTGACCAGATTAAAGGAATAAATTTTATTTCATATATATGACATGCTTGTTCCTATTCTTCATATGTAGGATATGCTTTCTCAAGTAGTGTTGGTTGGAACATTATATTCCCATTCCACTGTTTTCTTAAATGTAAAACATTCCAAACTTCAGAAAAAGCTTGTTACTTTCTGCAATTATAGATCCCATTAAAGCTTTGCTTCTATATACAGCATGTAGTTTCAAGGTGACTTTTACAGTTCGTCTACATATTTTCTTTAAAATTAAATGTATCCATCATCCTATCTAGAGTTTGATCTCCTTACAAAGGAAATAGATGACATTGCAGTAAAGATATAAAATTAATAAAGACTGTATCTGACACGACAATTGTATACCTGGCATCTTCTTTTTCTTATATACACAGTTAAAAACTCCATTACTCATTGGCCCAATTTTACATTTAAATATGAATTCATTTAATTTTACTTTGCAATCAGGTAAATTAGTGAGAAGGAGTCTAAACAATATGCTTTAATTGCGTTTATAAATTATTCTCTCTGTCCTTCATGAGTATTCTTTCTTTTTTAGATATTGAAATGTGGTGTCTAAATATAAAGTGCAGTAACATCTGGTTCTAATTGCTGGTTTGAATAATATAGACAGACCTTCACATTTCATGCTTTTGAAAAGATGCGTTTAGTAGGAGGTACTGAGTCAAAGGTTGTAAAAAATTTTGTACCACTAAAAATAGTTGAAATTTCAGATTCATTTAAAATGGAAATTATCACTTTCTGAGCAAATAGTTCCTCTCAAATAAGGTGTAGATTTGTTAGAAGTGGTTTATCAAAATAATCTTTTTGCTCTTTTATATAACACGTACCATAATTCTTATAACCAGAGTAGTTTTATTTTTCACATATTTCAAATCTTATTCAATTTTTGAAATAAATATTCAATTCAATAATCACTGAACCCAGGTAATATACAAGGTTTTCTGTTTGGGGTTATTTTTTAGACCTATTTTATAACAATAAGGTAGAATAGAAGAATTCAATTGCCATCAAGGTGACAGGGAGAGAGATTCTTGAAACAGATAATATATGTGTGTGTGTCCTAGGGATTCTGTGTCTTGCCTAAAGGCCTTTATGAATATATTTGTATTTATTTGAAGTTTATTTCCTTTTTCCAGTTAAAAGAACTTTCCCTGAAATATTTGTCTCACTCAGAGCTCTTTTGTTAGTTTTCATTTTGTAGTTTTATTGCTACAGTATATCTATATTAAATATATCACAGCGAATTCAAGAACTCTTCATAAGAATAAGCCTTGTTCCTAATAATTTTCTTAGGCACTTGAGCTCATCTGAACCAATAGTCTGCTGAGAAGTTGAAAATGACCATTTTTAGGATAGTGTTGTGGTTGATCTTATACAATCTTTTAAATTATCAGTTGAACTTCAGATACTGTGACCATTCAAACTGAACCAACATCTGTAATCAGGGCACAACAAGAAGCCTGTTTGCTATTAGAGGATAAGAAGCCCAGAATATTTAAATGACACAAAGGCTCTGGTGACAGTCTGCCTGTGTTCCCTCAGAGATTTTATCATTTAACAATGTGTTAAGTTGATCAATTTAACTAGCTTCTTTTTATCTCAGTTTTATAATCTGTAAAATCACAATGAGAATACTCATGTCACAGGTCATAGTAATACCTAAGTAAGTTTAGTCACTGCTTAGGTTGTTTGGGAAATTTTATGACTTTATGGAGAAGGTAGGCTCAAACTAATCTCTGTAGACATATGCTAAGCAGAAAAGCCAGTTAAGAAAGCCATAGTCAAGTGGGGAGTTAGTGAAGGTGTTCTCAACCAGGTGTTTCATTCAAGAATCAAGAATGACTCTCAGTAAAGTCTTTTCTTAGAAACAGACCAGAAAGAAAAAAAGTGATAGATCAGGCTTTTTGTTTTCTGGACTAGAACCATTTGACTCTTCCCTGACACGAAGGAGGAAGAGTTTCTAATATCTTAAAAACCGTATCTACTAAGTGGAAAGTGGGACCAGGATTTGGTTGCCTAAAGATTTCACTGGATCTTGATATAGGCTGGAGAAAAGTTCATTCTCCTGTTGTGTTTACCTTCCACCTGAATACCTTTCTGAAGCAGAGGCAACTATCGAGGCTCTGTGGAATAGGGGTGGCATATTTTTCAAGTTTGATTAATGACAATAATAAGGGAATTAATATCGCTTTTAAAGTTTTACTCTACTGTTCTTATTAATATCACCTTTGTAGGAAAATTCACTCAATTTAAGAGGGTTATTTTAATCTTAAGTATGACTTGCAGTTTATGTCATTTCCTCATAATTTCCATTTTTTGGTGCTTTTTAAAGTGCTAGGGATTGGACCCTGGAACTCACCTACGCTGGACCAGCACTCTTCTCTGAACTAAACCTCCACTCTCATCGTTTCCCAGGCATTTGACTTGGGAGCTCTTCTTCCAGGATTTCACTCAGATCTTATCATTGCCCAAGAATTCTTTCCTCTTAAATCTGTTCCTATGACTCACTTGCTGGAAACCTTTCAGCAACCCTGCTACTCATACACACCTATAGAATAAAGCCCAAGCTGCTGTTTTCCTTACAAAGTCCTTCACAATCTGGTGTTTCCTTTCTCTATATATCTACTCCTTGACAAAACTTGTGCTCAGCTAAACTTAATTCTTTGTTGTGGTTGACAGCTCTTTATCACTTCTAGGTGGCTGACGCACTGCCTTTTTATCTGGGATGCCCCCATCTACATTGTCTGCTTGGGGATCTCCCTCAACTCTCTGTTATGCTTTGAGGTCTTCAGGAACATTTGTGATTTAAACTAGGTAGTTTATATTTAGGGTTTCTATAGCAAAGTGTTTCATACTTCAATTATATATCTCTAATAATTTCATGCTCAATTGTTCATTTATTATTTTAGGAAATATATATATATATATATATATATATATATATATACTCTCTCTCTCTCTCTATATATATATATATATATATATATATATATATATATATTCTACATATAATCTATGATCCAGCCTCTTCAAGACTGAACCAAGCCTGTTCAAGCAAGCCTGTCCAAGCCTCATGAAAACTGACACAAAGCCAATTACCAAAGTAACTACCAAGTAGTCAATACCTAGGATGGATGTTTGAGTGAATTTTTTGAATCTACATCATGCTTTTTGATCTTCAAACTGCAATCACTGAAAAAATGAAATGCAATATGGTAACTTCTATCTTGTCCTGAGAAGGAAGCTGTTTTTGTTTTAACATAATTTTAGAAAAAGAATTACAGATGCAAGAAAAAGTGACTCAGTTGTAGGTGATTTCCATATTTTAGCAGAAAATAATATTCATTCCTCAAACTAGCATGTAAGTTTATCCATTAAAAATAAGTGATATGATTAGTAATGCCGAGTATGCCTTGCCACGTGAAAGTGCACAGCTCCATGAGAAGAACCAGCTGTTTGTTTCCTTGCAAATGCATCAGTGAGAAAGCTTAAATGAGCCCAGTGACTATTTGTCCACCTGCTTGATCAGCTCTTTGTTTACTCCTGTACTTCTGTAAGTGATTTCTGGCTCCTACTCTTGAAAGTTGCTTTAAAAATGAGTTCTTTGCTGATATAAATTTGGAGAATGCTTCAAACTATCTTCCTCTTAGATTTCACATGCACATTCACATATTAATCCAAAAAGTCTTATACTAAAATGCACTTAACTTTTTAACTTGTGATTTCTCAGGCTTAGATTACCATAAAACTATTTTTATCCTATAATATTTTTTAACACTTTTTGGAAAAAATGTCCCAAGAACACATACTAGAAAAAATTAAACTATGCCAAAGATAAATAAGCATGTAGACTTGAGATTCACCATTTACTACCATTCTAATTTTCCTAGCTCTGAGCTTTCCCTCTCTTCTCTGCTTTGTAATCTTTTTTGTATTTGATTCCATAGAATTGTAGAGGGAAAGAATTGTCTTGTATATATTTATATAATAAGTTGTAGTGTCATTTATGGCTCATTTTTGCCAACAAGCTTGACACATGAAGATACTTGGTCATTTCATAACTAGTCCATCATGTTCCACTGAATCAGGATACCTTTTTATGTTGACAATTCATTCTCATGATCCATAGAGTGTCTCTCAATTATTTATCTAATGTAGGGTAGTATTTGACAAGATATTTCCAATAGGGAAAAACTAGAACCCCACTAAAAGAAAAAAGAAAAAGAAATTTGAGTTAAACAATCATGTGGCCATACAATGTAATGATATGTAGTTATTAAAATTACATTTCTAAGACCATGGTTTACATTGAAAACAATCAGATTATAATCATTACTGAATGAAAAAACTAAGGTTAAAATGTATATATAACCTATGGTTATAATTTTTTTAGAATTATGTACACATATATTTGATAAAAAACTATTCCAGAAAATATTTAGATGACATTGAAGAAATAAATATGAAATAATCTGAATATATTATATATATGATAGCATTATTTTGTTAGTGATATTAGTTTATTTTTTTCTTTTGTTTTTTATTTTGTTTTATACAATGACGCATTAACTTTTACAGTAAGCAAAACATTTTTAAATAAAAGTAAAGCTGCTCTGCTAATATCAATTTGTAGCAAAACTGTAATCATCTGTTAACTCACTTTGTCTAAGGTACTTCTAATATTGTCCAAAATCAAGATGCTTAAATCTTATTTCCTGTTTCCTCAGTACTTCTAGGTAATTTTGTCATGCCAAGCCTCCACTGACAGCCACTCGTGAATCACGAGATTACGATTTTTAAGTAACTCAGACTTGATGTTCAGAATTTCCTGGATGCCTTCAGAATACCTGCCCACCCACGGACTGCCAACATGCTCAGCTTCTCTTCTCACATACTGTAATTTCCAAGAGCATGTTCTATGTGGAAAAATAGTCTCCAAGGAGCAACTTAAGTGTGTGTGCAGGTACTTAGGATTGACATATTGTGGAATGATCAGGAATTTATTTGAATAAATAGCCTGTAATATAGACAGGGACTCCTCATAATTTTGAAACCAATGGGCCCTCTGTGGGTTTTATTTCTCTCACAAGACAATGGGATTCACATAGACTATGGATTTAGTCATTAAGTGTTGAATGTAAAAACTTGTCAATGCCATCTTTCCTGGGGATGACTGAGCATGGTTCAAGTAAATCATATGAACATAAAATAATCATTGCTTCTATGTTTGTTTCAGTCTTACTTGTGAGTAAGTTCAGCTATTGCTGTGTTGAAGCAGATTCTGTTTGTAAAGTGGAGAAAGCCTCGCCTGTGATATTTCACTGTGGGGTGCCATAATGTAAGAGATCCTTCCTGCATAGTTCAAACTGGCAAAATTCTAAACCATGGGCTCCAGGAAAAGGATGTGGCATTACTTCTAGTGTGTGGATTTTGGATTAGAGAAATCTGGCTTTGGTAATTGTAAATTTTCTCTTTTATATTTCAGGCAAAAAGCTTACCCTCCTGTGCCACATTTTACCCTTATGTAAAAAATAAAAACTATCAATAGCCATCTCATAAGATCATCGGGATAGGTAATGCTTAAGCATTATCGGGATGATAATGCTTAAAACATACTTAACAGTGATGAAGAGAAAGGAAAATTGTTTTCAAAAGTGCTCAGAAGTATGAATATTTCTTATTATCATCATCACTACCACCACTATCATACCAGAAAAGGAGGTCTAGTTTTACTAACTTGTTTATGATTCATTTGACATTTTCAGCCTAAGAGAAATGCTATAGGAAAAGAACAACATCTAGGGAAATAAAAGATAGAATTAAAAAGGAAAAGGAAAAGAACAAAGAAAGAGAAGACAAAACCAAAAAAATTAAGGTCATTAAAGTCTCAAATCCTTAAGGTCATTAAAGTCTCAAATCTCAAATCCTCAAACAGCTATCATTTATTGATCTTCCATAACGAATAAGTTACAATGTAGAATCTCAGAAAACAGGGTCAGAATTTGGATATTATATTGAGAATACCTATCACTCAATAGAAATATACCTATGCCTGTATGTTTCCAATTCTGGGAACTCTCCAACACACCACTCTGTCTTTTTCTTTCATCTGGATTTTAAAAAATTGAATGATCTTTAGGGTTGTCATAATTAAGCAGCTCATTCTGAGGTCAAGTGGAAAGTGTTTATAATGAGAATTAGTGTCAGAGAGGATGATCGGAATAGAAGATACAATGGGGAGTCATTGTCTTGTGTGTGTATGTGTGTGGTGTGAACATGTTTTCAAATGCCTGTGTTTTCACATAGTCGTGAAGACACTGTGCTTCTATTCACTTTAGTCCTAGAAAGTAAAAAGATTCTAATCTTAGCCAGCACTCTTCATATGTGCAGTACATAAACACAAGAATTTCTGCCACACCTGTTCTCCAAATATCAGGAGTTCAGTAGGGATATGTAAAATAAAGAAGCTTCCTTTTGCTTATACTAAAATAATTCACTGAAGACTAATCTAACGAAACTAATTTGTCTTAAAAATGCAATTAAAAGTTTTCTTAATAGCATGAGGGGGCTGTAATAATTTTTAGTTCACAATATTAGTCAATAGCACGTTTCTTGCATAATATGAGGTATAGAACCACTTTCATGTATTATTGACTTTTAGCCTCTTTGTGCTTTTATTATTCATCAAGAATATCAAACTTTGTCCAAAGCTGTATGATTTCTTGAATTTAGATATCTGGACATATCTACTAACTGGTTGAGAAAACCTAGTCAAAGAATACGAATTTTGACGATGTCTTAGGAAAGACTTTAATCCTGAAAGAAAAGAGAAGTAACTTCATCCAGAGGCAAAATCTACAGCAGAGGAAAGGATTGATTGTCTTTTCCACTTTGAAATCAAAATTCTGAGCCATTGCTTATTTAGTTACTGCTAGATGTAGTTGTCTCTAAAGGTCAATCAATCAAACAAGCATTTATTGAGTAATTAGGTGTTCGGTGTGCAATTAGTGTTATAATTGGATAAGTATAAAACTTGAGAGCTGCTCCATTTGTTTTTCATTTTATACACACAGACCCATAATAGTGCTTGATTTATGTACATGATCAATATACATATTGATGGATAAGTTAGTGAGTGAATTAATGAATGAATAAATGTGCTGATGAATTTATAGCTTAGCTGTGCAAGCAGCACAAATGAGATGAGGCAGCAGTTTTTAAGAAAGAAAAAAGTATAATTTATTATAGAATGATGTATAGTGTGGTGACAGATTTAATATTTGTCTTCTAATTTTACTCTGCTTCTGGCTTGCCCAGTGACCATGTGTATTACTAAAAGAAATAAAGCTGAAGATATATCTAATCTAATATTACTTCACATTATAACATTTTAATTGATAAAAATAGATTCTTAAATACCAAAGATTCAGAAGAACATGGAAAGATATGAATGATAATCAGTGAAGAAATAATTTGATTGGAGACTTTAATTGGATGGTAGAAAAGAATTTAATACCTTTTTCTTTCTAGTGATAGATATTTTGTGCAAATATTGTTTTTCAGTCTCACAGTGTCAAGAAGTAGCAAAGAAAATGTAATAAATAAAGAGACCAGAATCACCAATTTAGAGTGATTAGGACTGGAGCCAAAAAGAGCCACAACTGGTGATTAAAAACAAATAGACAACTCATTGAAGAAGTTTCATAGATGACAGCAAGCTTATGGAAAGATGTTCTGCATTCAGTGCCATTAGGTTAGGACAATGCAAATTAAAAAAGAATGGTCATTTACTAGAATAACCAAAATCAAGAATACTGACAACACCAAATGCCAATGAGAACATAAAGCAACAGAAACATTTTCATTTATGGTGGAAATGCAAAATGGGGTAGCTACACTAGAAGACAGTTCAATGATTTCTTATAAAACTGATCATCGATCTGTAAAAGTTCTGTCAATCATACTTCATAGAGCTTACCCATATGAGTTGAAACTATGCATACTTAAAAAGTTGCATGTGAATAAAAATATATAGAGAAATTTTATAATTACTTGAATTTGGAAGAAACCAAGAAATTCTTTAGTGTGTGAATGGAAAATTATGGTACATCCAGGTAAAAGAATATTAGCCCTCAAAAGAAATCAGCTGTCATCATGCTAAAAGAGTGAGGACACTTAAAGGCATTTGCTAAGTTAAGAAAGCAATCTGAGAAGGGTACATACTGCATGACTCTAATTATATGAAATTCAGAATAAAGCAAAACTATGGACACAATAAAAATATTCAGTTTGCCTTTGCAAGGAGAGAGGACATCTAGGTAGACATAGTTTTTAGAGCATTAAAACTTCAGCATGATACTGTAATAAAATCCATAGTATATACAAGAACAAAATTATACTGTAATGTAAGCTATGAATTTTTGTTAAAAATGATGTGTTGATCAGGTTCATCACTTGTAACAAATGTATCACTTTGATAGGGGATGCTGGTGATAGGAGAGGTAAGGCATATGTAAAGGAGAAACTATATAGGTTATCTGCATACTTTGCTTATGAACAATTTTGACATGGATTTAAAACTACTCTAAAGATCCAGTCATTTGTGTTGCTTTGAAATATTAGAGTATTTCAGTTACTTTTATAGTATTACAAAGACAAATATCTCAAACATATCATGATATGTTTTTATCATGCTCAAAGTTAAAGATTTGAACTGCTTATATACTTTGATATATAGAGAACATACACATACAAATTCATACATGTGTAATATATTAAAGTGGATTTAAAGTGAACTAGTGTCAGAATATAGTCTTAAATTTATTAATAAAGGAGATTAAATTGAGTTATTCTGACATTCTATAACATCTAATGGTAACTGATGATCTGAGTCAGTCTCTAGTAATTTCTTTTCCACTTTGAAAACATGTCATACATGGAAGATGGTAACTGTCTGGATATTATTGGCATCCTGATGATTTAGTATCTTAATATCATGACTTCTTTCCTTTCTCCATCTGTGTGTGTGCAAAGTGTGTGTTGTTAAGTGTAAGACAAGCTTTCCACCACTTAGTTACACCCCAAGCCCTATCTACTTTGTTTTAAATAGCTATCAAATAATATTCATATTTTACTATGTAATCCTTCAATAGCCTTGATTTTTGTAGTAGGAAATGATAGTGAATGTACACAGAAATACGGATTGATTTCACATAAACCTAACAATGAAGAGAAAATTTTAAGTGTTTCACTTAATAAATAGCGAGGAGAAAATTTTAAGTGTTTCAGTTAATAAGTATAACTTTCATTTATTTATGTCTTATTATTTATTTTACTTAAAGTACATTATGATCAAATATAGTTTATTTCAGAAATGAAAGGAAGTTTTGATACAAATACTCAACACCTTTCATTTATGCTCCATATGAAAAAGTCCCATAATTATTTCAACAAATCCAACAGAAAATATACTTCATCAGATAATACTAATAGAAAAATTCCTTAGCCTGACACAGAAAACACTACTAAAAAGAGCTCAAATACACAATTGGGTCTTATTGTGTGTTTCCTAGGAGTTTATGAGTAATATTTCATAGATACAATACTACCACTATATTTGATATAATACTTTTGGAACTAGCAAAAAGAGAAAAATAAATAATGCTCATGAAGAAATGGGAAGAAGAAATTGACAAAGCATGGTAGACATCTAGAAAAACAAAAACAAATACTGATGGCACTGTAGGGATTAAAGGGTACTTCTTCATGGTTGTTAGGAGTGAAAACTGATACAACTACTGTGGCAATCAGTATGGAGATTCCTCACAAAACTAAAATTAGAAATCCCATTTGAGCCAGCTATTTCCCTTCTAGGTGTCATCTCTAAATAGTTAAATACATCATACTACAGTGATGTATGTATATCTACGTTTATAGCAGCACAATTCATAATAACTAAATTTTGGAAACAGCCCATAATATGTCTATCAAAAGATGAAAGGATAAAAAAGTATTTATAACAATGGAGTACTGAATACTTAAATGTTGTATGGTCTCTGGTACATGAAAAATTAATATCTAAAGAAGATACAAAATAAAAGACAAATGGGAAAAACTAAAAAAAAAGTTATTATAACACAGCAAAGACAACATATCTAAAAGTACACCTTGAATTAACACAGTTGTCTTACAATTTTTTTAATGGTTTTTGGTCTACTAGTCTGATTGTTAATCTGTATATATGGTAATTAAGTTTGTATAAGAAATAAATGAATCTAATGCTGAAAAAAATAAAAAAAAACAGGTGAAGAAGCAGGAAAAAAAGAATTGAGATGCTTTATGTATATTTAGAAGTTCCCTATTATGGATATAATCATTACATAGTACTGCAAACATGTACTAATTAAAGTAAAACAATTCTACATAACCAAGAAAAAATAAAAGTATTGCTTCCAGATTACTTATATAGTAAAAAGAAGAAATGAATGTCTAAATCCCAGTCTTTGCTCTCCTTGTGGCAGCATGAGTAATAGCCTCCCAAACAGGCTTGAATTAGCATAGCCATAGAACAGGCTCATTCAGTTGCTGAATGGCAAAAGTCTCTGATTTGTGAAAACACTAGTCCCTCTATCAAAGAGTCCCTTTCAAGATAGCAGGTTAGCTGTGCACCCCTTGTTCTAGCTACTCTGGAAACTGAGGCAGGGGCATTGAAAGTTTGAGGCCAGCTGGGAAATTTAATAAAAGCCTTCTTAAGAAATGAAGAGGGGCAGAGAATGCAGCCCAAGCTCCCTTGGTTCAATCTTCAGTAGCAACAAAAAATCTAAATACCTCAAAACTGTGAAATAAATATTTAAATATCAAAATAAATGTAGAACTGTACCATTTTTAATTCTCCTCCAAAAGTCCTTTAGGTTCAATAAGATACCACTCTCAATCTTATCAGTTTTGAAGTTGATAAGCTATTTGTAAAATTTATTTTAAACTCATGGAGGCTTTAATATATAAGCAATTTTGAAGAAAAAAACAAACTTGGAAGACTTGTTCTGTATCATTTCAGGATTTGGTGAAGCTACAGTAACACAAACAAACAAAAAACCAGTTTGCTATACAGGGAAATTCATGTGAATCAATAGAAAGGACTTGTAAGTCCAGAAACAAAACAGTGTTAACTGATTTCACCAAAGTTACTTAGTTTATTTTTTAGAATAAGAGGGGTGCTTAAGTGCGTGTGTGCATGACTGGCTGTGTCTGCAGAAGCTGGGATATTCATTTAACATGTTTTGATTTTTTAAAATATTATTTCCTTTTTCCTTTCCTGTCTCCAAAAGTTTTCATCCTGGTCTTTAAATCTCTCCTCTATTATATCTATCTATCTATCTATCTATCTGTCTGTCTGTCTGTCTGTCTGTCTGTCTGTCTATCTGTCTGTCTATCTACTATCATCTATGTTTTTTAAGTTTTATATGAGAAGACATGAGACATTTAACTTCCTGAGTTGCTAATGTCATTAACATGACAATTCTTATTTCTATTTGTTTTTCCTGAAAATTATATGATTTCAGTCTTGTTTAGGGTTAAGTAATATTTAATTGCATATACTACATTGTGAAATATGTTACTTTAAGACATTTTCTTTATCCACTCATCTGTTGACAGGTTTCTTTATACTGATTTCTACAGTGGCTAAAGGTTCACTATCTCTATTCATTGAAGAAGCACAGTCAAAGCTACTTGACATTCCAACTCACTCCAGGCAGAATGGCTATCATGAAAAATACAGAGGGACAGAGAGAGAGAGAGAGAGAGAGAGAGAGAGAGAGAGAGAGAGAGAGAGAGAGAGAGAGAGAGAGAGAATTCTGATTAAAAATCAAAGGAAAAGGACTCCTCTTATACAGTTGTTGAGAATGTAAACCTACTACAACCACTAAGTGGTTAAATAAATAATAATGCTAATGATTTGGTTATGATATAGAAAAAACAAATTTTACTTATATGTCAACCACAAATAAAAATTTAAAAAGATCATATACCTCATTGTAAAAGTTAATTGTAATTGTAAACCCACATGAGGTACACTATATAGCCACCAAAATGTCTAAAGTTAAAAATAGTCCAGAGTTGGTCAGACTGCCATCCTTCCAGAGGGAGAACCACCAGTGTCTCCTGAGATCCGTACCATGTTGGAACTTGGGACCCTGAGAAACCAAGCAAGCAGCTCACCTCCCTGGTAAGCAACAGTGGTATGGCAGACTACAGCCCCTTCAGGGTGAGAACCACCAGTCTCTCCTGCAATTTGCACCATGTTGGAACTTAGAACCCTGGGAAAACCAAGTGACCAACTCACCTCCTTGCTAAACAATAGTGAACCTACTGGTGCATGGCCTAGAGTCAAACTACCCACTTCCCTGGCCTTCCATTACCAAATGGAAACCAGAAATCTGAGCATCTCTTGGGAGGCTGACCATAGCAAATAAAGAGGATTCCCTTCTACCATTTCTTTGAGGGCAAATATTTTTACTACTGATTTATTTTATTCTGATTAATGGTACTGCTCTATTCAGTATTCTGTTTTGATAAGTTCCATAATGTTCTATATTTCATTTTATTTTGATATATGTGATGGAAAGAACAACTATTGTAAAGATAATGAAATACACTGTGATATCTATTACTGTTATCCTGGTAACCTTCTGTGAAGTTCTGTACCAATTTCACTATACTGTGTCAGTTGGCTTTATTCTGTCTTGTTCTGTTGTACTTTACTACTTTCAAAATAAAAAAAAAATAGAAAAAAAATAGTCCTGAGTCAAGTGTGGTGGCAGTTTCTAGATCCTTGTGAGTTTGAGGTAATACAATTACTTGAAGCTGTAAGTTTGAGACCAGTTTAGGCAATGTAGTGACACTGTCTTAAAAAAAAAAAAAAGTAAGTGGTATTCACAATAGAAAACTTTTCCAGCAATGTCTAACAACTGGAATACTCATACATTATTAGTTGAAATATACAATGACACAATGACTTTAAAAAACTGGCCAATTCTTAGCAGAAAACCCAGAAACTTAACTTCTAGTTTCTTACCAAAAGGAATGAAAATTTAAAACCACACCAAGCTCACAGAAACTTTATTCATTTGTCCTAAGTTAGAAGCAACCCAAATGCCCATCATTAGATGAATGGATTCTTTTGTGTATTCATTCAATGGTATTCAGCAAACAAAACTAATAATACGCACAATGTAGATGACTCTCAAAAATACTCTGTACAGCAGAAGCCACACAGCATAGGAAATAAGATTCTTCCATAACTATATAAATTTAGAAGACAATGATCTAATGTATAGGATCAAAAAACCAAATCAACTGCCTGGAGCTTATTCTAAGCCAGCTCTGAAGGTATAATAAGGCTCCAGAGATGATTATTACCAAAGCCGTTAGGTTTCCATTTATTCATCTCCCACATCTCTGCTCTAAGGTTGGGAATGTCCTAGTTTAATGGATCTCAACTATTGACAAATATTTTTTAAAGTGATAACTTTATACCAGTGTAAGTGACTATTAATCGTTGTGAAATTATCTCCTTGTAACTTGGTGTTAAAATATCTATTTTATGCAAGGGTGACAGCCAGTGATGAAGTTGAATTTTTAATAGCTTCTTTTTTCAAAATAGGTATTTGATGTCATTATATTAAAAGAAAAAAAAAAGGAAAGAAGGGAAAGTTAAATAGGTGAATGTCACATTCTATCTTAATCTAGTGAAGGATACTGTTAGAAATACATAAAATCATAGGCATCAGTACAACAAACAAGGCAACAATAAATGAAATAACAAACAGAAACTTGAAAATAGGGAAATCTATGTCTAATAAAGCATAGTAACTTCCAACATATGGAATTCATAACAGTGAAAACTATTACATAAAGTGTAAAAAAAAAATTGATGGATAACCTACAAAAGTGAGAACAGTATTTGAAAGGAAAATTTATGTAATTGGTTCTCAAACCCACAACTAATTACATAGATTAAAATTAAGAAAATAAAATACTACTAATGTAAAAAAAATAGCAGACGTTAGAAAGAAAATGAGGATATAGAAAGGAAGAGGACTTTATATGCTGAATTAGGAGGTATATTAATGCTACAAAACTACTTGAGGGAACCTGACGGTACCTAGAAATAACTGCGCCTGAACCTGAGAGCCCGGGTATGAAAAGTCAGTGTGTGATGGAGGACATTTATTGTGATACTGCTTGTAAAGTGAGAGGCTGCTGGAGTAGAATGAGGGGTTTGTATACATTGCAATGTGGGAGCACTATAAGCAGTGTGCAAAAGTGAGCAAGATATATATTTTACAGTACTAAATAATCCGGTCTCAAAGAATGGTGAATGAAAGCAGCAGTAAAACACATCTCAAACAAACCTTACAAACTACGTAAACTTTTCAGATTGTATTTTTTCACTTTGCAATATTTATTTTTCTTTGATGTCTCTTTTTTGGACTTTATAATTCATTTCTTTTTGGTGTTGAATAGTACCCAATTCTCTGGATGTACCTTAGTTTATTTATTCATCTATTGAAGGGTGTCTTGATTGTTCCCAAGTTTTGGAATTCATGAAGAAAACTCAAAAAATCCATGCGTAGGGTACTGTGCACATAAGTGTCCAGTTCTCTTGTGTATATACCAAACAATGTGATTGCTGAGCAATATGGTATGATGATTAATCTTGTCAACTTCATTGGTTAGGAGTCTTCTTTGGGATCTGTAAAGCAGCCTCTTGGGTTTGGAGTGCTTGGGGACACTATCTAGACTCTGGTTCCTTCCTCTTTGGCTCTCTCCCCTGCTTCCTGGCTTGGGTGAAGTAAGCAGCATCGTTCCATGAGGCTTTTGTCATGATGTTCCTGTTTTGGAGCCAGCTGACCATGGATTGAAATCTCTGAAACTGTAAGACAAATAAACTATTTACATTTTTAAATTACATGTGTCAGACAAGCTTTCCCAGAAACAGAAAAGTTGACCAATACATATAGTACAATTTAGCTTTAACAAGTTTGCATTCCCACTAACAGTGACTGAGATCTCTTGTTACTTTACATTTTGAACCACATTTGATGTTGTCAGCACTCTGAACTTTAGCAATTAAAAGAAATGTGTAGTAGTATCTCGTTTTAACTCACAAGTCTTTAATGATATATGATGTTTAAAATCTTTCACATGGTTACCCTTTTTTGATAAAGTGTCTATTTAGAGTTTTCTCCATTTTTAAAATGAGCATAATTTATTTGCTAAAGTTTTTTTTAAAAGTTACTTCATTTATAGTATTATGAAAATATTGATTTTATAGAAATCATTGGATTTCACTGTATAATTACTGTCATTAGAAAAGAAATTTTGTGAAAATACTGACAGAAGTTTGTAATTATACTAAAGGCAAGAAAATCTTTTTTGCAAAAATGCAAGTTTATACATCTCATGTTTTTATTATTAATCAAGACATTACTAGTACACAAACAGAACCAAGAGATGAACACAAAATTTCTTGTGATTATAATTGACATATTGTAAACATCCACACATTTAAAACTCTAACCTTATGCACATTTGTCATTGTAGAAGGCAAAATGTTTTGAAAATGAGCACAAAACATTTTGTTAAAAGCTTGAAACACTAGTACTAAGATATGTTTATAAGTGTGATATGTGTGTGGCCTTCTATCTTCACTGATGTCTTATTCTCTAAAATGTCTGAGGTATGACTCCTGCTGTACAGGTGAAGAACCCACTGAGACTACTTCTATTTTTCTTTGTAACACCTTGCTACTAGGGCTGTGGGCACAGCAACACGGTTGGATAGGGAGAGAAAGAATGTGAAAACGTACAGAAACACAAAGATTTTGAAAAGGTTAATATTTACAAATAGTACTTTACCACACATTTATAAAGCTATGAGCAGTATTACATGGGAATTTTGACAAACAGTGGAGGTGAACATATCATTTACATGTTAGCTTAGAGGTATCCTAACTGGTGATTGGAGGTTAATATTTGAATGAGTCTTTAAATCAGGGATTGTGGTTCTGAATCTTGTGGTTGTGCGGTATGAAGGAATTCATAACAGATATGCTAAAGTTTAAGAAGAAAATACTAAAATAAAAAATTGTAAGGGAATGATCATAAGTCCCTTTACAAGGGATGTGGCTATGTTCTAGGAATTACTCTTGGCACTGGAGAGGAAGGCATTTTTGTGATGGCATGAATATCACTGAGTGTACTTACAAAACCTGGATGATATATAGGCTAATATACACTTAGGCTGTGTTGATATAGCTTATTTTTAGGATACAGATTGCCAGTATGTTACTACACTGAATACTATATGCAATTGCAGCACAGTGGTAAGTATTCGTGTATTTACACATAGCTGAACATAGGAAAGGCAGTGAAAATGCGAGATGACAAGAAGTTTTCAGCTGTATTGTAATCTAGTAAGGTTCTCATCTTATGGTTAATTCATTATTGACCAAAACGTTATGAGGCACATGATCATATACATAAATATAAATGTATATAGATACATACACATATACATATTTTGACTGTCAATATTCATTTTTTAGCATGTTCATACAACTTATTTACTGCTCACTACAGTGAAGAAGTTTCTCGGTATGCTGCAGAATGAAGGGATCTGGGCATGCCATATAGAGGACATGGAGTTGTATATTTGGGATCATTTTCTGTAACAAGCATATTAGCTTCTTGTGTATATGAAAGTTATAAGTCATTGTGCCAAAACTTAAGAAAGATTATTCTACTGGAACAAGGCTGAGAAGCCAAAATTTCAGTTTGTAAATTCAAACAGTTTGTGAAACATATCTCCTGAGGAAGTGGCCATAGGAACAGTAAAGAAGAGATGAAAATGCAAAAAAAAAAAATTAAAGCTACATTGGCTTACTGCCTATATATGAACAGTTAAGAAGATAAACCTTAGGATACAACTGCAAGTGTGTTTAGGTGTGTTAAGACAGATGACCATATTACTAACTTTTTGTTGGATCATTGAACACAACAGTTGGCAATCTCACTGTTTGAATATCCACTTTGTATGCTTTAATCCTGTAACTTGAACAACTATTTCTAAGATGACAATATGTAATCTATTAACTAGTGATTTCTTACTGTTTTTTTTTTAAATTCTGTATTACTTGTACCCTTATACTATTTTATTTTTTTTTCTTTTTTCTCTTTTAAATAAAATTTTAAAAATGATAAATCTTAGAGTTAATATTTTAAATAATTAATTCTCCTTATAAATTATCTAGTCCCTTATCCCCTTTCTTGTTGCTCAATTTGTAGATCCATTGAGGATAAGAAGTTTGCCCAAAATCATAGATATTCATAATGGTAGATTCTGAAATAGAAACCAAATCTTCTGACATTAAGCTAAATAGTTGTATTACCTAGTCATGGGTCACTTAAATTTCCAGGACTTTAAGACTGATTGACTAAAACTATTCACTCTGTCACTAAGTATTTTGTTGAGGATCATCCATGTGCTAAGTACCAGGCACTGAACTATGTCCTGGGATAATAATAGGAGACAAAATACATGAGCTCACTGCTTCTCATGTTATACCCATCTTTCTGTTTTTTTTTTTTTTCATCTTTCTGATAAAAGGGGAGGCTGGTGCAGTGCTGAAAATGTAGTGAGTTATTTTTAATGAATACTGGTTTTAGACAAGCTGAGGCCTACTTCTTCCTGAAAACCATATTTATAATTCAATTTATGTATAGCATAGGTTAAGAAAGTCTTCCCCAGATGCCCTTTCAGATAAAGAGAGAGAAGATACATAGTAAAGAGAAAGTTTATCACATTTATATTAATTAGATTTCGCTAGAGGAACAGAAAACATATGTATAATTATGCAAGAGGATGTTAGGTAGGCTTTTGGGATCAGAGACAGAAGAGTTACTATGGCCATGGATGAATTAAAGGACGCTGTACAAGACAGAAGGCACAGAATGAGAGAGATCAAGGATGCAGCATCACTCTAAGGGTGATGGCCTGAAAGCTCACTGGAGAAGGTCAGAGATGAGTCTGTGTAGGAAGAATGAAGATACTGGAGACCTAGAGACTGATGTCTGAAGAGGATGGAGAAGACTGAAGCAGGTAAAAATGAGGCATTTCCTTCTTCTTCCAATTTTTATTCCATCAAGACTACAAGTCTATTGATTGATGCCACTCACAGCTGTGGTGGATACGCCTTCCTGTTTTCTGGCCTACATATCAGTTACACACTATTATGGATGATGATCATCTTAACACCAGATGAATTAAACCTGCATGATGCTGAGTGTAGATGTTTCACCTGAGGAAATTTGCCAGCATAAATAGAGATGTAGAGAAGAAGAGCTAGGTGTTGTGGGTTTCTCTAAGTGTTGTTTTTTGAACCATTGGTTTTCCTGGAGGAGCTCATCATGACTAGCTTCCCCAGTGTGAGTTCAACCATTGTCAGGGGAGCTTGCGACCTTGTTGGTCAGAGTGGCTGAGGTTCACTTTGGGGGAGCTCTGGTCCTTACATCAAGCATCACCTGGCATGGGAGGGGAAGACGTATGCTGTTTAATCTCCAGAAGAAACTCCTCATGGTAGCTTTATGGCATGTACTCATCTATTCTTATGATCAGAGGAGCTCAGGACCTCCGTGTTGCTGAGGATGGCTGTGGTACTTTTCAGGGAAGCCCTGGTTATTCTGAGCATGACTTCTTGACTCCAGTGTAAAGCCCTCAACCTACCAGTACAGTTCCTTCGCCACTGGCATAGACTTTCTGGCTTCCACCGCTGACCTTTGGGCCTTCCCATCACAGATCCATAAAAGAGACTCCATGAGTCCTTCTTGTGGGCTCTAGATCTCCAGTTGGACTCAGAGAAAGCATTGTCTGGACTCATGCAGGGCACTGCTGTGGGCTCCAGGCCCTTGGCTGAATAGTCTATGTCTTTATTGTTATGGAGAGATTTCTCGCACTTTCTTGTGTTTTACTCTGTGCCATCATCATAAAATAATATTATAAATTCTGTGTCCTAATTCTAATTGTTCTCCTCATAACCCCTGACTACAATACCTATAGACATGCCAGGACTACACTCTACTAATTGGCTAAGTGTTTCTTAATCTATTCATGTTGACATGTCATGATTAATGGTGACAACATCTATTAAACACGTCCTTCCTGAGTTTCAGTAAAGTGACTTTTAACCTATGGGAAAGACTATAGCTATTTTGCAAGATAGGATACTCAGGTTGGGGCATGATTTTTATCACTACTTAGGTATGAGTGTGTCTTTATCCTATAAGATGTGCTTTTTTTGGGATCAGTTATTTTTAAAAATTCTTCTGTTCTACAATTGTTTGCAGTCTCTCTGTTTGAATGTTCACTTTGTATGCTTTGATACTGTGACTTGAGCACCTATCTCTAAGATAATAATGTGTAATCTATTAACTGGTGATTTCTTACCGGTTTTTTTTTTTTTTTTTGTAGTTCTATATTACTTGTACCCTTACACCGCTTTGTTTTGTTTTGTTTTTACTCTTTTTCCTTTTAAATAAAATTTAAAAAAATTCTTCTGTTCTTTATAAAGAGGCAAAATGCAAAAGCAGTGTTGGCTGTTCACAGCATATACTTATAAATTGTGTATTACTCAGAGTTTCTCATAGAGAATGGTAGTGTGCCTTTGATCTACCTAGTGCTGGGAAAAGGAAATGAATTAAGTCAGACATGGTTTGCATGATTTTCAGCATGAAAACTGATGTATATTGGTACGAAATGAATTTTTCCCCAAATTTTGCACTATAAGACAATTTAACTGAACAGAGTCTGTGACCATTCAAAGCTGGAACACCGAGTAATAATAAAACCAGACTCATTTTACACAATTTAAAAAGGCTCTTCCACAAAGATAAACTTAAGTAATTTGCAGAGAAAATGTTTCACTTTAAAACCATAGTAAATTAAGTGAGATAAATATTACATGGCTTCTTTTATATGAGAAATCAAAAGTATAAATAGGGAGCAAATTAAAAGACAGATAATAAGAGGGAGGGGGATAGATTGTTCTCAGAGGGGAAGGACATTAAGAGGTGGAAGGAGGGGAGAGATAGAGGGTAAAAAGGTATTGGAATCTGTTACGTACATTTGCAAACTCCATAAAAGGAAGATAAACATAATATACTGTAAACAAATACACACACAAAAAAGAACAGGATCAAGAGATTGATGGAGAGGAGAGTAAGGGAAGGGAAAGGGCATGAAAAAAAGAATTAAAATGTGTAATGTACGTGTACCAAGTCTACACAACGCATGTGAACATTAGGTACTATAAACATGTACTAATAAAGATGGTCTGAAAAATAAGAATACATAGAACAAAATGCCTATAGATAGAAGTGGATGCAGGTTTGACTGTTGACTATGGATCTGAGAATTTTTTTCTTTTCCTCTTCCTTCTCCTCCTACTCTCTCTTCTTCCTTTTCCTCTTCTTCTCTCTTTCCCCTCTCTATCCTTCTCTCCCTCTGCCTGCACTGTCTTCTTTTTATCTTTTTCCTTCTCTTTCTCCTCCTCCTTCTTCATTTTTGATTGTTTTATTTTTTAGTACTATAAGTGGAGCCTAGTACCTTTTACATGAAAAAGAAATGTTCAAGTATTGAGCTAAATTTTCCAATCCCAGACTTTTCCACCTTTTGAAGAAAACTGCCATTTTGGGGAGATATTTAGAATTTTTTTGTTTTCACATGGTATAATCTCTTTTTTTCCTTTTCCATAAAATAAAGAAGACTAAACATCAAGAAAAAATTTGAAATATCTGTTTGAGCTTTGAATGATAAAATACATAATTAACTCCATGTTAAGTTCTATAAGCTTGGAAGAGTGTGGAAAGTTTCAATTATTCTTGGATTGTAAACTGAACCTCAAGAAAATTAAAAAGCAGGAAAATGAAGACAGTAATGCATTAATTGATTTTTTCAATTTTATGGAAGGTTTTTTGTTAATTTACTGAAATCAGTATTTCATAATTTATAGAGTTACAATATTGTGGTTTTGATTTCATCTATACAGGTATCGATGATACATTTTATTGTTAACTTGTCTTGCATTTGGATATTATATTGTTATTACTAATATTTCATATGCTCATATTAAATGTCATGAAAGTGACTCAGTAAACATGTAGAGATAAATGGAACAGTTTGTGAAATCCTTCATATATTTTTTAACTATTGATGTTTATTTTATGAAACTAATTTTCTGTTTTCCAATTGTCATTAATCCTGACAGCTTTCTGATTCACAAACTTCCTTAGGCACAAGATAATGACTTTGGTTAATAAATTGTAATACTGCTACAGAGCTTTGTTGGATTTGCTTCTTAAGCTTGTTATTCTATAAATTCTTAAACTGCTGAAAAAATATTTTTTTCCTTAAAAGAGAACTTAGTAGCTTAATACGGTTGTCCAAACTGTCCATAATCCTAAGCCCCTGGAGAGTTGCCATGGAAAAAGTAAGTATTAATAGAATCTCAAAGGTGCAATTTAAAGATTAGAGGTTCTGAGCACAGAGTTAGTGAATGCTTTATCTGAAGGTTCACAGTTCCAGACTGAAATTACAAACATCTTTGCTCTCTACCCCAGAGCCCTAATCATTAGTGAGAATAGTATTCTCCAAGGATTTACCAATATTGAACAACATTTTTCACAATAGTTTGTATGTTTAAGTGAGAAGTACCCATGAGTGCTGCTTAAACATACTTACAGTTCTCTTATGAAGTCATTTGGCAACAGCATGTTATGCTCTGATTAGCTTATTAGTTCTTTCTGGATCTGATACAGAGTTTGGGGCATTGTCTGTCAACTTGCTAGAAATTAGGACAGCAAATGCCTTTGAATTGTCTTTATTCATTTAACCATGTAACTGCAGATGCTTACTCAATGTGTCTCTTGTTTGGAAATCACACTGCATATTATCAGAGATATTCAATTTGGAGTAAATGGAGATGTATTTAAGTGGATTATAAGGCTAAAAAGATACGCATTTTTCAAATGCTTTCCAACTTGCATATCAGTATATGATTAATTCTGAGTGTGAACAGATCATTGTAGTCTCTCTTGTTCACACGGTGACAACAAAAAACTTCACAGCATGTAGTTTATGAAGACAGGGTATAAAGACAGTTTAGCTTCTACTTAAGTTTTTTAAAAATATTCATAAATTAGTGCTTTGTGTAAAAATGTCTACTTTATTTTCTGTGGCTGTAATGAAATACCTACGTAACACAATTTATGAAGAACAGAAGTTTATTTGACTCATACTTGTGTAAGCTGCAAAGTCTAAGATCAGCTACTTGTCCTCTCATGAGAACTTTCTTGCTGCATAAGAAGATAGAAGAATCACACGATGAGGCAGAAAAATCACACTAACTGAGATCTCTGTTTTTCTTTTTATAAAGTCATTAACGACTTTGTTTAATTATTTCCCAAAGGCTATTCTCCTAATACCATAACATATCAATTTAGTTATTAAGTTTCCAACACATGAACTTTTGGTGTATATAGTCAACTATAGTAAATGGAAATATGAGAAAACTATTACTCTAAGGATTAATTTATGAAAAACAATTATGAAGAATGCTAAATGGTATTTTCAAATAATGCAATGCAAAAGTCAACTGTTGCTATTTTGTCTCCCCAACTCATATGTATTCTTGATACATTCATGTGAATAAATTAGTGAGATGGCATTATAGTGACATGTAAAACAACTTAGAGTTCCCAGACAGATATGGGGCTGGATAATTCCAGTGAGCCTTCTTCATACAACAGGCTCTGAAAGTGACAGTCCGTTGTGTCATATACTGCACATCATGGATGATTATACCCAGTGGGCTTGAGGTAGAATAATGAAAAGACTTGATTAAGTGACACTAGGAAAAGTTATTTTCCCAGTCTGTGGTCTGATTTCCTTATCTGTAAAGATTATGTGAGTTACAAGATATGATTCTTTTATGATTGAGTGAGGTTTAACAAGGGTTTATGTCCATGAAAACACTTAATGCCGTACAAAACTATGATAGATCCTTAATAAATATTAGTCCTGAAAGCACGAGATAACGTGAAATTTAACTAGTGATTAAGAAGAAAGAAAAAGATGATACTTGCTTTGAGGTCTGAAACTTATACCAAATATTTTTTTTTCTAGGAATGATCTGGGTATTACTGTTGGCTGCACCATACTTCACGACAAAAGGTTGAGAAATGATTTGTGAATGATCTAAAATAGTTTTCTTTGAAAAATTCAAATAGCAAGGCTACGCAAGGGAATGCATGCATGCACAGACACACAAATATCAGTTCACATACTTTAGCACATGTATTTATGTCTATCATACAACAGCCAAATTTTGTATACTTAATTGTAAAATGTGAGTTTCCATCATATAAACTTTACATACTTACAAGGGAAGACAAAGCAGGCATTGTAAATTAGTTATTTATAAAAAGAAAACATATTGCAACAAAGGACAAATGTAAAAGGATGTATATATATATTTCAGTGTAACAAAATATAAATGTAATGACAATGACTACAGCTATCAATCTTCAATAATTTGTGAAGAATCCAACCTCAAGTGCAATGAAGCTTTATAAGATTTGTGATTACAGAGTGTAAAATACAACAGATGCTATAATATTTAGATGCCTCTTGGCATTTACCTTTTCCTTTGCACAGTTCATTTAAACTATATGAAAATTTTATGTGTTATATAAAAGTGGAGAATCAGTATTCTTAAAATACCTGCAGGAGAATTGATACTGTTTTTAATATTGTGGTATTTGATTCCTTGACTATATAGACTGTTCAAGAAAGTGGAGGATTTGATGATACAGTATTATTTTCAGTTTTCATATGGTGGACAATGCAGAGTTCAAAAATAAAACTGATGTTAAAATTATTTACTTTATTTGTGTCCTTTAGAATTGATTTCTTAGGAATCAGCTGTTCGCTGGAGAAATGGATTTGCTTTGAGGATTGCTATGGAAGGGAAATGCACCAGTGCATTGAGGAGATGGTCAAAGTGAACAATTCAAGGACAAGTACCTGATTTTTAAAATACCTTTTGCAGGTTAGCCAATGTTTTTCAAATGTTATTTTTTTATAATATCTACATTGTAACCATGAGTTATATTCCAATATAGTAAAGCAGCAAAGCCAAATTGCCTTCTTTGGAGATTTATATTCTCGTTTCTATTTTTTAATTTCCCATATGTAAATTTATATTTTTTATAAAAAATTAGAAAATGAAAACTTTTATAGATCTAAAAGCTAGAAAACCATAACATTATTTGACACTAACACCTTTTTCTTCCCATTATCCATAAGTCAACAATTTCTGTTGATTATATTTTCAAATATCTGCTAACTGTCTGCTTCTCTGAATTACAACTTCTATAGCTCTTGCCTAGACTCTCTCCTACAATGGAAAAGTCTTATTTTTTCCCTGTACCTGCACTACCAATCAAATCTATTTTCTATAATGTTGCAGATTGTCATTCTGACCTGCTTTTCCTTAAACATTTTCAAGGGATTCTCATTTACTTAGGACAAAAACCAACATTTTAAGTTTGTTCTCTGATTACTGAGATGGCCCAAGAGCTGTCTACTCTTAGCTGCATTTTCTGCTTTCACAGATTGCTTCTATACTTCAAAGTTACTAGTTTTGTTTGCTCGATTCAGTAACTTTTCCTGTATCAGCAGCTTCAAACTAAAGTATATGCATCCTTGGATGACATCTTAGTTACTTTCTCATTGCTGAGACAAAATGCTTTACACCCATGAGATAAAGGAGGAAAGGTTTATTTCAGCTCATATAGTTTGTAGTGATTTTAATCTACAGTCAGCTGGTTCTATGTTAGGCAGCTTAGCAGAAGCAAAACAGTCTATAGAAGAGCTAGAACGAAGCAGTAACAACGAGGCTTCTTTCCTTCTTATTCCATCTGTGCTACAAGCCTGTTGTTTGGTGCCACCCACACACAAATTGGGATTGTTTTCTTCAGGAAATCCATGTAGCCACACTCAAAACTATTCTAAACCAGTTGGTGAACTGATCCAGAATCACACATCAGTAATCCAGGGTCACATACCCTAGATCCAGCTACTTCTGTAAAACCCTACCTACAAGTGAATAAGCTTAGGAGGGACATCTAGATGCAAGCCATAACAATATTGAAATTATACCATGCACACTGAAAGTATGATTTAAATAAATCAGTATCATTATCAAAAAATCTGCCACTTCCATTTTTTTTCCTCCTTTACAATCACAAAACAAAAAAAAATGTATCTTTCAATTGTTTTGACACGTACTGTGGAACATTGCATCAGTTACTAAAATTTCTGAGACACTTAAAAAAGAGACAGTTAAACTTTTAAACTTTCAGTATCATTGACATTTTCTTTAGTAAAGAAAACATATAGTTTTATTTCTTTTTTCTGTTCTTACTTTTATTATTACATGTTTGCATTACATAATGATTACATTTTTGGTGGGGTATTTATATATAACAAATCTCAATTCTTTTAATCCCTCTCCTCTCTGCTCACTTACTCCAATTCTTGATATTTTTCTCATTTTTAAAAAGATATATTATCTTTTATTTTGCTCTTTATTTATATCTTTGTTTTCTCATATAAGATAAAGCATGCAAGGTTTAACTTTTTGTCTGACTTATTTCAACTGGCATTCCAGTATCAAGATACATCAATTTTCCCATAGATGCCTCAAGTTTATCTTTCTTAATGGCGGAATAGTATGCCATTGTGTGTTAATACACTTTCTTTGTCCATTCATCTGTTAATAGACATACAAGCTACTTTCAAAATTTAACTATTGTGAATTGTGCTGCTTAAACATGTTTATGTATGCATAATATGACATCTTTTAACTCTTTTGGGAAGATAACTACACAGGATATAGATGAATCAAATGGAATTTTTAGTTTTAGTTTTTGAAGAATCTCTGATTCCTATAATGGTTGTAACACTTTACATTATTATCAACAATGTATAAGAGTTCTTTTTTCTCCTAAAGCCTCATCAGCATTTGTTATCAGCTGATTTCATGACGATAATCATTCTTCAGAGATAAGATGGAATCTCAGTATTATTTTAACTTGAATTATTCTAATGACCAGAGAAAGAGTGATTTAAAAGTAAATATATTTAAAATTGTGACAGATTACAAAGCCATCTATGCTATCTTTATATTTAAAAATAAGAATAATGGATACCCAAAGATAATCACACTCTCATCCTTGGAACCAGCAAATATTTCCTTATAAGGAAAAGGTCTTTCCAGATGTGATTAAGTTAAGGATTTTAGAGATAGGGATGCTTGTCTTAGATGACCAGGGTGTGCCTTAAATGCATTCATACATATCCCTATGAGAAAGATGCAGCGGGAAATTTCATGCAGACACAGAGGAAAGAGATTGGGGTAATACAATCACAAGCAAAGGAATACAGTGAGATACAAAAAGTTGGGAAAACATGGAAAAGATTTTTGCTAAAACCTATAGGAGATCAAAGTCTTGCAACTTATTTCAGACTTGTAATCCCCCAAAATAGGAAAGATCCAGATAAGTTGCATTTTACTTGAGAGAGTCAGCATTTTTGCTTTGTTCAAATACTCAGTTAATTTTATGAAGGCCTCCTAAATGTGTAAGAACAATCTTCTTTATTAATTCAAATGTAACTCTTACCCTCACTGACACATTCATGTATTTGCCAAAGTATTTGGTCATTCCAGCCTAGTCAAGCTGGGACACATATTAACTATTACAATGAATTGCCCCACTTACTTGCCAGTTCCTGATAACAATTACTCTATTCTCTACTTTAAATATATCACATAAAGACATCATGAAGCCTTACTCCTTCTTCAGTCATCTTATTTCATTTGGCATAATGCCTCAAGGTTCAACCACATTATAGTGTACAACAGGAGCTCCTTTTTAAAAGCTGCATAATAGTCCATTGTATAAATATATGTGTCCATTGTATAAATATATGTGTTGTGTGTATATATTATTCTTTTTAATCTTTAAAATATATTTTTATTATTTTTTAAATTTTTATTTAAAGGCAAAAGAGAAAAAACAGAACAAAACAAAACAGTGTAAGGGTACAAGTAATACAGAACTATAAAAAAAACAGTAAGAAATCACCAGCTAATAGAATACACTTTATCATCTTAGAGATAGTGGTTCAAGTCACAGGATCAAAGCATACAAAGTGGACATTCAAACAGTGAGACTGCAAACAGTTGTGTTCAATGATCCAATCAAAAACATTAATATGGTCATCTATTTAACACTCCTAAACACACTTGCTGTTGTATCCTTTACAGCACTTTTTTTTCCTCTCTTTATTACAACAAAATTTACACATTCTGGGTTTTATTACTCCCATAGTTCTTATTACATTTTTTTGGAAGAGAATAAAATCAAATATGACAAAACAAAGCTGTCAGTCAAAACCAAGGATAGACATAGCACATGAAGCAAAAAAAGAGTACAAGTTTATCAACAATGGTTACCATAATGCCTCTTGCTTCCTTAAGAAGAATTGTCTATCTCATTAGGTATTATAAAGTTGAACAAAACAATAGAGAACAAGAAGAATAAAACCTAAACATTGTAAACATTACAGGACTTCAAAAGAAGATAATAGTCAAACCAGAATGGGCATCATAGTGAATCTTATTGCCTTCAAAGTAGTTGCCTATCCCCTCAAACTTGATACTATCATACAGAACAGAACAGAGTCTAGTCAGTCAAAACAAGATAGTGGGAGTATTATAGGACTTCAAATCAAGTTAATAGGAAATCAAAAAAGTTACTATCATATATCCTGCTAATTTTTTTGATTCCACTTAGTTAGAAAAAAGTAATAAAAATAATTAAATAATTTTTTTAATGAATAAGGGAGAGATTGAGATAAAAGAGGACATAACAATATAGCAATACAGGTCAAAGCATGACAGTTTCAGCAGCCTAGTGGTTCACCACCAAATAACCCGACTTAATAGTAATTACAATAGGGTCTTTTTCCTTGAAATATTTGAATATAATTTCATATACTATAGCATCAGACATGTCAAGACAGTGTAAAACCATTCAAGGGGAAGAAAGCATTGTAGGGTATTTAGAAGCAGCTAACAGAAAACGAACAATGGTTTCTATATTATCTCTTTGCCTATAACAATTTTTGTTTATACTATCACATATAATAAAATCCAGCAAGATACAACATGACAAAACCAATGGAGACAGAAAAGCAACAGTTTGGTGGGGCTTCAAAACAAGATGGTATTAAATCAGCACTAGCTATTATGATGTCTTGTTTTCTTCAAAATAGCTGTTCATTTCATCACAGGCAATAATATCAAGTAGCCAGAATAAAGCCATTCCAATTAATAAGTGAAAAATTTATAAGGCTTCAAGGCCACATAATAGGGAATCATGATTACCATATACTTTTATATATTTGAATCATTTTCTATACTAGGGAAACTATTCGGTATCCACACATGCGAGTTTGATTTATTTCACTTATGAGTATGGTTTCAAGCTTCGCCCATTTATTGATAAATATCTCAATGTGATTCTTCTTTATAGCTGAGAGGTACTCCATTGTATAAAAATACCACAGCTTTTTTATCCAATCCTCAGTTGATGGACACTTAGGTTGTTTCCAAGATCTGGCTATTACAAATTGTGCTGCTATAAATATAGGTGCACAAATGTCATTGTGGTATTGTGGTATGATGCTTTCAGTTCTTCTGGGAATATGCCTAGAAGTGGAATAGCTGGAATAAATGAGAATTCCAATCCCAGCTTTTTGAGAAATCTCCAGACTGGCCTCCACAAAGGTTGTACCAGTCTACACTCCCACCAACAATGTAGGAGAGTTCCTTTTTTCCCCACAGCCTCTTCAGTATTTGTTGTTGTTGGATCCTGACCATTCTTTCAGGAGTGAGATGGAATCTCAGTGTAGTTTTAATTTGCATTTCTCTAATGACCAATGATGATAAACATTTTTTCATGTATTTATTTGCTATTTGTATTTCTTCATCTGAGAAGTGTGTATTCATCTCAGAAACCCATTTTTATATTGGATCTTTGAATTTTGGGGGTCTGAGATTTTTTAAATTCTTTATGTTTTAGACATAAGTCCATTGTCTGAGGGGGAGTTCACTAAGACCTTTTCCCAGTTTGTGGGTTTTCTTTTCACTATGCTGGAGATTTTTTTTGACATGCAGAAAATTTTAATAAGAGGTGGTCCCAGTTATTGATTCTTGGAAGTATTTCCATGGAGTTTGAGTCCTGTTCATGAATTCTCTACCTACCCCTGTGTTTTCAAGGTTTCTACCTAATTTGTCTTCCAATAGATTTAGTGTTTCTGTTTTAATAATCAGATCTTTGATCCATTTAGATTTTAATTTAGTACATGGTGATAGACATGGGTCTAGTTTTAGTTTTCGGCATATGAAGAGCCAGTTTTTCCAAGACCATTTATTAAAGAGACTTTTGTTCTTCCAGTGAACCTGCTTGACTCCTTTATCAAAGATAAGGTGGTTGAGTGTGTTTGTAGTTGTGGTTGCATCTTCTAATCTATTCCATTGATCTTTGGTTCTGTTTTGATTCCAATACCATGTTGATTTTACTACTGTTACTTTGTAGTATAATTTCAAGTCAGGGATTGTGATGCCTCCTGCCTTGCCTTTGCTGCTTAGAATTACCTTTGCTATTCTAGATCTCTTTTGGTTCCAGATGAATTTTAGGAGTGGTTTCTCTAGATCTATAAGGTATGTTGATGGTATTTTTATTGGGATTGCATTGAATCTGTATAACGGTTTGGGGAGAATGACCATTTTCACAATGTTTGTTCTTCCTATCCATGAGCATGGGATGTCTTTCCATTTTCTGAGATCATTTTCAATTTCTTTTTTCAGTGTGTTATAATTTTCCCTGTATAGGTCTTTCACTTCTTTCATAAGAGTAATTCCTAAATATTTCTTTTTTTTTTTTTTTGCTTGCTAGTGTGAAGAGTGTGGCTTCTCTTATTTCTCTCTCTCTGTTTTTGTTGTTAGTGTATAGAATGCTATTGATTTATGAGTATTGATTTTGTATCCAGCTACATTATTAAATTTATTTATTATATCTAAGAGTCTTTCAATGGAGTTTAGGGGGTCTTCTATGTAGAGTATCATGTCATCTGTAAACAATCATAATTTAACTTCTTCTTTTCTATCTTACCCCTTTTATTTCTCTCTCATCTAATTGCTCTTGCTAGTACTTCCAGCACTATATTAAATAGGAGCAGTGATAAAGGACATCCTTGTCTTGTGCCTGATTTTAAAGTAAAGGCTTTCAATTTTTGGCCATTTAGTATGACACTGACTGTTGGTTTGTCATAGATGGCCTTTATTATATTGAGGTACAGACTATCTATTGCAATTTTCGGTAAAGTTCTTATCATGAATGAATGTTGGACCTTATCGAAGGCTTTTTCTGCATCTATAGAAATGATCATGTGATTCTTAATTTTGGATTTATTGATATCATGGATTACATTTATTGATTTATGTATGTTGAACCATTCCTGCATGCCTGGGATGAATCCCACTTGGTCATGGTGTATAAGCGTCTTGATGATTTGCTGCATCCTATTTGCCAATATTTTATTGAGGATTTTTGCATCTGTGTTCATTAGGGAGATCGGTCTATAGTTCTCGTTTTTAGTTGGGTCTTTCTCAGGTTTTGGTACTAGAGTAATATTTGCTTCCAGGAATGACTTAGGGAGGATTACTTCCCTTTCAATTTCATTGAATAGTTTGAGGAGTGTCGACATTAGGTCTTCTTTGTATTTCTTGTAGAATTCTGTAGTGAATCCATCTGGGCCTGGGCTCTTCTTTGTAGGAAAGGACTTAATTACATTTTCAATTTCATTGACAGAGATTGGGTTATTCAGCAGTTTTACATCCTCTTGATCTAGCTTTGGTACTTCATACGTTTCTAAAAATCTATCTATTTCTTCTGTGTTATCAAACCTTTGAGAGTAGAGGTTTTCGAAATAGGTGTTGATGATCTTCTGTATTTCTATAGAGTCTATAATGATTTCACCTTTTTCATTTCTTATTGCATGAATTTGAGCTTTTTCTTCCCTTTTTTAATAAGGTTGGCTAGGGAATTATTGATTTTATTTATTCTTTCAAAGAACCAACTTTTTGATTTGTTTATTCTTTGGATTGTTTTCTTAGTCTCTATTGCATTGATTTCTGCTCTGATTTTTATAATTTCCTCTCTTCTTTTGGGTTTGGGTTTGACTTGCTCTTCTTTTTCTAGCTGTGTGAGGTGTAACATCAGGTTATTTATTTGTATTCGTTCTGTTTTCCTGATGTGGGAACTCAGTGCAATAAATCTTCCTCTGAAGATGGCTTTCATTACATCCCACAGATTCTGGTGAGGTGTATCTGTATTTTCACTTTCTTGTAGGTATTGTTTAATTTCTTCTTTAATTATCTCTGTGATCCACTGATTACTCAAGAGTGTGTTATTCAGTTTCCATGTGTTTGTGGGAATTTTGCAGTATCTTTTATCATTAATTTCTAATTTCATAGCGTTATGGTCCGATAGCATGCAAGGGATAATTTCAACTCTTTTGCATTTATTTAAATATGTTCTGTGAGTTAATATATGGTCTATTTTAGAGAATGTCCCATGTACTGCTGTAAGAACGTGTATTCTGTTGTTGTTGGATGTTATACTCTGTATTTGTCTATTAAGTCCGTTTGTTCACAGGTGCAATTCAGTTATTTTATTTCTTTACTGATTTTCTGTCTGGTTGATCTGTCCATTGGTGTCAGTGGTATGTTAAGATCTTCTGTTGGAATTGTGTTACTGCTAATTTGGTTTTTCATTTCTGTTAGTACTTGTTTTATATAACTGGGTGCTCTGGAATTTGGTGCATATATATTTAAGATAGTTAGCTCTTCCCCTTGGAGTTTTCCCCTAACCAGTATGTAGTGACCTTCTTTATCCTTTCTGATCATTATTGGCTTGAAGTTCACTTTGTCTGCAAACAGAATAGCTACCCCCACTTTTTTTGTGTGTGTTCTTGTTGCATGAAATATTGTTTTCCATCCTTTGACTTTTAGTCTGTGAGTATCCTTTTGGGTTAGATGGGTTTCTTGTAGAGAGCATATGGTTGGATTTTGTTTCTTGATCCATTCTGCCAGTCTGTTTCTTTTAGTTGTTGTATTGAGACCATTTACATTAATGGTTAGAACTGTTACTTATTGGTTTATTGTTGACATGTTATCTTTCTGTTGTTGCATCTTTATCTTTCTGCTCTGTTTAATTGTCTGTTTGTTTAGTGATTTTTTCCTAAATCTATCTAGGCTGTCTTTCAGTATTCTTTGCAGGGTTGGCTTGGTGATTATGAAGTTTTTCAGCTGATCTTTGCCATGAAAGTATCTTATTTCTCCGTCGATTTTGAAGGAAAGTTTTGCAGGGTACATCAGCCTGGGTTGGAAATCATTTTCCTTTAGGATCTGAAATACTTCACTCCATTCTCTTCTTGACTTTATTTTTTGTGCTGAGAAGTCTGCTGTGATTCTGATAGGTTTTCCTTTATAGGTGATCTGTCTTTTCTCTCTGACAGCTTTTAATATTCTATTCTTTTGTTCAATTTCTGGAATGGTGATTATTATATGTCTGGGTGTAGTTTTATTTTGATTATGGCTATTTGTAGTTCTATACGCTTTATTGATCTTGATAGCACTTTCCAATCTTGTGTTTGGGAAAATTTCAGCTATTACTTCTCTAAATATCCTCTTGACATCCTTTATGTTGTCCCTTTCTTTTTCATTTATCCCTATCAACCTTATGTTGTTCCTCTTTGCATCATCTTGCAGGTGTGAATTGTTATCTCCTGATTTCTTGTTATTTTTAAAAGATCTTTCCTTTCCTGTTCACTGGCTGCAATCTTATCTTCGAGGTCTGAGATTCTATCTTCACATTCACTGAGGCGGTTTTTACAACTTTCAATGGAGTTTTTGATTTCCTGTATATCTCTTTGCATCTGCTTTATGTATTCTGTTTGTTTCTTATATTGTTCATCCAGGGATTCTATCTGTTTTGTTTAGTTCCTTCAATTTTTTAACTGTGTCTTCTTTAGCTATGTTCAGCATTTCCTTCGTTTCTTTTATCATTTCTTCTTTTACCTGAGAGACTATTTCTAGTTTGAATTCCTTTAAGGCTTCCCAGAGTTGCTACTTTATTTCAGTTACTTCTATTTCATGTATTTCAGTTATGTGGCAAGTGTTTTATTCTATGCACATGGCTCCTAGGCTTTCTTGGGATGGGCTGGATGTTTGAGATTGCATTATGGTCTTTCATTTTGTCATTTTCCTATATTTTCAAGCTTCAAGTGTTGTTCCAAGTGTGGAAGAGAGTTCTGCCAGCCTGGGATGGGGTTCCCTGCACAGCCCCACTCACTGGACCCAGTAGGGAACCGTGGCCTGGCCCCCAGGCAAGGAAGAGAGTTTCCCCAGGTTGTGATGTGGTTCTGCATCGCTGTTCCACTCACCTGTCCCAGCAGGGAACCTCAGCCTGGTCCCTGGGGTGAGGAAGGGAGTTCCCCAGGGTTGGGGCAGGATTCTGCACTGCTGCTCCACTCACCAGTCCTGGCAGGGAACAGAGGCCTGGTCCCCAGGCGAGGAAGGGAGTTCCCTCAGGTTGGGGCAGAATTCCACGCTGCTCATGTCCTTTATTCTTTCACCTGTCTATGAACATTTAGGTTGCTGCTAAATATTAGCTATTGTTAATAATGCTGCAATGAATATGGGAGTGCAGATATCTCTTCATTATCCTATTTTCAATTCTCTGAGATAATATATCCAAAATGATATTGATGAATAAAATGAGAGTTCTGTTTTAGTTATTTGAGAGACCTCTATTTTTTGCATAACAACTACTCTGCACATATTTTTCAGTCCCACCAACACAGCATAAATGTTTTAATTTCTATAATTCCTTGCCAACACTTGTTATTTTCTGAATTTTTACAATGGTCCTCACAACAGGTATGAGATTAATATGTTTAAGATTTTTACCACTTTTTTCACATTCCTGTTGGTCATTTGTATGTATTCTTAGAAGAAGTATTTATTTAAGTGTTTTGCTTACTTTAATTGGTGGCATTATAACTATTATCACTTTTGCTAGTAAGTTTTAGGAATTCAATACATATTTTAGATATTAATCTCATCAGATATATAGTTTGCAAATGTTTTTCCCATGCTATAAATCAGTTTTTCAGTTTCCTTTACTGCATACAAGAAAAGTTTTAATTTGATACAGTCCCATTTGTCTAATTTTGTTTTTGCTTTCTGTGTCATATTATTCTATAGAATATTATTGATAATAGTTTGTTCTTATTTACATTTTCTTCTCTTTGCATTGTATCTTGCTTCTATATTGTTTAGTTATTCACTTACATTTTTACTTTTCTTAACAGAGGATTTTTTTCCCACTACTTCATAACCTTGATTCTCTGCTAATATTTAAAAGCAGGAAAAAAAGCTATGGGAAGTTTTAAAAGGCTGTTGATTGAGGACAGGGAAATCTGTTTGCCTGCTTTGTATTACAAATTTGTTGTGGTCGACTGGCATATTTTGTTTTCTGGAAGCTTATTCCCACATTTTCCTTTTAAAGCCAAGAATTTTTGATTGGTGTTGACCATTTCCAAAAATTATATAATTGATATATTTCCATTATTACATTGATTATAAAAGTATAGCTCAAACTTGGTCAAACATGAAAATTTATGACATAGAGTATGAGTTTTAAATTTTATTATAATGCCACTCTTTAAGGATTTTGCCAGATTATCACTACATATGTTTTTATTTTGTTTTTGTTTATTTTATACTTTCATTATTATTGTAAACATGCTACACAATGGTATAGGAGGAGACAGAAACTCTGTTTATATTTTGTTCAACATCTTTCTCATGTACTTCTCAGCCTTGTCTATGTTGCACTACAGCAATTGAATCAGTATTTCAGGAGATGGAACTAAGTCATAGTCATAATTTATTAGTTCTTCTTGTGACTCTGACATGCAGGCAGCCAAGTTATAATCATTTATCTATAGTATACGAAGTTCATTGCATTTGAT
Organism: Cavia porcellus; assembly: GCF_034190915.1. Classification (NCBI taxonomy): domain Eukaryota; kingdom Metazoa; phylum Chordata; class Mammalia; order Rodentia; family Caviidae; genus Cavia; species Cavia porcellus. The sequence continues at coordinate 28,861,446 of NW_026947495.1, read as the reverse complement.
GTCTTCTTCTATGTAATAAAAGTAACACATTTTATATGACTCTTGTCTGAAGAGATAAAAGATACTGTTGTGCTCTTAATTGCTCCATATATAGTTTCAGTTATTTTTGAACAATATATCTTTAAACAAAGAAAAAAAGATCATCGATATATCAAAGGTAAGCTTCCTTACTTCTTTTCTTTTTAGGAATCCAGAACTAGACTGTTACTAATAGGGGAGTTCAGTACATGATAAAGATCACATTCCAGAACAATGGATAAAAATGGGTTATTCAATAAATAGTTTTTAAATAATAGAATAAAAGTTTAAATTTGAAGTAGTCACTTCCTTAGGAAAATTATTGTCTCTAAATAGCTGATTCGTATTAATGGTAAAAAACAAAGTAAAACAATCCAATATCATAAGAACTTTAAGATATTCCAAAAATGTATCCCCAACTAAGTGAATTTCCTCCAATCTATATCTCAATTTTTTCTCAAAAACAATGAATGTAGTCTCTTGGGTATCCAGATATACTCTATTATAGATTTATTTTTTAACATTTCTAATTTGGATATATAAATCTATACATACACAAGCTATACATAAAATATATGTTCACATTATATATATACACACAAATTATATATTATATAAAAATATAATTTCTAAATAATTTTGCTTTTTCTGAGAATCATAAGCAGATGGAAACTCTTTTGCTCTTTAGAAACATGATACATGTGGAAATAAAGAAACAACATTTGAAGACCAACTACTGAGATAACTTGCATTTTAAATAAAATCTAATTGACCTATCAGAAATTTACTTTAGGGACATCTATATTAGATTATTGATGTTTCACGGTCAGGAATAACATTTTGATTATTGTGTTTCAATTCATTTGATGATACTGAGTACCTAAGCCAAGTAAAAGAACTACATATATTAGGCATTTGTTCACATTCATGAAAATAACAATTAACATTATTTTGATCAAGCCATCCCTAAAAAATAGTGATTAAATGATATCTAGTATTTTCTTTGTATGTTTCTTTCCACAAGGTAAAGGAAACTGATTCAATTTTGGTGTACTTGTGTTTTCTATGAATTGATTTGCACAGATTTCCTATTTTATTTATTGTCTCAGCAATTTAGTCAACAATGATTTATATGAAATAATCCTTCTTGTTGCAGTCACTACAGTCAGCTAATTGATTGCTGTATGAATTATGCATCCTAAACTAAATGCAAGGGTGCATGAAAGATTCAGCCAAGGTCATTTTTCTACCAGAAAACCATGGTGACTAAATGCTGCTTTATAGCTTTAATTTTGGTATTTCCTTCATCCATATTGTAGGTTTAGAGTAATGATAAAATTCTAAGGTCACATATTTATAAACAGATACAGACACTTAAAGTTCAGTGTCCTGCAGTCAAGCAAGACCTGTAATTAACTTGGTGGAGGTAGGAAAAGAACCAGAAGTGGCATACAAATGCTTTTCTTCTAGTTCAAAAATATGCCAAATGCAATCATATTTGCCTACAGTTTACTAGCATGCAAAAGTGACTGCTTCACAAATACACATTTTCATTGGACAACATAAATTTTAAGAAAAATTTCAGGGCATTTTGATATTTCAGTGAGGAGACAATTTTTTAAAAATTGCAATCATCATTTACAGTTAAATTCCTTATTTGCAAATAAATTCTGTTCCAAGAGAATGTTTGCAAGTCAAATTCACCTGTAAGTCTGACCAAGTGAGTCTTCTATGTCTTTGACACAAATATAGAATGTAAAATATGAAATAAAAACCAAACCTCCATAACACCATGACTTTCTTCTTGCTTCTGGACATTGTGAGCTCTGATTGACCACTAAACTACTGACACTATTGCACTGTACAGTAAGCACACAGCACCATGCCTGTGACAAAGTCCAGAAGATATGCGAGCTATTTTTATGATTTGTTCACATTTATGTAATGCAAGTTCCTTTCATATCTGTGAAAATTCGCAACTTGAATGTAATAAGTCAAGGATATATGAAAATAGGATATTTGTAATGCTTCACTCAACTTTTAGAATTAAAGCAATCAAGTTAGAATAGTGGAAAAATTGGTATTTGGTGTTTCAATTGGATTGATCAACTAACCATTTTTTAGATGTGTGATTTTACACAATTGACCAAACTTTTATTTTTTTATTAAAATTCTTGTATTATGGAGCATATTATAAGCTATAGTATTCCTTGACTTACAAGCTGTATTTGTAAAGAAACACTCTAAACTTCTATTTAATATAATCTCAGAGTGGCCATGGAATCATATTACCCCATACTTTCAAACCAAAGAAATATCATACTATGAATATTCTCACGTGCTCAGAGAACTCTTGTGAGGCATTAAACAAAGGAAAACAGTGCATATTTCAGGTCAAAGTACAAATAATTGAGATATATCAAATTGATTGGGATAGATATGTGTGCTAATGTTACATGTTAGGGTACTAGATGCCTTAGAAGACAGAAATTAATCAGAAACCTCAGACTAATGTTTTGTGACTTAATGCATTGATAATCACTGAGTGATCTTACTCAGATTTGGGTGGAACCTGAAATCTGGAGTTGTAGTAGGCTTCCTGGTGACATGATGCATCTGATCCCTGGTCTACATTTCATTGCAAAGTTGAGTGTTTTTATTTGCCTGAGATTGTTTCAAAGATAATAGTGTTTGAATTCTTTCACAGACCAGTTGAAACTCTGGGATTGAAGTTTTAGCTTGCAAACTTTAAATTCCATCACAGTTCAGAAGCAAAATTTTAGTCATAAGACAAGTATGTTCCATCAACTAATATCAGATCATCATTTTCAAAATCAAAGCACGGTAAAGCCCAGGCTATACAGTGCTATATGACATTTCAGTACATGTAACAGGCTTCCTATAAAAGCACAATGGAGCCCTGTGCATGGTTTTTGTATCCTCAAGCAGAAAGAGCCTTATTGGGAGAGCATCTCACAACTCCCAAAGACACAGTTCAGCTCCTCTCTACCCTGGTATAAAGGGTTGAAATGGTGTATGATTGTGGGAATGTGGTCATTTGAATCCGCAGTTGAGAAAAACAGTGTCGTATTGTACTGAAGGACTATACACTATGTCTTTGTAGATTTTACTTACAGGACATAAAATTGACCCAAATGATTAAGAGGTTTTTTTTACAACTGAAGAAATCACTTCTACTCACAATTATCAATGACCTGGTGCCTTTAAAGTCAGTACCTGTAATAAGATTTCTATTAAGAAACTACTTTCTAAGCTCATATGGTAGGTTTCACTTCTTGCTTGTAACATTTCCAACACTGTAATTTTTATTCATATTTGATTTCTCTGTTTTGGTGACATCTGCATCAGATCATCTTTTATTTTATTTTTAAATTAAGTTTAATGGTATCATTTATGAATACATAATGAACACATTCTTTACAGGGAATTTGTATCTGTACATGATATGCGTTGATTCTTCTCCCCACCTCCATTCAAAGCTCCCTCCTTTTCACATTCACAAAGCTCAGTTTTCATTTTATCTGGAGGCTTTTAAAAGCAGGTTGCAGGTTCAAAGAGATTCTAAATCAAGAGGTCTGGAGTGGGGTCTGAAAATTTTCATTTCTAACAAATTCTGAGATGCCCCTAATTTTTTGCCCAGAGCCCCCACTTGGGGTCCATCCTGCTATCATTTCAAAAACATTTCAGAAGGATAAATTGTGCCTATACTCACCATTGTTTCTTCAGGCCTCATGTGTACCTTACATGACATAAATGCATTTTTCCAAACAAAACAGTGATAACTAAGCTCCAGCTCATTCTCAGTGACAATTCCTCTGGAATATTAGATATCTTCATTCAGTAAACGAAGGATAATTTTTACTACGAACCCTAGACAATAACATGGATTTGAGCGATCTTTGTTGCTGCATGCCCACGTGTCTGGGGTATTTCCTAGGACATTTTGATTTTCTTTTTCCTTAGCCATTACATCTTGGTTATGAAATCAGCATGACATCAACAGGTTGATGGACTGTTAAGAATTCTTGTTGCAACAGAAGTGTTTATAGGCTCTTCTCTAGGACCATCTGCTTTCAATTTTTCCGTTAAGCCTCCTGAAGCCCTACCAGGTGTTGCAAGAGGAGACCAGAAGTAGAACATGCATCATAGCCCAGAATATTCCTGTTAATATCAAAGTCCTTTAGTGATTACTCAATATTGCCATTCTTTTAATGTCCTAAAAATGTTAGTGGCTTCTCCTTCAATATGATGGTCTTGTGAGTTTTAATAAATTTCTTAATGTGTTCACTGTAATGTTTTAATGTTGATTTTATCAAAACAGTTTTTGAAGCAATAGAGCTGTTATACTAATGAGTGATTCAGTGTTTTGAAAGTCATTTACTTAATTGTCAGTACTGAATATCTGTATTTGTGGAGGTCCTCTGGAAAGAAGCCTTGATTCTTACCTCTGAAAACTCAGTCCAAATTTGGGAAAACAAAAAATGAATATAGTGCTGGAGAAAAATCTGAAAAGGTTGCTTGCCCAGATCCTATAAGTGGTCTGGGAAAGAAACTATTGGGTACATGCAAGCACTGTTGGTGTTGTACTCCTAAAAATAATAATAATAATAATAATAATAATAATAATCCAAGAATCTTCTCAAGGTATCGGTGTTAGGCACCTTTCTGTGGATGTGATCAAATACCTGACTTACACAGTGTAATTCAGGAAATGTTTATTTTGTTTCCCTCTTGATTACAGAAGTTTCAGTCTATGTTCTGCTGGCTTTGAAGCAGAAACATCGTGGTAGGAAGGTGTGGCAGAGAAAAGCAGCTCTCCTCATACAGTTGAGAACCAGAAGACAAGGAAAAAACCAGAGTGGAAAAAGCCAAGGACCAGATAAAATTCCCACCCTGATGACTCCCCAGGACACATTCAGTCGTGTGCTATACTAATTTCACAGGTGACTCTGAAGCCAAGATAGTTGAAAAGATAAAACGTTACAATGTTGATAGCTTCCATTTAACAATTTTGTTTTTGCTTTATGATTTTGGAGTGATTTTAAAATATCAACAGCTTTTGTTTCACGATAACCCAAATATGTGAATAACCCTAAACATCTTTTGTTAAAATCAACTTTCTGATTGAACCAAAAAGCCCATAGTTAGATACAGCAAGTGAGTTCTATCCTTCACAGTCCAAATTGTTAAGACTAATAACTGTTTAGGGCGAGGGTTAGGCAATTTACAAATGTAAGTGGAAAAGATTTACCAAGTAGATATAACGTATTATAAATGTGGATAATAGATCCCAAGGAACCAATAAATACCTAGATAACTTAATAATCAGTTTATAAAGCAATCAAGCCATGTAATTATATCTGAGTTTCTAGACCATGACAAAAATTGTCTGATCAAGAGAAAGAAAACAGATTTCAGTTCATCTTTAATATAGCTTAATTAAATTGGTTACCATGTTGCTATAAATATACCATTTTCTATAGCCTGTTGATTATTGTAATTGTGAAATGTAATCCAGAGCTACGTAAGAGAAACATGAATAACATAGCTTCTTTTTCTTTTGATATAATGCAATTTACAAAATAATTGCAAATGAGATGGGGAAGCTAAACTTATTTGATGTTCTAAAACAGGGATGGGAGCTCGGATGGTCTTTTGTTAGTAACCTTCGTTATTATTTGAGAAATCAAGCCAGAACCTCACAATGACATGCATTCTGAAAAGAACACTAGTGTAAACTAATTAAAATTAAATCTCTGTCTGTAAGAGCAGGAATTTATAGTGAATACTTAATAAAGTGCCAGGTAGTGCTAGGAAGCTGTCATGGAGCTCATTCTTATAGCTACAGAGTGAAACAGAGCCACATTTTAAATCTGAATGATTCATAAAATACACTTAGATTTCAACTTATAAAAATTCTCATTGAATTTTTATCTTATATTTACCTTCTCTATACTCAGAACTAGCATATAATTTTTGCCATCCAGAAATTATATTTGTGTTGCTACTGTATCTGAGAGAATTGAATATCAAAACAAGAATATTAATTAGAATCCAAAAGGATCATTAAATCATTAAGAGATGTTGTATGTCATTAATTCTTTTAAAATATATCAAATCGAGAATTTTTAGGATACTTAAAGGTCAACTTGAAAACCAATAAAAATGAAGAATTAATCCCCATAATTTACAAACACTTTAGAAGAATGAAGAATGTGTCCCAAGTCTTTCTGTGAGGCAGTAGAACCAGAATACCAAGACCAGGTCAAAGGATCTTAAGAAGCAAAGACCACCTACTACTATCCGTGTAAATACAGATATGCTAATCTCCTAGTCTCCTAAAAGCACCAGAAAACTAAGTAGAGCATTGTGCGATACACTTTTTTTTGAGATGAGGTCTAACTAAATAGTCCAAGCTGACTTAGACTTTGCAATCCTCTTGCCTCTGTCTCCTGGAAAGCTGATATTTTAGGCTTTGTTTACTACACTTAGATTTGAAATAGATTATATACCAAAAAAGGGATTATCTCATAAATGCAGCAGTGATCTAAACTCTGAGAATAAATCAATATAAAATATCATTTTAACAGAAAAAGATAAAAGCCTATGATCATCGCAATAACTACTGAAAAATACTAACATTATTCACGATTAATACAAATTCAACATTATTCATGATTAATACAAACAAATAGCCTAAATAAGAATAGAAGAAAACTTTGTGATACTGATACAGGCACGTATGCAATTCTACCATCACTGGCAATGAAGAAAGACTTCTGGAAAGTTGCAGCTTTCATTTCTAAATTTCACAAAGTTTTGTTCAGGCAATTAATGGGTCTTAAAATGTTTCCTAGATTCTGTTGGTGAAGTCTTCTGCAACTTGCTTCAGAAAATGGCAAGAATGATGGGATATGTGTGTTCAAAGCAAAAGAGAGTTGTTTTGAAAGGGATTGATGATAATGCATTTTGCTGTAATGTAGTTTTTAAAATTTTAATATTCATCATAGTTTTTTAATCAAAATGTGTGTGCATTTTGGTAGTTCACTCCTACCAAAATGGTGTTTGGGAGATTGAATGCAGGGCCTTCGTGCTGAGCTTCCCAGTCCTAAAATGTTTTTCTTAATTTAAAACAGGCTCTTACTAAATTGCTCAGCCTAGTCTTGAACTTGGTCTTCCTTTCTCAGTCTTCTAGATTGCTTGAATTACAGGTGTCCAGAGTGCTTAAAATTGCACCATGTCCAGGATATTTCTCAGCGAACTGGAAAGAAAATGTTTATCACTGTATTTTCCACATTTACCTGACCACAAACTATTCCCTTAACTTTATATTTTCACCACAGTTATTGACATTCTACAAAACCAAATGTAAGGAGAGTCTTGCTTTAAAATGTTATCACTTCTATCAGTTTTAATAATTTTATTATATTTTGATAATACAAACAAAATGTAAAGAAAATCTTGCCTTAAAATGTTAATCATTTCTTTTTCTTTTTCTTTTTTTTTTTTTAAATTGGTACCAGGGATCGAACTCACAACTGTGCGCTTGCAAGGCAGGCGCTTACGCAAAGCTAAATCCCCAGCCCCATTGTTAATTATTTCTATCAGTTTTAATAATTTTGTTATATTTTGATAAGTAAGCAGTTTTGTTTGATGATTTTATATCATATTGGCATGTAAAAAATTTCAAGGTTAGCCTCATAAATGATACACTAAGGTGATTTATTCTTCTTTTGAGAACTAAAAAATAATTTAAGGAACATTGCAGATATTTTTAACCTGTTGTGTTTCTCCTAAATTTTCTCCTAAAGTGTGAAATTTCATAACTTCAAGGGACAATTGGGGGAAAAAAAATCAAAACCCGGACAGGAAGCAGCTGGAGGTCAGAGAGACACATAATTTTACTACAAATAAGTTACGATTCAAAGAACCACAAGATCAAAGTGAGTGTCAACAAGAATACTACATTTCTCCTGTCACTGTAACCTGAAATCCTAGTTTTTGCATTTCCCAAGGAACTTTAAGCCTTGAGTTTGTTTGAAATAGGTCTTTAAATCCTATAACATCACCCAAGAGCCTGGAAGAAGCAAAAGTAGCCACAAGAGCAGGTTACCATAGAGCAGCAATGAAAACCTTTTAGAGTGTTCAGTGATGCAAACAGCCCGCTGTGGCATGCATGCCATAGTTTCACCAACAGTGCCATGAAACGTAATTATCAGATATTGGTAAGTGCATGTTAAATTTGTAATAAATACATGTATATAATTTCTCATTTTTTTTCTATTTTTGAAACTTTTTATAATGTATCTAATAGAAATTCAAAATTGCACATGTGGCCTGGAGGGTAATTTCATTTGTTCAGTGATACTATCTAGTAGCTCCAGGCTGAAACAAGAGCTCATTGCATTTGCTCCCACAGTTATGTATGCATGTATGTATTTAATGTTGGTACACATGTGTAGCACATAATGTTTGCATTCCTTGTGGGAAGTTGAAACAAGCACAGGATACATCCTAATTTCTTTTCATGTGTAATTTCTGTGCTTAAATGCTACCCAAATCTCAAACAGATCTCCATAAAGAAATTTAAGTAAAAAATATTTTTATGTTTTTTTTTCTGGGTATAAGAATGGGAAGTAAAAGAATCAAGTTATATCATATTTAGGTACAAATTCTCTATGATGAGTATGATCATTATATACACCTAAAATGTACCAATAAACTTAACTAGTAAAAGTAAAACAGACTCAAAAAATTTTGTGTAATATGTATATGGAGAGTTACAAATAAAGTGAGTTGAACAGTGGTGGTGGTCAATGCATTTCAACTGCTCTTTTTTTTTCATAATGAACTCTTTTCTTTACTACATATAGTGTGTATATAAGAAAACTATTAGTGTTTTTGAAGATTAGTGATTATTTCAATGTTCTGTGTAATGAATTGCATAATCTTATTTTTGAATCATTTCTTATTTGCTTTTTTAGCTTTTATATTTTATTGGTATATGTTTGTATTTTTCACTCATTATTTCAAATGTTAACACTTCTCATTTTTGTGTCATTTCATCACACTGGATAAAACCGGAGAACATTATGAGGTGGTAGCTTAAATGGAAATTTCTCCAGTAGCTTATTGTAACATATGATGCTGCCATTGCTACTTATTTAGGCTTTAAAAATTTATAGTAAGATGTTGAAATTTTATGTTTTAGATTTTTAATTTTTTTTCAAACTAGGGATCGAGCTCATGACCTTGTGCTTGCCAAGCAGGCACTTATGCTGCTGAGCTAAATAAACCCAGCCCCAATGTTCAAATTTGATCTGCAGTGGAACTCACTATTTTCATTACTCTCTGACTTTGTAATGTTGACTTTCTACATGTATGTTCATTAAAGCAGTCTATACTGAAGATAATTTAGACAAAGTTTACTCCAGGAATGTACAATTTTATAATCTCTAAAACTTTAATCATCATTTGTAACAGTATGTATTGGTGTATCATTATCCTTTTTACTATTGCTATATGGTTGGACATTATTATAATAATTAAAATCTTTTTTCTATCTATGTTAAATAATTCATTTGTAGAATTAACTACAGCTCAATGAGTTTAAAATTTTAAATGTTAAATTTTCTGAGCCTTACATTGTGGTAAGAGGCAGAAGAGTCAGTCAGAAAAAATTTCAGTAATGCTACCAGTTTCTTCCGTGATTGATTTATGTTTTTTATTCATTTTACTCATCAAAGATACAAACTTTATAGTTGTGTGTTAGAATAATAAATTTATCTTTCTAATATCTCTCTACTTACATATTCAAGCAGAATATTGTAATCGTTTCTCACTGGAAATTTCTAACTGCACCTACATTGGAAAGTTATAAAGTAAAGTGAGTAAAGTATAAAGTAATCTGCATGGTATTCATATGAACTTAACACAATAGTAATTTATTTTCTTAAATTTCAGAGTCCAGAAGTCTGAAATCAAGTGCAGAATGGCAAGGTCCTGCTGTGTCTAAATGTGCCGGGAGAGAATCAGTCCTTTCATCCCCCAGTCTTATAAGGAGACTTGTCTTGAATTTAGGGCCCACTTAGGGTGATCTCATTTCAAATTCTTTAACTAAATTACATGTGCAAAAATCCTTTTACAAACTAAAGTCACACTCTGAAGTTTCCCAATCCAAGTATGTTTTCGGGGATGAAATGAAACTTCACAAAACCATTATATGCAAACTAACATTATGTCAAGAAAGAAATTCAGATTTCATTATAATTGCATATATTAGTTTAGGAGTCATATTGTAAATACATGGCAATAAATTATTTACAATTAAAAAACAGAATAAGGAATTTGCTCTTACAGTGTTATTCAGGCATTTACTCACTTGTATGATGCCAAAATATAGAATATACAGAAATAAAACTTAAATAGAATTTCATTCTATTTTTATGTGCATGCTCACATTTTCTCTGTAGTTGCTCTTGGTTTTATTTCTTTGTCAAACAAGTTTATAATATTTTTAATAAAAGACCAAGTGTCTCAGATTTTATATTCTATAAAGCAACTGAGTTAAGAAATTTCTTTCCTATCCAAAGATTTTTTTTATTTAATAAAATTATGACTCCTGTCTTTTGGGTTCAATTAATATTTCAACCAAGCTTCAGTAAAATTAAAGTTTTATATTTTCCATTCATGCAGATAATTTCTGTTAATGTAAGTGTTATCAGAGAATTTCTCTTGCATCTTTTTTATTCACATCTTCATTTGCAAAAACTAAAAATAAAGTAGTGAGTAATTTATGGTTTTTGTTTTCCTCTTTATTTGTAATTATTTCCTCCATTATGATTTCCATTGTCAGCCATCTATATGTTCTGTGTCTCTGTGTCTCTGTCTGTCTGTCTGTCTCTCTTTCTGTCTCTGTCTCTACCTCTCTCTGTCTTCTGTCTCTTTGTTTCTCCAATCTGCCCTCCACTCTCTGGAGTAGTTCAGTATTTTTGGCACTCAATCTGAGGCAGTGCAGAGAAAATGAGAGAGAAGGCAAAGATTGGAGAGGCTTTTAATGAGGGTATGAGAGAAGCTGCAGAGGAGTGTAGAGGCTCTCAGCAGGAACAAAGAAGTGGAACTACTTTTATCAGTTCTAGATGGGGGAGGAATTTGCGAGGTGGGCAAAATGACATATTAACTACTGATTTGAAGGAGCGTGTTCCTGTGCAAAACAAGAAACAGAAAGGATTACTGGGGGCTGGGTGTGGAGCGCTTGGGTAGTTGTGGAGTCTTGGGACTGGAGAGGGCTCTGCGGCGCATAAGCTACAAGGGAGCAGGAGATTTATCTCTGGAGTGAGGAGAGTGTGAAAGTTACTCTTGGACCCTACAAACCATTCTGCTCTATGATCGAGCAAAAGCTCAGTAATATCAGTCCTACACATTTGTTTTACATCTCAAAGAGGGTAAGATTAAACATATCAAAACAGAACAGAACATTTAAAAAAAATAAAAAACAATTTAAAGAAATACAGATTTCAAAGCAAGTCCACTGGAGATCTTCATTATCTGTCTCTAGCTTCTTACAAATAGTTGTCCCTATCTTCACCCACTTTATATACTTATTGCATATTATAGAATTAATCAAATCATTACAGGATGATGAAGTCTTTTTAGGTCCTCAAGTTCCAAATTAGGGAAGACAATAGTAACTACCATCGCATCTCTCATTCTCTTTGTGTGTAGGGTCACTTTTTGAATGTCATTCTAAATACTTTAATTCTATAACCTGAACAGCTATTTCGAAGATGACAATGTGTAACTTATCAACCGGCAATTTCTTACTTTTTGTTTGTCTGTAATTTTGTATTATTTCTACCCTTTTTTTTTTTATCTCCATGTATTTTTTTTTTCGTTTCCTTTTCTTTAAATAAAAAAAAAAAATAATTCCACAGTGGAAAAAAAAAAAAAAAGAAAGTTACTCTTGGAGACATAAGCTGCTTCTCTGGGTCCAGTACCAAGTTTGGCCAATGTCATGTTGCAGTTATCTAAGTGCCAGGCTAGCAGAATCTGTCAGCTAGCCAGTGATTTATTGAATTCATTGTTTTTCTCACACAACTATTTAATTGGCAGTGCTATTATTTTGGGTGTTTTGGAGTTTTTGCTACTATTTTAGCTTTTTCTTCACTTTGTATGTTTTTTGAGTGTAATAATTCTATATGGTTAGCTGCTGCTTCATCATGAAATTTAGATTAAAAACAGCATTGTTGGGCTGGGGATTTAGCTCAGCGGGCATAAGCGACTGCCTTGCAAGCTCATGTTCCTGAGTTGATCCCTGGTACCGGTAAAAAAACAAAACAAAACAAAACAAGCAAACAAACAAAAACCCCCACAGTAGTGTCATGGAATTTCTGGGTTAAATTTTGAGGCACCAGAGAATGACATAAGGGGTGTGATGGATTATGTAAAACAGGAAACTGTAATGGATTTTTTGGGGGGAGGGGTGTTTATTTTTGGTGGTAGTACTGAGGTTTGAACCTCAGGGCAGTCTACCACCTAATTCTTTTCATCTTCAGGCAGGATTTCAATAAGGAATATGTGGAAAAATCAAGAAAAGTAAAGAACAATCACTACAAATAATATGCTAATAATATATTAATTCAGTAAAATAGCAATTACCTAGTCAAAAATTGGAACCTTAATATAAGAAAGCTTTATATGTGTAAATCAAAATTAGTTAAAAAGCATAAGAAAAGGGAAGAGTCCATTTAAAATTCAAAAAGATATAAATAAATGTAGCATAAATATATGAAAGTCATTGCACAACTTAGGGAAAGCATAACATATATTTTGCTGTAATACTTGTTATTAGAGTTTCCATTTTTCCAAAATTATTTTAGGGAACTTCTATAATCCCATTTTAATTTTTTTCTTGGAGCTAGAGTGCTTGATTTTTAAGTTTCTAGAGAAAAATAAACATGAATCGCCAGAAAGTTCCCTGAATGACAAACATCAACGAGACAGAAATCTGGATGTCTGTGTTTGGGAGGGATTCCCATCTTCTGAGATATTAGAATGTTCAATAGTATAATTATAATTAAAAGTGTATAATTGAAAGTGTAAAATTAAAAGTGTGTTGTAGTTTCTGGATCAATAGAACCAGATAGTAAAATCTGTAAACAGATCCAGGTATATATAAATACATAGTATATTATAAAGGAAACATACTGAATCAATAAAGAGTAGTAAATATTGTGGAATACCACAGGAAAAGATGAAAGTCAATTAATTCTTTACAATGAAGATCAGGATACTGTCTATAGGATCAAAGATCTCAGTGTAAACAAGAAAACTGTAGGTGTACAAGGATAATTTACTATAAAATTATGAAGCGGGGAAATTTTTTTCTGCATATAATTCAAACAGCTGACAAACAATAAATTAGGAACTATTTCAACTTACGAGCAATGAATTATTATCCCTAATATAAAAAAGTTCTTCCTAAAATCGAATAAAGTTTATACTTGACTAAAAAATGGACAGAAAAAGAAAGAAAATGTAAACTTCCTTTAAAAATGCTCACCTTTCCACATAATCAGAGAAACACAAGTTAAAACTCTACTGTGTCATTAATTCTTATCTATGAAAGGGTCAAAAATCTAACCTTTTATCCTATGCTGTATTGTGAGACTAGGAAAACCAGGTACTTCTACACATATGAGGGAGGTTCTGGCAACGTTTAGTAAAATTTCACATGCATCTACCCTTCGGAAAGTACAAGCAATCATACCCCTAGGAAAGCATCACCCCAAACACTGGCAAGCATATTAGGTGCCTGTCTGTGTAGGTCACAATCTTTTTATAATCCCTCAGAGAGTCTCATTTTCTAACATAGTTAGAATTCTTTCTTAGTGTCAGATCCTTTCTGCGGGTTTATTCCAAGTTATATTAATTGAATTTAGTAACTCAAATCTTTAAATATTTTCCAAAACTCAATGTCAAAGACAAAATCATAAGGAATTTAGTTTAAAAAAGCCTTAATTGTCCTTATTTTCAGTTGTACAATTGGGCAACGTTTCATTCCACACTAGAATAAGTGTTTCATTGAGCAGATTTCATAGGCTGAGAAAAACAGAAAATAAAGAACAGACTGAGCATTTTAAAGTTACTTTCCTTACAAGTAGACAGTGAGACAAAATCACAGGTAAAAAACTGAGTGGTTAATATCAGCTTACTTCAGATTACTTTCTTTATAATATTAAAGCAGAGGAAAACTTATGATACCTATTGAAACTGGGCCTTTTGAGAAAGTTTGGGAAATTCGGTCAATACCACTCTTAGATCTGGTTAATTTAGTATAAGCCCTTTCATATATATATATATATATATATATATATATATATATATATATTTTGGTCTTGTCTGTTGAGATATAGAGGAGGATCTTGGATCAAAACAATGACATTTCATAATTCTTATAATCACACTCAACAAAAAGATCCCTGATCGTACTGTAGTCAGTGAGATGTAGATTGGTCTGCATGAGTCTAGATATATATCTGTAATAACACCTGCTTAAATTGCCTAACTAGATTCTGTTTGAAAACAGCAGAAAGTATTAGACATAAAAGACTATTCACAGTGATAATATCACTGGAAACAATGGTTTTGTGTTTGGTGAATAAAAGGCCAATAAGCACAACCAAGAAATAGGAAGTTGAAAAGAGCTTTATTACTTGTATGTGTAAGGAAAACACTGGAGATAATTCCTACAGCAATATGTCTCTAAACAAAGGAAGCAAGAAACTTTCATATTCCTGCTAGGGAGACCTGTCATCAGATGAGGAGATGGGTCCATTCCTGAGCACATTCAACTTGAGATCACACTTTACATCCTCAAAGCATGTCAGATAGGAACACCTGAGTGAAGAATTTTGCATTAAATGAGTATATAATGAGCAAAGTTCATAATACGTCACCTAAAATGATGATTCAGATGATTCTGCCATCTGGGTTTCTCTGAAAGGACTTACCTGAAACAAAAGAACAATTTGCAGGAGTGGTAGGGAGCATTTTAAAGGGGGAGCAGCCTCCTTCCTCAGGTACAAGTGATTGCCCTAAAGTACCTGCCTACTAGCTAACAAAAACAAAATTTACATAAGTTATACAAAAAATATGTGTTCAATGTTTGTTCTTATACTAATTTTGACTTTCTTTTTAAAAATGTTTCTATTTTAAAGAGAACAAAACAAAAGAGAACAGAAAAAACAATTGCAAGCAACACAGCACTTCACAACAAGACAACTGGACAGCAACAGTAGCTACCATAATGTCTCTTTTCTTTGAAATAGTTGAGCATACCTTCACGCACAATAATATCAGACATAACAAAATAGTGTAAAGCCATTCAAAAGAATGAAAGCATTACAGAACTTCAAAACCAAATAACAGGAAATGAACAATGGTTACTATATCTCATTTTCCTCAAAAAATTAATAATAAAATCAAATAAAATACAACAGGATAAAAACAATCAATAAAGAAGAGCAAAAGCGTAGCTCTTCAAAACAAGATGATAGTAAATCAGCAATGGCTACAATAATGTCTTGTTTTCTTTATAATACTATCACATATATAATCATACCATCACACATATAAAATCAAACAAGACAATAAAACCAATCAAACCAATGAATTTAATTATAATGAATAATAAGACTTCAAAACAATATAACAGGAAACCATGCTTACCATAATACATCCCATTATATTCAAAATAGCTGCCCCTACCATCTGACATCATAAAATCTAACAAAAAAAGACATAACAAAGTCAAACCAAACAAAATTGTGTAAACAATGCAATAAAAAATTGACAGTAGTTTCCACCTTTCCCTCCCAGATATTTCCTTCCCTTTGCTCTTAAATTAATTATTTTGCTTTTGGATCACATTAATTCCTTCTATTTCTCATGCTAGGGTTCACATGTATGAGCCTGAACTGTTTTGGCCATGAACATGATCTCCAATTGCATCCATTTATGTACAGGAGCCTTGAGATTATTCTACTTTACAGCTGGATAACTTTCCACTGTATGAAACTACCATATCTTATTTATTCATTCTGTGTTTGATAGGCAAATTACTCCTGCTTTTTTGTCTCCTGTCACATGGAACAATTGTTTTCTCTCCTTTGATTTTCAGTCTATAAATTTCCTTTCCAGTTAAATGTATTTTTTATATACAGTATATCAATGGATCTTGTTTCTTGATCCCCTCTCTCTGTATTTCTTTTTATTGCTGACATCTCCTATTGTTGGTTCTCTACTTTTACTTTTCATTCAATTTTCTGTCTTGTTTGGCAGTCCTCCACCATTGCTGTTCCTGGAACTATGGTCGTCTTTATCTCTCTCTGAAATATTCTTTAGCACTCTCTGTAAGGTTGGTTTGGTAGTCATGAATTCCTTCAGTTGTTCTTTATCATGGGAGTATTTTATTTTTCTGTCAATTTCGAAAGATAGTTTTTCAGGGTAGATCAATCTGGGTTGGAAGTTATTTTCTTTCAGGGATCGAAACACATTACTCCAAAAGCTTCTTGACTTGGTGGTTTGTTTTGATAAGTCTGCTGTGATTTATAGATGATCTGTCTCTTTTTTCTAACAGATTTTAATATACTATTCTTGTGCTGAATTTGTGGGATCTTGATTGTTATATGTCTGGGTGTAGATTTACTTTGGTTATGGCTAGTTGGAGTTCTATATGCCTCACGTATCTGCATGCCAGATCCATTTCCCATGTTTGGGAAGTTTTCTTCTATTACTTCTGTAAAAATCCTTTTAATTTCATTTGTGTTGACCCCTGCTTCTTCACCAACACCTATCATTCTTGAATTATACTTCTTTGCATCATCTTGTAGCCATCGAGTTGTTATTTCCTGATTCTGTGTTATTTTTAAGACATATTTCCTTTCAGGATCACTAGCTGCAATCCTATCTCCAAGGTTTCAAAAATCTATATTCAGTTTCTTTCAAGTGGTTTTGCTAGCTTTTGATTGAATTTTAATTTCTTGCATCTCTCTTTGAATCTGTTTCATGCATTGTAATTCCTTTCTACATTCATTCAAGGTTCCATTATTTTCCTATGCTCTTCTTTATTGTTTATGTCTTCTTTAGACCTGCTAAACAATTCTTTCAGTGATTTCTTATTTTACCTGAGACATTATTTCTGATTTAACTGCTTTTATAATCTCATGAAGTTGTTTCCTTCCTTCAGTTGCTATCCTCTCAAATTTCAGCTGTGTGACTTCTGTTTTCTTCCATGACTGTATCTCCCAGATATAGTCCCAGACTGTATCTCTTATTCTGTGTGGGCTAGAGGTCTGAGTTTGCCTTTTGCTTCTTCATCTTGACTTTCTCCTGGGTTCCTCACAACAAGCTGATTTTGGCTGCCAGGCACTTCCCATATTGGCTGCCCCTAGGCAGTGTAGAGGCACCTGGGGTCCTCTAATTCCAGTTTTACAGGGAGGTACCAGGGCATGGAACAAGCTTCTCCAGAGCTACGCAGCTGCACTGGCTTTGCTGATGATCAGGGCTACGTGGTGGTGAGGTTGCTTTTCTCAGCCTGTGTATCTTCACTGGGACTCCCAGGATCATGGCAGACACAGGGGCAAGTTTATTTGATTTTGCTAGTGGGTGATGGCTACCTGAGGGAATCAAGGGCCTCCAATGGTGGCCTATGTATGCACAGGGCTTACCTGGCTGTGTGTCCCTGCTCCTGCTGGCTGCCTGCAGGAAGGAGCCTTCCAGTGGCAGATCCCTGAAAGTGAAGATGGATCTGCTGGTTCTCTGTGCCCACCCTGGCCACCTGCAGGATGTGGCCTTTTGGCGGCAACACACAGCAGGCACAGGTGGATCTGTCTGTCTCCCTCAGCCCATGCTGGGTGCATGGAAGAAAGGTCCTTCTGAAGGCTGAAGCATATCTTCTAGCTCTCTCTGCCCATGCTGGATGCACCTAAGTTTTACTTTCTTAAGATTTGGGATATGCTGGATACTCAGCTGGCTGAGCAAACTTGTTATTTCTATATATTTCATAATCATTTTATTTCCCATTTTAATGATACCAATTCACTTCCTTGTATGACTTGGCTCTTCTTATGCAAAACGTTACTATTTGGATACCAATTCTTTATATCAGAAAATAGTTTGATGACTATGTTATTGTTGATGTGTGAATGCTCAACACTCTCTTTAAAAATCAAGAATATTCCTATAAGGATTTACCATTTACAATACTCAGAAAAATGCCTGATACTAATGGTATGGTCAGTTGCTAAGTTATGTTTCAACTCATGTTCCAGAATATGAAATATAGAAATTTCACAATGAGATGCTCAAGCAAACTGAGTGAAGAAATCCTGAGAAACAGCTTTGTACCTCTCATAATTGATTACCCATTGTTAGAGGATAAAAAAATTGGGGAGTGACACACAAGGAAAAGATATGAAGAATAGTTACTTGGGTAGAGGGTTATCAGATCTAGCAAATAAAAATACAGTGTTCCCAGAAGCATTTGAATTTCAGAGTATAGAATGAAAGATACTTTTGATCTTTGTCTTTTGTTTCTGGTACAGAACTCTTGCAACTCTTGACTGCTCCAAGGGATAGGAATATCCTTTACTATTTATAATGAGCTTTGTGCAAAGAATGAGACCATGAATGGTGGCATGATTTATGTTGGTGGTCCCCAGGCCTTATGCCTTTGCATTGTATATTTGTGATAGGTTCATTGTCTAGTGCTTGGATTGATGGTGTCAGTGCTACACCCAGCTAAAGGTGGAGTCAGCATACAATGTAATGGCAGGAAGAAGGTGTGTCTCTCTCTTGCACATTTCTGCCTTGCTGTTTACAGCTGCCATGAACTGCACCCTGCCATGCCACCCTGCCTTGGAGTCAATTGAGTATAGACTGAAACCTCCCAAAACTACAAGAAACAAACCTTTCTTTTCCCAACTTTGGGCATCAGGTATTTTGTCTCAGCAATGAGTAAAAGGTAACTAAGACAGATGGTCTCAGAATGAGGTGGTTACCAGATAAGTGTTTCAACATTTAGAACTTTCAGCCTCACTGTGAGTCTTCTTGAAGGGGAGAAGAGAGCATGGGATTAAACTTTATAAAATCTCTTGAAATAATAATCCCTTGGGTTGATGATCACACTGAGATCCTTGAATGGGAGTGTATTCGAGGAAAGATGGAAGTTCTGTGAACTCCCGTCCCCATAGCTTACTCTATACGTGTCTTTCATCTAACAATCCTTGAGTTGTATGTTTTATAATGAATTGGTAATAGTAAGGAAATAATTCCTTTTATTTGAGTTCTGTGAAACTTTCTAGCAAATTATAAAACCTACAGAGGGATTCATAGGAACCTGCAATTTATAGACAGCCAGCCAGAAACCCAGGATTTACAACTGAAATCTGAACACCTGAAGTAGCATCTTATAGTCCTCGGTCCTTATGTTTGGGGCCCTTGGCTAACTCTGAGTCAACTCAATTGTGGAATACATGATTGGCATCTGGAGAACTAGAAAATTGTTTGATGTTAGAAGAGACACACTATCAACAAGAATTTTCTGATATAATTATGCCTGAAATACTTGGAACATACATACCTAAAAATTATTTGCTTCCTTGATATTCAAATTTAACTAGATGTTCTGTGCTTAATCTGGCAAATAAAGCATGTTCTGTGCCTTAACTCCTGCCACACGCCCACCCAACAGGAAGCAAAGTGCTACCTACTTTGTTCAAGTTTAAAAGAGGAACTTCAATTACTGAACTTTAGAGGGGGAGTTTGTTTCCTACAGCAAAGATGCCAATGGTTAGAAATCTGTATTCAGAATTTCAGAATTTCTCAAGAGGGGAATCTGCAAATCTGATTAGGGTCAAGTAGTGGAAGAGGGTGACATAAGAGATTGATGGAATTCCAGTAAACGATTCATAGAAGGACATTTAAAGGCCTAGGTTAAGAAAAAGCAAGTTCAGAGTGAGAGAATATATTGCCAATGCCTGGTAGTCTTAAAGGAGTATACAGTTACCACCAATAAATGGAGAAGAGCACCAATGAGACATTTTTAAGCATGCATTTTGTTCTGTTATCTGAGTGCCCTCTGTTTTTTATTCTGTGGTGCTCCAAAGTAAGGGAGTAGGGAAATTTATTCAACTTCTTTTTTGGCAGGTAGAATAGAAAAACTTCCTAATTTAGATCTGAGCCCAGAACTGTTCTTCCTTCCTGCTATTTCTCAATGCTGTATTTTTTTCTTATTTAGAACAGGAAATAAAATAAAATTTTACAGCTTAATGTATTCTATTCAAAACAAGTGTAATGTCCTGAGGAAATGTTGCTAGAAGTAAAAGTGATTTCTCTTATATCCACTTCATTATGAAACATAGAATGTTTTAAAATTAATAACAAAGAATTCAAAACATAGAATTTTCTTTAAATTCAAGTATTTTTTGGAGGACTTTCATGTGTTAATAGACTTGGTGAAACAGGTTTCCCAAGGTGAGATTTTACAATACAGAATTTTTAAAACATATTTATTCACATAACCTTTTGTTTTTGGAACACCCATTCCAGTACATTCCAGAACTAATGTTCCAATGAAAACATGTTTTTGAAAATCTTGGTGTGGCATTTCAGACTCATCACCTATTAATCATCTTGCAGTTTTTTTTTTTTTTATTCTTGGAATCAAATAATGGAGACCAAATAATGGCCAGTTTTCCTGTGGACTTTACATCATTTTGACAAAATTTTTGCAGCATATTTGTTAAAAGTGCAAGTCACTAGGCCCTGCCCCAGGTCTGCTGATATTTCTGGGATCTCAGATGGGAAAGCAGATTTGGGATAAGAATTTTAATCTTCAGTTTTGGAGTTATTACCTGCACTAAAGTCTGGGAACCCGGGTGAGGGAATTTTATCTCTATCTTACCAAAAATTACAGCTGAAATTGTTCTTAAAGGTTTGTGATTTCTTCAAAAGTCTCTATTTTCCTTTCTAATCAGTAAAAGTGAAGGAAGTAGAAAGTTTCTTAAATTCTTTCCACATGGAGAGGAAATATTCTAATGATGAAAATCTAGTGATTAAATTTTCCCACTCAGTGGGTGATAACTTTCCGCTGAGCTCTTAAAGAGGAAACATTGTTTTCTTCCAGGTGTTTTTTCCAGGAGTGTCTGCTGGCTATGTGTTACTTGAAATTAAATCTAGTGATTCATATCAGTCAGTCCTTAAAATTTTGTAACAAATATAACCTCTAAATAGCAATAGTGAAAACATTTCAAAGGAACATTTATAAAAATTTTATTTAATCACATTTTTGTGGTTATGATTTATTTTGATTATATGAACATCACTTGATTTAGAGGGAGAACAATTAGAAAACTTTATTTTTTTTAAATCCATAGTAAATATTTCAGCTTTTATAACCTCTCCAAATAAAGTAGGATGAATGTCTTGTCTTCTGTTGTATTTTTTTCTTGTGAAGTCTCTCAAATTTAATTTTCCTCTCAGTATACAAAATAAGATCTGTATTATTAGGTATGCATTTAGAAAATATAATACGTATTATAAGTTATGCAATTTTTATGCATAAGTATTAAGCAGGTTTCTGAATCAGTGTTTTTTGAAAATATTTCTTATATTTAGTGCTACTCATAATGGATATATGCTATTCAAGAAAACAACTCAAGTTGCTACACTGCAGGTTCTTAGGGGCTGAAAAGGACAGAACAATCAGTTTGAGGACCATAGTTTTACATATAACTTCAGATTTTGAAACAATGAATTGATAAAAAGAGAAAGAAAATAAAAAAAGAAGTTAAGTCAGGAAGGATCAATTTCTTTATTGAAGGGAGCTAGTCATAGAGTATAACTCAGTTTTTTTCAAGCTGGGATCTACATCATAATCACCCATCCCGCAGTTTCTGATTCTAACATGTTCGCAGGTGATACTGCTGCTGACTCAGAAACAGCACTGAACACATCCAACACACATGCTTTCCAGCTCATCTACTTTACCTTGGGGGAAAAACAAAGTCACTGAGTGAAAAAAGACTCTGGAGAGGAAAGTAAGCAGCATCTTCGAAAATCTGGTATCACAAACATAATTCCTTTGAGGTGTTAGCAACTATGGCTCCAAACTGTGAAGGACAGAAATTCCAGAGATGAGATTTTTAAAATTATAAGTAGGGTGGCAAAGACAGAAATAGTTAATAAGTGAGAAAAGCAAGAGAGGTTATTTAAAAGTAGCTCTAAATAAATTGATAACATGTTCTCTAGCATTAAATAGCTATTAATAAGGAATAAGAAGTACAGTATTTTATTTTTAATGATTTGTAGAGCATTGAACAAAAAATGGGTCAAATTTTAATCCATATTTTTTAGAGCAATCTCAGGATTACATTTTTGGAGCATGCGTTCCACAAATTTTGTGATTTAAAATTCTGAGCCTCAAGTCACCAACAACAAACATCGATAAATTATTTTTAGAACTTTTGTTACAAGATAATGTGTTTCTTCTAAAGTCCCTCCAAATTACAACATAAAACGATAAATCTCCTCTTATCTCCTTCACCTCATGTCCTATGATCTCTGCAAATATTAACTATTTTAACTATTTTGAATTAGAATCCATTCTTTCAACTTCTGAATGCCTATATAAAGAATACACACACACACACACACACGCACGCACGCACACACACCTATTATTCTAGATCTGTTGTTTCACTTAATATTCTTAGGTATGCACATTCACAAATATGCACAATTTCCCACCTTATTTTTCTATCTGTAGTATGCAGCTAGTTGCTTGGAATGAACCTAGTCAATTTAACTTTGTTCTATTGCTAGAAATTTATTTCATATTCAGTACTTTGCTGTTATTGTGAACAACTATATTAAAAATACCTGCATATTTATCTTTGAGCGTATGTTAAGTAGTTTTTACTATCAGGTTTCTGGATGGATATCCAAAGGTACAAGTACCCTATTTTCCCAAAACAAGTCCTAACTTTGATTGTAAGAACTGTCTCAATGAGAAGCAAAAGTGACTTTGAGAAAAGACAAACCTTTT
This sequence comes from Cavia porcellus, assembly GCF_034190915.1. Classification (NCBI taxonomy): domain Eukaryota; kingdom Metazoa; phylum Chordata; class Mammalia; order Rodentia; family Caviidae; genus Cavia; species Cavia porcellus. The sequence continues at coordinate 28,838,300 of NW_026947495.1, read as the reverse complement.
GCAAACTTCTCCAGCTTTAGGTCAATGCTATCATCCTTCTCTTCTCATCTAGCTCTAAGCAGTTCTCTCCATTCTATATTTGAATTATTGATCTTTAAATTTAAAAATTCATCTAGGACTTTCATACTGAAAAAAAAGTAAAATTCTGGACATTAAGGGATAATGAAAGAGCCTTCAGGATAATTTAAATATGTCATTAAGTGGGTAATATGACAAGAAATTCCAATCAACCTTTATCAGTTGCATCTCTCTTCAGTGACCATTCATTTTGCTTTCCTTTAAACTACTTTGAGTTTAAAACCACTTTGTAAATTCTCCTGAGGAATATAAATGGCTTGCATTTTCAGTCACTGCCTGACAATTTTCATTCACTATTTAGCAGGCAATTATCTGGCCATCCAGAGTTACAAATAACTCTCCAGGAGAATGGAGTGTCCTTTGAGTTCAGTGAAGAGGTGCAAATCCATATGCCAATAATATCCACAATTTTAATTCTGTACTCTCTTTTCTCCTTCAAGACTCTTCACCAACCTTCTTGTTCTTCCAAGTGTGACAATTCTATTAATAACACATTTCTCAAGAATTGGTAAGTTGCAAATATATTTGCTTGAGAAAAGTGTTAAAGACTTCATATCTCTAAGACACTACTAATAAAATTATATATTCTGTTCCTTATAATCATGGAATGAATTCCTTATGGTTAGAAATACAGCATATAAAGGATGGAAATTACTTTCTTGAAATTGAGTTCAATTAATTTGATATTTACTGAGCACCTTTATTGGAAGCCTACAAGGATAGACACGATGGAGACTTTAATTGTATACAATAAACAGGGTAGATTACTTCTATCATGATGGAAAAAGTTGAGCAATAAACAATTATGAAAAACAATTTTCATCAGATAAAAATTATCTTTCATCTCTCTATATGACTGTCCATTGAATTTCTATTTCAGTGAGTCACCTATTCAAACCTAGTACCTATTTCTCTATTAATGTTTTCTGTCATTATATCTACATAGGATTTTTATTTTTACTATAAAACTCATTTTTAATCCATGTGTTGCCTGTGTTTTTCCTAATTTTACTTTTATTGTATACATTTATTAACATTCAAAATCAAGTTTATAATATTTATTTTTCATCAATATCTATTAAATTAAAAAGTATTACAATTCATAATATATTTATTTCCTTTATGGCTTCTGAAATTTACAGTTTAAGTTTTCTTATCCAAAGGTTGATCTTCTATAAATAACTTCTTACTTTTAATATGCATATTATAATTTGTACCAAATGTAATTTTTTCCTAAACTTACAAAGTGCGCAAAACTTACAGGTGTTTTTATTTGTAGAAGATGACTACTTACACAGAAAGCCCTAAGTAAAAGTAAACAATTTTTTTTCATATAAATAACCATAATATACCATATTATTTATTATTATAAAATCTCATCTGGGCATGCTGGTACACACCTGTAATTCCAGAACACGGGAGGCTGATGCAAAAGAATTGTTATGAGTTGGACAACAGCCTGGGCTACATACTGAGGCCCTGTCTCAAAAAACAAAAAAGCAAAAACAACACACACACACACAAACAACAACAACAAAAAAAAAACATTAAAGTAAAATGACAACTTTGCTTGTCCCATCTAATAATGGGCAGCATTTTTGTTCTGAATTGTATCACTATCCAACTGTGGTTGTGGCTTTAAGCAATTTCTACTAGGGGGAAGGCCTCTTTTCATTGCTACTGATGTTTGCAGAGCTTTAATCTGTTCTGTAAATTTCAAAGTAATTTTATCTAGTTAATTCTTCAAACAACAAACAAAAAAATAATATTCATAGTGTGATTGCATCAACTCCAGTTAATATTTTATATTCGTTTATATATAAATTTTTTTCCATACATTCTGTGTTTGTTCATCAATGCATTTTTAAGCCATTAAAAGACAAGCCATTGAGTTTTCCATTTACCATTTTCATTATGTTTGTAATAATCAGAAAAGCCATTAATTTTTTAATATTCATAATACATTACTAAAAGTACATTTTTAAAGTTCATGTTTTGTCCCATGTTTATCCACATTTTAAAGCCTTGTAAGTCTGTTTATAATTCATTGATTGCTAAAAGTTTTAAATAATAATAAAATCCAGCTTTTGCAAGTATATAGAGAAACAGGTACTAAAATAAAATGTTAGCAGCATTATGAATTACAGACAAAGTTTGAGCATTAGTTATTATAATTGTTTTGGTTTTAGTTATAAAACTAAAAATTCCATTTAGGGAATGCTACTTTTGTTAATGAAAGTCCAGTGCTGTTCATTGAAAAAGAAATAACTTAATATTGGGCAAAAATTACAGGTGTCTTTATTTGTAGAATATGACTACTTACACAGAAAGCCCTAAGAAATATGTAAAAATATACTAAAAAGTAGTAAGTACATTTAGTGAGATCATAAGATATACAGTATATACGGATTATAAACCAGGAAATAAAAATTAAAAATGAAATTTAAAAGGTTTCTTATTTGCATTAAAATACATCAAATTCTAGGAAATAAATTTAATGAGTGATATATGATTTTAAAATTTATATATAAAAATTCTAGTGGACCTACTCAAAATCTATTTAGAGAAATATATTAATTAATTTGAAATGTATATAGAAATGTAGAGGATCTTTAATAGTCAGAACAAATTTTTAAAAGAACAACAAATTTGGAGACTTATCCTAACTGTTTTAAGACTTATAGCTTTGAGAGTCAAGACATTATGGCATTATGGGTATTGTTTCTTCAAGTAATGGAACTAAATAGAGTCTACACTTCCACTTACACATATGTTGTCAATTAATTTTTGGCAAAGGCAACAAGATAATTTAATGAGTAGATGAAAGTCTTTTCAAAGTTTCTTGCACAAATCTAAAAAATAAACTTCAATTTTTGTCCCTTATACATGCAAGTGTTGCAGTGGATTTTAGAAGTGAATATAAAGATGAATTAATATTTCTAGGTGTAAACACAAGAAGCAAACTTCATGACCTGGCTGCAAGTAAGATTTTAAAAATAAGACACAAGGGCATAGGAAGAATAAAGAAACTGAAGTCCAAAAGTTTGAATTTTACCAAAATTAAACATTTGTTTGAAAGGCAGTTTAAAAGAATCAATAAGCAAACTACAATCTGGAAAAAATAATTAAGTTTCTCATCTTTGACAAAGGACACATTTAGGATTTATATTAGACAGACATTGTTCCCTGAAGGGGAGAATATATTGCAAACAGAAAAATAGAAATTTCTAGTTAGTTAAATATTGTATGCCATGATTTGGGTGGTAATCACATGGATATAAAAATTGTCAAGATATCAATTCTGGGATTTAAAATGTGTTTGTTAGATCTATATATTTATTGTACATTAATCATATTTTATAAGCAAAAACAGCAGAAAAAAGACCCTTGCACTCTGTCATATAGATTTTGAATACTAGTTTTTTCCTGCTGTTCTTCTATCTAATAAGAACATATAAGCCTGTGTAATGTAGAAATCAGTGTTCTAAGCTCCCCAGAGCCATTTATAAGGCTCTAACATATTTTCAATAATCGTGATAGATAATCATGACTGTTAACTTGCTCCTTTTGAAAGACATCTAGATTAGTAAGCCACACTCTGGGTGTGTTGGGTCATTGAGTATATGACCTCAGGAACAATAAAGTCCCTCGCCTTTCCTTTTGAGCTCTTTCTCTGTCTCTTAATCTGCCATGACCTGAGTAACTCTTTTCTTGCTATGTCTTTCCACTATGAGGTCTGCCTCAGAGCCCACCATGGACTGACACCTCTGAAACTGTGAGTGAACATTTTAAACTGCAGAAGTCAGACGTAGGAAAAGTCTAACACAATTATTTCATTTTATTTACTTTGCACTTTACTCTTAGCTTTATAATCTATTTGTTGGCTTGAATAGTAGCAAAGCTCTCAGCTGAATTATTTTTTTTTAATTTATAGCAGGAATTAGTTGTTCATAATTATGTTGTTATAAATTTTTTATTGAGTGAACACTGATGAATACTTTCTCAATACTCTTCCTAAAGTTTCAGTCAAGCTCTTTACCTGGCCTTTTGAAATGAGAAGTTCAAAGGAGAGATTTAGAAAAATTCAAAGAAAGTCTATTCCTGGTGGGATATTGGTGGTATAGCTAAGCTTTGAAACCTTATTGTCTTTTGGTGATAAAATCAGTGGGGACATTAAATGGCAAAGACCCTATTTAATTCAATTTTTCCTCCTTGATTCACACCAAACAATTGCATTTTTGGAAGAGGGAAAGTTTGTGGTTATAAACTATAAGGCTAGATTTACTTTCTCTTCTTACAAAAAGGAGGACCATTCTGTAAATCACAACTCTATATATAGAATTCCAAAGTGGGGTTGTTTGTCATTTCAGTTCTGGAATCCCATAGATTGTTATCTGGAGGAACATTTAGAGCAGTAAAAGCGGCTCCTTCTGATTTAGAAATGTAGAACCTCTAAAATTTATTTCCCATAACCAATGTTTCATCATATTAACATTCAATGCACATGCAGTGTCCTGCTGAGCAGTGACTTAATGCAGCCTTGTAGTTGGATTAAAACATATATTTAGATTCACCACAACACAACAGTTCATAGGTAGTTTTCCAAAGTGAAACATCAAAGAAAATTTATTCAGAAAAGGTCTGGGCAAATTTTCTGGGTTGAGATTGATCACCAGCTGCCAAATTATCATTACTACAAGCAGCCTATATGTGGTAGTTTGGATCTGGAGTTTGTAAGACAGTTGACTGATTTTAGATATTGTTTTGAGGCTGAATTGTTAGTTTGTTAGGGATTACAAATGCATATGATCAATAAAATTGTGCAGGAACAGTTTGAAGTAAAGAGCAAAAACCTCCAATATTGAGCAATCCCTCAACTCTTCAGATGTTTATGGTAACTGAGACATATTCTGTAGCATATACAACCAAATCCATCTGGACCTATCGACTGACTGTTTCTTGGCAGTTGTAGGTACTATAATTTCCCTTTAATAGGTTCAACAGCTATTAACAGTGTTGCTATAGGAATGGTTTTCACTCTCAAATTGTTTTTGCTACGTACCCAATTCAAGAGAACACATAAGGTTCTCAAACCCTTGAGAAACCTCAAGGGTTTCCCATTTTTGTCTAATAAATAAGCAAGTGAAGCAGTTAATCCATAATGTATAATTTACTTTATTGGATATTGCTTTCTATGATTTTCTAATAGTTTATCATGCATTCATTTAATTTATTCAAGGAGGAGTTTCATCTCTTATGTGACATTACCCTTTTTTGAATGCATTTTTATTGTTTTCTGGGCCATACTTTGTTTAGAAAATGATGGGTTGTTAACTAGTTACACATTGTCATCACCATCAATATATCTTTGAACACAATTTTTGGTTTCCTTATCAACTTAGTTGAGCTGCACCAGTAAACAATTAGTTTGCCCTGCACTTAGGTTGTATTAATATAGTTTATAAATATTCATTTTAACTCTAGTAATAAATTTTCCACATACTTGTTTTCCTTGAACTGCCAGTCTTGCATTTTAGTTCATTTTTTTCTTGTGGGTCTGGAGATACAATTAGGGTATTGCACATTCAAGACTAGTATTCTATCACTGAGCTTTATCTCTAAACCATTCTTGCATTTTAAGGTGTCTGTTTGGTTTATGCCTGAGCCTTATCCTAGTTCTTCTCCCTCAACCTTCCCTCTCCATCAGTGATCTTGCAGATTAAAAAGATAAAATTTCTTTCAGTTCAGAGAGTTTTTCATCACACACCAAAACCTGTCAGGCACTGTGCTAACTAAGGGTGACATAAAGAAAGCATGGTTGCTCTACTCAAAGGTTTTTCAGTCTAGTGGGAGATAAACATGGTCTCCAAAGAGAAATTATGAAATCATATGCAAACTCTTTTCAGAGCAGAGTTGTCTGCTTCAGCCCAAAGGTCCATTCTGTGGCAGAGAAACTGGCATAAGTAGCCAGGTTAGCAATTCTGTAGCAGGGGGGCTATTGTAGTCTCATTGTCAAAGTTACAGGCAATGCTCAGACCTACAAAATGTGCAGAATCAAGATGGATTAGGCATTCCAAGTTTCACAGACCACATGGAAAGGACTGAAAATGTTGCCAGAGCAAGAAGGAGAATCAGAAGTAAGCATAAGATATAGAAATAGGGAGATGAAATGAAAATGGCAGTCAGGTAGGGTAATGGAACAAAAGATCACAGTGAATCGATACATGTTTAGGAAATTATTGGGCAAATTCCAAGCACAGATACTATAGCCGTAGCTAACTTTACATGGTCTGAGAGAAAGATAAGAGGAATAGAGGCTTGGATAAGGTAGGCAAGTTCTACTCTGGAACTATTTTTAAAAATAGTATTAGTAACTTTCCAAAGACTATTTTCTCATTATATAGTATTTGAATTTTTATATAACCTTTTAAGCTTAGAGCACCTGTGGAAACAATTGTAACCACTGTATTTTAGGGTTGAGTTATGTAATCTTAATGAATATTATTTCTTATTTTTGTTTTTAATTGACATATACTAATTGTACATATTTATGGGTGTGTATTGTGATATTTTAATATATGCATAGGAATTAATATATGCATTGCTATGCATATATTAAATCAATCAGTGTGTATTGGTCTCTCCACCATATCAAACATTTAACACCTCTTTATGTTGGGAACATGCAAAATCTTTTGAGTTAATTCTAAATAACTAGCCACCTACTCGCAAAACCTCACAGAGTTACAGAAACAAAAAGGAATTATAACAACAATAGAGCTCAAAGGACAAATGGAAAAGTCTGGATATGCTTGCCTAGAAGCAAATTAGATTGTTTTTTTCTTTAAATGTGAAATGGGACCAATAATATTCTTTCATGAAATTGTTATCAAAATTAATGAATGATCACCATTGTTATGAAAATTATTTTCTGGGAAAAAAGGACACATTGGAGAAGTGTAATCAGGGTTGGTAGCCAGAGAAACAGACAAAATAAGCCACTTTCTTTCAAGGGAGTATTAGTCATGAAGCATGTTTTTAAAGGTGTGGAGGTATGTTACCTATAAAATAAAATAATCAGGTCTGTTTACATGAAACACCACCTCAAATGAGAATCTAAATCTCAATACAGTACAAATATTTAGAAGATATACTGAGGAAAATGTGCCTGGCACACTTTGGTATGTGATGTCTGTTACATCAAAATTTGTCATTAATTGTATCTGAAAATACATTGTATACATATTTATATATTACATATACATGGAAATTTAACTCATGTTATTTTTTTCTTTAGAAAATTGAAGCAATTTAATAATTCTTTTTATGTTTAATTTGGAGTTCTTTAAAAGTTGATTTCTAGAAGAAGACCAATGAAAAGCCTACACAAATATGATGGAATGAAAGTGAAACCTAACTTATGTGAATGAACTATCACAGCAAACAACTCTGCATTTTAAGTTGAATTTAAAAGAGAAGAATCTTAAATAATGGGAATATAAACAAAAAGGTACAGGAAAATTCTTTGCTCAAAATTTGAAGTAGTTCTTTTAATAAAGATGCATAGAGTAGAATTTATACAAGTTTGATTGCTGAGTTAAGGGGGTAGACTTCAGCAGATTGGCTCAAAATGACTTGAACATATGCCATGTATTATTTACCAGAAAAATCTACCACATTTATTAATATGGCAGGCATAGTCCTTTGATTAACTGGAATCAGCTGATCAGTATATATAGGGAAATTTGGTTGGATGTTCCCAGGTATATGTAAAGAGAGGATGATAGCAAGAAGTTCTGACTGCTACTGACTAGAAAGGATTATTTGAACAAATATTGAAAGCAGAGGAGATGGGAGATCAGACATTGAGCTCAAGTTTCTCAAGTATGGGAATTCAAACATTGATAGACTCTGGATCATTGTCAAGAACTTGATCTTAACAATGTCGTAGTATTATTCTTAACAATGTCGTAGTATTATTCTGGCCTGTCTTGGTTCTACTTATAAAATAAAAGAATACATTATCTTTCTGTGTTTACTTAAGAAAAATTCAATGATGATAAAATGAAAGAGAAAAATGCATTGAGGCTTTATAAAGAATTATATAGACCTAATGTGTAATGACTTGTATTAAAGATATAGTCTCTTTACATATCTCATAATGCAAGTGTCATTCAGATCCATCAGCATTATGATCTCTCATGAGGAGAAGTCAGGGCTTTGTTCTCATGGTATGATCCCTCTGAAAGTGGCCTCTCTGTCACGGTCTAAGAAATTAAGTTGAACCTCTGCCTTTTTCCACACCTCATGTCCCTTCCAGGACAGCTTCCTACATGGACGAAATATAAAACAGTCCTATAGTTTTTACAGTGCCAGAGTGAAAGTTTTATTCTGTTATCATTTGTGTAGTCCATGGGGAAATATTGGAATGGGGGTTGATTTTGGCAAAGAGATAGCCTACAGAGGTGATTGAGTGTAATAAATTCCTGCTATAAAATACTTATATTTAAGTTCTACCAAGTCTCAGAGCTCATTCTGCCAAGGCTATCTAATCTCTTGCCTCTCCAGCTACAAATTAAATTTCTTTTGAGTCTATTTTGAATGTGATAGAAGGTGACTGCCTTCCATCAGATTGTTTCCTATATTATGAGAATCTGAGTCTTTTAGGCTAATTACTTTTATATGTGTTTCAGAGACCACAATAGTTTGGTAATATATACTTCTTACCCTGGGTGAAGCTACCTTTTGAAGAATTATGGGAGTTCTGTTATTCATAGTTACTGTTCCCAGAATGCTTAAGAGAATGCACTTTACTTAGATCTAAAGATAGCTGGTTCTATATAGTACTGTACAATACAATGATGGTTCTGAAAATAATCTATAAATTGCATATATTTAGGTATATATAAATTTAACACACACATATACAAAAATGTATAAAATGACATATAAATATGCATTATGTTACATAAGGTTATAATATTAATATACATTTTGTATATATTAGGCATCATATACTGAATATGAATATATATGTGCACCTGCATATTTAGAGTTGCTGTTATAGCAATTTATCTTTTGACAAAGTTATACATGGTTCTCATAACTCAGCGAAAACTTGTGTGGACAGATCAATGTTTAGTTCTTATATTCTGTTACCAACAGATTGTTATGTAATATGTAATGCAGAATTTCACCCTGAATGATTTTTGGGATATATCAGACAATAATAAAGCAGGTCAATTTGCAAGACAATAATAAAGCAGATAGATTTGAATAGAGCAGATAGCTTTGCTCACTGCTTTTTTGTTATGTGTTATTATAATTACACATATATATTACATGGTAGATTATGATTTAATAGAAGGACAGAATCCAGTCTTCTGCATTTGTGAGTCCCAAAGTAGGAAATTTCACAAGATTGGTATTCAATGGAAAGTATACAACCTAATCTTTAAAAGATTTAGCAGAGTTTTCAATCACCATTACTTCAGTTTTTATTAACAGCATAATCACTGGACCACTTCAAACAACTACACATACTAACATCGTTTAATGCAAACAGTGGTTTTCTTATTCACTGTGTTAACATTGTGCTACGTGGGGCAGCAGGTCCTGTCACCTCAAATAAGCTATTAGAATGGATTTATATTTATTGCATTTGATTTACTAACAATACACCTGAGGCTACAGGCTTTGTACACATGCATAATTCATGCACATTCAGCATTTTAAACTCTACCCAGGGTTTACTGTAAAAAGTCACATTGATTTTGATTTAAAACCCCAAAGAGTAAGCAGAACCAAGTTTGTAGGTTGTTTTTATTAATAATATTTCATTCCTTACCAGAGGATCAGATGATAATGATGACAAAACTTTCTTAAACCTATGTCCCTAGAATGAATAAAGGCTTTCTTGAGAGTTTTGTTCTACAAGAAATCCACTGAATTGGAAGTTAAGCCAGGCAGTATTTGAATTTCTTTATAATTTGGAAACAAATAGATGTTCTTCAAAAAGGATCCGCAATTTATCTCCACTCACTAATTTAAGAAATCCATGTCACTGACCAATCTGACAATTTTGGTGAAGACTGAACACAGTATCTTGAGTAAAATTACATTATTATTTTCCAAGCAGCAGTATCAGAAGGCAGAGAGGTCAAGAACATTATGCCTTCTGCTTCAATACATTAGATTTCTTTTTCAGTAACTGGCATGTACATAATATGTTATTAATTTGAGCAATGTGTTCCTTTCTCACTTTAAAACTATGTTAAAAAGGAAGAAAAAACAAATGGGCTTAGGATAGGAGGAGGAACAGACTTTCAACTTTGTTTAAATATGTCATTTGTTGAGGTTCTTCATCTGTGACAAACAGATAAGCTTCAAGGATTCATTTTTGCTCTGTTGTTCTTCTGAGTTTCCAAACCAGGGAGTAAAGAAATGGGATAGAGGTACTTCCTGAGAAAGAATCTCAGGAAAGTGATTTTCAAACGAGAAGACAGTAGCAGATTTACATTTCCAATTTCAAGGAAAAGTTTGCCAGAAGTAGATTATTGTAAGCTCATTGATCAGATGGATATTCCTAATAGCTGAAGGAAGCTCTACAGTCAGTTAAGGGTTATTGTGGGGAGCACTTATTCTTGGGACATAGAAATCTGCAAATATTCCAAACACTATTAGGGACTGACTAGCTGTTATCCTTATTGGTAGTGATTGTTACAGCAGGGGTGGCAATGGGTTAGTGGAAAGTGGCTATACACTCGAAGCTCACACATTGTACTCCCCTTTCAGTGTCATTACAAAGGATAATAACGGGTGAGTTTTTATTTCAATTACCATTTACAAGTCCAACACTCTTGCCTTCAGGCCTTTCTACTCAAATGTTTTGACAGCGTTTCAAATCATCATATCCTCAATCAAACTCCTTTCCTTCTTTCCCTCTCTAATTTTTCCTCCTGTGTTCAGTTCACCATCAGAGGCACCAGAGTCCAAGGCTGAATTCAAGGGATTCCATTTCCTTAAGTTCCATTTCTTCAGATAGCACTGGCTTACATCCACTATTATGTCTCACTTGGATTAGTTATTCTAATATCATCCTGCACAGAAGTGCCTACTCTGTTTTCTGATGGTGTCTGGTAGATTTTTATCCTTCACATCACAGTTAATACTGTGTATGGCTATTCTATCAATGGGTCCTATCTGAGGAAAGCATAAAGTGAAAGTATGAAGTTGTCCTTGTTCACTGTCAGTAAACCTTGCACCAGGCCTGACTGCCAGTCAGCATTCAATTAAATATTTGTTGAGTGAATTCGTAGTAATTCTAGGTAAATCAGTTGATTCATTGGATATTTACAGTGAAGATGTTTGTTTCCATACATGATTTTGAATTATAGGAAACAGATCTGCTAGTAAGTATTTCTATCATATAAAAGAGCCTGTTCATGACTGTTGATAACATTTTAAAATCATTTGACAAAATGGATATCACTTTCACTTGAAGTGAGAAAGAGATTTCTATCAGAATAGTCAAAAAATAGCTCAATTTGGATATATAACCAAACTTCATAGACTTTCTCTTTTTTTGTGACATAAAAAAATGTAAAATTCATAATTTTTTTCACAAGCATGCTTCTGCAGTCTTTTAGTCTCTATAAAAAGTAAAAAGAATCCAGAAACCACAATGTATTAGTAAGTAGCTAAAAGAACTGGAGGTAAGAAGACTAACAAAAATTATGGGGTAAACTTCAAATGTTATAATGATCTGGGAAGGAAGCGGCAGTAGTTTTGTTTTAAAGGTAAAATTAGGATCAGTAAGTGGAAATGTTAAAATCTGGGTTTTAATTTGATTAACTTTTTAATTTCATGAAGTACATACTTAAAAATTGAAGTAGGGCATCTCTTAGTTACAAAAAATGCTGCCAAATCAGAGTGCTATAGGAGATTTTGACCTAGGCCTCTTTGCTGTCTGCATTAATGTCCCTCCCTGGCTTGATTTTTAGAAATAAATAGCTCTGTTGGTTGGTGTTTGGTACTTGAAAGGACTCTACTTAATTAAGTCCATTTTCTATAGAAATTGAATGAGCGCTGGTGGAGACAATAATTTTTAAATGTATTTTTGAAACTGAATAAAGAAAATGCTATTTAAAATTTAAAAAGAAACATTTTTAGTTCAATTTACAAATATTAGCATTTAGTAAAATGCATGACATTTTAGAGAAACTGGCTATTTTACGATTAATTACTAATATTTCAGACAGGCACTGTATTTCCTATCTAGTTATTTTGCCAATATTTGATTATCATGAGGCAATTTATAGACAGGTTAGCTTGCTGCTTTAATGAGCTGGGTGTGCTTACTAATGGATTTGCTAAATTGGTGCTAAATTGCAGTGTGGAGACTTATTATTGTAAGATCCTATCTTCTTTTCATTGGTTTTCTTCATCATGGAGAAGAAAGTTGTCCTGGCTTTGATATAATAATGAATAATATATGTTGGTTTTTGTAGGAATTGCCTTATACTAATGATTTACTTTAAAAATTATCAGATACTTAGCTTGTGGATAATGCAAAGAATCTTTTATGTTCTATTTTTTATTATCAAGTTCAAATTATCCTAAAGTTTTGAATTGCCCTTATCACAAGTGCCTTATCTTTTCAGTTTGCAGTAGTTTTAATATCAGTAATAAAAGCTATCACAATTTTAAATTTCTCTGTATCAAGAATGTTTCCTCTGAACTTCCAACTATTGGTTTTGCTGGAAGTTTTACCTCAGCTGAGTTTTTGGATCGAATCCACTTTGATGGAATGAAAAGTGTCAGCCAGCAGTCTACCTGGTGAATCAAAGGAAGAATATCTTCAGTTCTTAGCTGGTTTCACAGGGTGTTCCTTAACTCAGGAACCGTATCATATCATAGGGGAATTGAGGATGTTCTTCAGTGCTCAAAAATCAGGAAGTAGCTCAATCTTTAGTTCATAGTGGAAGCATCCTTGTCACCTGCTGTCTCTACTATTCAATGCTGTCATGAAAGTGACTCTGCCATGATCCTGTGTCTGTCGTTTTGGGCAGGTCTAGAGGTAGTTGAGTCCTCTAGCCACATACTCATTGCAGGAGGCCTTCATCCTAAGGCGTCTGTGCTCAGTCATTCCCTTTGTAAGCACATAAAAGAAATCCAACACCTAAGGAATTCTCCAATTGTAGAAACTATTCAAATATAACCCTATTTTTTCAGGTTTAGGATACTTGTCCCTATTTCTTTCTTAAAGCCTTTTGATTCATTCCTTCCACCTTTGTAATAATTCAATTATTACACTTTGTAATCTCCTTAAAGAAATTTGAATTTAAAAAGTTTATTTTCTCTATGCCCTCTTTTTACCATGTGTAGCTAATTTTATGTAATTTGCATTGTCAGTTTCTCTGTGTGTTTTCATAACTCACCTTGTTACTTAGCAGTTCCCGCTTTCTGGCAGGGGACACATTTCATTGGCTAAAAATGAAGACAGTACCAAACCCTGTACATACAATGTTTTATTTTTACTGTAGAGCACAGCAGTCTCAGGATGTGTTTTTTTTTTTTCCTCATAATGTTACAAACTTTCACTTTTCATTTATAGAAAAAGTACGTTGTGGCTTTTCTGTAGCATATCCAAACTGCAAGATCATTACTTATTGGGAACTGTACTCTCCCAAACTCCTGGACAAGTGAACAGTGAAAAAATAAATAGAAGAGACAATACAACATAGTTTGTGAGGATCCAGGAAGGTCAGCACTCTCTTGAAACTAAGACAAAGATTTCTTTGGATTGTCAGTATTAATTGGGTCCTTAACATATAAGTGGTGTGTAGGAAAGTGGAGGGCTCATGTAAGGCAAAAAGCATGCAAAAATGAGCAAGGCCTTGAGAAGTTAGAACAAAGACATCCAAATCTTGCTGAGAGAACTGTCTTATCTTTAAGGTGGCAGTTAGGCCCTCTGAATTCTGAGTGAGTTAGTGTCTTCGGCTATGGTTTTATCTTGCCTTCAGTGGCATCACAGTGTCATAGACCATACAGGTCTCTATTGTAACTGCTGGATAGTAGAATTCTACTTTCTGTATGCCAGCCACTACAGCTCTGGGCAAATCACCTAGTCATGGGATAGACTTACTTGGTTTTTGCAAAAAAGCCAATTGATTAATTCAAAAACCTGCTCAGCACTATTCAAAATTATCCCATCAATTGCTATTTTGATCTGAAGCCATTATTAAGTAAAGTAAGATTGCTTAAACATAACCCAGTAACACAGCAGCATTCATTCTGCTAACTAACCTGGCAATTAAGGGACAGATGGGCAAATCGTGTATACAAAGCCATTATACTGGTGAAAGGAATGTTTCATACTTTTGCTGAGGGGTGGAGATGTGAAATGTAATGGTATGAGATTTCTTCATTCCATTCAAAATGATACTTATGATTGTTTCTGAAATTTAACATTTATGAATTATTTCTGAAAATTTTCATTTAATATTTTTGGACCCTCAGTTGCCCTCAGATAACTGACACTGCAGAAAATACAATCTTGGATTGAGGTGACTATTGTATGTGTTTACATGTCTCATTTTTCCATTCATGCGTTCAAATTAGATATCTTGTCAAATATCATGCTGTTTTTGCCTTACGTTCTTGTACTATTCCAGGTTTCATTAAAAACAAGGGCTGCATCTAATACATCAATCTGTCAGTCTCCAAAGTCAGGACAAGGATTTGGATTTTGTAGACCAAATAAACTCCAACTGAAATAATTATTTGTCCATTAGTATCCCTCTCTGTCTTCTGTTTTTCAGGCATTAGGTTTAGCCCACAGTACTGCATGAAAAGCTAGACTCTCAGTGTGACTGCGTCCTGCATAGAATGACTGCAAGGAATGACTGCCAGGTCTAGTGAGTGTGCCTGTGCATGTGCCGATGGGTATAAATTACCTCACAAACTCAGTGTTTCAAAATAAAGTTATTTCTAGGATCTCCATGTCCTTCTGTTGTCTATTTGCCTGATCTTAGTTGAGTTATTCAAAAGCTAAGTTCCTGGGTTAGATTAGAAAAACTTGGTTCGAATTTATATGATCCTGGTAAGTGTATATTCACTGTGTTGGACAATGTAGGGGAGTCAGGAACAGATTTTTTTTTTTTCTATGATTATCCCCAGATTCAACCAGTTGAAGGTCCCTGGCCTTGCTTTTCTCATATTCATTTCACTTATGGAATGTGGTCTATGTACTGAATCATTTTCTCTCTATGACGAGTCTTGGTTGGCCTTCCTCTAACAGAGACAGTTTAACAGAAGAAAACAGAAACAACAAATTTATTTTATCAAAATTTTACGTGACATAGAACCTTCACAAATAACCCAAAGACTTCTTGAAAAATATTTTCATGCTGAGATTCAATGAAAACTAACCAAAATTGTAGAAATGTACTTGGGCAATAAAAGAAAAAAGACCTTCTAGTGTTAACCTGCCCAGATTTGTTCTTGGCATCTCTGTAGCATTCTTTTCTCCTGGGTTTGGGCAGGAAGCCCCTGGAATGAGGATTTTGTGATCTACTTTCAGGCAAGTTAGGTTAGAAATTTTCTTTATGACTAATTCTCATATACAAAGTATGAAGTTACCTTTATGCTTCTGAGACCCTCCAATTACTTCAGTTCAAAGTACTTCAGTGTTTTCAGAGTGACCTTTCTCAACAGTGTCTAAGAGTCTATGTGAATGAGTGTGTGGGTGGTGGCAAAAGTGATCTGGGATAAGTCAGATGGAATTCCTGGAGTGTGGGTGCTTAATATCACAGCTGACAGTTCCTACTCATGTTGTGGAGTTCCTTGGAGGCAAACAAGGAGTGTCTGCTCCAGGCCAAACGGGAAGGCCATCTGCCTCAACTTCTGTGTAGGCAAGCAAGGCACTCATGTGCAAGGAGACATGCACAGCACATAGCAACTCAGCTGCTACTAGCGGCAACAATTGCTTGGATAAGCAATTGTTTTGTTAGATAAATTGTTCTCTAGTGAGCTCTCATGGCTGACTCCCACCAACAGAATCCTTCTCAAGGAAATAACCTAACCACTTACTTACCTCTGCCTTATTATTTTTGGACTTTCCTATTCATCTTATAAAATCCTTTTGCTTTCCCTGGTATGTGCCTCATCCACTCAACTCTCCCTTAATTTTAAAGCTCAGCTTGGAGAATCTGAGCATTATCCTTTCAACTGGCAAATCTTTTAGAAACAAACACAGGGATGATTAAAGTGTATGCTTTTTCTCTTTCTCCTAATAGTGAAATGTGGGGAAGGAGAAAATGTCTGTTTGAGTTAATATTTAAAGCATATGACCTTGCTACACAGTATTATGAATATATATTTTCCCCTGATCCATATTATTCTGTAGTAATGAAATATTTTTGTTGGATAAATTGTGGTATATAAAGAAGTGCATAGGGGATTCCAAAGTTCTCCTCACAGCCTGCAAAATATATGAGATCAAAAAGAAGTATTCAAGGTCCTACTGGAAGTCATCAGGTAATAGCAGAGCAGAAATAAAATGAAACTCTTTTAAATGTGACCAGGTATCTCATTATGTTCCTCTCATTATGACTCATCCAGAGTAACCAAAAGGTGGCTGCTGCTGGAGGTAGCAGCATTCAGGAGCCATGCAGATGGCTACCAAAGGAGCACTGTCAATTCCACAAGTGCATTTGTGATGATAAAAGCTGTTTTTATGTAGAGAGAAGAGATTTACTGAACTGTAGCCACTAAAGAACATGGAAAAGTCATATTGGATAAAAGAAAATATCTTAGAAATGAATATTCAGATACTGGCTAGTTCTTCCATGTTAAGGAAAAGATGGATGACACTGTGAGGAAGTTAGAGTTGAAGGGAAGCAATCAGAATCATACAAAGAGATTTCCTGAACAGTAGAAGCAAAACACCTTACTAAAATTGTAGCTGCTTTTATTAGTTTTCTCTCTCTGAGTATATGTGTATTTGTGTGCATGAGTGTGTAGGTGTGTTCTCAACTATGTAGCATTCTTTGTCTTTTGCTTACAATTATTTCTTTTGTTTTATTGTCTCCATGTCTTTTTTCCCCTGGACTCCTACAGTCTCAGCCTTTTCCAGAGTCTGTTTTTGCCTGTTTGTCTACTGCTAACACTTATCCTCATTAGACTTTACTGGGGTTCAGTGAAGTGACTACCTGTCAAGTTGGGAATTCATTTCGATCTGATCTATAACCTCAATAGGTCCCAACTACCTATCTATATCCTCTAACTTAAAAAAAAGTCACAGACCTGGAAAAAATTATTACTTCTATAAAATTATTGAATCCTTTTTAGATATTAATGAATGTGCTGATTTTAAAATATTAGAAAATGTTTTCCAGAGAATGTGACTTTTAGTCTGTCCTGTCTATACATCATAGGATTTTAAAATACTTCATAACATACAATTTTATGAGTGCAGTGAGTGATCTGCACAACATGCTTAATGGCAGTCACCTGGATATACCACATTTTGTTAATAGCAGATCTCTGTGATGCTCTTTGGATGTTAATCAAATCACTTTTCTGTCCCACAACCAATTAGGTGGCCAGTGACCTAGCCAGCACTATTTATTTGATTTGCATGTCAAGTGTGCATAAGGACAGATTGAGAACAGAATATATTTTCATCTGTATGGACACATTTTACAAGTGAGTTGCTCAGCCATTCACCATCGTTGAGGAAGCAGGTATGTTCCAGTATGTGCCAGCCATGGACAATTATTATGGGGCAGCAGGACAGTCAGTTCCCTCAGAAGCTTTTTGTTGAACTATAAAGTTTAAAATGGTACATGCGAAAAAGAGAAACAAGTAGAAAGGACAGCAAACAGCTCAGAGGTGTAGTGTGAGGCAAATAGTATTACAATAATCCATGTCAGGGCATGGAGGCATTTTTCAGAACCTTGCCATATAGCACTTTGTAGATAGAAACAATGTTGGCTAATTTATTCATCAATGTTTTCAATAATTTCATTTTGATATGATACAGGAATTGATTTTATATTTTGTACAAGATAATCTCTCACATTTTTATTGGATGTTATATACAATTTATTTCATTCTTAACAACTCTTGAGGTAAACAGCAAAGTATTACTCTTCCCATTACATAGAGGAACCATAATTAATTCATTTGTCTCAAACAAGGTTTTCTATGTTAAAGAAACAAAACAAGACCCAAACTTTCTTACCCACACATTCAGTGTTTCATCCTGATGGCGGCCCTCAAAATGGGAATCTTCACTATATGTACCCAAGACTTTGTGAGTTGACAGACCAATTAAATTTAAATTATTTAAAAAGTTCATTATTTATTATCAAGAGACAAGGAAATATGGAGTTACTTTCACAGGTTTGACATTTACTAAACATAAAGCAATAAAAATAACTATGTAAGTGTCATCTTTCCAAATCGCATTTTGGCATATTCACTTGTCAGGATATGTAAAAAATATGTAAATACAATAATAAATCTCAGTAATCAATATAATGAAAACTTTACCTAAATACTTCTGAAAGCAGAGATTCCTGACTCTGCTAAATTAGCATTAAATTTTCATAAGCTGTTTGGCTCGATGTGAAAATATTAATTCCTACTACATTTGAAAAATGTATTACCCTAATAAGGGACATATACTGAATTGAATGAAATGTGAGTGAATGAATGCTGTTGAATATGGTGGAAATTCTTTGTTTTATTTTTTTAGTTAAGAAATTTTTTTGTCTTAAATTTTTGTCAACTTTCTATACTTTAACTTACATGTATTAACAGCTTTAAAAATCAAGCTTTGTTTTATAACCCATAAAGAGAATCAAGAGTTTATTTATGCAATTTAGTCTTCTTAACTTTCATTGTTACATATGTTAATGTTTTAGCTTCATGTTCATGTATCAAGTATCATGTAAGGTAAGCAATTAACTTCCCTCAGCTATTTTCCTTCAATTCAGAAAACAGCTAAGCAATTTTCACCAAGGAAAGATATAGCTATGGATAAAGAGAAACAATATTTTTATTTTGAATGTGCAAGTGACATGATGTGATTAATGGCATTATAACCATAATGTAATTTTCTCTGAAATATTGGACAACACTTGAGCTCTTAAATGATGACCTGAGTGAGCTGTACTTTAGCAGTTTATATCCTCATTTCTGTCTGTGATAAAAAAGTCAATTTTAAAGCTCACATAGTTTGCTTTAAAGTGACAGCTGGTGTACAATTAAAGTAGAATCCACTTACTTTGCATGAATACTGATTTCTAGATAAATATATGAATGGCTGCATTTCTGATAGATGAACCCATGTGTTCACTAAGTAAATTCGCTCTATGTGGATCAGGCAAAGAAGAAACCCCTGCTGTATTAAAAACTGTTTTGTATTTGTATTTGTTTTTGTTTTAATCTTTCAGAGGTAGAGATAAAATTGAATTTGTGTTTTCTATTCTCTTCTATATATTACAGATCAAGGCTATGTACTCTGGGGCTTATGTGATTTTTTTCTAGTGTTTCTGAGAAAATAGCAAGTGCACTAAGCATATCAGAACTTTCCTGTAACCCAATTATGCACTGAATTAAAGGACTGTGTTCAGAAATTATCAATCAATTCTTTCTTTGGACGGAAGCTTCTGACTTTTATTGATAAGGTGCAGGGAGGCTATCAAGTTATAAATCTTTTTAAATGTACCTAACAGTTCACTTTTATGTGGTGGAAGTGTGTTCAAATATGTGTTGGAAAACTGAACTTGATGTGCTGCAGAGTCATGAAGTAACAATAATAAAGAAATCTGAATCTAAGTTTAGCTATCTCATTAAAAGTAGAATCATAATATTATGATATAAATTCTTTTTATAGCTTAAAGAAAAGATATAGGAGTATAATTAGCTTATAAATGTAAACATTTTGGGAAGATTTTAAAATGTTATAGGTATCATTTAAACAACTTACAAACTTATTGTACTCACTTTGGCAGCTCATATAAATACTCAAATCACTGACAAAATAAGATATATCTTCTTATCCTTACCACTGAAATAATTGATCTATACTTAGCTTTTTAGTGGTTATTGTCATGTTTGTATTATTCAAATAGGCATGAGATATGATCAGTTTCCTCCAAGAAAGTTCACTAGTGTTGAAGGGATAAATCATAGAAACATGCAAAGTTGCACATAAACATCAGAATTAAGCACTTAAAGTATGGAAAATTGTATGACATTACAAAATAGCACAAGCTTAAGAATCAAATGGAAGAGTAAATAGTCTAAGATCAGAAAAGGGAGGCAGGGTTTGTACTAGAGTGGCCCACAGAAGATAAGGGAAACTGGTTTTGACTATAAAGAAAGGTGGAACTTAAATGAACAAAAAAGGCAGAGACACTAACATGAGGATTGAGAAAAAAAGTACAAGACTTATTTTGGTAATGATGAATCACTCATTTTGCCTAAGGGAAGCATTTCATGGATGAGAGGATGAACTCATTCTGGATCCTGAGCCACTTTGTCCCTCCTACATTCCTTTCCCTTATGTCTATCTAGAACAGCACCAATAAATATTTAGACTCTTGGTGAGAGTCCTTATAGAAAGCCTCAACCAGTGCTTCCCATCAGTTCCAAAGCAGCCTCTGCTGGAGGATTTTATGGTCTGCCTGTTAGACACATGAAAAGACATATGCTCTCCAGTGCTTAAATGAGCAGAGATTCTTTGCTCAAATGTTGCAAACCCAAATGAAAGCAAAGACACACAGTTCACTTACACTCCAGTTAATTTTATGGGACTTTGGATAGGCAAGAGAAGAACCAAAAAAGAATGCTGAACTCAATCTCATTTAGCTTTCAAGTTGTGCTGATTTGAAATAGAAATTTTCCCAATATCTCCATTCTCTACTTATATAATTTAGAGTGCTAAAAAAATTGAACTGAAAGAATTTTGGAAAACCCAAATACTTCACTCATTTATTCACTTATTCTTCCATTCATTTATGTATTCTACATTTATTTAGTTAGTGTCTAATAGTCTCCTCTCTCTCAAGGAGTTTACACTCTAATAGGAGTGGTGGGAAATACAAATATATGTACATTAACTAAAAGGACCAGCAATGATTTCAGTACTTTGATGGAGCTATATTATTATGCGAGGCCCAGAAAGAAGCATTGATTGAAAAGTCTTTATGCTAATAAAATTAACCATTTATTGCACTATCTGCAGGTACAAGAAGTATTTATTTGTATTTATTAAAAATAAATTTCAGAGCTGGTTAGATAGATGATGGGTCAATAAGCAGCAGGATACAGAGCCTCCCTGAGGGAGACAAATCAGATACTAGAATGAAACATCCTGGAGAAGTCTGGACAGAGGAATATGGATCGTCTCGATCCAGGAAGAAACTAAAGGGAAAAAGCTGGTCAAACACACAGTCCCAGGGCTACCATTGGAGCAGCTAAGATTAGTGGTCACGGCACTCTCACTGGAGCAACCTGAACTCACTGCCATGACTTGTTGGAGCCTTGGTCACACTGATGTCAGAGCTCAGTGAGCCCAATAAGGAATGGAACCAGCAAGAGACCTGCATTAATCACCAGTGAGTTCTGAGACAGAGACCCTCCCATGAGAAAGGGATGACCAACAGGACAATATGTTGGAATTGGGCAGGACAGGCCTGAACTAGGAATGTCAGGGACTTCAGGCGGTTTCTCCCTACTCAGAGCAGATCTGAGATCTGGAATCTGCTTTGTCTGGGTCACACCCCTGACTGTGACCCAATAAGTCATCCCAAATCAATTCCATACACAGTACACACTAGCATGGTGAAGGCCTTTGAAGGTTGACTGGCCCAGAGGGGACTGGAGAGGGCAGAAATCCCTAGTCAGTGCACTTCAGAAGAACCATAACTAACAAGGAAAGGAGCTGGGACTTGCACTATACATCTGTGTGGAAGAAATCAAAAACATGACAAGAGAAAGAAATTTTAAAAAGCCCCAGCCCCCAACCCTGAGAATATTGATCCAGGAGAGGTAAATACAAAGGATATTGCAGGCAGCAAAAACATGCAATATCAGACACAGCATCAACAGACATAAAGAGATATCTTTGGGACTTCATAGATGAGCTCAAAACTGAAATATTAATTCAAGTAAAGCAAGGTATAAGTAGATTTACAAAAGAAATGCTAAGCACTTCTCAAGAAGGCACAGATGGAAGAATGGAGGAACACACACACACACACACACACACACACACAAACCGAGAGAAACGTTTGATGAAGAATATAAAGAAAACCTAGAATACACGAAGTAGATTCAAAGAGATTACCAGGAAATTAAAAACTCCATTGAAAGCTGGAAAAGCTACTTGAAATAAACTAAGGATAGATGATCAAAACTTGAAGACAGGTTTGCAATATGTGATCATGAAAGGAAAGATCTCTTAAAAATAACAAGGAAACAGGCAGTAACAATACAAAGGCTAGAAGGCAACAACAAGAGGATTTATAACTTAAGAATAAAAAATATGAGTGAAGAAGCAGGAGTAAAAACAAAGGAAATACAAAGGCTATTCATAGAAATAATTAAGGAGAATTTCCCAAGCATAAGAGAAGGAAATGATTGGTATTTAGATGTGTGAGGCATACAGAACTCCAGCCACCTACAACCAAAACAGAGCTACACCCTGACATATAATAATCAAGATCCCAGAAATTCAATATAAGAACAGAATATTAAAAGCCATCAGAGAAAAGAAATAGATCACCTGTAAAGGAAAATCCATTAAAATTATGACAGACTTCTGGACACAGACCATCAGATCAAGAAGAACTTGGAATGAAGTATTCCATACATGAAAGAAAATAACTTCCAGCCCAGAATGATGTACCCTGAAAAAGTGTCTCTAGAAATTAATGGAGAAACAACATGCTTCTATGACAAGGAGGAAATGGGGAATTTGTGACCACCAATGTAACCCTACAGAGAATACTGAAGCACATTCTAGCTAGAGAGAAAAAAAAATCAAGATTTCAGAAACAGTGGCAGAGAGGCCTCTGTGAACAGGGAAGGCAGTGGAATGAAAGAGAAAAGTAGACAACCAATGGCAGAAAAATAGCATAGCAGAAATTAGGCAGAGAAGGTTGGCTATAATCTCTAACATAGATGGCCTTGATACACACAAAAAAAAAAAGAAAAAAGAAAAAAAGAAACACAGAGTAGACCAGGAGGTAGGGTCCACCAAGATGCTCTGTATAGGAAATATAATTAACCTGAAAAAGGGGTTATGGACCAAAAATAAAGTATGAGAAAACAATGCTCTATGTGACAGGGAAATAGGGGCATAAAGAAATAGGGGCAACTCAACCAGCACCTGCAGATAGGTTGGAAAGACAGGACACTTATGTGCAGTAGAGAACTACTCTGCTATAACAAAGAAAAACCTTGAAGCTTTTGTAGGTAAAGGAAAACAACTTGAGATCAAGTCCAGGAGTGAGAAGGTTCGGAACCACTTAGGTAAGTATTAGATTTCCCCCCCCAATCCGAAAACTGAAGGAGTTGGTGGGACCCAAAATGTGCAGCACCCTGTGGGAGTGAAAGGGAAGGAATAGTCTTAAAAAAGAAGACAGAGGATATTGTCAGGATTTAAAACCCACATTGCTCACACTGCTCTGTTGAGATGGATTATATTCTGTTCCAGTTGGTCTACTTGTACTAGATTTGAGAGCACAGACAGCTATCCTAAAAATAGCAGGACATAATATGGTAATCATCCTTAATTTCCTATTAACTTAATCTGAAGCCCTGTATAACTTACCCTGTTTTATCATAGCTGATCTTAATTGAATCTGTTTTGTTTGATTGCTGTTTGGTATCAACAGATTTTATTAAAACCTGTTTTGATGGATAGTATCAAGTCTGAGAGTATAGGCAACTACACCAAAGATGACAAAATTCACTAGGATACCCACTCTGGTTTGATTATTATCTGTTTGTTTTTAATAATATTGTTATATAATGCTACATTCAATTATAATATGATGATATGGACAATTCTATTGAAGATAACAAGAGACAACACAGTAACCACTGTAGATCACCTTTTTCATGTTTTTAAAGGAATTTGCTTTGTTTTGTTTTGCTATGCTTTGTTTTTCCCTCTAATACAGAAAGGATAGAAATACACATAGAGATAGAACCTATAAACAGTTTATGAGAACTGATTATATAATGCATGATGAAATTAACAACTACTTTGAAGAAAAAGAGACACTACAGGACCCAGTGCTGATTCAGTAGCATCATGATGTGAAATCCAGCAATACTGTTGTTCTTTGTTCGAGTGATTTTAGCCTAGTTTTGTTTTGTATAATTTCAACATACTTGAACATAAGGACAGCTATTTTGAAGAGAATGAGAGACACTATGATAGCCATTGTTGATTTCCCTATTGTCTAGTTTTGAAGACCTAAAACACCTTCCTCATCCTGTTCAAATCAGTTCTATACTACATTGTTTCATATGAATTCTCTGTATGTAAAGATATGGACAACTACTTGGAAGAAAACAAGAGACAATATGATAGATAGTGAAGATCTCTGATTGTCTTTCTTTGAAATTTATGTCTCTTACATTGCTGTCTTATGTTCTGCTTTGTTGTGTTTAATTTTACCCTCATTAAAATAAAAAATTTTAAAAAGGACTTAAGGCAAAAAAAATTTCAAAATGATTTGTGCAGTCATCTAGCTTCTAGTTCTACTCTCGTTCCACGTGTATGGAAGGTTTCAGTTTGAGGCCATGGGACATCCACTGACCACCAAATGGAAGCAGAGCTGGCTGGCTTTTAATTGAACTGAGATAAAAGAGATTTGCAAAGATAGAGACATGGAGAGGATGGGATGAATTTCCTATATTATAGCTGGGAAAGCTTGCCTCTCTCTCTGCCTATGATATTGTCTTAGCTCAGGAGAACTCTAATGCAAACTCATTGGCTTTAATAAAAATATTCATGTGTAAGATGAATTGAAAATTGGCCTTCTATGTATTATGGGTAGATACACATAGCAGAGAATACTGTTTTTTTCTAGATAGAGAAAGAAATATTTTCTTTCTTGATGAATCTTTGTAATATTTGTTTCTTGACATATAATTGTCTCAGTGTTTGCTATGTTATATTCACGCACGATTACAAACAAAAAAAAAGTAAAACAATAATGTCATTACATTTCCAATTATTCAAGATCCAGGTGACAAAATACGCTCTTCTTGTCTAGCGATTCATATGAGATAAAATGGAGCAGGAATTTCTCACTAGGATTTAAGATTAGAAAAGTGACTTGGTGTTTGTAGCAAGTGTAGTTAAGAGTGCTAGTGAGTGATGGTCATGCTTAGGCAGACTGCTGATGCAGGAATACAAAACCGGAGAGATATCAGGCAGTCTGATTTAGGGCTGTAAGATGGTGGGGAGCAGTGAGATTGATAGCCCAGAATGGAATCTTTTGGTAAAAGTCCATGGCTCGCATCAGAGCTTTTGGGATTGATGGCATACCATGCTATCAATCTCAGCACTGTAAATGGGACTACTATTCTCTATGAAAAATGGGTCATATTAAATACTCTGACAGTGACTAGATTAAGAACTGCAGAACGACTAAGGGAGAATACATGTTTGCAGGAATAATGTTGTACCATTTTGTTTTATAGTTTGTTGAGGAAGGAGAATGAAACACACAGTCCACACATATCTTGAAAAAGCAATCATGTTGATTTTAATGTTATTTTAAAATTGAAATTAATGAGAACATAACATGGCAGTGATTAGGATCTGGTAGTCTTCAGAAGAACACTAATAGTAGAATTATAATCAGTAAAATTTCACTAAAATGAAAGCAAATAAACATATGGATATATTACTAAAAATAAAAATTAAGCCTCAAGTTCTGGGGGAAAGAACTGATGTAAAATTAAACTAATGGTGGTTAGTTTTAACATATTTCACTTGTATATCCTGGGACCACCTAGTGTCTAATATTCTATCTGCTGTTTGTGGCATTCATTTTGGTGCACTAAATAAAATATTCACATAGTTGAATCTATTGACATGAGGCTAGATTAGGACTTGGAGAAACTGTATTTTCATTCTAGCTGAAGATTTTTATTTCTCTTCAATCTTTTCTCATTTTATTGAAAATTAAAGTTCACCTTTCTTGATGCGTAAGACTATATCCGAAACAGACTTTAAACTTCATGGGATCCAAATGCTTTATTTTTAAATACATAGCACCAATTCCAAATATACAAAATTGAGGCCAAAGATATAGCTCAGTGACATAAGTGCTTGCCTGGCAAGCACAAGGTCTTGAGTTTGATTCCTGGTAAATATAGATATATTTAGTATGTAGCTAGTAGGGCTAATTTTAAACCTAAATTAAGCAAGGGAAAATTTGAATGAAGTTTTTCTGAAACACAGGAGATTTAGCTTAGTAAGATCTGGCATGAAACCTGCTTACATGTAAAAGTGACCTGAATCAAGCTTTGTTCATTGTCACCCAGCTGTTTCAATTGATTACTTCCTTACAGATAATATCATTCAGTATCACATACAACATATTATGTCCATTATAACTAAAAAATATGATTTTTACAGTCATAATGTCTTATATAACATATTCAGTTTCATGCATTATGTCACTGGTGAAGACATTTGAAGAAGCAAGCCAAATATTTTTATCCTTTTCTGTGTTACTGTATGCAAATTTTCCCTCATTGGCCCCAGTAGGATTTTTAACAAGATGTATGTGACCATTGTACATTTACACGTATTTTTCTTAATTTTAAGTAATGTAATTTTTGCAATATTGTGCACAATAAAATTTAAAAACAAACTGTTTATGTTATGATTTGTATTAGTTACTTTCCCATTACTCTTACAAAATACCAAATACTTGTAGTTTAAAGGAGGAGAGGTTTGTTTTGGCTCTCATTTCAAATGATTTAGTCCATGGTCAGCTGACTCACAGGCAGAAATACCGGATAGAGAGACATGGCAGGGGAAAGCTACTAAATCCAAAGCAGGCAGGAATCAGGAGAGAAGAGAAACTGGAAAAGAGTACACCTATCCAGATCACACCATGGAAAATCACTCCCAACCATGACCCAACTCCTAACAGCACATTGACTTATAAACTCATCAATGGATATATTTACTGATTAATACAACACTCCCATGATCCACTTACTTTTTAAACATATGAGACTTTTGAGGACATTTAGACTAACAACCTAAGGGTCTTTCTTTTAAAAATTTCTATATATAAAGAGTTAACCAAATCATCCACTGAAATAAGCTTTTAACATAGCAAAATTGTTAATGTATCATTTTATTCACAGATTTGCATTTTTAATTAATTTCCTTCCTATAATTGTACCAGTATGCAATATATTTTAATAGATGAATATTTTTTATTAATTAGACTATAAAATTCTCTGGAATTAAAATAATTTAAAATTATTACCACTTTAGAAATGTCATAAAAATATAAGCATTTAAAACTTTAGAATGAATAATCACAAGTTGTAACATATATATAGTTGAGGAAGTATGTTTATAATTTTATTTATAATTATTTAATATAAAATATAAACTTATACAAGAGCATCTTAATATAATGTGTGGGATTATTTTCAGTTAATAGATCCACTAGCAAATATTACTTATTGGTAGAGTTGAGCAGAATTCAATATCAATTCTATTCTTTTTTAATTTTAATAAATTTAAATGATGATTACATTTGTTTATAAGAAGCATAAAATAATTAAAATTTCATTATATCAAAGTATATGGGTTAGTAAACTCATTCTAAGCCATATACTAAAAATCATATATTCATTATCACTGATTTTAATTATATATCCAAGCTTTGGTTCTCCAAATTTATTAGAATAAACCAGGGCAACATACTCAGTACGCCTTCTGTCTCTCTCCCAAAACAAACTTTCTTTCTCTCAATAAATATATTCTGTTCCTTCATTGTTCCTAAAATTCATTCTTCGATTTTAGAGGACACGAACTCATACCAGATATCTATAGGTTGGAGTTTCATTCCCTTATATCATTTGTAGTCTTCCACCAAGATCATTAAACAGAAACTTAGAGCTGTACCCAAGATAAAAATGCCTAATGTGCACTGAGGGCCTTTAGATAGAACCTCTATAGAGTATCACTGACTGCTAATCAACGACTATGATCCCCATCAGACTGAAGAAACCTGATTGATCGTTGCCCATGATTTCCTCATGGCAGTTTGAGTTACTTCTTCAGAGGGAGGAAATGTTACAGGCAGCTGAGTTAGTTAAAAATATTGTAGACAGAGCTGGACCCTCAAAGGAACCAATGCAGAAGACCAGATACATTGCAACTTTGGAGAAGACAAGACGCCTCTACTGAGGGCCAGACCTCAAGATAAAAGGCAAAACAAATGCAAACCTAAGTATAAATATCAGAGATTGATACTCTGAATAGGTATGGATCACATTGAGGAAGCCAGGAGTATCCATCCAGCCCCCTACACGGAGTCCCTGCTATTCAAAGCATGCCGGCTTACTACATGACTCGCTTCCCCATTTGTCCCTGATTTGGTCAATTTTACCAGAACAATTAATTTTATTAGTTTACCATAGTTCTTTCCCACCTCAGACCAGCCTGCCTGTGGGTTTCCATGTTTTCCCCATCTTGAACTCATCTCACCTCGTGGTTTTGCTGTATAAAAATCTTTGGCAACTCACTTGGGACTGTCTGTTGCTCTCCCAGACACACTTTCTTTCTCTCAATAAATATATTCTGCTCTTAAAAAAGAAGAAATAAATAACCAAAATTTACTTACCATTTATACCATAAATATTTTGTTACCTATTTTTTAGAATTAACAAATCTTTCTAAATTCTGGGAATTATAATGAAGAGAAGTTTACAGTAACCAACAAGTGAATATCAATTAAACTTGTTACTTTTCAATATAATAACTTTATTTACAGAGTTAAGTTTAGGTGAAATTGAAATGAGCAAATACCATTTATAGGATATTACACACTTTCTGATTTATTTCCCATTAGTTGTAAAGATCTAAAATGGAAAAGAATGACACAAAGTAGGCATTCATTACTAAAAATAGACATGTAATTTTATAATTATATATTTGATAGATTTTAAGCAATATATCACATCTAGTCTTGTATAAATCTACATTTTTACCAAGACAAGTACTTGCACATTTTCTTAAAGTATATTATGATGATTGACAATACAGTATGTAATAATCAAATTAGAGCAATGAATATTTTCATTTTTTGAAACATTAATCATGTGAACATGCTGGGAATTTTCTACTCTTTGGTGAGTTGAAAGTATATCACAGGTTATTTTCACTAATTCTCATATTGTGCTGTAGAAAAACTAGAATTTATTTTATCTGTCTGTGTTTTGGTGCTTCTCATTAGCTCCTTTTTATTTTCTGTCCATGTCTCCTTCCGAATCTCTACTGACGACCATCTCCCCCTGTTAGATGTGATCACCAATTTAATTTCCACAGATCAATGTGAATATATAGCGTGTGCCTTTCTGTGTCTTCATTATTTCACTTAGCATAATCCTTTTTATTTCTATCCATGTTGCTACATACCGAACAATATTCATTCTTGATTATGACTGAATAGCATTCTATTTTGTATAAACATGTGTGTTTGTATATTTCATATATATATTTATATATGTGTTGCATAATTCCTTTATTCATTGTTTCCCTGATAACATGTAGATTTGTTCCATTTCTACGCTATTGTAAATACTGACACAATGAACACAGGAGTTCAAAGATGTCTTTGGTTTGATTTCATTTCCTTTCATTTCATTTTGGGCATAAATTCAAAAATGAACTAGCTGGGTCATAAGGTTTTCCTATTTATGGTTTTTAAAATGTTTCCTCAATGACTGTACTAGCTACTACTCCTGCTAACAATGCCTAGTGTTCTTCTTTTTCAACATCTCTCCA
Source organism: Cavia porcellus (assembly GCF_034190915.1). Lineage (NCBI taxonomy): Eukaryota > Metazoa > Chordata > Mammalia > Rodentia > Caviidae > Cavia > Cavia porcellus. The sequence goes on along the minus strand of NW_026947495.1, from coordinate 28,808,143 downwards.
GCACTTGCAATTTTTTGTCTTTTCTATAATTCATTATGACCGATGATTTTGAATTTGTATTTCCCTGATGATTCATGGTATTCAGCATTTTTCATGTATGTTTTGGCCACTTACATGTTTTCTTTAGAAATATCTATAATTGAGTAAAACCTAAAATATTTCTCCTCCAAATTTGATCATTTGTTCAGAAAAACACTAATTATTTTCTTTGATATGTGCAGCTTTTAATAAAAAATATGCTTTTGGTCTTATGGAGGTAAATAAATTTTTCATCTATTCTGTTTAAATGATGCCAAATTGTGTCTCAAACTGATACATGGTGAAGATGTTCACCAAACTGTGTATTACTAAGAATGCTAAAAATATAGTACTTACTTCTCATTTAAAGGCAGACTGATTTTCAACTTTATTTTATTAAAAAAACCAAAAATTTGTAATCAAAAAATGATAATAACAATACTTTTTCATTACACTACTTACTAATACTGAATATTTCAAATCTGAAGTCGATAGGTATATTGGTAGATGTACAGATATACAGACAGACAGATTAATGAATTCATCATCAAGTCTTGCCTCGATGAAGTTTTGCCACTGTTAGTATCTTTTTAGTGAGTGTCCTGTGTTTTATTATCCTAACATTCTTCCTCAAATGTGTTTTTTTATTTGACAATAATTAGATAACAGAAACAATGAGACTGTTACAAGTGTCAATATTCCCAACATCTACTAACCCTCCACCCTCCTTTCTGCACATCCCTGAATTCAGGTTTGCCTCTTTTATGATGCAGAGAAAGAATGTCCTCAGAGAGCCTCATGAGCTTAGAGGAGAGTCTTCTGGAAAGTGACTGGATCATGGGGCACTGTACTCTTTGGTGGATTAACCCACTGATGAATTTATGTATCATTGTGGTGTGTTAGTAGTTTAGGCTACTCAGCAAAGGTGGGCCATTGAGGAGGCCATGTGGAAGGTTGTCTCTCCTTCCTTAGCTCCGTCTTTTCTCTTTGCTTTCTGGAAACCATAATATGAATGGCTTTCTTCCTTTTCGACCCTGTCATAATGCTGCTTGAGCATTGGAACTGGTAGACCATGGATCAAAATCATTAAAAGCTCAGAGCCAAAATAAATTTTTCCTTTAAATTGTGAGTGTCAGGTGTTGTGCTTCAGAATGAAGAAAATGACTAAGACAGCTGAGGGGAAAACATTTAGATTGAGGAAGAATGGACCTACTTTCTCTGGACTATAGATGTAGATAGTTGCTGACACTGCTACTTCATATTGATACTTTAGTGTCTTGTATAGTTGATACCCAGTGTCAGTTCGAAAAGTTTAGAAGTTTTACTAAGAGACTCAGCAGGGAGCCAAGATGCTTACTTTGTAAATATCCTCATCCTGTGCAACAGGAGAGCACAGAGATTTTGTGATTGCTACATCTACACTGCAGGCAGGGGATGAGGGATGGCCTACATAATATAAGGAAGGAAAAGAAGCTTGCTTCTTTCTCCTTTGCTCTGAATACTTTTGCTGGCTGAAGTGGTGGCAGTGTGTTAGGCCTCCCTGCCTTGGAGCCAACTGATCATGGACTGAAACTTCCACAAACAGTGAGCTAAATAAACCTTTCCTTCATTTTGCATGTCAGATATTTTGTTTCAGTTTTGAGAGAAAAACAACCAAGACATTGTCTTCAGAGATGTCTTAATAGCCTCAGGAGAACAGAGTACAATTGCTGATTGGTGAGATTTCTATTTTTTTCATTTCAAAATAGGAACAATTGTGAAAGGAGAAATAGAATTTGCATAATGTCTTCTCAGTAGAAAAATTAATTTTAGGGATAAATTCACTCAGAGGTTAGGGATCAGACATTGATTTTCTTGAAACTATTTAAGTCTAAATGGCTCTTGGAAAGTTTTCATAACAAATGCCCAAAGACTGTTGTTCTAGATGGGGAAACTGAAGGTAGAAAACCTAGAGAACCAACCAAATTTCTATGGCTGTTATTTGTAAAAACTATAATCAATACTAAAATATTTTCATTAAGGTATCTTGAATTTATAAATTATATATTATGCAATTTCTTTTCATACATAAAAATTAAATGAGAAATCAAAATAACATACATATATTTATTTTGGAAAAGCTTCGGGCTGTTGATTATGCATTATCCCTAACTTTGTATTGTAAAAGTAATACAGTATTTGTCAATTGATATGTAGTATGAAATGAATATATATATATATATATATATATATATATATACACACATAGAGAAAGAGACTCTAAAGTGTTATTCATATTTTTATAGCTCAAGAATTTTATGCATATTGATTGATATTGTTTGGAATAAGTACACTAGAAATAAGAGACTTATGACATTTCTCCCAGGGAGATTCTATAGTTTATACAAAAACTTGATTGGGATAGATACTAATTCTAGTAGGAACGTAGAAGTTGTGCAGATACAGACTTAAGCTCACAAAATGTGGAGCTATTGAATTAGTTCAGTTAGTAATGTGAAGAGAATTTCAATTGATACTCCTAAGCATTATTTAAAATGTTTCCTCTCGAGGTTAGCAAATTGAGCTCATAGAAAGCACATTAAAATTTTAGGTGTAACTTGTCTCAGTGGCAGATTTGAAAACAAGTGAGAAGAAGCAGATATGCATGCATTATTATATGCTTCCCAAATAAACAGTGAAGTTATTATAACAGAATTAAAATTGAGACTGTCTAAAGAAAGCACTCAGGTAAAACAACAACATTATAATAAATAATTAAAATAAAAGCAAAATGAGAGAAGAAATTTACTCCACTATAATCAATACAATTTGAGCATTATCATGTTTTGAAAATTCTGGAATCTTTATTCAATATTCAATGGCAACTTAAAAAATTAAACAGCTTAAACAAAAAGAAAACAAACAAAACTATTCTGTATGTCCATGTAAGGGGTGTTGCAATCTTTCAGTTAGTATTTTAACATTTGAAAATCTATACCAACAGTGGGTTACTTGAATAAAATTGTACTGAAGCTATTTCAATAACCAAAACATAGATATAAATTTTGGGGAGATAAATATGAAAGAAAAGTTATTTTTAAGTATACAATGGCAAGTCAAATTATCACTATATGCTTTTAGTGTGTGTGTGTGTGTGTGTGTGTGTGTGTGTGTGTGTGTGTGCAGGAGTGTGTGTATATGTTGGTGAATAGATAAAAAATGTGATTAGCTAGAATTCAAGCAGATGTTTTACATTGTACAGCAAAATTATACTGTAAAATCTGTCAGTAAGTCAAGAGATTATACTAACTACTAGAGTGTATCTACAGAATACATAAGTTTTCATTTCTGTCTTCAATGCACGTCCAGGTATGAGATGAAGAGATTTCATCTGATTTTACAACCAGATGAAACCTACAAGAAAATTGTGTTAAATGGCAATTATTCATCATTTCTTTATATTTGAAAGTAACTCAATGCTTTTTAATATTTGTACAAAAACATCTAGGTGAATGCAGAAGAGTAAAGCTCTAAATTTATCTGCCACTGTCCATGTTTGGAAACAGAGAATGTAGATTTATTTGACCTTCAAAAGCCTTTGAACAAGTCTAACACTTGTTTTTAATTAAATGAGAATTAGAATTTAAAAAATATGTCCCCATACATCTCTAGGAATTGAGTTTTTACCTATGAAACAGTGAGTAATACTAAATGGACTAGATGTGAGAAACATAAACTGCAAAGTCCTTACAGACTGCTCTCACAGAGTATTTTTAGAAGTGATCTGAAAGATGGAGTGCATGGTGACATCTCCAAATTTGTTAATGATACAGGTTCTTCTCCACAGTGAAATGCCAGAGTGACATGAATCAGTTGCAGGAACATCTTGAGAGACTGTGGGAGTACACTGAAAAAAATAGTAACTGAGCTTCATCTTCAGAAAGAGTAAAGCAATATGTTAGATTTGGGGAAAGTTACATCAACTTTGTCACTGGATGAATCTTTCAGTCTGCATGCAAGTATTTGTTGAGTTCCTACTAGGCAGGTACTGGGGAGAGGGATGTGAAAAGCACATGGTTATTGGTTTCCTGAGCTATTTAACCTAAAATATTATATTACACATGGCGTTTAAAGAGCAACAATAAAAGGCTCTAAGAACATGACAAAATGGAGTCTGAGGGAAAGATGGATGGTTTCTTATAGGTCAAATAGGTGACATTTGAGCCATATCTTAAGTTCTAGAAAGGAGGAGAGTTAGTTTTCCATGAATAGAAAAAGGGAGAAAATGCAATAGTTGATTTATGTTGCTCACATTTGTTTTCGAAAGTATCTAATTTTTTTTCTAAATGTAATACTATCTAGAAGTGTAATTTGCAGGTCAGATTAGAGCAGATCTTTCTCACCTGCGCTTGCAGCTGCAACGATCACATCTTTTCCTGCTCCAGTGTTCTTCTGCATGCTTCCCTGGAACACAGGATTTTCTGAAGAAGTACACCCAGTGAAAGCAATAGCTATGGTCTCTGTTTTCACAGATGAGGAAAAATGAATAATTTCATTACTAGCCCAAGACCTAAAAGACAGTGAAAAGGATAACTTTATGACTTGTGTCTTGCTTTATGACTTGGTAAGCAAATATTTTGAAACTTTTTGGAGGATATTTTCCTTAAAAAATTAGCTGAATTTCTTACCATAATTCAAGCTGTGATAAAAGCTGTGTGCAATTATCAAGAAGTATATTAAGAAAAACAACAACAAAAAAGCTTTGCCCGAACCACCTTAATCATTGTGCTCCTGTGTGAGTTAGTGCATGTGGTTTGGGATGCTGCTACTTTAAAAAGTCTTAATGTGCTTGGGGAATATTGAAAGAAGAGCTTGTAAAATAGACAAAGTGATTGGATGATCTGCTCACATCCAAGAGTAAGCGGGTTGGGGTGGAGTTGGGACTGTGGATACTTGGAGGTCAGGTAGTGGCAGCAAAGATTTCTCAGGCTGGAAAATGGTGAGGAAAAGAACATGCTGCATGAAGTGACAAAGCTGGAGTTGTGTTCAAAGACACTGGAGGTCATCTATAAAATCAGTGACTAGACGTGGAATGCAAAGGAAGACATAAAGACACGAAATTAAATCTCAGGGCCAAATCAGAGACAGACTGAACATATTAGACTAGGTCTCTGGAGAAGAAATGCAATCATTCAGACACAACGTAATTGAACCTGTGTGTGTCTTAGTAGGTTCAGCTGAGGAGGGACCTTTTGAGATGCTGATCAAAAACTTCATGCTTTGCTTTAAAGGTATCTCATTTCTTCTGTTGTGTAAATTGTCTTCTTTGCTTATATGTGGAGACATAGTAAGATTTTAAGTCATATAAAATAGATAGTTAATGATGCTAGTTTTGAAACTAGAGGGAAACTTGAATATTCCCATTTCTGACACACCTGTTACATCTCACAAAAGCTACATAACTTTCTGTGCCTTAGATTTTTTTTACCTAAAAATGATAAGTATAATACATACTTACTACAGTGGTTCTATAATATACTAACATATTCCTGGACACATATTTGATGATCAGTAAATAGCAGCTGATAATGACAAACATGAAATTGCTGAAATATTTACTAAGTAAAATATTAGTAGCAATGTTAATAATAATAGATGTTATGAAAAAATAAATTTATACTTATAAAATCAGAGAATAGTAGAGGCAGGTAGTACCTTATAAAGAAGTAAATTTAGTTAAACATAATAATTCTCAAAAAGTAATAACAGTTTACATTGTGGGTATATTTATGGCTGTCAAATTATAATTAAACAAGATAAAAGGGTTGAGAAATATAACAGAAATAATAGAAGCTTGTCAATCAATCACTATTAAATAAAAATCTCATCAAAAATTTTTAGTAACAACACAAATAGAATGTTTATCTTAGGTCTTTGGAATGATATATATATATATATATATATATATATATATATATAATTTTTTTTGTACTAGGGATCTAACTCACAACCTTGTAGCTGTCAGGCAGGCATTTATGCTGTTGAGCTAAATCCCTGGCCCTGACTTTAATATATTATTAGGAATCATGTCTCTATAAGTTGAGAGCTATAGAATATAGCATTTCCCCAAATGCCAAGTATATTGTTCCCAATAATTCACAAAAGATTTGTTTTTATGGAATATACCTTGGAAAACATAAGCTAAATAGCACTTATCTCACAGCTAGATAGATTACAGCCAGAATTTAGTTCTATCTACATCAATTTAGTTATACTTTCTATCATACACAATATTACTCATCCCTTTGTCTTCATAGATGTAATTTTATGGAGAACAACTATTTTATCCTACAAAGCACTACTTGCTACTTTTCTCAGACATGGGCTCCTTAGGATAGGTAATTACTGAGTACTGGCAACACTAAAAAAATTGTTAGTCTGGGAAAAACCCACTTTTAATCTAGTTTTATTGTTTTCATGTGTATCACACTCATGTTTCTTTTCCAAACTTCTCAGAGGCTGTGACTCAAGTGCTATGTTAATCTTCAAATGTAAAGGAATGAAACATCTGTTATCATGACACGGCCTCAGGACTTTTCCTTTTGAATGAGGAAGGTGAGACAGATTTCTAAGTGAGAGAAGATAAAAATGACCCAGGTAACATTCATTTAACAGAATCTCAAGAGCCTGGGAAAAGCATCTCACATGTGCATCAATCTTGCAGAAATATATCCTTCCTGGAGCTCACCTGGACTCACCTTGATTTTCCAGAGCTACATCTCTTGAGCCACCTGCAGTCTTAACTCTACAGCTAGATGTCTGTGTCAAGTAGGTAATGATACTTTGAACTGGGCTTCTTATTTATTATTTCAAGACCTAAGTCACCACTATTTGCTCCTCTCTGCCACCATAAGGTAGGCCAGAGGACAGTGAAGCAAGCTTGGGATTGAGCATAGGATACGGTGGGCAGCCTGGGTTCCAGAGAGTGCATGCAGTACATGTAATGTGAGAAGTGATTTTCTGAATAAAAATTCATATCACATAGAGTCAGAGTATCATAAGGAGCAGTCACTCCAAAAGGGTTCCAGGCATGGAGAAAAATCCAAAAGTAAGGTGCCTGGATGGTATATATATATATATATATATATATATAGAGAGAGAGAGAGAGAGAGAGAGAGAGAGAGAGACAGAGACAGAGACAGAGACAGAGACAGAGACAGAGACAGAGACAGAGAGGGAGAATTTAAAACAAAAGACAGTGCTTGCTGTCTGCTAAGTGGCCCAAATTCAGTCACAGTAATTTTTTCAGGCGGTGTGGTGGCCTCTGATTGGCATAGAGAGGTACCTAGGAAAACCTGTTGCCAAGCAGAAAAAAAATGGTCACTTTTTATGCAGTAAACACTCTGCTACTCTTCAATAATTTTATTCACCCGAACTGAACAGAGTATCTTGGGAAGAGAACAAAAGATATGAACTAGTTATGAAAGGAGTCTTTCCACTATTGCCTTCATCTTCCCTTCATTTATTGAAAACTTACTACAAGCTTTGTGAAAGTTACTTTTTATACTGAATCTAACCTTAGTAACAAGCTCATTGGGCAGCCTTTTTATTTTCATTTAATTGATAAGAAAATTGCATCTCACAAAGCTTAAGCAACTTGCTGATATCATTACCCATCAAATAATTTTAATTGCAGACTCTCAGCTTCCCTGAATTGAAAGTGGAACATTCTCAGAGCTATATGTGCTGTAGTTAACAGGAGGAACACCAAAGCCAGACACATGCTGGGACTGTATCTGCTCTAGTCCAAAAGACTTGTTTACATGGCTCTCCTCTGGCTCAGCTGCGTTCCTTTGCTCCACACTATATAGATTAGGAATCATCAGGGAGAAAACATACCTAATTCTTCCTTCGAGGTAGTTTAGGTAGGCTGACAAAGGGGCTAATGATGATAAGCATAGGACTGGGTGAGACAGGCAAATGGGAGTGTAGGAGAGGAGAATGACAAGGCCCTCCAGGTTGAGGGAACACAACCCTCAGGGATGGAGAGAGAAAAAGACACAATGAGAGGGAAGTTCTGAAGAACTGAGAATGGTTCTGCTGTGGAATGTAAAGTTGTGGAAATAATCGACAGGAGCTGAGAAAGGGAAAGGCAGGATCACAAAGGGCTGCAGTTATGTGAAGGAGCCACATCTGTTGATGGGAAACTTAAATCTTTCAAACAGTTTTCTTCAGGCAGATCTCTGTGGAAGTTGAGTGGAAGAGGCATCTGAGCCTGGTGAGATGGAATCTAGTGAAAACATGATGGGACATGAACTGAGGTGGTGGCAAACAGTATGGACCGGTGTCATTGCAAGATACCTCATCATCAGGAATTAGTTCTTATGTGGAAATGGGGAGCAACTAAAAGGCATGAATTTAAATGTGTTCCTGGGAAAAATGAAGGGACTGTACTAAGCAAGTGGCCAAACTGAAAGCTACAAATGGGAACATGGCTAATTAAAAGGTGTATACATAAAAATTTTGGTGACTTAGGAGAAAGGTACACCTTTTTTAGTGAAGCTGGAAAATGCAAAAAAGTGCAAAGATAAACAGAAAAACCACTCATAATCCAATTACTTGGAGGTGAACTATGCTAATACTTTACTATACAGATTGATGAGTATGATCATTTGAAATCACCTTTTGAAAGTCTTGTGTATGACTTTTTGACTTAATATTATATTAAGAAAGCATTTCTGATACTTTAAAAATTTAAACATTACATCTAATTCATGTTCTACATTCTATCTTATAAGTAGTTGCTGGGCATTTTACCATTTCTAAACTCTGTAATAGGTAGTTTAGTATGACTGGGATATAGCTACAAGGAAGTATGCCAAATATTTGTACATATAACAATTTTTAAAAATTTTTGATTGCTTGCTTGGAAGTTAAATGATTAATTTATGTGTTGACTCAACTAAGTCACCAAGTGCCCAGCATTATTCTGGTTGTATGAAGGTGTTTTGGATGAAATTAACATTTTAATTACTGTAGGTTTTCTTCCCTTATGTGGTGTGATTTGTTTCATCCAATAGGTCAATGATTTTGATAGAACAAAAAAAGCCACCTCTGCCTTTCCCTAGAGCAAAAAGGAAGCCTTCTCTCCTGACTGCCTTGAGCCAAGACACTAGTTTCCTAGCTCTGAATTAATAGTGAAACAGTGGCTCTTTCTGAGTCTTGAGCCTGCTGTATTTAGATGGACTCTATATCATGAGGGACTCTTCCATCTTCAGTTTGTTAGTTGCAGACCTTGAGACTCATCAGATTCTAAAATAACATAAACCACTTTTTTATATTGATAATTCTTCCTTCTTCCTTACACATTATTAGTTCTGTTTCTCTAGAGAACTTTGATTATTACAAATAGCTTAATTCATTTGGGAATTTTAGATACATTTCAAGGATACAAGATAATTGGGTGCATAAAAGATATGAACATAAATTTCTTTTGGTGAATGAATCCTCTCTCTCCTGAATTCTCGTATTCCACACTTTATGCACATATGGGTTATCCATTGTTAATAGTTACTAGCAATGATTTTTAAAGTATTTTTTACTGAATTTAATTTGTATAAGGAATTTTCATATCTGCAATTAAATATTAAAAATATATTGGAAATTTTCTTCATGTTATAGGGATTAATTAACATCAACCAGATCTTTAATATCACCACATGCATAATACAGACCAAATCCTTTAGAAATTTTGACATAAATTATCATTTATGAAGCCTACTTTTTCACTTAAAACATATTCTACATGAGACTGCTATTTTCACACCTGACAAAAAGGATTTAATGAAGTAATTTAAATTTAAGATGACATAAAAGTATCATCAATTTCTCTTGTTGTCCTCCTTAATCAAATGAATGCAGTTAATATATCTGAGATGTTTATCATTGTTGGGCCATTCAGTATGTTGAAAGATCAGTTTGTTCTTACATTATGCTTGTATGACTTTTGTATTTTTACAACACTAAATTTTAACAAATAAAAATAAAAATCTATTTAAATCAACTTTTTTATCCAGAATGTAATGGTCAAATGCTCCTCCCAAAAAGAACTTTTGAATCCAAATCAGTTTATATTTTATAATTTATTTAGTGAAAATGATTTTATGTCTATTTTTCTCATGCATCTGTTGACTTCACTGTTTTTTTATCCTTTTCTAAAAAGTTCCCAAAGGAGTGTATTTTATGATCTGTTACTGCTGACTTCTTTGTGAAGAACTCATACCTTCAAAACTTTTTGAAGTGCCCATAGGAATGAACTTGTGTGTGTTCAGAAACCTGACCTTGGCCTCACTAGCGCTGTAAGAATAACTTTAGGTAGTATTAAGGATGTCTTTCGGGTAAAGATATGTGTATCTTTAAGTGATCAGAGTCTCTCCAACAGTTGTAAGAATATATTGAAGACATAGGATTAAAAATTCATGTGGCAAAGTCAGTTTTTCCATTTGCTCATGAGCTCCTCACTCTGACTAATGTTGGTCAAGGTGTAAAGTCTAGAGACACTTGTCATCTAATGGGAATTTGTTGTTCTGAGTAGTAACACCATTGAATGACGTTAAGAAATTTGTACCCATTGCATTTACATCTTTCTGTCCATTGTGACAGCCTCACATGCTACAAGCTGTTGTAACCTAGCTACAGTGCTGCAATGATGTTCTGTAAAGCTTCATTACCCTGACCTTTGTTCTAATTTCTGTTTCCTGTGAATTACCCATTTGCTGAACACTGATTGTAAAACACATGGCTCCAAAGAACCGGCTGACCGTTGCTTGTAAAACATTTCACAATAATTAACTGCCTGTTTGCATAAGCTCCCTCCCTCTTCTTTGTGGTTTTCCTTTGTATAAATCCCCCTGTAGCCTGACCTGGTTGCACAGCTCTGCAAATTCTAACACGGGTGTGCTGCTGGTACCATCTTAAATAAAGCACTTCTTCTCCTTTTTAAAGACGTCTCACCCCGTTTTTGAAGTCCAACGTTTTGGAGTATAATACAATTTATGTTGCTATTTAATAGGTTTGACCATCTTTTATTCTGTGCTCCATGATATCATCTTTGTACCAATATTCTCCATCAGATTTTACAATCTGAGGATCTTATTTAAACCTTTAAAAAATACTTAAATTTTTTCTCAGATAATTCTGTTAAGGAATCTATTTTTCTTCTATACAAATCCTTACATACAGTTTTCCAGGCTTTAGTTTTGCTGATAGTTGGTCTGTGAGCATGAAGGACTGAGGAAAGAACTGGGAATAATCTAAGTACATTACCACACACTGTTAAAAAATGCTGTGCAAGAAGGAGGACAATTTATGGTGGTTGCAGATTACTCAGGACACTGAAAAATAAGTCACAGTGGAGAACATCAAGAGAGCAAATTAAAATGTTGCTTCTCCTAGAAAGTCGGAAGAGAACTGCTTCAGATTACTTTACCCTTAGTGTGTAGTATTTGATAGAAAGAAACATGAGAAAGCCTATGGTTTCCTTTTGACCTTGTTTTGATGTTTTGAGAGTGACTTTAACTCTTATGTTCTTATTATACCTAAGTACTTAAAAAAATCTAGTCCACATGCAGTTCAATTTCTCTTATTTCTTAATTTGTGTATCTGTAGTTTGTCTTTATTTTATTTTATTTTTGTATTTTTTTAAGGGAAGACCAATCTACCCATCTATTCTGGCATAGTCAAGAGTTTTTAACTCTGAAAAAAGAACAAAAACTTGATAAACTGTGTTCAAATTAGGCCATGTTCTGAAGTTTCCAACATCTGGGGAAGTTCAGCTTTCTAAATTCAATCATATGTCAAAGTTTTTAATTGGAATATTATCAAAATATAAAACTCATGTTCTGATCCTGAATCAAGGACTGAGGCTGGATGATGGCAGAATTCCCTTGGCTTGAGAAACCTATTAAAGGATTAACATTCCCCAATAAATCATCATCTTTCAATAATGATGACAAAATAAGGCCCTGTCTTCCAAAGCCATGAGCCCTAACCTTGCATAACCACGTGGAAACTGGAAATGATTGCCCTGCCCATAGTTCTGATGTATTTCAGCCTGGAGTCATCATTAGGCTGTGTTGTCAGAGCTGAGCAAAGAGAATGACAAACACTGAAGACACACATATATGGAAGGAATTTGAGAGCAGCAATTTTCCCATTAAGATGTATCATACTGAATGCACAGAGGAGAATTCTGGCGCTAATTTACTGCAGGTTTGTATTTGGCACATGTTACCTGTAGAGTATTTGGGCAAATTACTGATGTCAGTTGTATTTCTCTTGGAGACGAGGGAAATAGGTTATTGGCACAATAAAACATCCAGAGGCATTTAAAATGTCAGTCTAATCGCAAGAACCAGTAAGGCTTTTAATTACCTTCTGTGCAATTTTTTTTTTAATTGCTCCGATGGTTGTAGTGCTTGGTAAGTTCCTGACAGAGCAGCTGCAACAAACTTAATTTAAACATTTTTTCTGGAGCTCTTTGAAAATAAGCATCTGAAATGCAAGGTAAATGCTGTAATTTTTGCTTTAAGCTTTTAGTAAGAATTCTTCTTTTTTGGTCACTAATGGAATCCCATCTACATGTTTGTCCAGTCATTTGCAGTTTATTGTTTGCAGATGACATTCTTTGGAGCAGGTATAGGTCTGTTATTGCAATCTCTTTAGAATATTCTCAATCTACTTATCTGTAATGCTAAACTATTACCAACTACAGTTTCCATGTTCTGCTTGTTGTTTCTTTAGTTTCCACCTTGAAAGCAGAATACAGAGTTCCTTTCTTGAAATGTTTTAGACCTTGACATGAGTGAGACTTTTGCTTTCTATATGCTTTAAGTTCCTTTGGGTGTAATTTCCTTCTTTTTTCATCTATTGTTTAGTAATTTGAAAACCATTTCTATATCTTAAGACTTTAATTGTCTTCTTCAAGAAGGATTCTCTTGTTACGGGAACATGTGGTGTGGAGTCATGAAAAGCATGCAGGCTTTAAAATCCAAGACATGTGTGATCAAATCCCAATTTGCCGTAAACTACCTCTTCTAGCCCTGTTTGCTTCTTTAAAGAAGGAATGATAATATCTTTCCAGCAGAGTTGTTGTGAAGGTTAAATAAACTAAATTATAAAAAATAACAGAGAAACACTGTTCAGTAAATGTTTATCACTAGGCATTATCTCCACTTTAACCACTAGTGGACTAGTGGACTAGTGGACTAGTCCCTCATTTGTGTGTGTGTAGTCACACCTGCATCGCTGAGTCCTGACACAAGGGAGGCCATGCTTCAATTTAGACCTTGGGTAACAGGATCTTGGCTAATGTTTATTTGCAGTCTTAAAAGTATGTAGTGTGTCCTTTTAGCAGTATAGTTTTAATTGTTTTGTTAACAGATTAATAAATATATAAGGAACTTAAAATGATTAGAAGATAGGTTGGAAATTTAAATTGATTTGAGGCCACCTTTCTCTAAGATATTTTGTGACCTATGCAAGGTAATGACTAATTTGATTCATAGAATATGAGAGCCATATTTCCCTGATTTTATAAAATTTTAAACTTTCCATAGACATAAAGCCAACTTTTCTGAGAACTAGAGCTACAGATTGTACTTAATACAAAAATATGAGAGGGATTTGAGTTCAATGACATGGTAGGAATCACTTTAACTTTCTGGGTTTTTGTTTGTTTGTTTGTTTTTCAAAACTCAGTTCTGTGTTTCAGGACCACCTGTGTGATTGGAACTTTCCCAAGTAAGGTAGGTCTTTGTTTCTCTTGTGTGGATTCTAATAACAGGCCATATAACACCCCAAAATTTCTAGTATTTTTACTCTTCTTCATGTTTTTATCTTTGGGGAGTAAAAGACACAAAGTAAAAAACTATAACTTTTGTAGGTCTTTAATAAAGTGATCCTAATAAAGTGAAATCTTTAATAAAGTGAAAAATAGGATTTTGAGACAAGTCTAAAGACCAACAGCCAGCTACACCTAGAAGACATCTTGGAGGAATAGACATTTCTTAGGGAAGCCTTGGCAACATTGGTAAAGCTACCTAACATAAATATGCAAACAATAACAGAAGATATATTCAGATGAAAAATAGAAAATGAAAAGATGAAGAAGAAAAACGAAATAAAAAATTCTGACCCACCCAGGTCAAATTGAGGGGAAAACAAGATAGACGAAATATAAAGCCATCCACTTGAATTTTCTGGAATATTAGCAACAGCAATAAGAGAACAAAAACACATTCATGAGGTCCCAAAGAGAAATAATTTCTCAGGTTAAAAAAAAGAAATGATTACCATAAAGGACATGCTAAGCAAATCTAAATAGACATAGACAAAAAATAGAGGAACACATAAAAGTGGTAGAAATCATGAATGTCCAACATAGGAAAGAAATGGAATCCATGAAACAGATTCAAACAAATAAACAGATATGACAAAAACATATATATATATATATATATATATATATATCAGTTATAACCATCAATGCAAATAGTGTAAATTTACCAATCAAAAGAAATAGACTGGCAGAATGGATCAAGAATCTAAATCCAATGATATATTGCATTCAGGAAACACATTTAAATCAAAATAAATGCATAGACTAAAAGTCAAAGGATGGAAAACAATTCTTCCATGGAGCAGGAACCCAGAAAAAAGCAGGAGTAGCTATTTTATTCATGGACAATATGAATTTCAAACAAGACTGATTGAAAGAGATACAGGGCGCTACATATTTGCCAAAGGAAAAAAAAAGAAATATGAATCATAAAATTATATGAACCAAATACTGGTGCATCCAACTAAAGATTAAATAATGGCAGACATGAAAAATCAAATGCGCAGTAACACAATTATATTGGGGGAAGTACCCCACTGTCACAGATAGATGCATCAACTACACAAAGTATCAACAAAGGAATATTAAAAGTGAACCAAACCTCTGAACAAATGAATTTAGTGGATGTTTACAGAGTGTTCCACCCCACATCAGAATATACATTTGTCTCAGCGGCATGTGGGACATTCTTCAAAATAGATCATATGTTAGTTTATAGAACATGTTTAAATGCACAGGAATTGAAATTATCTCATGCATATTATCTTACCATAATGCAAAGAAATTGAAAATCAATGGCAAAAGAAACCACAAAAATTGCATAAACACATGGAAATTAACACATTGTTCACCCTACTGAGCAACCAATAAGTCATAGAAAAAATTAAAGAAGAAATTTAATGGTATTTACAATTAAATGATAACACTGATACAACATACTGGAACTTATGGGATGCAGTGAAAGCAGTCCTAAGAGAGAAATTCATAGTGGTAAAGTCTCCCATCAGGAAAACAGAACAAGCTTAAGTAAACAACCTAAGATTGAACCATAACTTCTAGAAAAAGAAGAGCAAGTCAAACCCAAACTCACATTAGGAAGAAAATTCTATACTGGAGAAAAAATTAATGTAATCAAGACTAAGAAAACAATACAAAAATAAGTGAATCAAAGAGTTGTTTGAAAGATTAAACACAATTGTCAAACTCTTAGCCAACCTTATCAAGAAAAGGATAGAAAAGACTCAAATTTATGCAATTAGGAATGCAAAGGGTGAAATCAAATCAGATCCTATGGAAATCCATAAGGTTAATACCTACAACAAGAAAATTTAATAAGATGGAAAGCTCAGAAGAAATGGATGGATTCCTAGATATGTATGTGTTAGGGACCATAAATTCACAGTGGCTAACTTTGCATACTTTCCTAAGGGATAAATGGAGGCTTGGGATTATTGGTACCACTAATCTGATATTTCCCACTGACTCGTCTTAACATCAAACCATCTAAATCCTTTTGAATCAGCCCAGAGTTAAAGTACAGAGCAAGGTCCTTCTTAGCATAAAATAATCTGTGCTCTCTTGAGTCATCCAAGATTTATACTTGCTCATTGAGTCATAAACCTCTGAGATTTCCACCAATTTTAACTCTTTCACTAGCCCCATCTATCATTGTATACATTCAATAGGTAATGGCTGTCTTGGAGTATCAAGGAAGATCACTCTGGAAACATCAGTTTCCCAGCCATTCATGTATTACTAAACTTGTCTTTGTTTTTCATATTATCCTCTCACCATACTCTTAACACAGTCAGGGTCCTTCACTAAATATCTGATACATATAAATTATCCAAGTTGAATCAAGAAGATATAAACATTTTAAATAATCCAGCATCAGGCAGTGAAACTGAAAATGTAATTTAAAAATTTACCAATGCATCAAAATCTAGGCCTGGATGGAATTGCTGCTGAATTCTACAAGAAATATAGAAAAGATCTAATTTCATTACTCATCAAACTCCTTAATGATATTGAAAGAGAAGTAATACTCTCAAAATCATTCCTGGAAGCAAATATCACCCTGATACCAAAGCCAGAGAGGATCCCAACCAAAAAAGAGAACTATATGACAGTCTTCCTAATGAACATAGATGCAAAACTCCTCAATAACACACTGGCAAAAAGAATAGAGCAAATCATCAAGATTATATACCATGACTAAGCAGGATTATCCACGGATAGAGGGATGTTCAATGTGCACAAATTAGTAAATGTAATACAGCACGCTGACAAAGCCAAGGACCAAAACAATATAGTCATCTCAACTGATACAGAAAAAGACTTTGACAAAGTCCAACACACTTCATGATAAAAAAAAAATTGCAGAAATTTGCAGATGGTCTTTATCTCAGTGTGGTGGAAGGCATCTATTACAAACCAACAATCAATATTATACTAAGCTGTCAGAAGCTAAAAACTTTCACTATAAAATCAGGAACAGGAAAAGAATGTCCATTACCATCACACTTATTCAATATAATTCTGGAAACATTAGGTAAAACAATTACACAAGGAAAAAAAAGAAAATAATAAAGAACAAAAGGAAGAGGCTCTCATTATTTGCAGATGACATGCTATTATATGTAGAAAATTCCCAAAACTCCAACAAAAGACTACTAGATTTAAGAAACAAATTCAGTTGTGTAGCTGATATCAATCAACAATTAAAAATCAATAGCATTCCTATGCGTAAATAACAAACTCATTGAGAGAGAATTCAGAAAACCATGCCTTTCACAACAGCACCGAAAAAATGAAACAGTGAGGAATCAATCTAAGAAAGGAAGTAAAAAATTGCTGCAAAAACTACAGTACTCTGGAAAAGAAGATTGAAGAGGATATTAGAAAATACTCTAAAGTAAAAAGCACCAACATAGTGAAAATGGCTATACTCCCAAAATGGTTATACAGATTTAATGCAATCACAATCAAAATGCCATTAGGATACCTCACAGGACTAGAGAAAACATTCCTAAAATTCACTTGAAAACAGAAGAGATCTAGAATAGCAAAGGCATTCCTGAGTGGGGCAATAAAGGATAGGCAGGAGACTGTACAAGCCCCGACATGAAGTTACACTACAAAGATACTGTGATAAAATCAGCACGGTGCTGGCAAAAACAAAATACCGAAATACAGACTTGTGAATCAGCAGATTAGAAGATGCAGACACAACTACAAACAGGTTCAGCCACCTTGTCTTGACAAAGGGGCCAAAGAATTTCACTAGAAGATAGAGAGCCTCTTTAATGAATGGTGCTGGAAAACCTGGCTTTCTCCATGCTGTAGACAAAAACTAGACTGTGTTTATCACCATGCATTAAACTAAAATAAAAAATGGATCAACTATCTAAATATTAAGAGACACTAAATCTTCTGGAAGACAGAATAGGAAGAACTATTGAAGACATACATAGGCAAGACTTCATGAGCAAAACCCCAACTGCATGGGAAATACTACAAAAAATTAACACCTTGGACCTCACCAAAAAGCTTTTGTGCAGCAAAAGAAATCACCCACAGAGTGAAAAGAAAACTCACATAGTGGGAAATGTATTGGCTAGTTCCTAACCAGACAAAGGACTAATATCTGAAGCATATAAAAAACTGAAAAAAATCAGAATTCCAGATTTAAAGACTCTATTTAAAAATGGGCACCTGAGATACATACACACTTCTGAGATGAAAAAATACAAATGGCAAGTAAATATATGAAAAATATTCAACCACACTGGTTATTTGATAGATATACATTCAAACATGCTGACATACACTCTCACTCCAGAAAGAATGGATAGTATAAAGAAATAAACCAAAAATGAATGCTGGAGGGACTGTGGGGCAAAAAGAACCCTTCTCCACTGTTAGTAGAAGTATATACTGGTACAACTATGGTGAAAATCAGTTACCACAGAAATATATCCATACACATTTTGGTATCAGTACTGTTTATAATATCTACATTTTAGTAACAATCAAAATATCCATCAACTGATTAAAAGATAAAAAGATGTTGGGTTTTTTTTAATACAATGAAGTACTACTCAGTCATAAAGAAGAAACACTTTAGACATTTATAGATAAATAGATGCACCTTGAGACCATACCGTTATGTGAAAAAAATTGGACACATAGGTAAATATCGAATTGTCTCCCTGATTTTAGAAACTGAAAGAGTAAATAAAATCAGAATGTAAAACAGATATTGAGAAATAGGAAGAGATTGAAGAAGAGATGAACTGTTGCAGGAGAAAGGAAGGGAAAAGAAAAAAATGGGAAAAGAATGATAAAATGAAAATAAAGCTTTGTAAATATAAGTACGGAAAAGGGTTTTAAGGGAGGGGAGGGGAATGGGAAAAACAGAGGAACCAACAGGTACAAATTCTTCATGATGAATGTGATCATTCGGTATATCAAAATTATACCAGTAAGCTTAATAAAAAAAGGACAGATTCTTAAGGAGTAATTTTTAAGGTAATAGCCCTGTCAGAATCTTATTGGAAATGTTTGAAGGTCTCTCTCCACTTGAGAAATTGGCTTGAAAGTGTTGACTGTCCCGTAAAAGCAGAAAGGGTGAGAAAAGCTGACATTGGCATCTCGTTTTCCAACTAGACTTTTTTTCCTCACTCAGTGTGTGTGTGTGTGTGTGTGTGTGTGTGTGTGTGTGTGTGTGTGTGTGTGTGTGTATTTTCATACATTGAAAAATGGTGAGCTTTATTATGGTTATCTTGATTCATATTTCTAGACAGGAGACTCATTATACATATATAAGGCATATGTGAAGAGATCTGCCTCTTTGCTAAAATCTTAAGAGTCCTAATAAGAAGCAAAAGAGTACCTTTAGACTAGTGATAATCAAACAGGAATTGTTTATAAAGTTGTAGTTAAGAAACAAGGAAAGGTTTGCTAATTTGTGAAAAGGTTTTACTAATTTGCCCAGATAACGTACTCAAATTTGTGATCCTCCAGCCTCAGCCTCCTACAGTGCTGGGATTATAGGCATGCACAACTGTGCCCAGCAGCAATAACTCTTCTGAGGTAAACAGTAGTGTTACTTATAGGCAAGAAAACTGAGTTGCCAAGCTCCCAGAAAATTGTTCAAGACCACAGGTAATAAACAAGAAAGCTTACATTCAAAGTTTAACCCGAGTGACTCCAAAGCTAAGTTTCTCATCATTACAGTTTAGTGCAGATGAAATGAACAAGAATCCACAAAATTGCTTGTGGAAAACCCAGGTCTTATACACAGTAACAGTGCTTACAGAGACAAAATATTTTAAGTCAGGACTAAGTTATATCATTTATCATAAACCAAAAGTGTTGAATATTTTGTATTACCTTCAAGTGGTAATGTAGGAGATATTAGTTTCACATTCATGTCCCTTAAAGGCTTCCATTTCAATGTGCTCTGAATGGTTTCCAGCCTCTGCTTCTGGAAGTCAGAAGGTCATGCAGTCCCGGTGCATGGAAAGCCCCATCTCCCCCTTCTCAATGACTCTTGGAAGCTGCTATGAATATATTCCAGTTCTTTTGTCACTCATTCGGGATAATTCTAAGCTTCATTTGGTACTTTTTCAAAGTGTAAGAAGGCAGTTCCACCTCTATGATGGAAGACTTAATACTAAGCCTCTCTTTACCTGCCTTCCTTTTCCTGTATTACTTTTCCACTTCCCTCATAATATTCTTTAGACTCTTCTTTAAATCTTTTGGGACACACAAACTAGAATAATTTTTATGAGAAATTTCTATCCTGGTTTTCCTAAGAAAATCTGCTGGAAGGGCTTCTAAAATGGGATCACTAGCTGATCAGATGGATCAAAGGACACTATTAGTGATGGGAAAGTCAGTGTTGATAACCTTGAGCGTGAAGTGAGGTTCATGCTCATCTAAGATGCTTATCTGAGGGGAGTTGGTGGGGCACTGAGCCATGTACTATTAAAGGCTAGAGAAAAATGGCTGCATTCTCAATTAAAAAGACTTTGGATTTGGTTTATGCCACCAGTGCAGTGAAGGTTGAAAGTGACTGTCTCAAGCAATCAAACACCAACTCAGAAGCTTCAGGTGAACACCAGAATGTATCAATGTTTGTATTTAAAGAGGACCATTTCCTGTAATCATACAAGAGAAACTCCCATACCTTCTGAAATCATTAATATCAAGAAAAAACAATTGTAATATACAAGGAAAGGGTAAGATGCTAAGACTGGAAGACAATTTTGAAAACTCTGAAATGCCAATTTTGTTTTCCCTGAAATATTTGATCAATTTCAAGTACTCTGAAAGATGAGATAGACTATCATTTAAATAAATAAGATGGTGTAGGCAAATAACCATCTGCAAATGAAATGTAGGGACCATGGCAAAGATGTCAAATGAATGTGAAATGCAATCTGTCATTATGATCCAAACAAATCTTCTAAGTGTAGGGTCAGAAGTTCTAGGCACACCAATGGAAAGGAAAGATTGTCCCTGACAGTTTGAATCATTCCCTGCAAAAGAAGGTGAGCTGTGTAAGGAGCTGTGGATAGCTTTGTCTTAGCCTAGAAGTGGTTCTCCTTGTAAGGTTAAACCCACATCTATGAATGCTTTGGACAAGACTGATATTATGTACCTAGTCCTGGAAGATGCTATGCGGTTATAAACTTTTGTGAGGAAAATGCCAGTGAAGAAAGCATTGTTGTCCTGATGAAATTATTAATATTGTGCCTTTCCCTTTCAAAGACATCCTGATTGTGTTGATGATTTACAGCATTTGCTATTTGCTATTTAGTATTCATAAACTTAGAAAATGGGGTGCTCTAAAGTGTAGTGGGAAACAGGTGGGATGTGGAACCAAAGGATCTGGGTTAGAGAGAGATCCAGATCCTTGAATTTCATGTGCTACCAACTGTGTCAACTAAATTTCTCCATCTATAAAATCAGTATAACAGTGTTTTATTTGTGGTGCTGTTGTGAGTATACAAAGCATTAGATTTCATGGGAGATCACATATCACCCAAACTACGTAGTGTCACTCCAAATCTGGTTTCAGAATAGTGGTGGCCACTACAAGGAATCTCTTAGATTTGCTACAGCAGGGAGTGTGAACAAGGGCCTCAGCACAACACTGTTAAGCTTAGAGGTTCAGCAGTGTTGCACAGAAACTGTGCTTTTTGTGTGCCGGGGGGGGGGGTCGGATAATTGAATACGGGGGTCATAAGGGTAGGTCCATGCCAGGAAGACGTGGCTATGAATGGTGACCTTTGATTGAGGAATTTGATGGCCTTGCTAAGCTTTCCTTAGCTGCACTGCAGCCTGGGATACTTCCAAGCCATCTTTCTTCCCCTGTTTCTCTTCTTCACTCAGGGTCAAACTTATGTCACAGCTAGACAGCTCTGTCAGTTCCATCCTTCTCTCACAGGCATTTACCTCAATAAATTTCTTTCATGTTTAATCACATTTTAGCATCTGCTTCTAAACTTACATGCGGATAGAATATAATACATTTGCAAGAACAGCACATCTCACAAATATATATTGTGTCATTTGTATTGTAGCCTAAAAACAATGTGACACATTTTCAATTTATATTTTTAATTGCATACTGCTTAGTAGGAATGGAAGCCTTTCATCCCTTGTTCAGAAGGAAACTATTTTCGTCTTAAATGGGAGGAAAATGTTCTCCCAAACTTTGATTTTTTCTGCATTGCGCTTTGTGGCAAGTTGGTGGATCAGCACTGCTCTGACTAGTGTAACCCAAATGCGTCCTGCCTCTTGGAAGTGACTTTCCTCTTTTCATTTAATTTAACTCTTCTCTGCTTTTAACATCCAGCTTAGGTGTCCTCTGAGAAACTTCTGAAAATTCCAGAAACACCTTTTTTTTCACTTGCACCATCTGCCTTAATACATTAAAATGATCACAACTTGGCTCTGTTAAACAGATTTATTTTGGCTTTATGAAAAACAATAACTTCACAGAAAAATCATAATTATTTTTTAACAAAATTGTGTTAATAAAATAATTTTAAAGTGTAGCAAAAATTTGATTCTAGGATGATTACAAATTATTCTTAGCCCCTTGATTAAAATAGATCAGTGGGACTGCTCCTGGGGACCATTTCTTGACCTTGAGAGAGATTCTGCTATGATATACCAATGACACTTCATTCCTTTAGAGATATTAAGTAGCATTTCAAATCTATTCCACCCACAAAGGAGACTCTTTTTCCATTTAATTCTAGGAATTTATGTTTGAAGTGCTCTGATAGGGGAGAATTGATGGAGCTTTTTAAAGCAGAAAGGGGAATGTATTAGAATACCATCTAAAAACAATGGATTAAATCAAAGACTATGGCATGAGTTTTATGATCTTCTCTGGAACCATCTGTCTACATTTATCCAAACTTCTAAAGTGCAAGACTTTAAAAGATAGGAAACTTTTACAATAAGTGCATAAGTAACTATTGGACAGGGCTAAGGATGGATAAAGAGGAAGGCACCCACAAACAGTTTGTACTCCTTTCTCTGTTTGTGAATCTCTGTTTCCTAGGACTGGCTGCCAGCAGAGTAGTGCAATAGACAACAGCTATCTTTCAACAGCACATGTTTTTCCTCCCCATCCCATAGCATAATAATGACCTGTCCACTGAAGCCACTCTATCAAGGGTACCAGCCCTGCTCTGCCATTTCTGCTGATATTTCTGCCTCTTATTATGTGTTGCATTTTCCAGATCCAGATTCTGCTCAAGAGATAGCTTTTACTAACCAGCTACAATCACTGGTCAGATACCCATTTCTATTTATTTTTAACCAGAGAATTGCAGCAAAAAGAGCCTACCGGATGTAGGTGGTTCTCTCTAGGTCAAACAAGTCACTGGTAGTAGGAATATGGAAGCCCTTTTTTTTTCCACACCTGGTTTACTGCTTCTTTTTTTTAAATGAAAGGATGCTATTTCACATCTGCTGTATGCTCTGAATTATTTTAAATTTGTACTATGTTCCAATTGGGATATGTAAATTTTCTATAAATTTTCTCTGACCTTAAATATTCCTCAGTGTTCATTGTCAGGTTGTTTGTAAGGCCTCACTGCACTGAACAAAGGACAGGGCTCTTTTTTCTCAGACCAAGGTATCCCTCCCTTTTTTGAAGTTAGCGTGCATGCAGCATTGCATTTAGTTGCAGGCTCTACTGCCATTGACAACCCTGAGATCTTTGGGTCTTGATTCAAAGGTCAGGGAGTTTAAAGAGATCTAAGGTGAGATTCATATTTCAAGGTGTCTTTCCTTTCAGCACCATTTGGATTTGGTGGTGAGGAAAACCAGGAGGAAATTTTCAGGCAGTGTAGCATAATTTGTGATTAAGGTTATTGGTAATACCTAACCTTTAGTAAATGCCAGCTGCATAACGATGGCCAGGGTGCTTTCTACAGACACTGCAAAGCCGTCAGTTCAGCCAGGCTGTAAGAATCTACTTAATAGAACTCTAATGGGAAATGACCAGGATCTGACTACAGAAGATTAAAAGTGACAATGCTAATTGACTGCAGAGGTATCTACATGAAGAGGGGCCAGAAAAATCATTTAAGTCTAAATGAAATTGGACTGATTTGATATTTGAGAAAAGTATCACCTTCCTGCTGGTTTGGCAGGGTGAATTAACTGTTTCATGTTAGAGAACAGTCTTTGTGAAATGATGAGCTACAACTGTAGGGAAAAGATCTTTCTGCAGATCAATTAGAAAAAGAAATTGCAGCTAGAGTTTCCACTGATGCTGGGGTAAGGGGCTGCACACTTCACCAACATTATTCAACCTAAGTTTGAAAGGGTGCTAGAACAGTGAACAGTGGTGCATTTTTCATGCCCACTGAGCACAGAACACCAAAGCTGCCAATGGAGAATGGGTGTTCATTCTTAATATAGGAAACCTTTTAAGAAAAATTTAGGAAAAGTACCAGGTAATGGATATGATTTGAACAGTTCATTCCCTCGAAAAGCTCATGTTGGAATTTGATTGATACTGTGGCAATGTTGGGAGCTAGGGCTGTTCTGGGATGAGTAGGCAGTTAAGAGGGTCTCTTGGGCCTAGATTAATTACCTGTGATAGTTCATCTTCAGTTATCAACTTGACTGGTTTAAAGAACACTTAATAGATTAGTCAATTACACTTTGGAGTGGATCTGCGTGGTGTTTGCAGAGATGATTAGTATGCAGGCCAGCAAACTGAGGAGGGAGAAATCTGTACTGATGTGTAACAATCCCATGGGCTTTTAGATGGGTATAATTAAAAAAAAATGAAGAAGGGAGTCATCTACAGTTAAAAAAGTTTATTGTGCTTTAGTGGGTGTGTCTTTTGCTGTTGCAATCACTGTGGCTGTCAGACTTCAGTTTCTTCAGCTTTTCAATGCAGACTCACATGACTACTCTCCAGAGAGCTTCCAGGCCTCAGTCTCAGACTGTTGCTTCATCCTTTTTTTTGTAATATTTAACTTTTGTTAGAAGATGTTTGCAATATATGATGCTTATGTTCCTCTTGGGAATTTGGTACATGTACATAACACATCTTAATTTTTCATTCCATGCTCTTCCCCTTTTTCTTCTCTCTTAGTACCTTCCATTTTGTAAAAGACTTATCTCTCTTTTACCTATTATCTTTTTATTTTGTTCTTTAATTGTTCATACTATGGACTTCTTGTATTTGAGCCCATGCACTATTTAGGCTTCTGTGTCTGACTTATTTCATATAACATTATGGTGTCCAGATTCATTCATTTTCCTTCAAATGATTCATTTATCCTTGAAATAGCAGAATACTACTCTGTTGTGGATAAATATCAGATTGTCTTTACTCATTCATTCGTTAATGGATTTATAGGCTGCTTTCAAAATTTAACTATTACAAGTTGTTCAACTATAAATATGGGTATGCTATTCACTTTTCACTGTAATATGATGTTTTTAATTGTTTTAGATACCTAGAAGGAAAATGCTTGGGTCAAATGGAAGTTTTAGCTTCACTTTCTTAAGGAATCTTCACACTGATTTTCATAGTGGTCACACTAGTTTACACTCTCCCTCTCATTCTGTGCTCCCAGTGCAACTACTCTACACACAGGAATTATGGACACTCCTCTCTACCCCTGTAAGCCTACTTATTGAATCCCCGTGTATATTTATTCTTCTATTGATTCTGTTCTTCTAGTGATCTTTAGCCAATACATTATTCGTGTGTATTGTCACTGAGTGAGCTCAACTCTCCTACTCATCTCTGTCTTCCACAGATGCCCACCTGCCCTCAATTTTCACTCTGTGTCATGATGCAGCATAAGATCTTCATCACAAGATCTTAAACTTCCATCCTTAGACTTGCATACCAAATGACCACATCATCTTAGAGACATGTAGAATGATGAGCTGAGTAAACCCTTTTGCTTTACAACTCACTGTTTCCCATTGTATTATAGTAACAGAAGACAACATAAGGTGATAATGAAATTTTAAAGTCACTATCTTTTTCCAGGCTGATTTAATTACCTTTACAACCTTCTCTAGTTCTCATAAAATTAACATATATATGTATATATATGCGCTCCATATGTTATGTATGCTGTATACATAATATATGTTTTATATATATATATATATATGATTGATATATTATGATTCCTACTCATCCTTCAGATTTCATCTTAGGTTTATGTTCTAGAAACAGATTCTTCCAGAATTTGTAGCCTAAGTGACTAAACACTGATATAACTGTGGTTGAGGTCACAGAAATAGAGACAAAATGCTTGAATTTTGAATAAAAAGTCTGGATCGGTCTTTTTTTTTTTTTTTTTTTTTTTTTTGTACCAGTAATCGAACTTGGAACTCACATTTGTCAGGCAGGTGCTGTACCAAGGATATATCCCTGACCACATTTTCTAACACTGCAAACTTTGGAGATCCTCGTATAGGTTCTAGTTCTTCAGTTTTGAATGGAGATGATAATTATTACAGTCACATGATAAATAAATATAATGTTCATAATGGGATTTTTAGTGCCAAATAGTACACATTAGTAATTGTCATATTAGCACATTTATTGGTATAACTTCAATAAACATTTGTCTCTTTCCACAGTAGATGATCTCATAATTCTAGAGAACTTACCATCAGATCCTTAGCACCTTTTCCAGTTGACATTAGAAACTGATTAAATATTTGATTAAATAAATGAAGGAATAGTGGTTTCCATTGTGGCAGATTGCAACTTCTGACCCTGTAAGCAATGACAGCCATTTCTATTCTTAACACTCCACTCAGTGCTTTTTTTTTTTTATCTCCTGCTCCTCTGCTAAGGTAGTGTAGCTATTCGATCCTTCTGAACACTTCTCTTTTTAGGAAAGACTGGAGACATGGCTTCTTGCACACCTGCGATTAATAATTCTTGACCTTGGCCTATTTGATTTGTTACTAACTAGTAGTAGAAAGAATAAAGTTTGTAAGATATATGCTATTTTTATTGATAAAGTTTATAAACAATGAAATGCATACTTTTAAGTGTATATTTTACCACAGTGGATTTTAAAATGCACAAGCATTGGACCACCACTCCAGTCAAAGGAATGTTTCCACACATCCCCGGAAAATCACGTCTTATCTCCAGGCAGTCAGTCTATAGTTGCTGCATTCAAATTTGCCTGTCCTTGAACTTTATAAAAGTACAGTGATATTTTGTGTGTAACACCCATTCTTCCACATAGTTTGAGATTAATCCATGTTGTTATTTCAAAAATTTTTATTTATATTAGTACATATTTATAATATAAAATAGTATGTAACGCTTACATTCCATGTGAGGTGCTGATATATGGAATAACACATTAATTCCTTTTAAAATTCTCTTTCCTTTCCTCCCTTCTCCATTCCTCTCTTGATCCCTTACCTTTGATAAAAAAAATCTGTCTCCCTACTTCCTATTATCTATCTCTTATTTTGCTCTTTACTTATGTTAGATTTCTGTTATAAGTGTGATACAGTGTAATAACTAATCTTGTGTGTCTTAATTCACTTAGCATTATAGTCTCATTTCTTTATTTGGGAACATGAATATAGCACACTTTGTTTACTAATTTTCCTACAAATATATATTCAGATTGTTTTAAATTTGGGAATATTATGACTTATGTTTCAATGAACATTATTGTACAAGTCTTTTTGTGGATATGTATTTTTCATTTCTCTTGGGTAAATACCTAAGAGAGGAATTGCTGCATCATAAAGTAGGCATATGTTTAACTTCACTAACAAAACTTCCATACATTTTCCCCAATAGCCATAAAATTTTAAACTCTCATCAATAATACGTGGAAATTTTATTTGCTTTCAATTAATGTTATTAATCATTACTATCCATTTTATGGGCATGAGGTTGTGATTAATTACGTGTATTTTTTGGTTTGTGTTTTCCAGATGACCAATGATAATCATTTTATAACCTTCTTGATCATGTCTGAGAAGTGTCTCTTTATTTTTGTTCATTTTTGTTGGTTTAATTATTGGTTCATATCCAGACATAAATATATTTGTCAGGTGAATGCAAAATGAGTTTATTTCATCTTATGTCTTATATTTTCATTTTCTTAGTAATAGCTTAGTGATAAAAGTTTCTCTTTATTTCACCATATGTCAGTTTTAGAAAGTCTTGAAATATATGATTTAGAAATATATGATAGAAATATATGATCATAACACCTGCATTTATTGAATTTATTTAGATAAATTTGTTTATTTTCCTTCTTTGGTGGTGCATGTACGTTCTACACTGATAGCTTTCCTTCTATTACTCATGTTGGTAATTTTGACTATTTGTAAAACTGGTTAAAAGATGATTACCATTTATGCAAGAGTTAAAATTTTACTAAACTTTACTAACATTTTGCAAATCATTTTTAAAGGCAAAGTTTTCTTTTTTTATATTTCTGCCTCTTCAATATTTTATTATTTTCTGCTTTATCTTTTTTGTTTCATATCACTACTGTGGTTTTAATTAACTTTGCTTTCATGCACTTATTAAGGTTGAAAATTGAATTACTGATTTTAAATCATTATTTCTCTTTATGGTAAGCATGTGAAATTATTTCTTCTTTAAACATTGGTTTAATTAATCTATCAGATCTTGACACTTTATTTTCTTCACATTTATCTTTTAATTGTTTCCCTGTAACATTTTCTATATGTTTTATTTTTAAAGCATAGTTCAATTTCCAAATATTTGAAGATTTTCATACTGTTTTTTTAGTCTACTTTAATTCAGTTGTGACCACAATGCATTCTTTATAATTTCAACCCTTTAAAAAGATATTAAGACATAATATATGGTCCAGTATACCGTCTCTCTTATGGATTGTTCCAGGTATAATTGAAAATCAGCTATATTCTGAATTTGCCAGATGCATTGTATAAAGGTCAATAAGGTCAAGTCAGTTGATAGCATTGGTCAAGTTCTCTATTCTATGAGTTACCAAAAGAATGGGATTCTCATCTTCAGTTATGATTATGCATTTATCTATTTTCCCATTAAATTTGTCAGTTTTTTTAAAATGTATTCCAAAATTTTTGATAGGTACATACATTTTATAATTGTTATATTTTTTCATTTAGTAGCCTTTTTATCATTAATAAAGGTCAATAAGGTCAAGTCAGTTGATAGCATTGTTCAAGTTTTCTATACTATGAGTTACCAAAAGAATGGGATTCTCATCTTCAGTTGTGATTATGCATTTATCTATTTTCCCATTAAATTTGTCAGTTTTTATAACATGTATTTCAAAATTTTTGATAGGTACATACATTTTATAATTATTATATATTTTTCATTTAGTAGTCTTTTTATCATCAAGAAATATTTTTCTTTTATTCTAATACCCTTGATTTAAAGCCTACATTCTTATTTCAATGTATTGCAACTAGGTTTATTGTGTTTGGTACTTGTACAGTCTATACAAAATGTGATTAAAAATAGTGTGTTTAAATTAAAAAAAAATAAAAGTAAAAGCACATTGCCACTAATCCCCCTCAAAAGATTTTTTCTTACTTCAAACACATTTATTCCAGTATTCTTGCCACTTTCGGTAGCTGTTCAAACAGTCCACTTTGAGATCTTTAGTCATGATGTTATGATGTCTTGAATCAAATAAAAACATTTACCTTCCATGGTCGTTTTTAATTAAGCTTATTGGTACAATTTAGATATATATAATGATCACATTCATCATAGGCAATGTATACCGATATGCAATATTTCTTGATTCCTCTTTTTCCCTATTCCCCACACCGAGTCACTTCAGCTCCTCTTTCTCTCCTTACTGAGAAAGAATTGTTTCATTTTATCCTTTATTTATTCATTCATTTATTTATTCATTTTTTCCATCCCCTTCCTTTCTTTCCCACTCCTCCCTCCCCAGTTCCCCTTTGCTTTTGAACTTTTTTCTACTTCACAATATATATTATACATTTTGTTCCTTATTTACACATTTGATTTTTTACACCAGATAGACAATATGATATTTACACATGTGTCTAATTTGTTTTAGTTAAGAATATGGTCCCAAAGTGCATCCATTTAGCTAAAAGTGTCTCATTTATTCAATCATCAGTTGATGGGCATTTGGGTTGTTTGCAAGATTTATCTATTATAAACTGTACTCATATAAAAATGGGTATACATATGTCACTGGCATATGATGCTTTTAATTCTTTTGGGAAGAAACCATGCAGGGGAATAGCTGGGTTAAATGAGGTCTCTACTCCTAATTTTTTGAGTGATCTCCACACTGATTTCCATAGTGGTTGAAACATCCTGTACTCCCAGTGACAGTGAGAAGTGTTCCTTTTCCGTAATGCAACCAGCATTTATTATTGGTTAATTTCTTGATAATGGCCAGTTTTTCTGGGGCAAGATGGAATCTCAGTATTGTTTTAATTTGTGTCTCTCAAATGACCACTGATAGTAAACATTTTCATACATTTTCCATTTGTACTTCTTCATCTTAAAAGCATGTATTTATCTCAGATGCCCATTTTTGGATTGGTTCTTTAAATTTGATGCTCTGATAGTTTTTATTTCTTCATATGTTTTAGATAGTGGTCCTTTGTGTGAATAACAGCTGGCTAAGGTTTTTTCCACCTTCTGGGTTGTCTTTTACCTCTTTTGCTGATTTCTTTTGCTGTGGAAAAGCTTTTTAATAATATGAGATTCCAATTATTTATTATTTGTAGTAATTCCCACATGATCTGCTTTTGTTTATGAAGCCTTCGCCTACATCTTTGTCTTCAAGAGTTCTGCCTATTCTTGTCTTCCAACAGATTTAGGGTTTTTGTTTTAGTATTTAGGTTTTTGAATCATTTTGATTTTAGTTTAGTGGATGGTTAAGGATATGGGTCTAGTTTTGGTCTTCAGCATGTGAAACGGCTCTTTGTCAGATATGGTTCAACATATGCAAATCAATAAACCTAATGCATTATATCAACAGAGCCAAAGTCAAAAATTATAAGATCATCTCAAAAGATGCATAAAAACAATTAACAAAGCCTAATACCAAATCATGATTAAAAAAAAAAAAACTGGCAGAAAATTGAAATAGATGGTCTTTATTTCAGTCTGATAAAAGCCATCAGTGAAAAAACCAACAGTCAATATTACACTACATGTTAAAAAAATGAAAGCTTTTACTCTAAAATCAGGAATTCTTCCCAAAAGAACTATAAAAAATAATAGTAAAATTCATTTGGAACCAGAAGAGACATAGAATAGTGTAAATAATTCTGGGAAACAAAGGCAAGACAAGAGACACAATTCCTATCTTGTCATCATGTTAGAGATGTCCTGTGATAAAAGAAACAGATTAGAAGATAAAGAAATAGCCATAGACATTTCAGAAACCTTAGCTTTGACAAAGAGGCCAAACACTATCACTGGAAGAAAGATAGCTTCTTAATACATGGTTCTAGAAAAACTGGCTTTCCCCATGGTCCTTTCAACTTTGGGAAAAAACAGAAGTCACAAGGTGCCAGATTTGACTAATAAGGTAGATGAAGACAGATCATAATGTTTTTGCAAGTCTTCTTTGTTGAAGGCCACTGGAACAGAATTTTCTGTATTTTTTTAAATTATCTCTGCTAGACATACTCATCAAATAGTGAGCCTAACTCCTAACTCTTTCAGAACCACCTCAGGAAGTGCCGTGAATGATGGGATAAATGTGCTCAAAGGAAATTAATGGCAATGTGCCTGTTAATGTAATAAGTTTTTAAAATT
Organism: Cavia porcellus; assembly: GCF_034190915.1. Taxonomy (NCBI): domain Eukaryota; kingdom Metazoa; phylum Chordata; class Mammalia; order Rodentia; family Caviidae; genus Cavia; species Cavia porcellus. The sequence continues at coordinate 28,776,416 of NW_026947495.1, read as the reverse complement.
TAAACATTTGCAGTTTTTTATCACAGCTTGTGCATTTTTCCATCATTTTGTTCTCTCTTGTATGATCCTTTGTATGACTTGTGGAAAGTGTGGTTTTGTTTTTTCATTCCAGTCTGAGAATATCTGCCTTATAATTATGCTTAATTTGCATAGGCTGAAAAATTTTCCATAATTGAGTTCTTATTTCTTCTCTTGATATTTGTGTTCTAATTGCCTCATTGGATTTTTGTTTCTCTATTAATTCTTTTCTGATTTATTATAAATTAAAAAATTTAGTACTCTCCTTGAACTTCCTTTATATCTTTTTAAACTGTTTTTCCTTTCACAATGAAATGCATTATAATTTACTATAGTCTTCTCGGCATCAATATTTTATATAAAATATAAACGGGTGCACATATATTGCTGTGGTATAATGTTTTTAACTCTTCTGGGAAGATATCCAGAAGCAGAATAGCTGGGTCAAATGGAACCTCTAATCCTAGCTTTTTGAGGAATCTCCACACTGATTTATACAGTGGTTGTAGAAGTCTGCACTCCCACCAATAGTGCAGAAGACATACTTTTCTCCACAGCCGCCCAGGATTTGTTGTTGGTTGATGTCTTGATGATAGCCATTCTTTTTGAAGTGAAATAAAATCTCAGATTTTTTGTGATAGTTGAATCTTAGAAACAACCCAAATATTCATCAGCTGAGGAATGGATAAAGAAAGATGTGGTATGCTTATATAATGGAGTACTATTTAGCCATAAAGAAGAATAAAATTGAGACTTTTATAGGAAAATGAATGCCGCTTAAGACCATACTCATTAATGAAATAAATCAGACCAGTGTAAATATCATATTGTCTTCCTGGTGTGAGAAATTGAAAGAGTAAATTATGTCTAAAATACATAAAAGATACTGTGAGATAGGAAGAAATTGTTAAAACAAAAAAAGGATCTAGGCTGGGGAAAATGGAAATGAAAGAAGGGAAAAGGGAGAAAAAAGCAAGTTAGATATACAGTTAGTGTCTCTTAACATACTGAGAAGAAGGCTCATGCTAGTATCAATTTTAGTATTTTTATGCCCATATTTTTTTCTGAGTAATCATTTTGTTTTTTTATTTAAGAAAAAAAACCAGAAAAGGGTAGAGAAATAATACATAATTTCAAAAAATAAACAGGAAGAAATCACTAGTTGATAATTACATATTGTCCTCTTACAAGAAGTTGTTCAAGTTACAAAAGTGAAGCACACAAAGTGGACACTGAAACAATGAGACTGCAAACAGTGCTGTTCAACTATCCAACAAAAACTTAGTAATATGGTTGTCTGAGTATCACTTTGAATATGACAATATGAAATGTATTAACTCTTGTTAGTCTATTTTTGTGTTATGAAATTGTTTTACTTTTTCATAAAATATTTTATATAAAATAATATTGATAGAATAAAAAGATAATATTTTATGTCATCCATATTTTCACCTTTTCATGTATAAGTATCTGTTGTTACCGAAGATGTATTTCAATTTTAATGTTTATCAGAGTTCTTTTCTGTCTGTAGAATATATATTTTACTTTAGAAAATGACCTTTAGTTAGTGTGCACTCTTTACTTTTAAGTCTAGCTTTTTTATGGTTTCTCTACTCCAATAGGCCGACTCTAAAATCTTCACTTCTTCCTATTTCCATTTGATATTTAACACCCAGCAGCCTTTCTTTGCTTCATCTTTTGGAATATTGCCTTTTTCATGCATAAGTCAGCCCCTCATGGAGAATTGCCCTTGTAGAGTTTTGACTCCCACTACCTCCACTCCAAGGTTCCTCTCCTCTAGTATGTTTTACAAATGCTAGATGTCTCAGTAACCCTGATCTCTCATCTCTATAACTTCAAGTACCACTGCTCTGCTTGACTGTGACATTGCCAGCTGAAAGCACAAATGAATGTGGTAAAATTCTCATGTGTTTGGTTTCTCTCAAGGGCGACTGTCCTGTTCTGCCTAGTGCTCTAGAATTATCTAAAAACAATTGCCATATGTGTTTTGTCTAACTATATGGCAATTTCAAGAAGGAAGGTGACTTCAGTACCATATACTTAATCCTTCATGACTAGAAATAGCATGCCCTGTGCTTTACTATTTCATAAGGTATATTAAAACACATCCACATAATGAGACAATTTCCATATTTTAAGTGTAACATGTATATTTTGAATGCTAGTTAATCAGATACAATTACATTGCATACTGTTTGCAATAACCACAGAAATTATACCCTAGAGATTGTCATCTATGGAATGGTTTATGAAGAGGAGATGGAAAAACGTGCCTTGGAGGGAGGCTGACTATGCCTTTGATGTTGTTCTTTCTCAGGGTACATTCTAAATTACCTAGATGAATTTGGAGATAATGTGACCAGTCAGTTTTCTGCTATTATCATCCACATGTGACAGTTCCACTATTTCCATTATAGCATCTTATTTTTAAATATTGTGAGTCTTTTTGGGAATCAAATGTGCTATCATGATAAATGGAGATTGGAAGGGAAATTTGTGTTTTTTATATATAATTTATTACATATCAGAGAGGCTGACCTATGTTGGATCAATACACTGTTTACCCTCAAAGCTTGAGTCTCAATGCCAGTCTTTTAAAAATTGTATAAAGAGAAGCAGTGTATTTAATTGAGAAGATCAAAATGCAAGATCAGACAACTCCATTAGTTAGAATTCTTTTGAAGCCTAACAGCAGGTGCTTTCTGGACAGTAATGCTTGTGACCGTAAGAGATCACATGGCCAAACAGGAAAGTAAAAGGCTCCCTGGGTCAGATCTAGATTCTTTTAACAGTTAGCTCTCCCATGAACTCATTCAAGATAGATTTTATTCTTTCCTGAGATCAGCAGCACAAAGATCTAATGACCTCCCACTGGACCCCATATCTGAAAGTTCTCACTGTCATGCTGTCAAACAAACGTCCAATACATGAACTCTCTGGGGGTCAAACTGCATCCACACTACAGTATATTACTTTGTGGGTCTGGAGGACCCTGGGAGACACTAAAAGGTCTAGAGAGTTCATGTAACTCTCAAACAGGAGTTTTATCCTGGATTTTATTAAAATTACATATTACTTGTATCTATGGAGGGGCCTATAGGACATTTACTAAATTAAAGAAATACCGAGTGCACTGGTGAAGAGGCCAACACTGAGAATTCAATGCAGCTGTTGTTTGTATGCTGACACTGAAAACAGGAAACATCACTGTGAGACTTGGTGCTCTAGTATCATAGGGAAACAGGTTTCTTTGCTCTCTGTTTTGCTGGGTTCCATCAGAATAGACTATCAGTAGAGGGGCAGTGAATTTTGAGGGTTTATTCATGTAGCTCTCCTGGTGAATCCCTCTACTGCATCTTTAAAATGAAGGTCAAAATTCCTCTAAGGCTGCCCCTTCTTTACAGCCTTTCTGCCTCCAACTTTGTGCTCCCTTCTTATTCCTTCAGAACTTGAACTATTATCTGAGCCCCTGTTACTCCAGACATTTACACTGCTCTTTTGGACTTCTTAATACCTGGACATACTTTTTATTACCTTACATTAATTACATAAAATAATAGATTTTATTATTATTTTCATACATGCATGCATCATTCTTTGATCGTATCTGCTCTGTCCTTTACATTTCTCAAACAATGCCACCCCTTCCTCTCCTCCAATAGTCTCTCTTTAAGACTCATCATGCTTGCAGTTGGTTCTTACAGTTCTCATCATGCTGGGGCATAAGCATCCTCTGCTCCTAACTTTCCTTCATTATAGCATCATGGAATGTCATTTCCTGTCTATTTTTTGGGTTCATTGTCTATTCACTGATTTCACTGACATTTTCTTATTTCATAGAAGGGCATGTGTTTGTTGTGAGACTGGATAATTTGTTCATTCAACCAATATTAGTGTGTGTATTTCCTAGCAGCCCAACTAAGTATTAGAGATAGAACACTGAGCACAAAGTATGGCCATTGTTCTTTTGGAAGTCTGTCTAGTAGAATCTCACTGACTAAGAAACTGTACTATCATGACTTTGTATCAAGTTGGGAGGCTAAGTAGGATAGAAATTTTTTTTTCTGTGGAACCTGCAACAGATTTTAACTTCCTTTCTGTCTTGATTATCCCACACCCAAAATTAAGGAAGGAAAAGTTTATTTATCTCATAATTTGTGAAGGTTTCAGTTCATAATCAGCTGGCTCCAAAGCAGGGTGATGTGGCGCAGGCCAACAATCCACGGTGGCAGAAGATAACAAAAGAGGCAAGATCAAAATGAGGGGGGAAAGTCTCTTTCTCTCTCTATTGTAAGCAGACTACCCCTACAAAGAGGGGTAGAACCCACACCACCTCCAAATCCTGCTCTTGTACAGGATGAGGATGTTTACAAAGAGAACACCCTGGTCCCCTGCTGACTCACATTGTCAACTTGGCAAGCAGACACATTTCTTCAAATTGGTTTCCAGACACAAAGACATGATTATTGTTATCAATTCACAACTTGAACACTATAACAAGGTTTAACAATTCTTAAGAACCAGTATTGTCTATCAATATTATATTACATTAGAATGATAATATTTCACCTGTGGCTGCCCCAAAGATTCATACACATCCTTTTAAACAAAACATATTTAGTCTGTCTCTAAGAGTTGCCAGAGTCCTAACAGTTAAAGCATTGCTGAAAAGTCCAAGAGCCAAGTCTTCTACAAGATGTAAGGCTACCTCTTAGCTATGAGGCACTGTACAAATGAAAAGTTAAACACTTCCAATATTCAATGGCACAAAATAAATATTTTTATTTCAAAGGTTATAAATGGGGATACAAAAAAATGGGAGCACAGCAAGTTCATAATCCAGCAGCGCAAACACCTGAGGCAATTTGTGACAAGTTGTGAGTTCCAAAATGCTTGGGTAGCCTGCTCTACAGCACTTCCAGTGGTTATATCTCTCATGACTTCTCTCGTAAGCTGGCTATGCATTCTCCTCGCAGCATTCCTTAGATGATCCACATTCCTGTCTTTATAAATTTTTGGGTCTCCAGTGCACCTTCAGCTTCATACAGCTTCACACACACTGCTCTCTCCGGGAGACACTGCCTGAATCTCCAAGGCCTTCTGAAGTTGAAGTGGAAGCCTTTTTGACCCTATAACTCTTGCATTGTCCATGCACCTAAAGTCAGTACCAATTAAATGATGCCAAGGTCTGCTGTCATCTGGAACAGTAGCCAGGTTTCCTTCTCTCCTGGCTGTCAAGTGCCTAGATCTGTGGGCACTCTGAATCCAATTCTGAGCACAAATTTTCTATGCTGCCTCCATTCTGGAACCTCTCCAGAGGTTCCACCTCTCCAGAGGTTGCCACCATTTTGGAACATGATACTCAGCTTTTCCCTCAAAACTAAGTCTTTCACCTTTACAGTTTTGACGTTATAAAAGGTAGAGCCTGTTGCTTCTTATGATGCCCTTAGACCATTTTTTCCTGTTCCTTTTCAGCAATCAAGATCTCTTTAGCTCTATCTTTGCAGTCTACACCTTTACTGGACCTTCCTTTCTGGTCAAACTTGCAACATTTTAAATTATCTTGCTAGACTCTTTGCTTTTGATTCTCAATATAGATCTTGCTAAAAGCTACCAACAATAGCCATGATATGATCTGAGCCTTCAACTGCCTTGAAATTTCTACTGCAAGATTAATTAGTCCATTGCCCTTAATCTTAGTCTCAGGCAAAGTCTCTGGGCATGAGCAAAACACATACAAATTCTCTGCCAAGTCAAAACACACATTGTTTGGAGTCCAGCAGCCAATTTGGTCATTCTTCCCAACAGAAACCTCCCTGACCTGGTCTTTACCAGCAGAATTTGTATCAGTCTTCTGGTCTTCTGAGCTTTGACTAGAGTCTGCCATACAGAACAGCCTAAGGCATTCTAGTTCCACTGTTTCAGGAGACATCTCTGAACATTTTGAAACTCTTTCCACAAGCCATTCCTAAAGACTTTTGAACCACTTGGCTAGGCATAGTCACAGCAACAATCCCACTTCTCTGGTACCAAATTCTGTCTTGGTTGTTTTTCTCTCGTTGCTGAGACAAAACACCTGATACTTAAAGTGAAAGAATGAAAGGCTTTTTTAAGCTTACAGTTTATCAAGGTTTCAGTTCATAATCAGCTGGCTCCCAAGCAGGGTGGCATGGCACAGGGGCAACACTTTAAGGTGGCAGAAGACAGAAAAAACAGCAAAAACAAAAAGCAGGAAAACAAGCCTCTCTTCCTCCCTTGTGTTGTAAGCAGGCTATCACTAGGGTAGGTGCAGCAGTCTCACCATCTCCATTCCCTCCTCTTGCACAGGACGAAGATGTTTACAAAAAGAGGACCCAGGACCTCTGTGAGTCCCTTAGTTAAGCTTTTGAACTTTTGAACTTGGCACACTGTGTCAATAATAACACTTTCCTACATCCCTGGGATGTGTCTTCATCAAGACCAATGTAGAAGTAAATGATTCCTACTCTCTGAGAAGAGTTAAAGTCCTCTCTGTAGCTTTATTCTGACTACAGTGATAACACATGCAGGAGAGTTTCTCACTTGACATGAGCCTAGATTGCTCTGATTCACATAGCCTATGACTTGAAATCCCCTAAGACAAATTACATACAGGCTACAAAGTGGATACTTTACCTACTGTATCACCACACTCCAACAGCCAACTTGCTCCCTTAATGTTGTGTTTGAATTTGTGATTTGGAACTTAAAAAAACTGAGAACTTTCATCCATTATATCTCTATCCCAGGGCAGAAATTCATCTCAGTATTTAATAAAACCCTAGTTATGTGAGGCATGTGTGCACAGTAACACCAAAGTAACCTTATATTACTTCAAGATAGAAGACAAAATTTAATTTTTCTACTATTTTCAGGAATGAAATATTTCACATGAATGAAATGTGAAAATAGCTTATACAATAGCTATTAATATAAGTACTTAAAATATTTTGGTAGAAAATTTTCACAATCGTGTTTTAATAACTGAAGTGTGAATATAATACTATACTTATTTTACCAAAAGCATTTATTTTTGTATTTTATAGAGTGTTTAAGACCAGAGATTCATGGATAGTTTAGATTTTAGTGTTTTGGTTGCCTTTCTAACATCTAATGTAAATGTGTTAATTGCTATAAGCCCCCTTTATCTCTCACTTGTTACTAATATCTGTGGATGAGTAATATCAATAACATCAGTATACCAAAGGAAAGATAATTAAGATTATTGAATAAATAGCTTTAATTTTCTTATGAAAATATGACAATTGCAGGTATATTGGCCTTACATTATATTATATGTATGTATATATTTTATATATATATATATATATATATATATATATATATATATAGTATATATAGTGATATATATAGTATAGGGCATATTATTTAAAATAATTTTTCAGTAAAGAGTATATTTTTTGAATATTTTCTATAATGATGACCTGTATGTATATCTATTTGTATATGTGTTAAAGCCTTAGTGCACCCTAAAGTTGTATTTCTGGAGAAAAACATTACTTATTATGAACAGTCAAAAGAATGTCAAAGTAATCTTTAAAAAATAGAGCATAAAAAATATTTATTCTAGGACTGGCATTCTTGCCGTAATATTCTTAGTTTGGGATGACTCAAACTACATATTAGATACTAGGAAATAATAACTTTGATAACTTGAGAATACCATGTTTTTGTTATTTATATACTAAATGTGAAACTGGGAGGTAAATTACATCAACTGATTATAAGTAAAACCTTATAGCATATTTAAAATTACTCTTAGCTTTCAGATATTATTGCATGGAATTTGTTTCAGAGACTACTTTAAAAATGGTCTTACCTCTATCTAAGAAAAGTGCAGTCTACCAAATATTCTTCATTAGTATGGTGCATATATAACACTAAAACAGACCTTAAAGGTGGAATCCAAACCAAAAAAAAAAAAATTAGGTAACTGTGAGTCACCTTTAAGACTCTCCACTGGGATGAGAGCATTGTGCGGATACCCAGAGAAGGCACTGTGTTCATGTGTCCATTTTGGCAAGGGGACCAGGAAGTGACAAGTACCTTTTGCTCAGTACAGCTTTCAGCATGAAAGGATATCTTAAGTGCTTTCTCCAGTCCCCTTGGATCTATCTTATTTCTTTTGTGCATCTGTACCACAGCCTTTACATGTTAGCTGTTACTATTCACACCAGCAGTGTTCTTCAAAGGACTGCTCTTAAACTCCTAACAACTACCTTCCTGGAAACATCTGAGAGTTTACACAGCACCTGGGATGGCTTACAGCTAATGATAGAAAGGATACACAAATAGGACCCCATGTGTTAATGAGGAAAATATCCTCTTCAGTCTTTAATCTCTAGCATTTCTTGTGAGAACACTCATGTTTGTACTTTTGCTTAGCTTCTTCTTCACCTATATCTTCCTCTTCCTACATCTTCCATTCCCTTTCCTGCTTCTTCTATCTGCACTCTCCTAGTAAATTATTTGTGTACAAATCCTTGTCTAAATAGCTGCTTCAGGGAAACTTGTCCAGAAATAATAGTGCTACATTCATATCTACTCTTTTATTGTCTTCCATTCAGAAACTCTTTCCATCCACATCCCCCCAAAAGGATTGTCAACAACAGGTATGGTGCTAATTATGAAAATAGCAACAAAATCATTAAATTTTGGAGAGGCAAAATTCTTTCATTCTTCACTGACTGTAGAAATCAGAGGTGCACAAAAGAAAATTAAAAAGCAGAACATGTTAATTAAATAGAGAAAGAACTCAGGACTGTAGTTCTGTGTACACTAATTGAGCATCAAGCTGTATTTCAGGGACGAAGAATGTATTTCTCACACAGGGAGCTTATATTTTAGTTAGAAGAGAAAATTACCCTGCAAAAGGAGTATATATTTGAAACAGGTGTAGCTGTCTTAGTCAATTTGGACTTCCTATAATAAAATACCATAGCCTAGTTAGTATATGAGGCAGAAATTTATTTTTACACATATGGAGTTGAGTTCGAAGACAACAACTTCTTGATGTAGCTTCACATTAGAAAAGGTCTCTAAGGGTTGGGGATTTAGCTCAGCGGCATAAGCGCCTGCCTTGCAAGCAGGCAGTCGTGAGTTTGATCCCCAGTACCGATAAAAAGGAAAAAGAAAAAAAAAAAAAAAAAAAAAGAAAGAAAGAAAGAAAAGGTCTCTAGGTCTTTGGGCTCTCTTTTAACTAATCCCATGCATGATGACTCTGCTAATTAGAAGATAATCTAATTATCTTCTTGATTATCTTCCTCATCTTCTAATATCATCATCTGGAAGGTTAAGATTTCAACATATGGATTTTAGGACACATATATTCATGAAATTATCTCAGTTCCATGAAGTCCTTCTTGAGTGAAATGTTGACTGTCTTTCACAAGAAAGATAAAAATTCTGAGGCCAGCGATATATAGCTCAGTGGCACAGCCCCTGCCTGGCAAGCATGAGGTCATGAATTGGATCCCCAGTACAAAAAAAAAAAAAAAAAAAAAATTAAAGAAAGAAATGAAAATTGCTTGCACACAAAACTGTTGCTTCTGCATTCATGATAGCTGCTGAGGAAAAAAAGAACAAACTTGATCTTGGTGAGATCTTGTTTCCTCTGCTTCTGCTTGCTGCTGAGTTTTTCAGGAACATGTTTTGTGATCCTGTGCTCAATAAATGTAATAAAAATGATAACAAACTCCTGAAGGAATTGTAGATTCAGCTCAACTATGATTTAGACAACCCTCACTCTAGATTTTCACTTGTTACTTATGATACCACACATTGGTCTGTGTCTTTCCTCTTTGTTTATAAAATCTGATACCAAGCACATACCACATCACATTCTTTCCTAAATGTATTCACGTGTAAAACTTCTCCAAAAGCATTAGGCTAAAAAGGAACTGACGGTATTCTTCAGTCAGTGAAGGTAGCTGCTTTTATTCTTACATCAGTGGGCTTTTCTTCACTCTCCGCTTCACAGCATATGCTCTGACCTTACATGAGGTTAATCTGCTAATCAAAGGATTTTGTCCACTAACATTTTGTAGAAACCTGCTTCTCTCAGTGACTGGAGCATTAACTGTCATTTAATACTATGAAGAAGATTAAATTGGCTCATAAGGGTATTACAAGCACATCTTAAGGAATTTTAAATATTTAATGTGCAAATTCACATTCATGTGTCAATTCTTTGACAAAAGACTTTTCTTTGACTATGTGTCCACAATTAAAGTTCTATTTCTTATATAAATCAAATCCATAATTTCTAGTTTTACTTCTTTAAAATGAAAACAAAACAAAAATTTAAAAAACTAAAGATATTTGTAAAACAATCTAGATATATAATTCACCTAATTCTCATGGATTTTTTTTTTTTTTTACTTTATATGGATAATATTGTTAAGGAAACTGAAGCTCAGTTGAGACCACTGAGACAGGCAGAGTTTAAACAACAGGTGGAGTTTAAGAGACCAGCAAGGACTTTATTACAGACCAGGTAAGGTCAGGCCAAGGGCAAAAAGGCCATCACCTCTGAGCAAGGGATGATGGATGTTTTTGGAAGGAGTTTACGGAGAGGAGGGGTATTGCCAAGGAAAAGCAAAATTTTGGGTTTCTGAGTAGGGGATCTAAGAATAGGTGTCTATTCTTAGACAGGGTGGTGGTGGGTACAGTGGGTGCTGGCAGGCACAGCATGTCTCTTGAGGTTTTTTTGTGGAGTCAGCTCTCTGCAAGTTGAGTAGATTGAGCTGTGTATGGACACTACAAGCTGTAGACTGAGCAGCATGGGAAAGCTGCTGGCTTGCTGTTGAACTCTGCACTCACCCAGGTGGGCATAACAGATCTGCTTGGGGAGTTTTTTTCCTCCTAGTTGGGCGGGGGCTAATTCAGAGACCTGACACATATCTTTTCCAGTTCAATTTTTGTAATTAGTAGTTGTCGTCTTTGCAAAGCATAACAGTTATTCTTATAAACACAACAAATTCATTTTTATTATTTTCATATTACAGAATACTTTAATTTCATCTTTGTAGTATTTTTCCTACTGTGTATAGTACTTATTTGAGTTACATAATTACAATGACAATTTCCACTGACATAAATGGCTTGGGGACAACAACTGAAATGATCATTGTTGTCACTCTAGGAATCAACCAAAGATTTAAATATTCAATGGGCATCACTTTACTTTATAGATGGGATTTAAAAGGCCAGTTATTTTGGAAAATTGCTCATATAGAGATAATAAAATTGTATGTCCTACTCTTTGGAGAATGTGAAGTAGAAAGCAGTAACAATGGGAAAAAAGAAGTTGGGGTGAACTGCTCATCATAATCTCCTCTTGTAAAAAGTAACTGATTACAGGGAGCACTCTAACAAAAAAGCTCAGAAAACCAAGGCTTTCCTGGTCTTTGGTCACAAGCTTCAGATCACACAGCAAATATGAATCTAAAACTGTTCTGCCTTTAGGAGCTTCATGAATACAGAGCCTCAGAAAATCATGTCATTTGTATTTTGAGATTGAAATTCTACAAAGATTCTTCCCAAGTATTTCATGAACTTCTACAATTATAAAATTATGCATTGATTTTATTGTCTTTCTGATTTTGCTTCTTTAACAAGTATTAATTTCCTGATCAGTGCCACAAAAAAGTTTGAAGCTCTTTTCTTAAAATAATTTGTAAGATATAAAAGGACTAAGATAGTTTGAGAACATTGAATGGTGGTGTGCATGTGCCTGCATATGTGTGTGTGTGTGTGTGTGTGTGTGTGTGTGTGTGTGTGTGTGTGTGTTGTGGTATGGGAAAACAGGAAAAGAGGTGTAGAAAGGAAAAGGCAGAATACCTGAAACATAGTTCTATCTTTTCCCCAATTTTACTGATTGCTAACTCATTCCCTAGATATTCTTGTCGGGCAGTCATTTAGCTACTAGCTACAAATTGACCTTAAAAGAATCTTGTATTCAGCCTTCTATCCTGGAGAATATTTAATCAAATTAGAGCTGAAGGAACTAAAATTAAGCTTTATTTTATACAAATATTTTTGCATTTTGATGAAAAGTTGCTTTTATTCACTTTTTTAAAAATGTCAATGTTATTTCCCATTGAAAACAAAATATACTTGAATTATCTGTCATTGCCACTAAATGTAAGAATTGATGCAGTTTTTTAAACTTTTCACCAACTTACTTTTTTGACATGTAAACAAGAGTTATTTTTAAAACTCTAAACTTTTTCAAAAGTAAAGAACAGTGAAATAATAACATTTCTCTTCTGTCAGGAAATATTGACATGGCATTACTATAACAAAATTGGTCTGTGTTCTGAACTGTGTCTCATAGATAAGTCAGATTTTAGGTTTTTAAAAGGGATCTAAATTGCTGTTTATATATTAACACTTATAAAACATCTGGATACATAAATATGAAAGTCTGTGATGTAGGCACAAAATTTGGGTAAAAACCTTTAGATTCCCTAAACACTTATTTTTCCTCCTTAGTATTGACTTAAGGTTATTTTCAAAGTATGAAATGGCATAGTTCATATTTTACTAGTGTTTAAATTGTGTACTTCTTGGGCACAGTCCTTTGTCATTGGCAAGGAAATGCCTGTGTACTCACATTGCAAGCTTCTATCCAGAGAATTAAGGAAAGAAAAGGGTTACTCTGTGAATGAAAAAGAATTTATATATCACATGTATGTAATGGACAAGAGCCCAGAATGATTAAAGCATTGGCAGCGGAAGTACTCCACAGTGAAACAAACTATGGTCTGCTAGTCAACAGTTTCTGAACTTGGAAGTCTGTTTTCCTTCTTGTTCTTTAGCTGTGTCCATCAGCCAAGCTCCAGAATCAAACATCTAGTACCATCTGTCTCAACAGCCTAGTAAAGCAATAGGGCATAGAAATATGGTCCAGGATGTTGTTATATATTTTAAAGGTTTATTTTGATGCTGTTGAGGAGGACAAAGAGAGTCATAAGCAAATGTGACTTAATTCCTTTTAAAAAATTAAATTGAGGGGCTGGGGATTTAGCTCAGCGGCATAAGCTCCTGCCTTGTAAGCAGGCAGTTGTGAGTTCGATGCCCGGTCCTGATAAAAAAGAAAAAGACAAAAAAAATTAAATTGAAAGATAGCAAACTTTCAGCTCACTTGCTTTCAAATTAATAACAATTTGAAATCACTTTGGGCTTACTGGGCACCAACAATATTCAAAGCACGTTCCAGCAAAGTGAAAGAGCACAGATGACTGGTGGATAGTAAGCAGTCTGCCTTGCAAGCTCACTGCAATGGTGGATTTGTGGATTTGGGACACTTGAAGGGGTATTGTTCTGAGAGAGAAGCCTGGCAAGGCAGGGAAGCGTCAGTGGAAAAAGACCTTAAATACTACATGAGCAATATGGTCTGTACTATAGGTAGGAAGAAGTCCCCAAAGGTTTCCAGTAAGGAAAATGAGGCAATTAGGGGCTTCCACTTGATTATGTTTAATGTTTCCCCATCTACTAACCTTTTGGTGAGTTCAAGAACATCAATGAAACAGGAAAAAAGAAAGGCACAGAATGTAAGGACCGAACATTAGAGAAGTAGGAAAAGTTAACAAGAATATTTTGAAGTAGGCAAAAAGCAAAGTAAAGTCTAAGAAATTTAAATAGGTATTTAGTGAAAAATTAGGTAGAGAGGGCTGGGGATTTAGCTCAGCAGTGTAAATGCCTGCTTGGCAAGTACGAGGTAGTGAATTCGATCCTTGATACAATAGAGAGAGGAGAGAGAGAGAGAGAGAGAGAGAGAGAGAGAGAGAGAGAGAGAGAGAAAACTAGGTAGAGAACAAAATCACCTGAGAATTCTTCCATGGCTCCCTAAATGACAAGTTAAACTGGTGGCTTGCAATCTATAGATGCTTAAATTTTTTATTTACCTTATATTTATAAAAAATGTTATTTTTAGTATTTTATTTCCTGTTTTGATACATTTTAACATAATTTAGTTTATAATGCCCTTAGGATGCTGTGCCACTCTGTAGTTCACCACTCTGTTTTCTTACATTTACATTTGTACTTACATACTTGCCTCTTCTATAGGAGTTTGAATTTTACTGACTAGAATACTCTTCCTAAAGACTTTATCATTGAAAGTACATTGAATTTATTTGTATTTATGTATGCATCAAAAATAAATATGATGTTAAAATACATGTTTAGAAATTTTGGAAGATATGTGCTTCCCTCTTCCAATATTTACAAATAGACTGCTGAAGAGAAATGTTGCATCAAATGCTTTCAAAATGCCTGTCATGCTTTATCAGCAGCCATTAAAAGAGCATCTGTCACAAATATTTAGCTTCCCTTATGTTTTCACACAGTCCTTTGTACGACTTGGGGCAAAAATTGGCGAAATAGCAGGTTTACTGTTTCTTTTCTCTTATTTGAGGAAAACTAAGCAGGTTTATTCTCTTTCTCTTTTTTGTTTACATTTGAAGAAATGGCAGGAACTAATTAATTATTTAATAGCATATAATAGGATGTTGTACTTTTGGGTTGTTTACATATAAAAATAACTCTGACGCTGATCAATACAGTTAGCTATGTTGTTAGCTATGGTGATCTGTCACTTATTTTCATCTAGATCTAGGCCAAGAAGCCTAGAGTTGTTTCTTCTAAATTTTAAAAGCACATAACTCCCACTCCCTCTTGTTAGAGGAATTCATATATTTATCTGTGTGATTTTATGGTAGAAAAATCATGAAATTATGATTTTACATTTAAATATTGAGTAAGCTATTGAAACATCTGAACTATAAATATGTTACTGATTTTACGCTTAAGTTCGAGCCTAACCTTGTACAATTGAGTGACTTAGCAAGACTCTATGTAAAAAGTTTGACAAGGGCAGGGGCTGTAGCACATTGCAAAGGCCCTGGGCTCACTCTTAGTACCACATAGCAAAGTGAGATACAAGACCACTGCAGTACACACGATGGAAAGCACATGCTTTCATATTTGATTCTAACTCAAGTCTGACAAAAATAAAGGTAAAGACAAGAAAAAATAAAAATACTGTACACAAAAGCAAAAACAATCTGTTAGATAAAATAATTTGTTAAAGAGAAATATAAATAAAACATAGAATGACAAAATGTAAAGAGCAGAATAACCCAAGTCCTACATTTATGCAGAGATAAGTGAAAACAAGTAGTGAGTCAAAGGCCCCCAGAAAAGGTAAACAAGTCTCAGAAATTGATCTTGAGTTCTCTAAAAAGGGGCATCGAGTCAGGTCAGAGAGGTTCTTGCTGGCATTGTTGAGAATAACAACACAGATCTGATGTATCACATTCCCCTTAGTACTAGGAATTCATTTCCAAAATAATTCCAAACCAATACAAGGCAGCACCCCAGCTTCCAGTGTCTCAGTATTTTCCTGACAAAGGTACACTAAAATTGTGCTCACTTCATGGGTAAGAAATCTAGAAATCAGAAGAATTCAGAGCCATGGGCTCATAGATTTTATACCATTATGTGAGGTAAGAGATCTCACATCCTTCAAATATCCTTCAAAAATTCTTGCCATGTAATAGTTTTATCTCCTTGAGAACTACAGATACTTATGAAAAAATAGAGGCAGTAAGATCAAAGGTTGTTAAAGTCAATAAATACTCAAAACAAACATAAAATAGAGGAAATGCTAAGAGTGTGTATATATAATTTATAATGAATTAAATTATGACATATTAAATTGCAAATTTTGCACATCAAGTAACCAAAAGAAATTTTATAAGATCCATAATGGGAGTCAGCACCCTTTGCAGACTGTAGGGGGAGAGAACAAGGCTTCACCAAGAAGGACGCCCCCACTGGGAACCAGCACCAGGCACAGGATGCCGCTGGCATGGGGGCAGCCAGACCAGCTCCTTCTGGAGCCCAGGCTGGCAAAGAACCCCTTTCCCCTGTAAGCAACATGCTGATCTGGAGAAACACAGGCTGTGATGATAGTTATCAAGGTGAAATGCAGTTGGATGCTTATGGTGCTTTGGTGTTTCACTGACCTTACAGGTCTAGGGTCAGTGGTTTGATCATCTGTTCAGAGGAGAGTGGTATGCAGTGTTATATCAAGGGGGGATCTCCTTCTGAGGGTGATAGCCATTGTTGATTCCCTGTTGTTTTATTTTGAATTCCTATATCATTTTCTTTGTTTTGTTGTGTTGAGTTTTAGTCTTTTTTGTTTTGCTTGATTTTGTTATATAAATTGGTATGAATAGCTATTTCAAAGATAGCAAGATATGTTACGGTATCCGTTTTAGTCTTACTATTGTCTTGTTTTGAAGTCCTTTATTGCATTCATTGTTTTGCTTTTATTGTTTCTACTCGATTCTGTACTGTTGATTTTTATTATGCCCAAAGTTATCTGCTGCTATTGTGAACACAACAAAAGGCATGGTGGTAACTATTGCTGATTTTGTAATTATTTGAAATGCTGCGTCACTTACACTGGTTTGTTTTGATTGGTTTTATGCTGTTTTATTTCCCTTGCTTTTATCCTTTTAAAAAAATCAGTAATGACTGAATATGCTACTAGTAGAATTTCTAATATAGGGAAAGAAGAAAGAAAAGATAGTTTTTATGGAGAGAAAATATTAAAGAAATGATAGGTAATTTTATAGATACAAAAGGTATAATCCTCTTGATAAAAGGAAACCCAGAAAAATGAATTTAGCAATGTCCATTTTTATACATCTTAGAATATGAGACATAAGAAACAGATGCTAAAATATTATAGATGGAAAAGAACATAGTCATGTTAGTTACCTCATTGGCTGCTTTGGAAGTTAGAAAACAAAGAATAATTACTCTTTTACAATGCTGACTAAAAATTATTTTCAACCAGTAATTCCTCTTCAGCTAAACTAGATAAAAAAAACTTTTTCATATGTGCAAAAAAAATATTTACTCTTCTCCACATGAATTTATGTCAGGAAATACACTGAAGGATGTTTCTCACCAAAATAAAAGTAAATGAGAAAATAGGAGCCTGATCTAGGAGAAAAGTCAAGGAAATTTTCAGAACATTAGCAATGGGAATACAGCCTGGCAGTTGCGTGGAGAGTGTATAGACTGGAACATGGAGAGGCAAAGCTCCAGGATTAGTGCTTTCAGTAATAAAATAGAAATGGTAGTTTATCACATATATTTTACTCTTTACAAAATGATATTGAGAGGCTTTTGGATAATGAGATATAGGCAACTATGAAACAATAAATAGAAATAATTCTGAAAATAAAGCAAATAATCTCCATTTCTGAGCCGATCAGTGAACAGTATTACATTATAAAATATGTAAATGCTGTAAATAGATATAATTCCATAATACAATATTCAACTGAATTTTGTTGGGAAGAGAAAATGAATGGGGATATGAGACTAAAGTCTTACCAAACAAGAAGTCAAAAGAGAATGTCTAATGAATTTATACAGTATCTTAATTTTAATAGCTAAATATTCATCAATACATTGTTGAATAGATAAAAATAGTGAAGTATCCTTATAAAAATGATACTTGATCATATAAAGGAATGAACTGTGGATACACGTTCAACATTGATGAATATCAGATGATAATTATGAGAGTGTACTCTTGGGAGGTTCCCAAGGCAGCAAGTGGTGGCTGTAATTCTGTTACCAAGACACGTGAAGTTGAGCTGTGTAGAGTCCACCTTCCAAGTTGCACTGGCATGGATTCTTTTTCTTTAGCAGGCTTGGGCTACATTCTTCAATGTGGACACTCAGAAGTAGTGTTTCCAGCAGCTTGTATACCAGACAACTGAATTTTGTTGGGATAA
Source organism: Cavia porcellus (assembly GCF_034190915.1). Classification (NCBI taxonomy): domain Eukaryota; kingdom Metazoa; phylum Chordata; class Mammalia; order Rodentia; family Caviidae; genus Cavia; species Cavia porcellus. Next base: position 28,758,513 of record NW_026947495.1, on the reverse strand, counting down.
GTGCATGCACCAAAGTTGGCCTGTTTTGTGAACTGCCTTGAGTGCATCATAGATAGAAATCATTTCACCTTGAATTGACTGGAACAGACCCAGAGATTCAAACTAGTCTTCTGAGAAAGCCCTTTTGATTGATTTAGTCATTATTTCTTTGGAAAAAGAAGGTAGTTCAGGAAATGAAGAGCTGGTAGTGAGATGTTTGAAGACTGGTTACGGGACCATTGGCCCTAATTTATCACTCTTGGGATGCTGTCATCTTAAAATGACAAACATTATTATTTCATGTGAGGTCTGAGAGTTATATATGTGTTTAATCATGTTTTTAATGCTAATCTTGTGAAAATAATTGATAGATAAATGGGAAACTATTATACATACATTACTGTATGTAAGACTGTGATATTTTCAAAGTCCCCTTAACTGCTTCCTGTAAGTGTGATAGTGGAACTGTTTTGTATAATTTTATAGTCGAATCACATAGGTGGAATCTATTTGTATGAGATCACTTCTTGTATTAGGGAGATTTTTGTGTTTGTCAGAATGGACAGTTGTGGGTGAATAATTTTATCTAGAGATTGCCTTTCGTGTTGAAGAAAATTCTACAGAGTGTCAGTTTTGTAGGTTACATTCCTCTTCTATATCGTTATATACTTAAACGCTGTATCTAAATTAAAATATGGTTTCAAAGTAGACCAGACAATTTGAAAATTTAGAGGCTTTTATTTTACAAAGGAATCTAACCAGTGAACACTATTCTTATTACTAGACGGCCACAGGAAGAAGTTAACTTAAACATCAAAGTACAAAAAAAAAAAAAAAAAAAAAAGAAAAGAAAAGAAAAGAAAAGAAGAAAATCAAAGATGTGCCTAATGAAATTATAAAGATTTAGGTTAGTCAAAAACTAACAGCTATTTTAGGTAGAGTTGCATATCACATCTTAATCATTATATAATCTACTGGCTGCGTTATTTTGATCACCTAAATAAAAAATTCTACAAAATTCAATTCTGTATGAAAAGCTTTTCAATCTGCTTTCTATCTGTAACCAATAGAGACTGATGTAGGATCATTATAAGGCTGAAAGTTTTGAAAAAGGAACCTTGAGATGGGATGGGGAAGCAAGAAATTCTGTGCTGACAGAAAGTTCTTAGCTGCATTTGAAGACCTTGTAGAACCTGGATACCTGTCCTCCTGTTTCAAATCTTACTGCACTGTGGTATAGAACTAAAGTGGAACTATTTGCTGTGAGTCTCTAGGGCAAATCTTTGAGACACATGCAAATTACACTTTTCTAGAAATTTCAAATTCTTGCTTAGTTTTATCTATAGGAACTGCAAGGAAAGTTTTAAAACTCATGATGAAAACACAACTAACATTTAAAGCTTGCCTTAAGCCTCTGTTTATAGTGACACTTTATAAACACTATACAGAAAACTTCACTGCTCTTTAAGTATTTATTTTCCAGCTAGAAAAGACAGATAATAAGTGGATAAACATGTCAATGTAATAAGTGCTATGGATTAAAAGAAGACTCGAGTTGTTACTATTTTATCAATGATGATTTAAAAAGGCCTCACTGCAAAGGTAGTTTCACCAGGGACCTGATAAAGGCTAAGCCTTTGGGTATATGGGGGAAGATTGCTCCAGGTAGAGGTAACACCATATCCAAAGGCCCAAGGTAGGAGCTATGTTGTATGAGGCTCTTCAAATGATAGTCTCCAAACCTCTATGGGACTGGATTTCAGTAAGTACGAAAGAAGGTATTAAAAAAAAATGGAAGAAAAATATATGACATAGATTGATGCTGAATGGTGGGATTATCATGTAGGGACTTAGCAGGTTGATGGTGAGGAATTTTGGCTTTTGTTAAACAAGATAGGAGCCACTTAAAGAAGACCAGTAGATAAGTTACCTAATGTAACTGAAGTTTTAGGAGAGAATGGCTTTTGTTTGTGGAAATGCATAAGTGAAGTAGTAGTAGCAGCAGTAGTAGTAAGAAGGATAAGAATAATATTTTGAAGTCTAGGTAAAGGATACCTATTTGGTATAAACATTGTATCTATATGTTCCTGTTGATATTTTCCCTGCAAAGTGTAATGCACTTATTTAAAAACAAATGAACCAATAAAAAGATTATGCCAAATGAAAAAAAAATAAACAAGATTAAGTAAAAATAGATAATATCTAATTCTGTTTATATGAATATCTAGAAAGATCAAACTATTATGTACTGCCTGAAAAAACACCAATGGTTGCCTGGATCTAGAGATGAGGGAGGTATGGAAGAAAAGATGGATTCAAAGAGGCACTGTAAACCTTCAGGAGTGAGGAGAATTCTATCTTAATTACAGTGATTGTTTCATGGGTATGTGTGTGTATGTGCACGCATGTGTGCAATATGTCAAAATTGTAACACTTAAAATTATGTGGTTCATTATATATAAATCATAGTTTAATAAAGCCATAAATGAGGGGCAATACAAGCAGAATATTTAATCTCCACTGAAATTCCTCCAGAATGCAAAACTATGGGGAAGGGAGGCTGAGGGATATGGGGGTGAAGATGATCTAACTATGCTATGTACATGTTCAGTTCAGACAAAATGAAGCCAGTTAATAAAAAGAATAAAGAATTTCAATTTAAAGTATTTTAACCAAAGCATAAATAGCAGAAATCTCATTTTAAGTGTAGAAAATGGCAGTACACTCTAGGGAGCTGGACTTGGGAAAAGTCAGACAGTCAGTTTTTAACAGAAGACTAAAAATACAAGTTACCTTTAAAAATTATGTACATGAATTCTTTTCATAAAATTTAATTAATTTTAGGTCGATTCTAAAAGATACATGTAAATATTCCCTAACATGTACTGATGCTTTCACCTAGGCAGACAAAAACATGTATATGAGAGATTGATTTTTGTGCCCAGTCTCTGTGGCTTAATATATAATTAGGAAATGAATTAAAAGGGTTAACTCTTAGTTACTTGAAAATAGAAGTCTATGAGGGACAATCTTCACTTGCTTTTTAGTTTTCTCTATTTTTGATTATAATTCTTTGCTTATAATACAATTCATCTCCAAAGACAAAAATGATATTACTAAGAGAGTCTAAGGAAAAAGCATTTGGGAGAATTGAGTTAATGCAACCTGAAAGCTATGCTTTTCCAAGTCTCAAATCAGATGTTCAAAATTTCAAAAGTTTTGTACTTGACTTTCCCAATGCTCAGTCACTGGAGGCTTGGTGTTTTCCTTCAGTGAAATAGGATGCCATCCAATATGCATGATGCTTTTGCTATTATGGACATTTCTATGACATAACTAGATAGAATGAGTTACATCAAAGGGAGGTATTTTAGAAACACAAATCATGTTTTCAAAACAAATATTCACTTAAATGAATAAATAACAAACAATATTCTACAACCAATGTCTGATCTTTGTAATAGGACAATAATCAGACCAAAAAATGTAAGCAGAGAAATAGTCTGAACAACTACTTTGAAGATAACAATACGCAACATATTAACCAGTGTTAATCTATTATTTTGAAGCTCTGTGTTATCATTTTTATCATTTTTGTGTTTTTAAATAAAAAAAAGAAGATTGAGCAATGTTGGTTTCAGTGCTATTCCTATAATATTGCCCATGTTGAAATTGTGCCACAAGCTGTTTGGATTATTATAAATTTGAGCTGAAGCCGCATGTGGCGGTATATACCTCTAATTCTGGCAACCAAGAGACTGATGGAGGAGGATCACTGCAAATTGCAGGCCAGTCTAAACTCCATAGTGTGTTTAAGGCCATCCTGAAAAATGTAGTTAGAGTCTGTCTCAAAAAACTATTTTGTTTTGAACTGAAAGTCCATAAGAAAACATTCTAAGATCTTTAATTCATTCTTCATAGACAATGAAAGTAGCAACTAACTATTAATTATACTTTGATTTGATAACTGTGATGGAATCTATTGATAAATACTTAAAACACTTTATGGCAGTCGTGGTAGACCTGTGGCACATGTGTAACAGTGGGCTGTTTGTGTCATTGAAGCCTCTTTTATTAAAGTTTTCTTTTAATGTAGGAGTGGTTTTCCCAAACTAAAGCAGGTTTAATTGTAGGGTTAATTAAAGTGTTAGCACTAGGTGATAAATAAGTGGGTTTGGTGTTGCAGTGTGGGCACTTGGTCTCTAAAAAGTTTACTGTCACTGTGGAAACTTTCAGTAACTTTTAAAACTTGGTCATAAATTTGACTTTTGTAGCATGGCCTTTTGAGTCTGATTTTGATAACAAAATTTATCAGTGACCTATTAAGAGTGTCATTACTTTGTTAGTTATCTCCATCTATCAGATGAGCCTTCTTCCCTTAGAAAGATGGTGCATATCCATAAAGCCTATGTAAAATAATGAAGCAAACCTGCCACTTGAACTTACTGACTTCATTCCCAGGTGGAAACTGACCATGCTGTTTTCAAAGGCAAAAGAATATAGATGGGAAACTTTACTTCCGTATTTTCAAGTGTGTTCATGATTGTATTGATTTTTGACTGCTAGAAATCTGTAAGTGAACATTTCTTTAGTCAAATGCATTGGGAGAAAAGCTGATGGCACTCCCCTGTAATTCCAGGTACATGAAGGACCCAGGCAGAAGGATTGCACACAGGAGCTCAATCTGGGCAGTTTAGTAAATTAGCAAGGCCACATCTCAACAAAACAAAACAAAACACTAAGAATGTAGGTCAGTGTGAAGACTTTGTTCAATGTTTACTACAAAACACAAAACAAACTACATTGCTGCTTTTCTTATACTCCTCTCAAAAACTGAGGAGAAAGAATAAAATTATGTACTTTGAGATAGTTTGAAATGTCTGCTAGCAAACTGATTCAATCTGGCTAAATGATCCATCTTTATGTTTCTCTACCAGCAACCCTTTAAAAACATTTTTCCTTCCCTTTCCCTGCCCTCAAAACCACACAGACAGAGGAAAAACATAGATGGAAGTAAACATACATCAGAATGCTTTCCATTATTCATGCTATCTGTTCATTCTTAATAGAAATTTATTTCATACAGAGACTATAGCAGTTTCTAGAATATAAATATAGTTGACCATCACTAATAATAAAGTCAGTGACAAGATATTGGAGAAGACACAGATTCTCCTGCATCAGTATTCTCTGCCCGTTTTTTTTTTTTTTTTTTTTTTTTTTTTTTTTTTTTTGATGGGGGTTGGTGGGAGGGAATTCAAGTTCCGTAGAGAAAGTCAAAGACTTGGAGATAAATGAAAAGATCATAACCTTTTCAGATGGCTGGCCAGGAACATCAGTTATAATGTGTCAGTCTATATTAGCACTGTAAGAAAACAGAAGTTCCAAGTCCTTGCTAGCTAAGCAGAAAATAATCATGTGCTGTGTCTTTAACATTTGTAAACAAAAGCAGAACCACTCAACAGAGACTATTACTAATTAATTTCAAATTATAGTTATTTTCCAATTAGAATTACAAGTAGTCAACAATTCTTAGCAATACTGAATCCTTGACTGTCTTCTGCGTTTTCATGTATGGTTGAAGCATAGAGAAATCTTTTTATTTCATTGCTTTCGAATAATAGGACTAATGATAACTTTACAGCCACTGTGCCACAAGACATTTTACAATTAAAACCAAGGTAGTCACAAGGACAGCAAGTGTCTTAGTTACTTTCTTTGTGCTGAAACACAGTACTAAACACCACAACTTAAAGGAGGAAAGGTGTATTTTGGCTCACAGGTAGCTGTTTCAGTCTGTAATTGGCTGGCTCCAAGCAGGGAGACATGGTAGAATGGCATGGCAGAGAAGAAATAGTTCATGGCATGATAGGCAGGAAACAGAGAGGGATCAAGAAAGAAGGGGTATTTATCCTTCCAGGATATCCCCCACAGAGACCCACCTCATCCCACCAGGCTTCACATCTTAGTGTCACATCCAGCTATAAACTTATCAGTGGATTAATCCAGTATCACATACCTCATGATCCAGTCACTCAACAAAGCTGCACCTATGAATGCATATGGTTTTGTGGGGACCATAAGAACAAGAGACCTACAGTATATTTATAATACTATAATAAAATTCTAATTCACATACAAAATCTTCCAAACAAGGAAAAATACAAGTACCATTGCAGGAATATCATGTGTGAGAGATAGTGACTATGTAAGAGAAAGCATATGAGCCCTGAGATCAGAAATGCTTGGTTTAAGTAGAAGCTTTTATGCTTGCTTGGAAACAATGCACTCAGGAACAAACCTCTGCCTTAGCTAAATATTCACATGATTATGCCTGCCATTCACCTTCCTAGAACCATTACATAGAGCTCAAATAAGATAAAACAAAACTGACATATTTTGCAAAGTATTATACAAACACAATACATTAGTTTTCTTTCTTGGGTAAAATTGAAAAAAAAAGGCTCAGTTACAGAATCATACAGAAGACATTTTAATCTAAACAGGTATAAAGATATTCTATAATTGCATCTTGTATTAATTATTACGAAGAAAACATCATATTACCATGCTACATGCATATCCAAGTTTATAGGAGTACAATTCATAATAGCTAAATCTTGGAAGCATCCTATATGTCTATCAACAAATGAATGGGTAAAGAAACTGTGATATTTACACACAATAGAGTACTACTCTTCCAGAAAGATAAATTTGAGTCATTTGTAGAAAAATGGGTGGCCCTTAAGACCTAATAGTAAGGGAAATAAATCAAACACACAACTTAAATATTGCATGGTTTATCTTATATGAGAAATCTACAATGCAAGCAAAAAGAAAAATAAGAGATAATAGGAAGAAGATCGCTAGGCCTTTCTCAGATCATAAGAGAATCAAGAGATGGAAGGATGAAAGACAGGCAAAGGTAGTGATAGAATGGAAAGATTTGTTATGTGCATGTACCATCTCCACAGAAGGAATGTAAATATTATATGCTATAAACAGATACTAATAAAAATAAATTTAATGAAAGAATACTTCTTGGAGAAAAGAATTGAAGCCTTAAGGTATAGAAACAGTTTTTAAATAAAGAGTAGCTGAATCAAGGCAGAAGTTACATCTAAAGATATTTACAGCATGTTGAAAAAAGAAGTCTTGCTCATATCAAGGTCTAACATCTCAGAAAAGGAACTCTGCATCTCATTTTCAAGTTCAAAATTAAGGAAATGCCAAGAAGAAAGTGGGGACTGTAGTTGATGATTGTTTAGAATTACAGAATAGTTGACTGAGAATATTCTAGGAGGGATAGTAATGACAAAACTATACCTGTTCCAAAAATATCATCTGCAAAAGAAACACAGGCTAATGACTGGAGAAGTCATTATTTCCTGGAAACTTTGAAAATAGACATTTGAAATGCAAGGTAAATAGGAAGTCTTTCTGCCCAAGGTCTCTGTAAGAACTTTGGCTTTTTGGTCACTAATAGAATCCTATCTACATTCTTGATGATTTTTAATGGTGATGAGAGTAACTTTTAATTGAGCAGAGAAAGCCAGAGGTCAAATAGGAGATATGTCACTTACACATAATAAGATATTACTTATTTCTTCTTTAAGACACAATGAGTATTTACATATGTTTCTAAGAACTCACCATAAATACTGTTGAATAACAATGATTTTTCATTTTATCCTTAGGGAATTACAGAGCTGAGACATGCTAAGATATCCAACAATCGTTGTTTGGGATTTTCACTAACATCTTGATAACATGAGCATATATACTTTAAAATGATCACTATTACAAAAAATACATTTGGAATTTTAGAAATAACAAAGACATTTCAAAGTCCATGCTCTCACTTGATACCTAAATAACCTAGTGTGGCAAATGTTATGACAATGATGACTGTATTTGGCTATAGCACAGATTCCAAGGGAAGGACCAATGATAACATTTTGACAGAAAGTCCTAGCTCCATAGTTGTTAAAACTGGCTGCTTAACACTGTAATAATACCCAGTCTACATGTGCATTTCAAGCTCAACTGTGGTTCCATGTAAAAAACAATATGCCAAACAATTGAACTCTCATATTCTCCATAAACTAATAAATCACTTAGACACTCTGGCTTTATTTCATAGTCCCTAACAAAGCTATAATCTTGTACATATCCTGTCTGACCCTATAAATGGTTCCAGTTTAAGAATATTGCATTTTCAAGTTTATATGTATATAATATTATGAAAGTTGGTTCTAATACTGTAATACATTAAATGGGAGAAGGGCTCATTAATACCTGCCTTACTTTCTCATAAATGTGCATGAAGGTGTGAATTTTCTGCAAGTATTAGATGATCTTAATAAATTTACAACTATAATTGCTGTGATATGTCAACTAGACTTGAGTGAGAACCATCATGCTTGCCACTGATACTCTAGATGTCCTTTCAGCTCTGGGTATATCTGTGGGTGACAGATATGTAGGCTGAAAATTTGGAGGGAATGATCTACTCTACAGGGGCCATCAACCAATAAGCCTGTATCCTGGATAGAATAAAATGAAAAGAATAAGGAAGTCTTCCCTTTTTTCTTCAAAGGTCCTCTGGTCTTTGCCATTGCCATCAGACAACAGTCTTCATCTATTTCAGGCTTTCAGTGCAGACTCTTCAGCCTTCCAACATGGACCCTTCCATGTTCTGACTCAGATATGCACTGGTCTCTGCAGTGATCTCTAGGCATTTGACCTTCACCTGGATCTTCCTGTCCTCCAGCATAGAGATAACCATCTTTTATTCTTCTACCACTCATTCCACAAGTGGTCACTGGGACTGTTCTACTTCTGATCCTGTAAACCTATTTAATAAATCTTTTGTGTGTGTGTATATATATATATATATATATATATATATATATATATATATTCTCTGATGAATCCTAAGTAATAAAACTCTAGCCTCCTGGCATTGATCTTTTTTTTCTTTGAATAATATTTTCTGAGTTAATATCATTTCCAAGCACTACAGGCTTTAGCCAATGCATTTTCTTGTACTAGTCATGTAACTACCATCTCACTCCAAAGCACAGCTCTAGGTTTGTATTATGGCCAAAGACACATATCTCAGATATAATATTAAAGAGCCTCACCTCTCCCAAGCTTTCACTAGACAGGTAAAGGGACCTTTAATTTTATCCTTAAATCAGCAAAACAAACAAACAAAAGAACATAGTCCTTCCCAGTTTTTCAGGAAACCAGTGATACCAGCACAGCCACAGACATAACTCAGTAAATCCTATTGCTCATATAATGTGAATATATATTCACAGTTGGTTGTCTTCATGTGAGGCACCACCATCCCTATCAGTGATGTTCTATATGATCTCCAGATTCCTTTCAGTTCTGACATTGCAGGATTCTGTATCAGAACTTGGTAATAACAGCAGAAGCAGTTCACAACCTATGAGACAGTTGGGATAATACCATCAAATCAAATGAAAGAGATTTGTTTTCCTTCAGTTTTCAAATCATGGAATTCAATTGCTAAGGCCAAAGCTGGACTGATACAAGTAAATCAACTAAGGATGCCAAAAGGACCCATTAGACCCCCTCATTAGATCAGAGGCCTGATGCTCAATTTCCCTCAGATGGGACAATTCTCTATGTGTATGCATTCACTTGCATGGTCACACACACACACACACACACACACACACACACACACAGATATTAATTGGTGTTTAGCAATTTCCAAGTTTATTTTGATTGATATAGAATACCACATTGGACTTGTCTACCTATCAAAGTTATGCTAGTTAGATTCTACATATCTCATAATCACAGAAAATGTGATCAAACATTTTTATTGGACAATACTCCTGTGATGTCTTCAATTTTTCATCATATATGTGACCTTATTTTATGTTATCTGTTTATAGTAAAGATGAAGTAAAATTTCATAATCTATCTACTTTGTCACTACTTTGAGAGATAATTTGGGCTTTGAAATTATATTTTTAAAAAGTTAAATGTGAATATGGATATGTCTTCAAATTAAAATCAGGAACTACATTAATCAATTATTTTTTTTAATTTTTAAGGAGTCAAAGACTACATGAACAAATATGTCTAATTTACTTAGTCTACTAACCATCTTAATAGTTTCAGGAACTACTCCCTGCCATCACTGCTTATGCAATTATCAGTTGAACATTTATATTGAAAATCATCCAGTCAAAATCTAGGCAGGCTTCCTCTTGACACCTGGGAAGTCACATATGTAACATTGGGAGAAACTCATTTTCGGCTGTTTCTGCAATAAGAACACTTCAGTGCAATAAAGGCAAAGATATAGGGAAGCATCAGAAAAAATATTTCCAAGAATTACAGGAGATATGTATTTTCTTCTAGTACCTTTTCTTGATTCTATCTTCATCAATAAAGGTCTCCATCTGGCTGCAAAAGATACAAAGAAAACAGTTTTTACTATAGTATGAACAACCTTGATGTAGTTCCTTCGGCTTTGAATTATAATGCATGTCATCAGTAATGTAAGTTGTTATAATTTATTTCTGACATTAAGATGTTGCTTTAGGGCATATTGTTGCAAATGTATCCTATTCACTTTCTTGCCTTCTAAATGTCCTTCATGTTTCAGTAAAACAATCCAATCAAAACTAAAGACCAAAAGCACTGTAAAACAAATCAAGCATACAAACGGTTCCTAAGCATTCCTGTTACATTTAGCCCTTTAGCCGGAGGCTCTTAAATTTCTTAAGCTGTGTATAGCAGTTTAACTTAGCAAACTGGCGACAGAAAATGTCAGCGTGGATATTGTTTTCAGTCAGATTCTGAAGGACTGTAAGAGAAAAACCTGGAGGATACTGAAATTACTTGGAGCTCAGAAGTCACCCAAGTAAAACTTTCAAAGATCATGTCCAAAATGAATTGGTCATATTCCTATCACTTGGGTCAGCCTGGTGCAAGACTCCTACGTCAATGTCTCATGCTGTAACCAGAACCACAGAGCCTTCTGCACCTTTTCTATAGAGGCATTCCAAATATGATAGGGAGGGATCACTTTTGAAGGTTTTGTTTGTTTGTAGTCATTGGCAAAGTAACTCAAGAGGTTCTAGGAGTTTCTGGAAGAAGGAATTTTATCTTTTGTAGAGATAAGCTACATATCTGTAGCAACCTATTAATTCATGGTAGAAGAGGACTGTCAGATACTCATCATATTCTCAAGCAATCAGACTGCCAATGGGAGAAGTGGTAAAAAATTTGTTTTTATAGTGATGACTTCTTCCCAGGACAGAGGAATGTTTACAATTATTAAACAGAATAATTGATATTATTTTTAAGTCCCCCAACTTTAGACAAATAGAGACAGTTTATATGCATGCATGGGTGGTTTAGCATATTACAAAGCAACTTCAGAATCTGGGTCTTTTAAAAGTGACATCTTTCCTTCCTTTTTATTATTCTGCGTATTAATAGTACATGTCATGTAAAACATATACATAATATGAAATATAGTACTATACTAGGTACTAGAGACATATCAACCAAATCAAATAGTATGTGTTCCCTGACCTCATGGCAACATTCTAGTTGAGGCAAGCAAATAATATATAAGTAAATAGATAACATACTTTCTGACAAGTGCTATGAAGAATATAAACAGGCTACTGTAGCTCAGAGTGACTAAACTGAATGTTGTCACTTTACACCATGGGAAAACTTCTCTTGATAAGTGGTATATAAACTGAGAAACAAATAATTAAAGATCCTGTTCAGGGTAAGTGCAAAACGTTTGAGAACAAGTGCAAAGGCATGAGGAAGGAACACCTTTAGCTTTTTGAGAAATAAAGATATGCAGAGATTATAACAGCTAATGGTCATCAAGCAAAAGGGCAATTACACAGGAAGACAGAGACAGACAATGCAGAGATACGTAACTGGAGAAAGATCATGACATTGTTGAAAAGTTTTGAGGTTAAAAAATTTAGCTTGTGTACATTTTATGAAGTCACTTTAGCTAATCATGGATGGGAGAATAGGAAGGCAAATATAGGAAGAGGGTGAGTAGGAAGCTATTGAAACAGTAGAATGAGATGATTGTGGCATGGGCCATGTAGTGGTTGATTGATTGTGTCAACTTGAGACATTTAGAAGCTTAACTAAATGGGTTTAACAACTCTACACCCAAGGATGTAGAAGAAGGACGATGAGCCCTAGCGTGGCTCATCACCTGGATGTATAAAAGGGAAGGAGGAAGGACAAATGCATTCCATTCTTAGGAGAAGCTCCAGTCTTCACCTTTGGTTTGGACATCATCTCCTGGCTTCCAGGGTAGACTCCACAGCTTTCCAGCATAGACTCTTCAGCCTTTCATCATAGAGCCTTCAGCCTTTTGTCTCAGACCCATCAGCCTGCTGGTGTGGACTTGCACAAGACGCTAGGGTGAACTCCAGATCTTGTATTGAATCTTTCAGCCTCCAGTGTATAGACACCCTCTGCATGCTTCCTCATCCAACTGTGTGGCTGACCATCGTAAGCCAATCTTGTTGTTTCTTTTACATCTGTATATCTCGTGTTATATCTGTTCCCTCTAGTGAAACCCTGACTAATACAGGCCAGGATAGTGACAGTGGAAATGGAGAGAAGGGTCTATATTTGGGCCTACATTAGAAGTATAACCTACAAACATTACAGATGATTTGTGATAAAAAGAACTCTAAAGTTATTCCTAAAGTTTTTGTGCTCAGAATACATACTTTGCATAATTTCCTAATGAGTATGACCAAGATCTGTAATAGAGTTCTCACTGTCACGGTTACATTATATTGTATATGTTTCCTTATAGCATATCAAAATGAAAATTATCCACAGGCCTTGAAGAATTAGGTTGTTATTTTGTACTAAGCACCTCCCCCCTCTTGGAGGATTCCAGTGCAACTCAACTGACAGTATGGCACATGGATGCAAAATAATGAAAACAAGAGAATATTCTACCACTGAGAAATTCTAGGATTATCTTCGTGAAACAAAAGGCCACAAGTTCATGATTTTTATTTTTATCAATCAGAGAGGGGGCTGAGGGTCATGGCAGAGTGCAAGGGAAAAGAAACTTTGCAGGCATTGGCTGTAAGAATAAACAGAGTAATTTCATAACAGGCACAAAGGCTTTTCAATTATCAATGCAAAGGGTAGTTTGATGGATGCAAGATTGGCATACTGCCAGGAAGATATAGTTCTTTCTGAGTCCTATGGCCTGAGCTGAGATGTTACCTGAGATCTTAGACCTGGAATTTCACAGGTTCTTGATTGAGTTCCCATTCCAGCCATCAGCAAAGTGGGGCAATTCCCATCTATATGCTACAGTGAGACAAGTTAGCATCTCACCTGGCCTTGATTGCATTCTTTTAGCCAATTAAGAGAACATCTGGTTCAATATAGCCAACTACACATATCTCAGTGAATAGAGCTGAAATAGAGGTCAGAGAAAGATAGAGGCAAGGGGCTTTATTTCTCAGAAGAATGCAGCTTAGCAGTCTCCAAATATTTGTAAGAAGGCCATGTGACTAGGATCTAAGGGCTCCCTTGAAGCATGGAGAAAAGCTGTCAATGAACAGAGTTCCTGACCTCTACATCTACAGTGATCTGAATTTTATCAACAACATAAAAAAGTTTTGAAGAGTATCCCACATGGTTAACATGTGGTAGAAAATCCTGAAAGACACCTGCCTAGTGTTTGCATCATATCTTGTAGAAAAGATCATCCTTATAAACCTCCTGGTTCCCAGAGAAGTATATTGCTTTATTTCTATTTTGCTCCTACCAAGAATAAACTACCCTGTCTGGGCTTGAGAAAATGCCTGTTAGATCCAGTTGAGGCACATTGTATAGAATGACATATCTATAACATTTAAAACAATTAAAATCATAAAAGGCAAAGAAAAACCTGAAGAACTATTCCAGATTGAAGGATACCAAAAAAATATCAGAACTGAGTGTTAACCAGGATCCTGATTGGCATTCTAGATCAGAAAGAATAAAGAAATCTAATGTGTACAAACAGAAAGTGGGAATTCAAAATGAATTATAAAAGATAATGGGAAATGAGTGAGAATAGAACAAAGAAATGTCAGTAAATACTGAGAATGACTTTTCTAAACTTTCTATGAGTTGAGGACTAATTGGGGCTAATTGGGATATTCAGTGTTGAGGAAATATTTTTAAAAGTGGTCTGTAAAACTTGTTTGTATGTTGATGAAGATGATATTGGTGATTGAGGAGGACACAAGTGAGAGTAATTTTAGGAACAAACTCCTTGAGAATCATAAAAGGTCTGACACTCTCATGACAAGTAGACAGATGAGCTTTGAGAGGACCAGGAACATTTGCTCTTTAAATCAAAAAGGGGAAGCAATGAAAATATTTAAATTCTAATAGTTTTCCTAAATATAAAATGCATATTTAAAGGCATAAAATTTACCAGCCTTGGGATTAGGAATTATTTAGTAAGTTAAAAAATTATAATTAATTTTTAGATCAAAATCACCTCTATCCATATTTAAGATGTTTATTACAGGATATGTTAAAATATAAGATCATAAAAGTATCTTTTGCCACATGAAAGAATCTATGACACATGGAGAATTTCATGCAACATTCAAGTAGGAATCAAGGCAAATAGTATATCTTGATCCCTGAAACTGACCTCTGTCAGTGAGATAAATATGAGTGATACAGGATTGAGTTGTATATTAAAACACCATGCACAATAGGCCTACAGAAGGAAGCCTGTCCCAGTCCTAGGGAAATTTGTAATCCAGCCTGGTCAAGACACCCAAAGACTTGCTGACTTATGCTGCTGACTCCAGTCTGAACCTTTTAGAAAGTACAAAATCAATTTTCACTTGATGCAAAAAACAAACAAAATACTTTAGTTTGACTGGTAGAGTATTAAAAAAATCAGTTCCTCAGTTTATGGGTATTTGATTTATTTCCAAGATACAGGTATTACAAATTATGCTGCTATAAACATGAGAGCACATATATTACTGTGGTATGATGTTTTAATTCTTCTGGGAAAATACTCAGAAAAGAAATAGCTGTGTCTAATGGAACCTCTGATCCTAGTTCGTTCATTTGTTTGTTTGCTTGTTTGTTTTAAGAAATCTTCACACTGAGTTCTATAATGGTTGTACCAGTCTACATTCTCATCAGCATTGGAAAAGTGTTCCTTTTTCCACACAGTCTTTCAAGCATTTGTTATTGATTTCATGATGATAGTTATTCTTACTGTGGTAAGATGAAATTTCAGTGTTGTTTTAATTTGTGTCTCTTGAGTGACCAATGATGTTGAACATTTTCTAACATGTTTATTTGCTATTCATTCTTACTTTTCCATCTGAGAAGTGTGTGCTCATCTCAGCTGCCCATGTTTGGACTGGTCTATAAATCTGAGGGTTCTGATTTTTAAATTATTTGTATGTTCTAGATAGAAGTCTTTTGGCTGAGGGACAGTTGGCTACAAATTTTTCCACATTGTGAATTGTCTTTTCATTCAGTTTGTGATTTCTTTTGATGCGCGAATGTTTTGAATAAGATAAGATCCCAGTTGTTAATTCTTTCAAGTGGTTCCCATGCTGTTTGTGTTTTACTCATGAAAACTCTGCCTACCTCAATGTCTGCAAGTTTTTATTTACTTGCTCTTTCAGTGTCTGTTTTAATATTTAGAACTTTGATTTTGACTTTAGTATAGTACATGGTGATACACATGGGTCTAAGTTTAGTGTTTAGCTTGTAAAGAGACAGTTTTTCCAGCACCATTTATTAAAGAGCCTTTCTTCCAGTGAATGTATTTGATTCATGTCAAAGATAAGGTGGCTGAGTGTTTTTGTAGGTGTGTCTGCTTCTTCTAATCTGTGTTGCTGATCGTCAAATCTGTTTTTTGCAAGTTCCATAACAATTTTATCACAGTAGCTTTGCAATATAGTTAAAACTTAAGAATTGTGATGCCTCCTGCTCTGCTTTTGTTGCCCAGGATTGCCTATGCTATTCTAGGTCTCTTTGGCTTTTAGATAAATTTTAGGAGTGTTTCCTCTAATTGAGAGTAATGCAATGATATTTTCATCAGGATTGCATTAAATCTGTATAAACATTTTGGAAGTATTGCATTTTCACTATGCTGTTCTTTCCTATCCATGAGGAAAGGCTATCTTTCCATTTTCTGATATATTTTTCACTATCCTTTTTCAGAGTATGTAATTTTCAACATTCAGCTTTTTAATTCCTTTACTAGATTGATTACTAAGTACTTCATTTTGGGGTGCTATTGTTAAGTGTGCAGTTTCTCTAATTTCTCTTTCAGTGAGTTTGCTGTTTGTGTATAGGAATGCTATTGATTTTTGAATTTTGATGAGTTTTTGGTGGAGTTTTTGGGGTCTTCTGCATATTTTGTCATCTGTAAATAATGATAGAGTAACTTCTTTTCTTATCCTTATTTCTTTTATATCTCTCATCTGATTATTCTGGATAGTTTCTAGAAATATATTGAATAGGAGTGGTGATAGTGGCTCTCCTTATCTTGTTCTTGTGTTTAGAGTGAAAGCTTTCACTTTTTGTCGCTTTAGGATGATGTTGGCTGTTTGTTTGTTGTAGATGGTTTTTATCATATTGAGTTAAAGACCATCTCTTCCAATTCTGTAGAGTTTTCATCATAAGTGAGGGATGAACTTTATCAAAAGCTTTTTCTGCATCTATTAAGATGGTCATGTGATTTTTGACTTTGGCTCTGTGATATGTGTTACATTTATTGAATTACGTATATTCCACTATCTCCCCTGGTGGGATGAATCCCACTTAGAATAATATTGATGATTTGGTATATTTTGTTTGCCAATGTTTCAGTGTGGAGTTTTGCATCTATGTTCCTTAGGAAGATTGGCCTGTATTTCTATTTTTTTATTGGATCTTCTTTTGTTTTGATATAACCATCACCAGGAACCATCACCATGCTTGTCTCCAGGAATCAGTTAAGGAGTATTGCTTCACTTTGAATTTCATTTAAGAGTTTGAGGTATATTGGCATTAAAGATTCTCTAATTTCTGGTAGAATTCAGCATTGAATTCATCAGAACCTTGGCTTTTTTGTTGGCAAGTTTCTAATTACATATTCAATCTCATGGACTGATATTGGGCTATTCAGAATTTTTTTTAATCTTCTTGATTCATCTTTGGCAATTTGTACATATATATGAATCTGTCCATTTCTCCTGTGTTTTCCAGCCTATACAAATAAATATTTTCTAAGTTTGTATTGATGATCTTCTGAATTTTCACAGGATCTATAGTGATTTAGCCCTTTTCACCTTCAATACATAAATTTACTCTTTTCTATTTTGGATAAGGCTAGTGAGAGCTATTTTGTTTATACTTCCAGAGAAACAACTTTTCAATTCATTAGTCTTTCTATTTTTTTTTTTTTTAGTCTCAATTGTTTTCATTTCTTCTCTGAACTTTATAATTTCTTCCCTTCTATGGGTTTTGGGTTTATCCTGCTCTTCTTTTTCTAGAAACTAGAAATGTAACATTAGGTTATTTATTTGTGCTCATTCTGTTTTCCTGATGTGAAAATTCACTAGTATAAATTTTTTTCTTTGTACTGCTTTCGTTGTATCCCATAAATTCTGGTATGCTGTATCTGCTGCATGCAAAATTGTTTTCCATTCTTTGACTTCAAGTCTATGAATTTCTTTTTGAGTTAAATGTGTGTCTTGTATACAGCATATTATTGGATCCTATTTCTAGATCCCTTCTGCCAGTCTGTTTCTTTCAATTGGTGAGTTGAGGCCATTTAGATTGATGGTAATAACTGACATATGTTGGCTTATCTTTGTCATGGTATTTCCCTGCTGTTGATTTCCTGCTTTTCCCTTCTGTTTAATTGCTTGCCCTGCATGATGATTTCTTTTTGTTGTTTTTGGAATTGTGGTCATTTTTATCTTTGTCTAAAAATAGCTTTCACTATTCTTTATAGGGTTGGTTTGGTGTTCATGAATTTCTTAAGTTGTTCTTTGTCATAGAAATATCTTGTTTCTTCATTAATTTTGAAAGATAGCTTTGTGTTGGGAGGTCTGCCATGACTCTGATGGTTTTTCTTTTATAGGTGATCTGTTTCTTTTCTCTAAAAGATTCTAATATTCTGTTCTTGTGGTTAATTTCTGAAATTTTGATTAGTATGTGTCTTGATGTAATTTTATTTTGGTCATGGAGCTGTATATGCTTCATTTATTTGTGTTATTTTAGTATGAAGTTGTATATGCTTCATATATTTGTATGTTATATTTGGTAATGGAGTTGTATATGGTTCACTTATTTGTATGTTAAGTTCTTTATGCATGCTTGGGAAGACATTTTTTTATACCATTTCCAGTCTTATCATTTATAACAATTAATCTTGTGATATTCTTTGCTTCATCTTGTTGCTGTTTGATTAATTTTAATGGTCTTTTGCTATTTTTAAGGTATTTTTATTTTCATGATCATTAGCTGTAATTCTGTCAAGTTCCAAAATTCTATTCTTTCCTTTGTCCAATCTGTTGCATACACTTTCAATGGAGATTTTTACCTTCCTAAATTTCCATTTGAATCTGTTTTATGGATTCTTTTTTTTTTTAACTTGGCCATTTTTTGTTTCCATTGTTTTTCTAAACTCATGTATTCTTTTATCTGTGTTTTTCCCAATATCTTTGATAATAAGCATAACTTTTTTCATACCTGAAAACTGTTTCCTGTATAGCTTTTTTCACTTCTTTGTTATCATTTCAGAAAGCTCAGTGTTTGACTTCAAATTTTATCTATCTCATTATTGAGTTCTGTGCATGTCCTGGGTGGATCAGATGTTTGGGATTGCATTTTGCTTCTGTATTTTATCATTTTCTAATTTTTCTTTTTTATTCAATTTTGTTTTCTGTATTGATGCTTGCCAGTTTCTTATGATATATACCTTTCTCACTAGTATTGAGGCTTCCCTATGAGATATCTGATTTGTCATGGATGTCCTTTATATATAAGTAGTTCTTCACAACTATCTTAAGAACTTATCTTTCCAGTTTGTAAAGGATGCAAAATTACTATTTGGTTCACCTCCCAGTACTTTTCTGGGCTGTGGTGATGATTATGACCCCATACAATCACAGCGGTATCTTAGAGAAGAGAAAAACTGTTCATAGCATGTATGACATCCTGGCTAATGCAGTGAAGTTATTAGTAACAATAGTTTCAAGTACTGCTTAACTACTTACATACCATGGTAACCACTAACCTGCTACCTCAATACACAGAAACAAACTCTAAAATTATATAACAAAATCAAATATATACCTTGTACTTGCATGCAGTAACTTTCCCCTTAGTGGAGTGATTTTATCCTGCTGAGTGGAGGGAGGGGCTTCAAGGTAGGGGACAGGTGAAAGCAATACATGAAGTCAGATATACTAGAGTCGAGACTGGAAGTTGAAAGATAGTCACTCAACATTTGGGAAATTGGAGGACACAAAAGGGAAAGAATGAAATAAGATGCTAAGGAGTAAACAGAAATGGCAGAGATAATGATTATTCACTTGAAAATTTAAATTCAAGAAGTAGATGAGGAAAATGAGAAAGAGGACCAATAGAAGAAAATGCAGAAGAAAGATAATAAACCTAAACAGTGAAACAAAAAAAAGGAAGAGAAAGGCAACAACAAAAAGAGAGAGAAAGAGAGAGAGAGAGAGAGAGAGAGAGAGAGAGAGAGAGAGAGAAAGAGACAGAGAGAGAGAGAGAGAGAGAGAGAGAGAGAGAGAGAGAGAAGAAAAAAAGAAAAAGAATACCTGGGAAAGACGAGAAAAAAAAGTCCCCAATACAAAAGTAACCACAGAGTACAAAACAAAAGAAGACTACATACAACCAGACAGGGAAGTGATAGCCAATCAGACAAGGAATAGAGAATAAAGATAGTAAAATGCATCTGGTGTTTACAGCTTGGTGATAGTGTACATATTAGATAGCAGAAATGCGCTGGTCCTGACCTCTGGATGGGGAGGGGGCTGGGAATTTGAGTTCAGGCTCCAAGTGTTGGCTTCTCACTGCTGGTCAGAGGCCTTCACATTACTGGTCTCACTGATTATTCAACCCTCTAAAGGCTTGTGCATGCTCATGGAGTACGCTGTTACCCTGGGTCATGAGGTTCTGGTCAGTCTTCCCACCAAAGGCATGAGTCCTTACACTGTAATTGCAAGCCCTATTGTCCTAGGGGATTGGAGGAGGCATGCACTCAGACTCTTCTTGCAGGCCCCACTGTCTCAGGGACAATCAATATTCTAATTTTTGTGAAATTCACGTCATTTTTCTGTTATATAGAGTAAATGAGTACAGAAATTATCTAGAGAAGTTTCTCATAAAAACAATATCCTTGGTGAATATTGAGTTACTATTACTGTTGCTGATTATATACTAATCATGCCTCTTATCAAAACTCATACTATTTATTTGCCAAATCCCAGACAAGTACTACAACTCAGTTGGACAGTAAAGTTTGGAAACTTGAAAAGATATAAAATACCTTGAATAACCTTTTCAATGACCCAAGAATTCCAAGCTAAGAAATGTTAATGGCCAATATCATAATTTAAGACTTCTGAATTCCTCTCTAGTCTTCATTACCATACTTTTTCGAATGGTTACTCACCCTTTTCTATATTACTTCCAACCCAGTCTTTAAGAATCTTTTGCTACTTCAACTCAGTTGGTGATGACACTATCTTGTTGCTTAGATCACAGTACAAAATATCATACCCATGTGGTTCAGCCATTTTCTACTTTAACCCAAGTTTGCCCTGTCGCAAACAGTGAGCTACATATGTTTTCAGTTCTTTTATTATTTCCCAAAGAAGTTAAAAAATCTATTGGTGTTGCTGATGTCATTCACATTTGCTTTTTTAAATAATTAAATGGTTAAGTACATCTACTTTTAGTCTATTGATGTGATTACTATTTCTGTGCATTTCTGTTTTGTTAAAACCTGTATGAGCACACAGAGCTAAAGAATTCCTATGACTGCAAACAATATAGGGAGACATTTAGAGATATCAGAAACCAACATGAGGGTTTAGATGTTTACAGAAGCTGCATTAGTCAGCAAAGACCTTATGGCTTTCAGCCACACACAAATGCTTGCCTCATTAGAAAAGCAGTCTACAAATGATGGTCATAAGTAAGAAGTGCAAAGCTTTCTAAGACAGGCTAATGATGAACAGTTGATAGAAAATTAGACCAGATATAGTTCTTCATTTAAAACTACTCACTCAGTTCCTTAAAATTAAAAACAAGAATACAAACAAAATCCAAGAATCATTAAATGCTGTAGGGTTCTATCATAAACATATGTAAAGAATATTTGTGAAATTATTGTTGAGGTGATACCATCATAGCTGTGTTAAATTCTTAGATGAATGGGATGGGAGGATTACAAAAATATTTCATAATTCACTAACCACTAGTCCTACACTGCTGATGTTGCTTTTCAATTCCTGCCCCATAAAGCTAAATTGCAATTTCAGACACTGCCTCTTCTGCTTTTCCCAAATTACCTTGTTCATTCTAAATTTGGAAGAGATATGAAAGTTGTAGAGGAAAATTTCTATTAGATGCCTTTAAGTTTTGGAGAGTTGAGAGACGAAAGGACAAGTATAACTTGTAATTAGAGTGTCCACTGAAGCATAGATGATTTATGAATCCCAGGAGAAAGATGCAAAACTTTTTTCTCCTTGCCTGTGTTGGAATTTTCATTTATGAAATCAACATGAGGGATAGGATATTATGTGAAAATTATGAGATGCTTTGTATAAATTCAAAAGTAGTCTACTCAGTTTAAATCCACTATAAAGCTTTTATGTTTCGACTTCCTATAATGACCAGCAATCATTAAAGCCAAAATAACACACAACTTACATGCATGATGAATCTGTGTAGTTTCTTTTTTCTAGACTTTTTTCTCACTATAAAAATCTGAAAAGTTCACTGAAGCAGAACTTCTGCTTGATTTGTTTTTTATGGTTTACTTGCTGGCATCTAGTACCTTGTTTAATCTGCCTTCTTTTAGTTTGTCAATTTAACAACTTACAATTTCTTACTGTTTTATCTATATATGTTAACTTATTTTTAAAATTTATTGCATTGATATTATGTGCTAGGACATATGGAAAGTTTGAGGATATATAATTAATGTGTTCCTGAAATTAAGTTTAATGAAGATAGCAGGAAGTTATGTCATTACCTATAACAATATCTCCGTCAGTAATAATGAGCTGAGTGTTGTGGGGGATAGAAGCAAAAACGAAGAAAGATTAACTCAATCTCAACTTAAGAGATCAAAGAGAAAAAAAAAAAGAGACCAAGAAGGATTCTCAAAGGAGATGCTCTATATAACACTGAAAAACTTAGTAGACATTTTAAGAAGTATTGAATTAAGGACATAGATGGATCTGAAAAGTCTACGTGAATGTTATCTTGTATTCTTTTTTCTCTTCCATTCATGTAATTACCTCTCCCTCATTGATTGAATTATCATATTTATTCATTTATATTCATTTATGCAAGATGGGAAGCAGAGCTGATCTGTTCATTATTTATTATGGAATTCCTCAAACTAAAATATAAATTAGGAGGCAAAAATGAGGGTTAACTTACATGACATGTGAAACTTTGCCCTTAAGCTATTATTTTTAGGTCTGTGAATTTTAGTTTCTATTTATTAGAGCAGTTATAGTTAAAGAGCTTCTTGAAATGAACAAACTGGCTTAAATGAGACACTCAAAAGTTTCAGTAGCACGAAACATCTAACTATTCCTATTTTTTACATTTTGAAAAAGCCTTGGAAGGACTTCAGGCTCAAGTAGACAGTACATTATTTGTATGAATATAGACAGACAGTTGCTTTCTGTGCCAGGTATCCTGATAACCCGACATGAAGGTTGAGCTACATCTGAATTTAGCCCCTGAGCAGAGAGGAAGCAAGGCTTTTTAAAGCGTCTGGATGATTTACTTGAGAATAATTGAGGGTTCTATGAGAATGTTGATGCCTCAAAATGGGGTCCTTGTATTTTTAGCTTCTTCTGAACGACTTGCTCTGCTTTTTCAATGGATGTTATGATTTTTGCCCCAATGTTGTGTCATGATCAGATAACATTATATGGAAAAAGAGGCTGTATAGACAAAATTAAGCTAATCAGCTGATTTTTAAATTATTTAAAACAGGAGATTATTCACATAAGATTAACCCAATTCCTTGAGTCACTTAAATCTGGATCAAAAAATACAGAGACAAGATAAAGAGAATTTAAGGCATTTGACAGGAAGGTACTTGACAGGAGAGAAATGTTCCATTGGAGGAAAATATCAATGGGTACAGGCAACTTTTAGAAGCTGGAAGTGGTTCCCAGTAGATAGTATTTAAAGGAAACTGAAATTTAGTCTTACAACCTTAAGGAGCTAACTCCCTAGGTATGGTATTTTAAAATTTAACCAATCGCATACTAAAAATATGTAAAACAAATTTTTATCATAAGCATTAAAATGGGGATTTCTCTTACCATTACAGTATGCTGCATGTAAATAATTCCTATTCTTCACAGTGCCATATACAATGGATACCATCTAAACTGTTTAAGAGAGCTTTAAGCATATCATTTAAAGATATGGAAGAAAGAACTAGAACTAAGAGCAACATTTGCACAAGTGCATCATGATTGTATTACATGTTAGGAATAAGAGAAGCTCAGTGAAAGATACATGAAAAACTCTCTTCCTATCTTCACAATTTTCCTTGTATTCATTCCAAATTTTTAAAATTACGTAGATTAAAAAAATGGAATTAATAAAAATGGTAGTGTGTTTCCAAATTGACTGATGAGAAAAGTAAACACAGTTTTAAATTTATGCTTTACTTACTATTCTTTTCTTTTGACCCTGTGTGCATGCATGTGATGGATGATGGTGGCAGTGATGAAAAGTAAAAACTTCATAACAAACTTCCTTCTTTTTGAAAGACCTTTCACATAGTGAAATTTACATATGATAAAATTTACCTAGTGTAAATATACAATGTAATGGCATTCAAATATGATACAAATTAAAATCATCCTTGAGGAATTTTAATATTTCACTCTAACATATTTCTCTCTCTCTCTCTCTCTCTCTCTCTCTCTCTCTCTCTCTCTCTCTCTCTCTCTCTCACACACACCTATCTATCACCTATCTGTATGTTAAGTAGTATCTGTGTAGATGTTTTAGTGAAAGACATCAGCATTGACATGGAAGGTAAAGAGGACAGCAGGAAGTGAAAAAGGAAAAGAAGGCAGGAAAATAGGGAAGAGAGGAAAACAAGGAACATAAGGTCCTGGATTTCCTTGATGTTTGAGTTTGTCTTAACTAGTAAAAACAGTAGCAGAGGTCTCCAGGCCTGGATACAGCAACATGATTATTTTAGCTGGGGCTGTTGTTGACAGCTAGCCATTGCTTTCACACAGAGTTTAGGTCCCAAATGAAAACTAGTAAGAGGCAAGTATGTTGTCAGGCCCCCAACCTGAAGAACCAGGGACAGGAGTAGAGCACCAGGCCCAGTGTGCATAAATGGCAAATAGAACAAATATGCAGGGGAAGAAGAGGTATTATAATACTGGACACAAATCTAGGAACTAAGAAGAAAGTGTCAAGCACTGGTTTCTCACACACCCTCTTGTATCAATCTATCCTGCTGCAGAAAATTAATACTAATTTAGGTGCTTAAACAAGACAAATTTATTATTTTACATCTCTGTACATCAGGAATTTTGCACAGGTAAAAGCATTGATATGGGCATTTTGTTTCTAGAGGGTCTAGGAAAGAATCCATTTCCTAAATTTTCAAGAAACTAGAGGGTGCACACACACTTTTACTTATTGTTTTTTCTGGTTTTAAAATCAACATCAGATTGGTCAAGTCTCTATTATCATCTCTCTAGTTTCCTTCCATCGCCATCAGCACCACTGCCACCCACCACCACTGTGGTCATCATCATGCACTCCCTTTCTCTCACACTTTTTAATCTCCCTCTTCTTCCCCTCCCTTCTCTATCTGATTAACTACAGCTGGCAAAGGATCTTTGTTAGGAATTCTGTGATTAGCTTGGGTACACTTGGATAATACAGCACACTTTCTCCATCTTAGGGTCCATTATCTTAATTATATTTTCAAAGTCCCTTTTATCACACAGAGTAACATAATTACAAACCTCCTATGATTGGGATGTGAACATCTTTGGAGGTTATTATACTTCTCATAACATAATACTTCTCAAGAGCTATAGGTTTCCATTCTCTAGTCTTCTTCCAGAAATTCAAATGTATACACATGATGATCCTATTCTTGGAGAAATTCAAATGTTTTCAGGGCATGAGAGGATGTTCTGGTAAGTATTGCCTGTAAATGAGTGTTCTGAGTGAGGTGGGTAAGTTGACACAGAATAAGCATGGTGATTAAAGTGATCCTTTGAAATGGTATTCCTCTTTCATCATTTTAAAAATACAATATTTAGAAAAATTAGCTGCTACCTTTATATGAGGTGGCTTTTTATATCTAATTCTCAAAGCAACCTGGTAATTATGAAGATGAGAACTGCACAATGAAATTTAATTTCATGAGAATAATAACAGGAGAAGAATTTTAATTTTCAAGGAAGATTGGAAATCACTCATTCCCATCCTCCTTTGCAGTCGTGGCTATGTTCCTATAATGGATTTTTATCTGTTTTATAAGTAATTTCCGTAATATTTCAATGGTTGCAGATAGGCAGGATTGTATGTCTTCTCAAGAATCATATATTTCATCCAGTGCTGTCATGGTCTAGAGTCCCAGAGCTTGTAGACTGATGGTTTTGCCCCTTCTTGCTAGCAGACACACAGCATAAAAATAAATGTGTTTGCTTATTGGAGACTCTAATGAAATTGAAAATATAGTAGCATTTTTCAATGTCAATAAGCTTGTTTTCTTGTTTAGATGCTAATGCCACTTTTTTCCTGAGGATTCCTTCCTCTAATTGTTAGTCATGACTCTTTTGTTTCCTGGGTCCAAACACTGTATTGTGAAGAATGGTTTGAATTATGCTAGAGAGGTTTCAGATCCAGATAGGACTAGATATTTTTATTTCCCTAAAGCCAATGACACGAGATGAGAGTGTGAGAATAAATGAAGCAGTTGAGATGCACAAATGTTTATCAAGATGCTGAGGATTTACAATGCAGCAGGCTCTGCCTTGAGAGCTGAGCATTCTCCCTCAGTGGCATACACTTTGTGGCTTGTACTGTGAGTATTTCCACTTTACTGATGAAGAAGTGAATTTAAAGGGGTAAATAACTTGCTTCAAGTTTTACAGCTTGGGCTGGTAGGCAGAGTTGGGTTGCATTCAGATCTGACTCAAACTTTTGCCTGCTTCTACTTCCACTCCGTGCTGCTGGGCCATTCCTATCACCTGACTGCACTTGGGCAGCACAAGGAAACATGGCCTGTCTGTCATTCTCTTCTGTGTCTATTTGATTTGTGTCAGACTTAAATTTGACAATCAAACAGTAATTTCATTAGGCTAAGACTAGTTTCTATTCCCAACATCAAAAGTGTCAAAGATTTCTTTCAAAATAGTCAAGAAACCTGACCTTAATTAATGCAAACTCTGATGTACACCTTTGTCACTTATTATGCCTTTTTTATTTCCTTTTTCCCTACTGTATTTGTTTTATGAGCATTTGCCTAATCTCTCTCTCTCTCTCTCTCTCTCTCTCTCTCTCTCTCTCTCTCTCTCTCTTTCTCTCTCTCTCTGTATGGGGGATTGAACTAAGCTCCTTCACATTGAGTCACATCCCTGCACCTCTCTCTGTTTAATTTTTTTTTTAATTTTGAGACAATCTTGATAAATCACTTGCAATCCTCCTGTTACAGTCACCCAGAATGTGTCTAATATATTTTTAACACCTCTTCTATTTGGAAAATAATTTCTATGTGAAGGGTTTGACAAAGGTGGACCCTGAATTTATTCCCTTCATTCTCCCAAACTATCTGGTGCAAGGAAACTATCATTCATGTATATATGTATTTTTTAGGAAAGTGAGACAAACATTTGCTTTTTTATGGCAAGGTAACGCTCTGTCATCTTGAACAGCTAAGATGGCTTTGCTCTACAAGTACAGGAGAATGTGGATTTCCTCCAATTGATTATTTCACAGCTATAAGGAGTGACTCATCTCAGTTTCCCAAAAGCTACTACAAAGTAGTTTTATCACCCATTGACCAAAACCTAGTTCTAGGGCAACATTTGCTTTGCGAGACCTGTGAAGGCACTTTACTTTTCTGGCCATGTTCTAGTACACCAAGAGGAGACACTATACATTACTGTAAGCAGCAGTCTTTGCTACAGAAGGGAACAAATGATGACACAGACACCATTGAATCCATTTTACAGCAATCAGTGGTATCAAGTAGTCCCAGGAACTTGTCACTTCACATACATTTACTGTTCCATGCTAAGACTGATAGGTCTAAGCTGTGATAATCTGATGAACTGAAATGCAGTGTCATGAAGACTGCAGTGGTATTTTATGTTAATTTTGTTGAGACTCATTCTGTATAATTTTTTGGGAAAATCATTTAACAGTTAAATTATGATTCTGGCTTGTCTAGGTCCTAGTATCTTGTGATTGAACTGGTGGCTATATGTGTGCATCTGCTCACAGCTGAGACCTCAATGGTGATATGGCTATGTGATGCCGCAGGGCATGATTACATCAGTTGAAGACATCTTGGTTCCCTGAGAACTGAGTAGTAACTAAAAAAATAAGTTTCACCTGGGGAAAAAGACAAACTTCATATTAATATGCCATCTTTATTCTCATCAACATAAGATAGTCATTAATTTAAGATCACCACTACCCTGAGTCACCCAGAAGTGATCCTTACCAGCATAAAACCACCCCCCAGTCATCTGATAATCCCCTCACCAGTTTCCTCAATGTAAAGGTGATCAATAAATACTGAGGTTCAGCCTGCTTTGTGGCCTTTTGTTTTCCCAGAACTGGCCATCCCAGGTCCTCCTTGATTACTATTTGTCTCCTACTCTTTTGCTGGCAACATAACACCTTGCAGGAAATTGGTAACTCACTGAAGAGGTACCTGGTAATTTTTATATACTGTGTATCATCTGTGGCTATGGCACTGTATATCTCGTCATAATACTTTACTGTCAGCTACATAGTATTCTTTAATAAATTTCATTCCTGTCAAAACAACTACAGTAATATCTAAAGTTTGAAGATAACAATCATCTTTTTACCAATTCTCTTGAAAAACTGGCTACAAATACATTCTCAAACTTGGCTAGCCAATGCTCCATTCTGCTACATTTTAGGAATAATTTCTTCATTATTTTTGCTACCTTGTGTCTCCTTGTCTTCTTTCCCTAAGGATAACATATCCCTGACGTGAGTTATCCAGTCTTAAGTGGAAATCAAGCCTCCTACTTCCTCTGGAATGTTGCTGTCACCTGCAGCTAGCACTCATGACCCTTGTACCTGAAATCTCTTCCTCTTCCCTGGATCTATCCTCTCAGAAAGCAAAGTGGCCTGTATTCCTTCTCCTAATTCTTTTTTTTTTATCTCAACAGTTATTTCTTAAGTTGCCATTCTTATTTCTTTCACCTTCTGTTCCATCTCTCCATCACTAGTTCACTTGAAAATCTCTTAAATACAATACTTGCACTCACCAATTTGCTGAAGCTGTCCTTCAAACATCATTTATAAATTTCTACTGTATGAGTCTGCATCAGTTTTCTTATGCTATATTGTAAAATTCTTCGCATATTTGTTTACCTCATTTAATTCTTTTTATAGTAACTTTTAGTCATTGGCTTGCTCTTGTGCCACATTTTGTGCTCTCAGTCTTTTTGCCAAGTATTCTTTTGTCTTTCTTTAACCGAGACATTCTCTCTCTCTCTCTCTCTCTCTCTCTCTCTCTCTCTCTCTCTCTCTCTCATCTATTCTCCATAATCTGGCCTGTTTACCTTTCCAAATTTGTCCTAAAAATATCATCTGCTGTATGAATTCATTATTTTTCTTCTTAGGAATTATTATGTGCAGATTAATTTTTTTTTACACTTTACACAAAGACACGGCATTTGTCTTTGAAAAAGAAAGCCAAATAGTCACTGACTGAAATAATGCAGAAATTACGTGTAGCACATCTAATACTCCTAGATCCTAAAGCACAGAGTCTAGATCCCAGTCTTGTGCTGAGATACAGCCCTGCTGCAAATTTATGCATGAGAAAAGAGAGGTTGATGTGAAAATTATCAAGTTCTGCCCAGTAAGCTCAAGGTTGTGAGTTTGATCCCCAGTATATTAAAAAATTCTGATGTGAGTTTGTGATGCAATTATGTGGCAAAAGTGGACTCAGACAGCTTCAGAATTTGTTCAAACAGATTGACATTAAGGTCGTGAAACACAAAACTTCATTAGTCACACTGTACTACATACTGAAGAAAGATAGTAAATAGTCATGAAAAACTCAACAGGGAATTACAACACAATGGAATCTGTTTCTGCTATGGATAAATACCAATTACAGGATGATTTAGAAAGAAGATCAGAGCTAGTGACAACTCAAGGAAGCTTTATAAGAGACAAAGTATGGGTAAGAATTATTTAAATTAATATATACAGAGGTAATTCTGCAACATGTTCAAAAACTCAGAAATAAGACATTACAATCATTCAGTGGATCATAAGGACTATTATGTGACAAGGACTAGATGGGGTACACAGAAAAATGTGTCATGAGGTAAACAGTTGGAGCAGCTGAGCAGATTGAAAGTATATTTGAGGCTTCTACCAGCCACCCTGCATACTAAGTGTAAAACTGTAAAAAAGATAAAGTTCATACATCCTTGTTAGGATTCAGCTATGCATAATAGCAAGCATAAGACACTGGCTAACTCCTACATTTAGAAGCTCAAAAAAGCCATAGGTTCATTAATTTATCAGATCATAATCATAAATGAAAACAGTACAAATTCCACTAAGAGTGATTAAATTCTAGTTGGGAATATATACAAGTATGAGTAAAAAGGCAACTCTAACACATAGCATTGTGTTATAATAATGTGGAGTAATACGAGACCAAATATGGAAATATCACAGAAAAAGTTGCAGTTATGCTGAGAACCTGAAAGAAAAACAAGTATTATTCAGGTAAAGTGTAAAAAACATACCGAGCCTTCAAAACTCAAACATGTGTTAGGTCTTAAAATAATTTTATTATAATCTTATAATGTATATCCGATAAATTCTTTATAGGTGCATATTTGATTTGCCTGATATAGTCTAAAAAGGAGACCAAAATCAGTAGACATTATGATTAGGAATCATCAAACATCAAACCAGAGCATGAAACCAAAATATCTCAATCCATCTTGTTTCACAGCCCCCCCCCCTTTGTTCATGACTGATGCCTTCACATAACTGAATCTGTTTGTTCACTTCACTTTTTTCAGGACAACGAAAATGAAAGCATTTTATTGGTGATAATTTTTACTGGCCTAAAAAATAAGGAGAAATATTCAATGTGTATGCCATTCTGGTTAATTTTTTTGATGATACTGCAGATTGAAGCCAAGGCCTCACATATGCTAGGCAAGCAGTCTACCGCTGAGATACACCTCCATCCTTTTATTTTATTTTTGTGACCATATCTTGAATTTGTGTTTTTTCTACCTCAGTTTCCTGAGTAGTTGGTATTACAGGTATACATCACTCTACCTGCTTTCCAGGTAACTTTTGATGTAAAATGCATGTGAATATGATAGCTGCAATTCATTTTATATATTAATAATTAAGAGATAGAGATTTATACCAATACTATTGGTATAAACTTCACCAAAAACTTGTAGGATATAAAATTGAAGGAAATATGTGGACAGTTGTAGTTAGAAAATATATTGATTCATAACTGTAGTGTTAGATGAGGAAGATGTCCATGTAACACAGTTGATAGTATTTAGATTAGGAATCTTTACACTCTAAAGAAAAATTTTAGAAGTATTAACTGAGCAATTGTCTGCCATGAAGTGTAAGACTGGGGCAATATATATCAAGGATATGTGAATGTTAGTGTTGCCTTGGAATTAAAAAGAGCTTTCTTGGCAAGTTCCTGTTCACCATCCTAAGCCCCAGGAGAGTTTAAAATCATTGCTCCCAGTGGTCAAGTATCCACTCAGCTTCCAGCCACACTAGACAGGGCTCTGCAGGTTTTGGGCCTGCCTGAGCCATGCCCAATGACCTTCTTTCAATCTGGGGAACTGTGCTGCTAGAGGGGGGAACTGGAATCCTGGCAGGGGTGCATTCCTGCTCACCATACCAAGCCCCAGAAAGTTTAAGATCATCACTCCCAGTGGTCAAGGTCAAGCCCTGCTTCCAGCCACACTAGACTAGATTTTGAAGAGGAGATTTTGAAGCTTGACTAGATTACCCCAAGTGACCTTCTTCAATCAGGGGAGTTTAGAGCACTTAAAGTGAGTTCTAGCACATTGATCTTTGCCTGGGAAGAGCTTTGGATCATCAATCTCAGTGGTTAGGTGCCTGTCCAGCTTCCTGGAACACTGGAGGTGGCATGGGAGGACCTGTGGGCCTGACCATGCTCAGCAACCTCCATTCAGTCCCAGGAGCTGAGGGCATAGGAGACAATTTCCAACATGCCCAGGGGGAGCCTTGGAACCACACTCAAAACATAGAAATATAGGAAAATGACAAAATGAAAGACCAAAATGCAATCTCAAACCTCCACCCCATCCCAAGAATGCCTAGGAGCTATGTACCTAGAAGAAAATATATGACATACATCTGAAATACCTGAAATAATACCAACTGAAATAAAGAAACAACTCCAAGAAGCTTTAAAGGAATTCAAACTAGAAATAATCTCCCAGATAAAAGAAGAAATGATAAAAGTAATGAAAGAGGTGCTGAACAGAGATTCCTGCCACTCTCGACCAGCTCTGCAGGTCTTAGGCCTGTCTATACCACCCACAGTGTTTCTCTCTCAATCCAGGGGACTGGGCAGCCAGAGGTGAGTTCTGCGCACCATCCCAAGCCCTGGGAGTTTAAGGTCATCACTTTAACTGGTCTAGAAACTTCCCAGCTTCCTGCTACACCTGACCAGATCCTCAGCTCTTGGGTCTTCCTGCTCCAACCCCAGTGATCCTCTCGCAATCCAGGGAACTGGGGGGCCAGAGGTTAATGTCCCCACACCATCACAAGCCCTGGGAGTTTAAGATCATCACTCCCAGGGGTCAAGGAACCTCCCAGCTTCAGAAGACACTGGACCAGCTCCAATGATCTTGGGCCTGCCTGTGCCATGCCCAATGACCCTCTTTCAATCTGGGGAACTTGGTGGCCAGAGGCCCCGGGGAAACCTTGGAACAACACTAGAAACTGGGAAATATAGGAAAATGGCAAAGCAAAAGTCCAAGGTGCAATCTCAAACCTCCGGCCAATCCCAAGAAAGATTGGGACTATGTACATAAAAGAAAATACACACCTGAAATACCTGAAAAAATAGCAAATGAAGTAAAGAAGCAACATTGAAAAGCTTTAATGGAATTCATACCAGAAATAATCTCCCAGATAAAAGAAGAAATGATAAAAGTAATGAAAGTGATGCTGAACACATCTAAAGAAGACACAGTTTAAAAATTAGAGGAACAAAACAAAAAGATAGAATGTCGGGATGAACAAAATAAGAAAAACAGAAAACATGAAGCAGGTTCAAAGAGATATACAGGAAATCAAAAATTCCATTGAAAATTGTCAAAACTGCCTCAACAAATGTGAAGATAGAATTTCAGACCTTGAAGACAAGATTGCAGCTAGTGAACAGGAAAGGAAAGATCTTTTAAAAATAACAAGGACTCAGGAAATAACAATTCAACAGCAACAAGATGATGCAAAGAAAAACAACATAAGATTGATAGGGATAAATGAAAAAGGAGGGTATAACACAAATGATATCAAGAGGATATTTAGAGAAGTACTAGCTGAAAATTTCCCAAACATGAGAAAGGAAACTGACATCAGGATCAGTGAAGCATATGGAACTACAAATAGCCATAATCAAAATAAAACTATACCCAGACATATAATAATCACCATCCCAGAAATCCAACAAAAGAATAGAATATTAAAAGCTGTCAGAGAGAAAAGACAGATCACCTATAAATAAAGTCTATCAGAATCACAGCAGACTTCTCAGCACAAACAATGAAGTCAAGAAGAGCATGGAGTGAAGTATTTCAGATCCTAAAGGAAAATGATTTCCAAGCTAGACTGATGTACCCTGCAAAACTGTCCTTCAAAATGGATGGATAAATATGATACTTCCATGACAAAGAACAGCTGAAGAACTTCAAGACCACCAAGCCAACCCTGCAAAGAATATTGAAAGACAGTTTAGATACATTTAGGAAAAAAACACTAAGCAAAGTAGACAATTAAACAGAATGGAAAGATAAAGATGCAACAGCAGAAAGAGAACATGTCAACAATAAACCAATATATAACAGTTATAACCATGAATATAAGTGGTCTCAATTCACCAATTAAATGAAACAGACTGGCATAATGGATCAAGAAACAATATCCAACAATATGCTGTCTATAAGAAACCCATCTAACTCAAAGGAAACTCACAGACTGAAATCATAGGATTGAAAACAATACTTCATGCAATAAGAACCCAAAAAAGCAAGAGTAGCCATTCTGTTTGAAGACAATGTGAACTTTAAACCAATAATGATTAGAAGAGATAAAGAAGCTCACTACATACTTTTTAGGGGAAAACTTCAAGAGGAAGAGATAACTATCTTAAATATATATATGTACCAAATTCTAGAGCATCCAGTTATATAAAACAAGTATTAACAGAAATGAAAAATCAAATTATTAGTAACACAATTGTAACAGGAGACCTTAACACACCATTGACACCAAGGAACAGATCAACCAGACAGAAAATCAGCAAAGAAATAACAGAACTGAATCACACATGTGAACAAGACTTGATAGATATATACAGGGTGTTCCATCCAACAACATCAGAATACACATTCTTCTCAGCAGTGCATGGGTCATTGTCTAAAATAGACCATATATTAGCTCACAAAACATATTTAAATATATGCAAAAGAGTTGAAATTACCCCTTTCATGTTATCAGATCATAGCATTTTGAAATTAGAAATTAATGATAAAAGATAGCAAAAATCACACAAAAAGATGGAAACTGAATAACACATTCTTGAGTAATAAGTGGATCACAGGGGAAATTAAAGAGGAAATTAAAGAATACCTACAAGCAAATGAAAATACAAATACAACTTACCAGAATTTTTGGGATGCAATGAAAGCTGTCCTCAGAAGAAAATTTATTGCACTGAGTTTCCATATCAGGAAAACAGAATGAATACAAATAAACAACCTGATGCAACACCTCAAACATCTAGAAAAAGAAGAGTAAGTCAAGCCCAAAACCAAAAAAAAGAGAGGAAATTATAAAAATCAGAGTAGAAATTAATGCAATAGAGACCAAGAAAACAATCCAAAGAATCAAGGAATCAAAGAGTTGGTTCTTTGAAAGAGTAAATAAAATTGATAAGCTCCTAGCCAACCTAATTTAAAAAAGGAAATAAAAAGCTCAAATTCATGCAATAAGGAATGCAAAAGGTAAAATCACTATAGACTCTGTGGAAATATAGAAGATCATCAACACCTATTTCAAAAACCTCTACTCTCATAAGTTCGACAACACAGAACAAATGGACAGATTCTAGAAACATGTAATATACTGAAGTTGGCTCAAGAAGATGTAAAACTGCTGAATAACCTAATTTCTATTAATGAAATTGAAAATGTAATTAAGTCCTTACCTACAAAGAAGAGCCCATGCCAAGACGGATTCACTGCGAAATTCTACAAGAAATACAAAGAAGACTTAATGCCAACACTCCTCAAATTCATCAATGAAATTGAAACAGAAGGAATTCTTCCTAAGTCATTCCTGGAAGTAAATATTACTCTAGGAACAAAACCTGAGAAAGACCCAACTAAAACAGAGAACTACAGGCTAATCTCCCTAATGAGCACAGATGCAAAAATCCTCAATAAAATATTGGCAAATAGGATGCAGCAAATCATAAAGAAAATTATACACTACAACTAAGTAGGATTCAGTCCAGGCATGCAGGGATGATTCAATATATGTAAATCAATAAATGTAATCTTGTATATCAATAAAGCCAAAAGTAAGAATTACATGATCATTTCTATAGATGTAGAAAAAGCTTTTGGTAAGGTACAACATTCATTCATGATAAGACCCTTACAGAAAATTGGAATAGATGGTCTTTACCTCAGTATGATAAATGACATCTATGACAAACCAACAGTGAGTATTATATTGGCCAAATGGCCAAAAACTGAAGGCCTTTTCCTTTAAATCAGGCACAAGACAAGGATATCCCTGATCACCAGTCCTATTCAACATATTATTGGAAATACTTGCCAGAGTAATTAGATATGGGAGAGAAATAAAAGGGATAATGAAAGGAAAAGAGGAAGTTAAATTATCATTATTTGCAGATGACATGATACTCTACATAGAAGACCACCAAAACTCTGTTGAAAGTCTCCTAGATATAATAAATTCAGCAATGTAGCTGGATACAAAATCAATACTCAAAAATCAATAGCATTCCTATGCACTAACAGCAAAATCACTGTGAGATAAATAAGAGAAGCCACATCCTTCACACTAGCATCCAAAAAAATAAAATACTTAAGAATTAATCTCACAAAAGAAGTGGAAGATCTATACAGGGAAATTTGTAATACCCTGAAAAAGAAATCGAAGTGGATCTCAGAAAATGGAAAGACATCCCTTGCTCATGGAAAAATAAATATTGTGAAAGTGACCACTTTCCCAAAACTGTTATACAGATTCAATGCAATCCCAATAAAAATACCATCGGTACAACTCATAGATCTAGAGAAATCAAACCTAAAATTCATCTGGAACCAGAGGAGACCTAGAATACAAAGACAATTCTCAGCAGCAAAGGCAAGGCAGGAGGTATCACAATACCTGACTTCAATTTATACTACAAAGCAACTGTAATAAAATCAACATGGTACTGGAATAAAAACAGATCTGAAGATCAATGGAATAGATTAGTAGATACAACTAAAAACACACTCAACCACTTTAACTTTCATAAAGGGGCCAAACGTGTACACTGGAAGAACGACAGTCTCTTTAATAAACGGTGCTGAAAAAACTGGCTCTCTATATGCCGAAAACTAAAACTAGACCCATGCCTATCACCATGTACTAAACCAAAATTTAAATGGATCAAAGATTTGAATATTAAAACAGAAACACTAAATCCATTGGAAGACAAATTGAGTAAAAATCTTAAAGACGTAGGGGTGGATAGAGAATTCATGAACAGGACTCAAACTGCACGGGAAATACTGCCTACATTCAATAACTGGGATCATGTCTCATTAAAATGTTTCTGCATGTCAAAAGAAATCTCCAGCATAGTGAAAAGAAAACACACAAACTGGGAAAAAGTCTTAGTGAACTGTCCCTCAGACAAAGGACTTCTGTCTAAAACATATAAAAATTAAAAAAATCAAACCCCTGAAATTCAAAGATCCTATCCAAAAATGGGCATCTGAGATGAATACACAGTTCTCAGATGAAAAAATAAAAATGGCAAATAAATACATGAAAAAATGTTTATCATCATTACTCATTAGAGAAATGCCAATTAAAACCACACTAAGATTCCACCTCACTCCAGAAAGAATGGCCAGGATCAAGAAAACTACCAACAACAAATGCTGGAAAGACTGTGGGAAAAAAGGAACTTTCCTTCACTCTTAGTGAGAGTGTAGACTGGTACAACCTCCATGGAGGTCAGTCTGAAAATTTCTCAAAGGCTGGGATTGGATGTTCCATTTGATACAGCTATTCCACTTCTAGCCATATTCCTAGAAGAACTGAAAAAATTATACCACAGTGATATATGTGTATCCATGTTTATATCAGCACGATTTGTAATAGCCAGATGTTGGAAACAACCGAAATGTCCAACAACTGAGGAATGGATAAAAAAGTTGTGTTATTTTTGTACAATGGAGTACTACTGAGCTATAAAGTATGATCACATTGAGATATTTATAAATAAATGGCTCCAACTTGAGACCATACTCATAAGCGAAATAAATCAAACTCACGTGTATAAATACCGTAGTCTCCCTAGTGTTAGAAATGGTAAGAGTACATGAAATTTATGGTAATAATGATTCCCCATGATTGCTTTGAAGCTTTATAATATTTCCATTCATTAGTTGGAATGGTTTTATCCCAGGTTATTTGATTTTATTATCTGTGATTCTATGAACAGCTATTTTGAAGAAAACACATTATAATAGCCAGTGATGATTTAATATCATATTGATTTGAAGTCCTACCATACTTTTGTTCTTCTGTTTCCATTGGTTCTATCATATGGTACCTTATTGGATTATCATGTGTGATAGTATAAACAAATTTTTTATGGACAGTGAGATAATATAGTAACCATTATTTGTTTTCTGTTAGTTGATTCTGAATGCCCTGTAATACTTTCATTCTCTTTAATGGTTTTATACTCTTTTGGTATGCTTGATACTATTGTGTATGAAGATATGCTCAACTATTTCAAGGAAAGAGACACTATGGTAGCTTCTGTTATATCGGGTTGTCTTGTGGTGAAATACTGTGTTGCTTAAATTGTTCTGCTCTGATCTGCTTTGTTACATCCTCTTATCTTAATCTCCTTAAAATAAAAAGTTGTTAAAAACAGCTTTCCTTTGATCATGGACAAGAAAATTAAAATCACAATGAGATGTTTAGTTATTAGCAGATGTGGAGCACTCAGAGTTTCCTTAAATGGCTGTGCTAGCTCCAGCTAAACATGTGTATAACTTTTGACTTAGCAGTTAACACTTAAGACTATAGATACAGCAAAATAATTCTTTATGAGTATCAGAATACATGGGAAACTCATGAGTACCAGGATGTATAGGAAAATTTATAGCAATATAATTCTTACTAACCCTGAGCTTGATATATAATCAATCAAGAAAAAAATAAAGATGGATTTCTATACAGCGACAACAGTAAAAAATTATTGTAATTACTGTAATCTACAATCACATTATTATATCTTATATATTCTGAAAGGAAAGTGTAAAACATCAAAAAATGAATAATATATGATTTTACTGCAATAGTATTTAAAATTTTTCTAAACTCATCTGGTAAGTAGCTATGTATGGAGAGGGCTTTTGAGGTGTTATCTCTTTCTTGACATGGGTTGTAGTAACCAAGTATATTCATTTCATACTAACTCATCCACTATGTCTTAAGATTTACACATATCTGGATGATTGCATGGGAATCAAAATATATCAAAGAAATGAGCCCAACAATCCGAACATATGCATTATATTAGGTGTATTCATAGTTTACACACGTTTCATTTTTCAAATGTGATTTGTAAAACATAAAATATTATTTTCAAAGTGTGGAAGATCAAATTTAAGGATCAGATTTTCTTTGACAATGTCAATAAAGTTAGTTAATATGCTGTCACTTTTATAAAACTTCTCCAATGCCAGCACCTGAGTCTTTGCCTCCAATTTCCCTGTCACTATCTGTTTTCGGAAAAGGGTTTTACATACTTGTAATACATCACCAAAATTCACATAAAGAGATCACAGTTAAAGTTCAAAATAATTAGGTGCAGAAGTTTGAAATAGAAAAATTCTAAATGGGAAATACCTTACCAAAAAAAAAAAAAAAAAAAAAAAAAGCAGGAAATCTTGGAGACAACAGTAAAAGAAAATAGTTTCCTCTCCCTTCTGTAAAACAGTGAATGTTAAAAAGTGTGAGAAGAGTTATGTTTCTACAGTTATGCTGCCTGGATGATGGTTGGGCAACCTGAGGCACAGGTACAATTTAAAATTTTCTAGTATCCATAAAAACAAATAGCAGAAAATGAAGAACTTGAAAATGATATTTCAGATAATTCCATAAATCCTGAATATTATTATCTTAATGTGCAGTCAACTTTAAAATATTAATGTAATATTTTCCACTTGTTTAATGTGCTAAGTCTTAAGTCTAGAGTGAAATTTATGTCGATAGTACATCTTAATGTAAATTGTTAATTTTCATCCATTAGATTTATATTTAAGCCTTTATTTAGTTTTCATAAAATTTATAGTTGAAAGGGTAGATTAACATATATAACTCATTCAAAATATTCTTAAATATGTTCTAGTAAATGAATGAATTCTCAGTTTTTAAAAGTATATTTAAGTGAACTATGATTTCATAAAGTTAAAAATTCCTAGCTCATGAAGAAAACCTTTACAAATTTTAAAAGCTAAAATAATGTTTGCATCTTATAAGATAACAGAATGAAACTAAAAATCATTAGCAAGAGGAAACACAGAATTACACAAACACATAGAGATTAAACAGTTCAAATTTCTATACAGGCCTTTAAAGAAATGAGGAGGAAAATTTAAAATTCTTAGAATTAAATGAAAATGCAAATATAGAACACTAGAATGTCTGGGTTAGAATTAAGGTAATGCTAAGAGAAAAGTTTATAGCTACAAGTGACTATCAAAAACTCAAAAAGGTCTCAAAACATAGTCTAATGATGTATCTTAAATTCCTAGAAAAACAAGAACAAGCCAAGACAAAACCCAGCAGAATGAAAGAACTAATAAACAGTAGGCCTGAAGTTAATGATGTAGTGACTAAAAGAACAATACACAGGCTAAAGGAGATAGAATTCATTCTTTGCAAAGAAAGAAGCTGTCTTAGACTGCCACAGCTGGGCCTGCCCATTCTCAGGAACATGTGAGCCACCCCAGCAGGCCTAGGTCACCTGGAACTTCTACCCTGGGCTCACCCCTTGCTGTGAACACCTGGGACACCCAACAAGACCTAGCTGCCTTGGACTGCTTGTGCTAGGCACGTCCCTCTGTTGAAACACCTGAGACAACTGACAACTGCCATGAGAAAACCGGCAGCACAAATGAGCTGCTTCAGATTGCTGCCACAGGCCCTTCCCTTGGGGAACACACCCACCACCTGGACCTAGAACTACAGTTGGTCTTTGGATCCAACCCTTTCGCCCAGAACCTTGAACTACAGTGAATTATCATGCTGGCTGGATGGGAGACTCAGGAATCCCACACCCAAACACAAGACCTCAGCAGACTCCCATTCAGTGTGGTGAGTTTGTCCTTCAAATAGAGGTCTGCAGTGGGTAAACAGGAGTGGAAGTGAAACTCTCTCCAACTGTAAGGCCTTGATGAACCTGGCAAGAAAGTGCAGAGAACATGAGACAGGTTGAGGAGTGTACCAATAAGGCCTCCACCTAACTTGGAGAAAATTAAAAGAGCTTATGAGACACCCAGTGACACCATAGGGCCTCAGATGACACCAACACTATAGACAGAGAGATCTGGTGATCTGAACAACCAGAAGACATAGTTACATCAGGAACTATGAATTGACCTACATCAATACTTCTAGGCTAGTTAGCCCAGAAAGAATATGGTACTCACCCATAGGCCCTTTAGTAGGAATTCAGGTGACTGGCTCTCCTTTACATTGTGGCACCCAGCAATTGGACAAACATCAACCATACAGTAGGACCCTAAAATTCACATTAAGGACAGTTGAGACTGTTGGGATTGAAAGACAAAATATTACCCCAGAGGTGAAAATGACAAAATGAAAAGCCAAATGCCATTTCAAATATCTAATCCATTAGGAGCAAGTATAGGCAATATTGAAATACAGCTTTAAAAGTCATACATCAGGAATCTCTGAAAAGTTAGCAAAAGAAGTAAAGAAACAAATCCATGAAGCCATAGAAGAAATAAAATTAGAAATAATGACTTATATAAAGACAGAAATTACAACCTTAGTAAATGAGTTGCTCAACATAGCTAGAGAAGAAATAGATTTTTTAAAAAAGCATAGGGGAAGAAGCAAAGATGACGGATAGATAACAGCAGGCTACAAAGGCTCCCTGAGACAGTCAACTTAGAATTCAACATAGTACAGTATGGGGAGTCCTGAACAAAGGGAGATGAATTCTCTTGTTCCAAGAAGAAACTAAGGTGAGAAAAACCAATCAAACACACAGTCCTGGTGCTACTATTGGAACAGGTGAAGGCTCAGTGCTCCTGCTGCAGTGTCCTAATCTGAGCACTGGTAACTTACCAAGTCCTCCAAAATCCAGCTGCTTTGACTCATTGGAAATGCACTTGCACTGAGGACAGGAGTCAGAGAGTGGAATGAAGAGCTGAGCTAGCAGGGAACCTGCATTAACCTGTGGTGAGTGATGGGAATAAAGCCATTCCACAGAGAAGGGGGCCCCAACAGATGACATTCTAAGACTAGGCAGGCCTGGCAGGAGCAAGGGGCAGCAGAGACGTCAGTCAGTTATTCAAATGGTATTGGTGGAATGAGGTTGGCCTGGGTCACGTGACCTGTCTGAGACCCAATAGGTTATCTGAAATCAATTCCCTATGGTGGTGGTACACACTAACACAGTGACGCCCTCAGCAGGTTGATTGTCCTAGAGGGGAGGGCCCAGCATACACTGCCCCTGTTTGCAACTCACTAACACATTGCAGTGGGAAGGGTCACTTAGCCAGCATGCTTCAGAAGAATTGTAACCAACAAAGAAGGAAATAGGGGTCTCCTGGAAGAAACAAAAAATGGGAAGAGGAAGCAAAAAGAATAAGTCCCCAGGTCCCAATGAGAATGTTGAGCCAGGACAGGTAAATAAAAAGGAGAATAAGGACAGCAAACATGCAATATCAGACATGGCAACAGTGAACGTAAAGAGATATCTTCAGGACCTCATAGATGAGTTTAAAAGGGAAATATTTAGCCAGTAAAGCAAGATATGAGGAGATTAATAAAAGAGATACTAAGCACCCCTCAAGAGGATACAGATGGAAGAAAGAAGGAACTCAAACAAAGGAGAGAACCATATGATGAAGAATATAAAGAAAATATAGAATACATGAAGTAGATTCAAAGAGATTACCAGGAAATTAAAAACTCTATGGAAAGATGACAAAACTGTTTGAAAGAAACTAAGGATAGGTTATCCAAACTGGAGGACAGGTTTGCAATATGGGATTATGAAAGGAAAAACTTTTGAAAAATAACAAGGAAACAAGCAGTAATAATACAAAGGCTAGAAGATGACAAGAGGATGTATAACTTGAGAATAAAGAATGTAAATGAAGAAGCAGGGGTATAAACAAAGGAACTACAAAGGCTATTCACAGAAATAATTAAGGAAAACTTCCCAAACATAGGAAAAGGGAATGATATTCTGATGTATGAGGCATACAGAACTCCAGCCACCTACAACCAAAACAGAGCCACATCTAGGCATATAATAATCCTATAAAGGAAGACCCATTAGAATCATGGCAGACTTCTCAATACAAACCATCAAGTGAAGAAGACCCTGGAGCAAAATATTCCAAGCCCTGAAAGAAAATAACCTCCATCCCAGATTGATATACCCTACAAATCTGTATCTAGAAATTAATGGAGAAGCAAGATGCTTCCAAGACAAAGAAAAATTGGGAAATTTGCGACCACCAATCCAACTCTACAGAGAATACTGCAGGGTATTCTAGAGAGAGAGAAAAGTACTAGGATTCCAGGAACAGTGGCAGAGAAGTCTCAATGAATGGAGAAGAAAACAGAATGAAGCAGACAAGCAGACAACTGATGATGGAAAAAGAGTATAACAGAAATGAGGCAGAGAAGGTTGGTTATAATCTCTAACATAGATGGCCTTGGTACTCTAAATTTAAAAATACAATTAGATAGGAAAATGGTATGTTATAACAGAAACCACTGAAATCCTACTGGGGACTACTTTGAGAATATACCTTATAAGAAACTGGAGAATGTAGAAAAAATGAATACAGTTCTAGGCACACATAATAAACCAAAAATGAACATAGAGAATTTAGTAAACATCAGATCACTAGCATGAAGGAGGATTGAAGTAGTAATAAAGTCTCCCAGCAACAACAATAATAACATAAAAATCCTGGAATTTGATGGGTTCATTGCTGAATTTTACCAAATTTTTAAGTGAGTAATGCCAATGCTCTTCAAACTATTCCATGAACTGTTAAGGGAAAGATGCTTCCAAACTCATTCTATGAAGCCCAAATTACCATTATGTTAAAACCAGTGAAGAATATAACAGTAAAAGAAAACAGCAAACCAATATCTTTGATTAATATAGATGAAAAAAACTTTAATATTTACAAACCAAATTCAACAACACATTAAAATTTCACAATTCAACAATACAATAAAAAAATCGTACTCTATAATTACATTGACCTCATTCCAGTGATGCAAAAGTGGCTCAATATGCACAAATCGCTAAATACAATACACCACATAAATATTAATCAAAACAAAAATCGCATGGTAACCTCAATTGATGCAGAAAAAACTTTGGCACAGCTAAAGATCTTTTCACAATGAAAGCTGTGAAGAAACTTAGTTTTGAGGGACCATTCATTAACACAGTAAGTTCTGTATACAACAAGCCATTAACCATTAACACTCTACATGGGGAAAAACCTGAAAGCATTTCCTTGGAAAGCGACAAAGCAAGGATGTTCACACTATGCAAAACCAATACGTGTTGAAGAAGATATAGGAAAAAAGAAAGTCTTCATCCTTGTTAGTGGAAGTGTAAATTATTATTGCCACTATGGGATTCAGTGTGAATATTTCTCAAAATACTACAAATAGTGCTATCATTTGATCCAGCTATACCTTGATATACAGTATATAGAATTAACATCCATATGCTATAAGGATTCTTGCATATCAATCTTATGGCATAATTCAACATAGCCAAATATGGAAAAAGCATAGCTATCTATAAACAAGTGAATGGATAGAGAATATATATATATATATATATATATATATATATATATATTCACTTGTTTTTGTATAGTTATCTATAAAAAGTGATTGGATAGAGAATGCACACACACACACACACACACACACACACACAGTGGATCATTGTCCAGCCATAATAAAGAACAAAAATCTGTCACTCACAGGGAAATGAATGGGTTTGGAGATCATGATGTTGAAATAAGACAGACTCAAAAACAGAAATATTAACTGTTTTCTATAGTATACAGGACATAAAACAGATGACAAGAAAGTAAAAGAAGCTAATTCCTGAATAAGAGGAAGAGAATAAGGGAAAGGAGTATAAACACAGCTAACAGGCGGGATTCCTATGATCAAAATCTATTACCTGTTTGAAATCCCCAAAAATTGATGCTACAGGGAAGGTCAGGGTAAGGAGGGGCATGGGAGTTGAAAATGATCAAAATGTGTCTTGTGTATGTACAAAGCTGTCAAAATGAAATCTAGTAATCTGAATAACTGATGTGTAATAATAAAACTATGTGAAAAAGTAAAAATTCCATTTCTCAGTTATAGGAATTATGTTTCATGAGTTCTGTAACTGCCTATGGCTCAGGGTGCTGTCTTGGACTTCATGGATCTATAAGAATGGGAGCAGGACTACACTAGAAGGTGAATACAGAGAATTTAGGAGTGATCTACTGTCTTGAA
Organism: Cavia porcellus; assembly: GCF_034190915.1. Lineage (NCBI taxonomy): Eukaryota > Metazoa > Chordata > Mammalia > Rodentia > Caviidae > Cavia > Cavia porcellus. The sequence continues at coordinate 28,713,624 of NW_026947495.1, read as the reverse complement.
GAGGTCTCGGTGGAAGAGCTCTTTTATTTTACTTGTGACAGGAAATCCTCACAAAATCAAAGATTTGATTGCATGTTGGAATGTGATTTATCCATTTGCCTAGAATAGCATTTTTACTATTATACTTTTTTTAGCCCTCCCATTCCTTCTTAGGAAGTCAATGAAACACAGACATTATTTTTTACAGAGAATCATTATAATGCACAGAACAGATCTACAGAACTATTAGAGTGGACAGTGTGAAAGGCTTGATTGGTAACATAATCAGATGTCCAGACACACATGTCTTTTCTCCACTCAAGGCTTTCAAGCATAAAGCCAGATCCTAGAGATTTGCCTAATATAAGGTCTTCAGAGAGAAATATAAATCTATCAGCATTTTTAGTGTGTATACAAATTATGTGATGTTAAATAGATTGTGCATATATGGGAGAAAATACTGAAACAACTTGTTCAAAAGTTCTTCTGGGGTTGGCATAGTTTCACGATGTAGTTCAGGTGGGCCTTGAGTTTACTATGTAAACCACCCTTGTCTTGAACTATCAGTGATCCTCAGCCTCTTGAGTACTAGAATTATAGGTATATGCTACCACACTCAGTTCTCATTTGTTCAAAAAGTCCTTAACATTAATTGAGAAAAGATATTTCAGGACCAAAGAATATGATGCAGTGAAAATATCCATGTTAGTAAATTTGCTAGCTAAAACAGCAAATATTAAACAGAGAGTGAAACGTGGTAAGAGTTGTTGTAAGTACCAAATTGGCATTATAGACTATAGACAGTATGGTAATTCTACATAAGATTGTATTAATTGTATGTCCTAATTATATATCCCATGTAATTTCCAGATGTTAAAAATGTTAATTTTGTGAGCCAACCTGATCATTTTTCAATCTTTACTGTTTAATATTATTCCTTACAATTGGTTGGCATGATATAAATGTTTTCTTTCTGAACTCAAATACATTGTAAATTAAGTAAGTAGCATTAAAAAAAATAAAACCTACTGTTTTTCTTTAGCTGAATAACCATAGCACATATACTAACAATGTTTAAGAGAGTTTGATTTCTCAGATAACAAATGAAATTTGTAGTTTCAACATAAAATATATGTTTGAATATCTTTAGATTTGGAATTTTAAATTGAAATCTTCTTCAATCTGTAAGCAATACTGAGATATTTCAAGTAAGTATTACCATATCTGAATGTTTCACTTTTTTTCTATATAAAAATTATGTATGTATAAATGTACTTATCCTAATATAAATTAGGATCACCTCTGATATCCACTGTATACCCTTACAATAGATGGCAGAGCAAGATATAGAGCTTGATTTATATTAAGATTAGAATTTTAAGTTTTCAGTAGTATAAAAATAATCAGATAATAAAGTACATAAAATGAGGTGGAACTTGGCTCATAAATTTAGTTTCAGGATTTAATATAGAAAGGATGTCATTAAATAAAATACTACTAAGTTTTTAAAAATCTTTATTTAAACAGGGAAAAAAGCAAAACAAAAAGGGTAGAAATAATACAAAATTTCAAAAAATAAACATGAAGAAGTCACTAGTTGATAAATTACATATTGTCCTATTAGAAATAGTTGTTCAAGTTTCAAAATTAAAACAAAAAGTGGACATTCAAACGGTGAGAGTGTAAACAGTTCTGTTCAACAATGTAAAAAACTTAGTAATATGGGTATCTATCTTACACACTTGTGGTCATTTTTATCTCTATCTAGTATGTCTTTCAATACTATTTCTAGGGTTGGTTTGGTGGACATGAATTTCTTCAGTTGTTCTTTTTCATGGAAGTATCTAGTTTCTCCATTAAATTTGAATGAAAATTTTTCTGGGTACATCAATCTGGGTTGAAAGTTGTTTTCTTTCAGGGCTTGAAATACCTCACTTCTAGCTCATCTTAACTTGAAGGTTTGTGTTGAAGAGTCTGCCATGATTCTAATGGGCTTTCCTTGGTTGATGAATTGTGTCTTTTCTCAAACAGTTTTTAGTATTCTGTTTTTATGCTTCATGTCTGGGATCTTAATTATTACATCTCTAGGTGTAGACTTATGTTGGTTGTTACTGTTTGACATTCTATATGCTTCACTTATTTGCATATCAGATTTTTCCCCATGTTTGGGACATTTTCTGCTATTAGTTCTGTGAATAGCTTAGTTATGACATTTCTGTTGACTGCATCTTCACTGATGCCTATTAATCTTATATTGTTTCTCTTGGGAACATCTTGAATCTGCTGGATTGTCATTTCATGCTGTTTTGTTGTTTTTAATAGTTCTATCCTTCCATGATCGCTAAGTGATGTCCTGTCCTCAAGGTCTGAAATTCTATCCTCAGCTTCATTTAAATGGTTATGCCAGCTTTCAATAGAATTTTTTGTTTCTTGGATGTCTCTTTGAATTTGTTTCATGAATTCTGCCTGTTTTCTACATTGTTTAATCAAGGTTTCAATCAGTTTTCCATGCTCATGTATTTTTTTTAAATATTTCTTCTCTAGATGTACTGAGCAACTCCTTTACTAAGGTTGTTATTTCTGTCTTTGTGTGAGAGATTAATTTTAATTTTATTTCCTCTATAGCCTCATGGAGTTGTTTTTTATTTCACTTGCTATCTTTTTAGAGATTTCTGGTGTGTAACTTTTGAAGTCCTCTATTTCAATATCTCTTACACTTGCTCTTGATGGACTAGAAGTTTGAGAATTGTGTTGGAGACCACTATGAAGTGACTGTGAGCAGGATTTAAAATTAACTAATTGGCTTGCTATGTTTATCTAAGAGTCTGTCCTAGGACTCCCCCATTGCCTGGTGATGGGAGCTGATTCATAGTAACTGAGCCTCTATGTATGAATCACTGGTCCTGGCTGAGGCCTGTAGTGACCTGTGAGGCCAGAGATACCTCAAAAGACAGCTGAAGACACTTTGGCTCCAACACTAACTAAGTAAATAGAGACTTCAGCTGAAGGAATTTCACTCCTGCAATTGCACCCTTACCATAAATGTCATCTTGGAGATAGAACAGTTCTGCTAAATTGGAGTAATTTACTACTTGGAGAAGTCTTTGGAATGACTCCCAAGGTCTTACTCATTTCTCATATTTTCCTCAGTTTCTCTGCCTTTTGTCCTTGGTCCTAATAAAAGTGAGTTGATCCAGAGAAGTCTTTGTTTTAGCCTGTGGAGTCTCAAGCTCAACTAAAGGGTTTTGATCCTCCTGGATCCCTAAAACCATATAACTTGTATCATTTTATTTAAACCCCTGCAGTACACTCATTTGGGATATCAGGAATCTAGGTCATGACCCAATAAGATTGCACTTTGCTTTTTTGTTTTGCCATTGCCCCCTTAAGTTAGTATTTGGTCTTTCAATCCCACTAGTGACAACTGTTGGTAATGTGTAGTTTAGGGTCCTGCTGCAGAGTTGATATTTGTCCAGTTTCTAGGCCCCACAATGAAGAGGTGGGCCATTCACCTGAATTTCCCCTTCAGGGCCTGTTGGGTGAGTCTGATATTATTCATAGGCTGACAAGCCTGGGAGTAATGATGGAAATCAACCCTTAGTTCCTGCTATTATGTCTTCAAGTTGTTCAGTGTCACCATATCTCCCTGTTTATAGTGTTTGTCTTGGGTGGAACCTTACTGTGTCTCTGGGTGTCTCATAGGCCCTTGTAATTTTCTCCAGGTTGGGGGAGGCCTTATTGATACCCTCTTCAACCTACCTGATGTTCTCTGTGTCAAGGAAGGACTCACCCACCCTTTTGTCAAGCTCAACAACGGCCTACTTCTGTGGGGGTGCTCCACTATTGCTCCTGTTTACCCACTGAAGATGGCAAACTGTATTCCTATTTTAGGGGCAAACTCAACTCACTGATGGAAGCCTGCTGAGTTCTTCCATTTGGATTAGGGGTTACTTAGTCTCCCCTGGATACAGCATGGTTAATGCACTATAGTCCAAAGTTTTGGGGGGAGATGTGTGAGCTGAAGATCAACAGCAATTGTAGGTTCAGGAGATGGGGGCATCCCCAATGGCAGCAGTAGGACTGAGGAGGTGCCGTGCCACTGGCTTTAGTTACTGGGTCCTGAGAGGTGGTCTAGCAGAAATGTGAGGGTTATGGGAGGGGCCTAGGTCTGGCCTTGCCTGGTGCACACCACTGGCTGTAGTCCTAAGTTTTGTTAGTTCATCAAAGAGAATAGTTTTTGCTGTCATTGTTTGTCTTTTCTTTTTTTATGCTTTAATTTTGTAACTTGGACAATTACTTCTAAGATAACAATATGTAATATAGCAACTAGTGATGATTTCTTAATGTTATTTTTTTTGAAATTTTGTATCATTTCTACCCTGTTTTCTGTTTTGCTTTTTTAAAATAAATTTAAAAATACTAATTTGGGGGTATGGTAAATAGTTTTACTAATAGGATATTAGTGAAAAACTTTCAGCAAACAAGGAAGTGTGGCTATGCAGTTCCTAGATACAGTGAAGTATCAGAATTTTAATGTGTATGATCACAATAGAGTTCACTCAGGAAGTGGCCACAAGAAAAAGTTAAATACACAGAATAAATTAGCCATACAGAAAGACAATTCCAGGCAAAAGAAATGCCAGTAAATTGTACTTAAATTTCAAGCATTCTCAATATGTTCAACAAAACTAGTATGTCTGCAGTTGAGTGAAAGTTAGAGAATTATATAAGATGAGATTAGAGAAGTAAATGGAAGCAAATGTAGACTCTTATAAGTCATTATAAGAAAAGGTGTTTTGTCTGGAGGAATGTCATGATGTGACTTCCTATTTTTAAAATACTTCCTAAGATAGTCTGTAAGTAGACAAAGATGTGAGTTGGAAGGAACCCAAACCAGAATTGATGGTTTTATGACCACAGTCACTGCAATGGAACTGGTGAGAAATCATTTTGTTCCAGATATATTCTTTTTTAAAAAAATTATTTAAAGAGAAAAAAAAAAATAAAACAGAAAAAGGGTAGAAATAATATATAATTTCAAAAAAAAATAAACATGAAGAAATCACTAGTTGATAAATTACATATTGTCCTCTTAGAAATAGTTGTTCAAGTTATAAAATTAAAGCATACCAAGTGAACATTCAAACAGTGAGATGGCAAACAGTTCTATTCAATGATCCAACAAAAACTTAGTAATATGTTTATCAATCCTACACATCTCAGCATCCATGCAGTTATATCCTTTAGAGCACTTCCCCCCCCCCTTTTCTTACAATAGCAATTACACATTTTGGGTTTTATTACTCCTACAGGTCTTACTACTTTTTACACTACAGACACAACATGATATTTATAAGTATGATTCTTACTTATTTCACTTATGAGGATAGTCTCAAGTTACCTCCATTTACTAGGAAGGCCTAAGATTATCCTTTTTTTATAGCTGAGTAACAGTCCATTGTATCAAAATATTACATTTTTTTCATACACTCTGTGCTTGATGGACATCTTGGTTGTTTCCAAGACTTAGCTATTACAAATTGTGCTTCTATGAACATGGGTGCACATATATTACTGTAATATGATGTTTTCGTTTATTTGGGAAAATACCCAGGAGGAGAATAGCTGTATTGAATGGAACTCCCAATTCTAGTCTTCTGAGAATTCTCCATACTGTTTTCCACAGCGGTTGCACCAGTCTACCCTCCCACCAACAGTGTGTTCCAAATATATTCTTAAGGTAGGAAATAGAGTATTACTGATGGTGTTTGATGGATATGGGACGCATAATAGAAAGACAGGAGTCACAAGATACCACATAGCACTGTATTAATGTATATAATTGTATGTTTTATGTATCAGCTAAAATAAAAATTTAATTTAAATTATTAAAAAAGATTAGAATCTTAAAAGTAAGAATAGTCAAGTACAAACTGAAGATAGATCAGATATTATGTAAGATCTCTTTAATATTTAATATTTTTAATATTTTATGATCTTATGATTATAAATGGTATGATTTTGTTCTTTGTGATCCTCAAAATCTGAATATTGAAATAAAATGGGCAAATAAGAGTTTAATACTTCAATTTAAAATTTATCATGGCAGAAAATTTTTCCCTTTTAGAAAAGCAAAGCCAGAACCAGCTCTCTGAGAATATGCATTGGCTCAATGAATCAGCAAATATTTTTGTACTAGGATACATGGCCCAAGTAAGAGAAGTGTTAAATTATTAGGCTTATCTCCTTTGAATGAATATTGTATTTTCAAAACTCATTAAACCATAAGCCTTTACTTTTTAATAAAAAAGGGAGAAATTACTGGAAAAAGGTTCCTTTCAGCTTGATCTGGTAGGTGGAAGTAACTAGTTATTCTGCATCCCCTCTGAGTCTAAATACTATCTAAGCATAGACGTTATGTGCTTCTCCTTAGATGCTTAGAAATGAAGCCCTTCATTAGCTTTCCCTCTGACAGAAATATTGTGGCCCTACAGACTAAGCCCCAGTCCACGAACAGCCATTATTGCTGTGCCACTTGGAAGCTACGTCTATGCCTAGATGATGTATTCCTTGCAGTTCATATATCATTTTTCCACCCTGGGCCGGAAGGGATGGGATATTAACACTCTATTTCTGTTTATCTTTGTACACAGTAAGTGGACTTCTGTTTTTATTGTTTTCAGCTGTATTCTGCCATCTGCTAAACAAAGTGTTCAAAAGCAAAAAGTACATCTGTGTGCTTTGAACACAAGGTGTTCAAAAGCAAAAAGGCCACCACAGAATGTTTTTAGTGTACAAATTTTCAGATTTTCTACCAAATCTTGAGTTCTGAGAGTTGTACTTGAAAAATCATAGCTCTTTTTGTCTTGCTTTATTTTGTCCTATTTTTAAAAATATTACTAGAAGATTTTGATGCCACTGACGTGGATCAGATTTTCTAGAGTGTTACTATTGATCTGCCTACAATTACTATGATAATATTAAGAAGTGATTCCAAATAAATCACAATAATGATTCTAAATACAGAAATTTCCAAAGCAAATGTCACTAGAGAAGTCTAATAAGCAAAAGTTACCAAAAATACTCTTGAAAATTCAGCCCAGATGTGATATTTAGTAGATTTGTAACTCACTAGGAATCTATGATCTGCCATTTTGAGACAGTGAGCAAAGTTCTGGTTAACTTTCTATGGGTCACTTTGAAATAACTACCTATAGCTTTATCTGCTTTACTTTTGATAACCAAATGATCAGCTTTGCTGACTCTTTAGAGAACATGATTTTTGTTAGTTTATTTTCATCATCAGTAATTGCTGATCCTTGCCAAGGTTCACTGAAAATGCCAGCTGTACATTCTTCAAAATAATTCACATCAATAACATGAAGTTGAAAGCCTTCTCTTTCCTTTCTTGGCAGCTACAAACTGCTGACTCACACACCTTTCCCTGTCGAGTGTGTTTAACTTCATATTGCAGCTTAATAGTTTCATTTCAAAACAAAGACTGGAATTTGGAAACTTGGGGAGAAAGTGCAGTAGGTGAAATGAAAGTTTCAATATGTGTTTCCATATACAGAAATCTTAAATTACTTCTAAATAATACACAAGCTATGACATGAGGCTGAAATGAATCTGCGACAAAATGTCTTATCCAGACCCAACTTTCCATCTTTTCTCTTGGGAAATATAGAAAAAGAGCTGACTTTGTGGAATGCTTTCCAATTAAAATATCTCCATTTTAAATTCAAACTTGTCACTTATGTTTCTGAATAGTACAATAAATAGAGCTGATTTACTCCTTATTTCAGCTAAAATCTGGGCTTTTTATTAGTGAAATATGGTGCTATGAAGCCAGTTACTTTTTTAAAATTAATTACATTTGTTGGTACACTTTAGGTATACAGAATGATCACATTCATCATAGTGAATTTGTACCTATAAGTGATGTGACTTGATTCATTTTTTCCAATTCTCCTACACTTTCCTTTCAACTCCACTTCCCTCCCTTGTTTAAAAAAGCTTTTTCTCCATTTTTGCTTTCCTTTCTCATTTTTCTTTCCTTCCTTTTCCCCTCACCCTTCCTAGTTTCCTTTCCTATTTGAACATTTTCTTCCTATTTCACAATATATAGTAAATATTTTGTTTCTTACTTGCATTTTTGGTTTTCAACACTAGAAAAACACTGCAGTATTTACACATTGTCTGATTGATTTCAGTTAAGAGAATGGCTTCAAGGTGCATCCATTTGGCTGTTTACTTTTTCAAATTCAATGTTATAATTTTAGTCTCTGTTTGTCAGGCACTTAGAATTATTACATTGAAAAAGGAGAAGGTCCATGTCTGGAAACTCTCTGGTGGGGTTCCCTCATCTCCAACTCTGCAGTGAAATCGTGAAGTCAGTAAGCAAAGTCAAAATAAAAGCACAGGTACTATGAATTCCTAAAACAATGAACAATTCTTGTAAAGTTCTGATAAAAATATAAATTTTCCCTGGATTTATTTGAAAGGCACATTCCTAAAAACTGAGTAATTATTAAAGCCACACAAAAATACTTTGTTTGTGTTTATATGCAAATAGAGTTACGTTATTGATCTCTGTCATTATAAAAAGAGTTTTTATTTATGTGATATCCACTGGGGCACTCAACATCATGTATGGTGCTAGACTCCTTTACTATGTGAAAATGTGATATTCACTGGGGTTTTTTGAATAACTTTAGCTCTTATAATTTCTACCTACTAAACTGCAGTAGTGACTACTCATCACTGTAACAACCAAAAACATTTTCCCTGTTAGTTTCCAAATGCATCCAAGGATGCAGTAGCATTTCTCTTAAGATCAAAGTAATGAGGAAGAAAATGCAGTATGCATAGCCTCCGCCCCTACCACATACTGAGAGCAAACTATCCGGAGTTTATTAAGTAGGATGATACAGTATAGACTGAGCCTATATTTTGAGGCAAATCCCAATTTTGGTGGTGTGGGGTGTTAAGCAAAATGAAATAAAAAAGTTACAGATTTTGAATGAGAAAATTTAAGCTCCAATTTTGAATTCAGCAGCTAAGTGTTTTAGGGCAAATACTATCCAATTCTGAGTCTCATTACTCTTACCAATAAAGTGGAGGTAAAAATAGTCACTGTTCTACCTCTTTCACAGGACTGCCAAGAAAATGAAAGTCATTAAGGGATCTGATTTTTGTCAACTTGTTGGTTATAGCCATGCAATAACTCTTGATATTCAGAGATATGGTAAGGATGAGGGAAGGTAAGTCAGGAACACTATCAAGTCACTTATAAAACTAGAATTCGCTGATGAGTTCTTACTGTTCAATAAAGGGTGCTTGTATCAGTGCTTTACTTCTAAAGATGTATGTTGGATTCTGTCCTTCAGTCTGCCCCTTGAATACTTTTCCTATGGCACACTTTCCAGGGCATGTTCTCTCCCTTATTCTATAACCTCCTCTCCTCTCCACTAGCACCTCCAGCCTATTAAGCTATGACTTTCCCACCCACTTATTTCCTCTACTTATTAACATGCTCTTTTTTACATGTGCTCTCCTTGATGAAATACTTTTCTTCTGGATTCTAAGAACATACTTTAAACCTTGCCTTCACATAGGAAATCAAGATGTGTTTATTCCCATCATATTAATTTATATGAGAATCATTTCCTAAACAGTGCTTCTACTTTTCTAATCTCCCAGTGATAATTAAGAAGGCCTTGATAGTCCCTCTGAGTCAAGAATTTGGCTTGGATAGCTAAGAAGCAACCAGGAATAAAGTACAGAAGACTGAGCTCCCAGATACCTAAACAAAAGTAGAAATACAGTTACATAAACAAAAGTAGGAAAGCAAAGAGCCCAAGAAAGGTTGGAGACAGAGAGAGAAAGTTGGAATCTGTTGCAGAATTTTAGGGTGCATTGGGTGAGCATATGGAGCCACTTGTCTGGATCCAGAAACTATTCATGCACTATACAGATTTCCTTGGATGACACTTTTCTTGTAATCTTAGACTTGACTGAAGATTCCCTGCTTGCTGTGGGAGCAGGGTTCTTGGTGCTGGCTGGATAGTAGCAATGATCACCTATGTGTTCACTATGCAGAATTTCCAATGTAGAAATGTGATACAAACCTTAATTCATCTAAATTTACCAATGCTCCAATTCTAAACTTTTGTAGTTGAGCCTTTGTAAAAGAAAATGCTGGATCTGAGTGTTAGGTCTAGGCACTGAGACTATGACAATAAGATGACTGCACGTCATCAAAAAGCCTGAGAAGGCAGAACTGATGCAAGGTTGCTCACAGGTTATGGTATCAGAAAGATCAAAGAAACTGTGGTTCTCAAAAATGAGATAGGCAATTAGTTCATGTTTCAGTGTGGTAGAGGTGTCTATTCTATTTAATTAGATTTCAGGTAATATGTGTAAGAATTGGAAAATGATCCAAGGTCTTGGGGAAAAGGGCATAGGAAGGCTCTGGAAAAGAAATAAGTGGATGGCAATTATTAGCAACATACTCTTAAAACGGCACTTACATGGAAAACTATGATGATGTATGATTATCAAAGCTGAGCAATGGCAGCTGTGGTTAGAGAAATCTCAAGGCTATATGACTTGCTTGCCTCAGGAGTAGCAGTTAGGTGGTGTAGGTGGCACAGCTCATCTTAGACTCCTAATAATATTGCATCAGGTGTAGCAGTTGCATACTACACACTGGTCCAAAATGGCTCAAAAAAAAAAAAAAAAACCCAAACAAACAAACAAAAACCACCAAGGCTGAGCCTGTAAGCTGTTATCATCAATTCTACCTGGTATGGGCTATCTCGTGTGCCTTGGCAAAGAGAAAACCCAGTGGCCCTTTGGTGGGTTTGGATCTAAATGCACTCCTCTCAACTGCCCCATGTAGAAGGTTACTACAGTCCAAATATGGAGGCCATTTCAATACATTCGGAGTAATGTATTGCCTTCCTGTTCTCAAAGACATAGAGATAGATATATTCCCTGGTCCGGAGGAGTATTTGGATCATGGCCACTTTATCTTCATTGACTCCAACTTTACAATCAGCTCCCTGACTTGAGAGAAATCTTTCCTAACTCAAATCCTGAATTCATCCCACAAAACCCTAATAAGTGTTAGAGCTTACGCTTATCCCTGCACAGGCTCAGGCAGATCCACAGTGGGAAAAATGGAACTATATGCAAGACTCACTCTCTAACGCATGCTTTCTCTGTGGTCACTTTAGACCTCATTTTGGAAATTTTTTTCCCATTTTCTATGTTTTGTTATGAGTACACAGCAGAAGTTTGCATGGCCACTGATGATACAACAAGACTTTGATATAAACAGTATTGAGCAGAGATTCACAAATCTAAGGTTTTAGAAAAATCTGCCATTGAAATGAACATTTAGATAACTTAAATTTTTTTGATCATCAGATTTTTCAATGAAATTAGAATGTGATAATTAGACCATTTCATCCTTGAGTTGCAATAAAAACCAAATGATAATCTAAATACAAACTTTAAGAAGAAACAGATAGAAACTATCCACTCATTCATTCATTCATTCTGAAAGTTAATAAACCCCTAATTATGTATCTGGAAGAATTAGGCCCTGGGGATACTAGTCAAGTGAATTAATCAAGTATAAATAAAATAATCATTCTAACATTTTGACAATGGCAATAAATTAGGAAAGGTGTAGTTTATTTGATGAGAGAATCAGTTTCTTTATGATGACTGTTAACTGGGCTATGAAAATTTAACCGGATAAAAGGATAGAGGGGGAAAATATTAGTGACCAGAAAGAGCAAAAGTCAAGGTAAAGTAAGCCAGATACCAGTAAGCCAGTGAAGTTGCATCAGGGAAAATGATGAAATAGTAGAGGATACGGTTTGGGAAGAAAATATACATATCTTGCTTTTTTGTTCAGAATAAGGTGATTTTGCTTTGACCTAAATGCTGTAAAATTTTGAGAGTCATGAGAGAAATTTGGAGGACAGTTGCAAGATCAGATCTGTATTTTTTTTCAAATCAGTAATACAAGGCTCAGTAGTATAGGCTGAGAGGCTGCTGGCAGAGAATTAATGTGTACACCAGCCATCTCCCACAGAAGGGCCTCAAAGTTGTCAGCAGCCTCCTATTGTTGAAGTTCACCTTATACTACACATATCCCCTGGGTCTGTCAAATCCACAGCTTGGGGAGAATGTTTGTCACATCGCAAGTGTGGGATAATCTCTAAGGCCTTAGCATATGTTTCAATCAATAGCTGTCATTTTCCTAGGATAGTTATTAATTAATCCAGCAGATAGTTGGAGATCTCTGTCTCAGTAGCACCACCACAAAAATCACCGTGTCATTTCTGATGGCCCTACTGATGATCATGATGGCCTTCCTTTAGTGACTATTGTGTCTCTTCCCTACGCTGGAAGGACAAAGATGCAAGTCTTGGCATTGGGGAAGGCAGTGAAAACATTACACCATTTGCCTCCAATTCAGGTCTTCTCAAACATGTGGCAGAAGCCCAGTACATCTGCTCACAGAACATTAATCTGAGTCTGATCCAAATCTCAACAGGCCATGATTGTTCTCTTCAGATTCTTCTCACGCACCTGCCTGGCACAGAACATATCTCTGTTAGAAAACTACTGGGTGGTCACATCTACAATTGGGAGTTTGGACAAGATGATTTTGGCTCTAAATTATGAATACTTTCTATCTTGTCATAGATAATGTTGTACTTGGCATCAATAATTGCTTGGTAATCCTCAACTGTTTGAGCTCTGATTTCCACATTATCCTTCTCCGCTTTTAGCTCAAGTTCAGCATTTAACAAGGTAATCACAGGACTATTGTACTCTTGAAGTTGCATTTCAAGCACAGATAAAAAGAAAGTATTCAAGAATGCAACACCAGCTGCCAATAAGACTTCTGCTCTCTAAATTCCAATCATTTTAAACTATAGCAAGTCATTGAACATCATGATTGTTTGTATCAACCACCATCATGGTGAGTGGTTTCCTGCTGAGAGGTCAACTTGGAGCTCAGGGCCACCATGGCATATTTCTCTAGAAGCTTCCCCTACTCCAATCTATCTTTCTTCATCTCTGTCACAGTGATTTCTTTCTTCTTCCCAACTGCCAACACAGTGGCTGAGATAATGATCTGAGAGTGCAAACCTTTGTCCTAGTATGGTTTCACCTGCTTCAGAAACTTTATATCTGCCAGGGTCATGGAGACCATCATCAACTTTTGCATTCTGAAATTTGTCAAAGCCCATTAAAGTCTTTGGTGTGGACAGATGGCAATAAGTAGTTTCTTAACAATGGCTTTGAAAGGGTTTTGGCCCAGGTCGGACACAGTAACTAAAAAAGCCTCTGCTGGAACCAAGGAGCTCAATCTCCCCCTCCCTTAGGAATCTACTTCTGGCACCAAACAAAGACCAATGGGCTACCTGTGCATCCCTAATGCCCCCTTAGGTTCCACCCCAAGCTGAGGCTACTTATGTGCCTCACTCCACGTGTTCCACGGAGAGATCGCCAACCCCAGGTTGGAGATGCCACACCCTGGGAGGTCTGGGGTGTCTTTCCCTGCATTCTCAAAATAAAGGTCATTTATATTTCATCTTTCTTATCTTTTTGGCCGCCGCCGGTCCCCCACAGTTCTATCATATGGTTCCCTGACTGGGAATGGCAGATGAGAGACTCCTGGGGCTGGTTCCCAGTTTTGAGTCCCCTGCTGTTCAGAACCAGGACCAGGACCAGACTGCATCCTGCATTGATTCCTCACTTCTACACTAAGGAGCTGTAAGCTTGATCTGGCCCATGGATCAATCCATGGGGTGTACCTGGAGGGGGAACGGGGATGAAACAAGACAGGGTGGGAGACAAAGAGAGATGGACGCAAGTCGAGAGAATCCGATCAAGCCTCATTTATTCAGAAAGTGATCACATCTTTTATAGTCCTAGGGCGGGCTGGTGGGACAGGAAGAGGCTAGGGGGATGAATACAACAGGGTCATCATCACATCCAGGTATATGACGTAAGCAGGAGAGGATTATGGTTACTGTAGGCAGATGCATTATGTGCCCATAGGAGAGAGAGACAGAGAGGCAGCAATGGGGCGGTCACGCTGCTCCCTACATAAGCTTGTCACTGTCAGTTCACAAACAACACCAACCCAATTTACCACAGGTGAGCAACTTCCAGAGTTTGCCACTAGGCCAGGCCCAGGCGAGTTTTCTCCCCCTTTCCGTGGGTTCCTGTGACGCTCTTATGTCCTCACCCCAAGGCAGGGTCTTTCTGGGCAAACCTGTGTCCACACTGAAAAATCTCTCATGTCCTTTGGGTTTGGATAGCCCAAGGCAGAGTTTTCTGGACCACCCACAGTGAGAGGCCCTCACGTTCTTTCTAGCTTTCTAAGTTCTCACGGGCAGAGACAGCCCAAGACAGGGTCTTTCTGGGCAGCCTGTGTCCACTCTGGACCGCCCATACTGAGAGACCCTCATGTTTCTTAGAGCTTTTTAAGTTATCACAGCAGAGTTGTTACTCAATCCACGCAAAGTCCACTCATAATATTGGTGATGGCCAATTATTAGGCGTTTGGAGCCGTATTAACCGTTTAGTCTGTAGTAAACAAATGACGACTTTAAGCTTGACAGACCACGGCCCGTTGCCTCATCTAGCCCATAGGCTAGACCCCACACCAGATTTTATCTCGGGGACCACTTCCTGTCCCCCCCCAAAACCATACCTATCTATGGCTTATCACACTGCTGACAAGCTTACAAAACTCTCTATCTTTAAGCCTTCGTTTGGGGAATGTGTCCTTTCCCGCCAGTGTCCCCGTCCCTTTGTCTCCTCCAGATCCCTCCCCTTCCCCACACTTAAAGAGATAACAGCGTCTTCCCTTGCAGCCTTTCAGAGCTTTCTCAGTGTCTCCTTTCCTCCCTGCTTCCCCTGCCCCGCCATGCTGCCAGCATCCCTTTGTTTCCCGTGCTCACCAACCCATTCCCCGTGGAGATAAAAAATGAGACCAAAACAGTGTTAAGAGATACCTGCAAAACTGCTTTGGGCTTTAGGCAGTTTTTGGCTTTCACACAGCCACCCCCAACTCCACACATGGTGTCTCAGCTCTCATGCGGCCAGGTCCATGCATGGTTAGGCTTTAATGCTGCGCCCTAATCCACGCTGTGGGTTCAGCTTTAATGCCGAATACTAAGGCGCATGCCCTGTGAGCGACTCCTCCACGTGGTGATTTGGCAGCTGCTGGCTGTGTGCCTCCCGGAGCTAGGCCCCGGCTTCATGCTGCGTCAGGCCACCTCCCAGCCCTGCCGCTTCAGCTGGCACTGGCCCCCCATCGCCCATGCGCCGTTGTCGCCTCCACCTTGTGCATTTCTGTGTGCCGTCCCAGCCCCTTCCTCCCCTGTGTGCCATTGTTGCTGCCGCCTTACACGTTTCCGGGGGCAGTCTAGTCCGCCCCTGTGCACTGTGTCCTGACACTCACCCTGCCCACTCTGCGTGTTCCACCTACAGGCTGCATGCCAGAGAGGTCCCAGCCCCCGCCCCCAAGTGCGAGATGCTCTCTCTACAGGCACGCTCTTGTCTGCTGCCGCAGACAGGCACAATTGATAAACTCATTGCTGATCTGACACTGTATTCACGTTTTCAAATATTAAGTTCAGATTGTTTCTGCTTCCTTTTTTGTGTATGTGCCCCAGCTATGATGAACATTTTGTTTTAGATCCAGATAATTATAAATTCCTTTTTGCTGGAAACCACTAGCTCTGTCCCAAGACAAGAGTTTTGTTAAAAGTTTTAATGTTGTCTGAGAAACAAAATTTTATTTATCTTGGTTCATAGTACTGCAAATAACAGGTTTCAAAATAATTAAAAGTGTTCAGAATTTGACAGTATTAGATCAGTTTTGATAGATTTATTCATAAGATTGGTAAACCTTTACTGTAAAATGTTTCCATTAAAATGAGATTATACTCCAAAAAAGAAAGGGCAGACTAAAGCCTTTTTGAGCAGACTAAAGCCTTTTTTGGGCAGACTAAAGCCTTATTTGTTAATTCCACACGGCACCCTAAAAAAAAAAAAAAAAGCTGTGTGCCATCCAGATAAAGTCTGCTCTCTGATCTTAAATGCCACACAGGCCCCTCAAAAAGGGCAGCAGGACCAGCACTGCAGCACAAGCCAAACTTAAACCTTATATATATGACATAAATAATATGTCAGTTCATAAAGTTCTCTGGACCTTGTCCTCCTTATGGGAAGTCATTACTAAGGTTATAAATACCCTGTTAAATATATTAAACTCCTGCATACTTACTTAATTCTACTGTAGTCCAAGTCCCAAACAAAAAGGCAAAACTTGACCTTCAAACTTATAGAGATCTTAATATGATTTTTCATATTTTAACACTTGTGACACTTGGAGTTCTGACACAGGCAAACTTACACAAGGTGAAACTGTCTGCCCACCCCCCAACCCCGGACCACACTCACATGCAGCAGAAGACATTGGGCAAGAGAGAGTGCCCCATCCTGGCATACTTTGACACCTTACTCCAGGGCTGCTGGACTGTCTTAGCCACCAGAAAGTGGGTAAGCCATCCTAAAATGCTAACACTGCCAGATTTGTTGCTGACAAAAATTGCTGCTGAAGACTGAAGGGGTTCAGGGCACCAACAGCCCCCTTTGTGGGTGTCCGTCTCAGAGTCCAAGTCACATTAAACTCTCAGGTAAAATGTTCTCTATATTTGTGGACATATAGGCCATATGTACAGAGTTCTTCCTGAGTTTTCAGGCTGCTATAGTAAGTCCTCAATCTCTATGACGGGGTATTGGAGGTCAACCTATGCCATTTACAAACAGGGCCTATTTCGTGCAGGTCGCAGACCTAAATCTTAAAATGCCTTTTATACAGGCTGACTTAGACACACTGAGGCCTCAACAGCTTCCACCTGTTATCACTAGTAAAGCTCTCCTCAGTGATATAAGACCACCTCCTTCCTTTCTTATTCACCAATTTCTCAGGCAACCCTGGTCAAGACTGACAGATACATTTTGTCTTCTCACTTTGTTTATACTTTTTCAGGATACATGAGAGCCTTTCCTACAATAAGGAAAACTGCTGATATACTTGCTAAAGTTCTGTTACAACAAATCATTCCAAGGACAGTGATCATAGCTGCTAGACTGCCATTCTGGTTTCGCATCACTCAGGCCCTGGATCTGACCTCCTTTTCCTACTCATCTCTGCCTTACCGAGGCCTCATGGCCACAACTCACAGGTTGTCATGTTTTGTTATCCACTTTGGTTCTTAATTTCTTATGTTCTATTACTGATCATTTTTACAGCAGGTCTCTTAACAGTATTTCCTACAGACCCCAACATCATACATACCAGAGACAAGCCTTACCTTCAACCCTTTTAACTTTTACCCTTTCAGATGGGGGAGTAAGCACCTCTTATAACTTCTCTGCTCCTAACCCCACATTTATTTTTCAGAATTCTGCCTCATTGTGACAATGTTTCTACCTCAACATGGTCCTGATATAATGATATGTCTCAATCAAAGGCACCTTTCCCTCTACCTCACCTGGGTTCTTAAATATGACAATACCATGTCTCCTCATAACATCTTGTCTCTTTGTTTTTCCAGTCTAACTTACATGCATTCCCCAGTGAAGTTGTCTTGGCTAAAATACCTGGCACCAGCTTCTACCTGGGCATCAACCATCATCCCATCAACTTGCCTAGACCTCAGTACAGTGCCCTCTGCCAGCAGGAAGCAGTTAAATAGAGAAGTCTTTGCCCCTTTTCATAATAATCATAAGATGGAATATGAAAGGGTTTTAGCCCAGGCTGGACACTGTAACTAAAAAAGCCTCAGCTGGAACAAAGGAGTTCTATCTCCCCCTCCCTTAGGAATCTACCTCTGCTGCCAAACAAAGACCAGTGGGCTACCTGTGCATCCCTAATGCCCCCTTAGGTTCGACACCAAGCTGAGGCTACTTATGTGCCTCACTCCACATGTTCCATGGAGAGATCACTGACCCTGGGGTGGAGATGCTGCACCCCAGGGGGTTAGGATATCTCTCCCCGCATTCTCAAGATAAAGGTCATTTATGTTTCATACTTCTTATCTTTTCAGCTGCCACTGGTCCCCCACAGTTCTATCAGGTTTCATCATTAGAAATTGCTTTCTTACCTTAATCATCTGCTTTAGGCTTCTCATGCCACAGTGAGGAGAGTACTTGTTGCAGCCTCAGAAATCACTTGAACATGCTCCTGTTACCCATTAATCAAGGGAAGTCTTAGGAGTTATTAGTCCCCTCTTTCTACAAGCTAACTTTGGTGGGCATCATGCTCCTCTTCTGACTTCATGTCCAGACTGCCCAGCATCCCATGATGCTCCATGTCAGAGAAGTCTCCAAAAGATTTCCAAGCTCAGATTTGTATATTAAGACTGTCCCTCTGAGGGATATCTGGCTTCACACCTTTTTAAATCCCTTGACTTCATCTTACATGAACCTCTCCATGGACTTCTTAGTCTGGAGGGATGGTTAAACTACTCGGAAGCAGATACATGTAGGTTTAATTTCTGATATTATTATTCATCAATTATGTAACCTTTCAGATGTATTTAATCTTCAGGTCTCCATATTCTTTTTTTACCAGTAAAAATGATTTCAATTTTTAAGATAAATAGAAGAAATATGGAAAAATATAAAGTTATTTAGTTTGAATGGAGCTGTTTATCATATAGAGCTTTTAATTTTTTTAAATACTTGAAAAATTTTAATACAGATTTTGAAAACTACTATAAATGACATTTTAGAGCAATTTTAAGATTTACAGAAATCTAAACAGATAGTACACAATTCCAGGCTACCTTCTATCTACTGTTCAGTGTCCTGTATAATGAATATCTTGCCTTAGCATTGCACATAATTAAAATTGTGGGTTCAAATTG
This sequence comes from Cavia porcellus, assembly GCF_034190915.1. Lineage (NCBI taxonomy): Eukaryota > Metazoa > Chordata > Mammalia > Rodentia > Caviidae > Cavia > Cavia porcellus. Next base: position 28,694,665 of record NW_026947495.1, on the reverse strand, counting down.
ATAGATTATCAATTAAAGTCCATGGTTTGCATTAGTGTTAGCACTTTGTTTTATGCTAGTCTATGAATTTTTACAAGTGCTTATTGATATGCATATATCATTACTATATAATAAAGAAAAAATCATTCTTCTAAACATCACCTGTTTTAGTTTTTATTAACATTTCTTTTCCCCCTAGAACCAATAATGTTTAATGTCTCTCTAAATTTGCTTATGACAGAATGTCATGTTGTTGTAATAATCTAATACATTGTTCTTCTAGAATGACTTCTTTCACCACACAGTGTTCACTGAAATTTTCTTTTTATTTTATTGAAGAAAAGGTAAAAAAAAGTCATGAAAAAATAGTAGAAGAATAACAACACAATACATTTCATATTGCCACGTTCAAAATAGTTACTCAGAGTACAAGATATGGAACTAAAAATTTTCCAGTTGATACTAGCATAAACCTTCCTTTTCAATGAACTAAGTGACACTAATAGCATAATTAACTTGCATTTTTCTTCCTCTTTCCTTCCTTCCATTCCCCTTTACTCCATCCTAGTTCCTTTTTCTATGTAAACAATTACTTTCCATTTTGCAATATCTACTATACATTTAGACTTTATTTACTCTTTCAATTTCTCACACCAGGGAGGCAATACAATATTTACAAGAGTCTGATTCTTTTCACTTATGTTCTCAAGTCTCACCCATTTACCTACAAAACTGTCAAACTTTTCCATCTTTATGGATAAGTAGTATTCCAATGAATAAAAATCACATCTTTTTTATCCATGGTTAATGGGCATTTGTGTTGTTTTCAAGATTTATCAGTTACAAATTGTGCTTCTATAAACATGGGTGCACATATATCACTGTGGTATAATGTTTATAATTTTTCTGGGATGATACCTAGAAGTGGAATAGATGGGTCAAAAGGAATCTCTAATCCTAGCTTTTTGTGGAAGGTCCATTCTGACTTCCACAAAAGTTGCACAGTCTGCACTCCCACCAAGAGTTGAGAAGGATTTATTTTTCCCACAGTCACTCCAGCGTCTGTTATTGGTTTGATTCTTGATGATGTCCATTCTTTCTGGAATGAGATGGAATTTTGGTAGGTTGTAATTTTAATCTCTCCAATATCCAGTGATGTTGAACATTTTTTCATATATTTATTTGCCATTTATATTTTCATCTGAGAAATTTGTATGCATCAGGATTGAAATTTTACTTTTGGGTTTCTGATTTTTTTTTAATTCTTTATATGTTTTAGCTATAACTCCTTTGTTGAAGGGAGGATTGGCTAAAGTAAGAGATTCAACTTTTTGATTCTTTGAAGTATTTCCAATACAGTCTGCGTTTTGTTCATGAACTCACTATGTATACCTATGACTTGAAAATTTCTACCTACATTCTCTTCCAGTAGATTTAGTGTTTTTGTGTTAATATTTAGATCCTTGATCCACTGTGACTTTAGTTTTGTGCATGGTCATAGATATGGGTTTAGTTTTAGCTTTTAGTATGTAAAGAGCCAATTTTCCCACCAACATTTATTAAAGAGGCTATCTTTCTTCTAGTGAGCATGTTTGGTCCCCTTGTCAAAGATAAGCTAGCTGCATGTGTTTGCAGCTGTGTCTGCATCTTCTCATCTGTTCCACTGATCCTCACATCTGTTTTTGCTAATACCATGTAGATTTCACAGTAGCTTTGTAGGTTAATTTCAAGTCAAGCATTGTGAAGTCTCTTGCCTTGCCTTTGTTGTACAGGATTGCCTTTTCTACTCTAGGTCTCTTCAAGTTCCAGATAAATTTTAGACATGTTTTCTCTAATTCTGTGAAGTATGCTACTGATATTTTGACTCAGATTGCATTAAATCTGTATAACAGTTTTATGAATATGGCCATTTTAAAAATGTTAATTCTTTTTATCCATAAGGAAGGGATATCTTTCCATTTTATGACATCCTCTTCAATCTCTTTTATCAGGATACTGTAATTTTCAATATACTGCTCTTTAATTCTTTTGCTAGATTAATTTCTAAGTATTTCATTTTCCTTTTGGATACTATTGTGAACTGTCAGGATTCTCTAATTTCTTTCTCTGTAATTTTGCTGTATGTCTACAGTGATGCTATTATTTTTTGATTGTAGAATCTGTATCCAGATACATTATTGAATTTGTTTATTAAATCTACAAGTCTTTTAGTGAAATTTTTGGAATTTTCTATAAAGCGTATCATATCATCTGTGAATAATGGTAACTTTTTCCTTTCTATCCTTATTACTATTATGTCTCTCTCTTGTCTAATTGCTCTGGATAATGTTTCTAGAACTATATTGATTAGAAGTGATGACAGTGGACATCCTTATCGTAATTCTCATTTTACAGTGAAAGATTTTAGTTTTTGTTCATTTGATATGATGTTTGCTGTTGGTTTATCATAGATGGCTTTTATCAGATTAAAGTAGAGATGATCTATTGCAATATTCTTTAGGATTTTTTTCATGCATGAGTGTGGGGCTTCATCAAAGACCTTTTCTCCATCTGTTGAGATAATCACACAATTTTTGTCTTTGGATTTATTGATATGTTGTATTACTTTTACTGATTTGTGTATATTGAATCATTCCTGCCTCCTGGAATGAATGCCAGTTGGTCATGGTGTATACTGTTCTTGATAATTTGCTGCATTCTGTTTGTTAGGATTTCACAGAGGATTTTTGCATATGTGCTTAATAGGGAGACTGGCCTATGGTTCTGTTTTTTGGTTATGTTATTCTATGGTTGTGGTAACAGGGCAATACTTGTTTCCAGAAATGAATTAAGGACAATTTCTTCCCTTTCAATTTCACTGAAGGATTTTTTGAAGTATTGGAATTACAACTTCTCTAAATTTCTGGTAGAATTCAGCAACAAATCCATCAGGACCTGGGTTATTCCTTTGTTGGTAAGTTTTTAATTATGTTTTCAATTTCATTAACTGTTATTGGGTTATGCAGGTTTTTTACATCTTCTTGATTCAGATTTGGTATTTCATACATGTGTAAGAATCTTTCCATTTCTTCTGCTTTACATCCTATGTGTACATATTTTGAAATTAGGCACTGACTATCTTCTGAATTTCCATACATTCTTTAGTGATCGCATCTTTTTCACTGCATGAATTTGAGTTTTGTCTTTCCTTTTTTATTATAAGGTTGACTAGGGGTTTATCAATTTTATTTTTTTCAAAGTAACAACTCTGACTCATTGATTCTTTGTATTTTTCTGTCTCAATTCTGTTCATTTCTGCTCTGACCTTTATAATTGCTATTTGTGCTCCTTCTGTTTTCCCAATATGAGAATTCACTGCTGTAAACTTCCCTTTTAGTTTTCTTTCATTGCATCTCATACGTTCTGGTGTATTGTGCCTGTATTTTCATTTACTTATATGTATTACTTAATTTCTTCTTTAATTTCATCTATGACTCAGGTTATTGGGGAAAGTGTTACTTAAATTCCAGGTGTTTATGCCACTTTTGTGATTTGTTTTGTCATTAATTTTCAATTTCATTGCAGTATGGTCAGATAATATGTGTGGGATAATTTAAATTCCTTTACATTTAGTTAAGTACGTTCTATGGGTTAGTATATGATCAATTTGAGAGAATGTCCGATATGTGCCTTGAAGAATATGCATTCTGTTATTGCCTGGTGGAACACTCTGTAAACATCTACTATTTCTTTTCAGATTCTTTTCAGTTCTGATATTTGTTGATTTCTTGTCCAATTTTTCTCTTTGTTACAAGGGACTATAAGGTCCCCCATCACATTTCTGTAATGTTTGTTTGATTTTTCATATCTGTTATGATTTGTCTTGCATAGTTTATTGCTACCACATTTCATGCATATATATTTATGATTGTTATCTCTTCCTCTTGAATTTTTCCCAGCAAGTGTATAGTGACTTTATTTCTTTTGATTGTTCTTGATTTGATGTTCAAATTATCTGCAAATAGAATAGCTGCCCCAACTGTTTTGTGGTTTCTTGTTGCATGGTAGATTGTTTTCCATCCTGTGAAGTTCAACCCATGAGTTTCTTTCTGAGGAAAGAAAGAAAATAAGAAGAAGAAAAAAGAATTTATTTTTGAGTAAAGTGTGTTTCTTGCATTATATTGTTGCATCTTGTTTCCTCATCCATTCCACCAGTCTAATGTTGTTTTTGGAATTGTGGTCATTTTTATCTCTCTGGAATATATTTTAGTATTCTTTATAGGGTTGGTTTGGTGGTCATGAATTTTTTAAGTTGTTCTTTGTTAATTAATTTTGAAAGTTAGTTTTTCTGTGTATATCAATCTGTGTTTGAAGTTGTTTTCTTTGACATAGTTCATTAAAAGGTCTTTTTTACTTGATGGTTTGTGTTGAGAAGTTGATCATGATTCTAATGGACTTTATTTTTAGGAGATCTGTTTCTATTATCTAACATTTTAATATTCTGTTTTGGGGCTGAATTTCTCAGATCATGGTTGCTATATGTCCTGGTGTAGGTTTATTTTGGTCATGGCTCTTTAAAGTTCTATATACCTCACTTATCAGTATGTCAGCATCTGTTCCTATGCTTGGGAATTTTTCTATTACTTCAATAGTCTTTCTATGTCATTTGTCTTGACCCCTGATTTTTCATGTATACCTGTCAGTAGTATATTAGTTTTCTTTGTATCATCTTGCAACTGTTGAATTGTTACTTCTTGATCCCTTGTTATTTTTAAGAGCTATTTTCTTTCATGATCACAAGCCATGATCCTGTCTTCAAGGTCTGAAAATCTATCTTCAGTTTCATTCAAGAGGTTTTCCCAGCTTTCAATGGAATTTTTAATTTCTTGGATATGTCTTTGAATGTATTTCATTCATTTTACTTCTTTTCTATATTGCTCATTTAAGTTTTCCATTATTTTTCTATGCTTCTCTATTTTCTAATCTATGTCTACTCCAGATTTGCTGAGCAATTCTTTAATTTTGGTTGTCACTTCATTTTTCACCTGAGAGAATATTTCTAACCTGATTTCCTCTATAGGCTTATGGATTTGTTTTTTTTTTTTACTTCAGTTGCTGTCATTTTGGAAATTTCATTTACATATTCCATTTTCCTCTATATTGATGACATCTGGACTTGTTCTGGGTGGACTGCAAATCTAAGACTGCATTTTGTTACTGTGTTTTGTCATTTTCTATTTCAAAACGTTTTTATTTTGTTTTCTGTGTTGATCATTGTAAATTTTTTGCAGTAGCTAGGTATATCACAAGTATCAAGGCTTCTCTAGAAAAAGTTTGTTCTTCAAGGATGCCTTCTGAATATAGAAGGTTTTAGTGTGTGTCTACTTTTCCAATTAAGAATAGAATATTGATATCTGTTTTGTTCAGTCTCTAGTCTTTTAGTGTTGGGCTGTGATGAGGTTATTGCTCTAGAGCTTCCCAGTATTGTTACAGAAGGGATAACAACTGATTATAACCAATACGATTAGCATCAACCACAGTCCTGAAACTGACAAACTGTGGCAATTACTAATTTTATACCTTGAACCATAGGAGAACAATCTACAGTTATATAATAGAACTGATCATAAATTAGGAGCTTGCATGCAAAGTGTTTCCCTTTGGTAGAGTGGTTTTTCCCTGTGGTGGTGAAAATTAAGAAGGATAGTATATAAACTAAAGGTAAGAGAGAAGGGAGCAGAGGCAAGGCTAGAGGACAAAATATGAACAGGGTAGCTTTGGAAAATTAAAGAGGAGGGCAGAAAAGAATTAAGGAGTATACAAGTGATTATCTGTGTTTGGTTTCTGGGTTTGGGAGATGGGATTAGTTTTCTGTGGTTGGAGATCTCCTCAGCTGTTTAACAAAGAGAAAAAAATGACAAGAAAAAAGAAAAAGAAAAAGGGTGCTTTTATTCTATCCCCAAGCACAGGCTGGTTTACTTAAATTATCACCAGTTGGTTCATATTGTTAATGTGCTTCAGACTTTTCCATCCTGCTAGTCTCACTTGTACATTGCATGCACCTTATTCAGGATCCTACAGTGTGGCTGGAATTCCCCCTCTTGCTTGGTCCCACTGAAGACAGAGAGATTGGCAGAGGGAAGCCAATCATCCGGATTCTTCCGGTTGGTTTCTGGGTCCACAAAGTAGGCAGAGGGGCCAGTAATCTGGATTGTTCTAGCTGGGCCAGTTGCCAGGACCTAGATTCTTCCCAGGCCAGCTGCCACATCTTGAAATGTAGGGGGAAAAGCCAGTCACCTGTAATCCTCCAGCAGGGCTGGTTGCTGAGTCCTCTTTCCTATGTTTTTGTGGCTCAATAATTTCTTTGAATTTTCCAGGTGTTGTTGAAGAATCCCTTGCAGTCTTTCCAGGCAGAACTACCTATTCTCTAAAACAAAATGATCAAAATGATCAAAAATGATCACTCTCCAGTGTTCAAGTTTCCATATTCTAATCTTCAGAATGGAATAAATTATTAATACAGATAAATGGATCCTATGAGTTAATGATAGTACAGTACTCATGTAATTACAGACACTTCAATCATAAATGTATGTTTTATTACTCCTACCAAAAAATTACTCTTGCAATCATAGTTTAGGATAATACATACTTTAGCTTTAGTTTTGTTTCTCTTTATTCTCTTTATTCAATACAAAATATATCATCGCCTTACTACCAGTAGATGTTATTTTATTTATTTGCTATACATGGGGTGAGTTGTCCTTAAGCTGCTTACATTTGTTTATCCAGACTTCTGAAAACAGTGCCCAGTATATTATTCTACTTAGTCATATTTTAACTGATATAAGGAATTAATATTGTTATCCTTTTAGGGTTTTGTCAAATTAAACAATATAAAATTATTGCAAGGTCTAAGACAAGAGATATACATGATTTAATTTGGTTGTATTGGCAACACCATCAGTCATAGCCAATCAATTCAGACAGCTTCTTGCTGGATGGCACTTATCTTTACAACTGGATAGAGTGGATCAGGATAAAGCAGGCATAGCTGGTTTTACACTTTTGAAAAATTGTTTGCCCTACTCAAATGAGGCATTGAATTCAGTAATAATGAGTATTGGTATTCAATAATCATGTTCCAGAAGTTATTTTTAAGTGAAAGTGGCCACTTTTGAGTAAGATGAAATGGAACATAATAGATGGAATTTCACCTACAAATGGTGAAATATCAAAATTTATTTTGGGGAGAAATTAGGATTCTCCTCACAGTCTCAAAGCTTTCTTCTCTAATCACAGTGCAGACACTATCAGTGAACAAAGATCTTAGTATTATTTCCAAGTTTCTCCTATTGTCATTCACTGTGACAAAGTGCTGGCCAGTCTGACACAATGATGAATCACTCCAGACACTGAGTTTTCACATGACTGTTGAGGGCTTTCAGTATGTTCTGTCATCTGGAAATGCTTCAGACTGACACTGGGTGCTCAACTCATGAACAAAGATGGAATTTGGAAAAATTAAACTCATGAGTTTTAGAGAAAAGATTTGTGTAACAAATATTTATTGTGTCCCTTTCTATCATGTCTTTGTGTACATTTGATTTAAATGCCTATTAAGAGAATCACTTTCCAAATCTCTTCTTCGGTATACTCAGTTCAAATGAGTAGGACCTGAGAATTAAGACTGAGAAATTGAGATGTTAATATTTTATTTATTTACTAATTGTTTTAAATATGAAATAGTATGCTGCCTGTCTTTATCCTAAACATTTCAACATACAACATAGTTCTTAATAATTTTTAAATTGATTACATCTTGCAGACCTAATGCTGAATGATGAATTGACACAGTTCAATTCAAATGTAGACTTGTAATGTCTACCTTGGCTTCCTGTTAGAACTTGTCAATATACCAGTGCTTCAAATCCATTTTCTCTATAAAAAATGTTGCAGTTTTCTGATTATTATTCACAAAGTCTTCCTGAGTTATTTCTGCTCCTGCACAATATTCACGATAGCAATTTGATACCTTAGCAGTTTCAAGGTTATCTAGTGATTGAAAATCCTACTGCTTACTTCAAGGTGTAACATATACAACTGTGCTGTCATCCATTATAGCAGTATAATAGTTTTTCGTAATACCTTTCATGAACTGCTGATTTAGAATTGTAAGCCTAACTTCTGAAGGTGCTTATCAGTCTCAGTCTGTGAAGTATTGCTCTACTGGAAAACATCAGCATGGGATTGTGCAACGATAAAACAAAACAAAACAAAAAACCAAAAAACTAAACTAAATTTCATTGCTCTCAATGCTATCGCCCCTACCATATGAAGACATTATAGTACATTTGCAAGAAATAAAAAAACAAACACAAGCTATGGATATCTCGTTCTTTTGAAGGATGTTAATCAGAAATGAATCATAGAAGAAAGTATTGGATTTTGAAAATTTTGAAAATTAACTTGGTAGAAAGGAATTGTTTAGAGAGATGAAAGAGGAGATTTTACTGAAGTAAAATACATGAAAGTCAAGCGAATTCATAATGATGCTGGGAGATAAAAACCAATCATTATCTAAACCTCCCTCCCCTTCCACACACTGCTCTGTCTACACGTTGCATTTTGGTTTAGAGGCCTCAGGTTGGAGCAGAGGGCAGTTTGAGTGAATTTAGATGGTGGCATCTGTTTAAGTAACAGATGTCTGTGTCACCAAGGTGCTATGTTCTCACTTTTATATATGGGGAAATTGCTGCTGATAGAGTTTTATTGTCTTTATGCAAATGAAAATATCATATTCTCCTCCTTAAAGGGTTCTGTTAACCTGATATGGTTTCACCATAACCATAAAGGACTTAAACTTCATCATTTAAAAAAATTTTGAGTCAGATAAAGTTTCTTATGCACTGTCAGCTGTGCATGAAATGAGGTTTGGAATTGTGGACATACTTCCTCTTATTTAACAAGGCACCACTGAGGTGAAGCAAATTGAGCTAGTTATGAGCTGGTGCCGAACCTTCTTTAACCAGACAAACCATCTAATGATCTACTGTAGTGCCAAAAGAGAGAGACCAGAACTGGAGTGGTGTTCATACCCTCTAGGTAGCTCTAACATTTGAAAGGAGGGCTTACTTTAGGTATTTATTTCAATATAGTTCATTTAGATCTAGGTATATATAAATTACTTGCACCTTTTAATTTTCAGGATACATGAAGGAGAGTAGTACTGTAATTTAAAGATACCTCCAACTTGACACTTAAAACTAATCATTACAAATTTTCTAAGTGACAAAATAGAAAATATACATAAAGAACTTCTGTTTCAGCTTCATACAAAAATATGACAATTACTACAAAGAAAAATACTTGTGCAAGTCCTTGAGTTGCAATATGAAACTACTAACTTCTTTCATGAAATTATATTTTTACCTGAAAAGACAAAAAAGACAAGTCATGAAGACTAGACAAACCAAGGTTAGATATTTAGGAGATGTCATGAAAATAAACAAGAGTATTTTACTTCTAGGAAAATGAAGAAAATCTTGTATCCATTGCCATGAACTTAGTAATCTTCCAATATTTAAAGACCTTTCTCATGAAATTGATGTTATTTTTAATAAACATGATATTTTGAAAGACTTGCATAATTCTGTGAACCAGCATTTACTAAGTCCACTGCACATATTACAGAATCATGCATGGTAACAGGATTCATTAAGTGCAATGGGTTGTAGTATAACAGAGTAAGAAAAAATTCATTGATTCTGTGTCTTAATCTACTCATAACAAATCTTTAAGAAACGATTACTTTTTCACTTTTGATGTTCCTTCAGAAAAAGTATCTTTAATATTATCTGAAGAAGTTATTAGAATCATCCTTACTTATCTACCTATGTATTTTCTTTAGATACATCTAAAAAGCAGTATGCATTAATAGACTTATGCAGAAGCAGATGGGAATTCAGCTATCTTTTATTAAGTCAAACAGTAATGAGATTTACATCTGTAGAGGTCTTCAGAAACTATTTATTAAACTGATTGACCTATTAAGACAAATCACTAAGTCACAGCAGCTTAGTATCAATGAGGTGAAATGAACATTAAAGCTGTATTTAGCTCCTTAACAACCCCAACCCAAAAGACTATTTCAAAAGGGGCCCTCTATTTCTTCTACCCATAGGTGTTTCTCAAATTATCAAAGTGTTTTTCATTTATATTTGTGAATCAATTAGGTCTTCTGGGAGTCTCTGTCATGTTCCAGCAGCTCAAAGCATAGCTAATCTGTTAACACTTTCCCTTGGGCTACTGAAAACCAGATAGCCTTCACATCATTGTCATCAAGCTGCATTAGTCATCACTGCTAAGGAAAAGCTGCAATGAAAGTCATTTCTGTAGGAAACAGGAATGCAGTTAACATCTCAGTAGTGATTATAAAGTATGAAATTGTAAGACACCTACTCAGAGGAGAGGAGACGGCAAGAAGTTAGCTTCTGAGCAAAGCTAGCCACTGGTGAAAACTATGCAGCAGGTGTAGCTCAGTACTCCAGGGCAGAGTAATGAGGTAAGGTGCTGAGCAGCCACATGGGGCGCAGCTAAGTTTGAAATCTGGTTTGTGAAAACACTTTTTTTTTTTTTTTTTTGTATTGAGGACTGAACTCATGACCTTGCACTTGCCAGACAGGTGCTTGTGCCACTGAGCTAAATCCCTGGCCCAGTGAAAATATTTTGGAAACATAAAACTATCTGAAATATATTTCCCACATTTTCCAAGTGTGCATAAAGCCACTCCAGTAAGAGCAGAGGATATAGCCCAAAAACTTAATGCTTCTCTTTCTTAGGACTCACCAAAGAGATAACTCACTCCTTTCAACCCTGCTTTTCATCAAAAGATAATAAACAGTAACTTTAACCAGTGACTCCTTTCAGAAAAAGAGGCATGTTTTAAATCAATGGGAAACTTAGGGGACAAGTACAAGGTAGACAATTTTGGAACTCTTAACAGCTGAAAATAGCTGCCAAACTCACTTACCCTGAGCCTATGCACAGTGTAAAGGTGGGTCCATTTTCTCTTATTTTTCCAATTTTGATTTCATTTCTTGTGAACGACCACCTGGGTGACTCTCCTTGAATAAAGAGCAGTTATTTCCATTTTGGTTCAGCCTGACTCTATCTCCATGCAGAGATGGCTAGGTCATTTCTTTGTCCCTTAATTGACTTTAAGAATGTAATTGTACTGCCTGAGGTAGTTGATGCATAATCTTGTAAGCTAGGTGACAGTGCCTGTTTTGCTGGCCCATGATTCCCATAAAACATGATTGAATCCGGTGGGATGAAAAGCCATGCTATCAGGGGAGATTGAGCCTTGGAGTAAGAGACTATGATTTCCCAGGACAAAAAAGGTTACACATCAGAACTGAAGCACCAACCCCAAAATACTAGATGCCACTTCAGTTGTGCTATGCAGATTACTCTTTCTGCATGTCTTTCTCTCTCCATATTGCAGAGGTGATATCCGGCCACCTATCTAGCCCAGCTCATAGAACTCACATGTGTCCCACCTTTCTCCCAGTCACACATCCTCAAGGCATTCCCTTCTTCATGAATTAATAAAATCTGTGTGGGCCCTGGATTGAGGCCTTTGCTCTGATGAACCCTCATCATGGCCAGATTTAGAACCTCTTGGCTCCCTAGGACTATAAATATGTCTTATTGTCTTTGTTTTCACTGTGGGTCACACTAGAAGTGGTAGATTGAAATTCATTCATTGGAATTCTAATAACTTTTCCATGGGATTACAAACACAAACTTTCCAGACCAAAATGAGAACCAGGAAGAGTTCTCAATAATTTCTTTCCTTTAAAGAAATAAATTAGATGGAAAGAGGCTCTGAAAGTCAGAACTCTCAGATAATACCACCTCAAGTCCTTCTGAGCCGCTGAGCCCCTTTGGTCCCCAAATGTTTGTGTGTGTTTTTGGATAATATGCTTATCTTAAGCTCAGTAAATATACATCACCATGAAGCATGACTTAGGAAAACTTCTTAAAGTCATTATTCAAATCTAGTTTTAGTTATCAATGCTGAAATTCATCTCCATTAGTGTGGATAAGTATGACTGGATTGAACTGAGCCTCCAGAAGTTGGTTTTCAGAGATGAAAATCAAACTTTGGGGAGATTGTTAGAATTGAAGAAGATAGATTACACCCATATATATATATATATATATATATATATATATATATATACATATGTCTGTATTATGGCTACAGCTGATATCAAGGGAAGTTTCATCTAAAGATGGTGGAATTCACTTCTTTTTGTTATATCTTAACCATATATTATTTGTAGAAAAATTGCTTGCAAGTATCTTTAGAATGGTCCTCACTAGTTCTATGATTTCCATGGGTAATCTAAAAATGAGCAAAGAATCTTATACCAGCTATGTATAACTCCAACTGCAGCATTTGGAAATTTTCTTGCATATCTCAAACACCAGAACTGAGTATTAAAGACATACTAGGCATGAATAGAGATAAGACTAAACCTGTGCCACCGTCCTGATGATTGTCATCAAATCCACTCCCTCCCTCAACAAACAATTTCCAAATTTTTCCTAGATTTCATGGAGCCAAAAGCTAACAGGGTGGAGTTGAAAACAAAGCTAAGGAGGTTGCTATGGTGAAAGACAAGACAACCATGTTGGGGCAATCATTGTAAGGAGTGTAAGTGTACCCAGTGTAGGATCACAAAGCTTACATTCACACTACATGTATTGGCTTGCTTGAATCAAAAGCAAAGTACATCTGATGTGAATTTACAAGCAGGAGTTTAGAATCCTAGAACATAGGATGCAAGTATTCTGGCATATTTATGCCATTTGATAATGTCTAAAATATTGTATTGAAATATTTTGAGGACAAATTTGGAGACAGGCAAGGTTGTAATTCATCAACACTATCTGCCTCAGACATAAGAAGGAGATTGCCATGTGTGTATGATACCTCTGCTCCTTGTGCTTCCAGCCAGCCTGTGCACGTATGACTACCTCCTCATTTGGAGATATTTCAGGTCACTTCCATTCCTGCAACATTTTCTGGTGGAAGAGATTTGCATCTCAGTGATAACTCCTGTTCAGGGACAATTCTATCTTTTCATGGCCTTCAAATCTCCATGCTCATTTCTCACCACCCTTTTTATTGATTCTATTCCTAGAATAATTTTCCTAAGAATCTCCCTTAGCTGCCTTCCACTCATCTCTGTGCTCTCCCAAATTAGTGGCAGAGATATAAATGAAACTATGAGAGAGACAGAGACAGAGAGACAGTGAGACAGAGACAGAGACAGAGACAGAGACAGAGGATCAGATGGGACTTTCGCCCCTATGCTATTGAGATACTTATAATAGTTCAAATAAAATAGCAATCAAATTGTTTCCTTATTTTTTTCTTCTTTGACCAGTTTTTAAAGAAGTCCATGTTGAAATTTTCTCATCCTTTCTACTTATATTCCATTTTAATATGATTGTTGCTTCCACCATTTGTTTTAGGGTGGTGACATGGCTCTGGGGACCTGGGCATGATGAAGTGAGTGAGGAGGGAGAGAGACAGAGAGCACACACATGAAAAACACCATCAGCAATACTTTTTCTTATTTATAGTGACAACCCCAACCAAAATATAAAAATATATTTAAGGAGATGACAGCTTTGTTGCTTCTTGATCACAAACCAGCACTTACAAGTTCACTTTTGTGAATAGATAAAAAAGGCAGTGCCTTGATAAATCAGGATAAGAAAAAGGAAAAAGAAAATGAGCTAAAGGGCAATCTGTCCTAGACAAACCCAGTATGAGGATCAATACTCTGCATAGAAAGGAGACGCAGATCATTGTCTGTAAGTGACCAGGATTGTGTCCAGAACAAAAGTTAAAGCAAAAGTGTTCCTACTAGGAAAATAGAATTCCATAAAGGAAGGAAGTCTCCAGATTTACTCTCTTGTACCACGACTTGATAAATGAAACACTCAGTGTTTAACTTACCACACACAAAAATAGGAAGGGAAAAATGTACATGAAAATATTTAAGGCATAACATATTCCTTTGCTAAGTAGAGGCAGTTACAGTGCATAAATGGCTCCATGTTTGAACAATTCAGTTGAAGAATGCTCTGTGCCAGCAAGAGGGTAATCAATTGCTATGTACCTTCCTCTCAAGAAAATCACTACAAGGGAACCAAAGTCAATTTGCAAGCTGGTCTGAAAATCATAACACTTTCTCCATAGAGATGTTGGTAAACATGACAGTGGGCTTATGGTTCTTGATGTCTTTGTATCTGAGGATTATTCTGCTGTGTCTGTCTCCATCATATATTAAAATTCTAATTCCCAAGGTGGTGGTGTTAGGAGCTGGGGCCATTGTGAAGCTGTTTAGCCCATGACAGCAGAGTCATCAGGGCTAGGTTTAGAGCTCTTACAAAAAGATACCATAGAGAGCTGCTTCTCTCCACCATGTTAGGAAGCACATAGTTAGTTGAAAGGCATTGTTTCTATGAATTATGAAGGGAACATATACCAAATTCCAAATCTACTGGTGCAGTGATTGTGGATGTCTCAGATTTGAGGACTCTGGGAAACAAATTTCTATTGTTTATACGTTACCTTGTTCTTGGTATTTTGTATAGCCGCCCAAGTGAACTAAAACATACTCCCATAAGACGATCATGTCAATTCTAATTTCACTAGGATTGTCGTTTTATTATTTTTTGAGCAGTTTTTGAGCTCTAACGTAGGACATCAGATATACATTTCTGAAAGAATCCATTCAAATATCTGAGTCCTGTGGTGCTAAGTTGCTTTAAAATGGAGAAGAGCTAGAGAGGGGTGGGATCTGGAGACATACTATGGGGGAGAGAAAAGCCGCTGGTCCACATGTGTGGCAAGGCAGATTCTGCCTCAGGTGAAGACATCTTACCACTGCTTTGAACACCATCCCCCTATACACCCACTCAAATGGTTCAATATGATGAATTACTGTAGTTCTGATTTGGACTGGAGCCACTATTACTGTCAACTATTTCACTTGACATGTTGGTTTAGAACTAGTACTATTCTGATTCATGATTAGCACAGGTATCAAATCATCAGGACTTCCGTAAGCCCTTTCCTCTGACTCATGTGTGTTTTTACTGCTCTGCATTTGCTCCCCTGTGATCAGTGTTTTCTCCTTTGCCTACTAAAATGTTTAGTGATCTGATATGAGATGATAGTGACAGTGTGTGGATTTGTAATGGACTCTTCAGTATGACCTATCTTAAATTAGAGAAAGGATCATGCAAAAGTGAAAAGTTAGGTATAAGAAGAACCAGATATTGTCTCAGTGTGAAAATGATTCTTTTTCTAAATCCTGTGTCCTCTCCCTTACATACTCCCCTCATCACTTCCTGGATTTTTCTCTCTCAATTCTTCTCTTAAAATTGATATAAATTGAGAACACAAAAAAAGCAATATTCACACTCTTAGAAATAGATAATATCCAGAGTTTTCAAACAAGAACAGAAATCAAATATGCAAATAATAATCTCAATAAAAAATTATAAAGAACTGTAAAGAAAGCTAGGAATCTTTACTTCATATCCCAAAACAGATCCTGAATAAATAAAGAAATGTATTTTTAATTTTGCAACGTCAAGTGAAATGTCAAGTGAAAAAAATGATATGTAGGCCAGGTGTGTTGGCACATGCCTATAAGCTCAGCAGGTGGGAAGTTGAGGCAAGAGCACTGCCACAAGTTCAAGACCTGCCTGTGCTATAGAGTGAGTTCAGGCCGGACTGAAATACACAGCATCACTCTGTCTCCAAAAACAAAAAACAAAACAATAAAAAAAAAAAAAAACCCTGTCACCTAATTTGTAGATATGAAGTAATTTCAACAAAAATTATCGGCAAATCTTTTATAATTTAGTCCAAATTTCATCTAAATGAGTGAACATGTAAAGATATCAAATATTGTTTTTGAAAAGTGAGAAAATCACTTTAATAATAAGCTGTGTAATAATTTCATAATGGTTTTAAATAAGAGGATGTTGGCACAAAATTTAACCAATAGATGAGAGTAGAATGAACAGCACACTACATACAGACATCCGCCCTTGGAGTCTTCTGGGTACGGAGTCAGCAGCAGGGATGGCTCTGCAGTGCTGCGGACACAGCAGGTGGCCTGGATAGAAGATAAGGGAAAGAAAGAGGGTGACTGCTCTCAGTGGCTACTCTTGCTTCTGCTATTACTGCTGTTGCTTTGTTATGAATGGTTTCTCCTCTACAACACCCCTCTGCCATACACCCTGCCTTGTAGCTAGCTGACTATGGACTGAAATTTCTATAAACTGTGAGTAAAATCTACCTCTCCCTCTTTAACTGTGGGTGTGAGGTTTTTTGTCTCATCAATGAAAAAAGTAACTAAGCCAGAAATTCATTATACTACAAAGTAGGCTGGTGAGATATAAAAACACTGTCAACCAAGTGATTATATTTAGCCAATTTGTATATCCAATATCCATTTGATACTTACCTGGTAAGATGGGGAGGCATTTCCTGGCTTCTTGAGTTAACAAAGAAATAGATTCTTATGAAAATTTTATCCTAGCCTTTATACTTCCCTAAGCTCAAAGTTGGTGCCAAGGAGAACTTAAATTTTGATTTTGTCAGTTTTCAGGACATGTTCCTGAGTTCTTTGGAGCATAAATATAAAGTATTATATTTCCCATGTGACTAGGATGTCCTGTGATTTTCTCTGCACACAGGGATATGCTGCTGAGTGAGAATGAGAGGTTTTGTTTAGAATGTAGCACTAAGGAAGAAAAGCGACAGATGAAAAACACATAGTCAAGCAACATAATTCTGGACCATGGAAAGTATGAAGAAAAATAAACCTGGATGTCTTGCTGGAGTTTCAGGGTTGTGGAGCAATGGAAATAGGGACTTATTCCAGTGGCTGACATCTGAGTAGACATCTGAGTTGGATGATGTGAAAAAGGAAGATCTGGGAAAGATGGTTCCATGGCAAAGAAGAGAGCATGGAGCAGGAGCCCAGAGAAAGAAGGAATTATTGCAAAACTCAAGAGGCTGGAGCATAACAATGAAAAGGTAGAATGGTGAAAGCTGAAATTGAGAATGCTGGGTCAGATCATTCATAATTGTACAGGGACAATCAATTCTACCATAGGGACAGAGTGCATCCTACTGAAAGACATTGACAAGAAATGCAATGTAAACTGATTGGTAGCTCAAAAAATAGAATTTACATGAACCCAGAGATAGGAAAGAGTGCAACTTTAATGAGGGCAACAAGGTTATGATACAGAGCACAATTACATGATGACTGTCTGATAAGAAAATGTTTTTGCTTTTTGGTTATTTCATTCATTAACAGGAAGTGGGAAGCACTAAATTTTCCAATAGAACTTTTATGTTATGCAACATTTAGGAAATATTAGATAAAATCAAGACAAAGCTCAGGTTTTATTTTGTTATATTCCTTCATATTTAATGGTAAAGGAACCCAGAAGCACTCTCAGAAAAGCAACACTCTATTTAAATCAAAAAGAAAAAATGCTTCACATTTTGTAAAAGTTATTAAACTTAACAACGGAATAGCTAAAAATAAAAATCAAATGGGCAGTGATGTCCAATTGTAACCAGATGAGATTAATGATGGATGCAATTATATTGCACATCATTGAAGAAAAATAAAATATTTATTGTGAAAAATCAAATGTAAGTCTAAATCTTTAGCAAGGCAAAATAAATGAACAAAAATCACTTTGGATTTCGATGTTTGGTTGATTTAACTTTATCACAACTAAACACGTCTTTTTCCTGTGATCAGATTGCAACACAAATTATTATTTATGACATTTTATAACTATTCATGATTCAGTGTTAAAAACACATCTGAAAATGCTTTTCATTTACTTTGAGATAGGTAAGGTTGAATACCTACAAAATAGAAGCTGAGCTCTCTGTTGTGCTTTGGTTGTTTAGCTTTCTCTTTACTTCTTACTTGTGTACTATAGCTTGACTATAGAAAGAGGAAAAATAGAAGATTAGGATCTGTTCTTTTCTACACAACCCCCACACCATGACTGACCATTTTAATCTTTTCCACTACGTTTTCTGCTCAACCTTGTAAACTATTTTCCCTTGCAGAAATCCAGTTGTGGACAAGTTCATCTATTTGTTTTCTGTGTTTCTTTTCCAGCCTGCTACTGGAAAGCATCCCCAAGAATGACTATTGGTTCAGGAAATGTAATTGCTGTAAATATACCTGAACTTTCCCCCTCTTTGGCCCCTTATCTTCCCTCTCCTTTCACTTTGCTCATCCTTCTCTCAAGACCCCTGTCCTATAGTTCATCTCATACTCTGTTAAAACCCTTCAGTGAATTTCTTACAGAAAACAGATACTTTCTTATATTTTCCTATCCATCCCTTAGATTAAACACTTGCTGAATTATTTCCACACCCTTTCATCCATGCCACACCCCATACTCAGTGGGGAAGATGCTCCTGGTCTCATCCAAACTGTGATCCCCACCTCATCCCTCTCTGCTGCCTGCCTGGTTAAGCCCAAGCGAGCACACACACCTAGAATCACTATTTACTTCTTTATTTTATCTCTGAAGCGCCTAGGGAGACCAAATGTACAGAGATCCCTACTGCATGGGATTCTACATTCTAGCAATAGAGAATGATAGCAAACAAAATATAATAAATGCAGTATTTGTCTTGGTTACTTTTCTCCTGTTGCTGGAACAAAACGTCTGACACCCAAAATGAATGAACCAAAGGTTTATTTATCTTACAGTTGCTTAAGGTTTCAGTCCATAATCAGCTGGCTCCAAGGTAGGGTGGCATGGCACTGGGGCAACACTTCCAGGCAGCATCTAGCAAAAGCATCTTCCTCCCTACCCTGGCTAGGTATAGTATTCACAAAATCTCTATGCCCTCCTCTTGCACAGGATAGGGATATTAACAAAGTAAGGATCTTGGCTCCCTGCTGAGTCTCTCTAACTTCTAAACTTCTCAAATTGACACAGTATATCAACCGTAACAATATTATATGGTAAATAAACATGTGGTAAATGAATTAAACAGCAAGGGAGATCAAGAGTGTAGGTGGCAATAAGGGCTTGCAATCTAAAATATTATGTTCCAGGAAAGCCTTAAAAACAAACATGACATTTTGTTTTTTAAAGCAAGGAGTCATACATTTCAAAAGAATGGTTCTAGTGCTGAATACAGTTTGTTTAGTGCTGCCTCATGAAGCTGTAAGACAAAAGGAAAACAGCTATTGTGGAACATGTCTGTAATCCCAAACTTTTGAGGTTGAGGCAGGAGTATTTCCATGACTTCAAGGCCAGCCTGAGCTAATCAGTGACTTCAAGGCCTGAACTATGTAATGAGACCTCATCTTAAAAAAACAAAAAAGTGAGCACCAAGAGCTGTGAGGAGGTGAGGATGGCTCTGTTCAAGGGGTGGCAGCAGGGTTACAGCCATCCTACAAGGGCAGAGTTGGATTTTTGAGTAGGGGTTGATGTGGAATGCAAAAAGAAGAAGCAAGCAAAGGTAGGTGTATTAACTTCGCACTCCAAAGTTATCTCAAATATTTGAGATAAATCAACTAATAAGATAAAAGGGTCTAGAAAAAATGGGCTACTGGGAGAGAGCCAGAGGCCAGCCTTCTCCTGTGAGTCAGCACCATTTGTGGGCTGTAGGGGAGGAGAACAAGAAGTCACAAGAAGCTAAGACCTCCTGTGAATCATGGACTGACTGGGGTAGAGCCCTTCTAATGTGTGGACAGAGAGGCAAGAAGAGCTAACACCCACCACACCCCATCCCATAAGCAACAGGCTGTGATGATAGCTATTGAAGCAAAATACAGCTCAATGCTTGTACTGTTCAGTGTTTCACTGACTTTGCAAGCCTAAGATTATCTGTTTAGATTATCTATTTAGAGCATAACAATATGCTATGTAGCATATTTGGGAGATCTCCTTCTGAAGGTGGGGGCTATTGTTAATTCCCTATTAATTTGGTTCAAAATTCTGTATCATTTTCACTCTTTTGCTTGGTTGGGTTTTATTCTGTTTTATTGTGTTTGATTTTGTTGTATTTGATGGCATGGGTGGCTATTTCAAAGATAATAAAGTATATTAAAGTATCCATTTTGGATTTACTATTATCTTGTTTTGAAGTCATGTATTGCATTCATTGTTTTATTTTTAATGGTTCTACTCTGTTTCTGTTTTCCTTGATTTTTCTATGTCTGAAGGTATGGGCAGCTATTCCAAAGACAACGAGAGGCATTATGCTAACAAATGGTGATATTCTATTATTTTGTTTTGAAATCTTGTGACACTTATACTGTCTTGTTTGATTGGCTTTATTGTTCTATTTGCTTGGTTTTATTCTCTTTAAAATAAAACTAAATTCTTCCTGAAAATAAAGAAAAAGGAAAAGTGTTTATTTTGGTTTACAGTTTTGAGGGTTAGATCTGTGGTCAGTTGATCCATTGTTATGGGGCCTGTGTTGAGGTGGAACATCATCATGAGTAGTGTGAGGCAGAGGAAGCCACTTTACATCATGGCAGCTGGGAAACACAGGAAAATGAAGAAGAAGGTTGGGGTCCAATATTCCCTTCACAGGCAAGCTTCCAGGGACCTTCTTTTTTTTTTTTTTTTTTTTAACAAGTGATACAAAATTTAAAAAATAAACAGTAAGAAATCACTAGTTAATATATTACATATTCTCATCTTAGAAATAGTTGTTCAAGTTACATTACTGAAGCATATAAAGTGGACTTTCAAACAGTGAGAGTGCAAACAGTTTTGTTTAATGATCCAGAAACACTCAGTAATAAGGTTATCTATCTTATACACTTAAACATATATGCAGTTATAACCTTAAAGCACTTTCTTTTCTTTTCTTTTGTACAATGACAATTACACATTTTGGGTTTTATTACTCCCACAGTTCTTATTACTTTTTTGGAAGAGAGTAAAACCAAATGCGACATATCAGAACAGAGTTAGTCAAATCAAAAGGATAGACATAATAGATAATGTAAAAACAAAATATAAGGTGATCAACAGTGGTTACCATACTGCCTCTTGCTATTTTAAGAAGAATTGGCAGTTATAATAAAATTGAACTAAACAGTAAAGAATAAAACCAAAGCATTGGAGACATTTCAGTATTTTAAAAGAAAATAATAGTCAACCGGAATGGGCGTCATAATGATTCTTATTGTCTTCACAGTTATGCCTATACTTTTGAACTTGGTACTATCAAGCAAAGCAGAATAGAGGAAAATCAGTCAGTACAAGATGGTGAGGGCAATACAGGATTTCAAATCAAGTTAATAGAAAATCAAAGTAGGTTACTAGAATGTATCCTGCTATTTTTTATTTTTCCCTTAATTAAAAAAAGAAAAAGAAAAAAATAAATAATTCAAAAAAAGGCGATGGAGATAAAAGAGGGCATAACAACAGAACAGCACAGGTCATAAATCATAAATCAAATCATAACCATTTGAGCAAAATAGTGTCTCACCACAAGATATCCTGACATAAAAATAGTTACCATAGTGTCTCTTTCCTTGAAATCTTTGAGTATAACTTCGTATACTGCAGCACCAAACATATCAAAATACTATAAAACCATTCAAGAGAATGACATTATTACAGGGTATTTGGGACCAATTAACAGGCTTCACTGCTTAGAAGTTTTATCATTTCCCAGTAATGCCACTGGCTGAACCCCAAGTCTTTAACACATTGAACCAAACTCATCTAGACCTGAGAAAGAAGAATGGAATTGCTATTCCAGCAATAGAGAAGGACACTAATGAAGTAGGTTTTATGGAGTAAGGCCATCAGTTCAATTTTAGGCAGTTGGAGCTATCTATGAGATGCCTCAGTGGCAACATCAAGAAATCAGTTATGGAACTTGGAGGGAGCGTTAGCATTCAGGTGATATCTGAACCAAGAAGAAAAAGGAATAAAGTAGTATCTCAAGGGATTCCAGTAAAGAGTTGGTAGTACAAAATAATCACCAAAAAAGTAATAGAAAAGAATGGCAAGTGATATGGAGAGAAAACCAAGAAGATATGTATCTTGGTAGCAAAAATTGAGAAAAAAATTAATAAGAGGATTTGTGTTCCTGTACCACTACAAAACTTACCATTGAATTTTCAAAAAGCAATTTTTGTAAAGTTATGGGGCTTAAAGCTTGATGGAAGTAGGTTTATGAGAAAAAAAATGATTGAGACAAATTGAGACAATGAGTATCGATGAATTTTCAGACGATACAAAAGAGTGCACGTTTGCTAGATACAAAAGAGTGCACGTTCTTCATGGAGAAACAGGATCAAGAAATCTAATTTTAAGATGAGAAGTACAACTGTGTTCTTAGATGCTGATGGGAATGATCCACAGGAGAAGAAAAGTATCTTAAGAGAGAGTAGGGACAAGTGTTTTGAGCAGGTGAGTGGAAATGGTATCCTGTGTCCTTTGGAAGTTCTGGCTTCTGACATGAGCACAGTGCATTATCTCTGGTGCCAAAGAGTTGGTTTCAAGACACTGAAGGTAGGTGGATATGGTGGTGAGAGTTTGTGGAGCTTCTTTTTAATTGCTTTTATTTTTTTCTGTGAAGTAGGAAGCAAAATTAACAAACTAAGGTTGAAGTTGGGGAACAAGTGGCAATTTGAGAAACCAGAGAAGGGACGAAATAGTATCCAGGAGAGCAGAGGTGTGAATGGATTCGTATATGATTTTTGGGTGGCTGAGAAAGCTCATTACTGGCAATGGAGGTGAAATGAGAGCCGTCAATGAATCAGTGACTATCCGGACAGGCCCTAGTATATATTAATGAATAATACATAGCAGTAGTAGCAGTAAACTACAAGGCAGCTATTTAAGAGTGTTTAGATTTATTTTTAATTATATGTAAGTATCTTTTGATTTTTTAACAACATTGTTATTTGTGTAATATTTTATATACAGTTATGACACCAACAATGCATATTCTTTTAGACTGCAACAATGCAGTCTTTTAGACTGAGTTAGGATGCTCTGAGACAGGGCTCTGATGTTTAATTAGCAAGGTGGACACATACCAGTAGACCCAAACTGAATCTCCATTCCCTCTCCTTTAGCTCTGTGAGGCTCCATTTTCTCATTTGCAAAAGCTTACCAACAGTGACATTGCAAAAATTTTATTTTCTATATGAATTATACATGATAGTTAGTGATTAGAATTATAATCCAAGATTTTGATTGTTTAGATAGCATCCCTAAACAATCAGAGACTATAAACTGAACAAAAGTTGCAGTTGACAAACTACTTCTTTTGCTACTTTGAGATCAGCCTGATTCCTGTGCTTTAAATTTTACTTTAGTTTAAATGATATTTTCTCTGGTTATTCTATATAAATTGGTTCTCAACACAACTTCCTCATACTCCCAGGCATACACTCCCTTTGCCATCTCAGTCTCCAATGTCTTCATGGTGGTGACCACCATCTGAAATTCTACAGTACAAACAGCATACTTGTCCAGAGTTCAGAACACATGTAACAGGCAATCAGTAATTTATAATCTTTTAAGTGGTTAAATTGTACCATGTTTCAATTATAATGATCAACTAATTTGTCTAGGGTTTGTCTCAGGAGCTGTTTAACTTCAATTGTGCTGTCTAAAACTATGTGAAGTGAATGTTTGTCATCAGAAAAGGTCTAAATCCCAGGATTCACAACTTTTTAGCCCTTTCCTTTGCCTTGAGCTCCCAAAGTCTCCATTAATGAAGAATACTAATAATAACTATATGTTAAGGACTATTTGTAAATCTGTACTATCTTTAGAATTCTTAGCAATGCATGAACTCAGAACATTAGGAAAAGTAAGTAGTTTTTCAAATGAAGCCTCTGTCAAAGAAAGTGTGTAAAATTATAGAAGCTATTGGCCGTGTCTTAAGATAAAAATCACAACCCAGTGTCTTGCATTTTGTCAGAAGCTAAGGGAGCATGCTAGAATGCATTGAAACACTGATCATGCCCTGCGGTCACTTACAGGCTGACTGAAGAAGTCAAGACTGACAGCCTTGAAATGTAGGGAGAACACAAGCCAATATAAATTACAGGCTAAACTGTGCTTTAAAGAAGACTTACTACAGTTACTAACTTAACTACAGAAGGCCCAAGGAAGGGAAGGATCAGTGCAGGCTAAAAGCATCCTAAAGGAGGTGGGTCTTGAGTAAAGAGACGTTTCATAGCTTAAAGAAGGCTAAGTGGGAGTGGACCAGTCACAGCACTTCTGCTGGTGATAGGCTTGGCATTAACGTAAGGAAGCATGATAAGGACAAGCACTCAGCCTTTGAAGTGGGTAGTGAGTGCATTCTGGTGACTGCAAGTGGGCCCTTATCTAGCAAACTGTATTGCATGTTGAACGATCCTTGTACAAAATCTGTGACTTCATTGCTGTTTATCTCCTGCCACCTGATTGCTCCAGAACAAAGTAAAACTAAACATCATCGCCATAATAATGATAACAAAAGACAAAACATTCTATACCTAGTAGACTGGCAGAAGATAGAGGTTCCAGGCTCCTGCCAAAACCAATAAAAGGAATAACTTATGAAAATATCTGGCTGAACTTTTCCTATAAAGTATAAGCGATTAAGAACAAATGACAGGAAAAGAACAGAAGTTACCAAGAAGCAAGCACTCTCTGTGAATTGGTGCCATTTGCCGGCTGTTGTGGGGAGTGTGAGATAACAGACCCTTCCAGTGCATGGGCTGGGAAACAAGAAAACCACCCCCTCCCCGACCCCAATCTGCAGTACCATAAGCAACCAGCTGATCTGGAGAAGCACAGCCTACGATGATAGACAATGAGGTAAAATACGACTTAATGCTTGTAGTGTTTAGCATTGCACTGACTTTGCAGATCTAAAGCCAGTGGTCTGATCATCTGTTGAGCAGATAACAATACATAATGTAGCATCTATGGGGAATCTCTTTTTAGGGGTTGTAGCCATTGTTAATTTCCTATTATCTTGTTTTGAAGTACTGTGTCATTTTCATTGTTTTGTTGAGTTGGGTTTTGTACTGCTTTGTTTTGTTTGCTTTTATTATGTCTGATGGCAGGGACATCAGTTTCAAGGATAAGAAGATACATTATGGTAGCCACTTTGGATTTACTCTTTATCTTGTTTTGAAGTCCTTTATTGCATTCATTGTTTTGCTTTTATCAGTTCTATTCTGTTCTGTTTTGCTTGATTTTTGCTATGTCTGATGGTAGCTGCTAGAAGATAACAAGAGGCTTTATGATAATCATTGTTGATTTTGTATTGCTTTGAACTCCTGTGTCACTTAAACTAGTTTGTTTTGATTAGCTTTGTTCTGTTTTATTTTGCTTGGTATTATTCTCTTTAAAATAAAAATTTTGAAAGAAGACCAAATGTCAGCAGGACACAGAGCACACCTCTATATACCAGTTTGCATGTCTGTGATTATGCATGAGTACATACTATGTGGTTATTTATGGTATGTGGGTGTGGATGTGGGTATAGCCCCCTGAGCAAGTATGATACATGTTCTTGTTGTATGTATGTGTAATATGCTATAGTGTGTGTTTGTGTTTGCAGTGCAGTGTATTGTGTGTATGCATGCATGTTTGCAATGCGCCTATGCCTATGCTTGTTCATGTATGTGGAAGGCATTCATTTTCTTCCCTTCCCTGACACCTGCTTTGTAATTTCCTCAGTTCTTGGCACCCTCAAAAGCAATAAGAAGTTTTGTGTGCAGATCTTTGCTTCCTAGGTCAGCTTTTGGGAGCACCTGATATCCCTTCTGTGCCTTGCTAATGAGATGCAGGGCCTTTTCTCCCAACTACTTTGCTTCTTATTCAGAATGAGATGGGTGGGGGACTTTTTCTCTAGGAAGGCCAGAGAGCTAAGAAATGACTTTGATGGATCACTTCACAGAAAAAATCCAGTTCTCCCAGATTAGACAGGCTGCCGCTCCTGCATGCACATCTCCATTAGGGGGTTGTTCTGATGAGATAATTTTTCTCATTAACCTTGATAACTTTTTGCTGATATAAGGATATGTTTGCACTAATACAGAAATTTTTTTAAAAAGTAAATTTTCAGTGTTCTATGCTTCCCAGAGAGGAAAGCATGAGCTTGGTGACAACCTTCAGCTGTGTAGTCAAGTACCCAAATGTCAGCTTTGGGGCACCCTCACCCAAAAAAGCTCTAAATAAATACAGATCAAGTGTTGGAGTGGGTGATCTACTTAGAGATTTATGAACCTGTGGGGTAGGGTTTATTTGCTGCCACTTCCATTTGCTCCCTTTATCCTGCAGAAAAACCCAGTTTCCTCCTAATTCAGTTCCTTAAACCCCTCTCTGTGTCAACCTCCACAAGAGTTGCTCCCAAACTGCAAAGTAATTTCACAAATTTAGAACCATTATTTGCGAATGTCTTCCCAGCATGCTTTCTCTTCCTCCAGTTACAGTGAATGTATCATGTACACATTCCTTTTATTTTACCTTGTACAATGAAGCAGGCTATTGTTGATCTTTTCCCCTGGCAGGCTGTGAACACTTCGTGAGTGCAGTCTGCCTTTTCATCTTTGTTTTCTCAACATTAACACAGTTTCTAGTCCAAAGTAATATTCTAATATGAATTAGATAACATACAGAGTTGAGAAATCATCCTGAATGTTTCTTAGAGACCAGTTTTAAGAAGGAAGTTACTAGTATTTACCCACTGGACAGAAGCCAAGGAAAGTGAATAACACTGAGATTTTTAGTCTATTATTATGAATAATTGCAAAACTATGACCTCGAATTTAGTATACAAGTTAAAATATTTTACATTATCTTTGAGATAAATAGAGGATTTCTTTGAAATATAATTTACAGTTTAACATAGGCTTTGTGACCCAGTCATGAGATACGAATAACATGACAATCATCTTTCAATTGTGTCAGTGTAGCTCCAAAAGTTTACACATGAGCTCATTTAGAAACTGTATCAAAATTCTCAAGTAAGCTCCTTCATGAGTATGAAGCTGAAAGAGAAGATATCTCAACTCTTAGTCTCCAATTCAATCCCCTGCCTCACACCCAGCAAGCATCTCTCCCCCTTCCCTCCATTAGGCAAAAGCCAGTCAGTACTTTTGCTTATAAACTGAGACTCCAGTTTGGAACTAAGTCATGCATTTTGAAAGAAGAAACATGAACTTCATAAATCTTGAATGAGGCCTATGGAGACATTGTGTTTGTGCATAGGGGCAGGAGAAGTAGAATTTAAGGACCTTTTAGGAACCTTCTGTGCAGGACACAAGGAGGTGTGAGCTGGCAGCTACTTTGAAGCTGAGCCAGTTGACAATAAGGAAAAAAAAAAGACTCAGACTGAAAGCAAAGTAATGCGGCTGTTCCTTACAATGGTGATAATATTCCGATTTGTGTATGTTATAACTAATAAAATAAAACAGTGGACTTTGCTCTTTAAATGTAAAAGTCGTTGTAAAGTCCATGAAAACTGTTATGCCATGGTTGGCTTATGCTCTTAGACAGCCTGATGCATGTTAGTTAGAGCTAATGGTTCTTATTTTCTGCCTTCATAAAATTCTCAAAGCCTCAGTTTCTTGTTTAGTAAATGAGGCAAGGATTTAACAGTATAAGAAAATGAGTGATAAGAGAGGCCTTGTGGAGGGCTTGGCATGTGGAAGACAATAAAACTGTAGTTTATGTTTAAATTTTAGAATGCTATTTCCAGGTATACTACAATTTTTTTATAGGTTACCTTCTTGCTATAAGATGAATAATAGTAGTATTGTCTTGACTTTTTATAAAACAGATGGACTAAAGATTTAAAAATATGGAGAGTACGTTTAAAGTCACACAGTAGGTCTAAATCATTAATTCAAACTTAAGGCTGTCCAAAATCAAATTAATTTTCATAGTTTGTCTTTCTTTTGGGGAGGGATATTAGACTATTTATTTTATGTTTTCCAATTTTTAGTTTTTAAAATATTTTGCTGTTTTCAATTTTTATTTTTTTAGTACATGTTCCAGTACACACTGATTACACACCTCATGGGGAGTTGGTACATGTACACAACACTTCTTAATTCCTTTTTTCATCCCTTTCTCTTTTTCCCTTTCCCTATGCTCTTCTTCTCAAGGTCCTCTTCCAATCTGCAAAAGATCTCCCTATTTCCTGTTGTCTTTGTTTTGTGTTTGTCTTAATTCTTTCTTAATGCTATGACAATCTTTTGGGGATGAGAACGGAGATTCCAAAATAGTCTATTTTTCACCGAATCTAAAAACTTAGCTGAGCTATAGTGCTTAATTTTTAATGTGTTGGTGCACATTAGGCTTTATTTTCTTTAAACTACGAATTAAATGCTAAATTTGTGGCAAATCGCTGAAATTGTTGTCATCACTTATTTTATACTTCTTTTATTCATTTATATTCTGGCCTCTTCCCTTTGGCTTTTAAATTTATGATCCAAGGTATTATTTTTATATTTCTTGTTCTGGAAAGAAGAAACTAAGGGTTCCACACAGAGATGTGTATAGTTCATAGCAGCTTCATTCAAAGCAATAAAGCAAAGTACAATTTAAAAATGTTCACCAACAAGTGAATGCATTTAAACAAGGTATCACATCCATCAGATGAAATTTAGCATCATTGAAAATAAAACCAAGAATTTTAAAAGCATAGATAGTAACTGAAAGGAACCACAAACTAAACGACACACTGCATAATGCAAATTTAATGATATTCTAGAAATATAGTTTTGTAGTTCAACTAGATTTTAGCGACAAACACAGACTACAGTTACCTGGGATCAGGAATGGAAGTAGATGAGGGCATAGATAATTCGAAACAGAGGGCCTTTGGATAGTGATGAAAACATTCCATATCTTGATGGTGGTGATAGGGAACTGATTGATATGTATAAAATGAGTATATGCATTTAATTATATTTAAATTATACATCAACAAAATTATCCATTAAATAAATTTATTTTTAATTGGGTTATGAAATACCAAAGAGCTTTGCAGAACACACAATACATATGTTTGCAGAATACTATATTTTCATCTAGGAGACACTGAGACTTATAATGTCATCATGAATTAGAGCTAAAATTCTTTACATCTAGGTAGATTGATTTCCTATTTGTTTGAGATGCCCTGAAAACAATTGTTGGAGTCAAAATTTTATAAGTGGGTTTTTATGTGTTGGAACTTAAATTGGGGAAAAGAGACAGTAGAATTACCAAGTAGAAAACATTAAACAGAAAGAAATACAAAAGAAAATAAGGAAAAATATTTCTCATTCAAAGACACTGCCCTTACTTACAAAATGGAAACTTACGTTTATGTTACTTTTAGTTAAAGCACATGATTAATTCTCATAAATTGCATGTAAACTGCAATCAGACGGAAGAATAGCAGAACATCAGCATTACAGGGATCCCTTCATGTAACTTTTGGTCCTCCAAACCAGCTGGAATAAATGTAGTCCAACAACAACTTTAAAAAATTCTAATATTGGCAGTTATTCTACCTGCTAGCTTTTATCTGTGATATTTAATCTAAAACTTCACCTCTCATGGGGATGTAAATAATAAAGAAACCTGACGATTAACTAGTGATACCATATATAGGCAGTATGTGTTTTTTAAAACTTTATTTAAAGAGGAAAAAATCAAAACAAAAAGGGTAGAAATAATACACAATTTCAAAAAAATAAACAGTAATAAATCACTACATATGAAAAATTACGTATTGCCCTCTTAGAAATAGTTGTTCAAGTTACAAAAGTAAAGCATACAAAGTGGACATTCAAACAGCGAGACTACAAACAGTTCTCAACGACCCAACAAAAACTTAGTAATATGGTGATCAATCCTATACACTTAAACATACATACAGTTATATCTTTTAGAGACAATATGTGTTTAATACCTGGAATGACTAGAACATTTATCTTAGAGATAATTCAAACAAATCATTCAGTATTGTAGCTACATCAGAGTAGGAATTAAATCACTCCTTACTAAAAGGAAGAGAGGGAAGAAGGGACCATATTTAAGCTTTCAGCTGACTTTACATATACAATATACAGAGGTATTTGACTGAAAAGATCAATAATTAAAATACTTTAACATACTTTACTTAGTTCATATTATTTAACCATCCCTTCAAAATAATATACTGATTAGTGAATTAAAACATTTACCATGTTTAGAATATTTTCAAAATCCCATAATTATGAAAAGTATAATTTAAGATTGCTAGTTAGAATGCCTTTATAGCTTTCCATTCCTCCCTTAGCAAACTCTGGACAAGGAAAGACGTGAAGCTTGATTGACAAAAGATTTTTATCATTCAGGATAAAGGAAAACTTGCATTGGCTACGTGGTGTTAAAAAGTGAGAAAAAGAGTAAATCATACTAAATGAGAAAAATACATTGCTTTGACAATATATCCTTTTAAAGTCTTTTTGATAGTTGACAATGTAAAAGTTTGCACTTTCAAAGGATCTTCTGCAGTTTAGATTCTTATCAATGCATTTTGTTGGCATTACTTACTATCTTTTCTCAGTAAAAAAAATTAGAAATTGCTTTCTTTCCTCTAGGAGGGAGGAACGTAGCATTATAAAGGGTTTCTGCCAAAAGCATGGAGCCTCAGATAAGTAATCTCATCCTTCATCCATGATAAATAAGCTATTAAAAATCAGGAAGAAAGAAACAGTTGGAATGTCTGCCACGCACAGACAATGTTGTGGGAACCTCATTTGTAAGACCGTGAGTCTTCC
This sequence comes from Cavia porcellus, assembly GCF_034190915.1. Classification (NCBI taxonomy): domain Eukaryota; kingdom Metazoa; phylum Chordata; class Mammalia; order Rodentia; family Caviidae; genus Cavia; species Cavia porcellus. Next base: position 28,663,811 of record NW_026947495.1, on the reverse strand, counting down.
CCATTGTTTAGCCACAATACTGAATCTTCTCTATTTATATTTTTGTTTGGGGATTTTTCTCTTCCCCAGGCTAAGAGCTTTGTGCAGGAGACTGAAAAGCTGCCAGAGCTAGTCCATCTGGCTGGCCAAATGGATTGTGTTCACTGGAGCAATGCCAGTTGTATACAAGAAGAAAGTTTAATTTCTGGGCAGGCTAAACCCTGGGCTTCTTTCTCAGTTAAATGGAGACCATATTTCTTTTTTCCAAAAATTCTTCCAATTGGCCTGAGTACTGTCACCTTGTTTTGCTTCCTGTAATCTTGATCTTGGTCTCTAGAGATTTACCCAGCCCAAAAGTGAAATGTTTCCTCTCCTCTCTATCCAGTTCAAAACAGTGAAATGAGTTTGATAAAAAGATTTATGGCAAGTGAAAAATCACTATGTTACATTTGATTACATTTGTCTGACCTTGAACAATCTTAGGAGCCAGAGTAGTCATTTCAGTTAACTAATTTAGTTTAAATGGCTTAATTAAGAAATAAAATTTCATGGAATTCCCTAGATTAATTTGCACTTATACTTAAGAGCATCAACATTTATAATCAATTTAAAGAGGAAATAGGCCTGGAGTATTTTATAGTTTGCAGTGAAATCTAATTGAATTCATTTGGGCTGAAATAGGAAATATAGAAGGATCTGATATATTTTTAATTTCCCACATCTTAAGGACAATAATGGGCATTTAATCTTTGAGGCACTGAGTTTTAGACTTGAAATTGCAGAAACCATGGATTTTGAACATATATTGGCTGCTTCCTCCTGTTTTCTTACTTTCTAGAGAGAGGTATTTGGCATGGATAGATTGCAGCAGGGGCCACAGGTAGGGCTGGCCTCCACAACATCTGGCCAGGTGACACATGACACAGGGCATTGCCTGGGGCCATCAAGGCAAGCCTTTTTCAGCCACCAAATGTGCTATCGAAAATCTTCCCTTCCCTCTCTCTTCTGAAGATTTTAAATGAGGAGACAATATTAGATCTGAGTGTTTAAGAAAACTTTGTGGTGTAGGGGAGGAACTGAGAAGGAACAAAGTAGGAGACAGCACAGACATTTGTCTAACTTAGTATCTTAGTCTTTTCACTGATACTGTTAGTATCTAAGTCTATTCATAAACAACTTGTCTTGCTTACTTGTCTCTCATTACGGAGGCAAAATACCTGGCATTCAAAATTAGAGAAGGAAAGGTTTAGTTAACTCATAGTCTGTGGAAATTTCAGCCCATAATTACCTGGTTCTAAGGCAGGGTAGCACATGGCAGAGAGCAACAGTTCATGGCAGGGAAAAACAGCACAAGGAACAAGAACAAAGTGGGCAGGGCATGAGAAGACTCTTTCTGACCCTTATATTATATGTAGGTCACACCCAGATGGGTGTAGTACTCACTCCCATAATCCCAGCATTGGACCATGAGTTGTTCACAAATTCTAGAAGCTCACCTCCATGACTGTATGAAGCTTTGGGGGGACATCCAGATTCAAACTTCTGTATAGTTTATGCAGAAAACATGTTTGCTTAGTTTGTGTTCCTAATGGTTGGGAGGTTCAAGAGCATAGCACCAACATGTGTGAGGGCCTTGCTGCCTCACAGGATGGCAGAGGGCACCTCATGGTGAGACAGAGGAAGCATGCCAACTCCAGTCTCTTTCTCCTGTTCTAAATCACTAATGCCATTTTGAGGTTGCACCCTTATCACTTCAACTAGTCCTAATTATCTCCCAAAGGCTATATACTATTAACATATGAATTTGAACATTAAATTACCAATGCATGAACATTTAGCTTAGACAGCTTTTCCCTTGCTGGCACAAAATACCTGACACCCACAGTTTAAAGGAGAAAAGCCTTATTCAGTTCACAGTTTTCCATGGGTTTGGCTGGCTCCAAGGCAGAAAGAGAATGGTAGAGGGCATGGGCAAAGATAGCTGCACACTCAATGGTAGCCTAAAATCAGAGAGAGAGCAAGAAAGAGAGAGAGAGACAGAGACAGAGACAGAGACAGAGACAGAAAGAGAAAGAGGAGCTGGGGACAAGAATATATTCTTACAGGTCCCTAGAGGGACTCCCCCTCTGAAGAGGAGACTATGAGACTTATGGGAGAGAGCATTTTAGATTTAAACCATTAAAGGCAAATACAATGCAGTCAGTAATCTGGAGAACCTGAATTAAGAGAGCAACATACAAATAAAGAAGAGATAGTCTGAGTAATGTCAGAAGAACTTGATGATCTGCTGGGAGAACGATAGACATGAGCAGATGAATAGGAGCAAGCGAGGGTGACTAACAATTTTCTGCCTTGAGGTATAGCTAGTCATCTGTACATACAGACATTCAAGTTTGTCTGGGCCTGCATAGGTTTATACGTGTAGTCCTGTCCATGTCCTACTTTGAGAGACTGATGTATATGGTCCTTTGCAAAAGTGTGTATGGCAGTCACAGCAGGAATTATATGAAACAAGTGGAATAGAGATTATGGAATTATGTTTGAGATGTCTCTGTTGCAATTGTATTCACTCACTCACCTTCTTTAAACTTTGGTTTGTGTTGTCTCTTTTTTTATCTCTGAGACAGGGTCTCACTATGCAGTTCAAATTGATCTTGAGCTCACTTCGTAACCCAGCCTGGTCTCAAACTTTAAAGAATCCTCTTGTTTGAGCCTCAAGGTGCTGGGATTATAGGTGTGCTCCACCACACCCAGTTTTTGTGTTTCCTTTTTTGATTGAGGTTCACCCAGCAAACTAATTTAATCTTTCAAATTACCTTCTGGATCCATATCTGAAATTCCTTTATTTACACTTAACACTTTTTAGCATGTAAAAGTACTGTATAATTAATTTGTTCTGTATGTTTATTGACAATTTTTTGCCAACTTTTGGGGAAAAGCTTCTTGAGGACAATAATCTTGGTCCCTTTTGCTCACTAATACATGATAAACACCTAAAAGAGTGCTATTTAATAGATGACCAGTGGAGATATTCTAAATGAATGAATGAATTGAACAAATACATATTGTATAATTACTGTGTCCAGAATGTCCAATTGAAAGGGAGTCAAGTGATTCTAAGACTCTAGAAAGGGTCTTGACTAGAATTATGAAACTATTTCAGTACAAAGCACACAATGTCAGGAGGTGTGGACTGATTTGCAACCTTTAGGGAAATCAGAATAAAATCATGGCATGTCTTAAGACTGATTCTAGAGGTAAATAATTAGGGAAGATGTGGGAAGAGAAATGTTGATGAAACTGAGTAGGAGTACCAATGACACAAGCAGAGCCAGGAAGGAAATTGAGTGGCGTACTTAAATGAATCTTTCTAAGGACATTGTCAAAATTTAAAATAATGCTATTCAAATAAAGCATGAATTATTGCTATCAAATTTGGTAGCAAGATGGTTACATGGAATCAACTAAATCCTCTTCTCCCCAATTTGTATGCTTAACTCACCTCCCCAGTAAAACTGCATCTGGAAAGGGCACCTTTGAAAATGTAATTAAGGTTAAATGAAGTCATGAGAGTGGGATCCAATAGAAAAGTCCCTTTTAGTAAGAGTAACACTGGGTATCTGGACAAAAAGGAAGGACTGCTGCACAGTAAACACATAATTATCTGAACATCAAGCAGAGAGGTCTTGGAAGAAACTAAAACACTTGATCTTGAACTTTCAACCTTCAGAACAATGACAGATAGACCTCTTCTGTTTGAGCCACCTAACCTGTGATATTTAGTTATGGCAGCCTTTGCAGACTAATACAATCATTATTGGAATGTGGTGGTTGGAATCTCATTTCTTAGTAGTGAAATCTGATGCCATATAGTGGAAGGCATGGAAGTTAAATTAGGGGAGAGCATACCCATGTTTCTCAAGAATGGTAGCTATGTGGGAGGAAACAAATGAGCCAGAAACCAGACGCTGCATGGAAACCCCGGGAAAGCAGTATTAAAATATGGTAATCATAAATTTCCAAGAGGCAAGCTGATCATCTTCATGCTATAATATGCATAATTATGCATACTAATTAGGGCATATTTATTTGTTTTGTAACTGAAAGAAATTCTTGGGAGTGTTTAATTTGAAATACACAGGAATATCTAATAGAATCCTATTATGAAGCTGGTGTACTTTTGGTGTGACTGTAGGGTCACTAAAACCTTCAATCTAAGTTATAGTATATGATGCCAAACCCAGAATTTAGACATCAGGGTTGTTTGAAGTTGTATCTCAGAATATTTGCCTAATTTTTGTCTTTTTTTTTTTTTTTTTTTTAGTTTATCAAGTTTTTCCCTTTCCCTAAAGGGCATAGTTTATTCCTACTGACAGAACTAGCAAGTTATTTTTTCTCTTATTTTAAGTGATCTTTTCAAAGTGGGTCTCTATGCATTGTCTTAATTCTCACGCTCCCACAGGATTTTCTCTTGCTTTTACTTTGCATCTTCTCTTTATCATCAGAGTCCCATTGTTATACAAGGGCATTGTTAACCTCTAATACTAACAAATCATAAGAAACATATCTTTACCTCCATTATCTTTTCTGTACCTCATTTATCTGTTTTTTATATAGATAAAATTTTCAAAGCTTGTCCCTAATACCACTATCACCATGCGGGTACCAGGGACTCTCCTTTCCACACAGCCTGGTGTGAGATGCTGTTGACATCCATCTTGCTGAGCCCAATGGGTTTATTTCCTATCTTCATCTCTTTGCAGCATTTTATAGCTGATCATTTATTCTTTTCTTGCAAAACATATCTTAAATACCATATGAAACCAGCATGTTCTCCTGGTTTTCCTCTCACATCAGTGTTTCCTCTGAGCCTCATTGTTGATTGGTTCTCTAACTTCTGAGTTGTGAAGTTTGGAGGGTTTCATATCTCAATCTGTTGCTCTCTTACCCTTTCTGTATAACTCATTTGTTAGATGGTGGTATGATAACTTCATGGATTTATATCTCTTCTAAGGTGATAACTTCAACTTTTTCCCTGAAAAGTTGCTGGTAAACCTAGGCATTGGAAATTAACATGTCAAAAACAATAACAAAAACAAAACAAGCCTCTTAATTTTCACCATCCTTTCTAATACAACTCTTGTCACTAATATTCTGTCAAAACATAACAGTTATCCTCAAAATGTCTTTTTTTCTTAACTCATCATCAAATTGTATTTGGTATACTTTAGAATGAGATATCCATTTCAGTCTCTGCAGCCTCCATACCACTATGATGTCTCATGATTATCTAAAATAGCTTGTTAATCAGTATCCCTGTTTCTACTCTGGTCTTCAAAGTATAGTCCCATCAGAACAGCCAAGATGAGATTTTATCAATATAAGTCATATTGAGTGCTTCCTACTAAACAAAATGCCCTGTCCCTCTGATACATTGCATGGTTCACTTAACTTCTTGTAAGTGGGTGAGATCATGTGACTAGAATGGAAAATGGATTGATAGCAGAAAATGACATGAATATTATTGGGTGGCACCATTTAATTGCTGATTCAAGGCCCTCCAGAACGTACATTTTCCACTGCTACATAACTTGCAGCTGCCAAATGATGATGCTTCTGCAAATATGGGTTTTTAAGTTTGGATAAAAATGATCAACAAGGAAAACAGAATCCTCAGCAAGATTCACATGATTGACATTCAGTATAATCATGAGAAAATCCATATTATTTTTCATTTTGTTTTAAGCCACTGAGATTTTCAGTTACAACAGCATAACTTACCTATCTTGATTTATGTTCTTTACTGACTTAAAGGTACCTATACTGATGAATTTCCAACATATTGTAACTAATATCCAAATTCCTTCCAGTGGCTTGTAAACCTTTGTGACTTAACCCTTGCTTACTTCCTAGTTCTTACCTACTAGAAACATTGCACTGTTTGTTTCTTCTATACATCAAGCCCGCATCTTCCTTTTGAATTTTCTGTTTCTTTTGTTTGGAACAGATCATATCCAGATATTCGTGTGGCTGGTTGTACCACTTTGTTCAATTTTCTGCTTACTGTAACCAACTTTCATTCAATGAATTTTACATTCTGTCTCTAAAAATCTGCCCCTCATTTCCCACCCACATTTATTTGTATTTTTAATTTCTGTTTTAGAAACAATAGATTAAGCCATGCTAAAGTAACAGCTACCACAAAAATCTCAAGAATTTATCAGAACCTGTGTTCAGTTCTAGTTCTTACTAGATGTCATTAATGACATGTAGTAAGACCAAATTCAGGAGTGTGTAATAGTCATCTTGCCTTCACTGGAACAAATACCTAAATGACTTAAAAAGACAAAAGATTTATTTTGGCTCAAGTTTTCAGTATGTGCTTGTTTGTCTCCATCTCTTTGGGCCTGTGGTGACACATTCATGATAGCAACAGATGGAGAAGGTCTGTTCAATTCATGGCATGAAAGAAGTAATAAAGGATGAAAAAGAAGGAACCAGTATCCTCTTCAAGTTTATACCCCAGTGACCTAATTTCCTTACACTAGATCCCACAAAGATTTCAGTGCCTCCCAGTAGCACCACAGACTTAAGATCAAACCTTTATCTCAAGGGATTGTTTGTGACATTTAATATCCAAGGAGTAACATAATAGATATCTGTTTAATTGTACCAAACAGGGACTCCAACTAATAGAGGCTTCATTTCAAAATTTCAAGATTTCAAGATTTCTGTGGATGTTAGTAGGAACTGTGCTATGTCTGACACAGTTAAACAAATATGGTAGCCTGGAAGCAATATCACTACTTTAATAACTCTAGTCCCATGGCTTGTTTCAACCACAAATAGAATGGTGTCCTAGAACAGTGGAAAATCCAAATGATTAGACAAACTTCACTAGCAATATCAGTTCCTACTGCTCTATAGCTAATTGAACCACAAATTAGGATACTTCTTAAGTATTTGTATCCCCTTCCTGCCCTTTCTCTGTGAAGCATCAAGTAATTTGGCTCACAGAGACCACCTTGTGCTTTATCCTTTCCTCAGCAAAGCACAACAATTGGACCAAATCAATGTGCACCATACAATCATAAGTAAAGCCATTAAATCACACTTTAATAGCATACTTTAGACTCATATGATTCATGTTTTTGACTTATATGACTTGTAAGAACTGTCATATGATTTGTCTTTTGTGTTTAATGTGAAATCAAGGCTGAAAATATTTTCTTTTAAATCATATATTTACTTTTTCCAGTGTGGGGAATCTATGTTCAAATTCAATATGAGGAAAAGCTTTGTTTTTCTGAGGAACAAATGCTTTAAAGTATTTTAAGACATCCCCTTCTATAAATTGTGCACTAGGAAACTCTCAGTTTTATATTCAATCCCAGAAGCTGTGTTGATATTTATTTTTGGAATATTTACTTCCTTAACTCAAATATCTCCCAGTAAAATTCTGGGTTTCAAATTGCATTATATTTAACATTTATATACACCACTGTAAATTATTATTGGAAAGATAAAGTGCAGGTACTTTACAGTTGGAGCTTCCTTCCTTCTTAGTACAATTTGAAGATGACATTAATTACAATGTACAGTGAAAGCCAGAGAAGCTAGAAACCTTCAAGCCTGTAGTTATATCCCAGTACAATCTCAAGATCACTTGAAATTTTCATTCCATTTCAAAGACATTGAAAGAGTTTCCCAAGACGGATGGATGAGTCCAGCAATTGTGGCTTCTAAACCCAGAGGCAATAATCCTGGAAATGTGTTGAGTTAGTAGCTCGGGTTCAGTTTCATGCAGGAAAAGAAAGTAGTGTATCTAAGAGGCACATACTTGAAGAGTAAAGGAGATGGGCAGAGGACAAAAACGTGAGAATCTGCATATTGATAAGAAATAGGGTGTGATGAGGACTGAAGTGACACAGCAGTACTGATCCTGAGTAGAAGCATGTCAGTGAGCTGTCTGGTGTCATCATGCCAGGCCCTGCACCTGTGAGTGGCTTACAGTGGCCTGTCAGACAGCATCTGCACACTCTGACCTGACTTCCCAGCGTGAAGATCAGATGGGAGGCAGCTTAGGGAATTTCTACAGCAAACTTTCCTTAGGTGAATCACAGTATGGCTTATTTTGCCTAAGGCATATAATGAAAATTATAATAATTTCTTAAGAGAAATAATTTTCATTTAGTGATGTAAGGCAAAACAGGAATGTATATGATAATGTATGAAATATGATGAATTTTAGACCTTCGTGTAACCATTACACAGTTTACTGTTATTTATTTTTTGATTTATAGCTTTCTAGATATTCTATTAGGTTTTAATGTAAGAAATTATAGATGACATGTTGCCTGTTTCCAATTAAGTGCAGGGGAAAATACTGCAAGCCGTGTGCCTACCTTTAACTTCTTCCTTTCTATTAAATCAAGATGTCTAAAATGAAGGGGAAAACAAATATAAATGAAAGTTACCTCTGATCAGAAAAAATAAGAAAAATAGCAAGATACATAGTATCTTCTCAGTGATATATATAGTAAATTCTATGACTAAATTAATCCACTGTTACTTAAAGCTATATCACTTGTTTAGTTTTGGATTAGAATATTACAATAGTGAAACTAATTTCTACTCCAAATCTGGTGTGAAGAAGCAATAATTTTCTAATTATTCAGGTTTCTGTACTCAAACAGGTTACATTGAATCTGTGTCCACTTTCTATGTCTGATCATGTGAAAGGGAAAGTGTGTTAGGATGGAGAGAATGGATGAAAGAAGGAGCATCAGAAAGCAATAAACTCACAAAGCACCAGACTGTGATTAGAATCCCACCTTTCTTATCAAGTTGTTGTAATATAAGTCTCCAGTGTCTCTTCTGTTAAGAGGTATGTAAAATATTTGCCTCATGTGGTTTCATGGAGAGTCAGTCAAAAATCAATGTCCAATTTTCACTTAAAACTCAATAAATGATAGTTGCTATAGTTCATAACATTATGATTGTTGAAGAAGAATGAGACACATGCCAGCAAAAGAAACGGATTAAAAGCTATTAGTGAGTTGTGTTCAATGTGTTTTACCTATCAAATGTGCAGGAAGATTATGACACAGAAATAATATAGCTTGAAGAATTTCATCTATTCTCTTTCTTTTGCTTTTTTTGGGATGAATGAATATGATCTTCACTTACTCAAATATTCATTCATTCATTCAAAAAATATTTAGTGTGCATTTCTTTTCTTTTTCTTTCTGTTTTGCACCAGACACTGAGTCAAGGCTTGACAGTACAATGGATGATACCAGCAGAGTTTTTATAGAGAGCACAGTCAGAAAAAAAGCCAAGACAGAAGCTGTTACAAATGGTAATTAGGTCTGACTCCTTTTGTCACATGCAGTTGTGACCTCAGGAGTTATCTCACATAAAGGTCTTGATGAATCCTTCTAACATTATTTATGAGTAATGAAAAGCTCTTAAAAAGGGTAAAGCTTAATCTGAGTAAATCAACCTCTAATGACAGAAACCGAGCTAATGTGACACCAAGAGTAAGAAAGATATTTAAATAAAAGGTTCCTTCAAGAACCTTGCAAATTGTACCGCATGGCTAAGTCCTTTCCCCAGAAGTAAGGCTTTGGCATTCTTTGCACATAATAACTGTTAAACAGTAAGGGGTGTTCTCAACCTCAGTCCAATTTAACTTTGCCTTTCCATTTTTATATTAGCTCATTTCAACTTGAAATTATTTTATATTTTAAAGATAAGAAGTTATTTTTTATGTGAGCAAAGAATGATCTAAAGTTATAGGAATAAGAGTCTTTTTTCATTCTGAAATGAGATATTTAAGCATGGAAATGTGCAAAATGTATTTAAATTACAGGGTGAAATGTGATGAGTCACACTGAGTGGAGCTGAGATAACAAAATCCTCAAACCTCCCTGCCCATTAAAATTATCAGGGGGCCTCTTGAAAAATGCCAGTGTCTATGCTGAACTCCACTTCAGTTCAGCTAGTGAACTTGGGATCTAACAGGATAGTACCAGAGCCTGGAAATGAACCTTGAAGGCTTGATCAGATTTTGTTAGAAGGGCATAGTAAAAATGGTACATTTAGTTCTGCTAGGTAGGTAATAATATTTTTATTGAAACTGCATTAAATCTGTATAACAATTTTAGCAGTTTGACATTTTCACCATGTTGATTTTTCCTATCCATGTGGAACAGATATTTTACCATTTTCTGATATCATCTTCGGTCTCCTTTCTCAGAGTACTATAATATTCAATATATAGGTCTTTTATGTTCTTTGTTAGATTGATTCCTAAGCATTTCATTTTTTGGATGCTATTGTAAGGGATGTTATTTCCCTAATTTCTCTCTGAGTGAGTTTGTTGTTTGTGTATAGAAATGCGATTGATTTTTGAGTGTTGACTTTGTGTCCAGCTGCACTACTGAATTTGATTATTAACTCTGGCAGTCTTTTGATGGGGTTTTGGGGTCTTCTGTGTAGAGAATCATATCTCCTGAAAATAATAATAATTTAACTTCTTCCTTGGAACTTTAAAGTTTGGAACTTTATTCTTTTTTCTTCTTCCACTTGTCTAAATATTCTAATTAATTTTCCTAAAACTATATCAAATAGGAAGGTGATAGTGGTCATCCTTGTCTTGTTCCTGATTTTAGAGTAAAAGCCTTCAGCTTTTGACCATTTAAAATAATGTTGTTTGCTGGTCTGTCATAGATGACTTTTGAGGTAAAGACCAGCTATTCCAATTTTGTGCAGGGTTTTTAAAATACAAATAGGTGTTGTACTTTATCAAATTCTTTTTCTTCATCTATTAAGATGACCATGTGATTTTTGTCTTTGGCTCTGTTAATATGATGTATTACGTTTATTGATTTGGGTATGTTGAACCATCCTTGCATCCCCAAAATGAATCCTACTCTGCATATGCCAAAGACTAAAACTAGACTCATATCTATTACCATGCACTAAACTAAAATTAAAATGTATCCAAGATCTACATATTAAATCAGAAACACTAAATTTATTGAATGAGAAAAGAGGCAGAACTCTTGAAGACTTAGTGTAGGCAGACTTCAGTAATGAAAGCCTGATTTCATGGGAGATAATACAAAGAACAAAACTGATCTCATCCCATTAAAAGCTTTTGCACAGCAAAGTAGGCACCAACAGAGTAAAAACACAACCCACAAAATGGGAAAAAAATTTAGCCAATTGTCCTTCAGATGAAGGAACTATATCTCTAACATATAAAGAACTGAAAAAAATCAGAAACCCCTCTCACCAAATTTAAAGACCCAGTTCAAAAATGGGCACCTAAGATGCATAAACACTTCTCAGATGAAGAAATACAAATGACAAATAAATATATTAAAAATGTTCAACATTGCTGGTTATTCAAGAGATGCAAATTAATACATCCTGAGATTCCATCTCACTCCAGAAAGAATGTCATCAAGAAATCAACCAATGATAAGTGCCAGAGGGTCTGTAAGGAAAAAGGAAGGCTTTTCCACTGATGGTGGGAGTGTTGAGTGGTGCAACCACTGTACAATAAATCAATGTGGAGATGCAAAAAAAAAAACAAAACAAACAAACAAAAAACCCAAAACCAGAATTAGAAGTCCCATTTGGGTCAGGTTCCATTTGACCCAGCTACTCCTCTTCTGAATATCTTCCTGGAAGAATTGGAAACATCGTATCACAGTAATATGTCATCACTCATGTTTGTAGCAGCACAGTCTATAATAGCTGAATATTGGAAACAATCTAAATGTCCATCAATTGAGGAATGAATAAAAATTTGTTTTTATTTATGGCTGAGTAGTGTATACCTATCTATTTATCTATCTATCTATCATACCTTTATACATATATCAATGCAACTTGAGACCATAATCTTAAATGAAGTACATCAGGCTTACATGTGTGAACACTACCTTGTCTCCCTGGTGTGAGAAACTAAAAGAATAAATAAGGACCAAAATTTTGTAAATAGGGAGGGGAAGGGGGCTGAAGGGAAGAGAGGATACTGGGGAGAAAAAGGAATCAAAATATATCAAGTATAGATATATGTTTAAAATGTAACAATAAACAATTTTAACAGTGGCAGCCTGGGAAGAGACTAGTGTGAGGACAAATGGTCAGACTGGAAAAGAGGCTGGACAGGTGGGGAGGAGTCTGACCCAAGCCTTCTAATGAGAAGAGAAAAGACAGATGTGGTTAAGAGGACTGGGATCCTTCTGCCACAAGTTCCTGACTTGAAGTGCTCATTGAGTTAATGAAAGTTTCTTTGAGTTAATAATACTGATGAGCAGAAAATTTTTAAAAGGGAAGGAGGAGTCAGAATTTTGGTTCAAAGTGTTTTAAACCAAAATGGTAATTTTGTTCTTTATCTTTTATTGTGTTTTAAGCAAGTTTTTTTTTTGAGTCATTTCTAGAAGAGAAAGCACACAGATAAAATTAAGAGGCACAAAACTGAGGGTCAAAATTATGTCTCCAAGAATTCTGAAAGTGGCACAAAGGAGAAGAAACTAGAGCAGCTAGAGGCTTCCCATATCTAGGGGCCTTGTCCTGTCTTGTAGTTGGATACATCCCCAAAGCCTCATGTGCTCATAGGAAGGGATGTAGTCAGTGGTTGGATCCAGAGTGTGTGATTATGAATTAAGGGTTATGTTGGTAGTGATTAATGATGACTGATGTAATCTACTGATTGGTTTAGCATAGTTCTCGGTGTGGATATTAGAAATGCCCATGCTGGGTGTGGGTGGCACCAACTAATAGGCTTGTAGCCTGGATGGGACAAAGGAGGATTATTGCTTCACATTCTCCTGCCTGCCTGCTCTGCCGTGGACCATTGCTCTCTGCCATGCTCCTCTGGCGTGCCTCTCTGCCTCAGAGCCAGCTGAATATGGACTGACACTTCTACAAACTGTGAGCTAAAATAAACCTTTCTAACTTTAACTTGTGGGTGTTGGGCATGTGAAAGTTACTAACACAGCCCTGCTATCAGGAGTTGTCCTGATCAAAGTGGTGATTTTCAAAAATATTCTATGAAGAAGTGATATTAAGAATTATTTCCCCTCCCTTCCCCACTAATTTAAATAATGCATTGTGGTTCTATATGTATTATTTTATTTCAAAAAACAGAAAAATATTCACAAGGATTTCACCAGTTTCATGTATAATCTTAATGCCCCTTCCTAATTTTCCTATGGGAAATTTCCTAGTACATTTCCTAGTTCTGAATTCTACCAAGATGGAGTGTCTGGAAACCTAAATCAAGCAATTAGAAATACGTTTGCATAAGAAGACATTCCGTAGTGCTTGGAAAAGCCTAATTTTATTCAAGATCATATTTATCCATCCTAATTCTTTCTCCTTGCAGATTTTAAATAATGGCATATAAATATAAAAGCATAGCCCAGCTAAAGCACGGTTTTTTTTTTAACTCAGAAGTAGACATGTTAGATTTTGACATAGTATTTTTGCAAATGGAAAGAGAAATTGAATATGCCAAAATTTCCTCTAAGAGTGAGTATTACATGGACATAAAAGGAATAAGAGTATAAGCTACTTTGGGGTGGTTTGTGATGGTGAAACCACGCAAACTATGACTGACTGATAATAGAATGTGGTGTTTACTAGACTAACTTCTTTAGAAGATGGAAGCTAAATACAAGGATTTATTTTAATGAGGGTTCACACTAGACTGCTGTCTTTAGATTTCTCTTTGATCTTCTCTCGTCTCATATCTCTTTTCCAAGTAAACCTAGAACAAATTTATTTAAAGTACAGATTTAGAAAAGTGGCAAGTGCTAGCATTCCTGGGATACCACATTATTATCTATATCTTAATGTCAAATTTTCTTTCCTGGAGAGAATCATTTGCTGCTGAATATTTCTTCAGCCACTCACCCCTAATATATTTTGCCTTTCATGATGTACAGGTTCTAAAGTGATCCCCTACACTGTCCCTTGCCTCCTAGTGACCAAGAGAATTATACAAGAGCACTGGCACTGTTCTATCTTTTTGAACATGAGCAGACTCTATTACTTGCCACTAAACATTTGGTAGAATGTGGTGAAAGTAACAAATGCCATTCCACGGTATTTGTTTAAGATTATTGATTTCCAGCAGTTGGAGACACACCTTGCCAACTTGAATCTAGGCAGCCCTGCCAAGAAAGTGCTTGTGATGATGAGCTTCTAAGAACTACAGTGGTGCTCATACCTAAAAGGCACTCATACATAGATGGATGTTCATATCTGAAAAAGGACAAGAGAATGAGTTCTGCCAGTGTTGGAGTTTGAAAACATTTCATTTTTTAGTAAATTTTCAGATAAAAATTCAATCCAGGTGACACTTTGATTTCAGCCTTGTTAAATATGAAGCAAAGAACCCAGATAAGAGGTGCTCGAAACTCTGCCCCACTTAAAATCTGAGCTAATAAACACGTTTCTGGTTTTAATCTACTAAATTTATCATAATTTGTTACACAGAAATAGAAACACGACTGAGGTACACAGCTAAATGAAGCTAAAGGGAAGTTGAGCAGCACTAAGTATAAGTGACAGTATTATCTTACCCGTAGCATTTGTTCTTGGTTGGAGTTTCTGGATTTAAGCAAACCATTTAGAGAGAAGGTTTGGCTTATCTAGTTGTAACTAGCTCACAAGAGCTTCTGCAGTGGGAATCATGCAATTTAGCAATATGTTTAAACAGTAAACATAGTGCATTTAATAGAAAAGTGTCAGTGAATTTGTTGATTTTTGTCATCATGAGAAACATTAATTTTTACTGAATATTGGTATGTTATTATAGTTACTACAATCAATATGAGGTAAATTGAAAATTCCAATATTGAGCCAGACTGGTACATGTTACTGGAGACATTTTTAGCATAGACTGGTCATCTTGAAAAAAAGCAAGTGAAAAAAATGCCAGTTATTCAAGTTGAAACAATATTCATAATGATACTAATTAATCTCATCTCAATTCTTTTATCTACTTTCAAATAAAGCATCAGGAGACTCTGTACATGGGCACTGTTTTAACAATGCCTCCGCCTTCAGTCCATCTCTATAAGTTTCCTTTGTGTGAAGTGTTTTTTTACTGGCTGTCGAAATGATCTTCATAAAGTTACTCTTGGTGACTAAAAGTATAGTCTTTTTGCAGCACTGAAACAGTATCTAAACTCTGTCTTTTCCCTGGATGAGAAATAAATTTGCCTGATACAAATCAAATATGAGTATGGAAGAAAATTTCAGGAAATCCCCAAATACAAGAAGGCATGATTTCTTCATTCAGTATTCTGTGTGAAACACTTTAGGAACATTAACTTTTATTCATCTACTAATTTCTCTAACAGTCCAGAATTGAACATCTAGCCAAAGAAGATAGGCAATATATTTGCAATAATGATTACATAGCTGGTAGCTTATGTTGCTGTGTGGTTTACAGGAGGGTTCATGTTAATGACTTCAAGAAATGTAAGGCTGAGATATTACATACTCTATTTGAAATTTAAAGAAAGGGAGAGAAAAAAAGAGTGTGCAAAGCCAAGATGAAAGTGGACATTGTATACTTTTTTCTTCAAGGAAACAACTGCCAAACACCTCCTTTTATTAGCCCCTTCACACATATGGGAACATAGTTCTTAGCCATCTACTATCCAGCCAGGAATACCCAGGAGATAAAGCTTGTCAAGAAGCTTGCCAGCTTGTCAAGAAATACTTGACTGTACATCAGTCAGTTTTTGCTAAGTGTAAACATTAAGAACTTATGCTTGGAAGAGTGTAATTGAATCTATAAGGAAGAAATTGGATTTCTTCCCCAAATATTGCATGTTATATCCATTAAGAATGAGAGCTGGCACAAAAAAGAAAATGCCTGTTATTTCTTGAGGTCTTCGTACAAACTCTTTTATTTCTATCATCTTTAAAGCCTTCAATAAACTTTATGAATAAGAGGACATGAGACTTGTACAGTTTAAGGTATTTGCTTATAGATGCTCAATTAATAAATGCCATATGAGAAGCATGTATGTTCAGTTCCAAAGTCCATAAAATAGACAATTTCTAGAAAGATCCTCTCTTTACTCAGTCAAAGCTCCTTTGTTTCGGGGGTATTGGGGATTGAACCCAGGGCCTTGCATTGATCCCCAACCCAGCCATTGATTGAATGACTGATTGACTGTTTTTGAGACAGATTTGTTCAGGCTGGTCTTCAATTTGTGATCCTCCCACCTCAGCCTCTAAAGAGCTGGGATTACAAGTTTGAACCACTGAGTCTGGCCATAGCTTCTTTCTTAACAATGAGAATGGACTTAAAAGTTCTAGGTCAAAGTAAAGTCAATCTAAAGATATTTTCTCAAAAGTGTTTCTCTTCCATAAATAATTAAAAAGATAGGAAATCTTGTAAAAAGAGAGGAGGGCCTCTGTCTTGTGGAGGGGCCTGTGGCCTATGAGTGTGTGTGTGTGTGTGGGGGGGGGGTTATGCATATGTGTGCACATTCACACGTGATTAGAGAGGTATAACACACGTTGGATGCCTTGTTACGTTTCGGAATGCAGCCATACTACTTTCATCTCCTGACACGTATTTGAAGTCAAGCTTTTCATTCTCTCTATATGAAGGCTTTTGGAAGCAAGGATTAAAGATGCCTGTTGGAAAATCCACAGTGCCTCGGCCTGAGTGAGTCATTTCAATCTGCAGTCATGGATCTTGAGCTTCCTTCTGTTTTCCCTTAGGAAAAGCAGTCTAAATTTACAAGCGCTAAAGGACCCTATCAAGAGAACTGAGGGTTCAGTGTGGCACAGTCCATATTTACACAGCAAATGGAAGGCTTTTCTTGGAATTTCAAGAACAGAAGGTGCAGACAGACACAATAGTCTTTCAGTCATGCTTTAATGAGCTAGGGCTTTTGGCTGAATAGATGCTTAGCAAAAGGTGCTCAGGCTTTGCTTTGGCAGGTGTCTCTAGAGCAGGGAGACATGACTCATGGCACTTGGAATAAGTCGACAACACTCTCATCATCTTTAGAAAGCAATTTGTAGGCAGAGATTTAGTCTGTTTATAAAAATTGACATGAACAGCAGCTCCAGCCTCAGGAGGCTTCACAGGGCTAGATGAAGAGGATTACCGAAGCTGAAGCTTTTGTTTAAAGAAAGATTATAGAGCATTTAGTTCAGATCAAGTCAGCTCGAAGCTTAACTACTAAAATTTGTCCCTTCTCTCCTGCTCTGTGATAAATTTTGCTCTTACATTGAGTACTTAAATATGAAGATGAAGATGAGGCTTCATTTGGAATGACCACAGATGGCTGCTTGTCTCTCCCTTCTGTTAATGTGAATTCAGGAAACATGAAGATTAGTATAGATTCTAATCAATTTGCCAACATTAATTTTTCTAGTAACAGGGCAAGTGTTTTTCTAACCACTTGAATGTGGAAAGGAAATGATACAGTTTAAATCTCTGCCCACAAATTGCTTTCCAAGGAAAGTAGGTGCAACCAGGTTAATTCCCTCAGAGGTTTTCATAAAGTTATAGTTTCTGAATTGGAAACTATCCAAAGAAAAGGCTGTCTACATTGCAGAAGTGAAAACTGTAGATTTAAAATACTCAATCTATTCCCATTTAAAACTGAATTGGAGTGACTGCATGGCTGATCCAGGAATGCAAAAACCTACACATTCAGCAGGTGATTTTAAAATACGAATTGATCAAAATCCAGCCAATTTGTCAACCATTTGTAGACTTGGCTTTTGTTCTCTGGAGATCATTCTTGAACTTTCTTAGGTCGGAGAGATGTTCTTCTTCTTTCTCTCTCTTTCTCAGTTGGAAGAAAAATGACAAAATTGCAAAGGAATTACATACAACATAAAAAATTAGATGCGTGACTATCAATTCATTCATTAATATAGTCATAATGTATGGTGCACTTAGTAGATTCCAGGCTCTTGTTAGAGCACTGGAAATTTAGTGACAAACATGACGGAGTCCCTACGCTAGGGTGATGATGTGTAGCTCAGTGGTAGAGTATTTGCTTAGTGCCTGTGAGGCCCTGGCTTCACTAATAGCACCCTCTTTTCAAAAAACTAGCCTACACTTAAACTCCTGCAACAGTAACAGAGCAAATGGTTACACAAATAAATATATACAAGGATATACTTTCAAATTATTGTATTACCAAGAAACTAAAGGGAATATAGTACAGAGAAAAAATAGAAAGGCTGTTTTAGAATGGATGTTATGGAACTTTTCTGAGGAAGTAATAGTTGAACAAAGATCTGAAGATGGGATTTGTAGAAAAAGAGTTTGGACTTGAAGAAGCTTTAAATACATGTGGACTACTACTATTAATCCTAACTCCTAACTAAAGGATCACATTTGAGTCAAGGAGTGGTCCATATGGGGAATAAAAATTGGTATAAAATCACCATGTAGATGTTATATAGAATTGTGGAATTGGTAAGGGAAATAGATCAAGAATAAAGCCAAAGCCAAGAATAGCAGTGAGAAAATATTTAGAATAAAGCAGAGAAAAAGAAAGTAGAAAATACAACTGAACAAGAATCACCGGTAAAATTAGAAAAATTTACAGAGAACAACATGAAAATAATAGTTCAAAGCTTGCTGGTTTGTTGAGTAATAGAAGTATATTAAGCTGACTGATGGATGGAATGAAATGAAGTGTTAGCAACATTGATAGAGAGTGGTCAAGGAGAAAAAGCCTCATCATAGACTTAAAAGGAAAATGGAAAGAGAAGAATCAGAGACTAAGTTTACATAACACATTCAATGAATTTTTTTCTAAAGGCAGCAGGAAAACTTGAACAAATCTGGAAGTGGATGTGAAGCCAGGAGTATTTGTTGGTTTGTTTCTTTTTAGTTTTTGTTTTTGCAACATGTTTATATAGTTTCTGGGCCAGGATAGGCTAGACTATGCTTCGGTAACAAACTACCTTCAAGACCTGGCAGGCTACAAAACACACATTTCTCACATGCTGTATGATCAAAGCGAGTCACTTGGAGATTGTGTTCCCCATAGTTTCTGTGTTGTGGTCTTATTAAGGCCTCCTGAATTATGTCCGCACCATCTTAAATACTCAGTCTTCTCAAGTTCTGTAGCAAGAAGAAAAACTAGAAAAGAATGAGAGAGATTTTCATTCTTAGCCTGAAACTGATGTATTTGTAATTGGTCAGAATATATGCAACCTGCTTAAATGCAAAAGGCATGAGAAGCATCTGGTATATAACCCAGTAGGAACTATCCCACAGGAAGAATGAATTTCATACAAGAGCCAGCCTCTTAAACAAGCCAGGAGGGATGGAAGTCAACATGCTTCTGGGAGAAAGTGGCTTTACCGGTCCTCTCTGAGCAGGAATATTTTATCCACAGTATCAGGAGAGTAAAGTTGAATATATAGATTTTGAGTCAAGTTGAAATCGGGAGATTTGAAGAGGAATAATGGGAACATTCTTTTATGAATTACTTATTTGAGGAGGCAAATAAAAATTAAGAACATTGATTAAAAAGAGTTAAGATATGTTTTGTACATGTACCAACTCCCCATGGTGAATGTAAATATTAGGTACTACAAACAATTCACTAGTAAAAAAGAATGAAGAAAAGGAAATGATAACCCATGAAAAGAAACTGTGTACAAATAATGTTTTTTTAAGTTTGGAAAATAAATGAGAGGAGACAGCAGAGGCAGCGTAGTGCACAGTGATACTGCACAGACTCTGAAGCTCTACCGTCTGGAGTAATTTACTTAGCAGCTACGGCCTTAGTCTTTTGACCTACCTAATTTTGAAAACAATAGTATTTATATCATATCACTTTTGGGATGCAGCCTGGCACTGTCAGCTATTATTGTGAGGACATCTTGATGGTGGGACAAGCTCAAGTTTACAACTCTAAAAATGAAATGCTGTAAGTTAACACAACTACTCTTGTCTCTAGCAATTGCCAAGAAACAGGTATAAAACAAACAGAGAGAGAAATTTAACTGGAACAAGATGTGTATTAAATATTGTACTGCCAGGGTCTCTTGCTTTCCTAAGTCTGGTACTGTGATATGTTTTATCCTGTCTTTTTCTGTGCTCTATGAGCTATGTCAGATTTTTCAAGGTCAAACTTTGAAGAAGCTCTTCAGAATATTAAGAGGGTTAGAAAGCCATTCAGATTAAACTAACCCTCTTCTTCAAGAAAGGACCATTTATGATTCATAAAGGTAGCTGCTACATTTGGCAGCAATCAGCCTAAGAGTCTCTCCATGAGGAACTATCACTTGGAGCCACAAAAGTCAAGTAAATTATATTCCAACCCTCTCTCATGGAAGTAAAGAGAATTATCAAATAAAGGTATATCGTTAGGATGAAACTCACTTTAATTTTCCCGCAGGTGACTGCTCTTTTTCTTTAGCTTGGAATTCCTGAGTATTTGTAACTTGATCTTTAGTGCACACCAGGGTGTGCACTTCATTTCTTTCTGCCAGTTTACACCCTGCTTTCTTAGTCACTAATAGTCTGAAGCAAATGCCATTAAGCAAAAGATGATAATTCCAAAGGAACAGAGGAGGACAACTTCACCTCCTTTCCTAACTGGGTTTTGTAAGATTACCACAATCTGTTATAATGAAATAACAATAGGCCATGTTTTCTCCACATTTTCCTTTACTTTTAGAAAAATTTGTTTTCCCCAAACTGCATCTTCTTAATAACTTAGGCTTTACAGAAATCTTTATATTTTTTGAGAGTAGATCTAATTCACTAAGATTCCCTCCATTAAAAAATTCAATTTCTGACTTTAAAAGGTCAAGAAACAATCAGTCTTGGGGCTTGGGATTTAGCTCAGCGGCATAAGCGCCTGCCTTGCAAGCAGACAGTCATGAGTTCGACAGTCATGAGTTCTATCCCCGGTACCCATAAAAAAGAAAAAGAAAAAAGAAACAATCAGTCTTCACCAAAGAATTTTCCAATGCACATTGACATCTGGTTATAAATTATATGAAGCAAGAATACAGAAACAGGAAAAGATGAAAGCTCGAGGTAAAGAAACTGAAATTGCAAAATAGCCTGATACCAAAAACCAAAGAAAAGTTGTAATATCTACATTGCTAATGAAGCAAGATGTTCTACTGCTACATTATTCTGCTCCCAAATGTAAAGTCCTAAGACCTGGACGACTAAAGTCACCAGTGCCTTGTCTATACCATCAGATCTCTGCTGCTTACTTTATTTGATCTATGGAATTGTGAGTGAGATTGATATATTTCTGCCAATTTTTTATTCCTTCTTCTATATTTTTACAATCTAAGATTAAAAAGTGAATATATATGCATATATGTGTATATAATAATATCAATTATATTTGCAAATATTTTTACTATTTTAAATATATTACTATATAATTAGAGAACAGAGGATACTGTTTTAAAAGAGTACTTTAGAGGGCTTAGGGGAAATGTATTGTTTCTATTACCTCTTATTTTAAGTTGGATTTGTGATAAAATATTTTATTTCTTACTCAGTATATTTTAATCACACAATGAAAAAGATTGTCTTTTTATTAAGAGTGAAATTAATCTAAAAATTAATTTTATTTGGCAAGCAGAATAACCAACTGATTGTTGAATGTTCATCCCACATGGGGTATATGCTTGAAATCTGTTTTAAAATGTAATCTAAGAAGTATGAAGAACTTATTAGGGTCCAGGGAGCCAGAAAAGAGCTGGAAAGTCTAGAAACTAAAACCAAAGGGAGCTGTTCATGGAATAATTTCCATAATGTGGAAAGAGTTATCTAGATAAGCTGTGTCATCAGCAAACTTTCCTTAAATTAAGAGGTGCTGTGGCATATTTGAAGACAGATGGTATCCTCAAAGACACCCAAAGCTAGAATGTGGTAGAACTTTGAAACTGCTGATTTGGAAGTACTTACATTATACAATATCATCATTGTTTTTAATTAAAAAATAGTTTACATGCATTGAAATGTATAAATCTTAAATGTCAAATTCTACTAGTCTGACAAATGCATTGACCTATGTGGCTAGGGTCCGGATTAAGCCAGAAAACTCTTTCACCATCCCACGGGGTTTGCCAAGTCTCCTTTGCAGACTATATGGTTTCTTCCCTGTTCTATGAATATACGATGTTCTGTGAATATTCTTTTTGATTGATTAGGTGTTTCCATTACTACATGTTTGGAGCACATAATAATGATATTTATTGTGAGGAGTTTGTACATTTACCAAACACATCTTAATGCATTTTTTCTCTTCTAGTCTCATACTTCCTAGCTCCCTCCATATTCTAATCCTCTTCCCATTTGGAAAAACTTTTTCCAGTTTTTTTCTTCAATTTTCTCTCTTAATCTTTTTTTCTTGCCCTCCTTCCCCTTTCTTTGTCACCCTACTTCCTGTAATCTATCTTTTATTTTGTTGTTTGGTATTTGTATGCAATGGAATACTACTCTGCCATAAAGAAGGATAAAACTGAGGCATTTTTAGGTAAATGCATTTAGACTATAATGTAAAGAGGAATAAATCAGACATACAATTTTAAATATAGTATGGTTTCACTTATATGAGAAACCTAATATATAAGTAAATATTATTTTACAATATTGTGAAAATAAACATCCACATCTGATGGGCATATGACTAAGAAAAATGTTGTATCACAGAATGTGTGTATGTTATGTTATAACTCTTTTTAGTGCAGTTAGAACAATCTACACTTATCCAGCTGGAAGAGTCACAATCCCATACATATATTTGCCAGTATTTAGAATTGTCCATATTATGCAAATTAAAATCACAGTTAGTACCCATTGCATAGGTAAATAATGAGAACTAACTATAGTTTTAATTTTTAGTGGTTAAGGTGAGCTTTTCCCCTATTTTATCAGATTTTTTTCTATTCTCTATTATGGAAGCCTGCTTGTCACTATATATATATATTTTTTTTAAATTATTATTATTATTATTATTATTATTTAATTTTTTGGTACCACTAATTGAACTCAGGACCTTGTACTTTCCAAGCAGGCACTTATTTCATTGGACTATATCTCTCATCCACAGTATATTTTATATGTCTATTTTTTGTCTATAATTTTTGCCCAGAAGCTGATCTAAGCATTCTTGAAAGGGATGTATTTAACAGAACTTTCTATTCCTGATGTTTGGCATTCTGATGTACTTCGGTGTACTGCAAATTTGAATAAAACTGGTTTTAATGAAATAGAAGAAATTATTAAAGAGCTCCTCCTGTATGCCAGATGCTTTGTATGCTTTATCTCATTTAACCCACATATTAACACCATTTACAAAACAGTAATTTGAGTCTCAGACAGCTCTAGGTACTTGGTGTGATTATAGAGCTAGAAAGTGGCTTGCATTGCTATAGTTTCAAAATAGAATTTTGCATTCAAGAATTATTCTTGCTCCACCAAACCCATCACAATGACTTTACATTAAAAACAGTTCTTCCACTGTATTCATTCTACCCGTTTACAGCCCATGATGGCAGGTGACGCAGTGCTTTTCGTCAGTCACGTTTCTCAGAAGTTCTCTGGGCGTACAGCTCACCTCCACTTCCCAGGACACCGGAAGTCAGGTTGCATCTGCGACTGCGACATGGCAGTGGGATGTGATTTGGTTTTGTTCCTGCTCTCCCTGTTCTCGCTCATAAAATCACCACATGGAATCTTCCACTCACTGTTTCTCAGGACATGATGAGTCCATGTTGAAGTTGGGGAGGTCCTAAATTCTAGTGGTGCTGAGTTGAATTATTCCTTGAATTACTATGTGGAACAAAAAAGTTCACCCCCAGTACTTCCCACCATCACATTTGCCAGTCACCACTGCACATTAAGCTTTCTCTGTGCTAGGCCACAAAGATCAGCATTCGTTATCACAGTCTAACCTGATATAACCTCTCTTTAGGTGTCAGTGATGTGGAGATGAACAGCCATCCACCTCAGGAAACTTCAGTTTGATAAACAAAATATTTTAACATAACATCACAAATGTTATAATAAAGTTACAAACCAAGTTCTATGGCAATGATAATGACAGAGCAAGACTACTTTGTAAACTTAAAGGAATATCTCATTCCTTTAAGATAATATTTTTACTTGGCTCCTGAAGTAATTGATGAAGGTAGTGGTTATTACAGGTTGTAAAAATACTGTTTCCTGTAATATATACCTAGCCAGCAAATAATCAGCCTTGAAAGTTAGAGCTTAAAAATGTCAACCCCAATCACCCTATCCTTGCCCTACCTGCCTTATAGAGTAGCCACCCAGTAGGAGAATAGTGCTCTCTCAGAAGACAAGGATAGGCTGATTGGGGCTGGCATTTTTAAACTCTAGTTATCAAGGCTGATTATTTGCTGGCTAAGTCTTATTTTCACAGAAAGAGGGGAATATGAGAAAATGTATAGAAAATTAAAAAGCACAGTGTACTCCATCCTGGAGATTTACAAAGATCTATGTGCTGGAATGCACCTCTCATAAAGAGCATTATATAATATCACAGATAGTTAAATTAGGTAGAGATGGATAGGCAGTTAGAAAAGAACCATACCCCAGACAGAGTGAGAACAGAGATGAGGCAACTCGGGCCTGTGGTGAAAGGATGAGTTGATAGAAAGTGGACCCCAACATGAAGACACAATCACTAGGCATGAGAGCCTCCCCAGCGATAAGCAGTATCTCAAAGCTGTGCTGTAACTAGCATCATGTGTTCTGTCAAGCCTGAGCAATATAATACACACAGAAACAAGGTAACCAACACTTAGCTAGATGACTGGAATCCTCTGATACTCACTCCTAATGTCTCCAGAAATGTCTTTGTTCTTTTGCTATGTACCCTTGCTGTGTACCTTGTCTTTCTATTAGAGGAATATTAGCTCAGTGACTTATAATCATATAGATTGATTATAAAAATTCCTAGATAAAAATTCCTCAAGAGCAACCCACTTTTGGGACCTCTTTCTGCCTCTCAAGAGCTTTCTCTTAATAAAATGCCTACCCCTCACCTCTTGTGCTCAAGGCCATTGTTAGGTGCTGTGAGACAGACTCAGCATATCTAACTGGTTGGGAGCTGCTTCCTTGTAACAAAAAGAGGAAAGCCCAATAAAATAGGCTGGTGGCTGAAACTGAAATGCCATTAAAAGAAATCAGAACTTTTCTTATGATTCATGCCACCTCTCATGACTTGTAGGAAGAAAAAGCTAGGAAATCATTTCAATGATCCATGTGAAACAATGGGGATCAAACCTAACACACTGTAAAGAAATCAATAGGGGATAATGCAAAAGGAATGATATTCAAACTCTTTTGTTTGTCATCTGCTATTAGAAAAGCATGTATAAATCAACTTCAAATAAATATTTGTTGTATGTAAGTTTCATTCCAGAATATATGTTACTTTTTAAAATATCAATTATGGATTTATTCCTCTAATTTTTAGAGCTTCTAAAATACATATCTATTTAAACTATTGTCATCAGTACCATTTTATAAGTAAAAAAAATCAAGTTATGATTCTGTAATCATTATTGTTTTTACGTGCTTTTCCTCAACTTACCAGTTTCTGTTTTTGTTTATGGTACCAAGAATCGAACGCAGCACCATGTGCTACATTCAACACATTTTCTTTACTTCAACCTAACACAGCTAGGCAGAAGTGTGTGTGTGTGTGTGTGTGTGTGTGTGTGTGTGTGTGTCGGTGTTTGTGTCTGTGTCTGTGTCTGTGTCTGTGTCTGTGTCTGTGTCTGTGTCTGTGTCTGTGTCTGTCTCTGTCTCTGTATGTAGGGAGTGGGGGGCAGTTTGAACGCAAAAAGACATAAAAAAGAAAGTAGTTATCTTGCATTTCTAATGTTTTCTTTGAGTCTGCTTCTAGTACTGGTCTGGAGATAAAGAGGTAAGAATTTTTATCTTTCTCTCTTTTCATTCCGGACTCTATCCTTTGTTATTTTGTTTACCTTTGCATCTCTAAACTTCATTTAATTGCTCGAATTATGTATCTCTTAATGTGGGTGGAATGTTTTCTTTTCTTTTATTACTACCTTTCCACCAGACCCTGTGGACCCTGTCATTAGGCCTCTCTGATTGCCTGCTCACAACAACTAAACTATCACAACACTATGTTTTTAGCTTAACAATAGGTGTTAATGATAAAGTATAAAGATTAATTTATAGAGAGTCTTTGTAGAAAACGAGGCCTCCTGTAGGTAGGGAAACAACAGTATGTAAAAAATGAGGTTCTCAAACACGAATCGTCTAAAACGCAGTCTATAACTACCAAGATGAAGTATTACAGGGGTTCAAAATGCTATAAAGATTCAATGAAGTTAAGGAATGAAGTTAAGGAGTTAGAAATGAAGTTTGCAGACCATACCTAGGTACATCGGTTTCAGTGATGAAGGCAGTGATGGTGATACCATGATGATTATGTGGTGGTGGTGGTGGTGATGGTGTAGGTCTGGTGATAATGAGTTGGTGGTAGTGATGGATGCAAACAAGATCAGGAAAACAAATAGTTGTATCAGCAAGTGCTGAGGTGCCTTCAGGCCCACAGCCAGGCATACCATTCATTCAGATGCAAACTGGATCTCCTGCATTAATGATTCAAACCACTGATTCTGTAATAATACTGATGATAACTGTTAGCAGAAGAGTCAATTTGTATTGTTTACTTTGCTTCTTCAGGGGATTAAAGGTAGTTTTATAAAATCACCCTTGGATTTAGAGAATAAAGTAAATACACAGGAGGAAAAATATCACCAAGGATTAAGAAAGCTTATGTACCAGCATCAGGGCAAGAGATACCCAGAAGTTTAGCAACGGGGATGAAAGAGCAGTTCCTCTTCCTCTGCCACTGAAAATATCCTCACAAACAGAATCACAAGCAAGGGGACAGGAAAAGCCACTGCACGTTGAGGAGACTTAGCGCGGAGTATAGCAAGGAGGATTTTAACTTGTTTTGGAGGATTAAACAAGGCTGATGCCAGGAACATCATGAAGCAAATTTCCCAAAGGGGAAAAATTTGGCAGGAAAGCAGAGTTGTGTGTTTAAAAATGAACATTATTCTTTTAACTTCCCAACAAACAAATAAACAAAAACTCTCTAAATTGTTCAGGCTAGAAATGAATTCTGGAAAGAAAATAATGGATGCATTTCATTCATTCATTCATTTGCTCATTCTCAAATATACATTAAATGTCTTTTGTAAACCAGACCCCGTGCTATTGTAGGGGGAAAAAAGTGTTGAGACAGTGTAATCTTCTCTAAGGAATTCATGGAGGATGATCCTCAGGTCAGGATCATACAGAATGTTTTACAAGGAAGTAGAGGGAGAGGCACAGGGAGAGGGAAAGAGAGATAGAGAGAAATAGGAACAGAGACAGAGACAGAGACACAGAGATAGAGACAAAGAACAGCCATAAGTAGATAAGCATTGCAAAGCTGTGTATGGGCTTCTCAGGAAGTGTGGAGAATGAAATTCTTTCCTTGCCTTCCTTGGGAGGTCTGGAAAGAGTTCCCAGAGGAGAAATGATCTCAAGTAGGGGTATACAGGGCAAATATTAATGACTATGAGAAAGAAATGGAATCAGCTTTTAAGGCAAAAGCAAAAAATTAAAAAAAGATCGCAAATCAGTAATCATTATTATAGGTAACAGTCACTAAAACAAGTGGCTAAGAGCTTTGGTACTGACAAAGCTTGCACAGTCTCAAAAGTATCTCCTCTGACATATGTAGCAATTATAAAAGTACACGTAGTAATCTTACAGAATAAAAACCCAAAAGAAACCAACTTCTAAAGGACAGGGTCAACATTAACAGTAATAACACACATCTACATATGAACTCTAGCTATGAAGGACACATCAGTCATGTGCTATTCCTGTCTAAAATGCATATGACTTCAGTCCAATTACAGACAAAAATGAGGAAAATCAAAACTGAGGGAACTTCAACGAAGTATCTGAAAAGTAAGACTCAAAAGTGTCAATGTTATGAATAACAAAGGAAGACTGGAGAACTGGTATAGTTTATAGGCTGCTGGGAAGAAATAACTAAATGCAAGTTGGGGTCCTGGATTTGCTATAGAACAACAACAATAACAAGTAGAAAACAGATGAAATCTGAATATGGTCTTTAATTAATTTTTTCAATTTGAATTTCTTTTATTTGATAAATATGATATAAAATATGAGGAAAGAAGAGGGAGAAATATACTGAAAGTCTCTGTATTGGTTTTTCAACATTTCTAAAAATCTATAATTGGTTCAAAATTAAAAAGTTAGGAAATAGTCTGTTTAAAATAGGACAGAGAACATACTGGTGCATAAGGACATTGATAAAATCTTAGTGTTGGATATTTGTGGGAGATGAGGTATACCAAGTCCTTCCTAAGGAATTTATGTTTAACTGTACAGTGATGACAAGATTTTGAGGAGGTGAAACAGAAGAGTACCATAATCAGGTACGTATTTATGAATGTCCCTTATGCAATAGTGTAGACAGGAAGATAAAGATGGTAGAGCCAAGGGTAGTGCAAAAGTAGCCATAAGTCCAGGGAAGCATACTAAAGGTTTCTGTCACTATAGATGCAAAGAGAATGGAATAGAATTGCAGAGTTCCACTTTCAAGAGATTAATCATCATTCCCTTGCAACACAGTTAAAGTTAAACTAGAGTTTCCTACATTCTTTCTGTATCAATCATCCACTTTCCTTATATGTAACAAGAAATAGAGACAAAGAACCTTCACTCTTCTGAAGACTAAAGTTGCCAGTTCTTCTAGCTGACCAAGACCACTAGGGCTCAAGATCCTATAAACCCTTAGCTGGAAGTAGCTTTGTTCCTCTGGGGATGAGGAGAGGTTTTAAGGAAAAAATAAGAAGGAAAAAAAAAGAGATTATTTAAAAGAATTTATCTTGAACTTCATAGGAGAGAGACAGACAGACTTCCAACCCATTGTACTTGCTTACATCTTTCCACTGTAGCACCTGAATGGGGGTTATTACTACCTTCAATATTCCAGTATGCATGTTTGCACTGGAGACTGTTTAGTTCTCCTGTGTCGTAACTTATTCTGGAGCCTCAATTTTAAAAGAAACAGAAATGGGGAAATCTCCAGATAAAAGGGTTGCACAATATATCATGCACAACCTTGACTCCATCCTGCATGCACTACTAATTTGTTGAATGCTTCCTTGAAAGTAGAGCCCAAGTAACAGTCAATTGGATACCATAATAAGGCATGTTTGATAAAAAGTTTAAATAAGAAGTTGCTTTCCCCTACGGTCTTCCATTTGCAATCCTATTCTAGGAATCTGTATCTTTTTAATTAAATATATCTCTTGTTCTCCCTAAGTGTTCTTCTGATGAAGCAAAGCCTCCTGATAAGGAAGTTTGCATTAGATTATTGCTTCACTAGTGTGTTCAATGTTATTTGATTCCTGTCCTAATTGAGTAAAACAGAGGCAAAGTCTGTATATGCTGGATGTCTTAAGTGAATGGTAGCATGGAGTCGAGGGTAGACTGTGTGTGTGTTCATGAAATTCAAGAGAAACTTTAATCACAAAGCTCTTCAGGTAAGTCATTTTATTTTTTATTTACCATATCACTAATAATCAGATGTTATCCACGTTGATTTCTCATTTGAACTGAGTGCTTTTTAAAAAATTTTTCAAATGTTGGAGTAGCCTAAATATCTGTTTTATCTTAAAAAGAAGAATAAAGAAGTGACTTCCTAGAAGTCCATTCCATGAGTCCCTGGAAAACATATCAATTCTCAGAAATAATAGTTGTGCCCCTCCCATTTCAGTTACTCCTGTGAAATGCAGATGGAATGAGTGGACAAGTTAGCAAGACAGACTGGAGAGATTCAGACCCTTCTTTTCTCTCTTTCCGCTGTATCTTTCTTCAGGGAATACATGTGTGTTTTTGTCTTGCCTTTGCCTAAACTTAGTGCCTCGTGTAATATGAGTTTGGGGGCAGTTTTGTGTATATGACTGCTGCTTTTTACTTAAATCACAAGCTCTTTCAGTTCTATAATTGAAAATATAGAGACTATGACCTCTCTATGCTCTACACATGTAAATGGAATAATACTAGTGTTCCATGTTATAGTAGGTGTCACTGATTAAATGAGCTAGTGGAAAGGTTTTAAAATATTCTATCGTGTCTGCTGTTATTGCTTTATCTTCCTCATAGAATCTGAAGAGTGGTGATGAGATATTTTATTAGGCCTCCCATGTAATCAAATAACCAGTACTAGGTACGTGTACACTTTCATGATTCTGGCTTCATATTGGTGATGAGAAGGATATCAATGAATTGATAATTGCAGCAAATATATGAATGCTATAATAAAGACATATACCATACACCCTAGGAACATGGAGCTGGAAGCAACTGGCAAAGCAAATGTTAGTGCAGTTATACTCAAGGCCAGAGCAAGAAAACTGGTAAATCAGAGCCTAATATTTTCCAGTCCCAGAGCTAACCCTTCCAGTCAGTGCTCACCACCATTTTCTACCCCATCATGATCCATGCCATTTCATCACTCTCTCTGGTTGCCCTCCTGGAGGTCCTTCCTCTGATATTCATTGCCTGATTCAATAGCACATTGGCACAGCAGTTACCTGAGACATTCATTCATGGGAGCTATCAAACCATCATCTGAGAATGGAAAAGATCTCTGAATATACAGCAAGAGAGACAAAACTGAGTTTATCATAGGTGAAGAGAACACTGAGTACCAGATGAAGTTTGCAGTTCCAAGCAATAGAAGTAAGATGAGAGCAATTAAACAGGAAAAGAAATTATTAAAAAGATATTAAAGAGACCACAGGAAAACAGAAAGCAAGCTGAAAGTTGAGTATTTGGAGAAATGCCCTTGAACTACATTGCAAACTGGTCTGTTAAGAAAAGTACACCTCAGGGCTGGGGATATAGCTTAGTAGCACAAGCACCCACCTGGCAAGCACAAGGTCCTGAGTTCAATACCAGGTACAAAAATAAATAAATAAAAGTGCACTCAACAGATACAATTTGCACAACCACCACCCTGTATGGAGAACTCACTTTTTATTAAACTGATATTGCTGACTACAACTGATCCTTATCTGACAGCAGTGAACAGCCTTGCCACTTGTGAACCTTGTATGGGCTAAAATTTTCTGCTTTAGTCTTACAACAATATGTCAGTTCTTGCCTTCTCACATTGCTTATTTTCTATCACATTTTGCAAAAGTGCATTCACATTCCCCAATTCCAACTGCAATGAAGCTGTCAAATCCTCAAAGTAGTGCTGGAAAACATAGGCAGCTAGAAAACATTACAAATGTCTAGTGACTGACAAGAATCTTAGAGGAGCAGGGAGGCACTTCAAGGGCTTGATTAATCACTGGTCCTAAATGCCTTATCAGGATTTTTCTCTCCTTTTCCAGATAATGGAGAGGTTTTGCTATGATCTGAATGCTGAGTACCCCCTCTGCCATTCATATGCTGACATCTAATCACTAGTGTGATGGTATTAGAAGGTGATAGCTTTAGAAAGAAATCAGATCAAGGATGGGTACAGTGCCTTTACAAAAGGGTCTCCAGAGAGCTCCTGCTCCTCCTATGTTGAGAATATAAGGAGAACATGCTATGTAAGAACCAGAAAGCTGTCCTCAACCAACAATGAATCCAGCAGAACCTTGGATTAGACTTCTAAGTCTCCAAAACTATGAGATATATTTTTATTTGAAAAATACCCAGTTTATAGCATTTTTATAACAACCCATGTAGATTAAGATAGTTTTATTCTTTTACACAGAACTCAGAAAGGTGAGTGAAAGGCTTTCACTGTAGATTTTTTTAGTTTACCATCCCTGACATAGTGCCTTCATTCTCCCTTAATGTTTAAAGTATACTGAAAGTAAATTAATTGAATATTCTTTGAACTATTAGTCTATGGAGGATACTTGTTTTGATATTTAATAATGTGTCACAGTAAAGATTTCTGCTCATGTCTTTTAAAATATAAGGACTCTTGCTTACATAAGGATAGTGTCAACATTGACTGATATGATAATCCACACCTTCTTCAATTTGGACTAAAATATCTTCCCATCTTCTGTTGTATTCTTTCCCTCACTAGGTGATCATCCACAGTGGATACAACAGGCCTTCTCTATGTCTATCATTCTTTTGCAAACATTATGAATTGAGGCTTTGATACAAACAGTTTCAAGTGTTGGTTCTGAATTGTGATGTACAGATACTTTGGTCAAGTTTTCCTCCCTAAAATAAAAAGCAGCAATACTATCCAATAAATATGCACAAGATATTGGTCATTACTATTGATGTCTTTTTACTTTTCTCACTGTTAATGTTCTACCTAATTCCAAGTCAACATGATATCCAGATGTTCCCCAAAAGCCATCCTGCACCTCCATTGTACCATTCTATCCTGAAACACCACTGTACTCTTGTGTCCTGGTAAACAGCCCATCTCATCCCCATGGACTGGTTTGTATTAGGGTCACATAGTCACTGTTCCCACATCTGTCAGCTGTTTCCAGAAGTCAGAATTAGCCTCATCTTTGTATTCCTCATACATAGGTAAGTTGTTTCTATGAAGCAAAATTTTAGCAAATATTTGCCAGCTTAAATATTAATTTTTATTTTTTCTCAAATCCCTTCCTTTTGTTATTCAGATACAGAAAGTTAGAGGATTTTAATAGAATCGTGAGTTATTCCTTTATTCCCATTATGTAATTTTATTTGATTAAAGAGTTATGGAGGATGACAAAGAATCTACAGTTTACTCCAGAAGCCAAGCAGGGGTCCCTGGAAGTGAGTGCAGCTCCTCAAAACAGAGTCACTTTCAGTTTCTTCTTCCCTTGAAAGATGATTGATGGGCTCTGGCCTAGTGAAAATCTGAAGTGGTGAATGTTACTAGGAGCATTCTTAGTGATTCTTTTTGATAGTACAAACCCATTGGCCACAGAGCATATAATAAACTGATTTGAAAGCTGGACTGTCCTTTCAACTTCACAGTCAAGAGGGGAACCCACCCTTTGCTCTTCCAAACTTCCTCTGTTGTCAATTAGTTTTTTTTTTTCTTTTTTAAATTTATATTTTAGAAAGAAGAAAATCAAGCAAACTAAAACAGAATAAAGCCAATCAAAACAAGATGGTGTGACGCAGGATTTCAAAACAACATAATAGGAAATCAATACTGGTTACTATAATGCCTCTTGTTGTCTTCAAAATAGTTGCCATAACTTCAGATAATTTTGGAGAGGAAACAGCTTAACAGAAAGTACGCTTGATGCTTAGGGCAAAGCAAAGGTTGAAAGGTTGTGATCTCCGGTAGTTATTTCACCTAATTTGTTTTTGTTCTGTTTGTTTTTCGTTTGTTTGTTTGTTTTAGTAGTAGTCATTGAACTTAGTGCTTTTGCACTGAGCTACATGCCAAGAATCTGCTACTTTATTTTTTTATTTTGAGAGAAATTCTCACTAAGTTGCTAAATTGTCCAAGACAGATCCTAGAATCTGTAATTCTCACCTGCCTTAACCTCCCAGAGTGCTAACCAGGATCTCTCATGAGAACCACCGTTTGGTGGTTTGGTAACAGGCCTGAAGACTCTAGAATAATGAAGGGAGAAAAATCCCATTATTTGAGCCACAGAGTCTTTGTTTTTTCTTTTGTTATAGTAGTCCTATAGACTTCTAATTTACCTTCACGCACATTCTTGAATTACCCTCCTAGCTCCCTATCCCACCCCAGAGTGTTCAATTCTCCTTCATAGTCAGCTCTCTGAATCACATCATCCTTGACTTTTCTCCTTTGCTTGTCAAATTTATTAGTAAATTAAATTACTTTAGCTTTTAAAGATTTCTAGAATTTAAACCTTTCTCATTATGTCACATATTACTGCCTGATACAGACTTGTCGGACCCGCGGGTAAGTCAGTGGAGATCCTAGAGGGGGAGTGGGGATGAGGAAGGGACAAGAAACGTGAAGAATGGAGACAAGACAGTGCTCTGGTCAAGTCTGATTTATTCAAAGGAGTAACAAATATATAGGGTATTGGGGAGGGGGTTGAGTTCTGACACGTCAGCAGGTAACTTAGCAACAGCAGAAAGTTCTAGCGAGACCCAGACCAGAGGTTATAGAGTAATTCGAATCTCCCCCACGTGGGCTCATAAGGCAGGCTAATTAGCATAATCGCTGTACAGGCTGGACCACAGGGAGATGTGACAGGCTAGGTGAGGAGAGATGGAAACTTAACTACCAAATAGAAACTTAACATTAAGATGCCTGTTGTCTTATTAACATAAGATGATGGCCAATTGCAGGGTTTCCCACACAGACTGTTATCATCCCTACCTGGAAAACTACTGCAATAGCCCTGGGATTGTTCCCACGGTATCTGACCTTCCTCTCTGCAGCAGCTTCTGTGAGGAACTCTCCTACATTATTTTGCATCTTAGAGGAAAAGGTTTTCAAAGATTAATGTCATCTGCCTTCATTTCTCTTTTCTCTCTCTTCCCTCTCTCTCTTCCTCTCCCTCTCCCCTTTCTCCTGTCTCTTTCCTCCTATAGGTGTGCTTTCTAACATGACTTTATGAGAGAGAATTTCCCTGGCTACCAACTCCCGCATTTTTTTGTATCAGAAATTGAACTCAGGGCCTTGCGCTTGCCAGGCAGGTGCTTATGCCACTGAGCAATATCCCCAGTCTCAACCTCCCTTTCTTATAAAACAACTCTCATTTTGATAACCCCTATCTCCCTTAATGTTGCTTTATTTTTTCTCCCTAACATATTGCTTATCTATTTATACTTCTGTCTCTCCTTTAAACAGAAATAACTTAAGGCATTGTATTAAATTTGCCACCCAGCACCAGCGTCTAGAACAGTACTTGGTATGCAATGGGTATAAAGTACTATTATCTCCTAAAAATATGTCTTTCCATGACTAGTTTCTTTTTCTTCTCAGTCATTCCAATTTGCCCCTAGTCTTCTAAATTCATTCATATCATTGTCTCCCATAACCTGTCTTGCTTTGAATTTTTACTTTTTATTCATACATGTTTATGGCAAATAATGATTACACGCCTCATGTAGAGTTGGTGCACATACAGAGCAGTTTTGGTTTTTTTTACATCCTCTTACCACCCTCCTTCACCTCTTGATTCTCTTCCTTTTTGCAAAATATCTATCTCCTTATTTTCTGTTATCTTTTAATTTGTTTTTTACTTATATTTTGTGTCTCATATAAGAGAAAGCAAGCAGTATTTATGCTTTTGTGTCTGGTTTATTTCAATTAATATTGCAGTCTCAAAGTGCATCTGTTTCCCTACAAATGGCTCAAACTTACCTTTTTTTATGGTGGAGCAATACTATATTATGAACATATATAACACACTTTCTTTATTAATTCATCTGTTGATGGGCATATAGGCTGTTTCTAAGATTTAACTATTGTGAATTTTGCTGCTATAGACATGGGTATGCATGTAGCACTGTAATGTGATGTCTTCAATCTTTAAGGAAGATACCTAAAAGGGAAATGGCTGGATCAAATAACTACTTCTCAGCTAGTATTTGACAACACAGATACATTAATTACCTTCTTGAACAACCCTCTCTTAGTGTCTGTGAATTTCATCTGTGTCACCGGCCGATCTTCAGTCTCACCATATTGGTACATTTCAGAAGCTTTACCCAAGCACTCTTGGTTTCTCTCACCCCACTTTCTTTCTGGGTGATCTGTTCTTCTTCCATCACTTTAAATACTCTCTGTTACTAAACATACTATACTTATCATGTCAACCAGCATTTTCTCTGAGGTATGGCCTATGTTTCCTTGAGATTCTCATTATGATATGTGCAAACTGAACGCTCTATATACTTGTCTTTGAGTGATGCCTCCACAAAATTGACTCATCGCTTTACTTAAAAAACTGGAAGTCTCTTCCCTTTGCTTTATTTCCTACACCCAAGGTATCCCTAATTCTGTCTATCTATTGTCAAAACATACCTGGCATGTGCTGCCTTTTCTTCGTCTCCACTGGCACACTTTACCCACACTGTTCCCTCCCTGGACCACTGCAACAGTTGTCTGAATAGTCTTCCCAATCTACTTTTGTCTCTCTCCTTTGTGTAATCACAACTATGTCATGTTGGTTGCTTAAACATTTCAAGTGACCTTCATCACAATTAGGCTATTTAGTCCATCATGATCTGGTCTCTCACCATTTCTTTTGCACACAATCTGATATTTCTCTTTTTCACTCATTTTCCTAAAATACATGTGCCCATTAACAGCTCTTATGTTTTGAGCACCTATTATGTGCATTGTAATATTACTTAGCCTATTTTGCCACATTATTTTCACATTTTGACTGGAGCCGCGGAAGACAGGAGGCCAAACTCGAGCAGGATCAGCTCTCAAACTTTATTGCGTACAGCGAACCGGACCTAACAATGTCCGCCACCCTCAACGTTGGTTCCTCTTCCGCCCGTTGGGGGCAGGAACAACCTTTTATAAGGGGAAGCAGTATCCAATCACAGAGAAGCGCATCTAACAAGCTGATAGGCTAGCGTCACGGGTAACTGGGCAGACATGACAATTTGGCGGGCTTGTTCAGGCCGGGAAGAACCCGGAAGCAGGAAATGGGCGCCATCATAGGCGGCTTCCCACATCTCCCCCTTTTTTATTTATTAAAATAGGATGGTCTGTGGGTCCCTCCAAGGTGTCTATGACCTTGTTGCTGTTAGACACCTAGGAGTGGGCCTACCTTGTAGGCCGAGGCATGAGAGAATGTAGAGGTCTATACCCTGCTGTGCATCACCCTGTTTTGTGCATATCCTTGCGCCAGGACCATGCTCAAGGTGAGTGGTTCATTTTTTCGCAGGGCCAGGCTTTTGTGAACCGAACCTGGATGCATATAGACATTCATTCCTGCCTTCCCCCCAACCTTTGGGGCGGATGGCACTGCAGTACCCTTGGTCTCGCATCTCAATGCCAATAATTTGACTCCGGGAGGGACCCCTGGCCTTATAGGCCATGTATATCTGAGTGGAGCCTGTCTTAGGTTGACCGGGAGGGCTTTTCCCGTCTTACCCGTCATTGGCTTGCCCACTCAGCTCTTATAGCTGATGTTCTGCAATGTGAAGGAGATATGCGGCGGCCTGCTGGCCTGATGGGCCACCTGCTGCCATTTGCATGGCTGCCATGGCTGTGATAGGTGATCTAACAAGCATTTAATAACCACAAGCCCCACTAGGATGGCCACGGCAATCAGGATCCAAGTAGTCAGGTTGGGCCAGGAGAACCAGGAGGTGACGCGTTCCCACAAACTGGCTATAACACTGCCTAAAGTTGATAAATCAAACCTGACTGGACCTAGTTGGATACCGTCCATATTGTCAAGTTCCTGACCGACTATGAGGGACAAATTGTGAAACTTAGGTAGGTAGGTGTCTTGCAGCCAAGCTGTCATATTTTTAACAGTGTTGGTCAAATTTGTGCGAACAGGGGTGATTAATAGGAACCTACAGAATAGAAAAAGCTCTAAACCAGACATTTTAGTTTGTAGATGGTCTCGGGCGCTGAGCGTCGGTCCCAGAAGGGTCGAGTTGACTTGTGTCCGCGGGCTTATCCTCCTGTGCTTTATCAGGAACTGGTGGGGAGTTTACTGCTCGCGTCAATCTTTCCGGGACCCACAGCGGTTCGCAGCCTGGTTCCTGTGGGAAGACACAAACCGCACCTCGGGTCCAACTAACCACTGGATCCGGGCCCATCCATTGTCCTGTAAGGACATCTTTCCATCTCACCAGCCCTTTGTTGGTTGGGGACGGATTGCTATGTTCCATGGCAGGGGAATGATTATTATGATTAAGGTTTAAAAAATTTATGGTAAAGAGTGCCAATGATATTCTTCCTTTGGGCGTTAGGCCGTGGCCTATCCCCTCTTTTTGCTTTTGTAAGACACCCTTGAGTGTCCGATGTGCCCGTTTAATGATGCCTTGTCCTTGAGGGTTATATGGAATGCCATGCTTAAGGACAACATCCATTTGTTGACAGAATGTTACAAAAGTTTTGCTGGTGTAAGCAGGACCATTGTCTGTTTTTAATATATTGGGCTTTCCCCAAGCAGCCCAGGCTGCCAGGCAATGATTAATAGCGTGGGTGGCCCTTTCTCCGGGTTCTGCCGAGGCAAACATAACCTGGGAGGCGGTATAATGCCAATAGATTGTTGGGGTGAAGAGATCACACAAGCTGGGCAATACCGTACAATCTCTCGTGCTTGTGCTCTCGTGATGTTGAAGCACGCCATGAGGGTGCGGGCATTAACATGGAACTGAGAATGGAATTTTTGGGCTGCTTCCAGAGGGTTGGGAAAGGTGAAGACCCATATCGGGCGCGTGGCCGAGTCTGCCAAGGCATTGCCCTCCGCCAAGGGCCCAGGTAAATTAGTATGGGCTCTGATATGTGAGATGAACACTTTTGAGGTTCTATTCCATAGCTGATGTTGAATACCTAGGAATATGGAGGCTACCGTTGAAGAGGGTTTAATGGGACCCGCCATCTCCAGAACTTGGAGAGCATTTACCACATACGGAAGGAACGTCCTCCTCCTCCCCCAGAAGGGGGCGCAGGAGGTAATCCGGGAAGTAGCTCTCCCTCTAACCAGGGCGGTGCCATAGGTTGTGGGCGCCCTCTGGCGGCCACGGGTGGAGGTGGCAGCCCAGGGAGCAACTCCTCTTCCGGCCACGGCGGTGCAGTGGGGCCTGGCGCCCTGAAGGGGGTGATCGTGGGTCGCGAACTTGCCAAAGGGCAGAAGGGCTTAAGCTCCTCCCGTAAGGCGGAGTAGCTCGAGCAGGGTGGTGTTTGGTTCCCCTTTTTATCTTCCCGAGCCCTAAGTTCCTCTTTTAACGGTGTAGGAGGGTCATGCTTAGCAAAGACGACCTCCTCTTCTGAGCCCTCCGAATCCGAATCAGAATCGGAGTCCTTGTGTTTCTCTGGAGGCCCAAAGTCAGGTGTGACTTCGAGCTCCTCTGAGCACTCGGATCGAGCTTTGTCAAGAGCCTGTCGGGCTGAGCAAAGCCTGGGGGTTCGTTCGTCCATCAGACAAGCCCTAATCAGTTCCCACAGGGGTAAAACCATGGGATCCAAGCGTCCCTCTTCTCGGGCGCATCTAAGATCCCCTCCTAACTTCTCCCATGACGGGAGGGTTAGAGAGCCCGTGGGCCAAAACCAGGGGGCAATTTCATTAACATGATCCAGAAATCTCGAAAGGGTGACCCGGTTTATGTAGATGCCTCGGGTCCGCAGCAGGACTCTTAGGGAGTCAGCGAGGGGTTTGCGAGCAGCGTTGCCCACAATGGCGAAACAAAAGCGAAACAAATGCAAAGAAAAAAAAAAAAAAAAAGACCGGCGTCCACCCGTGTGGCGCTCAAAATCTGTTAGGTGCGTCCACCCAACCCAGGCGATCCAGTACTCACCTGTCCCGGGAACCGCTGTATCTCACGTAGCTGATCAGGGTGAAGAGAAGAGGCGCTCGGGGCCTTCCGTTGTTATTGGGCCAGGTCCTCCGTCGTACCGCAGGCGACAGCAATCGCACCTCCCGGCCGAAGAGGCACGTCGCTGAGTCTTTTACCTTTTTCCCCGTACGGGCCACCAGATGACCGGAGCCGCGGAAGACAGGAGGCCAAACTCGAGCAGGATCAGCTCTCAAACTTTATTGCGTACAGCGAACCGGACCTAACAAGGTCCGCCACCCTCAACGTTGGTTCCTCTTCCGCCCGTTGGGGGCAGGAACAACCTCTTATAAGGGGAAGCAGTATCCAATCACAGAGAAGCGCGTCTAACAAGCTGATAGGCTAGCGTCACGGGTAATTGGGCAGACATGACAATTTGGCGGGCTTGTTCAGGCCGGGAAGAACCCGGAAGCAGGAAATGGGCGCCATCATAGGCGGCTTCCCACAACATTTGTCTTGCAAAATGACATGAATAATGTCCTTATATTTTAAATGAGCAAGTTATTTCTGAGGAAATCAATCCAGACACTGAAGTCATATTTGTTAACTGAATAAATGTAAGACCACAGAACTAAACACTGCAGATCTTTTTCACTACATAGAGGGAGGGAAGATTTATGATTGTTGGGATGATATATACATTATTTTTTGAAAAAGTACCAAAATATAAAATTTTAAAATAATATTGTATTTTAGAAGCTTGATTACTCTGTACACAAGAATATTTTTTAAAGGAAATTACTAAAATGCTGAATTGTCAGTGTTATAATTTAGCAGGCAAAGCTTACGTACACTAGACCTCATAGAGAACAATATAATATGACACTTACACATACCTGGAAGAATAATTGGGAAAACTCCTCTTTTGCATCCTATTGAGAAAAAGACATGAATTCTCCCAATCCACCCAGTTAACTAAGTTCACCAATAAAGTGACAAATTAAATTCAGTTTCTCATGTGTGAATTTGAATTTGGAATCCATCAACACTTAGCTTAGTCCAGAGACCATAACCAGCAAGAGTGTATCAAATCTGACCCTATAAAATAGCAACTAACAAAAGAGATTACAGACATTCTGTCTACTCTATTCCTACAACTCCACAGCCCATTATTAGTCCCTTTCTCCTTTAACTGGACTTATTTTTTCACCACCTGACATCATATATTTATTCAATCTGCTCGTTTTTATTTATTCATCATTTACCACAACTAAAATATGAGCCTCAAGAACAGGGTCTATGTTTTAAGGTCTGCCATAAGGGCTAGCATTTGGCAGTCCCTGAAGAAATACTAGTAGTGAGCTAATCACATGAGGGACTAAGTAGAGCAGAGCTCATTCCTTAATCATGTTAATGATTAGAATGACCGTCCCAACAAATCTAGCAATATCACCTAGGATGAGTTTCTAAGCCCTCTTACTAAATCTTGTAACAGCGAACACTTGGACTCCATGCCCCCCAGGTCCCCAGGTACTATGACCAATAGCACAAGCTATACCCTCTTCAAAGGCCCTCTGAGAGCTCTCATCTGAAGCTTTCCAGTGTCTCTGTGAACCTCACTTCTGACACTGCATGTGCCAAGCCAGAGTCTCGTCTCCAAATGTGACATTTATGGGGATTGATCAAGAAACCAATGAAGCCCAACACCACCTCCAATAAGCTGTGACAATGTGTTCAAAAGCTAATGCAGGTTTACTAAATTACAGAGCAAATGTCAGACTTCCTTTGTATTATCAGACACATATCTTACATATTCTCTTCACTGAGTTTTCATATCTTGAGGGGATCTTAATAGGATAAAAGGGAGGTTCGGTAGGTGCAAATGAGTGCTGTTCGACTATTTAAAGGCACATTTAATTAAACTGGATTCATTGCCTGCATGGGGCAAGTTAAAAGAAACTAAATAGATAGAGTATGATTACATATTATTAAGAAGAGAGACAACTCTGGAGACCAAATTCTTTTAACAGAACATTAAGCTAAGCTCATTTCATATGCACAGTTTAGCACTGGCCTATAAGGAGAACGTGTTTTGAGAAAATCAGCAGAATGCTTATGAGCTCTAAACAGCTTTTAATAAAATGCAATGTTTCAGGGAAGGAGCAGCTTCTAAGGTTCACTTAAATATGCTAATTAAAGAAAATGAAGTTTCCCACTGATTCCAGGTTCTCTTTCTTTTCCCTGTTTTTCTTTTTTTTTTTTAATGCTCATTTCACGCAGGCTGCTTTCTACTTTATTCTATAAACTTCAAGTAATGCCCTTACTAAAGGGTATTAGGACTCACTGTGAGTTAGGGGGAGGAAAAAAACCAAATCTGAATCCATGGAATTTGTTACTTCATTTAAATGGGTACTGGGACTAGATGTTCATAGACTAAAATTACCCCCAGCTTCTTGTTGGCACTGACTAATTTTGACAATTTTATCCCACTGACTGTAGTGGTAACAATTCCCAGCTACTAAGTCATTATTTGGGCCAGGTACTTTATAGACATCACCTAATTTGATGATCCTCATCATTGTCATTGAACAGAAGTATGAATATCCCTTTTCCACAGAAACTGAAAGGACAGGAGGGGTTCTTATGTGTTCAAGGTCACTTGAATAGTCAGTAGTTTTACTGGGACTCAAAGTCAGGTCTGATAGACTCAAAAATCCCTGTTCCTTCAGCAATGTTTGCTCAGACTTCATCCAGGGAATCATGCTCCTTGAAAAGAAAAGGATACAAAAAGGCCAGCATAATTTTTTTTTTTTTTTTTTTTTTTTTGCAAAAGAGAAAAAAACTAAATTTCCAATGATATTCCAAGCACAATTCCTTTGAAGAAAGTTTTGTAAAATCTTGGCTGCCGGACCAAGGATTAAAAAGATGTCCAGAAACATTAATCTGACTTATTCTGAGTTACATGCTTATCTGTTTCCCTTTCTTGGAATAGCAACTTGTTGGTGTAACTTTGTGGAGTCATCTATCCCTAACTGTGAATCCTGGTGGCCTGAGCACTGTTTACTTTAACTTTTAGTTACATGCATTTGTATATGCTACTGGCCTGACCCATTGAGTTCATAAAACCTCCTCTAGGAAATGAGCTGAAAGTATTAAGAAAAAGATAACCATCTAATTTTGCAGCACTGACAGAATATATAACTTACAGTCCTGGTGTTGAAATCATGAAGAATGAGACTGCCTGAGAATGAAAACCAAATGAGAGTAGAAAAGCATGGAATCCTTTGCTTTCTAGGACCTGTCACACATGAAGTTAATTCTTACCTGTGGATTTTCCTAATTCACAAGCAAATTTCATTTTATGCTAAAACCAGTCAGAATCAGTTGTGTATCACAAACATTTGAAAAAAAAAATGCCTCTCAACTCTCATGAATTTTAAAAGTCGTAGAATTTGAAGCCCAGGGAAAGACATTTTCTTAATATATATATATATATATATATTTTTTTTTACTGACACAGTAAAAAAAATCTAGAATCAAAGGCTGTTCTTCCAGTGCCACTATTATTTTCCTCTTTACCATAATTATCTAGATCTTTGATTCTCAAAGTGCAACCAGCAAACCAGTAGCATCTGTATCATTTGGATTGTTTGAAATGAAAATTGTCAAGCCCTATCTGGGCATAGGGCTAGTAATCTCTATTTTAGTTCATTTGGGTGACTCTGATGCCTGTTGATCTATTAAAATCTATGCCATATGTGAATGATTTTCAATTATTTGAAGCAGTGGAAACATTTCCTTCAAGTGAAATATTGCACATAAGTTCAATATAAATACTAGATGAGTATAAAAAAAATTAGGGCTGAGAATACAGCTCAGTGGCATAAGCACCTGTCTAGCAAATGCAAGGTATGAAATACAATTCCTGGTACAAAAAAAATTAGCAGTAGA
This sequence comes from Cavia porcellus, assembly GCF_034190915.1. Taxonomy (NCBI): domain Eukaryota; kingdom Metazoa; phylum Chordata; class Mammalia; order Rodentia; family Caviidae; genus Cavia; species Cavia porcellus. The sequence goes on along the minus strand of NW_026947495.1, from coordinate 28,620,349 downwards.
GACCAGGAACCTAGAGATTTGCTTATTTATGAAGATCCATGGCAGTACCTGAGAAATACTATAAAAACCCTCTAAGATCCCATGTGCGTCATTTTGATGACAATCTTTCAGAAGAGTGAATTATTGATTACCCATTTCAATCTTTGTCACACTAAGATATTTTCCCTCTCTATATATTCAACTTCACTATAACCCATGAAGTTATGTTTTAGGGTGAGTTATTCAGTAATTACTACTTGAAAAAGACCTTCTAAACACTTACAGAGTTTACATTTGTTTCCGTTTGGAAAATGAGGTTGGACAAGACACAGTAACCCAGGTCTTGCTTGGGAAGTCTCAGGTCCTGTCCGAGTCTTACTCCAAATCGAAATTCAGGTATAGGAAGTGATGATTCAGGTTTAGGTGGACTCAAGGCAAACATTTGGTGTGTGGAAATGGGGTAGGAAGCTACTGACACTTCTCTCAAAATGGGTTTTTTCCAAACCTTTTGATTTCAGTAGGGTTGCTTCACAAAATTTTTTAATGGGAATATTTTATGAAATCTGGTGCTGCCTGATTGCATGCTGGCCTGTTCTCCCCTGGGGGGCTCGGTCTTTTATACAGAATTGGAGAAGTGTGATTATTATACTCATGCACATAAAGCCTCAGAGGCTTGGTATTCTAGCTCAAGGAAGGTTTTCAGGCACAGGATGCTTTTTAATAGAAGGGAGACCATCTGAAGGGAAAATATTTGACGGCAGAGAGATTTTATAGCCCTCCTAGGAACGCTGGTAACTGATTTTTGTGCCTTTGCAATGCTTAGTCATTGTCTTTAAAATGTCTTAGACCCTTCAACTCAGCCCATTTCCCAAAGCCCTTATTTGTGTTTGATAATAAGTTCAAGTATCCCCGCCCTTATAAAATGATTTCCATATCTATGTCTTCCCTGACTTTCTTGTTATCACTGATTTTTGTACACGATCTGATTATAAAAATTGTCACAATATTTTAGTATTTAGTAACAATAATGTTTTTATAATAATACACAGTATGTTTTTATACTCAGTTTTGTTCTCCAGGGAATATATTTCTTCACTAGATGGTAACAGTAGAAACTATATCTATGTGAATAAGGAGCCAAAGAAGCTTCTGTCACATCTTAGGTGCTCACAAGTATCTTTTCAATGATAAAACCCTGGGACTGGGCAACATTCTCAGGCCAAAAGGAAGGTCACATTAAGCGTATTATTTTGGTACTGTTGACTGTCTCAGGCCTCTTACTTGTCTCTGGTCTAATTGCTAGTTTTCCTGGGCAGAGACAATTCCTAGCTGCATGCTCTGTGCTTTCTCTTCCTTCTTAGTATCATCAGATTTGTAATAGACATACAACACTGCAGAATTGTTGAAAGTATTATAGAAGCGAAGCAGGAGATATTTGCATATTTATGAAAATAGTTTACCTTCCCTATGACAGTAACAAATGTTCACAATCTCAGCAATTTGTTCACTTTGTTTGAAGAAAGAAATGGGAGTGCGTTAGCAATTTAAGAAAGATTTTTTCATAGTGGATACAAAATGATTTTATTTTCCTGAAGTTATCATTTCAAGAAGTTTCAGGGGGCATAATTCTCTAGACCTGTAAGTCTCAAGAGTAATTTTTGACATTCTAAAAATCTTTCTGGCCCTATTAAACAAAGGGAGACATAAGCCTGATTCTTTTTCTAAGAAAGAATATTTGAAACAGAAAGATGACAATTATAGCACTTTTTAACAAATATCTCTGCAAGTCAGTATTTGGTCTTAGGCTATCCCACCACTTTAAAGAATTTTCAACATAGTCTAAATAAGTGAACTCACATAGAGGCAGCTGAGTGGTAGGTTAGAAATAGTAGAGGTCTTGAGTTTAGGTAGACTTGGATACAAATCCCCACTTTCTTATTTATGTGCAGTGCCCTTCAGGAAAAAATCATTAATGTTTTTGAACCCCGTTTCATTGTCTGTAAATTGGGATAGTCTTGCCCATCTTATCTGGTTCTCTAAGTTTGAAATTTAGTTCTGGGCCAATGCTGAAAAAATGATATTCATTCAATAACCTCTCTGAGATAGTGTAATTCTATCATAAGCTGCTACTTGTATAGTAGTTACTGTATAGTTTAAATACTGTAATTTATATTCATTTCCAATGAATGCTATGGCAAATTATCCAAAATTTAGTGGTTCATATAAATAAAAATTTATTTTCTCATACTTCTGGAGGCCAGAAGCTTGAGATCAAGATGCTGGCAGAGTTGTACTTGCTCTCTAAGGTTTCAGCAGGTAATCTTTTTTTTTTTTTTTTTTTTTTTTTTAATTCTCACAGTTTCTGGTGATTGTATACATGCCTTGACTTAATGCTACAGAACTCTGACTTTGTCTCTGGTTTTCACAGGGCTTTTATCTCTCATCTTCTATTTTGGTTGTGACAAAGATAATTGTCACTAGATTTAAGGTGTACCCAGGATATCTGGTATGATATTAACTCGAAAACATTAAATTAATTCCATCTTAAAATACTTTTCTTCTAAATAAAGTCATATTCATATCTTCTGAATGTTAAGATATGGACATGTATTTGGGGACGATGTTCAGCCCACTACAGTTAGCTTACTTTGAAAATACAATAAATTCACTTTTATAAGATGTATTTTCTCAGTTTCATAGGTGGGTGGAACAAAGCCTCTAGGTCAAACTAGCACCTGAATAGATTCATCATAGGTGGCAGATGTTGCCTGATAGTAGTAATAGGAAGTTATAGTCAAATACCGAAGGTAATTAATTTAGGTTATTTTGGACAACTTCGTGATAAGATTGGGTGAAGGGGATTTTAGTGGACTTTTATGTAAGAGTTGTATAAAACATTCCACTTTCTAAATATAGTTGTGTTTGCTTTAACATTAACAGCCAAATCTGGCTTGATCTGAACCACTTCTTTGCTAATCTGTAGGGAATCCAATTTTCTCAGACCACCTTTGATCTAAATATTTCTTTAAATCCTCAAACAGGGGGATAGGAATGGCAATGGCCTGGCTATCTCAGTAATTCAGTGTTGTACAATTTTAAGAACTGCTAATTAAGGGGAGAAGCAGACTTGAAACTTATTGTAATTAAGTTATTCCCAAGAAATTAGCAACTGGGTTTCTTAAGTGCTGCCTTCCATAATAATTTCCTTGGGAAAATCACTATTGCTCTCAATATTTGTGAATATTCCCTTTTGTTAGGGAATGCCTCCTATTTGTCCTCTGCCACCTTAGTCCAAGAATCCTTGTTATTGACCTTTTATAGTGAAATGATAAACTCCCTTTTAAAAATGAGGCAAAAGAATGATGCAGCATCTCTTTTACTCATAGCTTGGGCTTACAGCAAAAATAACCGAAGCACCTAATAGTTGCAACTCACTGGATGCTTACACACTAGGACAGATATTGGTGATGAGGTTCTAGAATCAACTGGCCCACTTTCCCAGATTTATAAACAGTCTACAACAATTTAGTGCTGCGTCCCATTCAAATGTTCAACCTCTTCATTCTTGATGAGAACACAATTTCTTTTCTGTAATACGATCTTCAAATACACTTTCTATTCCTCTCAGACTATCCATTACAACTATGAGTATTAATCTCTGATGGTCAGAATTCCATTGCTTGGTGCTTCATTTGCCACACCCTTACAGAAAAGATGGACATAAACAGACACAGAAAGGTTAAGTGCTGATACTCACACACTAGCAGTATTTCACCTCTGGACATGACATAACCAAAATAGCCTATTATTTTAGTACTTTACATCTTACATTTGAAACTGCACTTGTTTATACTTCTAGTTACTAACAACTCCCTTTTGTAAATTCTTTGGAAAAACATAAATCTAAGCAAATTGAACTTAAAACAAAATTCCATTTGTACATTATAAAGATAAAAACAAGTGCAGACATGTGGGTGAGGCCCAATCAGAAAGGTAATCTTTTGCTTATGTTTGTAGCCATGACTTCTTCATTGAAAGTTTTCTTCTGGAGGTCTTCGTGACAACCCTAAGGGACTTGAAACATCTCTGGCAATAAGCTGGGACATCATAATCTTTGTTGGTGGAGGGAAAAGTATGAGCCTTTTGTGATTAGAATGAAATAAATTAGGAAACTAACATCATTTATTGGCCCTATCTTTTCAAAGCAAAAACTTGGCTTCTTTGATAACATGCACCATTCGTAAGTTTTTAAAAATGCCATCTCACTCAAAGAATTTCAGGGAAGATTAATTGAGAATTGAGAGCTCTGAGCTTCACTAGGAATATTTCCTTTATACTTGGTATGAACTCCAAATTACGAATTTAACGCCTGCACTGTGCCTACCTTGGAGGATCTCTGGTATTAATCTTATACTTTTGCTTATTGCTTGTTTGCCATGAGATTCTCTGGCCTTCCATAGCTTTACTTGCTGATAAGTTACTTGTGGGGTACTTTAGATTTAAAGAAAAGTACTGTCATTTTCAGAAATCTCTGCTTAAATAAATATATAATGCCCATATTTTTTTATCATCCTTTCTAAGCAATATGATAGGATTTTTTCTAACATCCTTAAATGCTAGTTTGAGATCACTCAATTCATTTGCATGGATGACCTCGACTTGAACTCATTTTTCTGGAAATAAAAGTTTAGTGCACTACTAATTCAACTTAGAAAGTAATTGGAAGACCGGTAAATGAGGAAAATTCTCATTTTATAGGGACTAGGGACTTAATTCACATGAAAAAAGCTTCATTGATGACATGAGTTAATTGTGCAGTTAACACGAAAGAAACTTACCTAGAATTAAAAAGACTCTAAATGCATCCATTTGCAGGTATCAGTGATTGAAAGATTCTTTAAAGAAAATCACATTGTTTGAACTTTCTCCATGTTGTATATTGAGACAATCAGTGGTCATCAGAGAGTATAATAAAGTTTAATTTATTAGAATCCTATAACCTCAAAACCCAATAGAAAGGTAATGTTACTTCAGATTCCAGTACTCTCTTTACCATACTTTCAACACTCACACTGTTTTGCTGAATTCTTTATCATAGTTACTTTCTCAATACCTATCACACAACTGTAAGAATAAAAAAGTCTATTTTAGCTCAGAGTTTCTAGCGGTTTCAATTCATAGTACTCTGGCTCTAGTGATGACATGGCATGGTAAAAGGGAGAATGAGCTCATGGCATGGCAGCAGGAAGCAATCAAAGGAAGTGGGAAGGAGATAGATGCTTCTGGGCCACATGTTCAGTGACCCACCTGCCCCATCCAGGCTTCACCTCTCAAATCATATTTAGCTATAAACTCAACAGGGAACCATGTCCCCATGATCCAGTCACCTCCAAAAGCCTCCCTATGAGCATATGAGGCTTTAATGGAACACATAGATGTAAATGTTAACAACATCTACAGGTCAGGAAAAATCAGGGCTCTCTCCTATACCCTCTTGTCTGATTACAACTCTCAGACCAACCATTCCTCTGGCTGTGGATACCATTCCTACTCTATTGATGCCCAAATATGCCATCTGAGGTTGAGTCATATATTCAACCTGCCTACTGAATATCACCACATGGATGCGTAATCATATTGGAGGGAATATGTTCAAAATTAAATTCTGTCTTAGGCTGGGCTCCCTACAAGTAGCTTCATACAAGGATTCTCAAATGATTTATTACTTTGATATCATTTAAGTGATATTCAAGAGATTCATTTGGTGAATCCTCTCAGAAGAAATGGAGTGAGGAAAGCAGGAGAGGTCTGGGGAAAGAATTAAGTGAACTTCACTGTAGCATGGCTGCACAGGGAATTCTAGAAAGTAAACTATGCACAAAGCTGGTCTTATTGTGGGGCAATGAAGCTGGCCTTATCTTACCACAGGTTAGGTTCCTGTCTTTCCTGGGAGTGAAAAGCTAGAGGACATAACTTTCTAACACTGCAGCTTCTACCTTACTGGGAAGAATTCCCTGTTGATGACCAAAGTGACATTTGCAGCAGCTGCAGAGAAGTATAGCTGTCCCTAGAGAGGACAAAGATAAGGTACCAATAATATCCAAAATATCTGAGTATGTTTTTATCACTTTGTGAAATATGACAAAATTTCATGACAAGATAATAAGTAAATAGTAACAGTTGATGCACTATGCATTGTTATCTTCAAAATAATTATTCAGAGTACAAGATATTCAGTATAGATTCTTAACCAACCACAAAGTGCTGACCAACTGTATCCCCTGACATCCCTCTATCTCCTCTCTCTGTAACAAGGCAAATATATCCTCAGGTCTTTTCTGGACTAGTAAAATGATTCTGGCAGATGCTCCTATGCCTACTATTTTAGTTTAGATTTAAAATGTTCCCTACAAGCTTCATGCACTCAGAGGTAGGGTTTTCAGAACAATTCAGACCATGAGGTCTCTAATTTCATCAGCTGATTAATCAATTAATGAGATCATAATTTTATAGTGTTATTGGGAGGTACTTAGAAGGTGATGCCTAATTAGAGGAGTAGGTCATGAGCCTTTGTGCAAATGGTATTGTGTCCTTAGTCCCTTCCTCTACGGCTTTTTCCTTTGCCTTCTGCTTCTTGGCCACATGAGATGAGCTTACTCCAGCATCTCCTTTTACCGTGATGTTCTGTCTCACATCAGCTTTATAGCAATGGAATGAGATGGCCATGGACTGAAACCTCTGAAACAATGATCCAAAACAGACCCTTCCTCCTTGAAGTTGTTTCCCTTAGGTATTTGGTTACAGCAAATGAAAAGCTAATGCACTGCCCTTATTCACCAGCAATGCATTGTCTTCAGAATAGTAGAATTTTTAAAAACACTGATAGGATCATGTTAAAATTCTATAATGTGTTCCTTTTGCCTTTATTTTAAACTCAAGGCCAATACCTAAAATGTGTTTCAGAGTCAGCCCTCTGCTCCCAATGACAACTTCATCAAAGGTCTCACTCACTTGGCATTTGGTGCCCTTCATACTGATTTTTGGTAAGTCCTAGAACATTAAAAACTTTGCCTTTTTTCCCTCTTAGTTCCTCTGGTGAGAATGCCCTTGCCAAATCTATGTTTAGTTATCTCTTTCTTACCCCTCACGTATCAGATTCAAAGGCATTTGCCTAAGGAAGGCCTCTTCTAACCTGTTTAGCTTATTAAGCACACTAAGCACACCTGTGTGGTGATGTGGTGGGAGTGGGGTTTGGGTTAGGAGTGGGATTGTATTGGCAGGATGAGGTTTCTCTCTCCAGAACCCTTGACTATTGAATTAACCCAATTTGGTATATTAACGCAAAAACAAACAAACAAAACTTGCAGTTAACTTGGAACTCTACAACTTGTCATCTATATCAAATAATCCTGTACCCTCTTAAGTTCCTCACTTTTCAATTTTATGACTCATATTGTTTAAAGTTTTTAGCTCTTCTAGAGTGGGCCTTTTTCCAGCTGGAAAAATGACCCTGGACAGGGAGAACACGATCATCTTCTTTGTGATTCCTTTTTGCTGCATCCTGCACACCTCTTGAAATTTGGGAGGGAGGGTAGTGGAGGATGAAGAAATAAAAACAAGAGTCAGAAAGTGAAGGTCAGGTCGAGTCCATCTGCTAATGGGAGAAAGGACTGCCCAGCAACTTCAGCAACTTTGTTTATTGATCAGCATAGTAGGATGTTCATGGAGAATCCAAGGGAAAAGCAAAATCAGGAACAGGAAGAATAGCCAATCTTCAGCAAAACATCATGCCTTGGTGTTTGCACGGGGATTAAGAGAGGAGTTGTCTATATTATCTCAGGGGAAGGCCAAATCATGTTATGTGTTAGCAGTCTCAGCTGCATACACATCTCATGGGGCCCTGCCAAAACCATGAGAAGCAGTGACCTTGTCCTAGTTACTCAAGGTACAAACTGGTTTGCTCCCAACAGCTTTTGTCTTGATTTGCCCTCCAGGCCCAACCACCTATTCAGACTCTTTGTGTTTCTTTAGGTCTGCAGCAAGGGCAGAGCTGGATCACTAATATCCTGACATCATGGACTTGTGTGTGGCAGAACTGCTGGTCCTTTCTCAAGCTAGTGCTAATCTATGTGCAGTTTTCTGATAATTAATGTCTTAAATGCTGGATGATTATATGCTCTTGAATTCCTAGTACTCCATTATCTTCTGTCTTACACAACCTTTATAGAGTTACCTCATTTGAGAGATTTTATTCACAGTAAGGAAAATCTTTCAGCTTTTCACTGCAACGCTGGATCTACAAGGGCTTCCCATGAAAACTGCTACTAAAAGTTACACAAAGTCAGCCAGACACTGTCAGCCATAAGTAACATATCAGACCTTATGCTTTGTAGACTTCTACTTTCTGAGACTAAATTTCTGAAGACAAAAGATCCTGCTCAGGGCTGGGAATTTAGTTTAACAGGCATAAGCACCTGCCTGTCAAGCATGAGGTCATGAGTTCAATCCCCAGTACCTGCCCCCCCCCCAAAAAAAGAATGTGTAAACTAAAACAAAACATCCTGCTCCCTGATACCCTGGGCTACTCACTAACCACAATCTGTCAGTCACTATTCCCAGCTCTGTCTTAATTTGCTCTCTTTATAGCCAGAAAGTGAGTGCTGGCAGTAGCTGAAAGAGCTGAAATTCTATCCAATTTCCTCGTACAGGCAGCATAGATGATTTAACACTTTGATTCAGAATATGAGTATACTTTACAACTATCATTCTTAGCTTTAGGACCTCAGTTAAAATTCTGAAACATGGAGATAAGGAAAGCACCTGTAATACTCTGTTACTTTTCCTACCTTTGGTCTATGATCTTCACTGAGGTATATACTATAAAAGCTAAAATCTTGTCCATCTGCTTTTCTGATGAATAAATTGGTAATAAATTGGAAGACAGTATGTTCTCTCATTCTCTCACTCTCATCTATCTATCTATCTATCTATTTATCTATCTATCTATCTCCATGTAGTTTATTTTTTGTTTTTACTTGCTTCCTGTGTTTATACAATTTAATTAAAACCTGACTCAGGGTGAACAAGACAAAATATAAAGAGAAAAACATGCAGTATACAGAGAAAGAATGGGATAGTGACATTTAAATTATAACTTTTTTAAAGTATCTGAATGTCTCTGAATGTAGTCCATATCAGGGATTTACCACCAACATCTCAACTAATTTTTCCTCCGGGGGTTTAAAAATAATAATAATAATTAAAATGTTTAGTATCTTTTTTCCCACTCCAGTTCATGCCAAATTTTTCTAAAGTCATTCATCTCCCACTTCTTCATCTCAGAAGAGCTCTTTTACATGACGTGGGCAAGGCAGGAGAAGCCTTTTCTCAGATTAGATAGAAGTCTACCTTGTCAGTGCCATCTTGCTTAGCTTCCTCTGTCTCCTACTGGGAAGGTCAGGTATAAAGAGTCAGAATTCTCCTACGGTTCTTAATATTAAATGTAAGTGCCAAGTAGGATAAATTACCTGGAAATTTTTTTTCTGCTATTGGGTGACTGATACTTTACAGTTATAATCATAATTATCATTTTCATGATTATTATATGTTAACATCATCTGTGACAGAGTCTTTATTCAACAAACTCACTAGGCTATTTCACTTCATCACTTTCCTTTTTTAACAGATATTGTCACTCTAGCTATATTAGCAAACTACAGTGCATTTTCATAATTTGAATGAGCTATAGATTGGAAAAAGAAAAGGAAAAAAGAAAGTTTAGGGTCTGTTTGGAAGAACTGAGAGTGCCATCCTAGAAACTGGGCCCTCTGAGAAGCTTTTCTCAGGGCTTCTCTGTATTTCAGGTTAAGATTTTGCCAGGGTCTACACAAAGTGGAAACGCTGTGATTAGACCATTGGAGAAAGGTTAAGAGGAAAAAGTATGTGGAAATCGTAACAAGTTGAAAAGAAACACAAACAAAAAAGCAACCAAGTTTTGCTTGAACAGACAAGTTTTGAACAGGATGAAAGTAAAGCCTAGTTCTGAAATTTTTTGCCTAATTCCTCCAAAATTAATGGAAGAGGGGAGAGAGACAAGTGGTTTTTTTTTTTTAGCATTTTAAATAAAAGCTTATCAAAACTTTAAAGCAAACTACTGTTCATATGATTCATTTTTGTATCTATTATCTTCTATATGATTTTAAAAAAGAACCTAAAAAAACAAATTGGCAGCTAATTTCTAGATAAATTAAATTCCTCAAATTATTTTTTTATATCACTGCTTCAGGTCCTAGTTAAAGTTTCAATCTTTCATAATTACAGAACAGTCACTTAAATTTGGCTGGGTACACACCAAAATATGCTTTCAGTTTATTACAATATCTACATGATACTTTGGTTTGGCTTCTAGACTATTTTTATGGGTCTATTTTTAAAGACAATCATTAAAACAACACTGAAATCATAGTAGCTATTGGAGTTTCAAAAATGGACTTCTACTTTATACAACTAGTACAATGAGGGGTTTCTGCAGTTTACACGCTGACCAAAAACACAAATATAAGTTTACATTTTAATAATTTCACTTTCTCTAAAAGTTTAATTAAAGGTGAGCTCACAGCCCAGCCAGCTAACACTTCTATGGAGGCATACTGATCAAATATTCTGTTTGCATGCTTCTGGCAGACTGTGGTGTTACACTAAATCAAAGTTAAGTTCCATCCATCCAAGCTCCTGTGAGCTCAGCTGAGCACTCCACACAGGCTCCCTACCAGCCTGGCACTCTGAGTCCTCATCACAGTGCCAATCAGCCATCACTGTATGTGAACTAACCCAAAAAGCTGTGTGTCCAGCTCACTTCCCTTTAACTTAACTAAAAAAGAAAACATAGGTAACAGGATTTTAAGCTAAGAACTGATGAAGTTTGCAAAGTTTTATTCAAGTAGCTAATATTCTTTTGATCATATCAGTAATCAAGTTTTATGTCATCAGAAACTTAAATGAGAACATCTGACCACAAGCTAAAGCCTCTCACTCATTATTTTTAAATTTGGAAATTCATATTAATCATGCTGTTATTGGTTAGTCAATTTTTGTAATACCCTAAATTGAACATTCAGGCAAAGTGTATGAAGGACCTCTCTTGCGCTTTCCTATGTCTGACCTCCACCACCAAGAGCACTGCTCCCAAATGTGCTTCCTGTGGATGAACTGCGAGCGCTCCATAATGTGAACTTCCTTTCTTCTAATCTGCCTAGTGTGCCGTGGTCACTCTTGTGCTAGGACTGTCTCCTCCAGGAACAACATCTGTCTGATCAGATCCTACTTTATCAGTCTTGGCTGAGAGATCGCTGCTACCTTTTTGAAGAATCTCTGTGGCTTCAAATTCAAGTGCCTCTGATGGTGGCAAAGGTTCCAAGTGAACACTGCCCTGCTCACAAACATCTGAACTAACAGTCAGGTTCATCTCTTTTTCTCAAAAACTGGTCAATGCTAACCTTAGCTGACATTAATGGCAAATCCTTAACCTTCTTTGAAAACAGCTTAGCTTCACTGGAGTTGCACTCTTCAGTCTGATCACATGAAGCTGTATTTTCTAAACATTGGCCGGTCTTCAATTCCATTTCCTGCCCAACATGTTGCATTTCCTTTTCCTTTTCCCCTTTGTCTGCACCAATGTTTGAATCACACATGGAAAGATGAGTCTTCTGGTAAATCTACATCATATCCACTTTTTTTCTTCTGATGAACCTTCATCTTGCTTACTTTTGGCATTTGGTGTTTTGATTTCTCATTTAACTATATTAGGTCTTGCAATTTCCTTAGACACAGGTTCTTGGTCCTTAGTGGGAGCTTCATTTTTTAATTCAGAAAGATGTTCAGAAGTTGGGATATAAAACAAAATTTCTCTGTTACAAGGTGGCAAATGTGAATCGCATGTTGATTTAAGTGTGCAGCCCTATTGTCTAAGCCAGAAATATCAGTTAGGAAATCACAATTAAGGTACACTAGAGTAATGCCACTGAGATCTCCTGAATGCTTCTTAAATATACAAAATCTTTTACTAGGACAGTTACTATGAAAGCTCATCATATTTTTACACAGACTTTGATATAGCTACTGTTGTATTTGCAAAAAATACAGTAGGAAAATGATCTGCAAATCTTTTATTTCAGAACAATACTCAATGTACTTGTGAACACCCCATGAAACCTTAAGTTCCTTAAAGCCGTATTAACTTTACTCTTTTTATTGCTATTAGCCAATGTACTTTATTTGTTTTGCACATTAGAGATTTTTTATTTGTATTTAGATTTATTTCCATTAGGTTTACTTCCACTGGATTTAGATGTACTGGGTTAAATTTGTGTCTTCATAGGATATTCTGAAAGGAGCTTCTACATCAGAAAATGATGATGATCTATAATTACAAACCTGGCAGATAAATGACATTTCATCTGGCTTATGATTGTCCTTCATATGTTGTAAAAGAACATGTTCTGTTTCAAATGATAAGTCACAGATTTTACAAATGGTAGCTAATTCCTGTGAGGTGTGAGTGCTCTCAGTGCTGCATTGCAGCTAAAAGAGGGTGGGGCACTGGCTGTAGCAGTGCTGCCAGGTGGTGTGATTTTTCCAGCTCTCACTGCTCTGCTTTTCCAACTTCAAATGGTGTTTCATGTGGTTCATAAGCCAAATATTATTTTTGGGGATTTTCAAGCAACTGAAGCACTTACACATTGTATGAGTCTTCTGTTCTTCCTGGACTTCTCCTTCATGTTTTCCATAAGTCATTAAGTAACATGATCACGAAAATTTTCTTATCTCTGAATCAACAGACTTATTTGATGTGTTTGAACATTCTATTTCAGCCAGGCCCAAAAAACTACCTATCATGTCTGAACAACAATACTTCATGTGACTTTTCAGACGATCCAAAATATTGAAATGAGTATTGCACTTTGGACAAGCTCTTGGAAAAGTGTTCCATTTTTAACTGACCTGAGGAGGTATTTGCACCTTTTGATGGCATCACCTGAGAAGGTGCCTGGGATGGAGATTTAACTAAAGTTGAAGAATTTGTTCCAGAAAGATTTTCACTGGGCTTAGCTTTTTTTTTTTTTTTTTTTTTTTTTTTTTTGACTAATACTGTTTACTTCAGAAGCAGAAGGTTGTTTTAATAAAAATGAACTTCCATTGATATCTACTATAAAAAGTGTTGGTACCCCCTAGGCAATGTGATAATCCTGTATCCTGGGTCAAATCAACAGTAAATCTGAAGAATTATTAGATATGGCTTGTGATAGATTCATCACACACCCCTCTACTGAGTGTGCCATTCTTTATTTCCCTTGAATACAAGCCAGGGCTAACTCTATGCAAAATATTTGAAATTGCTGGTTTTGAACTTGGTTACTCCCCAACAAAGATTGGCTCATCATCAACAACAACAACAACTTTTTTTTACTTTCTTCTGCTATGGTTCAAGCTCTTCTTCACATTCCATAAAGAGTTCTGCCATTTTTGAATTACTTTTGGTTGCCAAAGGTTATCACCCATCAAGTTGTAGAACTGACTTTCTATGAATTGTCACCTAGGTACGTGGGACTCCAGACAAGTCAGCAAATTATGCCTAAATTTTCCTTCCTGGCGCGAGTGGGTGGGCCTGATGGCAGCCAATAAGGCCAGGCCTGGGAGCTCCTGTGGCAGCAGGCACCGCCGCATAGGTGGACTCTGGGCCAGCGCCTCGGTGTACGCCCAGTCTTTGCAGATGCCAATTCAAAGTCCTGGGCGCCAAAGGGCCTTGCAGGCTGGAGAATCGCAGGTCCCACCACACGACCTCAGGACCGCGGCCCTGGGCCGGGCTGTTCCGGACCCACGCTCCCAAGTGAAGTGTTATTTTAAAGGACATTCATAGACCATCAAGTTTACAATCAAAGTTAGAATACCAGGCTTTTTTGAAATTGCGATCCGAAAAAAAGGTAGGCAATTGCCATTATCCCATAAATACAATATAAAAATACTATAGAAGTCATTAAGTAAAATTCTGTGAGTTGTAGTAAGGCATCTAGGAATAAAGGAGACTTTGCAGTTCTAGATTTAACGCTGGCCAAGATATTTCCCTGGAAAATATATGTGGTTGATAGTCTGTATTTTGGGCCTGGAGTCACGGCTGAATTCCCACTGATGAGCAGCTTCCTCAAGGATCTCTAGCTGTGTATGAATTGAGAGATCCCTCTCACCTCTTTCTTTGCTCTGTTTCATGCCAACTTCTTGCATCTGGATTGTAGTCAAAATCAAGGTTTTGGTTTATCAATGCTAACTTCCAACTAAATGGAAAATTGTTATGAAGTAATCTGATATTAGGAGGCAAGTTATAGAAATATATGCTGATTTTGCTGGTAAATAATAAATGCAAACAGTAAACTATGTAGTTAAGCTCACAGTTCTTTTCAGAAACCTTTTGTGAAAAAGATATATATCTATTTCCCCATATTTAGAACCTACTATAAGTAATTAAACCTTTATAATATGATCTTTTAGAACTAAGTAGCCTGTTTGAATATTTATGCATCTGGGACCAGCAAACCCAGGTAATAGAAAGGAAGTTCACAAACAACTGTGAACCCTGGGAGGGGATGAACCATTGCCAGTGTCCAAGCTCCAGGTCAGTTCTTACACCTGCTGGCTCCCCTGCGGACACAGACAAGCTCTGGAGAGTGGAACTAGTCTCAAAGCAGAGGAAACTCTCCTCTCATTCCTCCTCACTATTCTAGGTTCTTGCCAGCACTCTTCCCACCAAAACCTACTACACACAGACACAAGCTGCTATTAAGGATAAGTTTGCTTTTATCTCATTTCTAGAAGGATACTTTTGGTATTGTCGTATATTCTGTGGTAGTTAGCTCCACATTGCTAAAAATGACTGAAATGACTGTGCTTGTCTGTGATCAGATTCACTTTTCTGTTTTCCCCTTTCCTGCTCTGTATCATAAATGAGAAGGCAGAGAGGAAAAGAGATTAAGCTGGTCCCGCAGTATTTTCTGAGTCTCATGCTATTATTTATGGTTGGGTTTGGCAAGGAGGGCACTGATAGAAGACTGAAGGTCAAGAGAAAAAGGAAGAATTTTCCACTTCCCTATCTAGTGTAGGATAGCCAACAGCAACTCTTTCTCCTCTGGGACTCCAGAAAATTCCACAGTGACCTACATTAGCTTCCAGTTTTTAACTGGTGACTACCAACTGAAGGATACTGGGGACAACTCTCCTCTTTTCTTCATCTAATATTAGGTGCTAGGATCTTCCTATTACTGCTTGCATCTAAAGAACCTCCTTCTGTACCAGTCAATGAAGCAGTATCCTACTTTTGGTCTATATAACTACAGGATCAACCCTCTGTGTCTTGTTTATATGCTCAGATGCTTTTGATTTTTTCTTTGGACTGAGAGTAAGAGAAGCTGATTTTAGAAAAAAATAAGGAAATGGTAGGAAGAGAGATGAATAAATTCATAGATATGGTACATAGAAGAGAGAGTAGGCTGTGAGTAATAAGGTACAGAGGAGTCATGGGTCTTCTGTGTAAAAGCACTGAGACAGAGATAGAAAGGACATCCTATTGTGTTGAGTGTGAAAGATACAAGACTTCAGGAGGAATTCAAAGTTTCTGGCCAGTGTTTCTAGGAGGATGGCATTATGATGAATTAAAATAGGGCAAATATGAGATGAGATGGAACTGAGGTTGGAAAGATAGAAAAATAATATTTAGACAGATTGCACATGATAAGCCTCCAAAACATTTCAAAGGAAGTGCCACTGAGATAATTAGAGAGAGAGAGAGAGAGAAAGAGAGAGAGAGAGAGAGAGAGAGAGAGAGAGAGAGAGAGAGAGAGAGAAAAGAGGGAAGGAAAAGAGAGCAGAGGAGAGGACAGGAGGAGAGAAAAGAAACATAAATCCTGCAGAACATCTTGGAGTAGTTAGCTAATCAAGAATACTTAAATATGGTTGGGGATGTAGCTTGGTGGTACAATGCCTGCCTGGCAAGCACGAAGCCCTCAGTTTGATGCCCAGTACGAAAACATAAAATAAAATAAAATAATAAAATAAAATAAAAACATAAATAGTATTTAGAACATCAAAGGAATAAAATTGATCATAGAAAGATCAAAGGTCAAAGAATGCATCTTTTGTATTCCAATGTTAAGACATCAAAGAGATGAAACTTGAAAAGAATCCCTAGAGGTAGTATACAGGTGACATGTGAAACAAAATATGAGAAGACAGAATGGGTATCCTGTAAGTCTAGTGATGAATGTGTTTTAAGACAGAATGTGGCAAGCAATGGTGACTGAAAGAATAAAATGATTACTAAGGGCTTACCATTGGATCTGGGGTCACTGGTTTTGCTGAAAACAGTATCAATGGAATGACATCGATATAGAATATGTCCAAGGGAGGATGCAAGCAACACAAGTGACTTTCTTTAGTTAGTTACTTTAGCTCAGTCTAATCATGGAGGGACTCATTTCTCTTTAAGGGGCAAAATGCAAAGGGATAACTATGAGCTAAGTTAAAGCTTCCCGGCACTATGGTGCTTGATGCTCACAAGATAAAGAATAAAAATTGAGTAGAAGGCTCAAGCCAGACAAATTTGTATTAAAGTGGGAAAGAGTTGTTAAATTAAGCCTGCATTAATTATGGGAATTGTCCTTCCACAGTTGACACAAGGATAAGCTATAACACCCTAGTAATATAACTTTCAAGTGTGAAGAAAGGAAGAAACTGACATATAGATTGAGTCCTTATATGAGTGATAGAAAAATCAAATTTTTATATTTTTCCAATTCAGATTTTTTTGTCACTTTCAGGTTAATTCAGACAAATATGGGATTAATCAGTCATTTTAAGTGAAACACCAAACTCAGAAGTATTTTCTTTCTTCATCCTCTCTAAGGTCAACAACTTAAAGTTGAGGAAGATTCTGATTCTTTGCTGGGGGAGAGGTGCTGCTCACGTTTGATCCGCACAAAAATGGTGCTGGGAAATCTTTGGTAGAAGCACAAGGTAACTGACACCTTGGTACTCTCTCCTGCTCCGCTCCTGCTAGTAGGCAGTTCTCTATGGCTATGAGTCCACCACACAAAGGGAAGATCTGTTGAGGACATGTGTCCACCTCTCTATTTTTGCACAACACTCATTTGAGTAGCAGGGGGCATAGTGGGTAGGGATCTTTGAACCATCTTTCTAGCTACTCTTCAGCCTATTACCTTTGGGGTGATGTTCTCTGTTGTTCTGTCTTACACATTTGACCACATTATGACAGAAGGTAGAGTTCATCTGCATTGTAGCTTCTCATGTTAGCACAAAAATTCTGCATCAAGTGTACTGTTTCCCTGCTTTATTGGGGAACTGGCCAAGATCCCCAACTGCCTATGAGAGGATAAAATAAGAAACAGACAAATTTAGTTACACATGACAGGGACTGGAAGGTCAGTGCCTCAGGATGGGCCGAGAAAAAGATCTCCAAGCCAGCCACTATTAATTAGCCAGTGTAGGGAAGGATAGTATGCTTTTCTTGGAAGAGCATAGAAACAGTGGTAGAATGGTTAAATTTCACATCATAAAGGGAACTAGCCAAGATTCATGCCAATACCTGGGTGCTAATCTCACTGACGCAGAGAGGAAGGTGATTTTCGCATTCCAAATCTGGCCACAGAGCAGGCAGGTTAAGGAGAGCCCAGGACACGCTATGTCAGTTTAGAATTTCTGGTACCCAACAGTGCTTCATCCAAGACAGAAAACTCACATATACTGTACTATCAGATCTTCAAACTTAAAATGATGTTTTTGGGTTACTTCACATTATTTGCCTTACAATTTGGCATGTATGTCTCTCCTTTCCCTCACTTCTAACAGTAAGCAAAATTTCTCTCATGTCCTATAGTCTTATTTTTCTGATTACCTTCCTTAATATTTGGACTTCAACCATCTTTTGTAGCTCATGAGAATATTGACATTTGACTAGGGCAGAGAAAATAACATTACTTATCAAAGTCATGTATGATTTATCCATGGGATAAAGCATTTTATGCCACTTAGTTCACATAAAGCAAAACCTTGATATCATGCCCTAAAACATATGGTAACTACTTACTTTTCCCTGAATTAGTTATTGTTATTTTGTGAAATGATTGACAAATAAATAATAGATACAAAGTGATAAACACTTTGGAAATAAGTGTTATATGATTTGGAATAACTTTCTATTTTTAAGAATGAAAAAGTATGAACAGATGGCCCGTTATGCTTTTGTTGGCTTTCAGGTTAATTCCAAATGGCAAACTATTCCCTGTACAAATATTTGGAATTGAAATGACCCCACATTATTTGTTGAGAATATATCAGGACTCTGTGTACTCTGCAAGTCATGCTCACTACTATTAAAAAAAAAAAAACACAAAACTTGAAAGGAAAGAAATCTGTGATTTATTAGACTACAAGAATGCAGTTTGAGGGAAAAAGCAAGTGAATGAACAGATATCCATCACCAAAAGGCAAAGATATTAACAGGAAAATAGACTCTAAGAGCATTGTGGAATTTGAGTGAAGGCAGGCACTATTTTTTATCTTGGCGTAGATAAATTCTATTTTCTTGATTTTCTTTCAGAGATCAGAACTGTTATAAAACAAAAATTGGGTGTTCGATTATCAATGCTATGCTAAATAAGTCAAAAGCTATAGTGTTAAAAAATTATGACAGAATCAATAATTTTTATAAGAAAATAACATTTCACTATTTTCTGCTTTTAAATGTCTATTTAGTGAATTTTAGAGTAGTTTTTGAAAACAAAAATAAGCACAATGATATATATCTGAAGAACATCGGTCAAATTGCTTGGGCTTAAAAAAATAAAAGCAAAGAAAGCTGAGGCATGATTGGTAATATGAACTGAATTTCAGAGGGTAGAATGCTCTAAAATATAACTCAACAGACATCTAAAGACAGGAAGAGGCGGCAGATTCTGAGCAGTCAGTTTGGGGTTTGAATTCCCACTGCATTATTCAATAGCAGTTTTATATTAGGCAAATCTTACAATTTGCCTAAATATTAGTTTCTTCTATTAAATGGTACTACTGTACCAAAATCTATTTGTAGTTTGCAGAAATACAACGAGATACATATCACTTAGCATAGTGTCTGGGCAGAGATCCAGGATTTTACATCTAGTCCCTACCAGTAAATTCTCCATGCAAAGGACTGAACCAGTGTTGTCTGGGAAATTAGATTTCTTTTTTAATACATTTGAGTATAAATTTAATAAGAGGGCACAATTGCTCTGCTTTCTTTCACTCATCAGTTAAGTAAAACTGAAAAATATTTTCCTGTTGGAAGCAGGCTAGAAGGAACCCAGGCTGTTTTCTTAGTATTTTCCTGAAGCGAAATACTTTTCCTCTGTGCTGTATTTTGGAAGTTTGCATTCTCTTATTCCTCTTTATGCAATTGGCATATCCAGCTATGATTTGTATTTGTCATGGTTAGAAGTTCGGACAAATACAATTTGCTCCACCCCACCCTAAGATAATGGTCCCTCCTGTCAGAAGAATCTAATTCATTATTCTCTTCACTTAGTGACATATTCCAGGAAAGAACCCTGCTTCCTGCAGTGGGAGAAAAGGATCGCCAAAGAAAACAAAAACAAAGTGAAATTCTTCAAGATCTTGCTCAACTGTGGCTCATTCATGAAATCTGTTTTTTCATTCTTTTAGTAAAAATTAATTGCTTTAAATTTCCTCAGATAATTTCAACAGCTCAATTCTGCACGTGTATCTCACTGTACCTTGTACTGTATTTGTGTTCTTATACTGTTAGATGAGTAACCTGGCTGAGCACCAGACCCAGCCTCTCTTAGCCTTAGCTTTTGCTCCCACTGCATCGACATCCAGCTCTGCACACAAATGGTGCCCAAACAAGGTTAGCACCCATCAATTCATTACCTTCCACAGAATCCCGAGGCTTGAGAGATTTGGTTTTTGGCATTATCTGCATAGAAATGACTGTCTTGATTTGGAATTTGGGGAGATATTTTTTTCATGCAACTGTGATTACAACCTCATTTTGAGGTAAGTAAGAAAGATGAAAATTGTAGATAGTGTATGTCATGTAATTAAAAAAAAAAAGCTTTCTGGTCCTGTTGCTTCCAGCTCCTTGGCTGAGAAATGTCACAGACTGCTGAAGCTTGTCTCCAAGCCAAAGGCACATCTATTTACACAGTTGTATTTCTGGTTCAAATTTATGTCTGCTTCTCAAATGCCCCTCTTCCTTCACAGTAATATTTTCTTGTGGCTCCATGTAAATCTTCCCATTTTTCACATTATTGCTCTGCCGGGGACAGAAACGGTGGCTCAGGCATGAACGGAAAAATTACTTGGCGTATGTAGTTGCCTTGAATGTCTGACATATATGTCTACTTCCCCTTCTGAAACTTAAATAATATCCTTTTAAGGCACAAAAATGAGACTGTTATAAACTGCTTTTAAACAGCCATAGATATTCTTGGCCAGATTTAAATATATTTTTCTTGGTGGAAAATGATGTTGTCTTACAGATCCTGCTAACACTATTGTGCTTAAGCCAGCAAACCTCTCTTCTTTCTGATTGGAAAATGTAAATCATATTTAAAAACTGTTTTGAAAAAAAAAAAAAATTCTTGAGCTGAGTCCTTGGAAGCAAAGTTGCAGCTCACTGCAGATTCTGATAGTTGAGTTACAACTCACTGAAGATCAGGGATTTAAAGCACAAGTACTGACAAACCTTCAAGCCAGGGCAGCACAAATGGTGCCTTGATAATTTATAGTCTACAGGCAGCTCTTGGGTTTATTATCACAATGACAAATGCACTGTCATTGTTAATAGGATATTTCCCAGCAAGGACTTCTTGTTATGCAAGCCAGGTTCGGTATGTCATGCAGCATGATAGCAATAAAGTCTACAAGAATTTGTAATGAACTTCAATTACTAATAGATTATGGTTAATGGGAAATATGTGCAGTAAAGATATGGGTTTTTATATGTGCCTTCTGGTATTCTATGAGGCAATGATTTATACTACAATTTATGTTAACATTTTCCACTATGAAAAGGTCCAATTTGGTAGAAAGCCACTTCATTTATAACACATATTTAAGATAATTTTGCATACTGGATAAATGAAGGTATAAAATTAGATATTAATCTATTTCATTGTAGCATTTTTATTTTTATTGAAAAGTGAGATTTTTTTCTGAATAGTGCCGTTGGTTAAAAATTCTTACTATAAAACAAAAGCGTGAGATACATCATTTCTGAGTTAAATGTAACGTATTTCATGCTAATTTCTTTGTTTAGTCCCTTTGGTAATAGGCAGTGTTAAAATTTTATATATTCCAATGTTATGTCTATGGAAGTATTATTTTAAACTAAGAAAATCCACAAGTATTCTTGTTAAATTAAGATAACAAGAAATTCACATCATGCTGCTTTTCTCTATGGAGATAGCTATGATATAAATGTAAAAGTGTAAATATAAATGATTTGTATGTGTGTGACACACCCGGATATAGACAGAAATGCACATATACACACACAAATGTAGCTTATATGCCCACAGACAAAAATTGTAAAGTGCTGACCGTAATTTAGTCAAATACAAACAAAATAATAATCAATGAAGTTAAATATAGAATTCAAGCCAGGCATAGTGGCACATGGGTATAATCCCAACATGTGTTTGGGATTACTTGAAAAGCTGAGACAGGAGGATGATAGGATCAAGGCCAGCTATTCAATTTAGAAAAAGTCTGTCTCAAATTAAAAAAAAAAAAAAAATCTAGGCATGATGGTTCATGCCTGTAATCCCAGCACTTGGAAGTCTGTAAAAGAATGATTGCTGTGAGTTCAAGGCCAGCCTGGGCCACGTAAGTGAGTTCAAGACTGGACTGCATGATGGGGTGAGATCGTTTCAAACATAAATAAAGCTGGAGAGATAGCTCAGCACTTGCAGAGTTAAATCTCCCATACAAAAAATTTAAATCAAAACATAAAAACGATTCAATAAAAAATTGTTACAAGCTTATAAATTAAAAAATAGTCTGTGTTAGAAACTTAAAAGCAATTTTACATGTGTGTGTGAAATACTAAGATAATTTATAGAAAGTTTGTTTTTTTAAACTTTAAAAAACCCACACTTTTTATTTTCTTTTTCTTCTAATTTCTAAATTCATGTTTTATTGACAAGATTATATAATTATATAACATCCTGCACATGACAAGTATAGACAAAATGAATACCTATCCAACCATAACTGTCTTTACTTTAATAGCCATTGGACCATGTATTTTTCTGAATAGTGATGGCTTTAACAATCAGAGAAGACTTGGCATCTAAGAGTTAGAATTTGGACATTAGAGAGAGACAATTCCTAAAGAGACTCAACTATACCCTTTCTTAGTTTATAGTGTGTTCAAGTTTATCTAAATTTATAAAACCTTAGGATTGCATCTAAAAAATGGCAATAGATAATAAAGACTGACTCTTTTCCATGCTAAATAAATGAAATAACCTGTCATAAATTTCAGATAGGACTTGGCACCATAATAGGTACCCAAGTCATTTTATATAGTATTTATTATTATTATTCATAGCATTTACAGAATTACGACATATATAGGTCAGTTACAATATTTACATAATTAGTACTATGTATTATTATTGTTGGAAGAGTCCTTATAAATCTCAGTATCTGGTGGGTTATGAGGCTCTGGTGAGAAAGTCAAAGGTCACCTGGTCTATTCATAAAGACAGAGTCTTGGGGACATAGGACAGATTTGAGATGTAACCATAATTTTCATATTCAAAAAGCCTCCCAGGTGATTTTTCTTTTTTATTTATTCCAGGTGATTTTTCTACTCACTGAAACTTTAAAAGCTGTACCTCAGGGCCATGTGTAGAATCTATTAATATTTACTTTTATTTTTCTGAAACAGAACTACATACCAGGATGAATGGTTATCTGTTGGGAATGTGACATATTAAACATGTCATATACAAATTCTGGCCCTATTTAACCTTATTTTTTGAACAGGCTCACTTTCTTAGCCATACTGAGACCAGTGTGTTATTTTCCACAGTATTATTATTTTCAAAAAAAATTTTTTTGATGTGGTCTTTTTATAGACTAGGAAATTATTTTGAAAAGATGTTAAAGATTTGGGTCACATCGATCTACCTATGGTAGATCATAGGTAGAGCGTAGGTAGAGTTGCTATTGGTACCAAAAGTTAACTTTGTATATGATAAGTAGAATTCTGTTTCTGTTTTATGTAATAGAGGATGAGTAGTTCATACCTAATGTGGCTACTCTCTCCATCAGGTCCAGGGACCTGGCCTCTTCCCTTTGTTATTCCACATTTCCTAGGATCTTGCTGCCCTTGTCCATGCAGTCTAAAATAACCACTATCACATTCCAACAATCCAGGAGAAAAAAAAGGGGGAAAAAGAAAATTTGTCTCTCCCTTTGGCATCCTGTCTTATACATTATTTTACTTATCATATCCTATGGAATAGAACTTATGATGATATCTGTCTTAGTTATTTTTCACATTGCTGAGATACAATACCCAACACATAAGGGAAAGGAGGAAAGATTTATTTTGTCTCATAGTTTGTAGAGATTTCAGTCCATAGTTGGCTGGCTCCGGGGCAGGGTGTCATGGCAGAGGAGCATCACAGAGGAGAAACAGTTCATGACTGGCTGGCAGAAGCCAGGAAGGAAGAAAAGCAGAAAAGTAACAAGAAGCAGGTGGACACAGCAGTCCTATTTCAGTTCCTTATATCCAAGCTATACACTTGTAGGGCAGGGAGCACTTACCCCCCAGGTGGGCCTTCCCACACTCAGAACTATGCAAGCCAGTCTGTGGAATAATTCAGGAATCACAAGCTTAATCCCAGAATTACATACTCTAGATCCAGCCTCCTCTAAAGAAGCCCCTGCTGAGACCACTTGAGGATTGGGAAAGGATATCTAGACACAAGTCATAACAATATCTAACTTGAATGGAGCAGTCATGTCTCTGGCTAGGAATTAGACATCCTATTACCACTGCGGAGAGAGGGAAATGGCTAATGGGCATTGTTTCTGTCATGATGCCTCACATATCTGGCCAGCTGAAGCTACTCAGGCCTTATCAATTGTTATAAAAAGGTTTTTTTTAAATTATAGATATTGAATAACTAAGGATGTTTTCACAAGGTGAAAACAAAAGGTCAATCCTCCAGAACTGTCCTTCCAAAACCAAGAAGCCAGACCACAGTTATGCAAGTAATGCCTTTGTTGAGCCAAAACTGATCCAATCAAATAAGATAATTATCTTTCTATCAGAGTTCCCCCAGTTGAAATCAGTTCTTAGGAACTACAATAACATTTGAAAAAATTAGTAGACAATTCCTAGATGAAATTTACAGAAGAGAAATAGGCACGTAAACTCTACAGGCATCTATATTAAAGGCAACAATATGTCATAGTTATGAAATGGTTTTGGGCATTAGCTTGTGTGTTTGAAGCAATGATTTCATTAGACGTGAGAACATGGGGAACGTTATACAACCAATTCTTAGTCTCCTTTGGAAACTAAAAGAAAAACATTACCTAATCCACTCATAAACTTGTACAAAGTTTAGTTTGCTTGATGCATATAAATATTTAAAGTAGTATGTGATATCTAATAAGTCCTCCCTAAATATTGTATTTTTTTTAATGTGAAGTCTTTAAATTTCTCTGTGGTCCACAGAATTTCTCCATGATTCACTCCTATTCAAGCTGGAAATCAACAAATTGGAGAGGCCAAAGACAGCAAAGGGAAGTAGCCCAGGTAAGGGACCAGTTTTTGCTTCTTCATTCCTAAGACACAGAGATGGGAGATGTGTGAACTGCCAAGCTTGTCTGAACAAATTCATCTCACAGGGCTTTTCCTGAAGCAATAAGCCTTGGTTTATTTACTAATAATT
The DNA here is from genome assembly GCF_034190915.1 of Cavia porcellus. NCBI lineage: Eukaryota > Metazoa > Chordata > Mammalia > Rodentia > Caviidae > Cavia > Cavia porcellus. The sequence goes on along the minus strand of NW_026947495.1, from coordinate 28,595,333 downwards.
TTGAAACAAAGAGAATACCAAAGTCTTCTCCCAAACATTGTTGGAAAAATTTAAAAAAAAAATATTAAACACAGGAACTAAAAGTCACCACCCATTAAAAGCTACTATGGAGTAGATAAAGCATCTGCAAAAATCTGCAGAACAGCAGCAGTATCTTGATAATAAACCAAGGCTGCAATGTGCTTGTGCTGATAATAAGTAGCATGGAACAACTGCTTCTTCCACAAAACCCCTGGATTTATGTCCAGTCTCTCTGCATTGAAAACCAGAAAATTAACTCATGAAAACTATAAATCAATATGTGGAGAAAGAGGAATCACAGTATAGAAATGAAATTAGCATGAAATTAGTTAGCTCTAGGACATAAATACAAACACTGACATTTTCCTGCATCTTCTGTACCAAATGTCTTTCGAGAACTCACTGAACTTGGATTGCAGTTGATAGCCCCCGTGATTTATTTCAACATTTTCTATCCTAGGCAGTTGTTTGCAAAGTCCTTCAAGTATCATTAAGATGAATCAGGAAACACAGATAATTCTCCAAGAGAAGAAAATGATCATAGGAAGACACTACTTATATGGAATATCCACAATGTATCACTACAAGCTCCACAATAGCATATCGTTGTATTTATTAATCCATTGCCACAGTGATTACAGCAATCTGATGTGGAACTCTAATGAATTTTTGGCACATTTGGGAATTGTGACTGTCATTGCCCACAGAGTCTCCTAAATCAACCCCCTTCTTAGTGGTAGCCTTTTCCTGGTATATATCACATTGAGAAATGGATTATGTGATCCATTACTTTATCCTGCATTAGTTGATCTCATACCATGGATGTGTTTTTCACAGTATGTGAATCATAAGGGAGCTAGAATATAGTGACAGATAATTTAAACATGAAATTGGTATGCTGGGGACTAGGTAGGGGTAAAAGAGTAGAAATTCAGGCAAAAAGTCAATGCACCTGGGTGAGAGAATATAGGTGTTTGTGACCAGCTTAACACAAACATTTTAGTGAAGCGTGATATTTCACTGTTTGGGAAGATGTTTTTTTTTTTTTTTTTCATACTACTCAGATTTTTTGATTTGCATTTATGCCTTTCTGGGGACTTGGTATTTAGCTCAGCAGCATAGCTCTTGCCAGGCAAGTGCTAGGTCCTAAGTTCGACTCCTGATTAAGGAAAAAAAAAAAAAAAAAAAAAAAAATTTAATTCCGTCTGTACTTACAATCCTTTTAGTTTATAAATGGACATTTTCAGCAAAGGTGATTTGGTTCTATGAAATCTCACTCTGTATCCAAGATAAAAAGTCATAAAGTCAATTTCCCCAAATGTAAATGCAGTTTAGAGTCAGAAGGCAGAAGTTAAATTCCTGTTATTCCTGTTACTGCATTAAGAATTTCATGACATTTTTAAACTTGTATCTCATTTCCTTATCTGCTAAATAAAAGAATTAAAAAGTGATCTTTCTAACTCATTAAGTAAGAATCAAATGAGATGTTCTATTTTTTGAACTATGCATCTGGAAGGCAAGAAGTAGACACCAACATGATCCCTCTTACAAAAGGGTAACTGTTTCTGGATAGACATAGGTGGGAATTGGAAATGGCAAACATTCCTCAAGACAGAACTAATTCTCCTTGCTGCTCTGCAGACAGGGCAAGCTTCCCTCCACATTAGAATTCTTCAGATTCTTCAAATGCTTTTCTCTTTTCTCTTGGTTTGTTCCTTTACTACTGCAGTTAAATCTCTGTTCACATTTTACCCTCTTAAAGTGGCCTATGCAACTCAACTTAACGCTATGAATACACTTTATTACTCCTTTCTCTTTATTTGCTTTTATTTCATTCACAGTGCTTGTAACTAAAGCACTTTTTGTCCATTTCATCAACCAGAAAACATGTCACTAAAGTCAGGAGCTAACCTTTCTTTTTTCTTTCCTTTCTTTCTTTCTTGCTCTTTCTCTCTTTCTTTCTTTCTTGTTCTTTTTTAAATAATTTTTTAAGAGCAGAAATATTTATTGAGAGAAAGAAAGCTTCTGTCTGAGAGAGAGAGACAGAAGTGGTCCCTAGTGGCTTGCCAAGCATTCTGTGTTTTCTAGGGATTTTTATATAAAACTATGAGTTCTAAAATGGGAGGAAACTGAGAACTCACGAGGTTGATGGCATGAGGTGGGACAGAGTTATGGTCAAACAGTAAATTTAATTTTTCAGGTAAAAGTGACCAAATCAGGAACAAATGGGGAAGCCAGTCATATAACAAGTGAACATTGTTTATGGATCAGTGACTTAAGTATAATCCTAAAAGATTAAGTCTGGATCACCTTGAAAATCAGGAGTCACCAGCCCAGTCCCCGTAGTAAGAGTCACTGATCCATTTTCTTGCTTTCTTTTGTCTTTCTTCTTTCTTTCTTTTTTTCTTTCTTTCTTTCTTTCTTTCTTTCTTTCTTTCTTTCTTTCTTTCTTTCTTTCTTTCTTTCTCTTTCTTTCTTTCACCTGTCTTCCTTGGTCTCGTACCCCAGATATTCCATAAATTTGAAAGAATGCATTTCATAAGTGAGTGAGTGAACGTCCAACCATTCTAGATTTGTAATTCCAAATTTCTAAACGGAGAAATTAACAGCTCCATTTCATATTTTTAAAGGAGAATGCTCCAGTTAGTTGCTCGTTGACTTATAAATTGTTGTCCATGAGCCAGCTGCCCACCTCTTTCTGATCAGATAGTATTGAGATAGGACTACTTCACATAGCACAGAGCACTGTATTCAGAGCATCAAAGCTAAGGGAGGTGGATCCTTTACATGGGTCCAGAGTGATTCACCCCTGATGGTTCTTGGGCTTGCTGTTATACCAGTTTAGCCCACACAAACACAGAGATGCCATGTTTCTGGCTAAGAATTTTGGTTTGGAATCTCTGTTGAGTCCTCCAGATACCAGCTTCTCTATTCTCAGTCAAAATTTGCCATGATAGTAACATTTTGAAAAATTTCTCTTCATTTTAAATTAAATTACTTTGAGCAAATATTTTTTATGACTTTGGAAACAGCATATTTATATAGCTTTACTCCTGGGATCTTCAGTGAACATTTTAGGTAAGTACTAGGATTGTATTCATTTTGCATGTGAGAAAATGTGAGAATAGAGAGAAAATGAGTTAGCTGGGGTTATTTAATAAGTGAACAATGAAACAGGATTTGAACTCAGGAAGTCTTGGTTTTAGAGCTCCAATAAAACAATTAATTTTTATGCATTCATTCCACTGTGGGATCTAGCAAGAAATCTGTATTTTCTTATAAATAACATTTGCATAAGAGAGAACATGTAAATATACTTAACGACACAATATGTGATAATTATTTCATTCAATAAATATTTAACTATTTTAAATATGCATTTGGCTCTGTGTAGTTTTAGACTTAAACTCTAATATTCTTCTATGACCTTTATATTTCTTTTTATGGATACATACTACACATTACTTAAATTGTTGGCCCAGATTAGCAGAGTTAGGTTGCCAATTTTTCAAATAAACAAATATCACAAATCTAAAATGCTATACTTTAGCTTCAAACTTTGGCAGCATTTCTTAACAATAAATGCAAAGAGGTGTCTGAAATGAGTTGAAATTTACACTAATACTATGGGCAACGTATTGTTTTATTCTCTGTTTCTCTATCTCTGTCTCTGTCTCTGTCTCTGTCTGTCTCTCTGTCTCTCTCTCTCTCATAATTCAAGAGTTTTAACATAAGTCTTTGTCATGCCATGTAAGAATGCTACCACTGAACTACAACCCCAGCCCCTTTTTGGTTTTTTTTAAGCTATGTTTGCAATAACAACATGAACACACAAGGTAAAAGATTAATGCTAGAGAAGACAATAATTCATCATTGTCCTTTTCTTAGCATCTGCCATATTCAGGACACCATATTGAACACTAAGAAATGTGAAGATATATAAAGCAACTTTCTAAATTCATGCTGTATCCTCTTTTATCAGCTACAAGAACCTGAAAAATCAATATGTGACTGCTCCATATCCTTTGTAAAATCACAGAGTGTGCAAAGAAGCCAATCTCTTGAACATGCATTACTTTCTACCACTAACTGGTAGGTACTCTCCTAAAGAGAACTGTATACTTTCATTATTTTCAAACAAAGAAGGTAAGAATTATCCCTGTATTTTATAGCAAATGGTTTATATGGATGAGAAAGAAAGGCCATATTTATAAATACCAATGTGTGAACTGTTATTTTTTTCAACATTTAAATAGGATGTTGGTTCTTATTTATTTGTTTATTTATTTTGCATATATGCTCTTTACAAAAGGCCATAACTTGCTCTAATAGTCTTGATTTCTCTCCTAGAGAATTTGTACAAGGTCATTATAGCCCCATATCCATCAATCATTTGTGATTCACAGATTTCCTTTGTCAGTAGTATATATCAGGGTGATAAATGATTCAATGCTCATATTCAGGAATCTGACTGGATAACTGTCATTTGATTTGTTGGTTAAAATTTTAAAAATCATTGATAAAGTTGTCTAAGAAAAGAGATCAATGTAAGTCACTTTTCTGTATTATGAATAACAAATCTTTGTAATTTGTTACTTTAAATAGACTTGATGCATCCTCAAGTTTAAATAGACTTGATGTGTACTCTCTGAGGATATGCTAGGGGTCTCCAGAGGGGTAACACTCATTTTAAGTGGCCCTCCTACAGCATAAAGTGGTAATGCATTAGGGCAAAGATTGGGTGCTTACACGGGCACAAGTCATCTGCACTAAGAGAATGAGCACTCTTGAGCTGTTTGAAGACTTTATTTTTATTCTTTTTCTAGAAATAGTAACTATTTAGTTACTTTAAAAATATTTATTGTTAAAATATTTTTTATTTACTAAGAGATATACTATTTTTTTTTTTGCCATAGTGAGAGGGTCTTATTATTAAAAATAAAATCAGGAAATCAAATATGTTTTCAAAAATCCTTTGAAATTCTACTATTCAAAGAAAACTGTTGATACCTGAGGAGGTCTTAGTAGTCTTAGAATAAAACACTACAAAATAAATTCAAGATTTTGAGGAATTTGGTAAGTAGTAAAATGTTCACCTGGAGTTGGAGATTTTTGCTTTTTGTTCACCAGGAAATTTTTTTAATGAAATTTTGTATTACTTTTGGGAAAACAGTTTGTGCTCAGTCTGATCCTTAAGCATGTACACTTCAAAACAATTAAAAATTTTATTTTTAAAAAGTGAAAATTATTATGATTCTATGTATTAGTATTCAAAACTTTGATTTTAGAAGACTTTTTAAAACGTGTCAATAATCCAAAAATTTTTAAAAAAGAAAAATATTTTGCTAAATAAAGCAGAAAGTTCTAGCACTTCAAAAACAAACATGCAAAATATTAGTAGATCATAGATGAAATTACAAAAGAAAAGAAAATGGGGGAACTGATAACATATGACAGAGCCAATTTTGTAATCTTCTAAAAGTATTTATTTTTAATATTCAATAAAGGCAAAAATAACAACAGAATAATACACAAAGATTAATTCTTCACAAGAGGAGAAAAATCTGTTTTTTAAGCGACCAAAATAACAGTAAGTATTGACTTCAGCAGCATTTAAAGAATCCACAAAATATATTTCATTAGTATTCTAGGAAATTCTAGTACAATTAGCAAATGCAAAGGTTATTGTTCATTTATTTATTAAATCAATAAGCCAGCAGAATTTAGTGCTTGTCCTGCATATAGTCTCTCAGACACAGGTAAGAATACAAGTATTCCAGGTGATTCTATGTGGAAGTCCACAAATGTTGTAGAATTTCCTAGATTTCATAGAGATAATTTTCTAAGAGATGTAGTTATATGGAAGTAAATGATTGACAGTTGTTCACAGTGTAATTTTTTATGCCTCAATCGTTATGAAGCTCAGGGAATTATCAAAAAGAATCTTCCCCTCTTTCCTAACAATGAATTCAGGCCCCTGCAGATCTTTCATAATTTCTGCTCTGAGATCTGGAGGTGCTGTTGTGAGGAAGTTGCAGGTTTCTGTCAAAAAATCCCAAAGCAGTTCTCCATTTTCATTACCATCGATAAAACAGTCAGTAATATCCATGGTGGACAGAAGATCATAACATTGGTACTTAATACCCAGGCTGTCCAACATCTGAATGATATCAAACGATGTGACATACTGGCAGAGGTCATTCTGGGGTAGGCGGGATCGATACTTTTTCCAAAACTTGAGCCAGCCACTTTTTCCTGTACAACAGAACAAATTCCATTCAAATTCCAACAAATTTTCATTGATTCTTCCTTGCATTCCTTTTCTGTCAGCTAGCGCACGAGTTGTGTGGAATATAGTAGTGAACAAAATAATATTTTCACCTTTTGAACTCAACTCAAGGAACATGGTAGAGGGAGAAATGTAAATAAGTAAATATATCTTGTATTTAAGGATGATAAGTGCTAAGATATAAGAGTAAATGATAAAGAAGGTCAAAAACTTGAGTCACTGCTCTTTTATTTGGGGAGATTATGAATATCTCTTCAGTAAGGTGATACTTGAACAGAGATCTGACAGCAAGCTATATAGGTCTCAAAGAAGAGAAAAAGCAAAAGACCTGAAGCAGTTGCATCCTTGGCGTGTTTAAGAATTAACCAGAAAGTGTGTGCAACTGGTGTTGTGTGATCAGTGAGGGAGAATAGAGTTAGGGTTGGATAGTAGAAGAGGGCACACATGCCAGATCGCCTAAGGCAGATGGGATTTGTAGTCCTGCACTGACAAGGTTTTATGGACTTACGCAAATGTTCTACCTCGGTATTGCCCAATGTGCTAGTCACTTACTTGCTGCAGCTATGGAGCACTTAAAATGTGACTAACCTAACTGAGGAATTTAATTTTAGTTTTCATTTCATTGTAATCAATTTTTATTTCAATTTCAATAGCCAAATGTGCCTTAGATATAAGATTACACGTTGTTGACTTAATTTACATTTAACAAGACCACTCACACCATATGGATAAAAATACATTATAAGCAGATGCAACCAGGAGCAGAGAGAATAGTGAGGTGACTACTATAATAACCTGATATATGATGGTAGCTCAGACCAGAGAATTAGGAGGAAAAGAGAATGGTGAGATATATGCTAGATAGTAAGCTTCTAGAATCAGCATAGTTTTGAACAACTTAGATATAAGGAATAAGAAAAAGTTAGTGAAAGCCTCAGAGATTTCTGCCTGAGCACCTGAAAAGAAAGAACTTCCTTTATTGGAAATGAAAAGAATAAGAAAATACAGTTTCAAATGCATCAGCAAGTGCCTGGTTTGGAAATGTGAACTCAAGATATCTATTGGACATTGAGGAGGTGATGAGAGAAAGGCAGTTATTTGTGTTAATCTGTGGTTCATTGGCAGGTTATAGGAATAGTAAATTGAAATGGGAATAAAAACCACGATAAGTAAATAATACACAAACCAAAGGGATAGATTATTTTTCTACACAACATTTAAAAGATGCTGCTTTGTACTGCCATTAATTAGGCTGATTTCTACACATTTTGTTCCCAACTCTAGAAGACAATTTAGCAATATCTGTTGTATCCAACTGGAAATGCAATCCAACGTCAAAGATAAGACATGCATCATATGGATTCAGAAGTCCCCATATTTAATTCAACCCAAAGGATTATCAAGGACAGGAAATAGTAAATAATCATTTAGATAATTCATTGTTGACTAATATGTCAGAGGATAGATAACTGTAGGATATGCCCTAGGAAAAAAATGAAAAGGAGTAAGACAGAAAAAAATAAATCTCAATTGAAGAAAACAAATAGAAGGATATGAATATGTATTTAAAAATCTTTCTTTCCAAAGGTAGTGGATTGTCTCCCCAGAAAAGAAGCTGTCACCATCATTATTATTTTTTTTTTTAACCTGGGAGAAAAAAGGTTAGAAACCAAGGTTTCTAACTGCTGAAAATTCACGAGTGTCAGTGCTGTGACTTCGTGTCATTTCTGAGCTGAGCATTTATACTCTCTCTGACTGAGACATTACCATAATGGCTCTCAGTGGGCATAACATATGGTGTTACTTTTGCTTTCAACATGATATAAACTAGATCCTTTTTCCCCACCCAATTAAAAATAACACACCACGATTTGCCTACTGCCCTAGTCAAGTAAGGAGAGGAAAGTCAGAAAGCTTAGTGAATCCCTTGTGCCTCATCTCTCTGAATAGAGAAAAAACCATTTAAAACAAAATCCAACTCTTTTGTTCATATTTTTCGTTTTATACCAAATCAATCTCTTTCATCTTCATAATTAACAAATATTTACTGAGTTTGGCTGGATCTGTGATAGATTCTTAGGAATACAAAGGAAAAGTTCTTCTGCCTGTGCAAGGTGAGAGTACATAAGATACAAAAAACTCAATACATATAGTGAAAGGATAAGAATCTACTTAAAGAGGAAAAATAAAATCTCAGGGAAAATGAGGGAAAAGAAAAAGGAAGGGAAAAGAAAAAATACCTAAAATTATATAAACACATTTAGGATAGCTAAGATGATTGTGCTACAAATTCTGTAAGTTCTTGGAACAAAATAGTTAACATTTATAGGATTGGAACAATTGTGCATATTATTGCATGGTAATCTGAGGAACTCTTTAAGATTGAAGATCATTATGTAAAATAAAAACCCTAGTTATGTTCATAATACCTTGTTTTGAAGGCCTATATTGTCAGTGTTCTGGGCTCTTTGCTATTGTTTATTTGTTTTTTTGTTGCGTGTTTTTCTAGGAATTTATTTTGTTTTGTTTTGTTGTTTTTTTTTTTGTTTTGTTTTTCCCTCTAATACAAAAAGGATAGTATACATGTAGAGATTCATGCATGTGTAGAACTTTTCCAGAACAGTTTATGAGAATTGATTATGTAATGCATGATGAAATGAACAGCTACTTTGAAGAAAAAGAGACACTAAGGTACACAGTGCTGATTCCGTAGCATTGAGATGTGAAATCCAGCAATACTTTTACTCTTTGTTTGGAGTGATTTTAGTGTGTTTTTGTTTTGTTTAATTTCAACATACATGAAGGTATGAACAGCTATTTTGAAGAGAACGAGAGACATTATGGCAGCCATTGTTGACTTCCCTATTGTCCGGTTTTGAATGCCTTCATCATCCCATTCTGATCAGTTTAATATTATTTTGTCTTGTATGAATTCATTGTGTGTGAAGATATGGACAACTATTTAGAAGAAAACAAGAGACAACATGATAGATAATGAAGATCTCCTGTTGTCTTGCTTTGAAATCTGTGTCTCTTACATTGTTTTCTTCTGATTTGTTTTGTTATGTTTAATTTTACCCTCTTTAAAATAAAATTTAAAGAAAGATGTTTTCCATAAGGTTGGCCAGTAAATGTCATCACTTTGTTCTAATCTTCATTTGTCTTTCTTTTCCTAAATATTTTTATTTATTTCCCATTTATTATTTTTATTCAGTGTGTGTGTGCCTCTGTGTATCATTTTATTTGGCCTTAAATTCTATTTATTAAATGCTTTTGAATAGCAAGACCTTGGATTCTATTCCCAATGCCAAAACACAGCAAAGCATCTGAAAATATACAAACTTTCTATATTCCTTGATTTCTTGTCTATATGTACTCTATTTTAGATGAAATATATTCTCTTTGGTGGATGGAGGTTTAGAGTTAATAATAGTTCTGATATCACAGAGTAGAAATAAACAAATCATTCAGGTCCATTCAAGCATGATTTAAGTTATCTTTTATGTTCCATAAGCTTTATAAACATGTAGAAATACAGTTAAGAGGCAAAGACTTAGTCTCAAGGACTTTCCTAATCTCCTTAATTGGCTCTGATGGGAAGTGGCACACTCTTGAATGTGTTTCCTACATGAGTCCTCCTTTAAATTAAAAGTCTTTCAGGCGCCTGGCCATAGGTCTGCAGAGGAGGAGCTGGGCAGATCTGGGGTGCCCTCACTGGCCTCTCTGCGTGTCTGGAGGACTCTGGATATCTGCGCCCAGACTGCTGGAGTTCCCTCAGGCTTCCAGGTGCAGTGAAGGAGAGAGGTGGGTTTGAGGCTTCCACATCAGCCTCCCCATTCCCGGCTTCATTTGGAGACCTGCTGAGCTCCCAATAGGTGGGCTGGCCCACACTACCAGCCTAGCCCAGCCTGTTTAGCTGTCGCGCCTGGCCATAGGTCTGCAGAGGAGGAGCTGGGCAGATCTGGGGTGCCCTCACTGGCCTCTCTGCATGTCTGGAGGACTCTGGATATCTGCGCCCAGACTGCTGGAGTTCCCTCAGGCTTCCAGGTGCAGTGAAGGAGAGAGGTGGGTTTGAGGCTTCCACATCAGCCTCCCCATTCCCGGCTTCATTTGGAGACCTGCTGAGCTCCCGATAGGTGGGCTGGCCCACACTACCAGCCTAGCCCAGCCTGTTTAGCTGTCGCGCCTGGCCATAGGTCTGCAGAGGAGGAGCTGGGCAGATCTGGGGTGCCCTCACTGGCCTCTCTGCGTGTCTGGAGGACTCTGGATATCTGCGCCCAGACTGCTGGAGTTCCCTCAGGCTTCCAGGTGCAGTGAAGGAGAGAGGTGGGTTTGAGGCTTCCACATCAGCCTCCCCATTCCCGGCTTCACTTGGAGACCTGCTGAGCTCCCCATGGGTGGGCTGGCCCACACTACCAGCCTAGCCCAGCCTGTTTAGCTGCCGCGCCTGGCCATAGGCCTGCAGAGGACGAGCTGGGCAGATCTGGGGTGCCCTCACCGGCCTCTCTGTGTGTCTGGAGGACTCTGGATATCTGCACCCAGACTGCTGGAGTTCCCTTAGGCTTCCAGGTGCAGTGAAGGGGAGAGGTGGGTTTGAGGCTTCCACATCAGCCTCCCCATTCCGGCTTCACTTGGAGACCTGCTCAGCTCCCGATAGGTGGGCTGGCCCACACTACCAGCCTAGCCCAGCGTGTTTAGCTGCCGCGCCTGGCCATTGGTCTGCAGAGGAGGAGCTGGGCAGATTTGGGGTGCCTGCATCGGCCTCTCCATGTATCTGGAGGACTGTGGATATCTCTGCAACCAGGGAGGGTCCACAGGTTCCTGAAGCACTGCAGCCTGTGGTCAGTACCCTAACCCGGCTGCGATTGAAGAACTGTGGAGCTTCCAAGGGGCAGGTGGGCGCACAGTGTTCCTGAGGCCCAGCCTGTCTGGAACTGCGGAGTTCTGAGCAGGCAGAGGAGGGCCACTGGTTCTGTAGGCCTAATGGCTTGGGGTAGCGTGGCGCCAGAGTCTCAGTAGCTCCAAACATAGAAGGGGATTTTCAACAGATCCTGAGGAAGCTTTCAAATAACACTTGAAACACAGAAATATAGGAAAATGACAAAACGAAAGACCAAATTACAACCTCAAACCTCCAGCCCATCTCAAGAAACCCTAGGAGCGATGTATATAGAAGAAAATATATCCCATCCACCTCATATATCAGACACAATAGCCACTGAAATTGACAAGCAACTCCAGGAAGCTTTAAAGAAATTCAAACTCGAAATAATCTCCCAGATAAAAGAAGAAATGATAAAAGAAATGAAAGAGATTCTAAATATATCTAAAGAAAACACAGATAAAAAATTGGAGGAACTAAACAAAAAGATAGAATCCCTAGACGAGCAATATAAGAAACAAACAGAATACATAATGCAGATGCACAGAGATATACAGGAAATAAAAAACTCCACTGAAAGTTGTAAAAACCGCCTTAATGAAAGTGAAGATAGAATTTCAGACCTTGAAGACAGGATTGCAGCTAGTGAACAGGAAAGGAAAGATCTTTTGAAAATAACAAGGAACCAGGAAACAACAATTCAACAACTGCAAGACGATGCAAAGAAGAATAACATAAGAATGATAGGGATTAATGAAAGAGAGGGAGACAACATGAAGGATGTCAGGAGGATATTTAGAGAAGTAATAGCTGAAAATTTCCCAAGCATGAGATCAGAAACTGACATCAGGATCAGTGAAGCATATAGAACTCCAAACAGTAATAACCAAAATAAAACTACACCCAGACATATAATAATCACCATCCCAGAAATCCAACACAAGAATAGATTATTAAAAGCTGTCAGAGAGAAAAGACAATTCACTTATAAAGGAAAACCTATCAGAATCACAGCAGACTTCTCAGCACAAACGATAAAGTCAAGAAGAGCATGGAGTGAAGTATTCCAGATCCTAAAGCAAAATGATTTCCAACCAAGACTGATATATCCTGCAAAACTATCATTCAAAATAGATGGTGCAATACGATACTTCCATGACAAAGAACAGCTGAAGAACTTCATGAACACCAAACCAACACTGCAAAAAATATTGAAAGACAGTTTAGATACACAAAGGAAAAAACCACTAAGCAAAGCAAATAATTAAACAGAACAGAAAGATAAAGATGCAACAGCAGAGAGATAACATTCCTACAATTAACCAGCATTTAACAGTAATAACCATTAATGTAAATGGTCTCAATGCACCAATCAAAAGAAACAGACTAGCAGAATGGATCAAGAAACAAAATCCAACCATATGCTGTTTACAGGAAACCCATCTAACCCAGAAAGATACTCACAGACTGAAAGTCAAAGGATGGAAAACAATTCTTCATGCAGCAGGAATCCAAAAAAAGGCAGGAGTAGCCATTCTGTTTGCAGACAACGTGAACTTTAAACCAACAATGACCATAAAGGACAAAGAAGGTCACTACATACTCGTAAGGGGAAAACTCCAAGAGGAAGAGATAACTATCTTAAATATATACGCACCAAACTCCAGAGCACCCAGTTATATAAAACAATTATTAACAGAAATGAAAACTCAAATTATCAGTAACACAATTGTAACAGGAGACCTTAATACACCACTGACACCAAGGGACAGATCAACCAAACAGAAAATGAGCAAAGAAATAACAGAACTGAATCACACCTGGGAACAAATGGGTTTGATAGACATATACAGAATGTTCCACCCAACAACATCAGAATACACATTCTTCTCAGCAGTACATGGATCATTTTCTAAAATAGACCATATATTAGCTCACAGAACATATTTAAGCAAATGCAAAAGAGTTGAAATCATCCCTTGCATATTATCGGATCATAGCGCTCTGAAATTAGAAATTAATGACAAAGGATACTGCAAAAATTCCGCAAACACATGGAAACTAAATAACACACTCTTGAGTAGTCAGTGGGTCACAGAAGAAATTAAAGAAGAAATTAAACAATACCTAAAAGAAAATGAAAATGCAGATACAACTTACCGGAATCTGTGGGATGCAATGAAAGCCGTTCTGAGAGGAAAATTTATTGCACTGAGTTCCCACATCAGGAAAACAGAACGAATACAAATAAATAACTTGATGCTACACCTCAAACAGCTAGAAAAAGAAGAGCAAGTCAAGCCCAAAGCCAAAAGAAGAGAGGAAATTATAAAAATCAGAGCAGAAATCAATGCAATAGAGACTAAGAAAACAATCCAAAGAATCAACGAATCAAAGAGTTGGTTCTTTGAAAGAATAAATAAAATCGATAAGCCCCTAGCCAACCTTATTAAAAAAAGGAAAGAAAAAGCTCAAATTCATGCAATAAGAAATGAAAAAGGAGAAATCACTACAGACCCAATAGAAATACAGAGGATCATCAACACCTATTTCGAAAACCTCTACTCTCAAAAGTTTGATAACACAGAAGAAATAGACAGATTCTTAGAAGCATATGAAGTACCAAAGCTAGATCAAGAGGATATAAAACTGTTGAATAACCCAATCTCTGCTAATGAAATTGAGAATGTAATTGGGTCCTTGCCCACCAAGAAGAGCCCAGGCCCAGATGGATTCACTGCAGAATTCTACAAGAAATATAAAGAAGACCTAATGCCGACACTCCTCAAACTATTCAATGAAATTGAAAGGGAAGCAATCCTTCCTAAGTCATTCCTGGAAGCAAATATTACTCTAGTACCAAAACCTGAGAAAGACCCACCTATAAAAGAGAACTATAGACCGATCTCCCTAATGAACACAGATGCAAAAATTCTCAATAAAATATTGGCAAATAGGATCCAGCAAATCATCAAGAAGATTATACACCATGACCAAGTGGGATTCATCCCAGGAATGCAAGGATGGTTCAACATACGCAAATCAATAAATGTAATCCACCATATCAATAAAGCCAAAAATAAGAATCACATGATCATCTCTATAGATGCAGAAAAAGCCTTCGATAAGGTCCAACACTTATTCATGATAAGAACTTTACAGAAAATTGGAATAAATGGTCTTTACCTCAATATAATAAAGGCCATTTATGACAAACCAACAGCCAGCATCATACTAAATGGCCAAAAATTGAAAGCCTTTACTTTAAAATCGGGTACAAGACAAGGATGTCCTTTATCACCACTCCTATTTAATATAGAACTGGAAGTACTAGCCAGAGCAATTAGGCAAGAAAGAGAAATAAAAGGGGTAAAGATAGGAAAAGAAGAAGTTAAATTATCATTGTTTGCAGATGACATGATACTCTACATAGAAGACCCCCTAAACTCCATTGAAATACTCTTAGATACAATAAATAAATTCAGTAATGTGGCTGGATACAAAATCAATACTCAGAAATCAATAGCATTCCTATACACAAACAACAAAATTACAGAGAGGGAAATAAGAGAAACTGGACTATTCACATTAGCAAGCAAAAAAATGAAATATTTAGGAATTACTCTTACGAAAGAAGTGAAAGACTTATACAGTGAAAATTATAATACACTGAAAAAGGAAATTGAAGATGATCTCAGAAAATGGAAAGACATCCCTTGCTCATGGATAGGAAGAACAAACATTGTGAAGATGGCCATTCTCCCAAAACTGTTATACAGATTCAATGCAATCCCAATAGAAATACCATCAACATACCTTATAGATCTAGAGAAATCACTCCTAAATTTCATCAGGAACCAGAAGAGACCTAGAATCGCAAAGGCAATTCTAAGCAGCAAAGACAAAGCAGGAGGCATCACAATCCCTGACTTGAAGTTATACTACAAAGCAACAGTAGTAAAATCAACATGGTATTGGAATCAAAACAGAGCTGAAGATCAGTGGAATAGATTAGAAGATACAACCACAACTACGAACACACTCAACCACCTTATTTTTGATAAAGGAGCCAAGCAGGTTCACTGGAAGAACGACAGTCTCTTTAATAAATGGTGCTGGAAAAACTGGCTCTCCATTTGCCGAAAACTAAAGCTAGACCCATGTCTATCACCATGTACTAAATTAAAATCTAAATGGGTCAAAGATCTGAATATTAAAACAGAAACACTAAATCTATTGGAAGACAAAATAGGTAGAAACCTTGGAGACATAGGAGTAGGTAAAGAATTCATGAACAGGACTCAAACCGCACGGGAAATACTTCCCAGAATCAATAACTGGGACCACTTCTTATTAAAAAGTTTCTGCATGTCAAAAGAAATCTCCAGCATAGTGAAAAGAAAACCCACAAACTGGGAAAAGATTTTAGTGAACTCTCTCTCAGACAAGGGCCTCTTGTCTAAAACATATAAAGAATTAAAGAAACTCAGACCTCCGAAATTCAAAGATCCAATCCAAAAATGGGCATCTGAGATGAATATGCAATTCTCAGATGAAGAAATGCAAATGGCAAATAAATACATGAAAAAATGCTCATCATCATTGGTCATTAGAGAAATGCAAATTAAAACCACACTGAGATACCATCTCACTCCTGAAAGAATGGCCAGGATCAAGAAAACCGACAACAAATGCTGGAGAGGCTATGGGGAAAAAGGAACTCTCCTGCACTGCTGGTGGGAGTGTAGACTGGTACAGCCTTTGTGGAGATCTGTCTGGAGATTTCTCAAAAAGTTGGGACTGGAAATCCCATTTATTCCAGCTATTCCACTTCTAGGCATATTCCCAGAAGAACTGAAAGCATCATACCACAGTGATATATGTGCACCTATGTTTATAGCAGCACAATTTGTAATCGCCAGATCTTGGAAACAACCCAAGTGCCCATCAACTGAGGAATGGATAAAAAAGTTGTGGTATTTCTATACAATGGAGTATTATTCAGCTATAAAGAAGGATCACATTGAGATATTTATCAATAAATGGGCGCAGCTTGAGACCATACTCATTAGTGAAATAAATCAATCTCGCATGCGTGAATACCGAATAGTTTCCCTAATGTAAATAATGATTCAAATATATAAAAATATGTGGTAATCATGATTCCCCATTAGGTGGCCTTGAAGCCTTACAAAGTTTTCACTCATTAATTAGAAAGGCTTTATTCTGGGCTTCTTGATATGAAAATATTTGAAGCTAGAGTATATGAAGTTTTATCCAAATATTTCAAGGAAAAAGACACTATGGTAACTACTATTAAGTCAGGTTATAAGGTGGTGAATACTAGGTTGTTGAAACAGTCATGCTGTGACCTCTATTGTTATATTGTTATGTCCTGTTTTATCTCAATCTCCCCCTTATTGTTTCAAAAAAATTATTTAGTCATTTCTTATGTTTGTCTTAATTAAAGAAAAAATTCAAAAAAATTAGGATATATAAATAGTAACTCTTTTCGATTTCCTATTAACTTGTTTTGAAGTCCTGTAGTACTCCCACGATCTTGTTTTGACTGATTAGACTCTGTTCCATTCTATATGATAGTATCAAGTTTGAAGACATAGGCAACTACTTTGAAGACAATAAGATTCACTAAGATACCCATTCTGGTTTGACTATTGTCTTCTTTGAAAGTCCTGTAATGTTTACAATGCCTAAGTTTTATTGGTCTTGTTCTCTACTGTTTTGTCCAACTTTATAATATCTAATAAGATAGACAATTCTTTTTAAGGAAACAAGGGACAACGTTGATAACCATTGTTGATAAACTTGTACTCTGTTCTACACCATGTGCTATGTCTATCCTTGGTATTGACTGACAGCTTTGTTTTGCCATATTTGACTGTATTCTCCCCCCCCCAAAAAGAAAGTAATAAGCACTAAGGAGTAATAAAATCCAAGATGTGTAAATTTTGTTGTAAAAAAGAGAGGGAGAAAAAAAAAGAAAAAGAGCTCTAACGGATATAACAGCAAGTGTGTTTGGGGGTGTTAAATAGCTGACTTTATCAATGTTTTTGGAACATTGAACACAGCTGTTTGCAGTCTCCCTGTTTGAATGTCCACCTTGTGTTCTTTGATACTGTGATTTGAGGAACTATTTTCAAGAAGATAGTGTGTAATCTACTAGCAGGTGATTTCTTACTGTTATGTTTTTTTGTTTTGTTTTGTTTTGTTTTGTTTTGTTTTGTTTTGTAGTTCTGTATTGCGTGTACCCTTACGCCGCTTTGGTTTGTTTTGTGTTTTTCTCTTTTTCCTCTTAAATTAAAAAAAAATAAAAATAAAAAAAATAAAAGTCTTTCAAAGGCATAGAAGTTGTCTGTGCAGCCTTCAGAGCCTACCAGAGTCTCTCAGCAGCAGTTCAATCAGCTGAATATACCAAATCCATAGCTCATTATCTTCCATAGCAAACATAGAACTGAGAAGTCAGTGGTGTTTTAAACATGTCTGAACACACGGTGCCTTAGTGAAACTAGATACACTGTATAATTACATGTAGAAACTGACTTCATATTTTACTATCTTACTGCCTAATAAATCTCACACAAAAGTGTCGAGATGGTACTCAAATAACTAAGTACTTCATCTATTTGGTAATAGGTTAGCATCTGAATAAAATGGGAAGCTGTGACTCTGAGCTAAGTGGTATTCTTCAGATCACCCTTCACAGCAAGACATGGCTGGAGATGCACCATGAATCGAACCAGATGTGATCTTGGATAATTGAATGCTCTTAGAAATTTAATTCCAAGAATAGTTCCAGCGTAAGCTGAATCTACCTATAAGCAGTGCACTGCAGAACATTTATAAAAGAAGATGCTACATACATAGAAATATCTTTGTTGTTAGGTAATTAGAAAGTTAATTCAATTTAGAAAATAATTACAACTTAAATTTGAATACTGTCCTAAAACTCAGAATGCTTATTCTCAAATGGTTCACATTGGACTGTGTTTTGGAAAGCACTGTGGACATTTTCTAAATTGAAATGGGGTTTCAAAAGGTACAGTTTGGGCTTTGAAGACAGGCCAGGGCAATGGCTCTGAAAAGGAGGGTTGTAGATAAAGCACCTCACCTAGTGTAGTTTCTTAACTAGTTTCTTGTTCACAGATCAGTATAAAGATAGGGATTTGAAGATAATATATTCAGTTCTGTAAATTCAACCCAGAGCCTTTGCACTGAACTATATCTCCAACCATTAACTATTTTGTTTTTAGTTTTGAGAAAACATTTTTGCTAATTCACTATGTTGCTCAGGCTGGGCTCAAACTTGCGATCCTTCTGCCTCAGCTTCCCAGACTGCTGAGATTATAGGTGAATACCACCATGCCTGAGTCACTATTAGCATCAAATTACAAAAATGACTAGTAATCACATGGGTTATTCCTATACAGGTTCCTAATGGTAATCTAAAGAGATCATAAAATAAAATTGGGGGATTAAATTTGTTTCCAATGTTAGAAATGAAGCTTAATTCATTTTTTCTAAAAGCAGACCCACAAATTAGTGTACTGATACAACAAAATAATTACTGCTGTTTTTAAAAAGAAAATATCACTTCCTCATAATGAGGGTGGTTGATGGAATTTATCGCAAGCATATGCATATTTTTCAGGCAAGCTTGTAGGTACACATGCTTACGTAAGTGGTAGCAGTAGAGCAGAAGGAATTAAGTTTCTCTACCGAACAAATAAGAAGGCTGAACAGAAAGTAAAGAGCTGGCATGTTAGCACTGAGCTAATACATAGGTGGTCTGGAGTTGTAAAAGTAGACCAAACTAGGTAAACTCAATAAGCAAGACAAAGGGGAGAAAGAGACAGGCTGAGAAAATTTGTTATCTTTATTGTTTGCTTGTTTATTTTGTTTTGTTTTGTTTGGTACTGGGAATTGAACTCAGGACCTCTAGCTTGCCATGCAGGTGTTTGTGCCACTGAGGTGTATCTGTAGACCATGGCTGAGGAATCTGAATGCTAAATTTTGCTCTTTGTTTGTCTTTCTAGTCATGGGTTTCAGCATTTTGGAAAAGTAAAGAATGATGTGTGGCGAATGAAGGAAGAAGGGCTATGCCTGTACTTGGGGCAAGGTTGGACAAGATGAGAAGAAGCTGCAGCACATGCAAGATTAGGAGAGAAGGGATCAAATGTTAGACTGGGAGGAGAAACATGAAGCAAACAATTGCTAGCTACCATCAGGAACATGTAAGCTTGACCCCTAGGCATTTTTATGAATGAAATATTGTGATTAGAAAGGTGATGTTACTTGAGATGAAAGCTCCAGTCATTTGTATTATTTTTTAAGAGTTAAGTATAAATCAGTATAACTGTAGGAAATGGGAACATTCCAGCTAGATAGTAAATTGATGGCAAAAATAAATATACTTAGCAATTCTATTTCTTTTTGCAAGTAGAGTATCTTCTTTAATTACAAAATAAACTCTATTGATAAAGGTGGTTTTTAAAATTAACTTATATTTAGTTAATTTATGTAATACTTCTGATAAATACAAGTAAAAAATACTTGAGACTATTTTAGACTTAGGGGATAGAAGAAGAAAATTCAAAATAAAATAAGTAAATCTATTTTCTTCTTTTAAAAAGAAATGGATATGGCATCCCTTGTATGAGAGTGGTAAACTTCTCCTAAGAAATAAAAACTACATAAAGGAAAGAGGTCATCTGAGTCACAGTTTAATGATCTAACAATTGTTATTTGTTGCATTATGTTTAGGAACAATATCTATTAAGAGTGTTTTCCCCTTTAGGATAACAGTCTCATGTGCTATACAGTTGGAAAATGGTGAATCAAATATTTCCAACATATAAAATATACTGATTGAATATTTTGAGCCAAAACATTTTTCAAAGAAAGCTGACTAATTTTTGAGTTTTTAACTCTCTTTCGATTTTTCCCTGTGGCTGCACATCTATTTAGTACATAAGAACCCATATATGCATAGATATAATATAATGGAGGTGTGCTTGTCCACCATGAGAACCTGAATTGACTCAGAAACCAAATTCACATAGGTAGACAGTGCTTTGGCTTTCTTGCCCCATATATCATCAGATGGTTTCACTGGTTCTATTTTGCTTTCTACATTTCTTGATGCCTAAAACCGTGGATTATATTAACTTTTCAGAGTATAGTCATCATAATACAATATCCAGAAGCGCACTTATTCAATTCTCAGTTGCATGTGAAATACTTATAACACTTTTTAAACCTTAGGCTGGCTTTTCTTTATTAGTAGATACATATTCATAGAATGGTGCCTCTGGCCTGAAAATATTTAACTTCTGAAAATATTTTAAATAGGACAGTGGATGTGCTGTTGATATGAAACATATTCTGAAATCAAAGTCTTGGATGAGTTTCTGTGTAAAATTCTTCTTTTCATTTACTGATGCATATCATCAGAACAGGCTTTCCACAACGTTGTAAGTTCCTTTTCATTTCCTAAATGCAGTGCATAGTACTTTTGCCAACTGTCCTAAATTAGACAAAGGTTAGCAGGAAGAATTCGTTTTACATAATAACTTCCAAATGGGAAGCCAGACTTATCCCACATAAAGGAATACTTTTAAGTAGAGGTAAAAATAGCTTATCAAGATGTTCGCTTGGGGAGAAGGTTGTGTACAGGAGCTCTCTAATGCCAAATTCTCCCATAAATTCCAATCCAGTATTATACACAACAATCACATTTTTCATTTTTAAAACTATTGCTTATAATTGAAAACAAAAGGATTTTTTATATGATTTGGAGTAAGCATTCTGCAATATGCTTAGGAAGAGAGGGATCACTGTACATTTAGAATGAACCCATTTAGCAGGAAGATAATCAATAAAAGCTGCTGAATGGAAAAAGTAGTATAATTAATGAATGACCTCCACAAAAAAAGAACAAATTACTTCTATATCTCTGAAAGCAACACAGTGTGATCAAATGCTTTCTTTAGAAAATAAAACAATAATATAACACAAGGCAATTAGAGCATTTTTCACAGGTATTTGAGAAAAGGTGCAATTAACAATGTAGCTAATGGCATTAGAAATGCAAACTAATCAAATATGAAGGTAACTCAATAATTAAATCTTTATTATTTATTAAAAGACATTGCAGATGGAAAAGAGACACTTAAGTGGCAAAAAGTATATAAATATAAACATTTATCCTTTGTCTCATTTAAAAAATTTTATCACTTAAAATCTGTTACATAAAATAATGCATATACAGAAAACAGATTTTTCCTTAACAAAAAGGAACTAATAGAACTCCTAATAAAAATAATAGAACTCCTGAAAGAGTAATCATGAGTGACTGTCCTAACATTGAAAAATTAATTGACTATGATCAGAGGCCAAGGCAAGAATTTTATAACAAAGACCATACATATTTCTGACTTTCTCTAAATATATGAATCTATGCATACATGTACAATTGCTATTTTAAGATTCAAACTGATTGAAAATAACTCACCTGACACAAGAATAATGAGAATCTTAGCATTGGTAGCTAAGAGACTATGGAAGAATTTCAGGGTAGCTGGGATATCATCTACATAGTACAGCATCTAGATAGGAGGCAAAAGAAAAATGAGACACTTCTCTGTTCTGGAGTCTTTGTTGCTTGAACTAATACTAAAAGGTTTGAATTTCAAGCTGAGTAAAGTCTTATCCAAACCAAAATAGAAAAAAAAATGATACTTAAAGATTAAAGATATTTTTGGAAAGATAAAACAGTAACGTAAAAATAAAACATTAATATAAGAAAATATTTGAGGAAAGAGAAAACTATGAGATTTACACAACTATAGTCAAATTTTCTTTCTATTCTATAACCCAGACATTAATAGCTGCAGACACTTACAATCCATTACACATGAGAACATGATCTTATGTCTATTCTATGTTTTGTGAATTATAGTCCTTCTGGGAAAAGCACAGCACAAAAACAGACCCCATTTCATTGAACATTGCTTTAAAATTAAGTCCTTTGCACTAGCTTCTCCATATTCTCACAGATCCTATTTTTGTTTTTGTTTTTTCACAGAAAATGTGGCAGGTTTTGATGTTGACAGATTCTCTAGGATACTGGACTATGCCAAGCATAAGGTTATATACTTGGTCATAGAGTACTAAGAGCCAGACCAACAAATTTGAACAATTCTGGACCAATTCTTGGTGAAGTACAGGCCTTTCTACTCAACACATGGCACTTAATGTTACACACTGGGAGTAGTAAACTGTCCTTAGTGGTGTGCATCCTTTACTTACTAGAGAATCTATCTCTATGAGCACTTCTTATATCTCATCTTTATTCTTTTGGGTGATAAGTCAATATTCCATGTGCATGTTCACAACAGAATTTATTGCACAAAGGGAAAATAACTAAAGCTGTGACACTTCACATGAATGAATGAAGTAACATAAATCTGAACATGGTCCAATATGTCTCAGTGGCTATGTTTAGTATCAGTTCACTCCATGTCTCCCATCATAGGAACCTAAGATAGGTCCCTGAATATAGCCAACGCATAAGATGACCAACAACCTATGACATGACTTGGATAAAAAACAGAGGCAGTGGATCATAGTAGATCCCTTGTTTTTATATAAGACACTTAGATATTTGTATTGGCAGGGAATACTAAGTTGAAAAGCTGTCATGAGGGTGTAATGGTAAGCAAAAATGAGGAGGCAGGGCTCAGAAAGATATATAGTAGCTAAGGTGGGAGAACGAGGAATAGAACAGTGAGGCTGAAGGAAGAAACAGTTGATATAAGAAAGAACAAACATGGAAATCTTAGAAGAAATAGGACATAGAATCTGATTCCTGGAGCTATGATATTTCATAATGAGGAGAAGAATGTGACTCAGGACTTAGAGGAAAAACCATAGGTTACTGTAATAATATGGAAGAAAGAGATGATGACTATAAGTGTATCTACATTTGCATATTTGCAAAGTGAAAGGTAAGTTTTCATCTGATGACTTTTATTTTCTTTGTGGCGTAAAGTGAGGTCATGTGTGGGAATCAGTGGTTGGAACATTGCAGGAGATATAAAGAAATAGAGGAGTTAAGAACTAACTTGAGGAGATGGGAAAGCAAGTCTAAAAATGAAATAGTCTAGAAATGCCAGACAAGGTTAAGTATTCCTTGAGGGATGAAAGATTTTGTTAGCTAAGGAAGCATAGATATGTGTCAACCTTGGACTCCTTTCTTCCTTTGGTTTCTTACAAACTCACTTCTTTGGACTAACTATGGTGGTGGACTACAGAAGAAAAAGTACTTTATTGTTAATCAAGTGCCAAATCTAAAACGTGTACATCTTTCAACAGTAGCCAAATTCTGAACTCTCATCCTATATAGAAATACTAGTGACACCTACAGATCCAACTTCATGGCATCTACTAATCACTAGTTAGTCTGCTGATAGTAGATCATAGAAATAAAACGTTACTGAATTCCTATCCTTAAAACCTTACTGGTCTCAGGAATCACAGAACCTATGCCCTTTCTGCTATGTACATACTAGCCAGGCTATCTATGGAAGGCAAAAAGCAAGAAGTTTCAGAAA
This sequence comes from Cavia porcellus, assembly GCF_034190915.1. Taxonomy (NCBI): domain Eukaryota; kingdom Metazoa; phylum Chordata; class Mammalia; order Rodentia; family Caviidae; genus Cavia; species Cavia porcellus. Next base: position 28,571,509 of record NW_026947495.1, on the reverse strand, counting down.
AACTCTGGTACACTGGACCTGAAACCATTCGAGCCATTCAAACTTGTTAAAAAAGGGTTAGGACATGTCACTGTATTGTCATCAAATCTATACATAAACTTTCCATTGTACAAAACTAGTTAAGACAACATTGACAAAAAAATGATGCTTACAAACGAAGACAATGAGCTTTTTAGATATTCATGAACATTGTAGCGATATCAACACCTTGATTTGGACAGATAATGTTCACTTTAAAACTAGAACTTAGAAGATTTTTATCTTTAAGAATATTAAAGTATCACACATGCATCATACATATATATGAAAAAAATCTCTTTTCTGATAGTATTTTACAATAAATATTTCTTACCTGAATCATATGAATAAAGTCCCACTTTTGAATCTCCTTTTGCTCCATCACTCTGTTTTGATATTCAGATGATGTCTCCTTATGCCAAGCAAACTTTATGTTCTCAAGATTTGATGTCTTGGCTACAAGCTCTAAAATTCAGAGAAGAGGTGGCACACCATCAATTTTAATTGCAAATGTGGAGCCCATTTCCATTTAGAATTTTAATGCAATCAATGTTATATACATAACAGATATAAAACACATTTTTCTTTTTTATGTAGCTCTGAGAAACCAGAGAACTCATCCTGATTTTTTTCCACTATTAAATGAAATTAGAGGTGAAAGAAAGAGTCAATCATAAGTAATGAGGACTTAGTCAGACAAAGGTTACATTATCTTAGTATAAATGGTGAATCAATTGGTGAATTTTATTGATGGAAAGTTGATGTGAAACAGGTGACATGCTTGTGTTGCCCAGAAGCAGACAAATCACAGGCAGGGGCTCCACCTGGCCCAACACCTATTTTCCTGTGAACTATAAGCTAAAACCAGTCAGTACTCTGCTCCCTAACTCTCTCTCTGTCATTGACGTCTCATGCTAATTATTTTGTTTTTGTTTTTGTTTTTAAGTTGGTACCAGGGATCGAACTCACGACCACACGCCATGCTAATTATTTTGCAAAAGAATTAGGAAAAAGCAAAAATATAAACTCATAATTTGCCAAATTGATATGAAATGCAAATATTGGTATTTACGAATAAAGTTTTATTAGAAAACGTGCACACTCAGTTTACATATTGGTTATGGCTGTCGCTGCGCCATCGTGTCAGAGTTGATTAGTTATAACTTTGTGAACTTGTGAATCTAAAACTTTACCATCTAACCTTTTTCAGGAAAAGTTTAACGTCTCCTCCCATAATCCATCAAACATAAGCTCTTTTAGGGCAGAGACTCCTAAATATTTCGGAGTCAATGAATCAATGAATCAATGACTCTGTCTCAAAGAATCAATTCAAAGACAATAGCTAATAATGACAGAGGAAGGGATAGAGAGTCAATGAAAGAATCTAATTATTCACTGTTTATATCTGAAGTGTTCAATCATGTCAACAAATAATTAGGTTCTTCTACCAGAAAGCTTAAAAAGAGCATAACCTGGTAACTGTACTATTAATCATAAAAAGCAAAAATATGATATGATAAGCCTTTGGGGATAAGATTTTGCATACAGCTTGGTGGGTTACAGGTACCTTTGTACTTGGTGATTTGTTCAGCACTTGGTTCAACAACTTCATTGATGATATGAACTCCTGGGTATTGAGCCTTGACTTTGGAGAGAATATGAAGATCCATTTCACCTAGAAAACAAGTATGTGGAATAGGTTACATCATTCCAGGAAGAAGCAATTAAGAACAGTTTGAAATGATTTATTTTCTGCCTTACCTTTACAAGAAAAACTAGCATGGAGAATAAAGGTTAACTATTGTACTGTCACAGTGCCTGTGATGCAGAAAAGTTAGGTTTTAAATAGCAACAATGTGTTTTGAGGAGGGGTATGGATACCACCCATCCATCCATTCACATGAACTTTAATAGCTAATACTGCATTTCACTGAATCAAAGATATCACTGACTGTAGGAAAAAAAATCCTTATTTTTGTTTCACTAAGTAAAATAGCTGTCAAATATAATTTAAAGATTTTACCAATTGGAAGATATAATTTAAGTTAGAGATATTAAAATATGAAAAATAATGTGTGTCTCTTTGAAATGAATGAGTAAGTCTAGGCTGGGAGAATTTTTAAAATGTTATTTTAAAAAAGTCACAAACATATGTTAGGCAAAGTCAGGATACAAAAATATGCCAGACATCTGCCTTCAAAAACTCCACAGTCTAGGGGAAAGGATGGACATAGCAACAATCGTGGATGTGCAGAGATGGATGAGGGGAGGGAGATACTGAAGGAGAGGACAAGAGAAGAAGCAGAGCTTTAGAAAAGCTTGGCCTCTCTCTCCAGGTGAGGTGGAGTTGGCTTTGAGACTTTAGGGACTTGAAAGACTTCAGGTAGGAGGGACAGTATGATAGAAACAAAAAGTCAGGAAAAATAAGAGTATATATGGAACTACTAGAGGTTCCAAGTCATTGGAATATTCACTAAGGCAAGACCTCCAAGAAAGAGGAGACTGCAGGCATAAACAATATGGGGTGAATGAGTATTCACTCATTCATTCATTCACTCATTCATTCATTCATCTATTAGTTAACTGCTTACCATGCGTAGTCACTGCAGTAAGCTATTTAGTAAATAATGGTAAGGACAGGTGGATCCCTTACCTGTTAGAAATTCAATCTCTAAGTGATAGCATAGAAGACAGTGGAAAGTCAGAAGGACTCAAATTCCATATCTGTCCTTTCCATATATTTAGTCAGTTTGATTTTCTTTCCTAAACTTCATTTTTATTGCCAGAAAGTTAAAAGAATAATAATAGCTAATTCATTAGTTATGAAGGTTAAATGAGGTAATACATATTAATTTCAGTGCAAAACACAGTTGTGACTGAATAAATGTTAGCTGCTAATTATCTTTATGGTTATCACAGAGTTCCTCTCTTTAAAGTATTCAAAAAAGAAAGTATCCTGTTCTCCCTACCACTGATGTCTCCAAATTAAGTTTTACATTTTATTTGATTGGGTTATGATATTGACCTGCATTAAAACAGAAACATTTGTTGGCAAGATTAGCATATGAAAATTTTGTTATTCTTTAATGTTTTGGCATAAATGCCATTAACAGAAACTTTCCAAGGTTAGACATGGAAGACAGCAAAAGCACAGGTTATAAAACCAGGAGGGTTAGGAGGAAGAAAATGAGAAAGGTAAACCAGAAACAGAAGATGCTAGGCCAGGAAGAGAGGGAAGTCAATGACAGCCCCTTATCTTGAGCATCGCTTCCTGGATCCAGAATGACAGCCCCAACTACTGCTGAGAGGACCTGAACTCTGGAGTCTGCATGGATGGAAAGGAGGAAAAATGGGAAGGAAACTGATGTGGGGGATTTTTAGTCAGGATTTATAAGGGAAAAGATTTAATACAGGTCAAATAACTTATAGGATTATTTCATAAGATTAACTGCCACATTATAGTTATTAGATATTATAGTTATTATAATATTTTAATAATATAGTTCATGATATTAATACCCAATGAGTTCAGTGCAGAAGAGTACAGGAGATCTGTCCACACTCTAGAGACATCAGTGCACCTAGAATCTAGCTGAGGGCTGGATCTCATGTAATGTCCTCCATGAGTCAAGCTGAAGACTTACAGCCCCTGGCATATCCTCCATTTGTGCAACTGGAGGCCTAGAGCTAACAACAATGTCTCATGGAAATCTGTATCAAGGATCTGCACTGGATAGGCCCAAAGGCTAGCGATGGCAACCAGAAAGTCTGCACCATCAGGATGAAGGATTTGTGCCAGCAGGCTGAGGTATCTGCACTGGATCCAGGAAGCAATGCTCAAGATAAGGACCAGAGTTCTCCCAAAAAGAACCGCAGCAATCCTCAGGGGCAGCAAGGACCCAGGTTCCTCCAAGGACTAGAAAAGATGAGTTCATATCAGGAAACAGCAAGCTTCTCCAGGAGAATCAACAGAGCGCAATCTCCTCCAGGTCTACTTTTTATGCTATTGGCAAAAATTTTCAGGTGGGCCTTCCATACTCAGCATCATGCTGATTGAGTTCAGCTAGGTGTTACAAGTTGATCATTAGTTAATCTACTACAGAGGATAAAGAATTTAATTTTTTCGAAGCCGGACGTACTATATAAAATCTTTCATCCTTTCCATAACAATGAGAGCTATCATTTACTGGCCACTGTCTATTTGCCAAACACTTGCTAGGCAATTTCCATGGAATATCTTACTTAATCCTGACAGCCAGCTCTATGATATTATTTCCAACTAGACAAGATTATTTGAATTTGCTGACACTCCAGGGATATTAATGTGACTAATGTTTAAGGCACTTCTGTCTAAATCTAAACTGTTTGTTTTTCAAACTACTGTCAAGGATTAGAAAGATACCAAAATACTAACATGACTTAAAGACTATTTATTCTTCTCTATAACAACTATTTCTGAAAGAAAAAGGGAAAGAGCTGATAAGGAAAGCTATGGGCTTAGAAATAGAGGGATCCCAGCCTTTCCCAAAGGACTACAAACACTAAATAATGAACGTTCTAGTCTTGCTTCTATCAGTCTAGCCACGATCTTCAATTAAAAGATCATTGATTGTGTATCTCTCAAACTCAGAATTTTGAAAGACATAACTGATATGCTTTTCCCCCTGTGAGGTTTGATAAAGTCTGCTTCTAAGATGGGCTCAGACATTTCAGATCTGTGTAAATAGTAGATCACAACCAGCATGGCCCCAAGTGTGTTCAGAAACAGGCATCCCTGCTCCTGGCTCACAGGTAGAAGACACAAGCCAGAACTGCACCTGAGATTTGGAAGCCCTGAGTTTAGACAGCCACATATAGAATGCAAGCCCATGTGTGCTGGGTCTCTAGCATAATCTGTGAATAACAAGAATCTGTGAATACTGAGTCTGTTGTCAGGAGGCTGACAACAGGCTATATTTTTTACTTCATAAATTTTTTGACAATATTTTTGAATTTATAAATCAGGGGACAATGCTTCCTGTTTGCCAAGAACAGTCCATTGTCCTATGTCCCATCTGATTTTATTTTGTCATAATATTTTCATTTTTAACAATATAGTATTATCATAATTTTATGTCTGAAAATAGGTTTAAAAGAACTATCCCTTAAATAGATCAGTACAATAAAACAAGAAAATTGATACATAAATACTTTATAATTTTAATTATTCTACATATTGCCCTACCTCTCACTATCAAAAGTACCCTATGTTGAGGAATCAATTATACCACTGAGCACTCTGGGTCTGGTAAAAGCCCACTTCTCCTAACAGATAGCACTATCTCATCATTTTCATATGGCAGAAGAGGCTAACTAGTTTCCTTGTGCTCTTTCATAAGGTCACTAATTCCATTCCTGAGGAGAGGGGCCTCATAATTTGATCTCATCCTAAAGGTCTCATCTCTTAATGCATTTGCATCAGGATCAATATCAGTTTTGGAGAAGCGTGAACATGTAAACAGTAGCAAACATGAAGAAGGAGCCTGAATGTAACTATGGCCTTTGAGTGGTTACTATATGTCAATGTAGATTGATTAATTTTAATAAAATGCCTGCTCCCTTGGTCTTATCTCTCACAATTTCATATTTTGAAAATCTGGTTCCAGAAACTTTCAGTCACTTCCACCTTTCTTGCCTCTCCCTATGCACCATATTCTTCAATATCTACTGGCTCCCTCACATATTTACCTTATCTGGCTAATTCCTATGCATCTTAAATCTACCACAAGTAGCTAATTATTCTGATAGGCTTTCCCACAGGGTCTGGTAGTAACCTCAGAATCCTTCAGATAATAGCTACTCAACAATTGCTGATGTCAACAGCACAGATAAAACCTACTTGTCTTCCCAAATCTGAATTTTGGTTTCCTTCATGTATTTGACTTCTTAGTAAAGGCTTGACTCCAATAAATTTGTTAAGAAGGATCAAAATGCTAGATTGAACACATGATGTGATTTGATTAACAATAACTAAAAGTCTTATGAGGGATTACCAGACCTTAGAGTACCTGATAGCAGTAAAAGAAATCCACAAAAAGAGAAAGAGATCATTTATTTGTACTCTTTCAACTAAATTCCTCTGAACAAGAGGCATACTATACAAATATGTTTCTGTATCAGGCAGTGAGCATCTTACAAATGCTTTAGAGGATGCACAAGACAAATTAATGTGTCAAAAGGATAGAAAAAATAAACTACATTTGAACTATGACATAATTCTGAAGTTCTCAGCATATTCAGGAATAAATGGAAGATATATAGAAGCCAGAAGTCTGCTCTAAGAGCAATAAGGTGATATATGTTCAATTTATGTTCTCTTTCGTATGTAAACTTCCATTACACATTACTTGATTATAATTTTGAACAATTGTAGACTACTTATTTTTTACAACCTAAGTCTCAAGGTATATATACACCAACAATTGTACATTACTAAACCTTAAACGTGACATTAGATATTTGCCCTAAAGCACCCGCAAATTTTTCTGTAACAATTGCATAAGTAGTGATAAGTAATAGCTGTATTCCAATATATCATCCTCTTTTTTCTCTTCTCCTTTTATGTGAATAGCAAAGCAAATTAATGATTTTGGAATCTGAGTGTGTTATATGATATAACACTTGATTTCCTCAGGTAATCAATATATGGAATTTGAGCAGTTAGGCAAATCCAACTGTGTGTCAGCCTAAATCAATGAGTCAAAAAACACTTAGTTTCATATACAATTATCAGAAAGATCATATTGAATTACAGTTAGTGGTTATCTCATGCTGGTAGAATTATAGATTATTTTTAGATACTACTTTTTATCTATAATCTAAATTGTTCCTCTAACAGTTTATTTGAATCATCTTGAAGTGTTTATCTACCAAATAAAAATGCTTTGAGATGGTCAATTTTATTTATCTACTCTCCTAGACCATGTTGTATCAAGATAATTGGATAAAAAATATTCTGTGTATGTTTGTGAAGGTTTTTCTGGAGGAGATTAATATTTGAATAAGATTAACACTTGAATTTAAGTGAAACATACTGCCTCTGTAGGAGGCTAAGCCTCTTCCAATCAACTGAAGACCAGATCTGAATACCCTGAACTAGGGCTTCCTACTTTGTGGTTCTCAGACTCAAACTGAAACTATAGGGTTTCCTTGAGTCTCAAGGTGAAGAAACATCACCAGCTTATCTGGGTATCTAAGTAAAGTAGAAGACTGAAGATCTGGAAATCTCTCAGTCTCCATTGTCTCATGAGAAACAATTTCTTATTTTAAATTCATATATAACCTATCAGTTCTGCTTCTCTGGAGAACTATATTATACCTATTAAGTTGTTCCTACCAATATTTTATCAAAAACTTAACACAAAACTGCAATAAGTACAAATCTGAATTGAATATATTATTTTATATGCAAATGACTATCCTAAAACTTTAGGGCTTGGAACAACTCACATTGGCAATAATTTGACATTTGGCTTAATGTCATTGTATAATCTCTCTATAAAAATTGACTCTCGACACTAGCACCGTATTTATTTATTTACTTACTTATTTTTTCCTATGACCCACCTTTTATTTTGCTCTTTAGCTATAATGTTGGGTTTCCCATGATAAGTATAATCATTATATACTGCAATGTACTAATAAATATTTTTTTTTTTCTTAATGCGGGGATCATACTGCCAGGGACCAACAGCAGCTGCCACATTTACTCGACTGGGGGTCTTTGGAAAATTACTTAACTTTCTTGACCTCAGTTTCTTCATTTATAACAGAAGGACAATATAAGATCTACATCAAAAAGTGGGAAGCAAATGACACATCGAACTTGAAAGTTTTATCGCAGTGCCAGGAAAGCACTCGGTTAATTAGCTGCTTCTGCTGTGATCCGTGGTTAGGAAGCAGGAACTCACAGCACCACAGGACTGTGATGTGGTGCCCGTGGTGGGGGGCTATAATGTCCAGGGGCAGATGTGACCACACAGGTTGGCAAGACAGCTAGATGCAAGAGACAGATGCACCTCTGCCTCCTGTTTACTAAGGAAGAAGACAGGAGAGCCGAGGAAAGCGGAAATTGGGAAAGAACATCTCCCTGAAAGCCAAGTAGCAAATGGAGGGGACCACAAAATCATGATCAGTTATAAACAAACTAAAGACATTAAGTTTGTTTTTTTTTGGGGGGGGCAGGGAATTGGTCTTTGGGGAACATAGTAAATGTGTTTTTCTTTTATAGAAGAAGAGGAAGCCAAATTGGAAGGGGGCTAGAAGCTGTTGGTGGGGACATGTAAACAGCATTTGTCCCCTGGACGCTGCAGGGCATCCCTACCTGCTGGGTGTCCGGAACAATAAAATCCTGCCACAGGAAAGTTAGGCAGGCAAATCAAAGTTTGCAGTAGGAGTGGAATAGCACCATATTTGATGCTGTTTCTAATTAAACATTTAAATATCGGATCCTTTACATTTGTCAGTTGTTCTCTCACATAGTGAAAGCATATCTTATGAAAACTAAAAATTTGATTTTATAAGGCATATCTGCCTTATAATAAATGATAATGTGTAGAAAATGTGACTATCCCTTATATAATATACGATTTTTAGTGATTCAAAAACTGCTTTTCTGAGTTACAGTTTTCCTATTCTGGGTCAATTGGCAGTATAGGAGAAGATAAAATGAAACTTTGCTTTAAAAACAGTTAAGTATGTAGATAGCTGGTGAAATGCACATATTAATGTATGGATAAATTGACAACTACTCCTCAAATATACTTTTAGATAACCAGAAGAAAAAAACAATGCAGAAGTGGGAAATCACATCTCAGAAAAATACATTTCTTAGGTACTCTGCAGTGGCAAAAAAAAAAAAAGTTTGAAAGGTAGAACATAAAGATAGCTACAAGGAAAATATCTAGCAAAAGCCCTGTCATGTCCCCTTTTTGGGGACTGAACCTAGGGGTCACTGGGTTGCCTAGGGTAGGCTTGAGGCTTGATTTTGTTATCTTTAGCTTTAGTTTATCAAGGTGCTAAGATTATAGGCCTGTGTTGTCACCTGGCTATATATTTGTAATCTGTGAGTTTTGGGGTCCTATGACACTACATATTTTGTCTGTGTGCTTTTTAGACAGGCAAGGGGTTGAAAGTCTGTTATGTATCCTCTATTGTAAATAATTCTGTTTGTTCTAAGATCACAATAATCCTTGCTTGCTACTATTCAGAAACAAAAAATAGAACTTCATGACATGATTAGTGGAATACCAACTCTTATTAATCTAATAATTATGGTAATTAACTCATCACAATGACCTTAGTCAAATGGCCCAATCTTTTTCATTTTTCCTTATAGTACTAACACATAAGTTAAGAAAGTAAATTTCTTTTGACCCAATTTTTCATCTGTGAAATGGAAAATATGACTCCCATTTGACTTATCCATAAGATAACATTTCTAAAAATTCATTTTGTAGATTTGTTTAGTATAATTTTCTTCAGCCAAGCATAAAGTCTTCAACTATAAAATCAAAGCAGCTAGCTAATTAGTTCACAATCTTAGTCCCAAAACTTATTAACCACTAAAATTTTGAGATTACAGATGAAACTACCAACAGTTATTCCATTAGAACCAAGAGTCTTTCCAATTTTGCGTGCTATAAAGCTTCACAACATGCATGTACTATGGTTCTATTATATACCAGGAAATATCCAAAGTGTTGATTTTATGAAGAATATTATTGAAGTTCATAAGGGCATTGACAATTGCCCAAACTCATTAATAATCAGAGAGATGGAAATGAAAGTAGTAATAAAATATCACTTTTATGTTTATGTACTTACAAAAAAATTAGAAAGCCACAAAATGATAAGTGCTATCAAGAATATCCAGGTAGACAAAATTTCATTGATGCTTTTGAGAACATAGACTAATGTTCTCATAGACTATTATAGATAATAATTTGTTAGTATTTATTCAAATTAAATCCAGGAATAGTGGCTGTAGTCCCAGCACTTTGGGAAGCTGGAACAAGAGTATTGTGATTTCAAGTCTTCCCTGGGGAATTTAGCAAGACCTAAAATTAAAAGTAAAAGGGGCTAATGACATAACTCAATTACAGAGTACCCTATGATTTGATTTTCACTACCAAAAAAAAAAAACACCCCAAAATTATACGTACATACACCTTAAACAAGTTGTCCTAAATTTGGAATATAATACAATATATAATCTAAAGAAATTCTCAGACAGATCTATGAGGAGCTGTCAGATCATGTCATTCATTATAGTGTTACTTGTGACACAATGGGCTGGATCAAAACTGGAAAATAATTGGGTAGAATAATTAGATAAACACATACCATTCACAATTGTGTGACACTATCATAGATTAGATGCATACCTTTGAGAAATAAAGGTACTCTTCAGAGTACAGTACTCAGTGGAAAACACACACACACGGCTTCAAAATGAGTAATATACTAAAGAAAGCAGAATATTCTACCTAAGCCTATGCCTCTTTAATGTAAAAATTATTTTTGAGCTAACGACAATCAAGAAGCAGTAAAAGGATGCAAAATTCTTCCTATTTTTCTGCTTTTCTGTCTGAAACCAAGAAACAAATTATCCCCTATTACAGACAGTTCTAGCACAGACCAGTCCAGAGACAGCGCCAGAACAGCTGCAGAAGTTCTTACTGGATTAGTTTCCTCCCACATATTTACTTTTGCATTTATTCAGGTTTCCCAGCCTTGAAAGCTTGAAAGAACTTTCCCTTGTCCTGTCTCTACCCTGCAGGTATTTCCTCTTTTGTTGAAAGTGCCTTTCTTATAATGCAGGATTTTAAGATATGTCTTTGTGTTACTTCTCAAGGAGGTTTCCTCATATAATGAGCACTGCACATGAGAACAACCCTGTTTTTCATCAGTCAGTCTTTCATTTTAGGCTTCATCCCTGCTAAGAAATCATGAGGTTGAGGGGAAAAATTAGTTTTCATTCTCACAATGTGTACCCTATGAAACATACAACAGAGAGAAGAATTTTTTTTAACCAAGTACCAATTGATAAGGGGACACACATATCACATTAAGTGTGATAAGTAACAGTAATAACATACGGAATTCATAAGCGTAGACAATGAAAATACAAAGACCAACTTACTGGCTGTTGTGAGGAAGGGAGGGAGTCAAGGGCAACAACTTCGGGCTCTCTCCCTACTGCCAATTCATTTTCAGATTTTATATCACTTATTTTAAATGCTAGAAATTTCTCTAACATAATTGCAATTGTTAGATGGTACATGATATTTGTGGCGAGATTTCATGATGAAAGGTAAACAATGGACTTTAGGGAAAGTTAGAACTGGCCTTAGACTCATGTGCATCTTAAACCCTGTTGGCCTCCAAACTTCTGAACATTAACTTTTTCAATTTTAAGTGAAGCCTTACAGAGTTGTTATGAAAATTAAATGTGATTACATATGTGCAGCACCTAGGAGTGAGCCTTGAAAATAAGAGGGCTCTAACACAGCTTAGCTCCTGTGTGATTCGGCTCTGAAATATATTGTACATAGGCAGTTTATGTTATTACAGCATATAAAGGGGGATGAAGAAATCCTTTTATTAAAAATTATTGATTGGTAAATTTTGGGAAGCTCTCTGGTCGTTAGTTCAAAAGATAATAAAATTTAGTTTAATAAAAAGTTATTTTTATAGGCCTGATATTGAAGTTTTCTTTTCTTTTCACTCTGATTTTTTTCCTACCAAACAGAATATGCTGAGTTTTTATTTGGGAAGTTTACCAAAAAAAAAAAAAAATCTTATAAACTTTTGGCAAATCTCTATCTGCCACCCTATTCAACTAATCTGTCACAAATAGAGAACAAATTCTCATGTCTCCTTTTCTGGGCTACAATGAGAGTTTTATATACTTTTAAAATTAGATTCTTTTGTAATTATAATATGTTGCTTTTGTACAAAGTATATTTTAAGGGCATCATACCTATATTTAATGAGGGATGCTTAACTAAAATCTTTGACAGTGGAATTTATAAGAATTTCAAAAACAAGCAAAAGAAGAATGCCTTGTTTCTACACAACTTTCCTTTGCTTCCTAAACTACAAGAGTCCATTTAATGTGACAACAGAGGAATGCTCCATTTGCGTTTAAAATTCAATGGCATTTAATTAACAATGGAACAAAAATATGGAGAAGAAAATGTAGGAGACTATAGAGTCAAACCTGATGTCAAATTCAATATTCACCAGAACTATCAGGTTTATTTGTTATTCTGTTCTTTCAATTGTATATCTGCAAGTTAGGGTAATATGGTCTGTGTTGTAGGATCTCAGAATAACTGCAAGAAAATTTATATGGATACAGTTTTCCACAGTTCTTGATGCAGAGTAAATATTCAATAAATTGACATTATTATTCATTAATTCAACAAATATTTTTGAATACATACTAAATGTCAGGTTCTAATCACTGGAGATAGAACAATGAATAAAACAGACAAAAACATCCAATCTTTACGGATATCAATAACTCATATGGAGAAAACTAAAACAAAAAATAAAATAGAATAAGCACTGTGGTATGAGAGCTTATTGATTTTCAAGTGAGTAGTCAAGCAAGCTCTTGGAAAAATATGACATTTACAAGAAGCCTAAAGGAGAATTGCAATGAGAAGAATGAAGATTTTCCTCTCTAAATGGGCAGCTCCATAATAACATGACAACTTAGAAGAGCATTCATCATGTATTCGTGATGCCTGGTTTGTCCTGCTGACTGAGTCTACATAAAATGAAACACAAATCCCCGCTTGAGAACCCTCGGGCTTCCCCAAAGGAGAAATATGTAGGTCAAGAAAATGGAGGATTAAAGACTGCAGAAATGTCTTGCCATTTCATTTCGGTCTGTGCTTCACTTCTCATATCAAAATATATGTGAATTCTTTAGATTATGAGCAAGAAAATTCTTATTCTGTTACATGCTGCAATAAGATTATCATCCTTGTTCCCTCTACTAAATATCGGGGAGGAAAAAAAATGTTTCAGGAGAAAAGATTGCCCAGATAACTCCATGTCTGGTGATGAAAAATAATTCCAGCTATACATTTGCAACTAAAGCAAGAACAATCTGATTGTGAGCTGCAGTGTGAAAGACAGAAGATTCTTGACAAAATTCTCCTTTCTTTCCTTTCTCTCTATCTCAGTTTTTCCCCTCTGAAGCTGGAGTGCCTTGGTATTGAAGTTGTTCTGTCAGTACAGAGGGATGAGCTTCGAATATTAAAATAGCTGTAGATCTCACACAGTGAATTATAAATAAAATTCTGAGTCAAAAGGTCATTGCCATTGGTTCCATGTGTCTTCCGGCCCTTGGCTCAGGAAATCTCTGATATGAATGCTTTGTGACTGGTGGATGCCTAGAAAAAGCCATATAACCAAATGTTCTATGAAATACAATTCCTGAAAGGTGCTCAACACTGAAGTGCAGACATACCTGACAGACATCACAGAAAAGACTAAATTATGCCTTAATTTTTAACTTACATATTTTAAACGTAGAGATATTTGAATTCTATTTCAGCACATATATAGAAAGGGGCATGAATTCTATACTACCTAAAAGTTATATTCATTTACTCTTAATGAAGTGCTTTCTCTTACCTTCTTTATGCCCAAAGAGAGAATTTTTAAAATGAAACACTTTCACTGACCAGTGCAGTCCCACATAGTCATGTGGCTGGGATTTCATCAGTACCACCCAAACCTGTCAGCTCTCTTCTTTTTCTTGAATAACCTTCACATGCTCTCATATGAGATGCACTCCATTGGCCCACTGCCATTAGTGGTGGTTAAAACACAAATCTTGCTGAAGATAATTATCAGTCATATATTTGCTAGTGTGAGGTAAGAGTCTGAGAGCCTACTGTCCTTGTATAGCAAGAAGCAGGAAATAATCAACAGAAAACATATGTAACTCAGAAAGTAAAGAACAAGCACTATCATTTCGATCTGTATTATCCTTACCACACACTTGAAGCCTGGCATAGAATCTAAGGGCACTGAAAAAAGTCTTGCTAGTGTGCTATGCAGCTGGTATTGCTCTTAAAATACTGATACAATATTGTCACAGATGAATCCAAATGCAAAGAAATTCTCATGGAAACATGCGTCTGGGCAGTGCACCTAATATGATGATTAGGCGTACCTTCATAAAATGAAGATAACAAAACTCCCTACATCAGAGGTGGATGTGTATATATTAAGTTGCAAAGTTTTATTCAACAATATGAGGCAGAAACTCATCTAGCAATTAAAAGACTACGTTCTATGTGTTACAAAAACTAGAAAGATTGAAACTTGTAATTCAAACAGTTACAATAATCATGCCATGAACTTTCAAGTAGATTGTAGATAATCAAAAACTATAAATGAGAACCTTCAATTCAAATGCTAACAAACAAAAATGAGGGTCTACTGCATTGCTGGTACTACCTGTACCATTACTGTGTTCTTATTCATTTTAAAGTTTTGCAATTGAGTTTATTTGTTTTTCTAAGTATAAAGTTATTTAATCTGCAAATAGTGATGATTTTATCTGCACTCGGTGCATTATCCCTTGTTTGTCTGCTTCAAGCGCTATTAAATTAGCCAAAACAATCTCATTCCTTCTACTTTTAATGACAATGACTCCAGCGCTGCAGCATTACATCCCATTCCCTCAGTCCTGTAATGTACTTATTTTTTAAACAATAGTTTCATGCTCGTTGAAAGCTTTAAATACAATACAATAAGGCAAAATCTTTTGGTAAAACTATATATGAAGGCCAAGCTTAGTGCTACATGCCTGTACTCCCAGCACTCAGGAGGCTGAGGAAGGATCACAGCCTGGACTACAATGTCAGTTCAAGACCAGCCTGAACATATAGTGAAACTCTTGTCTCAAAAAAAAAAAAAAAAAATCCCCTATATATTAAGAAGTATTTGTGATTTAAATACACAGTTATGTATGTTTAATGACACTTTATCTCCACAGACTCAAGCTATGCTCATCCAAAGAAATGGTCTTAAATTTTATAGACTCTATATTCATACATTCTATTCCTTCTTATAAATGAGTAACTGCTGTTGTCCTGTATGTAAGCAATGAGAACCTGGACTGAACATTGGATGCATGTGTAGACATCCCATTACAGTTCACCTCCTCAATTCAACCAAACATAGTGGTAACCATAAGACTACCTCTTTCCTAAAAGGTTATCATAAAACTATGGATTGTTAAGGACTGAAAACAACTTTAATGTTGCAAACACCAAGTGCCTGTCTTTTCTGTAAAATGTCTGAAAGGAATTTTCTCAGCCGTGCTAACACTATAATGTGATAGATGATTTTATTTTCCAAGATGTACCTCCATCTCTGGACAGGTTTGATCATGAACAAGTTGTATTTAAGCAAGAAATAACTTTGTGGAGCTTTTATTTTGCAGTTTGTTGAAAAAATATCTGAAGGTGAAAATAAGTATATTTTGGGGTTTTTTAAAATTCTGATTAATTAAAAATACCCAATTTCTCTTAACATTCCTAATCATTCCTAGTTTGTTGATTTTAGACAGTTGCATTACTCTGGGTGGCTGGAAGACATGAATCTTTGTTTCTTAGCTTTTCCTAGTTTCTAAACCTGACATCCCAGCTTTCCTAATTTAGATTCTAACTACATTCTTTCTATTGCTTCCCAAGTAGCTTCTAACATTAAACTTCTGAACAAGTCATTTATGAAAGGAAACAAGATTAAGAATCTGATAGATTTTTTCAAGTAGTTGGCAATTATTAAGTACCTATTCTTTCCTTTGCTAGGTTAATTACTAATGTTTATAACTGTTTACTAAAATGTTGCACTGGACTAAAGAGACTTGGGTTTTGTTCTAACATAATGGCATTCAGGTTTTCTATTTGGAAAGTTAAGGTGTTGATGTTCTCTAAATTCTTTTCTATTTTTTATACTCTGTAGGAATGCCAATGTATACATGTTGAAGAACAAGAAATCAACTTAACCTAATTTCAAAAGTGTTATGGTTTGATAACTAGTGGTCAGCTTAACACCAGCTGGATTACATCAGCATGCATCGAGAGAAGATGCTCCACCTGAGGAGGGTTGCTAGGATAAATAGGTGGAGAAGAAGAGAGGTGTTGGGAGGGATTGAGGTGTTAAGGAGGAATTATGGGTTCTCCTACGAGTTGCTGTCTGAGCTGTTGGTTCACCTGGAGAAGCTTTGGTCTTCACATCGAGCATTGCTTCCTGGCTCTGGAGGGGAAGACATGTGCTGCCTGGTCTCCAGGATGAACTCCTCATGCTGCTTCCTGGCACGTACCCAACTGTGCTTGTCGGAGGAGGAGCTCGGGGCCTCCGTGTCACTGAGGATAGCTGTGGTGCCTTTCAGGACAGCCCCACTCTTTGTTATGTGACTCCTCCTCGGCTCCAGTGAAAAACCCTCATCCCACTAGCACAGCTCCTTCATCCTGCTGGCATAGACTTTCTGGCTTCCACTGCTGACCCTTGGGTCTTCCTGGCACAGATCCGTAAAAGAGACTGGCATGAGTCCTTCTTGTGGGCTCTGGACTTCCAGTTGGACTCGTGAAGGCGTTGCCCTGAGCTCTGGGTTTTTATCTGGACTCATGTGGGACATTGCCCTGGAGTTTAGATTCTTGACTAAATAATATGTCTTTGGTGTTGCAGATAGATTTCCCGCATTTTCCCATGTTAACTTCCGGTGACTATTATAAAAATATTATAAACTCCATGTCCTGATCTGAATTGTTCTCTGTGTCCAACCCCTGACTACAACAAATAGATATCCATAAAATTATTACCAAAAAGATATCATGGGAGGGTTTATAACACCTAATATTTCATATGTGAGTTGAATGGATTGAAAAATACTAATAGTAACATAAAATATTAATAGTAACTTAATAATAACTTGTATATTAAGTTGCAAAGTTTATTCAGTAATATGAAGCAGAAATTCATCCAGCAGTTAAAGGACTATGTTCCAATGTGACACAAAAACTGGCAAGATAGAAACTAGAAACTAGTTGTATTCTTTGATACTGTGATTTGAGGAACTATTTTCAAGATGATAATATGTAATATACTAACAGGTGATTTCTTACTGTTATGTTTTTTTTGTTGGTTTGTTTTGGTTTTTTTTTTTTTTTGTTTTGTTTTGTTTTGCTTTGTAGTTCTGTATTACGTGTACCCTTACACCGCTTTGGTTTGTTTTGTGTTTTTCTCTTTTTCCTCTTAAATAAAAAAAAAAAAATTACAATAATCATGCATGAACTTTCAAGTAGATATATACAGTGATAATACATATTGTATGGGAATTAAGTTGGTATATAATAGGCTAATGAAAAAAGAAACAGAAAGATAGGAAATGAAATTATTTGAATTTTAGCCCTTTTTAACCCTTTAAAATTATTTAGAACTAAATAGTGACAACGATAAAAATGATTTTCATTTCAGCAGAGCCCAATCCCAAGAACTCATTGCCCTTTACTGCCTTCTGAAATATTTTTCTAGGCATAAATATACATACTGTAAATTAACAGCATTCTCCCTTACCAAAAAGAATATGGTTTCTTTTTAGTCCCCGTATAACAGCTAACATAAAAACATTATTCATTACAAGTTGGATAAAAATGAAACTCAACTAGTTTAATTTTAGGACACATCAGTGTTGAAGAATGAACCCAAAGAGCAAATTCTATGAGATTTAGAATACAATTTAATCATTCCCAAAGCCTAAAAATAATCATTGAAATTAATGTTATATAAATAAGTAGAGACCCTGAAAAACAATATTAGGAGCTCACTGTGTTTCAGAAAAGCACAAAAACTGCTTTGGGCTTTGTAAAAGCCATGTGACCTATATTTCTATTCATCATTTGTTTTCCTACCAATTCAGTCTCATATTCTCACTCCTCTCTCTCAACTTTTTTTCTTTCTTCTCCCTTCCCCTTCAGTTCATTTTATTTCTTTTACATATTTTCTTAACACACCAGAATATATAATCTATGGATAGCAGTGTTATTTACTAGTTGTATTTTTTTGATATAGAACACTACAAGAGTTTGCTATCAACAGTTTTCCTTTTGAACTGCTTTAATACCTAATAACTGCATAGCTTCTGAACTGAAATGTCAAACAACCTTATATTACAAAACTTTATGCTTTTTCATAACCTATAGAAATTCTCTCCACACAAGTATTAGCCTCTAAAAGGAAAGGCTAATAGATAGGAAGCATATGGACTCTCTTTGCTCAAGTCTCAAATCAAATAGGCACCCAAAGACCACGATCCAAAGTCATATAAAAACAGCATTTCATTTAGGAAGACTTTATTTTGTTTGTTTTGGGTATGTGTTTTTTTAATTGTGCTGGAAAAAGTAGTAGCACCACTGTGACTACAGAGAGAATGCTTGCATCAAGGCATGCAGAAAATCCTCTGCAGTTGTTTAAATAACCAAGAAGCAAACACCTATGGATAGTGGACTCAGAGATAAGCTGGTAAGCCAAGACTGAAGTGGATGTCTTGAGATGTACTATGGGAGCTGAGCAAAAAGCACATGACAAGGGCAAGAACCTAATTTGTAAGGAATTAGAGTTCAGTGATTGATTTGGAGTGACAAGCCACAGGATAATATAAAACTCTTCACTGTATGTTGTATGACATGTGGAGAGAGCATTTCTCCAAAGCAACAATAAGAAGCTCCACAGATATGATGCTTTAGACAATGACAGGCTATGCTACAGCCATCTTTAACTTGGTCAAGGTAACCGAAGTGGCGCATCCCTTCCCCTCAAAACACTGCTCTTTTATGGCAAAGAACACTGAGACCTGGGATCTGAAATGTATTACTTTTGATTACATGAAGTTGGCTTGGGTAGTTCAAGCTAAGTATCCATACTCTGAGTTTCTCTTGGGTTCTTACTTATGTTTCTGATCACTTTTTTT
This sequence comes from Cavia porcellus, assembly GCF_034190915.1. Taxonomy (NCBI): domain Eukaryota; kingdom Metazoa; phylum Chordata; class Mammalia; order Rodentia; family Caviidae; genus Cavia; species Cavia porcellus. The sequence goes on along the minus strand of NW_026947495.1, from coordinate 28,552,449 downwards.
TATGAAGAATGACCTCAGAGGGAAATCCTAATTTCCCTAAGGCACAGCTAGTTATTAGTATGATGTTCAGGCATGGTCAGAAAAATTCCAAGTATTACCCCTCTTATCTTGATAAGTTCTCTATCTAAGCTCCTAGGTTTACCTTGATTTAAGGAATCACTATGTGGTCCAAATGTTCTTTTCTCAAGGTAGTTCATAAGCAACTGAATAAATTTGCATTAGAAATTCAATTAACTTTATATTAAAAGGTCAATTAACTGGGCCATGATAAAGATTGTTTTTAATTACTTTTCCTTGTACGGTATCTCTTCTTGTCTAAGCACAAGTGATATCATCAAATCACAGTCTCACTGTCTGCTGGTTGCTTAAACATAGTTGAAGAGCACTGGAAATGACTGAATTGGTTAAATGAACCAGCAGGGCACTCTTTAGGAAATGCATCACTGTTAAAAATCCTTTTGAGATTTTAGTATCAGTAAGCAATAGTAGAGTGCTTAACTTTCTCTAGTATTATTCATGACAATATCATTTATTATTTGTCCTTGTTAGTGTCTACTATTTGAGTATTTGATGATAATAAAGGAAAATGATTTTAGGGCTTCGTTCTTATTATACAGTGTCACAGTGTATTTTAAAATGTCTTCAAAACTAGATATTCCATTTCAGTAGAGAGATTTTAGATTTCTTTGTATTAATATGGATCAAATTACAACTCATTCATGAAGCACTGGAACATTTATACTTAGAGTAGCAGTATTGTGGCCACTGTTACTAAGAGAGACCAATTAATAGGCTAGCTCTCAGACAAAATGAAATGATATATAAATAAAGATATAAATATATAAGCAATATGTTAACATGTTTTATATATTGACATTTTAACTCAAATTCCAGGTGACTGGTAACTTAAAATTACTATTCAGTATTGACATGAGACAAAGTCTTGAAATAAAACATTATGTTTTATTTTTGCAGAGAGACACAGCCTTTAACAAACAAGAGCACTAACAATGTGTTAAACACTTTAGCAATGTTACCTAAACTATTATTTCTAGAATTTGATGAATAAAATGTATTGTTCTCATTTTATTGAATGCAAGACTTCAGCTTATGTTACAGCTAAGGTCATATAGAGATAGTTAGAGGAAGATGGAAAAAACACCACCTTTGGTCTGGTCTTTCAAAGTTTATACTTCCATCTAGGATAAAACCAATAATCATACAAGTAGGAAGAATATGAAATGTTTATAAAAAGGGATTAGGGAATGTTTTGAATGCTTACAAAGCAGTTTTGGAACTCACAGAAAAGGAATAGTTTAGGCCAGCACAATTCAACAACTGGGTTCAAAATAATGTAAAATAACTATTAAATGTTTTCTTCCCATAATAGGACCCTGTCAGTGAAGGAGGCATTAACTTACATTCTGTTGGGTGTTTATAATCTTTTGATGATCAATAACAGTTTGCAAACAAGTAACCAGTCCACAACCTATTCTGTAAGTGGCACAAGTTTAAGAAACTTCTTATGGAATTTTTCCCTTCTATGTCATTTTGGATAAAGCAAACCTCAAATTTATCCTATTTTTCTCTATATTACAGATAACAGTGAAGGGTTATGTCCTAAACCCTATAAATCTGTGTGAGGGTATTAATCTTAGTTGAAATGAAAGTAGTCCTTTCTTCCTTCCTTCCTTCCTTCCTTCTTTCCTTTTTTCTTCCCTTTTTCCCCTCCTACCTTCCTTTTCTTCCTTTTTTTTTGAATTTGGATCTTATTATGTTGTCCAGTGTGGTCTTGAATTCCTGGACTCTCCTCATCTTATAAAGTGCTAGAATACAGGTTTAAACTGTCATGTACATCTGGTATTGGTAGTTTAAATAAGCTGATCTTTTCTAAATCACAAAGGAAAGCTTTTTTAAAGAATGAACAATAGCCTTGAAATAGCATGATACTTACAGTGAATTACAAAATTTAAAAAAATATTCATACCTGCACCTCCGCCTATACTCAGAACCTTAATTTCTGATTTTGAACCTCCAATCCTGAAAAATAAAAGTATGTCATTTAAGAAAAATGTATGTGCTTTAAAAACATCTTACTATCAAGTCTACTTGAACAGAGAGACTAAATACACAACAAACAGAAGCTAGGTCAACATGAAAGGTCCCAATAATTTCAGTGGTTAACATTGCTGTCTTGAGAGTACCTTTAAAAACATAGAGTCTTTTAATTAATAACCTTGAATGGGCTTTGGGTCTCATAATACCATAAACCAAAGGCACTAGGATTGAGGATGTGGGCACTATCTGCTGTAAGTAGCTTGGATAAGATTAAGGGAGCAGAAAGATACTGTTAAAGTGCCTTGCTTGCTTTGCTACTTTATGCCCACCATGAACTGTTCTGTACAATGCCTGTCTACCATACCATTCTACCTTTGAGCCAGTAGATTACGAACTGAAACCTCTATCAACTATGAGCTAAATAAAGTTTTTGTCCTTTAACTTTGGGTGTTGGGTATTTTGTCTAGGCAATGAGAGAAAGGTAACTAAGACTAATTATACCCAAGTCATGCAGGAATCATGCGAACTCAATGACTTAATTCATCTCAATATCTTGCAAACATACTTGAACATTGCAAACATTCAACATTTATATTACAGCAATTATAATTATATGATTCTAGGTATTGCCAAGTTACCTACTTAAATTAGTTCTTTGGCTACTCTCTGAATTGGTCATAGTCACATTTCATATATCTAGTAATGATAACAAAAATTATTGAACACTGTTATAGGTTGTGTCTGGATGCCTCCCACTCAAAACCTTATGTGGTCATAGTGGTTTTTGTTTTGCTTTGGTTTGGTTTTTTTCCAGAGGTTGCTGAATCTAGAGTTTGTGATTGATCCCTAGTGCAGTGCTGGGATTAAGGGTGCTGGCATTAAGGATGGATGATTTATAGATCAGTCCACTGACTGGACTGGCAACAGCCTAATTCTAGTAGACTGGATGCAATATAAGGGACAGAAAGAGGCTTGTTTGGTGTCTCCCTCCTGTTGCTTTTGCTATCTTCCGCTGCCATGGTCTGTTTCCCCTCTGCCATGTGCCACCTTGCCTCGGAGTCAGTCTATTATGGACTGAAACCTCTACAGACTTTGAGCTAAATAAACCTTTTCTTCTCTAACTTTGGGTGTTAGGTATTTTGTCCCAGCAAAGAGAAAAGTCACTATGACAGAATTTGGTACTAGAAGTAGGGTTGTTGCTGTGACTATACCTGACCATGCGATTCAGGAGCTTTTTCAGAATGGCTTATGGAAAGAGTTTGGAAAGATTCAGAGATACTAGATGAAAAATGAGAGCTAGAATACTTAGGCAGTTCTCTATGGAAGATTCTGATCAGAGCTCAGAAGACTAAAAGGCTGATAGAAATCTTGCTGGTAAAATCAGGATCAGAAGGTTTCTGCTGGGAAGAAAGACTGCACTGGCTCTTGGATTCAGAGGTTATATGTTATAGCTTGGCAGAAAGTTTGTCTGCATTTTGCTTGTATCCAGAAATTTTATCTGAGATTACAATTAAGGGTGATAGACAAATTAATCTGGCAGAGGAAATTTCAAGGAAGTCAAATGTTGAGTCAATGGCATGGCAATTGCTGGGTGCTTTTACCCAGATTTATGTTGAGAATCAAGAGCAAAGAGTTCAGCAGATGATTTAAAATGTTGTGAGTTTGGACAGAAAGAAAGTTATGGCCTGCAAAGATAGAGCAGAGGAGATCTTGTTCACTGAGAAACTATAGGAAAATAGAAAAGATGACCTGAGGGCACCACAAGAAACAGCAGCACTCCAACATGTGTGGTCTCAAAATTGCAAAACTGAAAGACTGTTTTGAAAAGAAAGCAGCTGTAGGTCATAGTACAGAATGGTTGCAGCAGAGAGACTTTGTTCCTCAGAACTGAATTCAGTGTGCTCAGTGATCCCAGTACTTCACCTCTACAGCCAAGAGATTAGGAAGCCTGGCTCCTTCTCCAGCTAGCAGCAGACCTTGGTATCTTCCACAAGGCACTGTACTTAAATGCACACAGAATGGAAGACTTGTGTGTAGTTAGGGAGGCTTCCACATAGATTTCAGAAGAAGTTCTGGGAGGCCAGGCAGTGTGCTCCTGAGAAGGCAGTTATGAGTGTGAAGCCAAAGGTTCAATAGAGATGCCAGAATTTTGGAGAAGGCAAAAACATGAATTATCTAAAGAAAACATCAAGGAGGGAGCAAAATATGCCCAAAGAGAAGGCCATATAAGCTATACTACCAGCAGTGCTCTAGGGGCAGAGACACCCAGGCCCTTTGAAGTTCACATCTTGCCACAGATTAGTTTGGATATAGGACATGGAACTGCAGGACTTAATGTTTGTCCTGCTGGATTTTGGACTTGGCTTTGGTCCCATATCTTTGTATCCCCATGTGTAAATTTTGGAATGGAAATGTTTGTCTTGTGGAACTGAATGAAGAATATATTTTTCTTTTCATTTGGACAAGGTCTCACAGCTAAAAGTTTGCCTGAAATCTTAGAGAAGGCTTTTGATTTGGACTTTTCAGTAATGTTGAAACTGCTAGGACATTGGGAACTCTTGGAGATGAACTAAATGCCTATGCATAAATGTTTGTGCATGAGTCTTTGGCAGGCCAGAGGTGATATGTTTTGTTTTATGTCTAGACACTCCCTCAAAGCCTTATAGTACCTACCCAGAGGTTGCTGAATCTACTGTATGTGACTGATTCCTAGTGAAATGTTGGAATTAAAAGTGCTGGGATTAAGGATGGCTGATTTCTGGATCAGTCCACTGAATGGACTGGCAACAGCCTAATCCCAATAGACTAGGTACAATATAGGAGGCAGAAAGAGGCTTGTTTGGTGTCTCCCTCCTATTGCTATCTTCCACTGCCATGAATTGTTATCTCTTTTCCATGTGCAACCCTGACTTGGAGCCAGCCTATTATGGACTAAAACCTCTTCAAATTTTGAGCTAAAAAAAACCTTTCCTTCTCTAATTTTGGGTGTTAGGTATTTAGTAACTAAGAAAAACACATTATTTTTCAGGCAAGAGTCTAAATGCTTTATGTATAACAATAACATAGTTTAAAGGAGCTATAACTACCTTCCGGTCCTACATATCTACCTCCATATAGGCAAAGTGAAAATCCTTTTCTGGGGAAATAGTCCCAGTGAGATGTGTTGATGCCTGAAGATCTCCAGGGAATAGCTGAGGCAACCTTCATTTAATAAAACAAGCCACTCACTCAACAAATTCCCCCTTCCATATGAAAATAGGATCCTAACCATTTTTAGTGACTTGTTTATTTTGTATTAGGGAGACAATCATGGCTCATCAATTGGTTGGAGATCTCTTCACCCCTGAGAATGACAACTAAAACAAAAAGGGAACCAAAAAGGAAACTAGAAGAATAAATAAAGGCAGTACAGGAAAAATTAATAATAGGTAAGAGAAAGTAATACATACATATGATGAAATGGATAATAAGAAGGGTACTATAAAAAGAAACATTCTTGGAAGTTAAAAATTTTAATAGATGAACTAAAACATAAATTTGTAGAAAATCAGATTATAGAAAAACTAGGGAAGTACTATAAGAGTTTTGATGAATGATGAGTAGGTACTTTAAATGAATAAAATAGATAAGAGGAATGATTCAATACTACTTGAAATGACTCATAGAATACTCACAAAGATGACGAAAAAGACCCACCCCATGATTCAGTAATTTATAATCTCAGAAAATGAGAGATAAGGAAAAGATACTAAAATTTTTAAGGCAGGATAAGCAAACCAAATAAAAACAAATTACAAAAACGCTGTAACACAAAACTGAGGAAACTGAATGGCTTTGGATGTCTTAATAACAATATGAGTAGCTGACAGATAACAGAAAAATATCTTTACATTAGTTATATAAAATCATTTTCAGGATAGTGTTTTATACATAGTCAACTATGTAATAAAGATAAATAGAAACAAAGGGATTTTCAACATACGAAGTCCCCCAAAATTTGCTATTCATTAACACAGCTGTGTTCCACCATTAGAGACTCAAATACAGGAGATAATTTCTAAGAAATAAATTCCTTCATCAACAGTTACATAGATGATCCAAAGAAAACTTTCCTAGAGTGCAAAAAGGAATAGAGGGCCTCTGAGAAGATATTTTCACAGGGAAAGTCAAACAGATTACTTGATATGTCTAGATATACTAAGAGCACAGTAATACATCTGCTTGGGCATAAATGGAGTGATAGACACATAGAAAACTAAGAAAAGAAACTCAAATCAATAAAATTATAGTCAGCTCTCAAGAAAAAAAAATTGTACATGAAAGTAAATGTAATTATAGTATATTGCTCAAATAAGAATAATATATTCATAGGCAAAATGACATACCAATCATATTATATCACAACATTTAACATAAATACACTGACATGATAGGGGAAATGTGTATGCTTATTTAGATATTTTAATATAATAAAATCAAGAACTAGAAGAAAAGCATGACTTTTAGTCATATGAAAGAAAACTGCATAAGAAGCAAATGATTTTGAAGGGTGAAATGATTGCTTCTGCAAAGTATGAATCAGTTGGAGTGGTAGGACAAGGAACCACTATTATTTGTTGCTGTTACAATCTTTCTGGAACCACTTGATTTCTTAAAGACATGAGCATGCTCTGCTTTGATGAAAATGTTAAAGTAAGCAGGCTAAGTCCTCACCCAATCAATAGCCAAGTCCAGCTGTAGCAAGCCCCCCACTCAGCAAACCCTGCTGTCCCACCAAGGGAATTGGAACCACTTTATAACTTCTAAAGAACTTCCGGCAAGATTAAAAGACCCTTCAACTAAATCTAATTTCAAATACTTCCTTTAGGAAAAAATTATTTTTGTAATAAAAGATATTTTGATTACAATACTCCTAATTATGCATTACCATTACAAGTGCAAATTTAATTATGATTGAAAATTCATCAGTCTTTCACAAAATTTACATGGGACATTCACTCCAGCTAGTCTGGGTACACTTGGACAGGGAATGGACTAGCATTCATTATGGTTTCATTGTATCTATGTATGGTACCTCTCAGACCCAGCTGTGGGGCTGAAAACACTCCAGGATCAGGATATGCTACACAAGGAAGGCAGAAATTAACTTACTGTTTTTCATTTTCAAATGACTCCCCAAAATAGTAAACTAAATTAGTTCCTGGATCAGAAGTTATCTGTATTAGATACCTGCTTTGATTTTTGTATCACTATCTTTTTACTTATTAACTTTTTAATGTGTATACTCTAAAATGAATGTCCGAGAAGTTAACCACATAAAACAGAAAATAGGTGAAACAGAATTCCATATACACTCAACAATGTCTGCTTTGGTCCAGCAGAGGCACTGCAGTGGTAAAATAATTTCAGGCCTAAAAGAGAAAAATTCAGCAAAAGATAAAACATCAGGTTCCTTTGCTTTTGCAAATTGCATCCGAAGTCAGTCATTTCTTCTCAGTTTTCCATCATTATTTCCTGAAGCAGAGGGAGTTACAGCAATTCATCCCCAGATAGGCGATTTGATTATCTTTAGCATGTGGAATCTGTTACTCTTGTAATGCTTATCAGCTCTGGCACAAATTGAACACATTAATCACCAATAAAAGGAGTCTGTGAGAAGGATAAAAAGTAGTGACTTTCACTGATAATGGAAAAATGCTCTTTTTTAAAGGATCACATTGCTAATACTAAGTTGAAAGTAAAGCCCCCCCCCCTTTTTTTAGAATGATAATGGTAATAACGGGTAAAGACAGATGAATTTAAACAAATATTATGAGAACCAAGAAACGTACCCACTCAATCTTCAGGGACAAATAGTACTGGCAATTATTTATGTTTGATTCTAATGAGAAAAATATCACGTTCCACTTGGGGCTTTTTTTAAATATAAAACTTGGAATAGGTATGAAAGATCAGAATTCAAAAAGTGATATATCTTTTCCCAGATGAACAAGTATTTGTTCCTTCAAATGGTTAACACTTATCTCTGGGCAAATGGAAAAAGCAGCACGAATTGCAGCCTCTGTGTTTAAAGCAAACTTCTAAACCAGCCCTGCAAGAAGCAGGCAGGAAGGGGCTGCTGGGTCGGGGGAGGTGGGGAGAGGGAAAGGAGTGACTGCCCTTATCCTAACGCCCTGCCTGCCTGCGAGGCTGGGCTGGATCCATCTATCAAGGCACGCAGCAATCTGGGGCTCTGTCCCTTTGACAAGAAAGTCCCTCTTTGTTACCTTGCTATTATGCCTGGCAGCTGCTTGTCCATGAATTCCCGCATGCATTGGTATTCCGTGGAATTGTTGAGAAACCTCCGAAAAGCTTCAAAATATCTGCCGTGATCAGAAAACAAGCTCCTCATGGAAGATGCCATATTGTGTTTTCTAAGGAAGACAGGGAGGGAAACGCTTAACTTCCTCTCCTTCTCTCCCTAGTTCCCTATTTCTCTCCCCACCCCCACCAGCTGCTATTTAAAGAAGAAGAAAGAATGAGGAAAAGGAGAAGGAAAAGGGAAAGAAGGAAAAAAAAAAAAAAAAAAAACAGAAGAGGTCTTGCTTTGAATTTAGCATGTATTCAGAGCTGGTGTGCAGAGCTTAATAAATCAGTATTTGGACTGATATTTTAACGCTTGCAGTTTTTATTTTTCAAAATAAATAGAAATATTAAACTAAAATAAGTCAATCCAAAGGTGAAACTTGTTTTAAAATTCTAAAGTTCCGAAAGACATGAACGGAGATTGCATTCAAATCACTTCCTGTTTTGTTGGCAGCTACCACAAGTTAAGTTCCAAGTGGAAAAGTGGCTTTTTAAAGAGACAAAACAGTGGGGTAAACAGGGCAGCAGAAATCTATTTATCCCAGAACCATTTTTAGAAATCTATGGCTGCTGCAGTCTGACAAAAGGCTCTTACCTGCTTCCCTGCTTTTGTACAGGAGAGCACTTCATGAAGTCACATCTCTCAACTTTTGAACCTTGAACTCACTTGTTTTATTTCTTTAAATGCTATTGACTGATTGGAACCCAGAAAGTCTCTTAGGTCCAAGAGTAGCCTGAGTGGTACTAGCTAGAAGCTCATAGTGAAGAGTTATGGTTGTTTAATATATTTGCCTGAACTCTCAGGCTCCTCTATCTTGAGTATAAGGGCCAAAAGACAGGTGCCACAATTATGTTCTGTCAGGTTGCCTACAGTAGAATTTCAGTTTTTTAAACTGATTAAATATGTGATTGAACTATTCCATATTGAGATATTCTCTACTGTCAAGTATTCTACATCTTTGGTACAAGCAGCTGAGTTAAAAATATTGTAGGTACTCAGATAGGGCTGGGCCCTTGATGGAGCCAATGCAGAAGACCAGATACCTTGCAGCACTGGAGGAGACAGACAACACTGCTGAGGGCCAGATCTCAAGGCAAAAGGCAAAACAAATGCAACCACACCCAAAGTATAAACATCAGGGATTGGTATCTCAATAGGTATGGATCACTTTGAGAAAGCCCGCAGTCACCATCCCAACCCCCTACAGAAAGTCACTGCTCTTTTAAGCATGCCTGCTTGCTACTGGACTCATTTCCCCACTTGTCTCTGATTTGGTCAGTTTTACCTGAACAGTTAATCTTATTTGAATTTAGCATGTATTCAGAGCTGGTGTGCAGAGCTTAATAAATCAGTATTTGGACTGATATTTTAACGCTTGACAGTCTTTAGCAACCCCTTCTGCCTCTCTTTCAGACACAAGCTTTCTTTCCCTCAATAAATATATTATGCTGTTCACCTCCATTGATCCTAAAATTTATTCTTTGATTTTAGAGAATACGCACTGGTACTAGACATCTGGTAGGTTGGAAGCTCATTCCCCTATATCATTTTTATTAGTGGATAACTTGGTTTTACTAATGGCTCCTGTAATTCTAGTTATCAAGTACTTGCTCTGTGCCAGGAATTATGTGATTTTTTTGTCAAATACAGGATTTTTCCTTTTCAGGGACTTCATGAGGAGAAGACTGTTTCTGAGAAGTTGTACCTTGTTCAAAGATGCCCAGCTAAGAATCAGCAGGGCCAATATATAATTCCAGGCTTTTACATGCAGGACCAGTGCTTTCACTGAAGTCTTTATGTCCAGCCAAAATCTGCATCCTTTTGACTTCAAATATCACTTCTATTTCAGGTTGCCTAAGCAATGTGAAGTGCCTAAGCACTTCTTAAAATCTTTTTAAATGAACACAATATGCCAGAGGCTGCCTATTCAATGTAAGGTATTACCATTGTCTAGACTTAGGCTATTGTTTCCCAATGGTTTTTAAAAATTTTATTAGATATTTTGCAGGAATGTTTACATAGTCAGATAATTTAATAGCACAGTTTTCAGTAGATACTTCTGGATATTTATAACATGTTTAACAATTAAAGTTCTTGTTTTTGGTCACATGCTATCTTAAAATGCAGATAGATATACTCATGCCTACGTTATTTTTCTGATTAGTTTTGTAGGCTCTTGCAGAAAAAAAAGTGCTAGGCATGATAGTGCATGCCTGTAATCCCAGAATTTAGGAAGCTAAAGCAGGAGGATTGCCAAGAGTTTAAGAGAACAGCCTGGGGTACATACTGAGTCCTTGGCCATGAACTACATAGCAGTAAGATTTAAAAAAAAAAAAAAAGGAAGAAAAACAAAAAATAAATATAAAAAGAAGAAAATTCGTTACATTTGATTAAATACTGATTTCAGCAGTTACTACTTTTTCACATTTTATGTAGAACATATTATTTTTAATAATCCATGAACTAGAATTGTCCTAGGAATCAACCACTTAACTGGAATCACCAAATCTTAGGAATCCTCCTCTTTTTTGAAAATTGGAGCATAGGTTAGGATATCTGTCTCTTGCCAAGACCTCTCAAAGGTCAAAGTTATGATGTCATTATTACTTCTATAAATTTTGCAACAAAGTGGGGTACAGTAATTCTTTTAGACTTAAAAGATTATTTAATTTGTTTTCTAATTTTTTGGCCAATTTTGGTCTTTCGTTCCCTGTCACCTATTATTTATGAATCTATTATCATATCAAAGTGCCCTACATACGTCATTGTCATTTTGTGTAACACTCAGACCTCTGGGGGTAGAACTATTGATATCATCAAATGAGACTCAGACCAGAGTTTACAAGATCTTATGACTTCTAAGAAAAGAGCCTGGATCTAAATCTATGTTTGATTCTGAAGACCATTTTTAAAATTATAACATAATACTTCTCATTTTGTGGATTTCCAGTATGATAACTATTTTTCATGTTAGAAAAGACTGGAACAAAGAAAAAGTAGAGTTATTCTATATTCTTTGTACCATGTATTACTAGCATGCAATCTCTAAATCAAAACACAAAAGTGTTTCCTTTTTTGATCTTGCTGTGGGTGTGCTATACCCCCCAAAAAAGAAACAAAATAGTAAATAAGACACAAAAAGTAGCAAAATATTCAGGACCCACTTTATTATATGTAGCACTCTTCAGATATCTGGGATTTAATCTTCCAAATACTGCTTTCATTGACTCTTTATCCTTCTATATCCCATCATTTAAATACCATAAAATCTATCAATCAAATAATAGATTGATAAAGGGATACCTATATATGATAAAAGCCAAACTATTAAATCGTTTTAACTCAATAGTTCAATGAATTCTATTTTCTTGGCACGAATTGAAGGGGAAGATATTTTAAACAAATTAATTGGGTTTTTTATTTGCTGTGTCTCTCTCACACAGAAGCTTTTTTTCTTTCAATAAATATATCATGCCCTTAATCTCCATTGTCCCTAAAATTCATTCTTTGATTTTAGAGAACACAAATTCTTACTGGACATCTAGTAGGTTGGGAGTTTCTTTCTCCTATACCAATAGTAAAATACTGTAAACAAAACACGGCTACTGTGAACTATGAACATTTACTCTCAAAAGTCATTAAGATTTGTTTTATGGGTGTGGTATATAGATGGAAACACCTTTGCAGTAATCCTGGGTTTTAGTAGACCCACCCAAAGGACCGCCAATGTTTATCTGGGACTCCTTTGTAATTTTTAGAATTGGCTATGAGCAGGGGCTCCCTACCCACTTTTCCTTATATAATGGGAGGTAAGAGGTTGGGTTTGCAGATTGCCAATAGGTAACTGAAAACAGTATAAATCTTAACATCTCTGTTTCCTTTATTACCTTACAATTATAGATCACATCTCTGCTGAGCTCTGCATGCAGTTATGTTAGTCACTGAAGGGGCATCTATATAAAAAATAACATTGTAAGGTTTATTAACCCTAAATGTACTTAACCTAACTCATCTTCTTTCAATATGTAGGACACCAAGATAAGGATAACCAGGATATTATCACCATTCCCAGGGACATTCAATTCCCAGCATCTACAGGATCTTATTCCAGACCTCTGAAGCAGCATCTAAATGTTTCTAGTCATTGCCTAAACATTCAGGAACAGCAGAGCCTCACAGACAGAAGATTCCATGATGATATTATTCCCTGACTCACGCATGAACAGAAGCAAGCGCATGACAGAACTGAGGCAGCACCTTCCTCAAGTAGGAGCAATCATTGCCTGAGAACCAGATTGCCCCCATAAGCCATAATAGTCCACTGGAGGCATCTCACAAACACAGTTCTGAACTAAAAATCAGCCAGACCAGGTTGGATCCATATTATCTACCCTGTCAGCTATGCAAACTACCTCCTTCAACTAGGCAAAGTCTCAGCATTTACCTTTGTCCTCTGTTATCTAAAACCTCAACTTCTTTTGTCAATCCTTGAACACATAACATAATTCTTTCCTTTGTACTTGCCAGCATAGCTACATTGATTAAAGTTTTTTCTGGACTTTCACTTCTGCTGGTCTCTTTAATTGGTATTATGGAACAACTAGCCAGCCACGGTCCATTTGGGGTCCCCAGAACTCAGGCTTTCACCCTAAAACTGCCATGCTTTCAGGTACAGTCAGTAATTAGAGGACTATGCAAGCCCTGCTTCTACTTCTTGCTACTCCCTTTTCTCTCTGTGGAACTGACCAGTCAGTCAGTTGAATTAGGATTCAATTTCTTTGTATGGAGAGGACTGCAATCATAATCTTACTTTCAATTCTAATATTCTAAAATTATTTTGAGTTTAAGCCTTTTAAACAGAGAGGTGGCTTAGATTAAAAGTATGAGGCTACCTTGGTGCATCTGGTACTCATTCTCTTTGGTATTTCTCCTTTTCTAAAACAAATTAAAATCTATTTTTCAATTTTAAGCAAAAATTACACCATCAAGCTGCATTAACCATTCGGAAAACATAAGGAGATCATAGTAATTACCCATATGTTCACAGACAGCAGAAAATAAAGTCTGTTTATCAATATGGCATTATTTCCTATATAAGACCTTAAGAGTTGTTTTTAAATATAGCCGATATGTATTGAGCACAAGCCTCTTTCTCAGTGTATTCTGTCATCAGCCATTACAAGAGGAGATATCAGTGGGTTCAGGTAGCTGGAAGCTGACCTCCTGAAAATATAGCTGCTGTTATGTTTCAGTGTATGCATTTCATGCCACCAGAGGAATTTGTGGTCAATAAAATTATAGTTTAAAAAGAGGCATAATATACATAAAGGCATATTTAAAGCTTCTTTGTTCTGTCCAAATTAATATTTTTATTGAGACATATCTACCAACATGAAATACAGATTGGGCCCAAGACATGAACAGCATGTGGGATTAATTTCATGGCTCGAAAATTTCATTTTTGGCTATTCTGAACTGAATTGTATCTCTGAACTATCTTATCTCTGAAATTCTCCATTCCTAAAACAATGTTGGAAGGGAAAACACATGCCTAAAAATTGTATTCTATTTTATTGTCTGTTTTAAATTTGGATGTCAAGTAAAATGTTGGCTGAGATTTTAAAGTGGGTTGCAAGTTTCACAGTATGTGGCCTTCACTAGTCAAAAAAACACTGAAAAGCTCCCAAGCTTTTCATAGTATTGTTGCTAGAATCATGTTTCTAAGGTTCTTTTTTTAAAATCACCTATCTCCTGTCAAGATAAAAAATGAATGCATATTGTAATTTATTTTTTTAGTGAGTTCATTTTCCTTAATTTGGATTTAAAATATTAACTGCAATCCAGTAGAGAGAGAAGATAACTCAGACTTCTTAGTAGCTACATCCAGACTTACATAGTAAAAATGGGGCAAAAAATGATATTGATAATACTCAAGCAAATAATTTCAGAAAAACTCAAAGACCAAGCCAAACTGATACGTAAAAACTCAAATTAGAATTAGAATTCAAAGCAAGATCTCAGTGACCATAGGGTTCTGTACCTTACTGCTACATATAGACGGAAGAATAAGTGAGCTCCAGCTCTTGAGAAACTTAATTAAAAGTTATATTAAACCTGGAATTCTCCTGAAAGAATTTGTACTTACTTTAATAAAGGCTGTTTCTCCTGGAGAAGCATTTCTAATTTTACAGTAGGGTTGTAATTCTGTGCTGCAAATGGTCTTTCTATGACATCAGGTTAATTTTTTTACAAACACAATGTATCCTCCACACCTTCAGAACTCCTTTGGCTTCCTGACAAGGGAACCTGGGCCAAAACAAAGATGGGAATGCTCTGAAGACAATAGCAATTCTTCAAAATTTATTACTGTGAACCACAGCATGGCTACAATGCAGAACACAACCATTGCCGAGGTAAAAGAGAAGCTACACATATCATTTGGATGGGAAGTTTCATTTTCAATTTTTAAATTTTAACAGGACAGATCAATGATTTGCACCGGTAAGATCCAGACAGCAAAGAAGTAGCAAGGAAAAACTTCAGCTAGTTCAGTGCTGATCAGTTCACATTTATTCTTTTCACGTGGTTTAGAAAAGTCACTGCAATATGCAGCCAAGTTCAGAGGAGGACTGTATCATGAAGACCAACCCCAGAACATCAGTATCACACTACAAATCAAAACTGACATATTTTCCCTTAAAAGACAGAGAGAGATAACTCAAAATAAATATTGTTAACCATTTGTTCTGCTCCTTGTTTTGTAAATGATTCAAAAGGCTAACCAGGAAAGCGTCAAGCTATATTACTAATCAAACATAGTTTACAAGGGCCCCAATTCTTCTTGAGAAATTCCCTGAAGAACTTTGGTTGTGCTGTTTTGCAATCTTCAGTGGCATCAGTATTTCTCAAAATATTTCCAAGCATAAATAAAACTTCACATTTAGTAACATTCAAACCCTTATTTTTTATTTTGAGAGACAATCTCTCTAAATCCCTATGTTGCCCAGGTTGAACTCAAATTTGCAATCTTCCTACCTCCGTCTCTCAGAGTACTGGGGTTACAGATCGGCACCATTAAGCTTTAACTTAGACCTTTTCCTTCAAAACATTTAGTAAAACCTCTTTCATTAGGCTGAAATACCACAGCACAAGGTGCTGTATCCAGCAATGGGTGTGGCTATGTGTATCTCAGTTTATGGTGAAAAATATAGATTAGGTCAGATTGTCCAGGTTATGTGTGTAGCCATGGGCCTGAAGATCCAATCTAGATCATATTCTCTGACTTGTTAGTTGGATCATCCTGGGGAACTGCCTTGTTTCTTTTGTTCATTTGTTTGTTTTTCTGTTTGTTTTAAATGTCTTATTTCTACTGAGATTAAATTCTCATTTCTATAAGATATCATATTCTTCTGTCAATTGAGTATGGTATTTGAGGCTTAAATGATATAACTCTTTATATGCAAGATGAAATTATTATTGCTGTTAACATGAAATCTTTAGTTGGTGAATTTGTTTTCTGGATGTAAGTGAACTAAACTAGGCTATTCCAAAGAATAAGAAACTGATTCTTGTCACAAGAGGATGAACCATCTTATACCATGGCTCTGTGTTTAAATGCTGAGGTGACACTAAAATTTTAATAGTTTTAAAACCTGAGGACTTAGAGGTTTTGAATGGCTTACTTTACTATAGATATTTTATATGTAGAGAGATCAAGTACTAATAAAAATGATCCAAGAATTATTAACTTATATTTCCATGTATATGAATTTGTATATTTATAATTTTATAAAAAATGACAGTTGCATTCAGATCAGTGACTGGGATTTTAAATATTTTTTTACATTTAAGAATGTTATTCCTTTATTTTGTATATATTATTTTACTAAAACTCAGTAAAATCTGTAATTTATCAATATTAGAATTCAGCCAGACTTCTGGTAGTAATAAATGAGAATTAAAATTACAAAGCTCATCATATGGGCTTGAATTACTCTTCTCTGTTTTGTTATGTTCCTCCAATATACAACATACAGTTTTATGCTTATGTAAAAGTGGGCTGGCCTCAGCAATCATAAGCTCTGGGTATGGATCCTATGCTGTAGTTGCTAAAAAGTTTTGAACATATTTTGAGGAGATTTATAACAACAGATGCAAAGATTAATTTTATAATAACAATAACAATAACACAATAATAATAACATAATAACAAGGAAACAGGAGAAAATGAGAAATAACTCAGAAACTTCTAACTTTGGAAATTGAAAGCAAGGCCTTGGCTATACAAAACAAGGACATGGTGTCAGTAGAAATTCTGGGATATGTAAAAATTTTCTAAAAGAGGAAATTTGATTATATAGTACTCTCTTTTTTTTTCTATCAAGCCAACTTGTCTTATTTTTTATCCCTTGTTCCCTCTTTCCCTTCCTCTCCTCCTCTGCCTTGCTCCCCCTCTCATTGTCTCCTTTCCTGTCTCCCTCTCTCTCCATCCTTCCCTTTCTCTCTCTTTTCTTCTCTTCCTCCTTCCTCTTCTCTCCTTTCTTCTCTCCCTCTCTTCTGGTCTCCTTCCTTTCTTCCCTATCTCCTTCCCTTTCTCCCTTTCTCTCTGTACTATCACCTAGTGACTTATGACACTATTTCTACTGAATGAAGAAATTATGTTGACTTGATTCTGTAAACCTAAGCAGGCTAATATTAGCTCAACATACTAAACATATGAGATTTTGGAGCATAAAAGTTGAAGATCATAACATAATTAGTCCATGAATAAGCCCTCGAAACAAATACCTGTATCTTGCTTTTTTATGCAACTCTCAGCCACTACTGGAGTCCAGTAAGATTTGTGTGAGTGGTAGATGAGAAGTAAAATTGCAAAGTCTATAATGTGTGATTTTTCTAACTTCAAAGGAAAAAAAACCAATAAAAACAATGATAAAAAATTTCAAAATAAGATAGAAGTAGAGGAATAATGGTCAATACTTTGCATAATGTTATTTTCACAGTAGTTGCTCATATTACAAGATATAGGCAAGAGAAATGGATCAAAATGATGGAAATTAGTAGTATAACTGTCTTGACTATCATATATATTTTTTTCCATTTTCCTTTCTTTCATTTCTCCTTTCACCCATCACAGTTTCTCTTTTCTTTTGAACAGTTATTTTCCCATTTCACAGTATCTATTATACATTTTGGATCTTAATTACTCTTTCAACTTCTTACATTGGGGAGACAATACCATGTTTACATATGTATGTGTGATTTATTTCAGTTATGAGTATAGTCTCAAGTTGCATCCATTTATCTACAAAGTCTTATCCTTGTTTATAACTGAGTAGTATCCCATTGTGCAAAAGTATCACATCTTTTTTACTCACTCCTCAATTGATGGACATTTGAATTGTTTCCAAGATTTAGCTGCCACAAATTGTGCTGTTATAAACATGGGTGCACATATATTGCTGTGGCATGATGGTTGTAATTCTTCTGGGAAAATACTCAGAAGGGGAATAGCTGGATTGAATAGAACCTCTAATCCTAGTTTTTTTGAAGAATATCTGCACTGTTTTTTCACAGTGGTTGCACCATTCTATATTCCCATCACAGCCCTGTTAGCATTTGTTGATTTCTTGATGGTATCCTTTCTTTTTGTGGTGAGATGGAATCTCAGTGTTTTAATTTGAATTTCTTGAATGATCAGTGATGTTTAATATTTTATTCAGGTATTTATTCACTATTTGTATTTCTTCATATGAGAAATGTATATTCATCTCAGATGCCCATTTTTGTATTGGATCTTTGAATTTGGGTGTCTGATTGTTGTCAATTTTTGTATGTTCTACATAGAAATCTTTTGTCTAAGGAACAGTTTGCTAAAATGTTTTCTCACTCTGTGAGTTGTCTTTTCAGTCTGTTACTGATTTCTTTGATGTACAAAAGCTTTTTAATAAAATGAGATCCCAGTTGCTGATTCTTTGAAGTACTACCCGTGCAGTTTGAGCTTCGTTTGTGAAGTCTCTGCCTACACCTTTGGCTTCAAGATTTCTTCTTATTGTCTTTTCCAGTAGATTTAGTGTTTTTACCTTAATATGTAGATCCTTGATCTATTTTGACTTTAGTTTAATGCATAGTGATAGACATGGTTCTAGTTTTAGTCTTTGGCATGCAGAGAGCCAATTTTTCTAGCACCATTTATAAAAAAGTTATCTTTCTTCAAGTGAACATATTTGGCTCTATAGTCAAAGATAAGGTGGATGGATGTGTTTGCATTTGTTCCTGCATCTTCTAATCTGTTCCACTAATTCTAATTTTGTCCCAGTGTTATGCAAATTTTGTCACAGAAGTTTTACAGTATAATTTCAAGTCAGGGATTGTTATGCTTTCCTCTAGCCTTTGTGGCCCAGAATAAAAAGCTTTTGTTATCTTAGGTCTCTTCTGCTTCTGCATGAATTTTAGAGTTCTTTCTCTAGCTCTGTGAGGTGATCAGGTGATTTTTCTGTTTGGCTCTGTTGGCGGGGTGTATTGCGCTTATTGATTTGCGTATGTTGTACCATTCCTGCATTTCTGTGATGAATCTTACTTGGTCATGGTGTATAATCATTTTGATGATTTGCAACATTCTGTTTGCTAATATTCACTGAGGATTTTTGCATCTATGTTCATTAGGGAAATTGGTCTATATTTTTGTTGTTGTAATTCAGTCTTTCTCTAGTTTTGCTATTGGGATATTAGTTACCTCCAGTAATAAATTAGAGAGTATTGCTTCTCTTTCAATGTCATTAAAGTGTTTGAGAAGTGTTGGCATTAAATCTCTAAATTTCTTGTAGAATTTTGCAATGAAACAACCAGGACATGGACTTTTCTTTGTTGTTTTTAATGACATTTTCAATCTCCTTAACTGATATTAGATTTTATGGAATTTTTACTTTTGGCAATTCATGCTTACCTAGGAATCTGTCCATTTACTTTATATTTTCCATCTTATAATAGTAAAGATTGCAGAGTAGGTATTGATCATCTTCTGAGTTTCCCCAGGATCTATATTAATTTCATCCTTTTATTCTTCAATGCATGAATTGGAATCTTTCCTTTTTTTGAGTTTGGCTAAGGGCTTACCAATTTTATTTATTCTTTCAAATAACCTACTCTTCAATTCATTAATTCTTTGTATTGCTTTCTTGGTCTCCACTGGATTAATTTCTGCTCTGACCTTTATAAGTTTGTCCCTTTAGAGTTTGTCTTGCTATTCTTTTTCCTAGAAGTTTGACGTGTAACATGCATTTTTTTTGTGCTCATTCCATTTTCCTGACATAAGAATTCACTGCTGTAAATTTCCCTCTTAGAACTGCTTTTACCGCATAAATTCCAGTATGTTGTAGCTTCATTCATCTTTAGTTACAGATATTGTTTAAAGTCTTCCTTTACTTCATCTATGACAAATTGGTGGTTTAGGAGGGAATTATTTGATTTTCATGTGTGTATGAAGTTTTTTTTGCCATTAGTTTCCAATGTCGTTGCAATATTATTAGACAATACGCATGAGATAATTTCAGTTCCTTTACATTTAGTTAATATGGGCTAGTATATGGTCCGTTGAGAGCATGACCCAAGTGCAGCTGAGAAGACTGTGTATTCTAATATTGTTGGTGGGACCACTCTGTAAACATCTATCAACTCCATTTGTTCACATATTTGATTTGGTTCTGTTATTTTTGGGTTTTTTTTTTTTTTTTTTTTTTTTTTTTTTTTTTTTTTTTTGTCCAGTTGATCTCTTTGTGACAGCGACATGTTAAAGTCTCCTGTTTCAACTGTGTTATTGCTTATTTGATTTTTCATGTCTATGTATATTTGTCTTATGCTTCCATATTTGGTGCATATATATATATGTATGCTTGTTATTGCTTCCTCTTGTTGTTTTCCTAAGAAGTATGTAGTAACCTTCTTTATCTCTTTTGAATATTCCTGATTTGAATCTCACATCATATGCAAACAGAGTAGTTATCTGTTTTTTTTCTGGTTTCCTGTTGCATGGAAGATTGTTTTCCATTATTTGAGACTATGAATTTATTTTTGAGTTATATGTGTTTCTTATATACAATGTATTGTTGGGTCTTGTTTTTTCATCTATTATGCCAGTCTGCCTCTTTTGATTGGTGAGTTGAGGTAATTTACATTGATGGTTATAACTGATATGTATTGACTTATTTTTGCCATGATATTTTCTTGATGTTGGTTCCCTAATTTTCCCATCTGTTTAATTGCTTGCCCTATCTGGTGGTTTATTTCTATTGTTTTTCTTGGAATTACGGTCATTTTTATCTCTGTCTAGTATGACTGTTTATCTCTGTCTAAAATGACTTTCAATAATAGGTTTGGTGTTCATGAATGTCTTCAGTTGTTCTTTGTCATGAAAAAAATCTTAGTTCTCCATTAATTTTTAAAGATAATTTTGCACAGCACATCAGTCTGGGATGGAAGCTGTTTTCTTTCAGCGCTCGATATTTCACTCTACACTTTTTTTTTTTTTTTTTTTTTGTCTTTTTCCTTTTTACCGGTACCGAGGATGGAACTCACGACTGCCTGCTTGCAAGGCAGGCGCTTATGCTGCTGAGCTAAATCCCCAGGCCCTCTACACTTTTCTTGACTTCAATGTTTGTGTTGAGATATCTTCTATGACTCTAGTGGATTTTCCTTTATAGGTGGTCTGTTTCTTTCTTCTAAAAGCTTTTAATATTCTATTCTTCTGCTAAATTTCTGGAATCTTGATTATTATGTCTTCTTGTAGTTTTATTTTAGTAATGGCTGTTTGGAGCCCTACATGCTTCATTTATTCATGTCAAATTCTTTATCCAGATTTGAGAAGTTTTCTGCTATTATTTCTGTGAAGATTTTTTTTTTTTTTGACATTTGCTCTGTCTTCAGCTTTCTCATTGACCCCTGTCAATCTTATGTTATTTTTCTTTGCTTTATCTGCTAGCAGTTGGGTTGATTTTTCATAGTCTATTGCTATTTTTAGGATATCTTTCTTTTCATGATCACTAGCAGCAATTCTGTCTTCCAGATCTGAAATTGTATCCTGTTACTCAATCTGTTACATGTAGTTTCAGTGGAGGTTTTTTTCTCTTGGGTTTCTATTTGGATCTGTCTTATGAATTCCATTTATTTCCTATGTTGAGCATTTTTTGTTTCCATCATTTTGCTAAGCTCATCTATTCTTTTATCTGTGTGTTCTCTAATATATTTGGTTTTAAACTTCATATCTTTTGTACCTGAAAGATTATTTTCTCTATAGCCTTTTCCTCTTGCTTTTTTTTTTTTTAATTCTGTTGTTATTATTTCAGAAAATTCCAATGTTTAACTTCAAAGTTTTTCCATCTCGTTGAGTTTTGGTCTTGCTCTAGATGGGCTGGGGATCTGTATTGCATTTTACTTTTGCATCTTGTCATTTTCTGTTTTCTCTTTTCATTTTATTTTATTTTCCATGTTCATGATTGCTAATTTCTTATGATACATAATCACTAGTTCTAAGGTTTTCCTAGGAGATGTCTGTTTCTCAGATATGTCCTCTAGATGTATGCTAATCTTTACAACTATCCCAAAAACCTAACTTCCCAATTTGAAAGGATGCAGAGTTACTATTTAGCTCATACTCAGTCCTTTGGTACAGGTCTTCGGCAATGATTATGACCCAGTACACTCACTATGTTATCATACAAAAAAAAAAAAAAAAAAAAAAGAAAGAAAACAAAGGCAAAAATCCTGATTATACCACATATGACACCCTAGCTAAAGTAGTACACTTAATAACAATTGTTTCAAATACATCTTGACTGCTGACAAACTATGGTAACCATTGACCTGGTTACCTCTGACTACAAGAGCAAACTCTAAAGTTGTATAACAAAATCAAACATAAAGCATGGACTTGTATTCAGTGATTTTCCCCTTAGTAGAACAAGGTTACTCTTCTGTACAGAGTGGAGGGGAGGTGTTAAAGAGACAGAATAAAGAGGACAGGATAGGTAAAGGACAGGAGAAAGTGATTAATGAGGTCAAATGTAGTAAAATCAAGATGAGATAAAAGGATGATAATCTGAGTTTTGGGAAACTGGAGGGCACAGCAATAAAGAATGAAATAAAATATGAAGGATCAATCAGAAAGGAAAGTTTACTCATTTGGAATTTTAAATTCAGGAATAGTTGAAGAAAGAGAGAAAGAAGATCAATAGAAGAAAATGAAAATAAAGGTAAGATACGTAAGCAGTATAAAAAAGAGGGAAGAAAGAAAAGGAGAACCAAAGAGAGAATAAAAAAAGAAAGAGGAAAAAAAGGAAACCAGAGAAAAATCCGAGAGAGACAAAAAAATCCCCAAAACAAAAATACCACAAAATGCAAAACAAAACAATATAATATACAACTAGATAGGAAAAGGATAGCCAATCAAAACAATACAAAGGAGAAAAAAAGTAGTAAAATACTACTGGTGTTTACAGTTCAGTGATAGTGTTCATGTTAGATCCCAGAAATGTCCTGAGTATGGAGTCGATCTTGGCCTCTGGATGTGGGGGCTGGGACTAGCCTTATACTGGTGGAGTTTTCAAGGGCTCAACTGCTGGTCTCTTGCCTCTGCTTCAGACACTTCCACTTTGCTGGTCTGCTGAATGCTTTGCCATCCAAAAGAGTGCACACACACATGTGTCTGGGGCCTGGCTGTCTTGGGTCTCAGTATGTCGGGCAGACTACCTTCCAAAAGTGTGTGTGAGCCCACGTGCCCGGGACCCAGTTGTCCGGACCCTCAGAGTTCTGATTGGTCAGCCCACCAAAGATGTATGTCTCACCATGTATGTTTGAATTACTATTCTCTGTTTCCTTCTCATTCAGCAAATATTGCATCTGTTGTTCTATTTCAGTTTTGGGCTGCTAAATCCATCTCTCTCAGTTACTGAGTAATGAAAGATAGGGCAAGCGCAGTCATTAAGGAAAAGGGAAGCAACAGGTGGACAGACAGAGTCACTGTAAAAAACATAAGAAGAATGGACAACCCGATACATTTCAGATAAGTGAATACATTTTTGTGAAGCACCAATCTGCTGTGGATATATAATAGCTACTGATCTTGATTATGAGAATGAACCTTTCTTCTGAAGGCCAGCATTGTACTACCTGCAACTTCTTACCATTTCCCAAAACAGTAGGACATTTTAAAGATTCCTTTATGCCTATCTTAATGTCTCAGCTGGTTAAGAATTCTACCCTGTCACGGAAACATATTTTAATATTCTTCAAAAAGTTTCCCTATGGTAAAAAGCCTTCCAAAAACTCTCCCCAAGCAGTGACAACATGCCTGTCCCCTGTGTCACCAATAGCATTTTGTTTTTACTACATTGTACTTTTCTTGACTCTTAGTAGTACTTGTATAATCTTTTTAAGCTGCTATAACAAAATATCATATACTGGATATCATACAAACAAATTTATATCTCACAACTCTGGAGTCTGGTGAGTATGAGGTGAAAACACAGGCATATTCAGTATCTGATGAAGGCCTGCTTTCTCCTGAATGGTTCCTTCTCACCATTCTGAACACAAGAAAGAAGGAAAAGGAAGTCTTTGGAGTCTCTTCTTTAAGAGCAAAAAGTCCATTCATGAGAGTTCTGCCTAAACTAACCTCCTCTCAAAAACCCCCATCTCCTAATACTGTCATTTTGGCAGATATGATTTCAGCATATGAGTTTGGCTTATGGGGAACACAAATGTACAACTCATAACATGCTCTTTATCTGTTTAAATGTGTAATAGTACCACCGTATTTGGATCTTCTTTAGTGTCAGACACTGGGTCTTTCAATTCTGTACTCCAAATATGTCTATGAATGCTATAGACAACCTCTCCTACCAGGTGATGGCTCTGAGGAAATATTAAATAAGCATGTGCTAGATCTTGAGCACACCAGTTTCTATGAGGATTAGAGAATAAATGTAGCACATGTGAAAGTTTACAAAGGTAGTCTGAAGAAAATAAGAAACATTCAAAAGCAAAATAATAGTAGCATCAACACCAGGGTACTATGACAAAATAAAAATAAAATTTCAAAAGCCAACGTAAATTTAATGAGAAGATTAGAAGATAAAACTAAGGATCTCCCTTTAAAAACAGACCAAGGGCAGAAAAGAAAAAGTGGAAAAAACTTTCAGAAGAAATAGAACTAGAGAGTTGGCATCTTGAAAAAATTTGATGAGAAGGGCCTATTAGCCAAGGAATGTGGGCAGCTTCTACAAGCTGACAAAGATGGGAAAACAGATTAGCACCTCCAGAAGCATGGCCCTGCCATTTCCTTGATTTCAGCCTTGTGAGATATACTTTGCACCTCAGACTTATCACCTAACAAATTTATATTGGTTTGAACACTAAGTTTGCGGTAATTTGTTCCAGCAGCCACAGTAATCTTTTAAAAAGACCATATTGCTTCTATCATTTATTCCCTTCCCTGATTGCTTTAGGACACTTGTTCAGGTCCTGCTTCATTTGTTTCTCATTTCTGATACCTAGGACTCTGTTTCCACAGGATATGATCTCTGCTCTGCTATGTTTAGCCATTTCTGGTCACTGCTATCACAGCTCCTGGCTGGTATCCCATGTCTTTCCCTAGGTCACAAAGTGTCACTGAGTTATGTCAGCCTCTGGTTGTCCTAGTTTATTGCCACCCTGAACCCCTGATAGACAGTAATGACAAGAACATCCTCTGAGCTTTTCTGGCCTTATCACATGATAAAGAGGGTTCTGTCTTTCCTCTTCTCTGTGGGGCCCAAATGTATACAGTTCAATTAGTAATCTTGATTGAGTTCTCCATGAAGTTTTTAAAAGCACAAAAACTGCCTTCACTTCTGTAGGTCCTCTTTTGCTATTATATTTTCTTTTTTGTTTGTTTGTTTGTTTGTTTTTTAATTAGTCAGGAAAGCAGTGCTACTGGGATCTAGATCTTGTGAAGCCACAAATAATTATTAAGGAAAGGTCTTTAATTTTATAGTTGCGTAGGATTGCAAAGACCACTGAAAACTGAGTTATTTAGTCAAATGTTTGAGGGCAAATGATGGAAAGATCCCAAAGAAGGTGCAAAGAACAAAGCAAAGTCATCAGCAGTAGGTAGACACTAAAAGTGGTGATATGAAAGATGTAGCAGAGGCAGGAAACCTGCAGGGCAAGTCAGCTCCTCTGAGTTTAGAATTTAAGTCATGTGAGAAAGTACCTGAACTGATACTAATTTACCTCAATCACATATTTTCTTCTTACCCAATTCTAGAATCAAATTACACTCAAGTCAATATGATAGGAAGCCAGGCAGGAGTTTAATGTCCACAACCACTACCTGATCTTACGACTGAGTGCTGGGAGGTAGCCTGCAAATGTAAACAAAACTTGCAACAAGGATTTTGCTAGAGGTTTGTAAAATGTTATTTTAGAACACAACTACACTGTTGAGAATAAATAACAGATTCTCCTGTATTCTATGATTTTTCCAAGGTCATTTTTTATTAAAGTGGAAATATCTGAGGCTTTATTCAGGCCTCCTATATTGATGAAAGTTCTGCCTCACCAGCAACAGACCTATAATTGTCTCTTCTTGTTCCTGAACTCAGCACTTGGCTGTTTGTTAATTAATGCTGCACCCATGAACTTAACATTTCCAAACTGTGGGCTTCCAAACAAGACCTTGGTGGATGTGGTATTGCCATTCCTGTACTTCTAATTATAATTTGATTCATTTCCCATTTGGCACATCTGTACTGAATTTCTAGTACAATAAGCTACTTTATTAGATGCTATAGAGGATGGAGTCAGTGCCTGAAGGAATCAAGAGCTGGCAGCTCAGATAACCTCTAGGATGAATGTAGACTATGTGGCCACCACTTTGGGTTAACAATACAAATCCCAAATTATTTCTCTTTACTCTTTACTTCTATTTTTGCTATCAATAAAAGTTTTTTTTTCTTAATCATTTTAGTTGCAAAATAGATTTAAGAAACAAAGAAATGACATTTCTATGCAAACAAGCCATCCTAAGTGACAAACCATGGTAAGTAACTTAAGACTGACCACTTCCGGTGGACCCATAGTATCGGTCCAACAAAACCTACATGATAGCTGGGATCACTACTCTACAAAAATGAGAAAATCTGGATGCTGAGTTAATGAGTCGTCAAAGACACATCTTTGTATGAAACAGACCAGATAGCATCGTGTAATTTGACCTAAAGTCTCATATATTATCTCACTTGTGTATGATACAACTTTATTTCAGAATCATGCAGATGAGTTTCCTTTGGCAGATGAGCTGCAATAGTAGCAACTGGGTGCTAGGTTAGGAGAGAAGGTTGGGGAAAAGTCAAGGCTTGAGGGAAGTCTACTGAGATCAAAGGGAAACTTCTGAGGAGAGCAGCCACAAGTTCACAGCGTGCAACCCCAAAGAGCGGACAGTACCAGGCATGGGTGTCACTACCTGTCTAGGATAACTAGTTGATCTAGTGTGCTCTACCTTAATCATTAGATCAGAAGCAGAAATCCAGACAATACTCAGTTGTCCACTCTATGTTAAGTGCATGTACCGTTGTTTAGTAGCTTTTAAATATTCATACAATATTCTCCTCAATGCCTGTAAGATTCTTTTGGACAAAAAAAGCATCTTGCTCTTGGGCACTGGTATTGCCTTTGACATACTACAGGACTAGTAGATTTTGTTGTTTTGAATTTTAAAGAGAATGGAAATTTGACTATCATCAAACAAACAAATCTTTCACAAAATAGGACCAGTGTCCTTCTAGAATGCAAATCTCATCCACTTTACTAAGATGAGAAATCTTACAGTCATTGGTGTGTTAAGTTCAGTCTTCCATTTGTCCTATTTGAACATCAGTGGATGCAATTTCACATTTTCTTTTTCTTTCCCCACCCCAGAATTAAATCACATGCTAGTCTTTTGGATAAAGTGCTCATCTACTGCAGTTAAAATATCACTTCTGGGGAAGCCATGATCTCAGAAACTTAGGTATTTCACTTTTTCTGAGGCAGTGCATATTCCGTCTCCCTTACTTTGGACGTTGACTGAACCATATATTATTTCTGCTGATATCCTTGTCTTTTTACTCTTGGCTCCTTTCTCATCCTCAAGCTAGAGCTGCAAATTGCATAGGTGTTCTAACTGAACCATTTCCTCTAACCTAGACATTTCCATGAGCTTCAGATACCCAGAAGAACTCAGTTCCTCTTCACCAGTCAAATTGATGTATACCATTTGCAGGAACTATTTCTTATCATCGGTAATTTTAAAGCAATACACCTCCTCCGGCTCTTAAATATGTCATTCTAAGTGCTAATATTTCTCTTTCACCCATCTCCATCATTATCCATGCATTAGACCTGCCCCAGGGCTGCTGGGCATCTGCTGCTTACCAGTGGGCTCTTCCTCTTCCCCAGTGTTCTGGTGAAGCCCACTAACTGAGCAATGAATTACTAGAAACAAAAGAGTCCACCAAGAATACAATCTAAAATATTTCAGTTTCCAGGTTAGCAAAAATGAGTACTAAATTAATTGAAGATTTGCTCAGCAAATTACTAACCTCATAATTAATAATAAAAATAAAATTAAATAACTTCTATAGGAATTAAAAATGCACTGCTTAGCACGAAAGAATGATTTTGTTTTGTAAAGGTTATTTGCTAAACTCTTTTGGAGATCAGATGGACAAGATGTTTTATATAATTCTGGTGATATTTTGACAAATACAGCATCTGCAAACCAAGGTCCTAGACTTTTGGGGGAGATAATCATATGACATGATAAAAACAGCAGATACTATGCAATAGTAATTCTGCTTACTGATAGAAGTCCCTTGGTGCACCATAATTGTTTGAAAAATGAAAAAAGCATTCTCTGGAAACAAATCTTACCATAATTGAGACTTTAAGAGTCTGAATAGTTGCTGTCTCTTAAAAGATGAAATTGAGAGAAAGATAAAAAAATTGTTAATTCTGTTATCCTCTGCCTTGTATGTATTATTAGCACACTCTGGAAAATCTGTAATGACTGGTTCTTCAGAATTTATTACATCTAGTGAATTCGACGGGTCATGCCCCACATAATTCTGATGCATTTCTTGTTTAAGGCACTATAATAGACTGGACAGACATTTCCTGATGATTTTTGATCAACTGGGAAAGCTTAAGTCTTAAAGTAAAGCTGTGAAAATATGTGGTTAATGTTTAAAGAAAAGGTAGTTAAATTATTTTTTCACAACTTGATCAACCAAAACTTGAAAAGGCACATAGTGTTGATTAACAAGCTGCATTTACAGTTTTGATTCTTTTCCTTGTCACTAAAAGCCACCCACAAATAGACAAGAAGAAGCACATGTCCTGAGTGTGATAATTCTTTTGCATTACGTATTTGGAATACACATTAATTGAGGATATTTTCTAAGAACTATTTCCAGTTAGCACTGGAATTGGTATCATCATTTATAGGTAGAGAGCTTTGTGGGGTAAACATCACAAAGTGTTTACAAAGATCTTTCTGTAATCGATGTAGGTTTAGCTGAATTCTATCTACAGATGGTGAAATGGGCAAGATGAGAATTTTGACTATAAAATGTCTTGGATTTACCAATTCAAATTGTAACACTTGAAATTTTCACAGAAATTACCCTATAGTATGTTTTTAACCTATATCAAATACAGGCTTTATATCAACTTTTCCCAGAATAATATCAATATTTTCAAGACACATTCTTAAGTTCTTATGAATGGCTAATTCTTTCCTTGCACTACCATCTTATGGCTAAACTATGAGACCAAACTCCTAAAAGAAGTTAGGAATATAAAACAAATGGTACAAGTTGAGTTGTATTCAGACAGGAAGGGAAAATAAAAGCAAAGCTATCCCTTCCTTCAGAGGAATAGTGAAAAAAGAAGAAAGGTGGAAGTGGGCCAAATGGGTTCTTTTTTCCAGCTATACTATCAGACACCACATGCAGAGGTCTTTGGAACTTGGAAGTATTTGTGGGGCAGCTACAGATACTGGAGAGGACAGATGTTTGGGGGGATGCAGGCTCTCAGAAAAGCTTATGAACATCATGTGATTTACTCATAGATTCACAGTTGGCTGTATAAGGTGAGTTAGAATGTAGATCAGTGTGAATGCACAATCCATGGTCTTCCCATGATCATTCATGATTTTCTCACCCACTGAACTTAGAAGTTTATAGTGCTTGTATGTGAAGAAAGGTAAATATATTTTTCCTTTCTTTTTTTCCTTTTTTTTTGTACTGGGGAATAGAACTCATGATCTTGCATTTGCCAGGAAGGTACTTTTATCACTGAGTTGAATGATGATTATACAAGTGTCTTTTGTCACCAGGGACTCTTCTTGCAACCCATAGAGAAATAAGAAGGAAGCAAAATTGCCTTCTAATATGTTTGTAAGTCAAAGTAACATAACAGGGTGGGGGAAGGTTGCAGTCAATCCTTCAAGAGGCAACAAGGTAGAAGGCTGATTGTCACATCTTTGGAGCTATTGTTGGAGAAATGAGGAAACAGAAAAATCTTCCCTGCCAAATACCATGAGGACACACATGAGCAATTCAATGCAACCAATAATATTTAAGCCCTACAATACATGGCTTAACCTGAGAAGATGATCTATAGACCATAACAGTAAACAGGATATAATACAAGACAATACATTGAAATGTATTTTTCCCTTTGTTTAAAGCAGCTTCTTTTTAGCTCTAATCTTTATAAAACTAGAGGCAAACTCTTACCTGTGTGAAGGAGATATGGCACAGCACTCTCGAGCAGGCTTGAACAACTTAATAAATTCTCAGCCCTTTCACCTTGTCACAGTCTCACTCTGCACTGCAATATCCGGGGCCTCTATCACATACTATGCTTCTATTATTTTCTTTATATCCTTATCCAGTTTATCCTTATTTGCCAGCCCTCATGTAACCCACAGAAGCAGAATTCTCCTTGGACTCTTCAGCTGAAATTGAAAAACAGGAACTTGGGCAGGGTCCCGTTGGACACATTTCAGTGTACTCATTTCCCACCCAGCTAAGTCAGAGAGGCGAATTTGTTTCTACCGATGGCCTGAAGACAAAGATACCTCAGGGTTATTAAAAAGGCATAATTTGAAAGTTCATTAAAGGCAGTTGTAGAAGGTCAACAAAGGCAATGGAATTTTATTGCTTTTAGGAAACAAAAATTAACATTTTAGACTAGTAAACCTTGATTTCTGGGAAAAAATTGAGTTTTCATTTTTATCCTTTAATTAAGTGCAAAAAATAGGTTTAATTTTAAAAAACTCAGAGAACAGGACAATCTTGTGGTTTCTGTGGTATTGGAAATTACTAGACCTGAGCAATAATTGTGCTGATGGTAGTTCCTGAGGTCTCCAGGGACTTCCTTGCTGAAGAGATAAATGTATCTAAACTATGGCTTTGCCATGTGTTCAAAGTCTACACCGGGTTTCCTGAATAGTAAAGGGGAGCTGTTGTTGTCTTTTTCTGGGGCCTTCCTCCAGATCTCTTGCATTTCATTCCTACCAAGACAGAAGACTTGGAGCATACACAAGGGTGTTTTCATGGCACACCCAGTTATCATTCACAAACCTGCTGACTGGATGTGAAGGCTTCAAGACCTCTGACATGTTCAAGGTAAAGTAAACCCTTTCCCACTCTACGCATCTGTCTTAAGCTGACTTGTGCTGGCTCTTGCTTTGCTCTGTAATCTTAAAACAGAAGTTCTATGTGACTTCACACTCCTGTCTCTTTATACAGCCACACTGCCATATACTGCAACAGCAAGCAGAAACACCAAAATGACACCCAGGATTTAAAGGCAGCTTTATTTTATGTCGATGGGCACTGACGGGGATCATTCCTAAAGTATCAGGCCTCGAAGGTGCAGGGAGGGAGATTTTGTGGGGGCTGAAAGCAAGAAGTAGAGTACTTGGCTATTTTTTATTGTTTTTTACAATATGAAGCACAGCGACCAATCATTTCTACAAGACAGTAGTAATAGACAAACAGGAACTGTTTGTTGCCTGGGCGACTAATGGGGGAATTTTCTGTGCTAGCACTCCCTGAGTTATGTAACTCCACAGACAATAGAAACTATAAAACCTTGGGAAAAGAACACAATAGCATGAATTTGAGAACATTCTGGAAAAACTAAGGAAAGGTGAATTTTTTTCCCTTCCATGTTTAGGAGGATAAGGCCTGTAAGAGAGGATATTTGTTGTCTAAATCCCTTTCCTTTCCCCCTGCCCCAGTCCAAGGAACACTGTACACATGTCCCAATCCCTCTTTTAGGTGGTGCATCTGGCCAGCGGAACATGAGCAGAAACAGTTACCGCCCTTGGCCCTTTAGTTTCCTGTGCACTATTTTCTTTCTGTTTCCTTGTTGCTAGGTATTGAATCAGAGAGACTCTGGAACCTCTCCACAGGGAAGATAACAGATCCTCTCCTCTTTCAGCTCTTCTTTTAGCCTAGATCTAAGCAGACTGTGTAGGCTATTGTTATGGATGGTATTCTTTCTATCTCTGTCTCAGTCTCTGTCTCTGTCTCTCTCTCTTTCTGTCTCCCTTTCTTCTCCCCCCTCTCCTTTTCCTCCCTTCCTCTCTCCCTCCCTCCACTTCACAACTACTTAAGAGGACACTGTGAGAAATAAATATATATGCCGGGAAAAAAGCCCTCACCAGAAACTGACTCTAATGGTACTTTGGTCTTGGACCTCTGACTTCCAGAACCGTGAGACAATAAATTCCTGGTGTTTATTCCACACAGTCTGTGGTACCACATTATGACAACCAGGATTCATAAATGCAACCATAGACACCACTCTTGTCCCACATCTAAAGATTGAATCATATATGTTGAAAAAGAATTATTTAAGCCACCAAGATTTCATACTTTATCTCTTACAACAGCTAATGTTTACATTTCTAATACAAAGTCCAAGCATATCTAATCAAATGTGTGATAGCCCTTTTCTCAAGGTGTACAAGCTGGATTTTTATACGCAAATCTTACCTTAGTGGTAAAAGTCCCTTTTTTGAATGATATTAAAAAAAAAAAAACAGCATGTATTTAAACCAATTAATTGTTTCAAATGTTTAATGAATATTGGCTTGTTTCACCCTTATAGAAGTCAGTGAGGTAGAATTAATGTGTGTTTCACAAATGAGAACACTGAGCGAAGGAGAGGTTCTGTGGCCTACCCAAGGTTGAATAGATATGGAACAGTAGGTCAGGGTTAGAAAACAGTCTTTCCAATTCCAGAGTCCATGCTCTCAAACAATACCCACAGCAACTCACTTATCTTTGTAGGCTACGTTTTATTTATTTTAACCATCCTACATTAAAACCATGGTTTTACACAATCTGGGGATGAGTTAAGAATATTACAAAAACTGGAAAATGTTATTCAGAAGACAATTGTACTTTATTTAACTCTAACTCCAAAAATGATCAGACCTCAAGGAATCTCAGTCATTCATTGCCTACACTGTGCTCTGTGGATTTGTGACAAGAGGAAAGTGGCCTAGAGTCTCAGAGCATTCTCTCTATGTACTAACAACTATTCAATTTGGTGACACAACTTAGAAAATCTAGAATAGAATCTTGAATTTTATGCATAAGAGACCATAAAAAAATTCTTATTGAAAAGTTTATTTTATATTTTTAATCCCAAATTGATAAAACTTGTCCAAACATATTTCTTTTGAAATAATCTAATCCCTTTACTCCATATCTTTTCCCACCTAAGGTTTATGTGACTTACTTTATATTATTTTGCCTTTCAATGTAGTAGTCAATCTTTTGTAACAACATTTTAATATGCTTTAGTTCTCAACAGTCTTATTCTCTAGGCTCAATTTCTAGATTGAAAGTGATAAAAAATCTACTTCCCAAGATTATTTAAAGGACAATTAGCATTGTTTGAGAACACATCGTTCTAATGTTTAAAATGATGTTAAGAAAAGATACCCATCAAAGTTTCCAGAAGTTTTATTGTAACTTGTAGTTTTTTTGTTCAACAGAGGCAAATAATTTGGGGAAAATATAACCCACCACTTATATATAGCTTTGCAAGATATTATCCAACTTTGTACATACCCTAAAATATTTTAGTAGAGAATGACTTTATTAAATTTTCTATAGATACCTAGCTCCTCAACTATTCTTTGGATTTGTCTTTTCATTTAATTGTGCCCTCATTAATTAATGATTTGAACAAAATTCATGACATATATTAATCTTAAATGTACATAAGCATCCTAATTTTAACCTTTTTGAAATAATACTTTAACACCAGGAAGCAAAGTCATAGTCAAAATATTAACACTTACCATAAGAATGATTATATTAGTTAAGAGTTGAGTCAAAAAGTTAGTTGTTCTAGAAAATTCAAATAAAATAGGTTTAAAAAAACAGGTTTAATGCAATGGTGGAGAAGCTGATTGGAAGATGGAAGAAACTGCATTCAAGGAAGCCACAGTGGACAACTTTGGCCTTTACCATGAATTGAGTATTCTCTGCTTATTGTCCACAATTTTGAACTTCAACTGCCATCGTCTGCAATAATGAGGGGAGCAGTTTTCCAAAGAAGCATCTCTGACCCTCACATTTGACTCAGTTCTTCTTATAATCACTTTTAGAAAATGATACACAAGACAAGATTAAATAACCTCTAAACAGTTTTCACAAGGCTGAGAAATCCCAAAGACAATGTTTTCCAATCTGATTTGGCAGATAAACACTGAATCGGAAGCCAAGGAATATGAGTTACCAATTCCAGCTCACCCTATGCATCTGAATAATAACTTAGGGCAGTCACTTCACCAGGATGGAATGGTTTTATCTTCAATAAAACAAGAAAAACCATGACATGACTCAGAGAGTCACCCTAAGACTAATATGTGAAAATATTTTAAAGTATGTGGAAATACCATTCACATGTAGATCCTTACATCTGTGTAAAATCCTAATACATTCTCAGCTTTGTCTGAAGGGGGTTCCAGCCTAATCCAGGTTGGATTAGGAACCAAGAAAAATGAAAAATCAAAGAGCAGAGCGGGAGTACTTAGAGTCCACATAACTTTCTTCAGAAACAGTCTAGAAAAGTTAGAGCTATCTGTCAAATATTTGTAAATAAAAATCATATTTTGAATGAAGTGAGTAGAGTGATGAAAGAGTATCTAATAACAGATTACTAATAACAGACTACTAACAGGGAAAAATAGAGAAAAGATAAGAATTAGAAGAATTAAAGGAAAATATATGTATTTGAGAAAAAGTAAAATAAATATAATACTCAGATGCAGGATAATAAAATTTCAACCTAATATAGTTTGCAACAATAAACATAAAGTAAGTGTTTATGTATATCAATGATTATAAAGTGAATGAAGTTTGGGAGGGAGGGAGTTGCCTATTGAAAACCCTTGCAAATTTAATATATTTTGCATTTTCTAAATATGAGTATCATAAACATGGTTAAAACCACCTGAGAAAATAGAGCTTAAGGTATTTGACCTTTGACATAATGGATTATGTATCCTTCGATAAATCCCATAACTACTTGCGCCTCAAATTACTCACCTGTAGAATGAGGATGTGATAAAATGGTTTATGTATAAGACACATGTAAGTGCTTATGGATAATACAAACTTATATTCAATTATTTCAAGATTTTTAGTTATGTTATAAATATGATAAAACAAATGAAGTAAAGCATTTTACTTTCATGATAACTAGTACATTCTAGTATCACCTGTCTTAGAGTAGTACTGTTGGTAGTTTCTGAAGTCTAGATTATTTTTCTTGAAAAATAACAGTACTGATCAGAAATTTTTGGTGTATTTATCTTTTTAATAAATGAGAATGAGATGATTAAGGATGGAAAAGAGGGGTAGTTGCTTTTAAGTTTAACTGTAATCAACAGCCACTTCCTTAGAATGACTACATTTCCAAAATATTACTGGTATTTCTGGAAGATATAAAAAAATGGCACATGTAAGTCAACCCAAAAGCCTCACCTCTAGTATATCATTGGCCCAAGAAAAGGTAAGACTCAAAATTCAAAATAAGATTTTGTTTGAGTGCATGTCAGTTTGGCATCATCATAAAGTAAAAATCCACAAATCAAATCATTGTAAGTCACAGACTATCTCTAGTCAAATTTATGAAAACAAATAAAATGGTGATTTTTCAGTGGTTGGGGGTAAGAAAGAAATGTGGAGTTTATTGGGCATAGAAGTTCCAGATATTGTGCAATAATGTGAATATATTTAATACCACTGAACTGTATGCTTATAGGTAGTTAAGCTGTTAAACTTCACATCAAATAAAAAATATACATTTTTATCATTTTAAAATTAATTTTTACAAATAGCAGAATTTTACTTCTAACCATAACTTCTCACTACTAATCTTGAGGGAGCATTATGTTTTGGATATTATATGTCTCCAAAGGGATAACTATGTTAAAGTCTTAGTTGTTGATTGGCTTTTGAGAGGTGATTTGACCATCAGTAACAGAGTGATCCATTGAAAAGATCATAATTCTATGGAATTACTGAAAAGTGATGCAAATTTAAGAGGTATGGTGTAGTTGAAGGGAGTAGATCTTCAAGACATGACCTTGGGATTTACATCTAGTTCCTGACCACGTCCTCTCTGGTTCTTTCTTCCTTCTCTATCTCCCGCCTGCCATGAGACGAGATTTGCTATATCACCCTTTTTCACTATGATATTTTGCTTCAGTTCAGACCAACAACAGTGGAAAAGCCACTCATGGATTGAAATCTTTTAAACTATGAGCCAAAATAAGTCTTTCCTCCTTTATTTTTCTTTTATCAAGTATTTGGTCACCGTAATGAAAGTAATGACTATAATGACAAATCTGGCAGGGATTATTGTGAAAATTTATGTGATGTACATTGTTAGTTTTTATCTCATTATAGATTTATTTTCTCACTGAAAGGGAAGAAAATAAAAGAGGTTGGAAGAGTATCTTGTTAAGTCACTTCCAGGGGATAAACTACAAAAGGATCCAAAAAACCTTGACTTTGACAAGATCTATAAAAACTTCCCATGACCTCACAGACAGCCTGATGCTGAAAAGGGGCAAAGGGAGATTAAGAAAAAGCTACAAGCACATATTAAAAAGAAAATTAGGACCGACTCGCGACTGACTTGCCTGATGGAGTGGCAGCAACAACCCAACGTGGTCTACCTCTTTTTTATATATGGTAAAAAGGGGAAGTGCTTAGTGGAGTTAAAAGTGCAAGGCCTCAATGTTTTCCTGAAAACACTAAAAGTGAAACAACCTCAAAGCTATTTGAGTTGCAGTTAACAAGGAAGAACATTAAGGCCAGACACCTGTTGAACTGGACTTGTTCCAGTCTCAGCAACTTGTTTACATGGCTCACCTCTGGAGCTCCATGTTCTTGGGGCTGGCCTTGCACTGGCCTTGAATGTGTGGTCAGTCTCCACCTCAGCAATTCTCCACATCTTCCCATTTTCTATTTCTTAGTGTTAAGTGGTAGGTGATCAGTTGAAGTTGGAGGAACTGTTTGGCAGGCTCTGTAGAACTTTTATCTTGAAGGAGACTTTTCTTTTTCACTCTTTTCCAGGCATCCATGGTGAAGTTTCTTTCTGTAAAGGTTTTTCATCTTGAACCCTTTCTACTACAAGTGGACTTATTCATTTAGGGTAAAAATTCTCAGTCCAAAGGTTTCAGGTCCCTATATTTAGCAACTTAACCCTATATAGCTCGTTGCCCATAACAATGGTCAGTTACCAGTGTAGATGGAAATTGTTAGAAAATGTGATTTAATAGAGTTTCTTTTAATAGTTATCTTAGTACTCTGGCATTGCTTTATACATCTTGTGGTTACACTTTTCTGCTGAATGGTCAAGATAAAGTTAAAGTGAGATCTATATTAACTAAAATGTAATCTTTTTTTATCTCTCAATGTCAGTTAAGTCTCAGGATTTTCCTTGAACCATGTACAGTGCCTCTCAGTTCTTCTGTCAGTGTCAGCTGTCTAGATGAGTCACAGCCATTGTTTGACAAAATTGCTTTCCATGAAAGCTTGTGAGACTTTTCCCTCCTGGTGGCTTTCCCTAGGCACACTATAAAGTGTTGATCTCTTGCTTCTGGGTTCAACAAACTTCTTGGTCAGGAGATCATGTTACTCACCAGAGTTGTAGGATGTTGCAAAAAAGTTCCCTTATGCTCTGGGTTTTCATTGACCTTGGAGGGGCTAGTCCAAGATATTGGCTGCCATTTTAGCCCATCTATCTTTCTAGTTTTTGGTCTCTAAGCCTCAGCTGTTGAACACCTATAATAGATGGGTAATGACATTACATTGTAATGGGAGCAAAGAGCTTAATTATTATAGTTGTAATACGAGTATTATAGTTTTAATACAAAGTATAGCCAGAGAACTGTTATTTCTTACCAACTGATGTTCTAATAGTTGAATCCCTATAGAATGTTAACAGGAAACAATTATATAGTTCCACAGAGAAAATTTGAGACTGATAGCCATAAATAAGCTTTTAGCATGAAAATCATGATGACATTTTTGTAATACACTTAAATCTCCATTTTGGTAACCTTGGTAGCTTTTTTAGTCAGTCATCTCTATCTAGTACATAAGAAGCTATCATCTAATCTGCTGACCTTTAAGGGGATGTCACTGAAGTGTGACATTTTTCCAGATTGCTTAATATCCAAACATTTCTAAGTATAGCGGCACATGCAAAGCATACATATCACGTAAGTTTTTGTTAAACTATTATTATTGAGTAGTGATCTCATGTTGGCTTGTCAGGAACTTCCATTCACAAGTATCTGAAGTGTAAGAGAAAATCAGATGTGTAAAGCTATAAGAAAATGTTTATCACCATGAACAATCGCAGTTTCATACTTCAAAAGACTGAAAAGCATAAATACATTTAATATACTATGAGATTAGCAATAATGAACTGCCATAACCATAGGAAAACATTTGTTTCTTAATATAGTCTTGTACCAACAGCATTTTTAATGAGAAGAACGTATTGTCTTATTTCCAGAAAACTTAACCTTTGACAATTACCAATGCAAACATATCCCAATAATATATTTTGAGCAACATTTTTGGTGTGTCTCCTATAGGAGTATAGAGATTATTGGGGCCTCCTATTAATCAACAAGAACTAGAGAAATTTCTGGCAACTGATTTCTTATTCATCAATTGAAGTCCTGTCCAATAGTTTCTCCCCAGCCCAAGGGATTTTTAATTATCTTAGCAAATTTTTTGATGACTTACCAGATGATAACACTTAATACATTATTTTTGAACAATGAGAGATTCTAGTCATAATACATAAATAGACACATGCATTACATTTATAAAACCAAACTTAGCATCATTTTGATCAGGTGGAAACTTTGGTGAAAGCGTATCAGATAAATACCAAAATACAAAACAAAAAAAAAAGTGAAACTCAAAACAGCTATTTATAGATTGGAAACTCAGAAAAACAAACAAACAAACATACATACGTAGGACAAGTCTGTTTATAATATCAGCGTGCACTCAAATATATTTTTGACCAAACTGTATTATAATAACCCTTACAACTTAGAAGTTTGTAATTATAAATAGACTAGTCAGAATTACTCATAGATTGATTAGCAGATATCTCTTTTAAGAAGAATTTGAAAGTAATAAAAGCTCCTATCTATAACTGTTTTTGTATTTGATTTTGCATTTAAGAATTGTGGCAACTTCTGTGTCCTTTACTTTCCTGTAGCTTTCAGCTCAGTTATCTCCACACACTCTGTCACGTACTCGGACCTTTCCATCTAGTAGCATTCTCTATAAGAATTAATATAATTTAGGTTAATATTATCACTTATATAGAATCCTTTTGGTTGTGCCTGATTTATCTTTTGTAGGAACAACACCTTGCCCCCTTGCCCCTGGGTTGCTATGACTATGCCCAAACATTTCTCTACCAACTGAAAACTGCAGCTATTTAATGTAAGAGTGGGTACATGCCGGAGAAAGAGTAAGTGCCAGTGTTCTGCACTGACTGAGGCTATAAATGGTAACCTGTGGCTATCCAATTGGCTCTTGGACAAAGGTGCAGTTGCCACTGGGTGTCCCAAGCAAGGACATTCAGCCCATGCTTCCCCAGCCCATGCTTCAGCTGACACAACACAAAACAGGTATTTCAGTTTCTTCCACCTTCCTTATCTGGGTCAGGCTACAGGCTCAGAGGCGTAGCTCCTTGATTCCCACCTCCTGCTGCTGACTTTCACCCAGAGGCCCCATTCCCTCCCTCACCTGGGGATCTGTGAGAAGTGGTGAGAGGAGTGGAAAGTAATGATTTATTCCTGTAAAATAATGCTTTAAAAGTCTATAGAGGTCTAGATATATTTGTGCTAGTTTTCTTTTTCTATAACCTTGCTCTTAGTTGCATTCCTACCTTTTCCCAAGCAGGTAAATTTACAGTTGCTTCTTCTGGAAACAAATAAATAAAATTAAAAAATTTAGCAAGTTATGCGATGTTAATAGGTGTCCCTTTACCCTTAAAGCTTTAAGCATTTTAATATACAAAGAATGAGAACTAGGTCCTGAATTCTCCATTGTTTTACACCCGTGAGTACTCAGTGCATCCATACCTTCGTCCTCCTGTGTTGCATGTACACCTGGAGCATCTCCTCATCTTGAGTACCTCCATGTTCAGGGTTCATGTTTCAGCTTCACTTGACACGACCCACACAGCAAGGAAAGTCCTGAGAGGTGGCAAAGGGACATTGAGAAAAAACTATAGACACATACTAAAAGGAAAGCTGGGACCGGATGGGATCTGACCTGACTCATGGTCAGAGGGGCAACAGCAACCCAGCAAAAGGTCTACCTCTTTATTTATACATGCTAAAAAGGGGTAAATGCATGATGGAGTCAACAGTACAAGGTCTCGGTGTTTTCCTGAGA
Organism: Cavia porcellus; assembly: GCF_034190915.1. Taxonomy (NCBI): domain Eukaryota; kingdom Metazoa; phylum Chordata; class Mammalia; order Rodentia; family Caviidae; genus Cavia; species Cavia porcellus. The sequence goes on along the minus strand of NW_026947495.1, from coordinate 28,511,991 downwards.
ACACTAAAAGTGAAACATCCTCAAAACTATCTGTGTTGCAGTTAAGAAGGAATAACATCAAGGCCAGGCATCTGCTGAACTGGCCTTGTTCTAATCTCAACTTGTTCACACAGCTTGCCTCTGGAGCTCCATGTTCCAGCCCTGAATGTGTGATCGATCTCCACCTCAGCTGTTCCTAAAACTATGCTATGGACAATTATGCTGCCTTTTCTTCTCACTTGGTCCAGTCTCCCATGCCCTTTGGGGTGGGGGGAGATAGAAAACATAGAGAAATACTTCCAATTATTCTATTATACTATCTAAAATTAGTAAAAGAATTATTATATTTCAGTCTGAAAATATTCTATTTGACCTTGGATTATAAAAGATTGTTTACCTGTACAATATCTGGCAAAAATGCACTTTGTAATTTTGTTTTCAATAGATAGGCAGTGTTTGCCCATCTGGAGCTCAAGCAAACAGGTTTAAGCATATTGTGAGAGAAGAAATACAACACCCATCTCTGACACAGGACAAGGACTGGTTTAGTACCAGATTCTGCCATTCGCTAGCTTTTTGGTGCTAATTCAGATAACTTCTCTGATCTTCATTATTTTCCTAAGTTAAGTTATGATATTAAAAACAACGTCTGTAAAATGAAATGTAGGTCAAAAGGATAGTCCTACATGTTTTATTGAGTTAAATATTCCCTGGATTCCAATTAATGTTGCTGATGATTTTATCTCTAGGGCTTCCAGGAGCAATCTAGAGACAGAAATTCTCAAGAATATAAGAATATTTTCCCAGGATGGTAAATCAAAAACTGATCTTCCTTTTTTTTTTTTTTTTTTTTTTTTTTTTTTTTTTTTTTTTTGTCTTTTTGAGACAGGGTCTCTATGCAGTTCAAGGTGGTCTTGAACTCTCTTTGTAGCCCAGGCTGGTCTCGAACTTGCAGTGATCCTCCTGCCTCAGCCTCCTGAGAACTGGGATTACAGGCGTGAGCCACCATGCCAGGCAAAAGTGATCTTCTAAAGGAAAGCTTCAGAATGTTTCCCCCCATAGCCTATAGCTTGATAGAGTGATGAGATAAAATCTTGCAAACTTTAGGGTTTTTAATTGATTCTATTATACTATTTAGGCCCTAACAGAAGAGTCTAGTGATATGTATTTTAGGAATTACTTCAATTTTTTAAATTAATTTATTTAAATTAGCATTTATTTCATTGCAAACATCTTGAATATGAAAATGACAATGTGTTAACCTTCTACTAATCAGAATATCCTCAAGACTACCTGTGTTGTAGTTAACAAGGAAGGATGCAGTCAGATAATTGCTGATAAGGTAGAGTTCAAAGGAATCTCACATATTCTGTCCCTTACTAAGTTTAAATACAATTAGAGTGTGGTACATAAAACTTGCTTATGTAAACTACATACAGTTTTCTATAGCTACAAGTGCTGATTTTTCACTGATAAGAGTTTTTCAATGAGGTGCTATCTTTGTGGAAACTATCTTTGCGGATTCTAACTTCCTACTTAACACAGTATCTTGCACTATGTCAACATAAAATCCCCATATTCATTGTCTAGAGGTGATAAAAGAAAATACCACAAAATGGGTAGCTTAAATCACAGAAAATTATTCTCTCACAGATGTAGAGGTTAGAAGCGAAATCAAGTTTTGTAGGGATGGATTACCTCGAAAGGTTCTAATGGATCTGTGGCTTTTTGTAGGGTCTGTCAGTTCCCTACATTTCTTTGTTTATTGCAACACCACTCTGTTTTCTTCTGCTTTTCTCTCAAAATCACTTTATTCTTCATGTTGCTGTGGCTTTCACTCTTCTAATAAAGACAACAGTTATGGGATCATGGGTGTACCCTAAGGCCAGAATGTTTTCATTTCAAGGTCCATTTTTATCCCAATATATCTGTAAAGATTCTACCTTTAAATGAATTTACATTCTGATTTTCCAGGTTGCTTAGGTCTGAACGTTTGTGTCTCCTTTAAATTGGTATGCTGGAGTCCAATCCCAAATATGATAGTATTAAGGTATGAGGCTCAAATTACAATGTTCTGAGCATGTGAATGGGAGCTGTGGCCTTAAAAAAGAGGCACAAGGGAGCTTGGTTACCTTTCTTTTTTTTTTTTTTTTTTTTTTTTGTCTTTTTCTTTTTTTATCGGTACCGGGGATCGAACTCATGACCACCTGCTTGCAAGGCAGGTGCTTATGCCGCTGAGCTAAATCCCCAGCCCCTTGGTTACCTTTCTTGCCATGTGAAGACAGAGCAAAAAGGAACAATCTATGAAGCTTAGAGCAAGCCCCTACAAGACACCAGTTCTGGTAGCACTTTGATCTGGGACTTCTCAGCCTTTAGATCTGTGAATAATAAATTCCTGTCATTTATTAATTACATTCTATGATACTTTTTGTTGCAATTTAAAAGGGCTGAGACACAGATGTTCATAAATTCTGAGGCAAATTAGTCAAAATTATAATCCTCCTTTTCACTAATTTCTATTTAATTAATAACCCCTACATCTCACTTAGTTATAAGAACATCTATGGTAAATAGATGAGATTCTTATTAGAGAGGTCACTAGCTGCCAACAAGAAGCATGGGTCCAGAGTACAGAGCAATAGATCTCCTACCTCATCCTCATGTTAAAGGACAGAGAAAATAAAAAAATATACAAGACATAGAGACATAAAATAATACATTGTTGGTTTTGTTTTCATAGGCCTTGCATGTATTGTAATATTTTATTTTTAGTTTTCTTCATATTGTATTTTTAAATTTTAGTATCATTGAATATTTTATTACCTTCAGTTTACCACTATTATTTTTTACACCAATTGTTTTTCTGTGTATCTGTGGTACTGAAGCCCTTTTCCCATCTACCTCATGGTTTGGGAAATTTATATTTGTAATCTCACGGAAACATTATTTGAATCCCAGTGAGTTAATTCCAATGCATCACCTTCAGTGTAAACCATGGTGAGAATAAAAACACTAAGATATATTTGTAACTGAGAGGCCAAGGGGGCCTGAGTGTGGTCCAGGTGAGGATTCAAGCAACGAAAGCAAGACCCAGGGCCTCACTCAGAATTTAGTAATTCACAAAGAAGGGAGTGGCTCAAGGATGAGTGATGCTGAGAATGATGTGAATTACATGATTCTGTGAGCTAGGCTTATGTAGGAGACCAGAAAGCACCTCTGCAATATGCAGAAATAGGGATATGCAGAAAGACCAATCTGCATAACTCAATTAGGGTAGGATTTAAATGTTTAGGAGGTCATTGCTTCAGGTTCTGATACACAAACTTTTGTGTCCTGGAAGTCATAGCTTACACCCAGTTGACTTTCCTGGAGCTATGTGGCTCTGCCATCCCACTGGGCAGTCCTTTCTAGAGAAACAAGAGGCAAGGAAACAGGAAACTGTTAGGTAGCTTTTAAAAATTACACATCAATACCACCACTGGCCCTATTTACATTGCTTAGAGCCAATTGAAGGGAGAAGGAGATAGCTTAGCCAACTCTCTACATATCAGTACATGGGAAGAGGAATAGCTTTAACTTCCCTTACAGAGGTAATGGATCTTTATTCAAAAGTGCCATCCAAGTGGTCTTCTCTAATACTGGGGTGTTAGTTGATTTTAGTTTTCTGAGTTGTATGCATGTTTATAATTTAAAAAAAATTTAGTCTTTTTTTATGAAGGAAAATCATTATAATTTTGAAATGAGAATAACAGACCTCCTTTATTAAATGCCTTTTATGTGTCTATGTATGAAACTCAGAAATAAAAGCAATGATGAGTAAAGTCTACCCTTGAGTTCAAAATGTTCATGGACTACAAAGCAATCCACAGCCTGGCAGCAAGACAAATGAGCAAGCATGCACCAGGAAGCGTAGTTCACTCTACATATGTCTCCCAACTTCACCAGCAGTGGCTGCTCTGGGAGTAACTGGAACTTTGTGGAAGTCTGAGAAGATCATTGCTGTTCTGCCTGAGTCACCACAACTGCCCAGCAGCACAGCACATACTCTGCCTGCAAAGGCCTTTGTTCCTCCTTCTCTGTTCTAAACCCTACTCAAAATAACCTTTGTGAAGCTATGCTTCCAGAAAAGGGTCTACATAACTTTGAGGTATGTGTTTGCAAAGAGACTAACATTTTTAAATTTTATAAATATCCTTTCTATTTTGTTACCTATTAATTACTTGGTCTCTCAAGATCATGATTTTCCTGGATATAAATTTATCCTTGTGTGGGTTTCTTTCCACAAACTATACGGCTTATTTCATTTTTCTTTCGTACCACATATAATTGCACACATACTGTCACAGCAGGACAGAAAGTTGCTTTTTCTCTGCTTAGGATGTGGCTGGTCCAGTGTTTCTTCTTGCTTTGCAAAGTTGGATATATTTGTTGTTTCAAATCTCAGACAAATAAGTGGATTTGTCTTTGTTGCCTATGGCTTTAATTGCATATTCTCCTTGATGGCATTATTCATTTAACTTCCGAGGCTTCCTAATTCCTTAATGTACATCCAAATGAGACATCATTTGGATCAGGAGATACCATGGGAATTAAGTGGGGAGAGAATGAACTTTAGCATTTCAGATTGGAGATGCTTGATAATCTTCAAGCATTTACTTTTGTGCCCTCCAGGAACCATAGATTTATACTTTTGTCAGTACCTAGGAATCATGGACAACAAATGGTTATCACTTAAATTGATGAATTAAACTTACATGAAACTTGTGCTACTTTAAGTTCTACATAGAGCATTAAAACCAACTATCACACGTGAAAACTAAATCTGTTCATGATCATGGCTGATGAATATTGAGCCTGTCCCCAACTAACTTTTTTGTCCCCATCACCAACCTTCTTCACTAAGTACCCCTCCAGACAGGTATCTTTTTCCTATCCAACTGAAATTTTAAAAAAACTGGATCAAGAATTATATTCTATCAGGTATAACTAGTAATTCACTTGAAGAAGTGTACAAGGACTGGAGAAAATGAAAATTATGTTGCTGTTAGATAGATTTATGAAGGGCACCTTTTCTCTCATAGGATAAAATAATGGAGAATGCATATTCTCCAGCCATCAGGGCTTGGTTGTGTGCCATGAGATTCTGCATCTTATTTTTTCTTTGTAACACAGCCAGTTTGGCTGTAGGAAGCAAAAGCATTGTCTTGCTGACTTATCATATTGGTAGAATATAGCCAGACATGCAAATGGCAATGAGATAAGGCTTCTTGGGCGTATTTGTCAAAAGAACAACCTCCTCATTTAGTAATCAGACTTTAAAGACAAAAGAGTTTTCATTCTCATCATAGCTACTTCCATCTGTGCAACCTTCAGTAAGTTTCTGAAATTGTTAGAAGTTTGGCTTTGCAGTTATAAAATGGCATAATAATTTAATCTGTGATTATTAGGTCTGTAAGGGGAGAGCCATGTGCAAATACATAACTGAGGGCAGTTTGGTGTAGAAATCACCTTGGATGAGGATAGAGTCTAGGGAATCTTGCAGGAGTAATAAGGCATCTGAGAGTATCACTAGTGGAGGCCATTACCGTAAGCCAGCCTGGAGTGTAGGAGATAGCTCTTACATGAACAAAGAGAGTGCAGATAAGAGAAACTGCCCAATAAGAGCTGCCATTTTGCAGAAAGCTCATACTGCCAAGTAACTACCTGGCAGGGTGGTGAGGAACAAACACCCCTCCCCTTGGGCTCTGATCTCCTACCTTCCAGTCCATAGCAGTGTGCATCAGGCTGCACTCAGCAAAAACAGTAGAAGCTAAATGACAGGTACCAAAATCATCAGCTTTCTGTACAAAACTTCAGATCAGCAAAGGATGAAGAGTGGATGCAGAGGGCCAAATGGAGATTTTTTCAGCATCTCCTTACATTAGATTCTGGTTGTTTGCCCAGTGTCCTCCTTACTCAGTAAAATTCTAATGAGGCTAAAATAGTCACATGAACCTCCAGGAATTATGACTAACAAATTGTACCTTCGCATCCTGTAGCAAATTAATCAAATTCATCCTTAGCATTTAATGCAGGGATTTTAGAAAAGAAAAAGACACTTTTCACTTGGATTCTGAGGCTCAAGGGTATAGACGTGTGACAGCCAGAGTCGTTTTTTTTTTGTTTGTTTGTTTGTTGGTTTGTTTGTTTTTGCAATCAAATAGAAAGAGCTGGCCCGATCATAGAAACAACGCAAAGAAAGTAGAGAGAGAGACAGGTCTCTAATGAGTATGCTTAGGGCCCTGTGTCTAACTGTATCTGAGCATAGTTCATTTAATATTTCTGTCAATAAAATTTTATATTTGTTGCTGAAAGAGTTGAAAATGTAAATAGGAGCTGTGGAGCATCCAGAGGCTGGCAAGGGTAGATATCTGTCATGCCAGCATTGTGACTCAAAGGGAGGCTTTAGCCTCACCAGAGTCTTGGCCTCTTTGGGACCTAGAACAATGGAGAAGGAGTTCCCTAGAATATGTGAGAGTTGCTCCCTCCAACCCCTGTGAAGACTATGCAACAGGGGAAAAACTAGAGAAGATAAGTGATCATTGTTGAGCTACTGCCTCTAGCACAGAAAGTGAGGAGAAATATTATGGCATTTCCTTCCCTTTAGTCTTTTATATTTCAGTCCCTTCCCATATCATCAGCTAAACCTAATAAGTAACCATGTGATAAAGAAAGCCTTGACAATCTGATTTGCTAAGATAAGATTGCAATGTAAAGCAGAGCAGGAGAGGAGTACAGGATGGCTTTGAGAGCATGTAAACAATATGAATTATCCAAGAACACAAGTTCTCTTTTCCTCTGTCTTTCCAAAGTGTGATACAAACTTCAGTAAAGAATGTACAACTTTTTTTTTTTTCTTCAAATCTCAGATAATTTGATCATTGCTTAAAGACTCAGTGGGTTATTGGAGACAAGACAATTTGGTTGTGCATTCAGGTTCCTTTACAATTTTGTCACAATGTTTGAGCATGCCATAGCATGACAGAAACAATGAAGGCTACTCAGAATCTAGTCATGATATACTCCTTGCTCTTTTTCATTGAGTGTGTTTTACTGTCCTTTGCTCCAGCTCTCTTTATTAAAACTTTATTTTCATATCACAAATTAAATTCTACTTATTCACAAAAGTTACACTGGCTTACTAACATCTTCTCTTTTCTTTTTTAAGGTTTCTATTGCTCTCCTGGCTCTTAACAAACTGAATCTTGTGTTTCCCATATTGAAATTTCTGTTGTGTTCTTAGATAAAGGATTATGAATTCAAGAACCGATAATATCCTGTAGATCCTTTCCACAAATTATATCCTGTAGATCAGGTTTAAATGATCCTTGCCATTTACTCAGGGCTTCAGAAATGTAGGTTTTAGGAGGTGAACTTTTGGAATAGCAACACAGAATCTAAAGTTCTATTGTTTTTTAAGTCACATTACTGTGACTTACAGAATAATATGACTCAGCTTTGTCATCTGAACAATGAAATCAGTTTAAATGAATTTGAAAGTCCTTCTTGACCTGTTCGTAATCCTCTCTTTTCAATTAGATAAAACTAGAAAGCAGCAAAGTGATTTTGATCCAGAATTTCTACTTTGGAAGAGTGAATATTTCCTGATCTTAATCTTGCTGAATTCTTTCTCAAGACTTTCCATGGAGCTGAAATTTACAAATTTAAAAAAGGAATATGAGCACTTAGTCCTCATTCTACTTTTTCTTTTATGGTTTTGCACTGGTGATTACTCGTTTTATAGCAAGAAGAACCTCATTTTATAAGCAGTATGTAAAACATAACAAGCAATGAAAGAATAAAAGATTATAAAATATTACATCCTATAAAGGGATACTGTTCCTAAAGCAACCACAAAGAATGAAGTTCATAAATGCTGATTTGCCAGTTATGATGGGAAAATAGGTATGCGATATGGTGGAGGCAATTGAAGGGTTTTGGCATACTTATTAAAATTTATTTTTTATAAAAATACATAAAAAGGAATGTCTGCTCTAAGCAGTCACATGAAAATGCCTAAATACAAAAGTGAGTAAACACAAGAGAATTCAGCAGAGTTTGAGACTGAACAATCAACTTGCAGGCAAATCTTGTGTGGTACATAATTTTAGCCTTTTATTATGCAAAGCTGCCAATTCAATTTTACAATGCAAAGAAATGTTTGGCATGATTATCAAGTTATATTTACCATTCTGTGGATCTACTAAAAGATGAGCTATCTTAAAAGAGTCTGTTCAAATTGCCTCTGAACACACTTTTAGATCCTCATTGGTAGGCAGAAGTTGATACAGTAAATGTATTATTTTTTAACTAGCATCAGGATGTGGTCTTTACAAAAACTGGAAGAGCAAATGATGACTCAGTTGCAGAGCCAGACAATAATTTACAAATCCACAAATTCAAACGGAAGGTAAAAGTTGCTGATCTTTCATGATTTGGCATATTTTGCTACTTCTTTCATTTGTGCCTGGCTAGAAAAACTCTTAGAATTTTTCTCATACAATAAAATACCTATGTCAAATCTCCATCTTCTAATTTGCAGCACACCTTGCAAGAAGAGAAAACACTGAGATCTCAGAGACTCTATTTCTAAACCCAGGGAAGAGGGCTTGAAAAGTAAATTAAAGAAAATGAGAAAGCTCTAAATTCTGGATCCCTTTTAGCTTTTGCTCTTCTCTCCTCTCAACCCTTCCCCTCCTTTTACATTTTCTCTCCTCTCCTCCCTTTTCTTCTTCTGTCATCTCCCTTTCTTTTTTCTCTGCCTTTTCTTTTTCTTCCTCCTCTTCCTTCCTTCATCTTTTCTCTTTCTTATTCCTCCTCCCTATTTCTAACAGAGGCCCCTGAAAGTGTTGTATGTTTGTAGAATCAAGCTCCATTTTATTCTCTTTCCACTATTTTGAGTCATTTGTTTCCAGCTCTCCACTAAAGCACTAAGGCATTTTGGCCACATCACTGGAGATCTCCAGCTATTAACACTATTGTTCCAGTCTCAGGCTTTGTCAAACCTGACCTTAGCGGGGTGAAACATAGTGGACCCCTCCCTATTCCTTTAAGCATTGTCTTCTGGAGTCTACATTCTGGGTGTTCCTTCTCCTCCTGGCTTCCCCTTTTCATGGTCTCTTATTAGTTCCTCTTTTTCTTTCTAAAGAAGTGTACAATGTTTTAGTCATTAAATCTGTGTCCTAACTTCATTTCCCGCTTTGAGATTATCTGCACTCATAACTCTCAAATGTATAGCATTAGCTAAAAAGATCTCTTTTTCTGAGACACAGGCTTGGATCCAGCCAGCAAAATGATGTTCTCCCTTTCAATCAGCAATAGCCATTTCAAATTCAGCATGTCCAGATACGATTGATGATACTCCCTCAGCCTCATCAACCTGCTTCAACACAGTTCACCCAGTTGAGGGTGATACCATTCTACTGGGAAGGACCAGGACTAGGGTAAAACAAACCAATAGGTGGGCACAGCATGGAAGACTTTCTGTATATCATATAAGTGCCAATTCTGATTTTTGCATCTTCCTATAAGACCTTCTCTAATTTTGGGGCCATGAGATCTTACTCACTGCACTGCAGTCCCAGCCTTGCTTCTTTTTAAACTAAAGATCTTAGCATCATTCTTTTCATCTGTTTCTAACTCCAGTCTATCAAGAACTGCCAGGTCAACTCTCATTAGTATTTCTGGTTCACACCTTGACAAGATTTATGTAACTTTCTCCTTGAAATTTTATGTGACTATGACTAATTTTAGTCAATAGACTGCAGCTGGATACTGTGTGTGCCATTCTCTAGTAATAGCCCTTAGTTGTCAGTTGAAATGTTCTAGAATCATTTCCCCTTCTGCTGCTGCAGGTGGTAAATTTTCCACCATCCTAACTCTTCAAATAAGAATAATATGGTGCAAAGCTCCCATGGACATGCAATGACCAATAGTGTAATCCAGAAATAAATTGTGATGCTAAAAGTCACTGAGATGTCAGGATTTGTTGGTACATTGGCATGGTTCGTTCAGATTCATACAACCAATTTAACTCTAACTGGAAAGCAAGATGATTGAATTAGCACATTTATAAAACAGAATAAATAATATCAAATAACAAGTAAGCTTACTCTGTGAAATACGTTGTCAATTGGTTTCATGGAAGCATATACATATATACCCACACACATGCATGCCTGCACTCCCATACCTGTTATGTCTATGAGGCTTTATGCCAGACGCAGCACATTCAGTGTTGGTTTTTACTCAATTGCAGAACTGATGTTTTGGGTTAACCGTTTATCTTACATAAGTCTTATCATGCTTTTGATTCCCTAGCCTTAATATTCAGTACTGATATAAAATTCATGCATTTACTTTTGGAGATAGGTCACAGTAAGATTAATGTGTATAAAACAGGATATTGAAGTGTTTGTCCCAGATATTGAAGAAATCATTAGAACTATTAAAAGTAAGTGAGTCAGTTTTTTAAAAAAAGTGCTTCCGCTGAACTATGTAAACCAAGATTCCACTTTAAATTTTACAAAGACAGATATCTGTCAGAAGCTATGCACATCATTTCAAATATGTTTTGTCATTTATCAATTTTTATTGGTGTATTAGTATGTGCTTGCACTGTGTAACGATTGCAGACCTTGTGTGGAGTTGGTTCAGGTACACTCCAAGTCTTCATTCTTTATTCAACTCTTCTCTTACCCTTTCCCTCTCTTCCATCTCTTGATTTAATCACTTAGTGCAAAAAATCTGTCTCCCTGTTTCTAACTACCTCTTTTTTATATTGATCTTTATTTATATTGTAGGTTTCTCATATAAGAGAAACCATGTGATATTTAAGCTTACATGGGTAATTTATTTCACGTAATATTATGGTCTCAAAGTGTGTCCATTTTCCTACAAATGACTTGAACTGAGTTAACAGACTTTGATTTTTTGACCAGTTTGAGGTATGCAGAAAAATTGAGCAGAAAATGCAAAATTCTCAAATACCATTTTTCCTAGCCCCTGTTCTATTATTAATATTTAAGTCTTTTGTGATACATTTGTTGATAAACCAATAATGATATGGTATTATTAGGCAAAATCCACAGAGCTCACACTTTGTGTTGTACAATTCTATGAGCTTTGCTAGATGAATTAGATCACCTTTCTAGTGTTTTATAAAGAATGTTTTTGCTATCTTGAAAGTATTAAGGATATTTTTCTTCCCACCTAACAGTGACATATTTGGGGACAAGTGAAAGCCATCGCACTGCAACTTGATTTACCACCATCTGTGTCAAGCCAGGGTAGGGACAGAGGGCAGACAGCTGCACCTGCCTTCTATGCCGCGGGCTTCTGTTTGAGGTAGTCAGAGTCCTGGCCCACTGGGTCTGGTCCATGTACACAAATACACTGTCCTCTATTCAGGAGGAATGAGCTTCCAGACACTCCAAAAATATCATGTGCTCGGAAGAGCCATCCCAGTTTCTTCTAGCAACATTATTCTTCTTTTCTTATGTTAATGCTTTTTACTAAATAATCACGGCATCCTTCAGCTGTCTAATCCTCTCTTCACAGGTCTGTCTCCCTGACAAAATCATGGGCTTTCCCAGGCAGGAGCTCCATCTTTGTCAGCTGTGTCTTTCTCAGGGCCTATCTCTGCCGTCTCCTGATAATGTAGGGAAGAGCTGGAGTGGGGTAGTCAGAGGAATGAATAAAGAGAAAAAAGGGAAGGAACAAAGGAAGGGAGCAATAAAGCAAGCAAGTTTTCCAGGCATAAAACAAAGTAAGGGGTTTATGTTCATGCACCCTTGTCCTAGTCCCCATGATGAGAACAGGCTTCTGCACCAGAAAGACAAGAAGACAAGGGAATGAAAAGAGATCTCTGATTCAAGCATGACGTGTTTCTCACAGCCACCTCACACCCAGCACAGCCACACTGCTGACCACTTCTGTGATTTCATTCAATAGTATTGGCTGCTAACCAGCCACCTGTTCCACATGAGAGATGCTTACCCACTACAGCATGAATATCAGAGAGTCCTAACATCTAAGGATTGGTGAATTTATAGTCACATGGAATGGTTTGTTTGATAGGCTATTCTAATACATGAGGAAACTGAGACATCTTATCAGGTAAGTTGCTTTAAAACATTTTATTAAAAACAGATAAATGAAACTGGATATGATAAAACACGCTTGAAACAGGCAAGGTTGAGCCCAGTATAGGCAATTTAGTAATTTAAGGAGACGCTGTCTCAAAATAAAATATTTTAAAAGGGTGCAATACAAAGACACTGGCTTCAATCTTCACTACAAACAAATAAAGAAGTAAATAAATAAATGAATAGCTTCTTTTCTTTTTACTGGTTAGTCATTTTTTTGTTTTCTTGTTTTGTTGTTATTTTGCTTGGTCCTAATAGATGTCTCAGACTTCCAAAGATTCTTTCATGCCACTGTAAGCAGCCAGTGCTCCTGTGTTCCCTGGTGCATTTGTTCAGCTAATTCTTCAGTTTCCAAAAAGCGGTGACTTTCTCACAATAGATTAATTGGAAAAAATATTTAACATTTTGAGTTTCCTTTTATTAAAATCTTTATGGCCTTAAAAATTCAAGCTCTTTATTTTAAAATGAGAATATTACTAAATAAAAAATTGAAGTTTTAAAAGAATGAATAAACTGAAGATTTTACATATGCCTATAGTTCAATATATAATTATGATCTTAATGTTAAGGTTTCTTTTTTTAATGTCAGTGTTTCTTGATCCAATGAAACTACCTTCAAAAATTTATTCTATGGAAATATGAAAACATATATACAAAATTATAGTTTAAAAATATAGGTCATTAAATTATTTCCAATAGTGAAAAATACCATTTGAAACAATGTAAGTGGATAATAGTGGATTGAATAATTATATTTCATTCAGAGTAAACATAGTAGCTAAAAATAAGATTTGCCAGTAACGTGTAAGTAATGCAAATGCTAAAATGAACATTCAGTGAAAGTTTCAGGACTAAATGGATACTGTTGAGATAGGAGACAGGATGTGGCTTAGACTGGCTGTGCAGAGGGGTAGGGGAACCAGCATAGCCTCTGGAGCCATACATAGAAGGTCTCATGAGTTCCCTTGAGATTTGTGCAACATAAAAGGACACAGGTGTCATGGAGAGCTTGCTATTGTGGCTTTCCTCAGAATATCCTGCCCTATGTCCTCCAAAGAGTGCATTCATCGTGCTTTTCTGTCTTTTATTTGCGGTGATAGCTATGCATATCTCACTATGCACAGCCAGTTTTTCCCTCATTCTTCACTTTTACATTTTCAAACAACTTTTGTCTTTTTTTTTTTTTTTTTTTTTGCCAGTTTCATTCAATTCTTTGTTCATCATGAAAAGAACCTGGAATTCAACTGCAGAAGGAGAGATGAGCAATTCAAACCCTGGTAATGTTTATTTGGCAAGCCACTTTTAGAAGGAGACTACCAAGTAACAGTATCATTCCACTGTTGCAAAACAAACAGCAACAGAAGTAAAATGCACACATGCATGCACATATGCATGCGTGTTTATGCACATACACACACATGCACAACACTTCCTGGGACACTTTCGTGAGTTCAAGGAAGCATTGTTAATATTTACACAGAAGCCATCAACATGTTAAAGAAGAGCAATGATGTATAAACACCTTAATGTAAGGGATTTTATATTTTGGATTACACTTTTCTGTGGCTCTTTTATTAACCTTTATAATGAAATCAAACCTTTCATCATCAAAGTGTCTATGAAAAGAGTAGTGAATTAATTGGGAACTTGGATCTTAATTTTCATGCCTCTACTTCTCTCAGAGCCTTCAGAGCTCTTACCTGGCTGTTTCTTCTTCCTAATGTTTAACTATTGTAGTTTAAATTCATGTACCACCCTCACACTCTTTCCTCCTGTTCTTTTATTATGAGAACACAGTGCTAACCCCTTCCTGACAATCTGGTCATTGCAAAGCTCCCAGATTTGTCAATTTGATCCTTAATCATCTGAACATCTACAACAGTGAAGTTTTGTTAATATATAATCATCATTTTTGTCCTTTGGATTTCTCTGAATATAAATTGTAGTGTCTCATATTTAATATGAATGATGGATAGCCACATTCTTTTAGCTGGTTTTTGTCATTAATAGGACCAAAGCAAGAGCATTCCCCGAATTCCCACATCTGTTTGGCCGATCAGTTGATTTGCAGTGGACATGGTGAGCGACATGCTAGTGACAGTCTTTCAAATGGAGTTATTGGTTACACATGATTGGGAAGGAGAGCCTACCTGATCAGTGTCACATTCCTATAACAAACCATCACACATCACGATTGCTGGGTCAGCAGGGATACCTTCATATAAAATTTATTAAAGGCAAAAATATAAAGATCATGAACAGCTTGATGATAGAATTGGTTCATAGTTATTATTAGAAATCCTATTTAAAATCTAAAAAAGATCAATATAGTAGATAAAATATGTCAGAGAATAGGTGACAAAGAATGAGAAAATTATGGCTTTTTTTCTCTCTGATTTTAACAATATTTTGCACCAAATTCCTGACTTGACTAACAGCCTGTTTGAGAATGTACACTCTGAGGGAGATTTTTTGTGCCATTGTGCCAGTCCATCATTCAGCTAGTCTAGGATTTGTGTCCTGTGCTTGTCTATGTGACACTAGAAATGTTTAGCACAACAGGGGAAGACAGTTTCTCCCTCCTTGTAATACTTGACCCAAAATCATAGTAGTCATCTGCCTTGGTGTATGCCTCAGATGGTACATGTTCAAAAGCTAATGGACGATGTTTTATATTCCTTGCTCTATTTCAAGGATACAGAGCAGAAATGAACATAAGTGTTTCTAGCATCCACAAGTAGTCTATTAAGAATTCCATATGTGGTCTGGGACTTTAGCTTAGCTGCATAAGGGCCTGCTTGGTAAGTGTAAGGTTATCAGTTTGATCCCCAGTACCAAACATACATACATATATATATATATATATATATATATATATATATGGTTTGCTCTGTTATTTTTAAACAAATTTATTACTTTCATTTTTATTAAAATGCCTCCAAAATACCTTAATAATTTGTGTTTTCATCACAGAAATTTGAATATAAAGCACATGCATTTATCTTCTTGTGACATAAGGAGCATCACTTAAAATCATCTGCTCTCTGCTAGGACTGTGCTTCCATAATGTGATACTCACAGGTTTTGGGGCGATGTCTGATCCTGCACTGAACAGCCCCAAGCTGCTATGTAGTTATTGATTTCATCTCTAATGTTCTCTTCTTTTTCACTCCCATGTTGTCTTTCACTGTGTCAAATTTCCAAAAATTTGGTGGTAACAAAAACATCAAGTGAATTAAAAGTTAACAAGACGGGTAGGGAAGCTTAGTGGAGAACAGTGGCTCCCTGTCTTCAGGGTGCCTCAGAAGCAGCTGGAGGCCTTGCCATGTCCCACCTCAAACTCTCCAATTTGGCAGGCCCCGAAGAAGAGCTGGAGAATGTCCATTTCTAACAATTTATCCACTGAAGCTGGCAGATGACACTTGAAAACTACTGAAAGAAAAGAGGGTTAAGAGACTGATTAGGGAGATGTAGGAGTTTGAGATCTTAGAAAATATTGCAAATCTCTAGATATTTACAGGTAGAAAAGGAGAAAGTTTCTTTTCATATATTGAACATTGCAATTATGGAACATACAACAAAAAGAGGTAAAGCTATAGGAAAAATGCAGAAATTTACAAAACTTGTAGATAGAATTACACATTGTATGTTAGCTCACTAAGTGATTGCAAGAAGACATGTTAAATACATCCTACAATATAAACTGATACCACATCATACAGCCTTGTTTTCCAAAACCTTCTCATGTTGTTGCCTTTAATAGGCTGGGCTGGATGGCCCATTGGTTTGACCCCATGTGGCATTTCTAATGTCTTTGTATTCTAATCCAGTGGTTGCCACTAAAGTGCTTTGCCAACAGATTTTGTTCTCAGATAGTGCACAGCCCTGAAAAGAAAATCACTTTGCAAATCCAGTGATTTCATGGGCCACTAGGCTCTCTGCATTCTCTATTACCCAGTTTATCTTTTGTTCATTTAATGCATTGCAAACAACATTGAATTAGTTTGTTGGACAATTAGGTAAGATATTAAACTAAAGATGTACATATAAATATGTCAAGTAATTATTTTAAGAGTACTTCTGTAAGGCATAGTTAGAGAAGGCACTTTGCAAAAGTTTTCCTCCTGATATATTTATTATTTTGGTGAGTTTCAACTTCTATAAATAAGCTAACTTTTTCTAAGGTGCACACAGCTAAGAAAAATAATTCCCTATAATGGGTACTTAAAAACATCATTTCTAAGGAAATTAACTCCTGTAAACATGCTGGAATAAATGTCAGGAAATTAAATTGGTATTTGTTAGTAGAATAAACATTCTCCAATCACATTCAATCTTTGCAAACTTTAGCTCTGACCTAGTTTCTAGTCACCATCCCTTTGTTCTGACTTGTGACTATACAAAGTCCTCTCTCCAGCTTCATTTCAGGATGTCCATAGCCAGGGTTGATTCTGTTTCCTTTGCTTCTGCTCTAATGTAGTGCCTTGATTCTGGCTTAAATGGATCTCCATCTGTTTCTCAATCTTACTTGTTTATTCCTCAGGCATTCAACTTTGATAACTGAGCTTCAGCTTAATTCTCTTTGGTTTCCTGCTATCTTACTTTTAGGAAAGGTGACCCCAGCCCTTGATCGTGGAATATTGCCTTGGACTTGTCTCTGTAATGACAGGTATTTTACAGTCCTTCTTGTAAGAATGAATTGTTTCATATCCAAACACCTTTTTACACAAAGAAAGACTTAATTTGTAACCCTCTGTTGGTGTCTACTCAGCTAGGAAATAACTATTGTTTCTTGATCCTATTGAACATGCTCCTGTGGTCTCTATTTACATCCATGATGAAATTCGTCCACTATGATCCCATTAAATAATAAAGATTATCCCCCAAATAATTATAATCCTTTCTCATCTGACCAATGTGACAGTAAGAAACTGGTCTTACCTGGTTTGTGTGTTATGAAAACATTGAGTATCTATTAGATTACAGGAACTCTATTTGCGAGTGGAGTGATGGACATGAACAAGACCACTTCTCTCTTGAAAGAATTCATTCTGAATGGTAGAGCAAATAAGCAAAGAATCGAGATAATTGAAATGCAATACTTTATAAGTGCAAGTTCTATGAATCTTTTTTTTTTTAACCAGGATACAGTATCAGAGGTCAGAGGGTTGTCTTATATAAACATTTATTCTACTTTCACTTGAGCAAATTCTACTATGTTCAAGGCATTTGTTAGTACATCAGTAATGGATCTGGAGGACTTCTATTAGAATCATAAATCATACCAACTAATACCTGAGATCTTTTGTCTTTAAATATCAATGATAGTTGTCTTCTGGTCCTCAAAAGTTAACATGAACACTTTATAATAGCCTCTGGAACTGGCCCTTGCTCTCTGAAGATAGAGGTAAGTCAGAGAAGATACTAGAGGATGGGGTCTTATATGTATCTCTTTCTTTCCAGAACTCTGAATTGAATGGCACTTTGTCATTTCACCCTTCCTGATCCACTGGAGCCAGATATTCTGAAGGAATGGAATTTTCTGAGTTGACTACAGTGCCTGTCTCAGAATAGGTAGAAGCAGATGCTAGCAAGATAAACTCACTGTAACTTCAAAAGTCATATGAGGTAGTAGAGCCACCTGAAAGTTATGTGTCCACTAGAAATGCCTGCCACGATGACCCTCTTACATATCACTCATTGAAGAGATTTCTGTCCAGTCCTTGCATGTTTAGAGTAACAGCATCATGTAAAAACACTCCTTATTCTATGTCATTAAATCTTTCTATCACCTTTGACTGATGCAATGATACCTGGACCTCAGATGTGTACATAAGGGATTTCTAAGACATCCAAGGGAAAAGTCATGGTTGCCTTAGTGGTTCTTACTCTAACTCCAGAACTAAAAGACATTTTCCCAAGTACAGTTGAAACTGTCCCTGAGTCTCAAACTGGCTCCAGCACACTAGAGAGTAATTCTGAAACAAGCCTGGAAATAACTTCTTTATCCAGTCAACTTTCCTGAAGTTTATAGAGAATTCCAGGTAGAGGAGACAGATATTTGGCTAAGAGATGGTAAAACGGTCAAAATAAAGAGAAAACTCAGAGCTAGGGGGGAAGAACATAGGACACGCCAGAGACATGCTTCAAAAAACACCAAAGGTTTGGCTCCAACAAGAGCAATAACCCTAAGGGCTAGTGTTCTGAAGCTGTGTTCTGAAGATAATGAAATATAAAATCAATTACTTAGTCTCTTTTAACTTCAGTCATCTACAAAGTATACACATTGTGCTTCATAATATTCTTACTGTAATCTAATAAGAAACAAACAAAAAACTTTATTCAAGTCCTTAAAACATTTTAAGGAGTTATGCAAATGTAATATACTTTTAGGTACAAATTATATTTTAATCATTTCACTCTTTCTCATTTTCTTGCTTATCTAGAGCCTTCTACTAACTTTGAGTTAAGTATTTATTCTTTACCTTTATTATGAGCATGAATGTCTTCTTCAAAGTTTAAATTTATCACTTGGAAACTTAACAAGAGTTTTCACAAATGTAGTACTGTTTTGGAGCTAGAGGTATAGCTCAGTGGTTGAGCATTTTCCTAACATGCACAAAGCCGTTTGATCCTCAGCACTGTAATATAAACAAACAAACAAACAGTTTGGAAAATGTCCTTAAGAAATAAAAACTCTATGTAAAATAGTTCTATAGACAAATACTTGCTGGCCATCTTAACAAGTATCTACTGCAGAATGGATGACTTTCACAGAGTATCAGAAGAGTTCCTTAATGCTGTAACAAATTATTCCATAAACCTGTATTTAGGGACTTTTAAAAATGCAGATTATCAGCTTGAGAAACCATGTTGTCTCCAAAGGAACATTTGCAGGCTGTCGTGCAAATCTGCATTTGAGAAACTTTCACATTATGATCTTAGTGAATTCTTGACCAGATGGACTTGAACAGCTGCCACCCATGCCCCGTAAGTCCCTTTGCTTGAGAAGACAAAATAGCTCATTTGTTTGCAATTCCTTCTTGAAAGTACACAAGGGCAATTTTCCACATTGTGAATTACTTCTACCAGAACAACATTTTCCCTGAAAGACCACAGCTCATTATGCTATTTAGAAACAAACAAAAAATATGCACAAACATTTTTTTCAGGAGTGTTATAATTCATGTGCAGAAGGGACAAGTTCTTTTTTAGATTAAGTTTGAAAAAATGTTCCCGAGTTGCCAGTACATTCAAACTGACATGGAAGGTTATAACTGAAAGAAACCCCTCTTAAATAATAATGCCTTACATTTGTGGAACACCATATTTTTCAACATGCTCTCAGACACATTATCTCATGTGATCTTCAAAGCAACTCAGTGAGGTAAGGTGGGTGTCTTCATGCATTATTTAACAGATGAAGAAACAGTGACTTCACAATATCGTTTGAACATCCAATAACTCCATTGTATTGTACCAGGTGTCACAGAAGCTAAAATAGCACATTCCTGAAAGAAAAAAATTTATTCCTAAAATAAAAACTCAAATCTTAACAACAAAAAGTCACAATATGGTCTAAAAGGTGACAAAACCCAATATATGATTAAAATATTAAATCTATTTATATAATGTGTGAACTGTGTTTTAGAGGATTTAGGGTGGCTTGTTAAAGATAGTAAGCAACACAAGTGCCTAAAAGATGGCTGGGAACTTGAGAAATGTAGGAGAATATTTACATTTTGGTGTCACAGAACCTGTAATATTAGAATTTGCAAGATTAACTGACAAATTTAACTTCGCAATTTGTAAAAGATTCTACTTTATCCTGACAAATTTTCTATGGTGTCCCAGGTAAAACTATTAGAACACCAGTGATTCTTAAAAATTCTATTTTACATGTAGTTACAATCTATATATATCTATCTTGCTGACTGCAGCAAAACAAGTCTGTTTCCCATCCAGTGAAAAGCCTTTAATGTAGCAGTAGTTGCAGCAGCAACTTGATAGCTTGCTCTGCCTTTGATCTTTTCCTTTCTATTCAATCTTTAAACTGATCTAGATATTCATAATCATTATTAAACATCTGGGCTCTTATCCCATTTATCCAAATTGTAACTTCTTGCATCCCATATTGATACACAATTGTAGGTATGAAGATCTGAATGGGATTATTACTTCCTGGGCTCCAAACACTATGGCTATTTCTCTCTCTTTTTTTTTTAAATTTTATTTTGGAAGTATACAAAAGAGCAAGACAGAATAAAGCCAACTAAGATCATACAGTGAAATTGGTACAGAACTTCACAGCAGGTTACTGGGATAACAGTAATAGGTATCACAGTATATTTTGTTATCTTTATAATAGTTGTTCTTTCAATCATGTATATCAAAATGAGATGAAATATAGAACACTATAGAACTTATCAAAACAGAATATTGAATAGAGCAGTATCATTAATCGGAAAAGAGCAAAACAGTAATAAAAATATTTGCCTTCAAAGAGATGGTAGAAGGAAATCCTCCTTATTTTCTATGGTCAGCCTCCCAGGAGACACTCAGATTTCTGGTTCCCATTTGCTAATGGGGGGCTGTGGGGGGGTGGGGGAGATAGGGGAAGTGGGATAGTTGACTCTAGGCCATGCATCAGTAGGTTCACTATTGCTTAGCAGGGAGGCAGGCTGGTTGTTTGGTTTCACAGCGTCCTAAGTTCCAACATGGTGTGGATCTCAGGGCTGCTGCTGGTTCTCCCCTTGGAAGGGCTGCAGTCTGCCACACGTCACCGATTACCAGGGAGGGGAGGTGCTTTGACTATGGCTATTTTTCCAATCCACTTTCAGCATACATGATACTGCTATTTGTGAACATTTTTCACTTCCTTCCCTCTCCCTCCATCCTTCCTCCCTTCCTTCCTCCCTCCTTCCCTCTCTCTTTCTTTCTTTCTTTCTTTCTTTCTTTCTTTCTTTCTTTCTTTCTTCTTTTTCTTTTGTTTTTTTGAGACAGGATACAATAAAGGCTGGCTTTGAACTTGTAGCCTAAGCTTATAATGAATTCATTGGCTCAGGCTCCTGAGTGCTGGGATTATATATATGTACCATTACACTGGGAGTGAACATTTCTTATACAACATAATAAATGGCATGTAAGTGTTGTTTAATTGACATATGTGGGATGCAATATGAATACCGCTTAAAGAACAAAGGAGATCTTCATCTTTAAGATTTTTCTCTCTTTATTTTTAAATTTTTTCCTTAATCCATTCATTATCAATGCATATTTACCCAGATGATCCTTGCTTAAGGGAATAATAACAAAGCATTAATGTAGTCATTGGTATTTTCTCATTTTTATTAACTGGGAAAATAAAATTTAATAGTTCATGCAAATTAACAAGCCAATACTGACCTCTGGTGTGTAATAAAGAAATTGCTTACTAGATGAATAAGAGGACGCTTAGGAAAGGTTTTGTTTTAATGTAAGAATATCTTTCCCCAAGCAAAGAACTTTCCTAAGTTATTATTACAAGCCTGAAAACTGAAGTGTAAAAGCAGCTGAATGAAGAGAATTTCTTGATGCTTTTTGTGTTGGATAAGTAAAAATAAAACTACTGACATTGGAAGAGCCTTACTCCATAATATTTGTGCCTGAGGAGGTCAGTTTCAAGCAACTGTAAACACAGGAAGTTGAGAAATGATCTACCTCCCTCACTTGACCCCACATAAACAATATTAAAAAAAAACATAATTTCTGAGTCTTCTCCTCAGATGGTAGACATGCATTCATCACCTTCTTTGCCCCAAACTGACTCTCTAACATGTTTCATATGCAAGTAAAAGCTCCAAAGTTACTTTTTTTCTGATTGTATTTTCTCTCCTTCACATTCTCATAATATTCCACGGCCACACTATATGCTTGGGATCTATCTGTGTGTAGTCATCAGTAGACCCAGATTCCAGTTCCTGCCGCTTTCATTAGTAGGACACTTTTGGTAACTGTAGCTGTCTAGGCTTTTATTTGTAAGCTATAAAAAAAGGATAACTGGACTAGATGATTTCTGACATCCTCTGTGGTGCTCTAATTCCACACATTTGCAAACAGAGCCTCAGAACGACAATCAGAACCTGGGATTCCCATGTCCTGCAGAGCTTTTGGTTCCTTTCTTCTCCCATCCTCTAGTTCCTATAGCATAATTGCTGTGACTCAACACTGGTGTATTGAACACTACCTATTTGCATGCTGTACTTTCCTTATTGGTCTGATACAATAGGCTATAACTGATTGTGCAATGAGTGACTAAAGCAAGAATGAGTACTCTGATTTCATCCTGAAAGTCTGTATCTGCCACGTATCCTTAGAAGCTCCTGGGCCTGTAAGATTGAAATCAACATCAACATTATTTTACTGAGTCTAGGAGCCAGATCACATGCAAGAGTGTTTCTGCTTTCAAATTTTCAGTGATTATTAGTTATAGCCCATGCTGGAGCAAAATGCATTGTATGAAGTTGATAGTTGGAGTGAATCACTCCACATGCAGAGTGAGTAGTTCAAATTCCCAGAGTCAGGCAGACAGAAAGAGGCAGGCAAGAGGCACAGATTAAATAACCAGACGGTGGCTTTGGAGTGAGTTGTGATATGAAGCAATAGGTTACCATCGCAGTTATTAATGTGAAACTGTCTGAGAAAATATTCAGTACCTAGGTAAACTTTGTTGTTTCAAAAAATTTTCCATTTTTTTATTTTAAAGAGAAAAAAAGATACCCAAAAAATGAAACTGAGTTTCAAAATAGGTTGTAGGACAGTTGCAATTGTTGATACACAGCATATTGTTGTCTTTGTAGTAGTTATTCAGAGTACAGGATATAGGCATGATATCTTGTCTAAATAATATTAGCAAAAAATGTTCTTTTCAAGGAACAAATGGAAGCTAGCTATATAATCATCTTTACAATCCTGTGTGTATATATATATATATATATAGATAGATAGATAGATAGATAGATATTTCATTTCTTATTATTGAAAAGAGCTCTTTTAATTTTATAAACCTTTCTATTCCTCAAAGCTTCCTTCTTCCAGCTCCATGTATACTCAACTAATGGATCTATCGTCTACTTTTAGAGATCACTGCTAGTGAACATGAAACATTCCTTAATTTTCTTCTGGCAAATTTGTGAACTTCATTCGTTTCACAGAATGCTGTTTCTCCAGCGCCTTCAATGCATGCGGGTACCATCACACAGGAAGTTGGAATCTAGACAGGATGAATAAGACTCTTTATCGCCTTCAATATCTAACCCCAAACTGTTGGAGAGAAGAGCACGTCCATGAGAGCACAGTATAGAGTGTGGCTTTGTAGACGAGGAATTGTAAATGCTTTCCATGTGAAGAAGCAGCTGAGAATGCAATTTTAGAATTCAATCAGAGGAAGAGGATGGCAGGATAGAAGTGGCAGCAGAAATTAAAGTCAATGAACAGGAGGAGTTTATGCAAACATGGTGGCAGAATTCAACAAGATGTAAAGGGCCTTGGCACAGTAATGTTCCTTGGATGGAGTGTCACAGCCTGACTGGGTTGGGGGGGAGCTGGTCCGAGGTTAGCCTAGGAATGGTGAGAAGAACATCTATACATCCTGCATGATGACTAAGAGCAAGAGTCATAGTCTGAGGGTGACATTCAAGAATGCGGGGAGCCAAGTGTGGAGTATTAGGGCCAGAGTAGAGAGAGGAGGGGGAGGGGAGCTTAGTACAGGATCCAAGCGTCTTGAGTTGAGTCTGAGATCTAAATTGTAGCAATGTATTGATAACAATACACCAGGGTGATAATGTGTTGGGCTATGATGGAAAAATCCTTTTTGTAATCAATAAATCCCAAAGATTTTAATAGTGAGTGGGCATCAGGTCAGCAACTTACTCTCCAATAATTCAAGACCTGATTTTTTAAATTTGTACTTACAAATTTTTGTCTAAATTTGAAATTATTTCAAAACCTTAGTAGCATCATTTGATAATGGCTATAACAGTATAAAACAAAACAAAATGGAAATGTCAAGACTGTATAGCAAATGGGACATCCACGTACTACTTGAAGAAGTGTAAAATGGTACAAGGAGTGTAAAATGTACAATGGTACAAGTGGAACTGCTGAATACATATTCTAAAATTCAATATACATATACATACCTGAAGAGATGAAGCATATTGAAAAGTACTCCAAGTTTGAATATCTGAAAGCAGTTTTATATTTTTTGTGTGTAAACTAACACGGTACACACTCATGTACATGCACACATAATCAGATGTTATACCTACTTTTAGGGACTTTGCAGAAACTTCATTTAATTTAGTACTAAATGAACAGTGACATCATATGATGACATCCTTCTTTATTCTTCCTTTTAATGTTTCTTCTTTTATCTCTTTTGCTGGCTTTCCTCTTCATTTCTTTCTTCCTCTCCTTTCTCCTTTCTTCTTCCTTTCTTTTTTCTTCTTGCTTGCTTTACCTTCCTTTCTTCCTTCCTTCCTTCTTTCCTTCCTTCCTTCCTCATTTACTTGCTTCATGCCTTGGCACTCCTTTAGGTGGACAGAGCAACGTGGATTTAATTTACATATAATACAAATTTTACATTACATTCTTCATTTTTTTATGTATTTTAAAATTTATTTTGAGATAATAGTTAATAGGTCAGCCTTATAAATTTTTACTAACCTAATGTGAAGACTTTCATTCATAGAAAACTATGCAGTTATTTTAGAAAATGAGACAGTAATCTTGCAGAGTGTAGATATTACAGTGTAAAGTATTATTGTATTACATTTTTAAATGAAAAATAGCACAATTTATGCAGAATAACAGTTCTAAAATATCTCCTTGTGTATACACAGATCTTGTGTCTTAAATAAAGTGCTGGAAAATGTATTTCTCGAAACCTACATCAGTGGCTGGATGTATTTGGTTGAAAGAAACAGAATTCCTAATAGTGATTTAAATAATAAAATAATGCTTTCTTTCCATTTCAGAGGAACTTCATAAATGTAAGTTACTAGGTTTTCTTTGTCAATTTAACAATGTTATCAGGTACCCAGATTCTCTCTACATTTCTACTCTAGCATCCTTGGCAGGTTGATTTTAATCCCAAGCAATTCCTACCAGTGATAACATCACTATCATCAGTCCAGTTATTATGACTTTGAAACAATAGAGTCAAAGTAAAGTTCATGTTACTGTTTTCCTCAGAGATTAAAACCTTTATTGTAAGCTCCCTACCTTAGCATTCTTTCTAAGTACATCCTATTTATTAGGTACAACATGATCAATATGCATCTCTAAAGGAATCTCAAGCAAATGGGGGTTACATTGATATTCTTTTGAAACAGTCTCATTGTATACTTCAGATTTTCCTTGAACTCACTATGTAGAATAGGCTGGCCTCAAACAAGTACAGATCATCCTGACTTAGCCTCTAAGTGTGGAGATTACAGATGTGTATTATGATGCCTGGAATATCACCATTTTTGTTAGTAAGGTTTTGCTTCAATGACACTCAAGAAACATCCCAATACATGAACGATCAGCAACAGTGAGCACATACCCTCCTCACGACTGTGTGGTTTGGGTCCAGTGATGTACACGAGAAAGTGGATGACCTTTCAGCATGCTTCATCACTCCCTTATTTCTAGACTCAGGCTAAAGGACAGAGACTACCTCAGGCATATGATTTCCATAATGCTGAGCAGGAGTGCAAGAAGAGACAGAAGCATGTAACCAAGGAGGTTACATGTTTAGAGATGGGAAGAAGATTTAGGGAAGGAGGAAGAAAAGAAGATGGGGGAATAGCTAGTAAAAATGATCAAGATGCATTTCATTTGTATAAGTACCAGTTCCCCAAAATGAGAGTAATTATTATGTATCATGGTAATATTAATTTCAAGCAGTTTTTCTTAGAAGAGGCTCAGTGTCACCTCTGCCCACATTCCCTTGGGTGATGTATTCATATAGCCAAGCCTGAACTCAAACTGGGAAATATTTTCTGTCCTTATCAAGGCACAGGAAGGATTTGGAAGAGAACAAAGAGTTATGATAAACAGTTCAATTGATGACATAACATAATTTTGATTTTGTCCAATGATGGTTCGTCTCTGATTGAGAAAGGGATTCATGTCCCTGAACTTGTTTCAACCATGCAAGCATGACCAGGATATGATTATTTTAAAGTAAAGAGATAAGGGGTTGTAGCTATTAAGCAGACAGAGCAAAGTATCTGACATAGTTCACATCAACCTTCATAACTCCTATCTTGAAGGGGATGCCTAGGCTGGAGAAGTATCATGAGATAAACAGAGCCCATTGTGGGACAGGAACAAAACTGTTCTGTGTTGATGTCTCACTGTAAAAATAAAATAAAATAAAATAAAATAAAAGTTAAAAGTCTCTTTTAGTTGGAAAAATTCACCAACTCAGAAGCCTAACTCAAATATTAAGAATAGCACTGATTTTTTTTTTACTAACAATTTTTATCTTTCTGAAACCATTCTGCCTTTTTTTTTGGGGGGGGTACTGGAGACTCACGACTTTATGTTTGCCAGGCAGGCACTTATGCCATTGAGCCAAATCCCTGGCCCTTATTCTGCCTTTTTCAAAAGGGTCATATTTGTATGGATGGTATATATTAATTACACTGTACAGCCAGGCTCCACTTAGGAACAGGGTAAACTCTGAGACATGAATCACTAGGTAATTTCATCACTGCACAAAGTCATGGAGCACATACAGACTAAGACAGTTATAATTTTGGTAGGTGATATAAACTTATGGAACTACCATTATGTATGTTGTCTGCCTTTGACCAAAATATTACCATGTAGAAATCTGACTGAAAGATTTCTGCCCTAGTATAAATTACTGAATATTATGGTGGTATACACATGGTAGAAGGCCAAAACAAAACGGACAGTTTACTTCCCTGATGACTACTTACTCCTCCTTCTCCTCCCTCATTACAACTTCCTCTTTCCTTTCCTGCACATGAAGAAAATTTTAGTCGATTCTTCCTGTCTTCAATGCCTGCCCAAACTCCACCTCTGGCTAGATGTCTTGCAATCTTTCACCCGGTTTTATCTCCACCTAAAGGAGGAGCCCAGCCCTATGAATTGTACACTCCTCTCCATGTCCTCAATAGAGGTCTTTTTTTCCTTATTTTTGCCTCTTTATTACACCAGAAAACCTAACACAGACAACTCTGACATCTTGGGCAAAGAACACTCAGTCACTGTGTCTGCAGGAGAGAAGTGATTGTTCTCTTTGAATTCTGGCCTATCCTCTAGCACAAACTATTCCTTTATGTTTTACTGTCATGTACTGGTGATGAAGGAGAAGAAACATCACTGATCTGTGAAATTGGACAATACATTAATCTGTCTTGGTATTTAATCCAGACTAAGTACCATGTTTAATTGAGTTTATGAAATGACATCTTGTTCAGGGCAAGGATCAGCATGGTACAGAAACTATGATGGATGCTAAATTAAATACGTAACTTAAAGCTAAGCTGTTTTCTATAGACTACTCAGTAATTTCAGAACTCTGTCTCAAATGAATCACAAATTGACCTCTCTCTGTGCGGTTCAATACAATGTAGAAAATGCTTTATATGACATTATATGGCATTAATTTCTAACATTATGACTTTTTCCAATTACTTGTCTGAAAAGTCTAACCTAAATTCTTTTCTCTCTATATTTTCTAATTTTTTTTCCTTGGTATTGAATTAATGGAAGTCTTCAGAGCTAAACTGATGGGAAATACAAGAGCTTACCCAAATGTTAATGTCTGAATCTTAGGGTCTAACAACTGTACCATATCTAAAAACAAAAATTCACCGTCTCTGATTTGCTGGAAGCATTAGATGTGAAAATGTAGGCTTCATTGCATGTGAAAGTGCCCTATCAGGTGCACTTTTCATAAAAGGAGCTTAAAGAGCTATTTTAATTTGTACACCAGACTGAGTACTTCTGAAATATAACGCTAATGAGTCACTTTTGCAGAGAATTGCCTTTTCTAAATAAACAAGGTCTTCTGCACTGACCCAGGGCTCTGAGTTATAGTGAAAAGGCTAATTATATCAATATTGTCATGGGCACATCTACAACAATACAAAAGAATATTTTCTCCATCTCCAAAGATAGCTAGTCAATTAAGTGAAGGTCAATTTATTTGCTGGAGTACTCAATGTTTTCCTTTGCATCTCTATAGGAAGTTACATAATTTTCCTTTAAGGAATATAGAAAGCCCAATATTCTTACTTTTCATCATATATATATGGAATATATATATTCCTCTGTACATAAAATGCAACACTAAATGTCTCCCCCGCTAATTTGATTTGAAAAGTAAACTAGAGCATAACATTATAAACAAAATATCTTTAAGACAAAAATAATTAAATTTACAAATACAGAATATATTGGGATGTGTAAGTAGGTAACTGACTATACAAAAAATCCAATGTTATGCTTATAGAGCCAGCCACATCTCTGGTCTTGCCTGGCTGACCCAATGAAAGTATCCAGGAGGTTGGGCCTTACCAATAGTGGAAGTGTCCCCAGAGGATTGATGTTTCCTGCAGCAATTCTGTAATCATGTCATAGTTTCAATCTTTAGATGGTAATCAAGGAGAGGCTTTCTTATTGCCTACCTTTTTATTTTTTCAATCAGCGTTTTGTTTAATTTTAAATAAGTAATACATATCTTGGCTAACTGTGACAGGCCTTTTAAAACATTCAAGCTAATAAAGTCTTTAAAAGGAAGTTGATAGTCAAAATGTTAAACACGTTAAAATGTACTGAACTTGAATATTTAACTCAGGAATTATTTAATTTTGTATTTCAAATTATCTTTCAGTTATAGATATTGATGTCAGAAATACCCATTTTGTTGTTGGTATTTATTGGCTGCGCATGTCCTCAGTTACCAATAAACCTTAATTTTGTTGGCTAAGAGATGAAAGGGATGACTTAGCAAATTTGTTAATTGGTAATATCAGTGTTGATGTGAAAAATGAAGTGATTGCCATCACATAATTAAAAAAAAATTTAAGTCCACAGATGAGCTACAGCCAGTATATCTTCTTTATAATATGATACTGTTTTAATTTTTCTGCACATTTAAAAATTTTTGAAAAGGTTTTGCAAGGATTCCAATTGATTCCTTGAAGAGCAAAGAGCTAACTCAAGTGGGAAGCACTTGTTGAATAAATACTATTATTATTATGTTTCCTTTTTTTTTTCCTTTTTTCCGGTACAGGGATCGAACCCATGACTGCCTGCTTGCAAGGCAGGTGCTTATGCCCCTGAGCTAAATCCCCAACCCCATGCCTACTATTATTCGCACACACACACACACACACACACACACACGCACGCACACACACACGCGCGCGTGCGCGCGCGCGCACACACACACACACACACACACACACACACCATTAATCTCTTGCCCCAAGACAACACTTCTGTAGCATTTTCTGCAATGCTGAGTCTAGAAATCTCCACAGTCTTTTTCTTGAGGCAGTGGGTCACTCTCAAAGCATGATAGGAAAGTCCCTCAGGCCAGGAGTTTCCCTCAGTCTGAAATACAGCCATTAGCATTTTATCCCACTGGGCTTGACATTTTCATCTTCAATAACTTCTTTAAAAATGAAAATGTTCATCAAGGAGAAGAGTAGTCACCTTTTGTGTCACTGAGGTTTAATATTAGTGAGTTTGCCAGATAATTTTCTTCCACAATATTGGATAGTCTGTCATAAAGGCAGAATAGAGGGGCAGAGTAGATAGAAAAGAAAAAAAATATATATATATACAATAAAATGAGGTAAAAGGTTGTCTTAAGTCATTTTCCATTTCTAATAACATAATATTATAGATTCAGTAAGTTACAAAGAAAAGCCTTTTATTTGGGTTCATGATTTGTTCCACGTGTGGGGGTCCATACTTTATGATTGCATCCTTTTTGTTATTGTCCCAAGGCAGTGAGACCAGGAGAGTCCAAGAGAGGCCTAGATTCACTGACTGTCATAGATACTGTCTCTCAAAGTAACATATTCACTCATTAATAATTATACAGCCCAAATCATACCTTAAATATTTCACCTGTTACTGTTTCATAAACAAAGTTTAAATTTCAACATGTGTTTCAGAGGGGACACACCACACTCAGTCATAGCAATAACATATTTACTATCCACTGTCTTATCTGAATTTTTTCCTAGATTTATCAAGGAACGTTTCCACTTCTCTTTTCTTGTGCAATTCTTTGACCCATATGAGAGCCGACCTTTGGAAACTGACTATAGGAAGAGGAGTATCAAGAAAAATAGGCAGAGTCCTCATGTTATCAGTTTGGATAGAAAACCCAAACTATGCTTCTCAAACTTTTCTGCTATTTGGATCCTCCTGGAAAATTTTTAAAGTACTGCCACCTACATCCCATAATCAGAGATTTTCTTTTTAATTTCACTAGGTGGTTTTTACATCATAAATAAGGACTACTTCAAGGAGCTCAAAGTAATCACATACATGCCTGTGATGTGTCCATAGAATTTAGAAAGGCTCAGCATGAAGTACAAATGTAAAAATGTGTAAAAGCTGAATGGTGTTTTGCTTTACCATTCAGCAACCAACTCTGACCCCATGCTTTTCCTTACTTCCAACACTTGTCTTTGATCCAGGAAAACTGTGCAAAGAATCATCAGGAAAAGGAGTGTTCCACTGGTCATTGAAAGACTGTGATAGTCATACACAGTAAGAGGTTTTGGAAAGCCTGACACTTAGTGAGCAGGGACAAAGAGAAGCAGGACTTGCTGGAGAACTTAAAGTGATTCAAGGTTCCCTCGAAACTGTGTGGCTTTGCAGTAATAGTTGATTTCTCATGAAGAATACATTCAAGTGGGAGAACAGGACAGCAAATTTAGAGCTTTTTCTTAGATTCCATATATAATCTTACAGAAAGCAGCAGCAGGGTCTGCAAGGCATTTGGACAGCAAGGGTGCAGCAAGGTAGGGAAAAGAAGCTCGAGGAGGAAGGAAGAACCTCGTATTTCTTTTTGCACACTCAGTTTCCTCTAATATCCCAAGGGGCTTAAAGTTCTAAAATTCCAACTTTATCTTTTGAGTCTCTTTCACACTCCTGTCCAGAACTGTTGAAATTTATAAATTTTATGATAGCTTGAGAGGAAGCATCATCAGGGGTAACCTAATAGGCATTAATTGTGGTACTCCCGTGGCGAACACTCTTGAAAAGTTACTGAATTTGAACATGTTGCAAACAATGCTGGGCCCCACTGCCAGAATTTCTGTCTTAATTGGTATGAAACAAGGATTGAGAATTTGCACTGTTAGCAAATTCTCAGGTGATGTTTTGTCTTGTTTACTTTAACACAAACCACAACATGCTGGTTTTCCTGTATTGAGACCACTGTTTTGATAACCATTACCTCTACAGTTAAAGAATGAACTTAGGCATCAGCCATCTGTGCTTAATGAAATCAGTTTAGCCATTGTGACTAGGGATGTATTTTTGTCATATAAATGACAAAAAAAGAATGCTAGAAGATACATATTTGAAGTAAAATATAATTCAATATACACTAGAGATTCTGAGAAGGATTACGGCAGGGAGGCAGAAGAGGTTAGTTGGAGAAGACAAAAAGTAAGGCAAAGACCATGAGCCACAATAATAGGACTGGTAATATCAGTGTTGATGTGAAAAATGAAGTGATTGCTATCACATAATTAAAAAAATTTTAAGTCAACAGATGAGCTACAGCCAGTATATCTTCTTTATAATATGATACTGTTTTAATTTTTCTGCACATTTAAAAATTTTTTTTTATTTTATTTAAGGAGAAAAGAAAAGAAAGAAAAAAAAAACAGTGAAGGGGTACAAGTTATACAGATTTACAGGAGAAAAAAATGCGCAGTAGGAAATCACTAGTTAATGGATTACATATTGCCATCTTAGAAATAATTGTTCAAGTCACAAAATCAAAGCTTGTAGAGTGGACATTCCAACAATGATACTGCAAACAGTTCTGTTCAATGATCCAATAAAACTCTGTGATATCATTTTCTATCTTATACATTTAAATATACATGCAGTTATATAGTTTAGAGCACTTTCTTTTCCTCTCTTTTGTACAATGACTATTACACATTTTGGGTTTCATTGCTCCCACGGTTCTTATTGCTTTTTTGGAAGAGAGTAAAACCAAATGTGACATAACAGAACAGAATCGGTCAAGTCAAAAGGGTGGACATAATAGATAATATAAAAACATAATACAAGGTGATCAACAATGGTTACCATAATGCCTCCCGCTATTTCTAATAGAATTGCCTATATCATTAGTTGTTATACAATTGAACAAAACCGTAAAGAATAAAACCGACAAAGCCAAAACATTGGAGATATTGTAGGTCTTCAAAAGTAGATAAAAGTCAATGAGAATGGGCGTTATAATGAATCTCATTATCTTCTCAGCTGATGCCTAAACTTTCGAACCTGATACTATCCAGCAAAACAGAATAGAGGAACCTCAGTCAAAAACAAGATGGTGAGAGTAATACAGGGCTTCAAATCGAGATAATAGAAAGTCAAAGTGGGTTACTATATTATATCCTGCTATATTTTTCCCTTTAATTAAATGGATAAAAATAAAAAAGTAAATAATGGAGTGGAGATTGAGAAAAAAGAGGGCATAACAGCGAAACAGGGCAGATCAAAACATAACCATTTAAGCAGAATAGTGTTTCACCACCAGATAATCCTGACCCAAAAATAGTTACCATATTGACTCCCTCCCTGAAGTCCTTGAGTACAACTTCATATACTGTAGCATTAAGTATATCAAAACAATGTAAAACCATTTAAGAGAATGACAGCATTATAGAGTATTTAGAATCGACTAACAGAAAATGAACAATGGTCTCTGTATAATCTCCTTGTCTTTAAAAGGTTTTTGCTTATACTATCGTACATAACAAAATCCAATAAGATACAACCTGTTTAGATCATTGGAGACAGAAGAACAAAAGCTAGATGAGACTTCAAAACAAGATGGTACTAAATCAGCATTACCTATTAAGATGTCATTTTCTCAAAAAAAAGCTGTTCCTATCATCCAATCTTCTCTGTCTCATTTCTGTTGAGCTCTTTTTCTGTCAGTAGCTGTCAGTTTGTCTTCTTCATTTTGTTCTCTGCTCCATTCGTTGTGGCCTCCCCGCCACTATTTCTGGGTTCTTTGTATTTTTCTTTTTTTAGAATATCCTGCAATACTTTCTGTAGGGTTGAATTGGTGGTTGCAAATTCCCCCAGTTCCTCTTTATCCTGGAAGCACCTCGTTTTTCCATCAATTTCCAGGGACAGTTGTGCAGGATATCTCAATCTTGGCTGGAGATTATTATCTTTCAAAGCTTGAATTATTTCTCCCCATGCTTTTCGTGATTTGATGGTTTGTGAAGAGAAATCTGCTGTAATTCTGATGGGTATTCCCTTGTAAGTGATCTGTTTCTTGTCTCTTACAGCTTTTAATATTCTGTTCTTGTATTGAATTTCTGGA
This sequence comes from Cavia porcellus, assembly GCF_034190915.1. Lineage (NCBI taxonomy): Eukaryota > Metazoa > Chordata > Mammalia > Rodentia > Caviidae > Cavia > Cavia porcellus. Next base: position 28,478,217 of record NW_026947495.1, on the reverse strand, counting down.
ATTTTTATTATTATATGCCTGGGTGTTTCTCTGTTAGGGTTGTAGGTAGCTGGGGTCCTGTATGCCTCATACATCTGAGTATCTTTACCTTTTGCTAAATTAGGAAAATTCTCCTGGATTATTTCTGTGAGTAGCTTTTGTAGTTCACTTGTTTGTGTCCCTACTTCTTCTTTTATGTTCTTAATCCTTAAGTTATGGCTCCTCTTATCATCTTCTTGTCTTTGTATTATTGCTGTGTGTTTCTTTGTTATTTTTAAGAAGTTTTTCATTTCATTCTCCCATGTTTCAAGTCTGCCCTCCAATTCAGATAGTCTGTCCTTAGTTTCTTTCAAGCTGTTATGCCAGTCTTGGATAGACTTCTTAATTTCTTGATAGTCTCTTTGAACCTGCTTCACATACTCAATGCTTTCTCTGTTTTCTCCATCAAGCAATTCTCCCCTCTTTTTCTGTTCTTCCATTCCACCATCTGCTTTTTCCTGGGTGGTGCTTAGCATTTCTCTAACTATTCTGCATACTTCTAGCTTCAGGTCATTGATAACTTCATTCCTGAATTGGTCTATGAGGCTCTCTAGATGGCGCTTAATGTATATTGGTGCGGTGTCCACTATTGCCTGTTTCTCAGGATTGGGGGCCGAGGAGCCTTTTTTGTTGCTTCCCTTCCCCATATTTTCTGTTCCTTATAAAATGCAATCTTACATAGGAGGCCCGGCTTCCCTGCCTGTCAGCCACAGCCTGATCAAATTGCGCTGGCTAGTTGTTCCCGCCCACCGCTGTGCCCCAGGGAGTTGCGGAGGAGGCAGCCTACGCGGGAGTCGGTCGCTCCTCCGGGCCACCGTCAGGCTCTGGGATCTGGGTTAGGCCAGCCTAGGGAGTCCGCCAGCAGCGTCACTCAGGCCAGGCACCTTTCACCAATCCCGTCCGAGAGGGGAATGTGCGGCTGGAGTTGTCACCGCGCCCTGCTCTTACAGGACTGCCGGAGCCCAGAAAAACCTCCGCTGGAGTCAAACTGTGGTAGGGAGTCAGTTTCTCGCTCACCTTGCCACCAGTCGGTTTTCCTCCTTGTCCATCCTGTTTCCGACTCTGTTCGCAGACTCCCGTTCCTGAGCTTCTGCGCATCTCTCCTTGCTGAGCCGCTGTGGAGGCAGCCAGCCGCCGGGCGGCGGGAAATCCAAACCGCGGTTTCCAATGGCGCGGGGTCGAGCCTCCACACCGAGATTTTTCTGTTCCTATTTTAACGCCAGGACTGTATTCTAAGTTAGATTCTCTCAGCCCAGTTCGTTCCTGAGTCAGCAGAGCATATCTCTACTGGTTCGTATCTCCTTAGTCCGCATCATTCCTGGCCTCTGAGCCAAGCCTTTAGAGAGCCTTCAGTAGCTGCTGCTGTCTGTCCGCCATGTTCTCAGGAAGTCCCCACATTTAAAAATTTTTGAAAAGGTTTTGCAAGGATTCCAATTGATTCCTTGAAGAGCTAAGAGGCTAACCTAAGAGGCTAGAGGAACTGAGTTTATTGAAGACCACCTGTGTATTTAGTCCTAAGGGCAAAGATCAAATGCTTCAGTAGTAAAAAGAGTAAGGTCCCAGTGCTTATTCAGATTAATAGTACTGGCAGTTGTAAATGAATAGCCTCATTTTTTGATCACAAGTCATTGGTTAGATCCAGAAAAGGCCTGATTGTGTAGAATGTCACTACAAGTCCTCAATGGTTAATCAGCTTTGGTTGGCTAGGACTGATGGCGACAAACCACAATGTTTAATTTTACAGTCTCCTAGGCAAAAGCCTCTGCAAATGGAAAATCTTTTTACAGATAGGAAAAGTCAAAACTGTTTTAAAAGGACTACTGGACAGGCACTGACCAGATTTGAAGAGAGCCCACTGGCCTGGAGATGTGTAATATAAAAAGTACTGAAGATGAGAAGATTTAGGGAATCATTGAATAGATGGATTCACATCAATGAATAGACAACATTAGTCTAAAGGAAGAGATAGAGTTTTTTATGCTTTCATATATAATTTAAAAGATATGATTATAAAATGGCAGGTATAATCACAAAAATAATGACTTTTATATACCAAGTACGTGATGTTTCAATGTAATGGCTTGAAAACTATAAATATTTCGAATTCTGTCCAAGATATTTTTGAGATACCTGAAAAAATAAGATTTACTGTTTTGTTTCATATGCATGTAGGTGCACATAGTACTATTCAAAGAATTTTTTCCAACTATATGACTATACAGTTGTTGCTATCTATCTACATGAATTCTAAATCTATGTGGATTCAATCATCTGCAGAGTGAAAGTATTCAAAAACTTATGGAAGCCAGGCATGATGGTGCCTGCCTATATTCCCAGGACATAGTAAGGTGAGACAAGAGGATCACTATGAGTTCAAGTCCTGCTGAAATACATAGCAAGACTGTGTCTCAACAAAACAGAAGGCTTATTATGGTTTCTATCTAGATGTATCCACAAAGCATCATGAACTCATAGGTGGGTCTTTTGGGAGGAGATTATATCATGGGGATGGCTTAATTTTCGTAAGATTAGTCCACCAGTGAGTTTATAGGTAAATGAAATTTTAGGGAGACCAGTCTGAGGAGGAAGGTTACTAAGGGTAGCCTGGAAGAGTGTATCTCCCTCCCAACTCTTCCCTTCTCTGGCTCCGCTTTGTATCTGCCATGCTTTGAGCAGTTTTGCTTTCCTTCCCCTCCATACCTTTGCCATACTACCCTGCCTTGGAGCCAACTGACCATGGACTGAAACCCCTACAGTCTGTGAGTTAAAATGAACCATTCTTCCTTTAAAAAGTGGATGTTGGATATTTTGTCCCGGTGATGAAAAAAGGGACTAAGGAATCTGTATTGAATACTTACAGACACTGTTATCATTATTCCCTAAGCAATGTAATTTAACAATTATTTGCATGACATTTACGTTGTACTTGGCATTATAAGTAATCTAAATATGATTTAAATCATATAGTAGGCAGTACTATACCATACTGTACCATAAAGTACATGGAAATACTATGCCAATTTCCTTAGAGATTTGAACATCCTAGGATTTTTGGTCCCTATCAGTGATCTTGGAACCAATCCCCTCCAGGTACCAAAGAGCAACTGTATCTATTTTTTCAAACTTATTCTATATGACTTTCTGGATTTTATTGCCTATGATTTTGCATGTCTCCAAACTGTCTCAAAAAATTATGAAATTCCAAGGAAAATTCTGAGAAAAGTAGCTGAAGTATTATTAGACATGGTGATGTTAACACTATGAGATACTTTGGAGAGGCAGCACTTATTTAAATATATACATTATGGTATATTTGATAAAGGAAAATAATCTTTAATCATGTAAATCAGCATCTATACATTTCCATTATTGTAAGATGTTGGTAAATGTTTAAATATGAGATAAAACTAGGCTGAAAGCATCCATTTGCATCCAATATGTCTACACTGTGAAATCAATGTCAGTATAATTTCCCACAGGCTGTTCTGCTGGGTTAACTAACATACTATAGCCAATTTACCACAGAAATTTTATAAAATTAACAGAATTTAAATTCTAGGTCAATTAAATAGTTTAAGAGGCTGAATAATTTTCTTTCAGAAAAACCAAAGAGAAGATCTATTTGAATGAAGAAAAATGAAAGACACAGTAGCCATTTCTTATTCTAGACACCATGAAACCAGAGCTTTAGGATAGAGTGAGACTGAGTTTGGTCCGCATGCCCTAATGCTGCCTGTCATTGTGTGGGGTCCATGAAAGATGCCGCTTGAAGGTGTGAAGGATTATTCCCAGTGACCTTATTTGTGTACCAAAAGCCTGCAACAGATGAGAGGATAAAGTGGCAAGATTTCTAAAGACTCAGTAGAACAAGATGCTGGCTGATATGTGCTGGAAGGAGAAGGGAAAGAATTAGGGTGATTGTAGGACAAATAGAGAAGGAAAGTTATCAAACTGCCCTAGTCGAGATCAGGGTCTTACTCAGCCTCATTCTTCACATGAAGTTTCCTAGAAAGTCTAGGTACGTAGCCCTACATACATTCATAATGTACACTTTACTGGTAAACAAGTTCAGGTTTAGTACATTGAATATCAAAATATAGAGGTCTATTTTTATTTCCTTCCAGATATATATCCAGTTGTATCAGTGTTACATTATATTATTCATCACTTTCTCCTGTATTTGAAATACCTCAAAATTTATTACTTCCCACATAAACTAGACTATTTTGCTCCAGAAGTCTACTCATACTGTCTTATAAAATATTATTCATTTTTCTAATATCTGAAAGTCATCTTTGTCTTTTTTTTAGATATATTTTTGTGATGCTAATTATTACTGGAAATAAGATAATAGGATATTGATATTATCTTCTCCATTTAAAAATAAGTTGTTGAGTTTCTCATTGGAATTATGTTAAACTTACACATTAATTCAGGAGAATGAATAGCACATGAAATTAAGCTTTCTCATTGAAGTTCATGCATTCTTTTCAAATTTTTGTGCAGATTTTTTATATCATCCTATAAAATTTTATGATTTTCTTCTTATAAGCGATCCACTCCTGAGCTCTGTAACACACTGGAATTATTTACAAGGTCTAAAACATGCCGATTCTGTGATTAAACCCAGTAATTCTGATTTTTTCGGTCAGATGCAGCCTGGATAGTGGGATTTTTTTAATTCCCCAAGATGTCCTTTTAATGTACATCCAGTGTTGAAAATCATATATATCTTGAGATGCTCATGGTAAATCTATTCCTCAGTATTTTATCATTTTCCTGAAATTGTTCTTCATAATATACCCTAATCATTGTTTATACCTTTTCTTTTGTCTTTGGTCTGTACAAATTTCCTATTTCTTAACTGGCAATGCATACTTTGTTAGGATTTTATACCTTTACTCTTGGTTTTAAGATGTATGTCCAGAAAGAAGGAAAAATGGTGTCTTGCTAGGAAGTTGGATAGAGAACCTCTCCTGGGAAACAGCCCAGATGCTAGAATCTGACATGGAGAGGGCCAGATGATTGGAGAATGATTCTCACTAACCCAGGAGGAAATTGAAAGAAAAATAAAATTAGGAAGAGGAAGGAAAAGCGCGGGTGGAGGACGGAAGACTGACATGCTCACTGAGACCCATTCCGCCCTGTGCTGGGTGCGCCTTGGAGTCAGACAATTCAAGGGTGCCCCGAAGCTGTGACTGCCCATAATGGGAGTTGGTGAGTCCTGGACCCTTGGCGGGAGAACATGGCACAGTGTGGAGTGGATCCATGGTAGAGAGCTTTATTGGCTCTCGGTGAGTGCTGGAAATTGGATGGCGTGGTGTGGGAGGCTGACTGGAAGACGTCTCGGAGGAGGGAAGAGCCTGGCACCACTGTGGCATCATTCAACCACCCCTGGCCCAAACAGGACTGGTGGGAGCAGCTTGGGCTGAACCACGCTGCTGGTCAGGAACCAATAGCCAGGGATGAAATTGTTCTGACCCTGTGATGTCCAAGGTAAATACAGAAAAGAGCCAGTCCAGCAATCATGCAATGTTAGCCACAACATCAGCAGACATAAAGAAATGCATTTGTGACTTCATAGACGAACTTAAAACTGAAATTCTAATCCAAGTGAGACAAGAAATAAAAAGGTTAATTAAAGAAGTGCTCTCTCAGGAAAACACAGAAGGAAGAAGGGAGGAACCCAGAAAAGGAAGAGAAACCTTTGGTGAAGAATATAAACAAAATCTAGAATACATGAAACAGATCCAAAGAGACTACCAGGAAATTAAAAACTCCACTGAAAGCTGGCAAAATGCCTTGACAGAAACAAAAGTTAGCCTTTCGAAACTTGAGGAGACATTTACAGTGTGTGATCCTGAAAGAAAAGACCTATTAAATATAACAAGGAACCAAGAAATAACAATTCAAAGGCTAGAAGACGACAAGGTCTACAACTGAAGAATAAAAAATGTAAGCGAAGAAGCAGGAGTAACCACAAATGAATTACAAAGACTATTCACAGAAATAATTAAGGAAAACTTCCCAAGCATAGGAAAAAGAAATGATATCCAGATAAATGAGGCATACAGAACTCCAGCCACATACATCCAAAACAGATCTACACCCAGACATATAATAAGATTCCAGAAATCTACCACAAGAATAGAATATTAAAAGTGGCCCAAGAAAAGAAGCAGATCAGCTATAAAGGACAAATCATCAAAATAATGACATACTTATCAACACAAACTATGAAATCAAGAAGAGGCTGGGGGAAATTATCCAAACTCTGAAAGAAAATAACCTCCAATGAAGATTAATGTACCCTGAAAATCTCTCTCAAAATTAATGGAGAAACAAGATGTTTGCAAGACAAAGAGAAACTGTGGGAGTTCATGGCCACCAACCCAACTCTACAGAAAACACTGTAGGATAGTCTAGAGAGTGAGAGAAAAAAAAAATACCAGGATTCCAGCAACAGTGGCAGTGAGGCCTCAGTGAACAAGGAGGACAGTGGAATGAAGGAGAAAAATGGACAAATATAGCAGAATAAATACAATAGCAGAGTTGAGACAGAGAAAGTGGGCTATAATTTTTAACTTATATAGCCTAGATACACTAACAAAAAGAAACACAGGCAGAGTAGATTAGGAGGCAGGATCCATTGAGATGCTCTGAATAGGAAATATACTCAACCTGAAAGAAGGTTAATAAACTGAAAGTCAAAGATGAGAAAGCAAAGCTTTAAGTGACAGGGAACCAGAGAGAAACAGGGACAACTTGTCCAGCAGCCGCAGATAGATTGGAAAGTTATGACACTTTTGTGCAGTGTAGAACAACAAAGCTACAAGGAAGGAAAACCTTATGGCTTTAGTAAGTAAAAGAGTACAGCTCAAGATCAAGCTCAGGGGTAAAAAGGTTCTGCACCACTCAGATAGCTAATGGGTTGCCCCTTTAATCTAAAAACTAAAGGAGCTAGTGGGACCCAAAATATACAAAGCATCCTGATAAAGGGAAAGGTGAGGAATTGCCTAAAAAAGGAAGGCAGAGGATATTGTTAATAGTGTATTTAAAAGTCACAGTAGTCTTATTGCTCTGTTTATTTTGATTTTATTTTGTTCAGGTCAGTCAACTCATACTAGATTTGAGAGCACAGACCGCTATCTCCAAAATAGCAAGCTATCTCATGGTAACTATCTTTAATTTCCTATTAACTTACTGAAGCCCTGTATTACTTACATTGTCTTACTATGACTGATCTTATTTGAAGCTGGTTTTTTAAACTGCTGTTTTGCCTTGACTGATTTTATTTGAATTTGGTATGCTTGATAATATCGAGTCTAAGAGGAGTAAAGGCAACCACTCTGAAGATGACAAGATGTAATAAGATACCCATTCCCGTTTCATTATTAACTGCTTTTGAAGTTCTACAATGTCTCCAAAGTTTTATGTTTTTCTTAAAATAGCTATGTAATGCCATGTTCAATTATTATATGTCTGATGATGTGGACAACTCTATTGAAAATAACACAAGAAAGCATAGTAACTACTGTAGATCACCTAAGAATGTGATTTTTATATGTCTTTTTCATTTCATGTTTTTCCAAGAATTTGTTTTTTTTGTCTTGTTATGATCTGTTTTTCCCTATAATACAGAAAGGGAAGATATACATGTAAAGACTCACACACAGGGAGAATTTCTAAACAGTTTGCAGGAACAGAGTACATAATGCATGATGTAATGAACAGATAGTCTGAAGAAGAGACTAAGAAACCAAGTGCTAATTCTGTAACATTATGATATAAAATCTAGGAAAACTATTATTCACTCTCTGAGTGATATTAGTCTAGTCTCTTATGTTCAATTTCAGCGTATGTAAAGATAAGGACAGCTACTATGAAGAGAATTATGGCAGTCACTATTAACTTCCCCAGTGTCAGGTCTTGAAGACCTAAAAAGCCTCCATCACCCTGTTATGATAAGATTAGTCCTATAATGTTCAGTATGTATTCACTGTGTGTAAAGAAGGGGACAACTATTTGGAAAAAAACTAGAGACAATAAGACAGACAGTGAAGATTTCCAGTGGACTTGCTTTGAAATCAGAGTTTCTTAAAATTGTTTCCTTATGATCTATTTTGTTCTGTTTTGGTATGTTTAATTTTACACTCTTTAAGATATGGACAATTCTTTTGAAGATAGCAAGAGACATTATAGTAGCTATTTTTGAAATAGTTGAATATGAAAAACATATACTATGTCTAGTCTTGTTTGAACTGACTCCATTTTGCTTTGTCACATTTGGTTTTATTTTCTTAAAACAAAGTAATAAGAACTGTAGGAGTAATAAAACCTAAAATTGTTATTATAAAAAAGAGAGGAAAAAAAGTGCTCTAAAGGATATAGCTGCATGTATGTTTAAGTGTATAAAACAGGTAACCATATTACCGAGTTTTTGTTGGCTCATTGAACATTGAAGTCTCAGTGTTTAAATGTCCACTTTGCATGCTTTAATTTTGTAATGAACAGTGACTTCTAAAATGACAGTATGTAATCTATCAACTAGTGATTTTTTACTATCTGATTTTTTTTGAAATTCTGTAATACTTCTACCCTTTTTTCTGTTTTGCTGTTTTTTCTCTTCAAATAAAATCCTTTATAAAAAAATGTATGTCCAGTGAGTTCCATATCCTTTCACTGTGTGTGTGTGTGTGTGTGTGTGTGTGTGTGTGTGTGCGTATTAGGGTTGCACTTTAATATTTTTGTATAATTTCTTTTTCGCTTTTAGGTTTCCTTCATTTTCTCTAGCAATTTTATTTTCCTAGATGTGTGTTTTGAATCTTTTACCTGCTCTTCCTTTTTCACTGCTGTTCTTATTTTTGTCACTTCACTGAAACTCATTTTGTGGTTATATATAGAAGTCTCTCTCTCTCTCTCTCTCTCTCTATATATATATATATATATATATATATATATATGTATATCTATATATATATATACTTCTGCCTACCCATTCATATTTTTTACTTTTTAGATTAACAAACCTAGCACCTGTAGGTGACCCATGTTGATGTTCTCCTGGGGCCCCTTCTGTTTGAAATCCAGTCTTCTGCCTGGAAAGGCCACTTTTTTATATTCATTTCTAGGCTCTGCTGCAGTCCTGGGTCCCTTGGTGCCATCCCCCATTGACAGGAGAGCAGTTCCTGGGCCTTTACTCTTTGCTGAAGCCTGGACAAACCCCACAAACTACTTTTTCCCTATTTCTCCTCAGTTCCAGCAGCCCCTTCGCTCTCTTGATCCCAACTGCTGCAATCTGGGATGCAGTTGATGCAGCTGTGTTCAAGATGCCCCTGGGATGGTGGAGGAGTGGTCCCTTCCATCACACTGCAGAGCGACTCACCAGCGGCACAACTGACCACCTTGGATGAACATTCAACTCGCCCTTTTCTGATCAGTCTTGTCCAAGCTCAAATTGCAATGGTATTCTTTCCAAATTTATGTGTATACTCAGTTTCTTGCACTTTTTTGGTGCCAGCTGAGAAACTGACCTATTACTATATAAAAAAAGAAAAATACCACAATGTACAGGTGTGTCAAAGTACACATTATGAACAATTGTGCTTAACAAACGTGGAATGGGTATGTTTGGTATTTTTTCATATTAACGATATCTACTTGCATAAAAATTGATACTTTCTTTCAATGTTGATGATAAATCAGTGTCTCATGTCAGGGAGAAAGTTCTATATGTCTTCTAAATAATAAAGTAGAATCATGAGGTAAATTGAAGAGCCTTTATAGTTATTGAGTTGCATTTAACCTACAGGTGGTGAGATAATGTTGTACTTACTTTCTTGTCGCTGAGATGCAATATCCAACACCAACAACTTGAAGGAGGAAAGGTTTAGTTTAGCTCACAGTTTGTGCAGTGTTTAATCCACAGTCAGCTGGCTCCAAGGTGGGGTGGGTGGCAGAAGAGAAACAGTTCGTAACATGGTGGCGGGAAGCAGAGAGATTGATCAAGGGAGGTGGGAAGGAGATAGATGCTCCAGACCATGTCCCTAGTGACCACCTCCTCTGCCTCAGCTCTATCTGCCAAATCACTCTTACCTATAAGCTCATGAGTGGAATAATCCTTTGAGGAGTGCAGGAGGCTTCAGGGGTCCATCTCCATAGAAATCTTAACAGAGAGCCATATGCTAACTGTCTTTTATGATTATATAATTTCTTCTGTTGTATTAAACTTATTGATAGACCTTGCACTCCCCAGGACAATTACAAACAAAACTGGGGTGTAAAATCGGGCTGGGTGGAAAGCATTACTCTTCTTAATATTTCTGATTTGGTTTAGAGACAGATTTCTTGGTTATATTCCTAAAGTATAAACAGAACTATTGTAGTCTGAATATTGCTACACTCAATGGCCATTTATTTTGTGAGATTTGTGTTTATGTGCATGCAAAAGTTTGGGTTGCATTATTAGGGAGAAAAGTAAATAGGCCTCAAAAAAGAAATAGGCCTCATTTAAATTTTAAAATATAGCTTATCTCCCTTTTCTCTGTCTAGAGTCAAACACAGCATAGTTATACTTCGAGCCCCACAGCACAAACCACTATGCGATACTTGTAATACACTTAAAAATCAAATGAATTTAAACTTTTAGGAAAGTATAGGTAATTATCCACAGTCATGTCAGAGAATATCACACAGTCATTAAAAACAATACACAGAGCCAGCTGTGCTGGCACACGCCTGTAGTTACAGCACTCTGGGAGTCTAAGGCAGGAAGAGTGCAAGCTCAAGCCTAGCCTGGGCAACTTAGCACATCGTCTCAAAAGACCTTACCTCATAAATAAATAACTAAATAAATAAACAAATAAATAAATGGCTGGGGACACAACTCAGTGCAAAGATTCTGAGTTTAGTCACCAGTAGTGCAAAACAAACAAACATACGTAAGACGTAGATAACAAAGGCAGAATTTAAAACTTTACATACTATTGGATAGTCTCTCTACTGAAATGTCAATAAAATCTATTTTAAAAAATCACCCTGTTATAACTGTTATTTGAGTTAATTTTTACCTGATGGTAAGGTTATAGATTTTTCTGATATTTGTATCTTATAAACATTCCGTATTGTACTTTTAGTATCAGACTCAAATTTAATATCATTAATATGTGTTCACTTGGATTTTTGGGTTTGAAATGTTCATACTTTGTGGTAGGACTCTTAGCAGGCCTAGAAGTAATTAGGTCTATCTGAAACATTCGAGTTAATTGATGCTTTTGGGTAGATCATAATTTTCTCTGTTCCACATCCCATCTTCCTTTAAGCATCTATCTTCCTTTGAGTGCCAGCCACGTCTTTGTCTCAGGAAAACTTAAATTTATTTCCAGCAGTTTCCCTCGCATTCACATGAAAAATACACATCTGCTGCTGCTGTGTGCATGCTCCTTTTTTCCTTGAAGCTCACTGAGAGTATGCTAGCATTTTTCTGATGATTTATGGAAAAGTAAATATAGTTTTCCAGGGCTATTCACCCCATGTAAATTTCTAATGATCCCAAATGTGAGGGTGGGTGTGACAATGCGCCTTGGTAGAAAACCAGCTGCTCTTTTCATTTCAGCAATAGTTTGATATTATTCAGCTCACTAAGTGAGCTTGTTTGTTTCAACAGCTGTTGACTTCGTCTCCCTCTCAATAGATAAAAAGAAGATGAAAGAAAGCTTTCCTTCACATTCCCTGCCTGGCTACCTTTCAGCGGGGCTCTTTACTAGGTAGTAAAGTCTTAGCCATTAATTGGGGACTTGGAGAGGTAGAAAGAATCTAGAGATTATAGTAACTAAGCACCCTCTTTGTGAAGTAGTTTTCCACTGCATCCCTTATGGTAAATATTGTTAACCACATTTTATCAGATAGGAAGACAGAAGCTCAAATTCATTAAGCAGCAGCGTGGTTGTGTCCAGACATGTTGTGGAATGAAAGTTGGGAAGGAATTATAAGGGCTTCTAAACATCTTGGAGTTAAGGTCCAAAAAAAGAAGTAAGCCACAGTTCTGTGGTTTCTATGTTTTCATTTGTACACATGGCTGCAATGTTTAAGCAAAAGTCCTCTTCCCTCCAGCAGGAGGATGTGAGCCCTTCTGCAAGCCCTGGACTCAGGACATTCCGGGCTCCAGCTTCTCTGTGGCATCTACTCAGGTGTTCAGATTCCACATCTCTATCTCTATCCCCCCAAGCAAGTGGACTATTGCAGAGAAGAGATACTGAGAACACAAACTAGGCTTCTCTTTAGCTCTGCTACTTTTAGAGTTGCAGTAGAACCCAAAGTATCAAAGAGTCTTCTGACTGTCATCGTCATATCTGAAATTGACCAAAGGACATCTGTCATTTTCTCCCTTCATCTCACCATGAACAAAATCACAGTGCTTGTAGTTACCATTTACTTCATACCTCTCAAAGATCAAAAGAAATTGCACAGCCCATAATCCTCCATCAGAATCTTATGTCATAAGGCTTCCATAGCACAATGCCACACACTAGCAGCTTTGAGCACTAGAAATTTATCTCAAGTTTCTAGAGGCTGGAAGCCAAAAACCTCAGTGTCAGTATGTTTGGTTTGGAGGCCTGTGAGAAACAATCCTTTCTGTGTGCCCTGTTGCTTCCTGTAGCCTCCTGTGTTCCTTGGCTTGTAGATGTTATTCTTAGGTCTTTATAGTATCTTTCTTCTCTATGTTTCTGTGTCCAAAATTCCCCATTGCTGAGAACAACAATTATAATGGATTCTAAAACTTCATCTTAGTTGATGATTTGCAAATACCATAGTTAGTTCATTTCTAGCAGTTCGGCAAGTCAACCTCAATGTTATTTTTGGTTGCATAATTTAACCCATGACCTCATCTGACTTCCCACCAGTGAAAATGTTAGCAATTTCAATGCCGTGGTGCCAGTGGCTCTGCACCCCACCTTGACAGAATATACAGTGTCCTTTTGACTGGTGACTTAATCTAGCACCTTCCTTAGATGGTGAGTTATTTTAGATATCTCTTCCAGAAGCAAGAAGTATGAATTTATGAGCAAAGGATTTATTAAGGGTCAAGAAAAGCATGTAAGCAAGAGGATATGAAGAACGGAAAAGAACACAATTTTAGACAGATTTTCCGGCTTACCCAAATCCCCGACGTGTTCTAGACCTTAAATTGTGTCAAAGTGTGTTGCACATGAGGTCAAGAGAGTCATACTTTAAGATTCTTGCAAGACAGATCTAAACCACTGGGGACATCAGGCTTTCCCTATGTGGGTTTAGCCTGGCTCAAGGGGCATGCCATGTGGAACAGGCTCAGGGAAGCTGTAGCATGCACACATCTGGGGAAGGAAACCACAGGGAATGTGGGGGAACGCTAGGCAGACTTCACTACACAAAATTTTTATTTCAACCCGCATGTGTATAAAACTTATTGAGCTTTCACACAAGACTAATTTAGATAAAACAGGATTACTCTTGCATTGAAAGTTTCAGAGAACTAGGAATGCCTGTGAAAGGATAAACCCTTTCCTGGAGGAAGGGGCTTGGTAGAGCTAATTCTGAGATCACTGGCAGCTGCAGTAGAAGACTGGCCAAGAACAACTCTTGCAGGAAATTGCAAAAGAGCAGCAATGATATTACCAGTCCTGCGTGAGACTCTTTCATAAACCTCCCGAGATAAATGCAGGATGGAGCAGTAGAGATACAATGAAGGCCTTGTAAAAATAGTCTAAAGGTACAGCCAGAAAGATTATCCCCACCACCTCCTTTCAGTGCTAGAGATTGAACCCAAGGCCTTGAACATGCTGGACAAGGACTTGACCACTGAGTTACATCCGAAGCACTGTGTACTATTTTTAATGTGTCATGTTTCTTTTTTCTTCTTTATTAATGCCAGACAGGTGTGCCAATCCTTTATTAAGGACAAATTTGTTTTATATATTTTCTCTACAATAGTATGGAAAGATGCACAGGGCTTTGTTAGAAAGATTTAGTAGTTGAAAAGTAATTTCAGGAAATAGATTAAGTTGAAAACAATGTGAAAAAAGAAAGGGGCTGCGGGAGGTAGGGATTTATTTGAAGGTGGATGCCTAACCAGCACTGCTGAGAATGTAAGTCATATTTGTGTTGTCCCAGAATGGTAGGGATGACAAGATAAAACAGTTCTCCAAACACTCTGTATCCATGAGACCCAGGTTTCACTCGAGCCGAGGTGTTGAAAGAACAGATTATATATTTTTAAGGAAACTCAGGTTCCAAAATATGAATTGATATTTCTCAAGAATTACACAGTTGTGGATTTTTCAGTCAAAAATATTACTTTAAACCTCCCATAAGAGTTATAACTGAGCAGTAGACATCCTTTGTGAGAACAGCAATTTCTAATCGTGTCTTGTTAGCCCAAAACTGGGCCCACATTCACTGTGGCCCACTTAAAAGTTAAATATCTACGTAGCCAGCACCAGCAGGTGAGAGCTTTTATTTAGCTTTGTTTCTTTTTATCAGTACCGCGGATCGAACTCACGACTGCTTATAAGGCAGGCGCTTATGCCGCTGAGCTAAATCCCCAGCCCCTAACGTCAGCTTTTCTGCATTTGGGCCTTCTAGCCACAGCGTGCTGGGAGTGAGGGAGACTTGCAGAGCCTTTCAGAGGAGTCCACTGGATGCAAGAGATCTATGATGTGTGGAAAGAAGCTTTTAGCCATCCATGTCGGGGACAGAGGATGCAAGGGTCCGCACTTGGGATTCCCTAAGCCTCGGATATCATATTTACACAATGTGCTTTGAACATGCAGAAATATAACATTCCCAGAGTTAAGTCTTAGATGCTGTGAAACGGAAGGACAGACTGTAGAAAGCTGAATGAGCCGGGAAGCCATCTGTGTCCCAGCGCCTGCAACAGGCCGCTCTCTCACTGCGTGCGGGCGCCCTCTGGTGGCCACCGGTCCCGCAGCGGAGTCCCTGAGGCTGCGGGAGACAGAAGACGAGTCTCCCCCGCGCGGAAACTGCTGATGACGTCAAAAGTCGAATCGCTTCGCTGTTCGCCCCATGGTAACTGTCAGAAAAGATGACTTTAAATTTTAACTAGAGCAAGATGGTGGGTTTTTTATAGAATAACTCTACTCCGAGGACAGATTTCATTCTAAGATGACAAGATAGCGTGGAAAGCAGCCTGGGACATGCTTGCTGGAATGTTACTAAGCCATCGCCTCCAACGCGGGCCCTCGCTTCCCTGGAACCTCAGCCGGACCCTCTGCACCAAGTCCTTGCGCTCCTTTAGGGCGAGCTCCTCACAGTCAGAAGTGGGTCGCCAGAGGTCGAAGTATCAAACTTGAATCGAATTGTATCTGTCCAAGTTTACAAGTAGCGTTCCTCTCTGCACTGCTTCTAAACAAGAGAATGTCATCCCACAAGTTATTTAAATTATAGGATAAGAACGAATAATATTGGAATATGTGAAAAATTAAACTACCACCATTCTATCGCCATCTGCTATTAATATAATTCTGATGTTTCTTTTTCCTCCGTTTATATGCACATTTCCATATGTGTATATAATAGATAATTTAGCCCAAAGGCCCATTTAATATTATTGTTTTGTTATTTTTGATTTATGGGGTATTATGAAGTTATTTTATTACATTCCTAGCTTTTTTTGAAATGCTGATCAATTGTTACCTTTAGTGAACTGTACTCAGAGAATATGCTATAACAATGAAAGGCTTACTAACAAAGGACCTGAACTAAAGTGGATCTAACTTGTGTTCTTGATTTTACCATTATTAATTTGTGAGTTCCTTTTGTGAAAGATTACACACAAGAGAAAGAAAGAATATTACACCTGAAGGATTTCAGTCTGTGCTGTTTTGCTGAGACTATTTTTGGAGTCCATTCCTAACTTGGTTTTCTAGTGACCCCAATTCTTCAGACCATCCTTCTAGCCAGATCTCTTCCCCACATGAATCCCTGACCATCTGGAGAGTATACATGTGTCTTCAGCCATATTCCACTATGGGTTTGCTTTTGATTTCCAATCATACATTTAATTAATGCTAAGCACATCAACCAGACAGCCCATGGAAGTCTGGGACTTTGGGACTGTAAGACATTCCAACCCCTACAGGAAATAACTCCTCTAGCTGGACTGATCTTGCTGGACTCTAGAGCAAAGATAGAATGTTCTGTGTCCACTTTCTTCTTGAACCTGAAGAAGTGATTGTGCACATGCATCTTCCCAGGAGATCCCCTAAGTGATATTAAATGCTGATGTCAGACTCAGAGGTAAAGAGAGATTGTGTTGAACAAACAGGCTGTCACTTAAGATTAGCAGCATAAATTCCTGAAATTTCCTTTTTACTTGGCATTCATGGTATCAGCTGGATATGGGGAGTTTGGTCTTGAGAATTCAGAAGCATGGAGACCCACTGCGGTGCATCCCTGTGATCTTCTGTTGCCTCCATATTCGTTTTGAATGTAAGCATGACACATGGCCCTTGCTCTCTCTTAAGGTACCTTTGAGTGTGCCACTCTGGTCTCCTTAGCATGTGATGGTACACACGATTGTGCTTTCCCATGTGTTATTGTATTACTTCCTCTGAATTTCACCTGATTGACTCCACTGAGCCTTAATGTCTTCCTTGTCACAGTTCTTTAAGGGAGTGGTTGTCTTGATAGAAATAAATTGGACACAATTCATCAGACCAGAGGCACAAGGGCATCAGATGCCAGGGACACTGAGGCCTGGTCAGACACTTAGACATTAGGCCAACCACTAGGATGAAGAAATACCCATGAAAGGGACACTGCAAACCTCCACAACCCAATCCCCTGGAGCTCATTCATGCGGGGCCATAATTCATATCTGATCTCCACAGAGAGACTTCCAGAAACACATGTGGTGCCCACTCTTCAGCTTTCTGATTCCTGTGAAGAGCTGACTTCCACTTAAACGCTTGCCTGGGCTCTTTTTCCCCATCCCCTCTGTCCCCAGGTTGCTGGAACTTCACGTCAGTCGCAGAAGGGCAGAAGAGAGGAGGAGTTATGCAGGCAATTGGGGTCTATTGCTTCTCATACTTCACCTTGATTTGCATTAGCACCTGACCTAACATCAGTCTCTCTAGTATACAGTATTTTAGTGAAAAATAATTTTCTCAATATTGCACCTGACATTTTGTAAACAGTTTCGTTTCACTTTAGAATTATTTTAAAATATCCTTGCACACTGTTATGTATCTGGCAGGCAAAAATTCACATATATTGTAAACTGTGCCTCTGGGTATTTACTGCTGAAGATAATTATTTCATTTCAACTTCAGTCCATAGCATGGTCCTCTTCTGAAAATGCATGTACAACAATAATTATGTCCACTATGGCTAAAAGCATCATCTCGCCTTCCTCTCATTCCTGGAGAAAATTACATTTTATCTTCTTTAAAGAATTTGGTAATTACTGTGAGGGAAAAACTAACTGATGCTAACTTTGTCAAATGCAGGTAAAGTTACCACAAGAAAACAAGTTTCAGAATGATCCTTCTCCCTGTTTTAGTTAAAAAGTTAGCTAAAGATTCTCTATGCTGATATGAAATTACACTATTCTGATAAAAACTTTGTGGTTAAAGTTTATAATTGTCATATTCTAATTTAGTTCTTTTGCCTGCCATATATAATGTATATTTAAACTAATGTGCACTTCTTTTCCCTACTTTATTACCATATTAAAATCTTTAATCGATCTTATTTAATGAAGCAAATTTGAAGGTTCAACACACATGGAGTAAATGGTAAGGTATGCAACAAAGTCACTGTCATTGTCACTAGTTTATTGAGTACTTACTGAATGCTAAGCATTGTGTCGAATCTTTACATTCATTCTTTAGTTTGCTTTTCATGATTTTCCTTGATCAGATGCTCATTTTACTAGTGGGACAAAGGTCAGTTAGAATTCACTTCTGTATGATTTCCCACCTCCTGTGTGCTGTATAATCAGGACAACAACAGGCTTGGATTCATTTGTGATTTTTCTTTGGTTCTGTGTGGCTGTATGGACTCTTGTTTGCCTTCTACATAAAAGTTCTCCTAAACAATTCTAGATGTCCTTGTTTTCCTGAACACTGAGGATTCTCTAAGTACGTGTTTTCTAGATAATTCCATCTAATGGAATATTACTCAAATGCTCACTGCCTCCAAATTAACACAACCAGGACTGACTTCTCTGCTACCTCCAGATCTGGGTATCTAACTTCAGAGTTAACGCCTCCACTGGAATGTCTAATAGGCTTCCCAAATTTAACAAGTCCCCAAAAAAATCCTTAGCTCTGCTCTGATCCAAATCTGATGTTCCCCCTCACTTCCAGGAAGAGTGAAAATATAACCATTCAGTCATGCAGATCACAAATTTAGGAGGCAGCCAGAATTGCTAATTTCCCTTGCACCCCACATACATTTCTTTGGCCAGGGCTACCCACTTAATCTTCACAACATCCTACATTAAGTTTTCACCTCTGTTGGTGGCTACCATACCGGACCATGCTGCTATTATTCCTGAAACCTCTGCAATAAATTCTGGCTTCTCCCCTTCCATTATTATTATTATTTTGTACAATCCAATTCCCAGTTATTTTCCAAAAAGGAGCCAAAATAGTTCATTTTCAAAATTGTATTTCAGATTATATAATTTTTTTTAGTTGGCTTGGAAAGCATCAGTGAGATCAGAAAATCACATTTTGGGGTGTGCCTGGGCAGCTCATGCGGACATGACCTTAGGGGTGATATCTCATCCTTGGCCTTTCCTCTCTTGGTCTCTGTTTGCTTCTTCCAGTCACCATGAGTTGAGCTACTTTCCTCTGACATCCCCTTCCTACTGCCAAACTTCTGCTTTGAAACCAGACACCCATGGGCAGAAACTTCTGAAATTGAGCCAAAATAAATCTTTTGTCCTCTAGATTGTATATGACAGCAATTTTGCTCCCATAATGGAAAACTGACACCTGATAATGGAGTATGTAACTTTTATCATTTCCTTCATTTCTAAGCCTTCTCTCTAATTAATGTACTCACCCATTTAGACACACACACACACACACACACATACATACACACATATACACACACAGTGTTGCTTCATTCTGTATTCTGTTTTATTTTTTTCCACAGTGCCCTTATTACAACCTAACATTATGTTATCTTTATTTCTTAATTTGTATGCTATCTATTTTCCTCACTGGGATGGAAGGGCTGTAGAAGCAGAGGCTTTTACCTGTTTTGCTTATCTTCACATGCCAAATAATTAACAGAGTGTCAGGTGCATAGTAGATTTTTTTAAAAAATTGAATTAAAAATTATGTTTAACATTTTATTTTCTGAAACAAGTTCTTATACTTTTTGCATCCTTTTGCTCTGCTTAGCACAAATGGCTTTTTAAAATCTGTAGTATTTATTAGAAATGTTACGCTGCTCTGTTAAAAGTACAATCATAGATGAAGATGTATGATAAAGTTGTAGGAAGCCTGAGCTAAATAGAGCCTTTGTCTTCATCCTGAACATCAATGTGACATTCAAGTGACAGGCATTTCTACCTTTAGCTCAAATTTCTACTGATTACAATGCCCATATTTTTCTTTTATGCCTCTTTCTTTATTATTTTTTACTCATTGCTGAGACAAAATATTTGATGTCCACAGTTAGGGGAGAAAAGGTTTATTTCTTAGGGTTCTTGGAGGTTTCAGTCCATACTCAGTTGGCTCCAACACAGCATTGCATGGCGGGCCAGGCTTTCATGGCTGTTGCAAACCACAAGGGTGAACCAGCAAGAGAAAGAGAGAAAAAAACCTTTTTCTGGCCATTAAATCCTGTGCTGGCTCCACCCCTAGGTGAGTGTAGCACTCACACCAATCTGAGCATTAGACAATGCACCAATCACAAATGCTAGATTTGGTTGAGTTCATAATGAGGCTTGGGGGCCACTGACATAAAACATGACAGTCCCTTATATCCTATCCTAAGAAATAAATTTTTCTTTGTTTTATTGTTTTCTCTTTTTTTTCTGTTAAATGTTATTCTTGAACATACAGCTAAATTTTACATTCAGTTAACACTCAAAGTTATATTTTTTCTTCCCCCAAAAGCAGCTAATATACATAATCTTCTTGTGAGATTTATTGTATTATTGCGATAATATTGCCATATTGTTATAACTTGATAATTGATTTGACCTGGTAAGAGACAAGTAAAAAAAAAGAAAGAAACAACCCTGTTCTTTTGTCCACTAATTTCCACAATGCTTTTTCCATATGTGGAAGTTATCTTGAGAATGTCACAAGATCCTTGATCATGTTCAGATATCAAGTGTCTCATATTCAGGTACTAAAAAGGCTTATCTGAAGCTATTTTAAGGAAGTATTTGGAAATACTAAGATAATGTTGATAATGTTGAAGAAAATCAAAGATTTATGTTATGAAATATCAAAGCTTACTATAATAGTACATAAACCATAATAAAACAGTATTAGAACAATACTGAACAAATGGAGTAGTAGAGCAGAACACAGTTTAGAAATAGAGCTGTCTCTTAGTAACCTAATTTTTGACAAAAACACTATTGTATTTCAGGTTACAGAATGGTCTTTTCAATACAAGATGTTGGATCAAGTGGATGTCTACAAGGAAAAAAATTAGTGTGTTCTTGTCTGCTATCCTACACAAAAATTAGTTTGTGATTTATAAAAATCAAATCAGCTGGATCTGACACCTCAGAGAGAAATACAAAATGATGTAACCTGTAAAATTATTTTTGTGACCTTGAGATAGGAAGATAGTATACAAATAAGACTAATTGTAATTGATAAATTAGATTTACATAAAAGTACAAATTTCTGTTAATCAAAACCACTATTTAAAAAGTGATAACCCAAGGCATATAGTGGGAAAAATTATGAGATATAAAGATTTATATCCTGGACCTATATATACCAACCACCAAAAACAAATGATCAAAATAGTCATAAGACTATAATAGGCATCTCACAAACACGCACATGTGAGCACACACACACACATTATTACTTATTGGGAAGATACAGTCGGATACCTCAGAAACAGCTCTATTTAGTATAAAATTTAATAAGCAAGCAAGTGGAGCAACTAGTGGAGCAGTGCATATTTCCATGTCCACTGAGGAAAATTATTGGGCGGGATTGGCTGGTCTTAGAGTCCACTGGGCAGTCAGGCTGTGCGCTAGGACAGGATAGCAAAGTGCAGCCAAGATTCACAGGCGGGCTAGTTCCTCCCACGAAGACACTGAGGTGAGAGTCAAGTTCAGTGAGAAAAGGCAAGTATCAGGCTCAAGTAGGACAATGCTTCACCCAAGAAAGGAAGAGCTGCTGCGTATGTTCCCTCATGGCTATGAGTACACTCCCCACCAAGGCGGCGGCGTGGCTGCAGGTGTCCCAGTTGATGCTGCGACAGAAAGACCCAAGATGCTCCTGCTGAGTCCTGAAATGCAAAACTCCGAGAACTTGCTTGCATGCCACGAGAGGGTGCACTTCCGCAGAGCAGAAGAGAGCTCAGTGAAACTAGGAAGGCTGCGCTTCCATACAAGGAGAGGAGGCCTCGTGTTGAGGAAAAGAAGCTGGACACAGGAAACACCACAATGCATAAATACATTTATGTAAAATTAAGAAAAGCGAATCATGTTAGGTACAGGACTCGGAGTATCAGTTGCTTACTCAAAAGACCTGTCTGGTGAATCACACATGTGCGGATATTTGTAAACAGTCATCCAGCTGTACACTTAACAGTTCCCCACCTTATATCTGTATGTTTTTTTAAAAAATCTAGTGTAATTCACCCCCCCCCACTCGCCTCTCCCACCCCAAGTTTGATATGTGATGCTCCAGATTCAGGAAAGGAGGGGAAATGCACAGCTTTGTTCTCCCTTTTTTCATTCTTGCCCTTCAACTAATTTCACCCCCTAAATTCAGATACAAGAAAAAAGAAGTACAAACAAACAGACAAACAAACAAATCTTTCTGTGCTGGAGCGGTGACAAATCCTCCAACACCTCCCCTTTATTCTTGGGAGGCTGTCTGTGGGTCCAGCCTAGCTCCACACTAGACCTTTGAGCAACAGCGCCTCCTGCCGATCCGTCTTACCATATCCATCTACCGGCTTCGGAAGCACCTTTGGCTCAGTGGGGTGGGGTTTGGTCTCTTAGAAACGCGCAAAGTCCTTTGGAGGAGCTTCAGGATTAAAGTGTGAGCATCAGCTTCCGGGCCCTTGTGCAGGGCAGTCCCATTAGATAGTTCTCTTCTTCACACACTAGGCATCCTTACTGCTGAACTGGAGAAAACACAATATCCTGCTAAAACATATTTTTGTTTATTTTTCACACATTTGCTTTTCTCCATAAAGCCCACATTATCCACACGTGGAGGGCAGACCCTGGAATGTGTGCATATAAGGCCTTAGCTGAGATCTGACATGGCTTGATAGCTGGGCAGGTTTGCTGGAGGAAAAATGACCGAGTTATATTGGTTTAGGAACAATACATCAGTCTTACATGTTTATTACATAAACTAAGCTAGGTAATAGTAATGAGACAAAACTGCCAGCGACTTCAAACACAAACTCTAGTTTCTCACTCCTGCTATGCGCGCATCGCAAGGGCGGGGGGGTTTGCTCATCATTGTGATTCAGGCTGCGCACACTCCATCTGCACGGTTCCCATAGCTGCAGTCAGAGGAGAAAGGGGAAAATGTGCCTACTTTCCAGCCTCATGAGTGTACTCAGAAGGCTCTTACCGCATCTCACTTTCCATCAGATTTCAACAGCTAAAGCAACTTGCAAGGTGAAGACAGAGAGAACTTTAATCCTCTCCTAGAGGGGGTCCATCAGTATTTGTGAATGATAATGCAAGCCACATTTTGCAAATCAAAAATAACCATTATTAATATCCACTATATCTTCTCCAAGAATTCCTCTTTTGTTATAAAATGATGATATTAATGTATGAGGATTGCTATATCCCAACCATTACCCTAAACATTGAAATATATGAATTAATTTAATACTCATGTGTATGAGATTAGTTCTGCTACCATCAGAATTTTAAAACGAGAAAATAGAAGCTCAGAATAGCTAGGTTACTTGCCCAAATGTACATACCTATGGCAAGGGGAATCCAAATGAGCAAATTTGGCTGTGGATATTAAATCCTATCAACCTATATGAAACACAGTACAATTAGGTGTGCACACACATATAGTATGTCTGAACAGATGCAATCATGTACACAGAAAGTTTATACATGTGTTATGTATACCTCTTTTTAATTTAGACTATTACAAAATGTATAAGTTTTTCTAGATTGCTACCTTTTACTTGGACTCTATAAGGTCCCAGCATGATGACCTTAGTACACATACTTTAAATCTGTACAATTTCCTAGAAAACGAAAATAAAAATATATTTGTGCTTCATTTTTAAATAGGTGACATTCTGTCACATACTTCTTTTATTTATTATTACATTTTTAAACTGTGTATATTTGGGTTCATATGGATTTATTTAATTCCTTCTGGTCCAGTTGGTTCATTATTTTCTAATCACATGCATGAGTACTGAATCATATACTTGATGAACTTCTCAGTGGCATAATGGTATAAGAGTGAAAGCTTTTTCTTTCCTATTACAATTTTTTTTCCTATAAAAAACATGCAGAGTTTTGACAAATGCCAAGGAAAATGTGTTCCATGGCTTCCTTCAGTTTTGTCAATGATGGGGTCAGGAGACCAGACATTCAGCCAAAACAGGTGGCAACTAAAGTAGGTGACAAAGTCAATGCATATCTCTTATTCCAACCCTGCAAAGAGCTCCAGCCCTCCACATATCACACTGCATCTGGCAAATTGGAAGAAACTCGTATTATGATATGTCAAAATATTTCCTGGTACATGACATCACAAAGACTAAAAATGTCTATATTCCTAAATCATCAGACATTTTCTGAATGTGATGCTGTCTGAAAAAAAAAAACAAAACAAAAAACAAACAAAAAAAACCACATCTGGTCCCAATTCTGTAGAAAAGGATTTATAAATACTTTTCTGTAAAAGTTTCAGTCTAAGATAGTAATTAGTCCTAGATATGAAGTGTTCCTGTTTGAAAATAGATAATCAAAATGACCTCTAAAGCATAGTCAAATGAGATTTTACATAATAAAAATTTGGGAGGGAACAAGAAATATTTTGAATTTAATGCTTTCTTTGTAAATTCAAAGAAAAATTTTCTTCTCTGAATAGAAATATTTGGTCTCTTGAAACTTGTATTTTTTTTACATACTTACATGTGACATCATTGCTTTTGCTATTTTATGGCTTAATTTTTTATTTGTTCAACTGTGTCACACATGTTGAATCATATACTTTATAGTAAAGTCAAATCTATCAAATTTCTCATTCTGTTTTCAGTGGCTTTAAGAGAATTATAATAGTGTAGGAGCTATATAATACAGTAATCCACTCTTACAGATAATACAATTATTACACTTTCCTAACATGTGTGATAAAACTATCAGCCTAACAAAATTCTACCTTTCTTGGAGACACTGATTTATTTCAGTCTTCAACTGTTTCCTTGTTAAAAGCAAAATATATTAAAGAAAATTTCACTGAGCTATCCCCAGCCCAAGATTTTATATTTAAATACAGAAGAAAATTCATAGATTCTATGTGCCTAGATACTGACTGAAGGTACTGAATTACTATTAACCTGTCTTTTGTGTATTTAGCTCAGAAATTATTCTCTTATGGTCAAAAGTGTAGCAAGTTGCAAACCATATTTTATCAAATCTAAGATACTATCAAAGATACAAACTCTTTTCCTTTTCTCTTTTTTAATTTTTTGGATAAGTTGAAGCAGTATATGAAAACTTATTTTTCTTCAACATGTATAATACAATATTGAATAGATTAAATAATATATGTATAATATGAGCACATTCTTCGTTATCTTCAATAAATATCCTAGCCATTAAAGTTGTTTAGTTTTGTAGTATTTCACTCAGAATTGAATTTAAATTTAATTGAACATTCTTGTCATATATCCATTGGCTAATATTTTTCATCTGGCCTACTGATATGATAAAAATATGACTCAATATTGAATCAATATTGAAGTTCTAGAGAAAACTCTACTTCATTCCATTTTGTAACAAATTTAACTCAGTATGTTAATAGTTCTATATAGTTATTTTATGCTTTTCAGGAATCTTGTTTTATTTTGATCTTTTTTTTTTTGTAAACCTCAGCTTCTCAAAAAGAATTTTAAGACTTTTTCGTTGTTGTGCTTAAATATCCTGAAGATAAAAGCATTCTGGGTCTAACACAGGGCAGGGTAAGAAACTTTTAAGCCTTACTTCAGATGAGATCTTTAAAGTTATATTGTTCTGCATATATCAAAATGTCACAATGAAAATATTAATTTGTGCAATTAATGTGTTGATAAGTGAAAGGAAGAAAAACTATGTTACTCTGAGTTCAGTTTTAGAATACATAGTTTTTTTAAAAAATTTTATTTAAGGAGGAAAAAAAGCAGAGAAAGTGTACAAGTTATACAGATCTACAGAAAAAAATGAACAGTAGGAAATCACTAGTTAATGGATTACATATTGTCATCTTAGAAATAATTGTTCAAGTCACAAAGTTAAAGCTTGTAAAGTGGACATTCCAACAGTAAGACTGAAGACAGTTCTGTTCAATGATCCAATAAAACTCAGTGATATCATTTTCTATCTTATACACTTAAATATACATGCAGTTATATCGTTTAGAGCACTTTCTTTTCCTCTCTTTTGTACAATGACAATTACACATTTTGGGTTTTGTTGCTCCCACAGTTCTTATTACTATTTTGGAAGGGAGTAGAACCAAATGTGACCTAACAGAACAGAGTCAATCAAATCAAAAGGGTGGACATAATAGATAATGTAAAAGCATAATACAAGGTGATCAATAATGGTTACCATAATGCCTCCCGCTATCTCTAATAGAATTGCCTGTATCATCAGTTATAATAAAATTGAAAAAAACAGTAAAGAACAAAACTGACAAAAGCAAAACGTTGGAGACATTGTAGGTCTTCAAAAGTAGATAAAAGTCAACAAGAATGGGCATCATAATGAATCTCACTATCTTCACAGCTGTTGCCTAAACTTTCGAACCTGGTACTATCAAGCAAAACAGAATAGGGGGACATCAGTCAAAAACAAGATGGTGAGAGTAATACAGGGCTTTAAATCAAGATAATGGAAAGTCAAAGTGGGTTACTATAATATATCCTGCTATTTTTTATTTATTTTTCCCTTAATTAAAAGTATAAAAATAAAAAAGTAAATAATGAAGTGGAGATTGAGATAAAAGAGGGCATAACAGCAAAACAGCACAGATCAAAACATAGCCATTTAAGCAGAATAGTGTTTCACCACAAGATAATCCTGACATAAAAGTAGATACCATATTGTCTCTTTCCTTGAAATCTTTGAGTATAACTTCATATACTATAGCATCAAATATATCAAAACAATGTAAAACCATTTAAGAGAATGACAGCATTACAGGGTATTTAGAATCAACTAACAGAAAATGAACAATGGTTTCTGTATAATCTCCTTGTCTTTAAAAGTTTTTGCTTATACTATTGTACATAATAAAATCCAATAAGATACAACCTGTTTAGACCAATGGAGACAGAAGAAAAAAAGCTTGATGAGACTTCAAAACAAGATGATACTAAATCAGTATTATCTATTAAGACGTCATTTTCTCCAAAATAGCTGTTCCTATCATCCAATCTTCTCTGCCTCATTTCTGTTGAGCTCCTTTTCTGTCATTAGTTGTCAGTTTGTCTTCTTCATTTTGTTTTCTGCTCCATTCATTGTGGCCTCTCTGCCACTATTTCTGGATTCTTTGTATTTTTCTTTTTTAGAATATCCTGCAGTATTCTCTGTAGAGTTGAATTGGGGTTGCAAATTTCCCTAGTTCCTCTTTAACCTGGAAGCACCTTGTTTTTCCATCAATTTCCAGGGATAGTTGTGCAGGATATCTCAATCTTGGCTGGAGATTATTATCTTTCAAAGCTTGAATTATTTCCCCCCACGCTCTTCATGATTTGATGGTTTGTGCAGAGAAATCTGCTGTAATTCTGATGGGTGTTCCCTTGTAAGTGGTCTGTTTCTTGTCTCTGACAGCTTTTAATATTCTGTTCTTGCATTGAATTTCTGTAATTTTTATTATTATATGCCTGGGTGTTGCTCTGTTTGGGTTGTAGGTGGCTGGGGTCCTGTATGCCTCATACATCTGAGTATCTTTACCTTTTGCTAAATTAGGAAAATTCTCCTGGATTATTTCTGTGAGTAGCTTTTGTAGTTCATTTGTTTGTGTCCCTACTTCTTCTTTTTGTTCTTAATTCTTAAGTTATGGATCCTCTTATCATCTTCTAGTCTTTGTATTATTGCTGTTTGTTTCTTTGTTACTTTTAAGAAGTTTTTCATTTCATTCTCCCATATTACAAATCTGCCCTACAGTTCAGATAATCTGTCCTTAGTTTCTTTCAAGCTGTTATGCCAGTTTTCGATAGAGTTTTTAATTTCGTGGTAGACTCTTTGAATCTGCTTCACATATTCTATGCTTTCTCTATTTTCTCCAAACAATTCTCCCCTCTTTTTCTGTTCTTCCGTTCCACCATCTGTTTTTTCTTGGGTGGTGCTTAGCATTTCTCTAACTATTCTGCTTATTTCTAGCTTCAGGTCATTAATAACTTCATTCCTGAACTGATCTGTGAGGCTCTCTAGATGGCACTTTATGTCTATTGGTGCGGTGTCCGCTATTGCCTGTTTCTCAGGATTGGGGGCCAAGGAGCCTTTCTTGTTGCTGCCTCTTCCCATATTCTTTGTTCCTTATATATGCAAGCGTATATAGGAGGCCCAGCTTCCCTCCCTGTCAGCCACAGCCTGATCAAATTGCACCAGCTAGGTGTTCCCACCCACTGCATCAGACCAGGAAATTGTAGACCAGGCAGCCTACGCAGGGCCCGCCCCTCCAGGCCACCCTCAGGCTCTGGGATCTGGGTTGTGCTAGCCTACTGGGTCTCCGCCAGCAGCGTCATGTAGGCTAAGCACTTCTCACCAATCCCCCTTGAGAGGGGGATATGTGGCTGAAGTCGCTGCAGTGCCTTGCTCCCGCAAGTCTGCCCAGTCCCAGAATGTCTCCTGCTGGAGTCTCATTAAACTGTGGAAGAGTGTCAGTTTCTGTCACTCACTTCACCGCAAGTCAATGCACAGCTCCCTGCCCGTCCTGTTTTCAACTCCGTTCGCCCATTCCCATTCTCAGAGCTTCCGCGCATCTCTCTCCCTGCGGAGCCGATGTGGATGCAGCCGCTGCGCGGCAGGAAACCCAAATCGCGGCTTCCAATGGCACGGGCTCCAGCCTCCACACTGAGGCCCCTCTGTTCCTGTTCTAGCACCAGGACTGCATTCCAAGTTGGTTTCTCTCAGCCCAGTTCGTTCCTGGGTCAGCAGAGCATATCTCCACCTGCTTATGACTCCTTACTCCACACCATTCCCGAATTCTAAGCCGAGTCTTTCAGAGAGCCTCCGTAGCTGCTGCTATCTGTCTGCTATGTTCTCCCGGAAGTCAGAATATATAGTTTTTATGATAATTTTGTCACTATTTTAATTTTTGAATTAGGCCATTATGTATCTTTTTTCTTATATGTTGTGGATTATTCGAAACTTTTAAATTTTCATTAATTTTTTTTTAATTTTCATTAAAATTTTGAGAAATTTTTTCCATGTGCCGTTTTTGCTCAGATTTATTTCATTGTGACTTGGAAGTCTGCCACTAAAATAGCACGACTTCAATTTTTCTAGATAGCAATAAAATTCCACCGATATTAAAAATATTCCCATGTCTTTTGTAAGATTTCATGTAAGATTTATGTTATTGATTATATTACTCAAGTATACTATATGCAGAGTTTTCTTTTGTTTACAAATGACTAAAGTATGTGTGCTAAAGTCATTTCTTAAAACTTTTATTATGCTTTATGTACCATCAGGTTGTGCTAATTATATACATGTACTCATATGCCATAGAGATATATATGAGAAAATTTTAAATTCAGTTAAGTTTCTCTAAATTTCCTTCATCCTGCATTAATATTGTTACTTATTTTCTCTATGTTGGTGAATAAACCTACCATCATGCTCCTCCACATCAGCCCGTAAGATCAGAGAACAATTAATTGCATTGTAATTAGATGCAACATCAAACACCTGTATAGATGTGGGTTGGATATTTTTATTATAAAAAGAGCAAAGCTGCACTACTATAATATAAAGTTTGTGAATAGGGAATCAAATAAGAAGAGTTGATTAGATGATTAGACACCTAACTATTTTTTGACAAGAGTGCTATTACATCTTTATATTGAGCTACTAAAAATTGGAAGGTATTTAAAGCTTAGGGCTGAAAGAACGTTTCTTTTTTATCCAGCTACTTTGCATTTAATATTTAATTTTATCAGCTTAATGTTTTGAATTTTAGAAACAACATACTATTAATTTCTGATCCAATACAAAGTAGATATTCTTGGGATGGACTGCATTCTTGTGTCTCAGACTATCCAGTTACAAAGTTGGGTTCCAGCTTCCATTGAGCACATCCATGTGATAGAACTTATCACATGGCCCTCTAATCTAGGCCACTCATTTTAGTCTTGGACTATAAACTTTTCTTTCAATGTCTGTTAATAAATATTGTATGATTTGTAATTATTTCAAAGTAAATCATAGCTTTAAATAGCATACCTCTTATTTTTAGTGATACACACTTTTGCTTATGCTCACTCTAAAACTTCCCTTAGATTATTCTGGATCTCTGTTCTGCCCACTGAGATCTGAAACACTGAGATCAATTCCAGCATCATAATGCCAGCTGACAAGTCCATTTTGCTGTGATCAGTAAGGGACAAAACATGGGAACTGATTAGTGGTACACCATGCTGATAGTATCTCATCCATGTTTGTAGTTAGAAACCAGGTTAGCTTGGGTGGTACATTTCATCTCTCAGACCAGGTATAGAAGTGGCTGACCTGCCCAACCACATACACACAGAGGTTCCTTTCATTTCACAGTAGGTAGGAACTGGAATGTCCACCCTGGCTGACTTTCTACTCACAATCATGGAACCAGTACTCTCAGAGAAACCTAAAAAGATTAGTGCATTTCTTGTGTTCTGACCTTGATCCCAACTTCTTTCTTCTGAATGTCATGGTAGGAGATTCTGGCAGAAATGTACCAGACTTTGCCTTTGCCTTTGTTGTCTTAAATATTGGTGACCTTCATTTTAAATATACCTGCATTATAACTTGTGAAGATTCCATAATACTTCTGCCTTCCAAGTGGCTCTCTTTCTCTGTTTCCAGTATGAAATAAATATTTCACTATGAATTTCGCAGGGTTGGAAAGACAGCAAGAAAAGATTAAAACTAAAGAGTCAGTTTTCCCTGTTTACATTAAACGTGTCAAGTAGTTCATTTAAACTGCTTAAGTAACCTATCAACACTTAATAAATCACATATGTAATCATTAGTTGTATGGTTGGCTAAGATTATGGACAACTAGATCTATTAATAGCTTACTATATGCAAAGCACATTTGCTATCTGAAATATGCAAAAAAGGGTTGCTCTTAAAAGTTACTCTTACACATCTTATTTCATAATTCTGTGATTTTTAACAGTGCATTTAGCTGGAACATTTCATTAGATTTGAATTTCAGTGCTATTTGAAAGATTAACCCAGATAGACAGATAGATAGATATAGATATATGTCTGTTCCTAAATAAAAAGGATGTTATTTCCTCTGAAAATTTGAGTGAATTGCACTAAAAACCCCAGCCTATGTGTACCTACTTTGCTTACCTATTACTGGTAATTATCTATTTACAGTACTTAGTCCTGTAAATATTTTAAACGCCATTTCTCCTTAATGTTTCTGATGTGAAGTGTCATGCCCCATTAGTCAGAATTTAGAATTAATGACTATTACTCTCAGCTTGTTTTCAGCTAGCTCTCACTTTTACCAAACTTGGGGCAGCAAAAGAAACTTTTTGAGATCTCTTCAAAGATGTTTAAATTTTTTTAAAAAGTCACATTCATGATATTTTTGTTTCCTCTTAATTCTTCAACAATATGTTTGGTCTTATTTCATCTGATAAGGAAAGAGATACTTGTTAGGGCACTCCATTTCATTAATAAAGGAGCAAATTAATAGCATTTCCTAAAAATATGAAGGTGACACTATGTTATTTATTTGAAAATCTTAATTATCCAGTGCCCAAATGGTTTGTTGTTTTATTGTGGTTTGAAGTATGTCTCAAAGTTAGAAAGGATCATGGGTATTACTTTGAACTCTAATCCCACTCTAATCCCTTTTCAAACATTCATCATAGGAGCCATCTAGCCCCCGATATGTGTCTCATTAAAGATATCTATTATTGACACAGATTTTTCTCTTTCTGAAAATTTTTTAAAGTTATGTTTACCAATTTCCTCTTGGTTGTACCATTTGGTTCTAATTTTGACCCACACTCTTATCACAAACCTCATCCTCCACTCCTATGAGGATAGAAAGATTTTCTGCTTTCATTAATGCATATGATGATTGAAGAAGCCAACATGCTGGGAGTTGTGTGCACACATGTGGGTCGTGTGTACAGTTGGTGTCTTTTACATATCAGGTGCCACACTAGACAATAAATAAAGTCATAAGGTAAAAATAGCAGCAGCCATCAGAGAATATCATGCACAGTGAACTGCACATTTTGATAAATGATTAGTGTCCAAAAAGTTTTAATACAAATTTTGGAGACAAACTACATCAAAGTTAGTATAATGTGCATGAACTTCTTTGCTTTCCAAATTAACAATTTCACACAATGCTTTATAAATGTATAATGTTTTAAAAATATATCACAGTACATCCACTCATTACAAAATAGTAATTATAAGCTCTATTCATAATAATTCAATGCATGGTAATTGTACCTTAGTGTATAAGCTTCATTTCACTTTTAAGTATAAGGAGACTGAGATTCATCCAAGTAATTCATTTAAAGTCATGGAATTAGATATCAAAATAAAGAGAATCAAGACTCAGCTGTTCAGCTCTTACCCCTTGGCAAATATCAGTCATGGCAAAGAGCCTTTGTTTTGCATGAGGATCTTTCAGTCCTGGCAGGTGATATGAAGCAACACAAAAGCTAAGTAGATTTAACAGTAGATGGGGTATTCAAACAAGCATATTTACAACACGAATCTTCAGAGAAAATGCTTAAATAAATAGTAATATAGTGATTAGAACACGGCAGTGAAATTTTAGATCTAATTTTTAAAATATTTAAAAGAAACAAAGGGATGGCTATTAACAACTCTGGTAATAAATATTGAGGATTTCTGTATGTCCTCCTCCAGTGGACTTCAGTTTCTACCAGCCTACTGAAAATAAACAACAAATATAAATGGAAAATATCAGAGAACTTTTGGAATTCATAATTCTTAGAATGTTTACTTGACTCATTTTGAGAATGAGTTATAACAAGCAAACACTATTCTGAACATTGTTAATGAATCACAGAAATGAGGATAAGTCTGTTTTGGGAGATTTTTTATTCAGAGCTCTTCACCAAATATTTGCTGCTAATGAATACAACTGTTCTCTTGGTATAAAAAGAGTTACTCAGAAGCTCAAAAGTAAAGGCATGTAAGTCTTCACTTCCTCAGTAGCCCTCAACAATAGCTAGAATGCATGTTTAATTGTCGAGGCTTAATTACTGTCATTTCTAGTTAACTTCAATATGATAAAATTGCAAAATATACACACATGCACACACAAACACAGAGTTCTAAAAATGATTTTCCAGTTCCAAATGTAAGACACAAAATGCAGAGCTGGGTGTATTATGGCTATTCTGATTCTTTAAAGTTCATGTATGCAGGTATATTTCAATTAACAGAGGCTATAAAATATTCATAAATTATCAAGTGCACCAATTTTCTCAAATCTTCATTTGAAGTCTGTTTCACAATGGAAAATAGTATGGTACTTAAAGCTAGGCAGTTTTAGAGAAAAAAATTGAAACTTGTGATATGCCTCATTAATAAAATAAGTAACAAATGTACTTCATCTAATTTCCTATTCTCATCCTGCATTTCTAACCATCAAACAGAGAATAGAAGGAAGATGGAGTTGGTTATTGTTGGAAAGGAAGGACTTGAGAACCCTTGAAAATACACATTAATGAACTATGGTAATGTGTATCTTAATTTTTCTGTGTCATTATAGGCACAATACAGGTCAAGCTGTTCTGAATATTATAGATTCTTTAATTTTATTAATAATTTAACATTCTCTTGATAAAATTAAACAACTTTTGGTTATCATTCTACTAAGTGATTTTTAAATTTATCTACTAAATAACTTTTTTCAGTTGAATGATAGTTTACATCTTGGTTAACAAAAGATTGCCTATCATTATAAACAGCATTTTTATAACATAATTTCATAATTATTTGGTGCAATAGGGACATTAATATCAATTTCTCCAGGCCTATAACCTTCTTAATTGTTGAAAGAATAATATATATCAAGTCAAATTTTCTTCTAGTTGTTAATACCAGAACTTGAGTAATTTGCTGCTTCATGGGTGAGATTATAATCTATCTAAAATAAGAATTTTTCTTATCAAAGGTAGTTTTTAAATAAAAAGTTAATGAAATTTACATGTACATGACATATGAAGTGCCATGAGTTTATAGATAATATGTCCATCTCAGCTAGAATAAGCTTTTGCTTATATTGTGATGTGTATTGAAATCTATAATTGCAAAGATACACAGGCTTAACTGTTTTGTTCTGTAAAAGTTAGGTGGCTTGTAAACAGGTAGCTGAAAGTAAGTGAAAAATTGAATCATGAAAATCCAGACAATTTTGTGTGTAAGATTTTTCCAAATGTGGACAAAGAAAGGTCTTGAATAAAGCTGCTTCCAGTGTTGGCATAACTGCTTTAGGAGAGAAACAATGACTTTGAGATTTTTGGGGTCTTTTCTTCTTCCTTGTTATCTTGTGGTACAGGATGTCTCTCCTTGTCCAGATTTCTTAGCTGCATTCAAGAAAAGAAAAAAAATGATGGAGGTCAAGTCATAGAGTCCGAACTCCTTCAAGATATTAAAACAATTTTCACTCTAACTTATAATGACCTATGCCAGGATACTCTATGTTTGTGAATCACGGCACAGTGTACAAAGGCAATCTCCAGCTTCTAAATATAGAAGTGAGCAAGAGCTGAGTCTTAAGAATAAGTGCTGAGTTTTCAAACCCACAGTGGCAGCCATTAACTGTTGCTTCTCAGATTTCGTTTTATCAAAAAGTCACACAAAGCTACCTACTAGAAAACTCTGGTAACTGCCAATTCAGAGAAATAATAATTGGAATTAATGCTATCCCTTGCTCAACAGAATAAATTAGTTGGTTTATCATACATACTGGTTGAATTTGTTATCTATCTATCTATCTATCCTCCATCTATCTATCATCTATAATTTTCTCTTTCAGGTCTCTAATCAAATGTGAAGTATTTTCTGGCCACTATGTCTAAAACCATACCATCCATCCATGATAAAGCTTTTTTTATTGCTCCATTTTGTTTCTTAGTGGCACTTTCCATTGGCCCTTAATTTAATATAGCTAATGTATTTAGTGCTTGTGTCTCACACTAGTAAATAAATTTGACAAATGCAAAAATTTTTTCCATACCCATGTTTGTCTACCCCACACCTGCACAGAACTTATGGGATTATTAGTACTCAATAAATACGTGTTACAACAATCAATGAGTGGATGTCACCACTGGCTTTAGAGACAATTTTCTAATTAACCAATAGACATGTGTAAATTAGAACTTTGATTCTGCTTAAATTATTGAAAGTGAAATAGAATTATGTATTTATTGCCACTTCAGCATAATATTTATCAAACTAAGCATTTACTATCCGCTTTTACTGAAGACAATGATAATTGACCATCTTGAGTACAAGTAGATGTGCTTTTCTCATGGAAGTGCTGACAATCTGTGTTGGACTCCTCATTGTGGAAAGGCTAGTTATATATTCTCTACTTAGCGAGGATAGTCAATCCGAGTTGCGAAAAAGATGATTTGAAAAAAAAAACTAATTTAGATTCAGATATGCTGAGAAAATGCACCACACATAACTCATCGAGAATGTAAAAATAGTATAGCAAACAAAATGAATTTTTCAATTTTCTTGCCTTCAATTTTTAGTAATTCCACCTGCCATATGCTAACAAATGTACTTACCTTTTCAAAGATCTTGCAAACTATTACCTCATCTTACTTTTGCAAGTTTCATATATCTAAATATATGCATTCTTCTATCATAATATAATAGACTTGTCTTCTCCAGGAACTCTACTGCCTTTAAGGCACAGTTTGAATCTTACTCATTTTTGTACCATTTAATTGAAATATTAATTTTGTGACATACAGAATGTCCCCAACTCACAATGGTTCGACATACAATTTTTTGAATTTCCAATAGTGTGAAAGCAACATGCATTTATTTGAAACAGTATTTTGAAGTTTGAAGTTTGATATATTTACAGTCTAGTGATATGTGGTATGATACTCTCTGGAATTCTGGGCAGTGTTAGCAAAAACCCAGCTTCTAGTCAGCCGTATAAACAGGGGTAAAGCAACTCCTAACTGCAGTGGATAGTGTTCATAGCTTAAAATGTTCAGAAATTATATTAATCAAATGCATCTTGAATTGCAGTATTCTCAATACATGGTGGGTTTATTGGAACACAGCTTCACTAAAACTTGAAAGTCATTTGTTTATGTGCCCATGTGTGTGTAATAGCATATAGAAATATATAATATTAATTGATTATGTTATGGATCTAAAATTGGTGGATCAATTTTTCTGTGTAGAGTTCTATAGAACAAAAACACATTTTATGATCTCTTTCTGCCACATATAAATTTAGTTTTAAGGTAACCAAACAAACCTATTCAACTAAAAAGTACTGATATACAAGCTGTGATACTATGATCAATTCAAGTTTGTTAACCACTAGATCTTACCAATCAAAAAGATCTTAGCAAAATATTAAGTAATTGGGATGCTTTTCAAATAGTACATATTATCTATGTCTTTAAGGTAGTTTTCTTTGTAACTTGATGAAAGGACCATCAGCACTCCATCAAAATGAGAAATTTATCTACTAACAGAAATTTGTATTCTTGGATAGAAAGCATTTCACTTGCAATTTAACTAATACTGCTTCGTAGTACAAAATGAAATTAATTTTGCTAATATACCTAATGTTATCTCTTTTACCTATGTATTTTACAAAAATAGTAGTTTAAATTATTGTTATATAGAAATAAATGCAAGCTCTTTCAAACATGCATTTCCATATTTCAAATTTTATCTTTAAACTTTTCTGAAGATTTATTATGTCTTCTAGTCATGTTAAATACTAGCTGCTCACTGTTGTTAGCTTCTGAGAAAGAAACAGATTAGGTATTGATGAAGATTTTGGAGATATGCCATTGAAAACATGTGAACATATGTCCAAGCAAGTTCCTCTAAGGTCAGATACACACTTATTTTCAAAATTTGCCCACAGTGTGTTCTTAGGGTTAGATGATTGATTAAAGGATTCCTCCTATGGTCCTCCAGCTTATACCTGGAAGACTGCCATAAAATGAATTTGGGTCACAATGAACTCTAAAATTTTACATATGATCCATGTGATGACATCCTCTGAAATGAATGTTGGAGGGTTTTTAAAGTGGTTGTACTAATAAATTCTGAGCCTCAGTTTTCTAACTGGGTGATGGAATATTTAATTCCACAACCTCTTTTCAGTGTTGTCTCCCCATTACAGCTACATAAAAGGTGTTGAATTTCCCCACTGGAGAGAATAGACCAGTCCCTACAAAAATAATCTTCAATGGGTGATATTAAAGTAAGAATAAATTCCAATACATATTCTATTTACTACATTAGGAAATTCTTATGCAAAGTGTTGGCTGGTCAGATCAAACAGTATCACCCAATTTGACATAAGTTGGCAGACATTTCATATTTTATTTACGGAGCAATTATTTTCCAGTGCTTTGCACTGCGCTGCTGTAATTGGTATATAAAGACCTTGTGATCTCTTTATGATGATGGTCTAGCTAATTCAGTGAAGCCAATCTCAGCTCCTAGCACAAGAGATTCCTATGAAGACAAAAAATATCTAAAAGAGAGAGAAAGTAAACTGAGTTGAGAAACTCAGAGAAGTGTTCAGACTGGTTGAGAAGCCCTTCTCACAGGCCTGTTTGACAGGGTCACGCATTTGCAGGCATTCTATGGCATTTAGGAAAACATACTGCATAGATAAACCAAAGAGTTGCAAATCTGAGCTCCCCCCTGGACAACTTAGTAAAACTGTGCCTCGAAATTTTGAAGTTAAATAAATTTTAAAAAGAAAAAATATTTTTGAAACACAAAGATTAACACATTATTGAAACTACAAAAATATCAAAATATTTGAAAAATTGTTTGCCTGAAGCATAGAGATGTATTAATCAGATCTTAACATTTAATAACTACATAAATAGATGTAAGGAATGTGTATAATCTGCATGTGAGCTTTAATTCCATGAAACAATTTATTCCCCCTGTGATAATACACAATAGAATCTGGATATCAAGTATGAATACAGGGTTAGCACTTTCACAGTCAGTTCCCATAAAACTTGAGCCTACTCACATCATCATCATCATCATCACATTAGAGTTGGATTGACATATATTGCCAGAGTTTCAGTTCTCTGACATCAATATTATTTATAATTTTCTAGACAAATTTATCTTTATGTATGTAGCAAAGTATATTGAATAGTAGGTTCAACAGTTTGAGTAAAATATTTATTCAATAGAGTTTATGAAAAGCCATATTACAGAAAACTTTATGCGGTGCAATCTAGATGTTTTTGGTTATGTAGATCAAACTTATATCCTGAATAACAGCAAATACATTGTATAGTTTCAGTTAATTTAGGCAGAAAATACTTTGAGTGTGTTATTAAATTCTCAGCTCCTATAAGCAATCATCAGTTAATGTGAGGTTTTCAAATTATCTGGAATAGAATTTTGAGAATAAAAAAAACTCTACTTATAGTAATGTCCCACACTGACAGTGATTGAGGTGTAAAAGTTTTATTTCTAAAAATTTGGGGTTGCATGAATGTGATATTACTGAAGTAACTGGGGCAAATCTATGCACTTTCCTACAATGAGTTCCAGGAAACCAAGTGCGGGAACCAAATCCCCAGCTGCTTGGGCTGTAGTTTGGCACCACCTGGTGGCTGCTGTCTGTTTTAGCTTAAATACTGGGGATGATTCTTGTCTTGTGGATGACTTGGATTCACTGGATCTCAGGAAAGATTACAGGAGGCTGTGGACAAGATGATACACAGAGTTAGCTCTGGAGGACACTAAGAATGCTAGATTCCCCCTGTGTCCTCCTGCCTCACCAAACACATCACAGTTCCTGGTTTTTTCCCTGACTGACCCATTCTCTGCTGGACTTCATTCTCTCCCTATTTTCTTCCATACCCACAAACATCTATGACTACAGACATCTCTGGCACTTAATGAAGCAGGCAACAAGCAACTTTCTGCTGTTTCCAAATTTACATTCTGTGTTAATATGTGTTTTATTATTTGGGAACTCAAATTAATATATATATATATATATATATATATATATACATATATATATATATGTATATATATATTTTTTTTGGGGGGGGGCTTTTTTTGGCTTTTTGAGACAGAGTCTCGCCATGCAGTTCAGGCTGGCCTTGGGCTCATTTTGTAGCCCATGCCGGTCTTGAACTTGGAACAATCCTCTTTCCTCAGCCTCCTGGCTTCCGAGATTACAGGAGTGCACCACCACTCTTGGCTATTTTCCTTAATCCATTTAGCTCATCTAACAGTTTTAAACAATGTATAAGCAAATATTTAAACAAAAATGAGGCCATGTAAGGTAGTGCATATCTTATAGTCCCAGAACTCTGGGAGAATGAGTTAGGAAGATCCTAAATTTGAGCCAAACCTGGGTAATACAATTCCTTTCAAAAAAATTTCGTACACACACATGCACACACACTCAAATGGAATAGATCTAAATCCAAAGGTCCCAAATTCAATCCTCAATACTGTAAATAAATGAATTTAAATATTAGTCTAGTTTACTTTTTAAAATTAATGGTTAATTAACCCAAGTTGAGCAGATAATGTTCCTTAACCAGTGGTTCTCACTTACAACCTTGGTAAACTACATTTCTTAAGAATCCTAAACTGAATGCAGACATTATTTCTTATGACAAGAACTTTTATTAGTCTAACAATAAAACCCAGAAAACAATTCTTATATTATTTCAATTAAAATTACTTAATATTTTCTCATAGCTGAAAAACACAAAACTAATATATCAAATATTTTACTGTTATAAATATTTTATTTTGTATTTAATTCTTTGTGGTAAGGACTTACTGTTGCCAAGGCTGGTACCAAATTCCTGGACTCGAGTGACCCTTCTGTCTCATCCTTCCACACACCTGGCACTCTTGGTATGCACCACCTCACTTGATTACAAATATTTTAAATATTGTACACAGGTTATCTCAAATTTAGCATGAAATATTAACCTCTGGGTTGAGTTAACTACTTGGTCTGTACATATTTTTTTGCCTGCCCAGAGCTACTGAGTTCTAAGTAAAGTAATCGTATTTAAATCTCCTTAATAACATCTCATTTCACTGATGTCTTTAAACAGTGGAATCTATGTATGATGCTTATCAGTTTGATCTTGAGTAGGGCACATGAATTTTACCTGAATAATTTTTAGTTTTTCTTACAGTCAGTATGTCAGCAGGCACATTAAAGTTCATCTTTTTTGTATCTCTTTTCAATGTTAATGGGAATTTTGTATGACAAAATTTGGTCCCAATCCAAATTCTTGAATTTTCTATTTAACTTCTTATGAGCAGCTGATCTATTGTCACTGTAGTGGCATCCTGATGACTTTGACAGCCCTCTCACACTTTTCTGCTGTTAATCGTCCACAGATGTGTAGACTGAAAATCTTCTTGAATAGTAAAGAATGATTTTAATGAAGCTAAAAGGAACTTTTTATCTAACTGATACAGATCAATTCAAAATGCATTCATTTTGTATTATGTCAACATGATCCATTTTGACTCTAAACAATTCCATACACCCAGATTTCCTTAACAATAAACTATGAACACCAATAAATCATTGTCAATTGATATCCCTGCATTGAAAATGATATGGAAATTCTCTCTCGCTTGCTCTCTCTCTCTTTCTCTCTCTCTCTCTCTCTCCTCTCTGTCTCTGCCTTTTGCTTGTTCTTTTGTCCTACACACACACACACACACACACACACACACACAACCACCAACCAGTTGTGACCAATTTGAGAGCTAACTGTAGTGTCACAAAAGCAACTAATTTTCCAAATATATAATGTTGATAGAATATATTGTTTTGTTTACACTATTCTCCTATTGTTGGTCCTCCACTTTTCCCATTCATTCAGTTATCTGTCTTGTTTAGCAGTCCTCCACCACTGCTGTTCCTGGAACCATGATCATCATTATCTCTCTCTAGAATATCCTTTAGCACTCTCTGTATGGTTAGTTTGGTAGTCATGAATTCCTTCAGTTGGTCTTTATCATGGAAATATCTTATTTTTCCACGAATTTTGAAAGATAGTTTTTCTAGGCAGATCAATCTGGGTTTGAAATTGTTTTCTTTCAGGGTTTGAAACATTTCACTCCAAACGCTTCTTGACTCAATGGTTAGTGTTGGTAAGTCTGCTGTGATTCTGATTGGTTTTCCTTTATAGATAATGTTTCTTTTCTCTAATAGCTTTTAATATTCTATTCTTGTGCTGAATTTGTAGGATTTTGATTATTATATATCTGTATGTAGATTTACTTTAGTTATGGATAGCCTAAATGGAGTCCTATATGCCTCACTTATCTGCATGCCATATGCATTTCCCATGTTTTGGAAGTTTTCTTCTATTACTTTTGTAAATATGCTTTTAATTTCATTTGTGTTGAGCCCTGCTTCTTCACCTACACCTATCATTCTTAAGTTACACTTCTTTGCATCATCTTGCAGTCACTGGGTTGTTATTTCCTAATTCCATGTTATTTTTAAGAGATCTTTCCTATCATGATCACTAGCTGCAATCCTGTCTTCAAGATTTGAAAGTATCTTCAGTCTCTTTCAAGCAGATTTTCCAGCTTTCAATTGAATTTTAATTTCCCACATCTCCCTTTAAATCTGTTTCATGCATTGTAATTCCTTTCTACATTCATTCAAGGTTTCCATCATTTTCCTATGCACCTCTTTATTATCTCTGTCTTCTTTAGACCTGCTGAACAATTCTTTCAGTATGTTTATGATTTCTTCTTTCACTTGAGACATCATTTCTCATTTGACTGCTTTTACAATCTCATGAAGTTGTTTCCTTACTTCAGTTGCTATCCTCTGAGAAATTTCAGGTGTGTGACTTCTGTTTTCTTCCATGACTTTGTCTCCCAGACTTATTCAGTGCGGACTAGAGGTCTCAGTTGCCTTTTGCTCCTTTGTCTTGACATTCTCCTGGGTTCCTCCCAACAATTTGGTTGTGGACCCCCGGCACTTCCTGTGTTGGCTACCCCTAGGCAGTGTAGGGGGATGAGACAGGCACCTGGGTTCCTCTAATTCTAGATTTACAGGGAGATAGCAGAGCATGGAGTAGGCTTCTCTAGACTTATGTAGCTACACTGGCTTTGCTGATGATCAGGGGTACATGCAGATGGGGCTGCTTCTCTCAGCCTGTGTGTCTACACTGGGACTCCCACAACGGTGGCAGACACATAGGAGTGTGTTTGACTGATTCTGCTAGTGGGTGATGGTTGCCTGAGGGAATCAAGGGTCTTCAGTAGTGGCCTATGGATGCACGGGGCTTATCTGGCTGTGTCCCTGCTCCGGCTGGCTGTCTACAAGAAGGAGCCTTCTGGTGGCAGCTCCCTGAGGGTAAAGGCGGGTCTACTGGTTCACTCTGCCCACGCTGGCCACCTGCAGGATGTGGCCATTTGGGAGTGGCAGACAGCAGGGCACAGGTGGATCTGTCTGTCTCCCTTGACCTGCACTGGGCACACAGAAGAGGGGGCCTTCCAATGGTGCTGCTTGGCAGGCAAAGGCAGATCTGTTTCTCTTGGCCCACTCTGGGTGTGCAGAGGAAAGGGTTTTCTGGTGGCGGCAACACCCAGCAGGCAAAGAGAGATATCCTGGTTCTCTCGGCCTGTGCTGGGCATGCATACGCTGGGTGTCTTCCTAAAGATATTTCTTCAACATTCTATTTCCTCTAGATGAACATCTAGAATTTGAATTACTGGATTACATTATAGTTTTATTTTTAATTTTAATTTTTGGAAAGAATATCCATTCATCTTCCATCTCTTAAAGCCTACCATGAATACAATATTT
The DNA here is from genome assembly GCF_034190915.1 of Cavia porcellus. Taxonomy (NCBI): domain Eukaryota; kingdom Metazoa; phylum Chordata; class Mammalia; order Rodentia; family Caviidae; genus Cavia; species Cavia porcellus. The sequence goes on along the minus strand of NW_026947495.1, from coordinate 28,435,483 downwards.
AATCTTTCCACGTATCTCCATCCTATCCTCTGCATGTTCTGTTATATTTACTGTATTTGTCTTATTTTTATATAATTTTTTACCTCAAACACTATATATCACTATGCAGTGATATCTACTTATTTACTTATGCATCAAGTTGATTTATATTTTCACCACCACTAAAACAGAAGCTCATTGGGAATAGGAATCTTTGACCACTTTACTACTTTAGGCAATAATCTAAAACAGAAATAGCATGTAGTTTAAAGTCATGTTATTAGTCAGTTTTTAAATATCTACAAACATTCCCAAGTGACACTTCAACCAGTCTTTCTAACAGCTCCTAATTCTTCTTTTTAATGCCTATTATCTATTATGTGAAAGCAAGTAGCTGAAAAGGTTTAAATGCATTAAATTCATTTTATGAATTCTATTAAGAAAAATATACAGATTATTTGATTGCATTGCATTAATATGTTCTTTAGGGAAGATTTTACATCAAACACATACAGCTATGTCAATATAATCTGTGCTCTCGTATGTAGCATTAGAATTAATGCTATCATAATTGTGCCTATTGATATCTTGTCATCAGATGAACTATCCAAACTCATGACAATTGATAATCATCACATGCACAGGATTGGTTTTCCCTAAATTCCTGTTTCACTGGGTTCAGTGACAGCCATAAATGTGTATTAATGACTCAGCCAGTTGTGTATTTGAATTTGAGACTGATTCGTTTGGTTAAAAATTTTAAATGTAAGTAGTGATAAGACTGAGCTCTATCATCAATTCTTAAGAATATTGCCAACCCATAAAAGTTAATTGTTCTTCATTTACTGTAGAGATTAGAAACTACAGTTAGCCTATTTTTGGCATTTTATATAAATTGAATCCTCTAATATGTACCCTTTTGTTTGACTTCTTTCTCTTTTATTTCAAAAGAAAAAAGAACAAAAACAATGATACAGAATTTCAAAACAACATAAGAGATTAACAATGGTTAATATATTGTGTATTGTTATCTTCAAAGTAATTGCTCAGCTTGTAAGATTTAGGCATGAAAAAATGAAAGAGCAAACTGTTCTTTTGATGAACTAACAGAGATTAGTAGTATAATTATCTAATATTTATATATATCATATATAATCTTTTTCTTCTTTCTTTTCTTTCTTCTATCCCAGTTGTTTTTCTTTTTGAGCATTGTATTTTCCTTTCTCTTTCACAATGTCTATTGTATATTTTGTCTATTGTCACAATGTCTATTGTGTCTTTCAAGTTTTCACACTAGGGAGACAATATGATATTTATGCATGTGATTCTGATTTATTTCACTTATGAGTATGATCTCAAGTTGCATCCATTTACCTATGAAAGCCTCTAGTTTACCTTCCTTACAGCTGAGTAGCACTCCAGTGTATGAAAGTACCACATATTTTTGTCCATTCTGTGATTAGTGAACATTTGGGTTGTTTCCAAGATTTAGCTACTACAAATTGTGTTGCTATAAATATGGGAGCATTTATATCACTACAGTAGGATGTTTTCAGTCATTCTGGGAAAATATCCAGAGGAGGAGAGATGGATCAAATGGAATATTCAATCCTAGCTTTTTGAAGAATCATCACACTGATTTTAATAGTTGACAAATCAGCTACTCTCCCAGCAACAGTGCAGAAGGGGTTCTTTTACCCCACAGCCCCTTCCAACATTTGTTATTGGTTGATTTCTTGATACTAGTAGTTGTTTCTGGAGTTACATGGCATGTCAATGTTGTTTTAATTTGCATTCATTGAATGACTAGTGATGTTGAATATTTTTTAAAATATATATTTGTCATTTGTATAACTTCATCTAAGAAGTGTGTATTCATCTTAGACACATTTTGGATAGTGTCTTTGAATTTGGGGGCCTCATTTGTTTCAATTCTTTATATGTTCCAAATAGAACTGTATTGCCTGGGGGACAGTTGGCTAAAATTTTAACCACTGTGTGGATTGTCTTTCACTCTGTTGGTGATTTCTTTTTGATGTCCAAAACTTTTTAATAACATCTTGTTGATTCTTTGAAGTACTTCCCATGAAGTCGGGCTTTCTTCATGAACTCTCTGCCTACTCCTATGCTTCAAGATTTCTACATACTTTCTGTTCCAGTGGATTTAGTGTTTCTGTTTTGATATTTATAAATTTGTTCCATTTGACTTTAGTTTAGTGGTAAATACATGGGAATTTTTTAGTCTTCAGTATATGGAAAGTCAATTTTTCCAGCAACATTTATTAAAGAGGCTATCTTTCTTCTGGTGAATATATTCAATACCTTTGTCAAAGACAAGGTGGAATGACTGAGTGTTCTACATCTTTTAATCTGTTACACTAATACTCAGGTTTGGGTTTTGGCCAGCACCATGCTGATTTTATCACAGTAACTTTGTAAGCATTCTGATGTCTCCTGCCTTGCTTTTGTTGCCCAGGTTTGCCCTTGCTATTTTAGGTTTCTTCTGTTTTCAAATGTTTTGTCTAGATCTGTGAGGTATGCTAATGGTATTTTAATCAGTATTGCATTAAATCTGTATCAAAGATTTGATATTACAGTATTGCATTAAATCTATGTGATAGTTTTTATTATGTTGGTTCTTCCTATCCATAAGCAAGGAGTGTTTCCATTTTCTTATAATCCCTTCAATTTCCTTTTCCAGAGGACTGTAATTTTCAAAAAATAGTTCATTTGCATCTTTTGTTACACTGATTACTAAGTATTTAATTTTTTGGATGCCATTGTGAAGGGTGTAGTTTCCATTATTTCTCTCTCAGTGAGTTTGTTGTTTATGTCCAGGAATGCTATTGATTTTGAGTATTTACTTTGTATCCAGCTATGCTGCTAAATTTGCTTATAAACTCTAACAGTCTTCTGATGAAGTGTTTTGTGTCTTTTATGTAGAGTATCATGTCATCTACATGTAATAATAACTTAAATTCTTCCTTTCCTATACTTATTCCCTTTATTTCGCTCTTATTTGATTGCTCTGGCTAATGTTTCCAGAAATATATTGAATAGAAATGGTGATGGTGGAATCCTTGTCTTGTTCCTGATTTTAGAGTGAATGCTTTCAGTTTTATCTGTTTAGTATGATGTTGACTATTGGTTTGTCATAGATGGCTTTTATCAGATTGAAGTATACACCCTCTATTCCAATTTTCTGTTGAGGTTTTATCAGGAATGAAAGATTTTCTCATAAGACTTCTGTATCTCTATTGAGATAATTGTGTGATTTTGGCCTTTGGCTCTATCGATCTGGTGTATTACATTTATTGATTTGTATATGTTGAACCATCATGGCATTACTGAGATGAATCCCACTTGGTCATGGTGTATAATGCTCTTGATTCTATGCACTTTGTGTGATAGTATTTCATTGAGAATTGTTTACATTTATGTTCATTAGGGAGATTGTCCTGTAGTTCTCCTGTTTGGCATGGTCTTTCTCGGGCTTTGCTATCAGAAACCTGCCTCCAGGAATATTTAGGAAGAATTGTTTCCCTTTCAATTTCATTAAAGTGTTTGAGGAGTACTGGTGTTAAAGTTTCCTTAAATTTCTTGTAGAATTCAGTCATGAATCCATGAAGACCTGGGCTTTTTTCATTGGTAAGTCTTTAATTTCATTTTGAATCTCATCAACTGATATTGGGTTATTCAAAAATTTTATATATTCTTGATTCAGCTTTGGTGATTCATATGGCTCTGGGCATCTATTCATTTCATCTGTTTTCTAGCCTATGTGAGTAAAGATTTTCAAAGTAGATGTTGATGATCTTCTGAATTTCCACAATATCTGTAGAGGATTTGCCTTTGTGTTGCTAATTGCATGAATTTGAGATTTTTCTTTCATTTTCTTGAAAAGTTTGGCTAGGAGCTTATCAAATTTTATTGTTTCAAAGAACCAATTCTTTGCTTCATTAATTCTTTGTATTGTTTTTTTGGTCTCAGTTTCCTTAATCTCTGCTCTGGTATTTATAATTTTCTCCTTTCTATGAGCTCTGGGCTTGAATTGCTCTTCTTTTTCTAGAAGCTTGGGGTGTAGCATTAGATGTTTATTTGTGCTCATTCTGTTTTCCTGATGTGAGAATTCACTGCTATATGTTTCCTTCTTCAGTCAGCTTGCACTGCATTCCACCAGTTCTGATATGCTGTATCTGCATTTTTATTTGATGTAGATATTGTTTAATTTTTTCTTTAATTTCATCACTGACTCATTGGTTGTTCAGGAAGGTGTTATTTAATTTACACAATTTCATGGAATTTTTGCAGTTGCTTTTGCCATTAATTTCCAATTTCAGTGCACTATGGTCAAATAATATACAGGATATAATTTCAGTTCCTCTGCATTTACTTAATCATGTTCTATGGGCTAGTATATTGTGTATTTTAAAGAATGTTCCCATGTGCAGTTAAGAAGGATGTGTATTCTGATATTGAGTGGAACACTCTGTAAACCTCTACTAAATCCATTTGTTCACATGTGTGATTCAGTTCTGTTGCTTCTTTTCAGTTTTTGTCTGATTGATCTATCACGTTGTGATAATTGATTATTAAAGTCTCCTATTACAATTGTGTTATTTTATTTTTCATATCTATTATTATTTATCTAATATATTTGTGTACTCCCACATGATGCATATATATTTATTATTGCTATCTCTTCCTCTTGAAATTTTCTCCTAACAAGTATTTAATTATCTTCTTTATCTCTTTAGATCATTTTTGTCTTGAAATTCAGATTGTCTGCAAACAAAACAGATACCCCTATTTTTTCTGGGTTCCTGTTGTACTCAGTATTTTTTTAAAATTTTATTTAAAGAAAGACTAAACAAAATAGAAAATAGGTAGAAATAACACATATGTCCAGAGGAAAAAATAAACAGTAAGAAATCACTAGTTGATGTTTACATATTGTCATTTTACAAATAGTTGTTCAAGATACAAAAATGGAACATGTAAAGTAGGAATTCAAACAGTAAAACTGTAAACAGTTCTGTTCAACTGTCCAACAAAACTTAGTAACATGGTTGTCAATCCTACATTTAAACATACATTCAGTTATCTGTATCTTTATTTATGTTTAGCAGGTTAAAAATCATTCTGAACAAAGAATAATAGTATTGCTGGATTAACATCATGATACTCCATGATCAGCTCTGGGTACTGTAGTGCCTTTTTAAAAAAAATTTAATTTAAAGAAAGACTAAACAATACAGAAAATGGGTAGAAATAATACATAATTTTAAAGAAAAAAATAAACTAAGAAATCACTAGTTGATGATTACAGATTGTCTTCTTACAAAAGTTATTCAAGATACTAAAATGGAACATATAAAGTGGGAATTCAAACAGTGAGATTGCAACCAGTACTGTTCAACTATCCAACAAAAGCTTAGAAATATGGTTATCAGTCCTATACACTTAAACATACATGCAGTTATCCATATCTTCAATTTTGTTGACATTGAATAAATCAAAGCAAGCTAATATCACTCTGAACAAAGAATTATTGCTGGGTTTCACATTATGACACTCCAGGATCAGCACAGGGTATTTTAGTGTCTCTTTTCCTTCAAACTATCTGTTCATTTCATCATTTGTCATGAGTTCTCATAAACTGTTTATAGATTGTACACATGCATGAGTCTTAACATGTATTTCTATCTTTTCTATATTAGAGGGAGAAACAAAACAAAGTAAGACAAAACAAAACATATTCCTATAAACACATGAAACAAACAAAACATATAAGACCATTGCACAAAGAGTTCTACCATGGTTCCTGTGTCGTCTCTTGTTATCTCCAAGAGAATTGGCTATATCATCAGACATAGTATAACTGAATATATCAGTATGGAACAGTATTAATAAAAACACAACTTTGTATATAGTATAGAACTTCAAAAACCAACAGTTGTCAAACCAGATTGTGTATCATAGAGTCTTGTCATCTTCAGTGTAGTTGCTTATACTCTCAGACTTGATGCTATCAATCATACCAATTTTGAATAAAATCTTCTTTGCCTCATTTCAGTTATGCTCCTTTTTTTGTCATCAGTTATCTGCTTATCTTCTTCATTCTGTTTTCTGTTCCATTCATTGAGACCTCTCTGCCATTGTTCCTGGAATCCTAGTAGTTTTCTCTCTCTCTAGAATGCCCTGCAGTATTCTCTGTAGAGTTGGAATGGTGGTTGTGAATTTCCCAAGTTCCTCTTTGTCTTGGAAGCATCTTGTTTCTCTATTAATTTCTAGGGACAGCTTAGCAGGGTATATCAATCTGGGATCGAGGTTATTTTCTTTCAGGGTGTGGAATATTTTGCTCCAGGCTCTTCTTGCCTTGATGGTTTGTGTCGAGAAGTCTGCCAATATCTGAGGGGCCTTCCTTCATAGGTTATCTGTTTCTTTTCTCTAACAACTTTTAATATTCTGTTCTTATATTGAATTTCTGGGATCTTGATTATTATATGCCTGGGTGTAGCTCTGTTTCGGTTATAGGTGGCTGGAGTTCTGTAAGCCTCATACATCAGAATATCATTTCCTTTTCCTATGTTTGGGAATTTTTCCTTAATTATTTCTGTGAATAACCTTTGTAGTTCCTTTGTTTGTACCCCTGATTCTTCATTCTTATTCTTTATTCTCAAGTTATAAATCCTCTTGTCGTCTTCTAGTCTTTGTATTGTTCTTGCTTGTTTCCTTGTTATTTTTAAAAAGTTTTCCCTTTCATAATCCCACATTGCAAATCTGTCCTCTAGTTTGGATAATCTATCCTTAGTTTCTTTCAAGCTGATTTGTCATCTTTCCATAGAAATTTTAATTTCCTGATAATCTCTTTGAATCTGCTTTATGTATTTTATATTTTTTAGTATTCTTCATCAAATAGTTCTCTCCTTTGTTTGAGTTCCTCCCTTCTTCTGTCTGTGTCTGCATGAAGGGTGCTTAGTATCTCTTTTATTTATCTATCTTCTTATATCTTGCTTTACTTGGATAAATATTTCACCTTTGAACTCGTATATGAGGTCCCAAATATATCTCTTTATATCCCCTGGTGCCGTTTCTGAAATTGCATGTTTGCTGTTCTCATTCTGCTTTGTATTATTTACCTGTCCTGTGTCAATATTCTCAGGGTTGGGACCTGGGGACTTTTTATTCTTGCTTCCTCTTCCCATCTTTTTTGCTTCTTCCAGGAGACCCCAGTTTCTTTCTTTGGTGGTTACAATTCTTCTGAAACATGCTGTCTAGATGACCCTTCCCACTGCAGTGTGCTAGTGAGTTGCAGACAGGGACAGCATATACTGGGCCCTCCCCTCCAGGTCAGTCAAGCTGCTGTGGCTTGCACGGTATTACTTTGCATCACCTCCCCTCTAGATCAGTCAAACTCTGAGGCTTTACTGGGTTAGTGTTGTTAGTGTGTGCCACAGCTTTGGGGACTTGATTTGGGATAACCTATTGATTCTCAGCCAGGTTGCGTGACCCACCAATCCTGCTCAGGAAGTGAACAACTGACTGAAGTCACTGCTGCCCCTTGTACTTGCCAGTCCTGCTCCATCTCAGGATGTCATCTGCTGGAGCCCCCCTTTCTGTGGAATGGCTCCACTCCTATCACTCACCATAGGTTGATGCAGGCATCCCACCAACTCAGCTCTCTGTTTGGTTGCCAACCCCCGAACTCAATGTAACTGTGCTGCCAGTGAGTCGCAGCAGCGGGACCTTGGACAGCTCAGCAAGTCATGCTGGGACCTTGACAAGTCACGCTGGGACCTTGGATGGTCAGCAAGTTGCCTGCTGCAGTGGGAACACTGAACCTTTAGTTGTTCCAATAATAGCACCAGGACTGTATGTTTGGTTGGTTCTTCTCACCTTAATTTCTTCTTGGGACAAGATAATTCATCTCCCTCTTTTTGGGCCTCCCCACTCTGCATTATGTTGAACTCTAAGTTGACTATCTCAGGGAGCCTCTGTAGCCAGTTGTTATCTATCTGCCATCTTTGCTCCTCCTCCTCAGTATTCTTTTCTAATCCTTTGATTTTTCAGAGTAGGATTTTCTTTTTTGAGTTAAATGTATTTCTTGTACATAGCACATTGTTGGATTTTGTTTTTCGATCCAGTCTGCCAATTTGTTTTCTTTTAATTGGTAAATTGAGGGCATTTACATTGATGGTTATAATGGGTATGTATTGATTCATCTTTGTCTTGTTATTTACCTGTTGTTGGTTTCTTGTTTTTTCCCCTCTGTTTAATTGCTCACACTGTATGGTGGTTTCTTTCCACTGTTTTTCTACAAATTGTGGTCATTTTTATCTCTGTCTAGAATATCTCTGTCTAGAATAGAATCCTTTCTAGGGTTGTTTTTGTGTACATGAATTTCTTTAATTGTTCTTTGTCATGGAAGTATCTTATTCATCCATTAATCTTGATAAATTATTTTGCAGGGTGCATCAATCTTGGTTGGAAGTTATTTTCTTTCAGGGCTTAAAAAGTTCTAAGCTCTTCCTAACGCAAGGGTTTGTGTTGAGAAGTTGTTTGTTATTCTAAAGGGCTTTCCTTCATATGGACCTGTTTATTTTCTCTAACATTTTTAAATATTCTGTTTTTATGATGAATTTCTGGAATCTTGATTATTATAAGTCTGGAAATAGATCTATTTTTATTATGGCTGTTTGGAGTTGTACATGCCTCACTTATCTTTATGTCAAAAATCTGTTCCCACACTTGGGAAACTTTCTGCTATTACTTGTGCAAACAGTTTTTTTTTATATCATTGTTATTTTCTCTTGGTTTTCCACTGACACCTATCATTTTTATGTTGCTTTCCTTGACATCATTTTGGAGTTATGGAGTTGTTATTGTATGTTCCCTTTTAATTTTTAAGAGATTTTTCTTTCATGATCACTATCATGATCCTGTCTTCAATGTCTAAAATCTAGTTTGGTTCAAGTGGTTTTTCCAGCTTTCAATGAAATTTTTAATTTCCTAGATATCTCTTTGAATGTGTTTCATGCCTCCTATTTCTTTCCTATATTGTTCATTCAAGGTTCTATCATTTTTCTATGCTCTTGCATTTTTAAAATCTGTCTTCTCTAGCTATGCTGAGTAATTCCTTCATTAAGGTAATCATTTTTTTAATCTGAGAGATTAATTCTGATCTAATTTCCTCTATTGTATTGTGAATTTCTTTATTTAATTCACTTGGTCTTGTTTCAGAAGTTTCAGAAGTGTGCCTTCCCATGTTTTTATGTCAATGTCTTATGGACTTGTTCCAGATGGGCTGGAGCTCGGAGATTGAATTTTGCTTTATTATCTTGTTATTTTCCCGTCTTGGTTTATATTTGATCTTTTCAATCTTACTAGTGTCACCCATCCATCATGTGCATCTTACTGAATAGCGTGCCTGGCATTCACCCAGTTGCCCGGTCCTACACTATAGGAGAGGAAACAATCATCAATATTCCTCCTGTAGCATCAGTTGGGTCAGTTCTAGACTCCTTCCGGGCTGACTAACCTAGAAATATTGAGGTAATTCAACTCTTATCTCATATTGTTACTAATATTTCAGAACTTTTCATGCTTCCAGACCCACTTATCTATGTGGACACCGCATCTAGGACCCTACTGTATCATGGGAGGTCTCCCAGGTCCACCCCGGTTCCTCTAAGTGGGAGGAGGCCTCTTTAACACTCTCAGAGGCCCACTTGGGGTCTGCTACATGGAGAGAAGGTTCACCATGCTCTAGCTTTTCCACTGCTATCCTCTGGGTGGGAAAAGGGGTTGCTGATGCTTCTGTCACCCTGCAATGGTTCTCTGGATAGAGGAAGGGTTCACCTAGTCTCTTGCTGGACCACCATGGTACTCTGGGAGGAAGGAGGACTCACTCAGATTCTTGTCAGGCTGCCAAGGTCTAACTTCTTTCATTTTGCATTTTCAGGGTTGGTATACATTGTAGCATTTGTCAGTACTTCATCTTTACTATTTAATTTGTTTGTTAAATATGTTATTCTCACACCAAATAGCTCACATGAAGTATAAGATTCATTTTTCCTTATATTCACAGAATAGAATATGCATCACCAAAACCTCTGTTTCTTAAAAGATTTTGCTCTCCTAATTCCAAAGCCAACAATCATTTCTCCTCCTATTCCTTCCCTCCCCTAGTCTACTACTAAACTAATTTTATGTCTATAGATTTGCTTCTTGTAGACATATTATTGAAAGAGACCGTCCATTTTCAAGGAAACTTGTGTCTGATTTCTTTCTTTTAGTGAGTGTCAATATTTACGTGTTTTATAGAATATATCAGTGAGTTATTCCATTTTATTGTAAAATAATATTCCACTGTATGAATATATCAAGTTTATCAGTTAAAAAATATTATAATTTGTTACTGTACTTTTGGATATTGTAAATAATGCATGTTTGCGAACAAGTTATAATGTGGACACATTTTCTTTTCCTTTGCATTATACCTAATAATAGAGTTACTGAATCATATGATAAATCTATGTTTAGCCATTTAGTGTACAAAGATTTTTAAGGTGTATATACCATTTTACTTTCCCTAAGCAATGAATACGTAATCCTAACTTTGCACATCCTTGTCAACACTTGCTACTGTGTATCTTTTTTTGTTTTACATAAACTAGCAGGTGTGAATTTGTTATCTTATTGTGGTTATAATCCTCAAATTTTTAGTTAGCCTCTTTTCCCCATTTTTGCTGTGTTTATTGTGTTGAGATCAGGCTATGTTAAAATTTATTTCTGCTTTAATTTATTAGGCTTTCCTTGCTCCTAAAAACCAGTCAATGTTTATGACCATTCCATAATACATTTTAAAAGGAAACATATTTATTATCATTGGGGTATGAAGATTATTATACATTAATATGATATGACTTACTCTGTGGAGGACTGGATAACTGGATGTCTCTCTTTGAAAGAAGAGCAATTATCTCCATTTTGGATAAATCTGGCCCTATTTCCATGTAGTAATATGTACAGAGCTGGTGTAGACTTTTCCTTATTTCTTCAATTGGCTTTAAGCAAAGCAAATTGTCCTGGCAAGGATGCTGATGTGTAGTCTTTGAAGCAAAGTGACAGGTCAATGTTACCCCATCCCTGTAGCTCCCCAAAAAACACGTGTGAGCCAGCTAGGAAGGAGATCCACACTCTACTCCATGGTGTTGGCTGGGATCAAGCCTCTAAATAAGAGGCTATGACTTTTCACAGCATAAAAGATTATATATCACAGCTGAAGCACTCACCACAAAATATTAGATACTATGTAAAATTGTATTATGCATATTACTTTCTTCATATGCTTCTTTGCATATTGCAGCCTCCTACCTAGCCCCACTCAGCTCACAGCACTCACGGATGTCCCACCATTCTCACAGTCACTCATCTTTGAGCCATGCCCACTTCTTCATAAATGAATAAAACCCTGGTTTGACCCTGGTTTAAGGCGTTTGGCATGGAGTTCCCATTTAAAAATACTCAGCACATCAACTAACATTGACTGACATGTGTGAAGGGCAGGCTGAATGGGTGGACATGGGGTGAAACCTGATGTGTCAGAGCACATACTATGGGGAGTCAGAAGAAAAGAAAAAATCAGAATACATGAATGATCAGAAAAGGTAGTCCTGGGAAAGAATTATTTCTGAGTTTGGGTTAGGTGATGTGGGAGGGAAGGATGTTACCTGGAATTAAGTAATGAAGGTAGAAAGCAACTGAAGACAGGGCTTAGAACAAGGCCATTTCAAATACTCAGAAAAACACTGCACAAAGCACCAAATACTCACTGTAAAAGCAAAATACAGTGCCATAAATCATCAATTCGAAAATTGGGAAGTATGAAAATTCAATGATGATAGAAATGAAAGACAAAGACAGAGTGGGAAGGGAAGAAAAAAATGAGCCAAATCAAATAAAGAATGTGAAAAGAACCAAAGAAAATGACAACCAGATGAAGTGACTGTACTCAGTACTCACAGGTTGTTGCTCAACCTGGGAAACTTAGGGACTTAGCAAGACCTTGTTTATATATATATATACATATATATATATTCTGAAAGAAAATCTAAATTGTCAGCACCTATATACTGCATAATTCAATTAGCAGAGTTTTAAACATAAAATATTATAAAGTATTAAAAATAATCCTGTGGGCCTCAAAACAAAATAAAACAAAATTAAAAATGCAAATAGGTTGAAATAAGACTCTTCCTCCAACAAAGCATTGCACAATACAATAATAGAATTATATTTTTAGAAACTTAATTAAAAGTTAAAATCTATTTTATACTAAGGTTAATTTTCCTCCTAATATCAGGTTTTAGAAAAAGTTATAACCTCTTAGAATATCTGTGAATATTTTTCAGATATTACTTTTGAGGATAATACTAGGAAATACATTGTTCCACCTAAACTTATGACTGAAAACACTGGTAAAGCCTTGGTGAAAAGCCTTGCACATTTAATTTGGAACTGAGACTCTGTTATGCTTTAGATCTTAGTGTCCTCTCAAAGCCTCATTGATTAGAGGTGGAAGTCCATATGAAGTTTTTGAATCAGACCGTATGATGTTTTTGAAATTAAGAGTCTGTCATCCATTCAAAATTCTTCTTAATGAGGAGTTCCAAATTAATAAGGAGATTTATTTTATCTAGTTCTATGTTAATTATAATGAATTCTGAGCTGGCAGGGATTAAGTTAATGAGGCACTAGTATAGTAGTAATAATGATAATAACAGATAATTTGTAAAGACATTTTTATGATCATGATGCTTTAAGATTTTTGTCTTTAAATAGTTATTTACCAGACTGTGAGCTAATGCTATCATCCTAACTTGACTGAATATCAAGTAAATCAGTAGAATTGATGATATACTCTTCGATTTGTCTTTATGTGATCCATTAATTTGTGTTACACTGCACATTACAGCTTGTCAGAGAAAATAAGAAGAAAAGGTAAGCTGTTACTTGTCAAAGGAATGTTGTAACTTTGCATTAAGTTTTGATGTTGCACTTGAACTGCTGTTACATCTATCTTCAACATATTTGGTTAAACAGGTAATTTATTATACTTTTGACTCCTCAGTCTTCCCTTCCATACTATTTTATAAGATGTCCATATCTTAAAATATTGTCTAATATATCTTTACTTATTACTGCAAGGTTATCATGGCATTTAGATGATTAAGATCTAATACATATATTACATTTTCAATAAAAATTAAACATCTAAGCTTCAGGACATATAGGCAGAGTGAATCTCATTAATTATAATATAGTTGTATCTTTGGAAGATTGATATTTTTAATAAAAGCAATCATCTTACTTTCTTTTGTCTCTGTATGGATATGCACTGTTAATTTTTAAATGTTTTAGTTAGAAACAAGGTAATAACTCCAAACTTTAAGGCATATAACACCTACAGAAGAGAAATATATTTAAAACCTACCTTGAAATTTGCTCTATAATCTATATAAAGTGTTAAGACTCACATATCTGTCTTCATTGTTACTTAAATTAGTTCATTGACATCTGAATGCAAAGAACATATCAGGACTGATTTTCAAAGGCAAAGAATCGAAGGAATACAAGTGTAGTATTCACATTTGTTATCATCAATATTCAAAGGTAGAATTGTCCAAAGACATATATGGCAATTCTTCATTAAATTTATTCCTGAGAAAGTTATTCCCGAGACTACTAAAGCATTGTTTTCTTCACCAATAGTTAAGAATTACATGATCTTAAGAGTTGTTCTTCTAACCCCAAGCTTCCTCTACATTTCTCTATTTAATCTAGTGGTTTTTAGACACAAGGGTGTATTACTGTCACCTATGAAAAGTTTAGCAATAAATGTGAAACTTTGGAACAATTTTTGGACAGAAATATATCATTATAAAAATGCAAATGATATGTGCTCTGAGGACATCAGTGCTACATCTATAAATCTGTACTACAAATGGTCAGGTAGATACACATGTGCATATTCATAGAAAAATTCTTAAAAACCAAAAAATAAATACCAGTAAGAGATTTTTAGCTATATAATGGTATATAATGGTATAGATATATAATGGATTATTATGCTTCTTTTAAAAAGAATAAGAAAAGCAGCATAAAATAGGTTTTCAATTTACTCTGTGATAAAACAAGTTACAAATCAATAGATATGCTACAATTCATTTGCATAAATATATGTGTACTAAATATATAGATAAGAATAAATACACATACAGACACATTTATATATATACTAATAGTTGTTGAATACACTCAAAACTGTTTTAAATATATGTAGAGTCATAATGTGTTTAGTTTCTGTATGTTATATTTTATCATTTTCAAAACTTTTCTGGCAGCCCAGAGGTAGCCAATTTTTAGGAATCACAAAGCTATCAGTTTTAATCATATTTTTGGTATGTAAACTACCAACCCAGAGCCATGCATCTTCCATCTGACCCTTACATCCAAGGGGCAATATTCCTGTCTTATGCTCTCCCCCCATTCTGTTCTTTCTGCCTCTCAATCACTATTAGTGGTTTCCCATGACCTCTGCATGGGATGCTATGCTCTCCATCTTCGGGAACCATGAATATGATACACTTTTTTTTCCTTGAGCCTCTTCCTTGTGCCCTCCAGTGGTTGAACCTGACTAACCTTCTCATAAAGAGACATTGAACAGATGAATTCAAGAGACCTATTTTGTATTTAATCTTTCAAAAATATTTATGTTCGTTTTAAGGAATATACACTTTTCCCCTAATATTGTTAACGATATTTAATACAAATGCTTATGATCCATGTTCAGGGTGTCTAACTTAATACCTCTGGGTATAGCTCAAGCCTTTTTACATTATAAACTCTGAAGCAGGATTTGAAAAACACTGCCCATTATGGACTGAATGTTTACCCCCTCCCCTTTAAAATTCATATGTTGAAATTCTCAGCCTCAAGGAGATGATAATACAAGGTGAGGCTTTTGGGGTTAATAGGGTTAGTTGAAGTCATGAACATGAAGCCTTCATGACTGGATTAGTGTCCTCATACGAAGAATAGAAGCATTAGGGCCTCTTCTCCCTGTTGTGTGAGGATACAGCAAGAAGAGAAGCTGATGCCATCAAGGAAGAAGGTCTTCACCAAGAACTGAGTCTCACAGCAGTTTGATCTTTAACTTTATAGTCTTACAACTTCTAAAATAATTGACTGTTGTTTTAGTTACCCAGACTATACTGTTTTTTCATAGTAACCTGAGTAAAAAGAGTGTCCTCATTTACTTTTTGAGCATTTATTTGATGGGAACTATGCTGGGAATGGGGATCTAAATGTTGATCGAAGTCAGCCAGAACACTCACAAAGGAATCTTTCAGTGCAGGGGAGTATATCACACATGTTATGTTACAGTGTTAAACCAACCTCAGCATACCAATGGCTTAAAACAATGGGCAGCCGCTGTCCTTTTGAGAGACACCAAGAGTGTAAGTGAAAACAAGCAGAAGCAGACAAGACTTCTAGAAGCTTCTATTCTTTCTCATTCAGAGTAAAAATTAAAGCCCTTACTTGGGCCTACAAGATCCTACATGTTTGTTCAGCTGCCCTCCTGGGTTGTTCCTGGTGTACCTCCCCTTGATTATGATTCTGCACTTACCTGCAAAAACCTAAAATGGCATGGGATCTTCCTGGCTGATACTTGGAATTCCTAGAGTGGCAATTGTCTTATTCTACAGGCAAATTTGAATTTTAAATCTAGCAATGTCTTATTGCGGAAAAGTAAAAGTTGAGAAAAGCTCTTTGCAAAATATAACTATGGCTTACATATTATCTTCTTTACTACAAGGAATAATGAGACAGCTGAAAATTGTTTTAGTCTCATGACAAAGAAAGAAGAATCACTGTATGGTTTCTAATTGTACCAGTGAGCAGACCAGACATGAATTCTCTCTAAAATATTCTAACTTTTTCAAAGATTTTGCTTGCATTTTTTAACTCAGTTCCATTATACTTGAATAGTTAAGTGCACCTCATCTTGCATTTTATTTCTTATGATATTTCCATGACAATGGCAAAGTAAAACTATGAGAATAGCATAGCCATGTTTAAAATACCAGTTAATTTTTAAAACATAGCCAGTTAATAATTAAGGTAGGTAATAGGACTGGTTATTGATCATCCTCTCTTAACCCTTTTTCATCCTGCTTTAGTAACGCTTATCCTTTGGATTTGGCCAAAAGGGATACTGGCACAAGACAATAGGAGACAGAAAAACTCTCTGTTCTACAAGCTGTCTCTGCCTGGACTACAGTTGAGCTTCAGCTGTGCATTGCCCTGACATCTGTGCCATAGTGACTGTTCAGCACTTTTTTTTCATAGCTACAATTCTCCTACACTCCAGCAATTACTTTCTTCTTTGTCTTCAGGCCTTGAAATGGTAATATCATCATACCATCTTACTCCTCTGCACTTAACCTTTTCTTGCTTATTCTCCTAACTCTGCCTCCAGTGTCTGAAGAATCCCTTCATTAAACTTGTCCATTGACACTCATGTTACCCTTTGTTTTCTTTCCAAGGCCACAGCTTGCATTATTGTGTGTCCTTCAATAGTTTTAAAATAAAAATAGAAAGAATGAGAACAAACTATATTATCTCAATGGCAAGTCTACTTCAAGTCATAATGATGAGATTTGACTTCTCTAGCCCCTCTTTCAAAAAACCCATCTCCCATGTTTCTGAGGGGGGAACTTGTCAGAGCCTTAACAAAACTGTGTCTCTGCTCTTTTGTTTCCTTGAATTTGAAGTACTTGCTATCCATTGAAAGAAGGTGTACAGCTTACCTATCTGCTCGGGTGTTTTAAAACATACTGAGATAGTTAATTTATTTAAAAGCCCTTTCGGAAGGGCAAATAACTTTTGCTACATTTATTTAAGCAGGTTAATTTCCTTGTCTAATGGCACAAGTAATATAGGAGTATATTACTATTTCATAATGATACAAGGAGTAGAAGTGCTTCTTTGTTATCCCTCAATTCTGCTTCAGTCCCTAGAAATTGTTACCCACTTTCTGATAACTGGCTAAGCCTATCTCAGTCTCTGCTAAACCATCTACATGTGTGTCCATGCACTTACGTCTTGTACATATCTTTAGAACCATATTATATGTAAAATTATGTGCTCCAGATGGGGCAATTCAGCAACTTAATGAAATCTGGGTTTAAAAAATAAAAGTCTAGGATTGTAGCTGAGTATAAAGTCCACAGGTTCAATTCCTCCTGAAGAGATAGGAGAATGGGAGAAATACAATCCTGCTTAAAAAAAAGGTAGATTTGCTATTCCAAAACCACTGCATTGTTAAGAAAAGTTGGAAAATATAAATTCATTGTATTACTTCATTTTCTGGCTACAACAACAACTCCATGGCTGGGCATTTTAAAGAAAAGAACTGGAAGGTCCAAACAAAGTGACTGGTGAATGATTCATGAGGATGTATTGCTAATACCAACTAACACTAGGTTTGATTACACAAAAATTACAATAAATCAGTTGCTTACTGCAGACTCATATCTAAATTCTATCAGTCAGTGGCAAGTAAAAATCAAGTTATATCTGTGTCCAGCTTTGCAGTGGTAAGTGAGTTGAAGCAAAATCAGAATCCAACATTTATTTTACTGTGTGTGGCCCACCTATTATTTTATCGGTTTCACCTATACCTCTTTCTCACACTGTATACTTATCTCAGTTTCATTTTTAGTAAGCCCACAAGCTAACCGTAGACAAAATGAGTGAAAAACAAACATCACTGGGCAACTTTTTTGAAAGAGATAAAACAGGTAATGATAGAATTGCAGAAGAGTCTAAGATTGCTAAAGGTCCTAATTAACTGATTTCCTTGCAACAGGTGATTCACATTGTCAAGGCCCACTTTGTGTAATTAATATATGATGACTGTCTTTCCAAAAAAAATCTGTGAAACTTCAAAACCATTTCATCACATGGAGACCAAACACCATTTACTCAAGACAAGCCTACAATGTCTTCAAAAAAAAAAAAACCACACAAAAACAAAAGTGTGTTGG
This sequence comes from Cavia porcellus, assembly GCF_034190915.1. NCBI lineage: Eukaryota > Metazoa > Chordata > Mammalia > Rodentia > Caviidae > Cavia > Cavia porcellus. The sequence goes on along the minus strand of NW_026947495.1, from coordinate 28,417,388 downwards.
TTACTTTTCTCATTGATGAGACATAATACCCAACGTCTACAAGTCAGATGAGAAGAAGTTTATTTTAGCTCAGAGTTTGTAGAAATTTCCTTCCATAGTTGGCTGGCTCCAAGGCAGTCCAGCATGGCAGAGGGGCTTTGCAGAAAAGGTAGGGCAGGGCAAGTAGGGGAGCAAAGAGCAAGCAGCAGAAGTAATAGTTTCTTCCTGTCTCTGTTTTGTCCCTGTCTTCCATCCAAGCTATCTACCATTTGGGGGTGCCACCCACACTCAGGGTGATGCACCCTTCATCCGAGCACCATATCCCTCACTGCACTACCACACACCCTAATCTAGTCACCTTTAAAACTCCCTACCTGTGACTGCATGTGGCTTTGGAGGGACATCCAGAGACGAGCTATAATAGAAGACCATCACTTCATCAAATATGTCTGCACTGAAAGCATCATTCTTAGTGGTTAACTGTTTTACTAAAGCTAGGAATCCCTACACTACTGGTAAAGAGTTGATTCTGCTTGTTGTTAAGGACATTTCCCATCAACTTTTAGGAGAGGTTGCAATTCATTAGGTGGCACATGTTTCTCTTTTGGCTAGCTCCATAACTAGATGGATTGAAGAAACAGCAGCAGAATTGAGGGACAATTATTAGAGAGAATTAATCAGTCACTGTGACACACAATCCAGGCTGATAAGTATAACTATGTTGACAAAAGACAGCAATACTTACTTTGGTGCAATATGTTTTTCAGGAAACCATTCTCCTGAAACATCATGAGGATATATGACGTATACCTTTGTGTACAACACTACAGCTGCAGAACTGTTCAAAGTCTTTGACTGATTACAAATCGGAAACCAAACTGGTCATTTTGTGTTGGTACATATATTGTTGGAGTTGCTGCCATTACTGGACAGCTTTCTGGTTTCTCTACTTGGGTCAAAGAGATTGCTTCTGCATGTGTTTGTGCACTGTGTCATCCACAAAAAATACTTGCTAACCAAAAATTTCAACATTTTGCAGGATGTGATTAAAATTATCAATGGTATTAAAGTGCACACCCTTAACTGACATATTCACACAACTCTGAGAGAAGCTGGATTCAGAGCACATACATCTTTTCTCACACACAGAAGTGTGAGGGGTTCTTTTTTTTTATTTTTTAATGCACACTTCTGATCATAGTTTTTAAGTTATCAGAGCTGCTCCAGAGATTTTTAGCAAAAGAGGCACCACTCACAGAACATTTCAGTGACACAGAATGGGTTACAAAACCTGCCTACTCACCTGTGACATATGGAGCCTGATGAATGAACTTGTGATGGCTTTTTGATTGTACTCGCTTGAGTAAGAGAAGTTTAGCTAAATTGATGCAGCAATTCTGCACCCTAGGTTGTGGAAGGCCACCCTAAGGTGGCTTGTACCCTGGATGGTGTAAAGGGGAAATGAAGAGCAGGTCTGCCTTTATTTCTTCAGAAGAACTCCAGTCTTCTCCTTCACCTTGGACATCATCTCCTAACTTCCAGGACAGATTCTTTGGCCTCTTGAAATGGACTCTCATGTGACAGTGCCGTGAGCTCTGTACATTTGACTAAATCCTCCAGTCTCAGCGATCAGACAGACCCTCTCTACTCTTCTTCACCTGAATCTGTGAGTGGCTATTGTAAGCCAAACTTGTAAATTCACATATATCTTGTGTTATACTTATTTTTCTGGTTAAAAATGACTGATACAGGATTAAATATTTCACTTCAGGCGAGAACAAAATCTGTTCAAGTCAGAAGATAAAGTAGATATGATCAAGGTCAAACTGGAATTATGAGGGTGACAAGTGAACACTGAAAATTTTGACGTTTCAAACATTGGAAGACTAAACTATACTAACTGAAAATTGGTTCTTGATCACCTATCTTAGCTTTCAAAAGCATTTTCACATTATTTCCTGGCCACAAAAAACTCCAGACTGAATGAATGGACCTTTGACCTACCTAGTTGTAATTATATCTGGGGAATCATCTTTGTTTTACAAGCTGATCAACTGTGTAAGGCAACAAATGAACGTGGCTTTAAAGTATGTTTAAGAGATCTATAAATCTCCATAAATTCCTGATTACAGTCATAGTAATATCCTGAGATTGCCACAAAATCACGGAAAAGCCTGCTTCCATTTTCAACCCCTGCCTTTTTGAAGGAGGGTTTCCTTCAGGGACTAGAAATGAGATTATGACAGATAGGACATGAACAAGGCACTCAGTTGTCATTGCTTCCCATTACTCTCAGATAGGATGATCTAATTTCAGGAAAATAAGGGCTCATACTAATTCTGCATTCTGGTGAACTGAGGTAATTATTTAATCACATATTATATAATAATAATGGAAATAAAATGCACAATAAATATAATATGCTTCAATAGTTTTGAAACCATTATTCACCCTATTCTCCATGTCATGGAAAGGTTGTCTTCCACAAAATCAGTCCCTGATGTCAAACAAAGATTGGGAACTGCTGAGTTAGATCACTACATAGGGCATTTAATTATTTTTATGTGTGCTGTCAGGAAATGAGAAGATATACAGTATTAGCAAACCATTGTCTAAAAATTCTCATGCTATACTTTTGTTAACATTATTTTGGAATTTTGGAGGCTGAGGGGATACAAGTGTTAAACACTCTTTCATTTTAAAGGTTCCTATATTATTTTGTTGCTGCTGGATACAAACATTTTATTACTAAAAACAACTATATGTCTGGTTGTTGTTTTCTTTCAGTGATATTATTGATCTTTTTGTATCCCATATATGTGCATGTGAAGTTGTCCTTGGATCCTCTTCTTGCTTCTTGTATTCAATTTAGCATTTTGCCTTGCATTATTTCCTTATGTCATTTTTCTCTGGAACCACTTTTGGCCTGGACTTTTACAAAATAGCTTCAATTAACAAACTATAGTTTTCATGAATATCTCCACACTGGAGGACAGTATACATGTGTACATAATCTGGAGTCAGACAGATCCAAATTCACATCCTGACTTTGCCACACATATATCATGTGCTTGAAATAAGGCGTTTGCTTATCCTTTTCAACCACTATTTCATTTCCTCTTCTAGAAAATTGAAATAAGGTCATGCTATATTCACATTTGGAGAATGTTAAATAAAATAATGTAAGGAGAGTGTCTGACACATAGTAAATATGTTAAAATATGTTATCTACTGATGCTTTTAAATTTTATTGCCTCTCATCTTTAAATATTACCCTTAACCTGACACTCCAAATATACAAAATGTGAACTATAGTTATTTGTTTTAAGTGTTTCTCTCATAGCAAGTGACTTGTAGATTTTTAAAGACAGATAAATGACTTGTAGTATTTTATTTTCTCTATTTTTTTTCCAATTTATCTTTCATTTTAATTGAAAGTTTGAGTCCATCCTGTGCAACTTAGAACTTGTCTCAAAGTAAAAGTGGTTGGGGCTACAGCGTAGCACAAAATCCCTAGGTGATATGCCCAATAAAATAAGTAAGTAAGTAAATAAATAAATAAATAAATAGCTTTTAAAAATCTGATAGTACTAGTAAACAAATTCAGTAAAATTTACATGATACAAAATCAATTCAAACAATCTGTAGTGTTTGCACATACTCACCAAGAATTATTTAAAAAAGAAACAATATAATCTCATTTAAAAGAATGAAACAAATATTTAATATTAAATTTTTCTAAACAATTGAGCAATTATAGACTTAAAACTATTAATCATTGAAGAGAGAATTTCAAGATAATATAAATACCTGGAAAATAATTCAGCCTCTTAGGTTTAGAGGAATTAATATTGCTAAAGAGCCCACAGTGTTCAAATTGATCTACAAATTTGATGCAGTCTCTATCAACATTCTAATGTGGTTTTGCATAAAAATTGGATTAATTGCCTTTCAGTTGCTATGAAAAAGTATCTGAGAATGAAAACTTAAAAGGTAAAAGGTTTATTTTGACTCCCAGTTTCAAAAGTTTTATTTTATGGTTAAGCTAGTTCTATTGCTTTTGACCTGTTGCCAGGAGGAAACATCATGGCAGAAAGGTATATGAAAGAACACTACTCACTTCATGTTAGCCAGAAAGCAGGAAGACAGAGACTATAAAAGAAATGGGCCAGAAGCAAGATACAAGAGTCCTTAAGTATGCTTCCAGGACATACTCGATGGAACTTCCAGGCTCCATCTTCTAAGTTTCCATCATCCTCAATAATGATATCAAATTATGAATTCATTCATGGATTAACCCATCGAAGTTCCCATTGTCTAATCATTTTCCAAAAGCCTCACCTCTGAACAGTGATTCCAACTCCTAAATAAATAGGCTTCTGGGGGATATTTCCAGATTCAAATCATAAAAGAAAAAGAAAAAAAAATCCTAAAATTCTTATGGTACAACAAAAGACTTTAAAAAGACAAGGAACTCTTGAGGGAAAAAAATAAATCTGAAAGAACCATATGACCTGATTTCAAAACATATTACAAATCTATAGTAACAAAAATACCATGATATGGTATATCAACCAATGGAACAGTATAGAAAGACAAAAAATTATCCAAGCAATTTGTCTTTCAATCTCTAACAAAGATGCCCAGAAGTTAAAATGGACACACAATAATCATTTTAATAAATGGTTTTGGAAAAATGGATAGCCACAACAGAGGAATAAAATTGGGCTTTCATTTCACAGCATATGTAAACACAAATTCAAAATGGATTAAAAACTCAAGTAAGAAGTGAAACTACTATAGGAAAACATAGATCTCATATTAAAAGCTACAATATTGCTTTCGGTGCAAAAAAGAAAAACCAGGCAAAAAGCTCAGACAACAAAGGCAAAATTAGAGAATTGTGATTACATCAAACTTCATGGTTTCTGTAAAGCAAAGGCAACAACAGAGTACAGAGAGGATTAAAAGATTGGAGAAAATATTTGTCAATCATTCATGGTGACTAATATCTAAACATATAAGTAATTCAAATAATAAGATTCCACTCTAGATTCTAATCAATGCCCCATTCTTCCTGTTTTTCAGACAAATAACTGCCTATAAAAGATGGTTAAAATTCATATGCTTATTGTCTGTAATCATACTCATGCATATCACTGTCTATCACCTTTCTGATTAAACAGTATAAATTATTTTTTGAGTACCCAATTCCAGGCTCAGTTCCTACTCAAAACCTATGTATCTGTAGCTGCTAATTCTTACCTCTTTTCTCAAGCATTTTTCATAATATGTTGTGCTAACTTGTACTTTCATTAATCTTTCTTACTAATATGACAAGTTTCTAAATGTAAAGTCAAGTATCAGTTGAAATTTGTCATTATCTTTTTCAAAAAAGGCGGCTTGCTAGGGGATTGGGCGGAGAGTTTCTCTGGAGAAATCATATTAGATGCTAGAATATGATGACATGGAGAGGGCCAGATGAAACTTGGTTAAAAAGAACCTTTTTAACCAAGACAGCACAGCTGGAGGATTTAAGGTCATGCTGAGACAGCAATGGCTAATAATGGGAGTCTGCAAATCCTGTGCCTTTAATGTGGCAAACTGACCAGTGGACCCAAGAGGAAAAGCTGTATTGGCTTTTGGTGACTGCTGGAAATTGAGACCCAGAACCCCACAAAGCAGCCAGGGCTGCCCGGCTGCGCTAGAGGAGATTGTGAGAAGCTCCGGAGTTCCGAAGCCTGGCACTGTGCAGTTTTCTGACCGTTCCACGCCGTGTCAGGAACACAGTGAAGGCAAGTGGATTAGTGTGCAGTAGACTCAAGAGGAAGACCTGCACTGAGTCCTGGTGAGTACTGGGAACTGGGTCCTGTGGCTGTTGTGGCTGGCTAGAAAACATCTTGCAATTGGGCAGAGCCCGCCACCACAGGAACATTAATAACACGGAGAGTTTGGTGGAAGACATCTTGGAGTTGGGCAGAGCACGTGGCTCAGTGACATCAGACAGTCACCCCTGGGGTAGAGAGGCCTGGTGGAGGACATCTTGAAAGTGGGCAGAGCCCAGAGCCATACCAATGTCAGTAACATAGAGAGAACTAGTGGAGGACATCTTGGAATTGGGCAGACCTGCAGCTGCAGTGACATTACATAGTCGCTCCTGGCACAGAGAGGTCTGGAAGATGACAGCTGGGAATTGGGCAGAGCCCTGTGCCACAGTGACATTAGCCAGCTGCTTCTGGCACAGAGAGAACTGGCAGGACCTGCTGGGGCTGAACCAAGCCTCTGGTTGAGACCCGATAAGCAGATACAAAATAGTCACGATTCTGTGACACCCACAAAGTACAGCTTAATTTGCAGATTGACTGGCAAAGAGGCTGGAGGCTAGCCTGCACTGTCCCTGCATCCCTGCCTACCCCAGATAACAGCAAATTGGGGAGGACAGCAAAAACTCAAGTCAACACACTTCTGGAAGGCCCTAAGCAATATGGAGAGGGCCAGAGACCCCCAGGACACTCCAGTCTGAAAGAAACCAGAAACATGACAAGAGATAAAAATTTTAAAAATCTCCAGCTGTGCAACATGAGAAAATAAGTACAGGAGAAGTAAACACTGAAGAGAACAAGCACAGTAACCATCCAATACTGGACACAGCATCAGCCAAAATAAAAAAAAAAATACCTCCATGACCTCATAGATGAATTTAAAGTTGTACTCCTGACCCAAGTGAAGCAAGATATGAAGAGATTAATTAAAGAAATGACAAGCCCCACCCAAGAGAACACAGATAGAAGAACTGAGGAAATCAGAAAAGAAAGAGATACTTCTGAAGAAGAGTTTAAACATAACTTAGAATACTTGAAACGGATCCAAAGAGATTGCCAGGAAACTAAAAACTCCATTGAACACTGGCAAAATGCCTTGACAGAAAATACAGCCAGCCTTTTGAAACTTGAAGATTAACATATATGATCGAGAAAGAAAAAACCTCTTAAAAATAACAAGGAACCAGAAAGAAACAATTCAAAGGCTAGAAGATGACAAAAGGATACATAACTTAAGAATAAAGAATGTGAGTGAGGAAGCAGGAGCAACCAAAAATGAAATACAAAGAATATTCACAGATATATTAAAGCAAACTTTCCCATGTATAGCAAAAAGAAATAATATCCAGATAAAAGAGACATACAGAACACCAGCTACCTACAACCAAAACAGATCTACACCCAAACGTATAATAATCAAGATTCCAGAAATCCACCAAAAGAACAGAATATTAAAAGCAGCCAGAGAAAAAAAGCAGATTACCTACAATGGGAAAATTATTAAAATAACAACAGACTTATCAACACAAACTCTTAAATCAAGAAGGGAGTGGGGAGAAATATTCCAAGTCCTGAAAGAAAATAATATGCAACCAAGACTCATATACCAATCAAAACTCTCTTTCAAAATTAATGGAGAAATAAGATACTTCCAAGACAAGGAGGAACTGTGGAAGTTTGTGGCCACCAACCCAACCCTAAAGAGAGTGCTGAAGGACATTCCAGAGAAAGAGAAGAAGGGATACCAGCATTCCAGCAACAGTGGCAGAGAGTCCTCAATGAATGGGTCAGACAGTGGAAAGAGGGAATAAGTCATTTGTTTTTGCTATAGCAGTAAAGTGGAGTAGCAGACATGAGGCAGAGACGGTAAGCTATAGGCTGTAGTATAGATAGCTTTGATACACTACAAAAAAAGGCAGAGGTCATTGTTAATAGTGTATCAGGATTTAAAAGTCAGAGTAGTCTTATCGCCCTGTTTAGTTTGAATTTAATTTGTTTTGGTCTGTCCACTCATATTGGATTTGAGGTCACAGACATCTGACCCAAAAATAGCAGGTTATACCATGGTAACTATCCTTAATTTCCTATTAACTTGAGCTGAAATCCTGTACTGCTTATATTGTCTTACTATGACTGATCTTATTTGAATCCGATTCATAAGACCACGGTTTTGCCTTGGCTGATTTTATTTGATTTTGATATGCTTGATAGTATCAACCCTAAAAGTAGAGACAACTACTCTGAAGATGACATGTTGTAAAAGATATCCATACCAGTATTAATTATTAACAGCTCTCAAGTCCTACAATGCTTTCAAAGTTGTGTTTTTTATAAAAATAGCTAGGTAATACTATGTTCAGCTATATTAAACCTGATCATGTGGACAAGACTATGGAAAATAACAAGAGAAAGCATAGTAACTACGGTAGGTCACCTAATATTGTGGTCTTATGTGTCTTTTTCATTGCGTGTTTTTCTAGGAATATGTTTTGCTTTCTTGTTATGATTTGTTTCCCCTATAATACAGAGAGGATAGATATACATGTAGAAATTCACGCATGAGAAGATTATTTAAAAAAAACTATTTACAGGAATAGATTATATAATGCAATATGTAATGAACAGATACTCTGAAGAAGAAGAGACACTAAGAAACCCAATGCTAATTTTGTAACATTATGATATAAAATCTAGCAATACTATTATTCACTGATCAGAGTGATATTAGTCTAAGTTCAATATCAGCATATGTAAAGATAAGGATAGCTATTACGAAGAGAATGAGAGATGCGATGGTAGTTATTATTGTCTTCCCCAATGTCAGATTTTAAAGACCTAAAAAGCCTTTATCATCCTGTAATGATTTGATTAGTTCTATAATATGCAGTATGTATTTAATGTGTGTGAAGATGGGGACAACTATTTGGAAGAAACTAGACACAATTAGATAGACAGTGAAGATCTCCAGTGCACTTGCTTTGAAATCTGTATTTCTTTAAACTGTTTTCTTTTTAAACAGTCTTGTTCTGTTTTGATATGTTTAATCTTCCCTTCTTTAAGATATAAAACAAGTGTGTAGGACTGATAACCATATTACTAAGTTTTTGTTAGATCATTGAGCAGAACTGTTGGCAGTGTCACTATTTGAATGTCATTTTACATACTTTAATTTTGTAATCTGAACAGCTATTTCTAAGATGACAATATGTAACTTATCAACTGGTGATTTCTTACCATTTATTTTTCTATAATTCTGTATTATTTCTACCCTTTTTTATCTCCATGTATTTTTTTGTTTCTTTCTCCTTAAATAAAAAAAATTAAAAAAATAAAGTTAGTTTCATCATCATTGTCATCACCAAATTACTATTGTTTTTTCTCTTTTGCTGACTTAGAAACTATAACTCTTCCTTCAACAATTATCTTTAAATGTATGCACTTAATTATAAACTCTCATAGAAAAGCTAGTTTAAAATACCTTGAAAATTTCACCCTTTGTTGCCTAAAACTTTATTTTTGTTTTCAAAATTATGTTATTTTTACAGCCAATTTGTTGCATTTATAAATTTAACAAATAGCTTATATTTCTTATACACTTTACTTTTTATAAAGGAAATGCACCATTTAGCAATTGAGTGTGGAGTCAGAGATAAATTCTCTGTGCTTCAAGTAGCTAAAAATAGGTTAAAACTTCACTAAAAAAGTACATTCTTTTGATATGTAATTTGTATTTAGTGCCTGGGGTTTAGCTCACCACTATAAGAGCCTCTCTGGTAAGCACCAAGTTGTAAGTTTGAACCCCAGTATCATCCCTTCCCCATTTGTATTTAAAGTGTATTCCTTGAAGAATGTGAAGGGTTATTCCATGGTCTTATAGCATCTACAATTGCTGCTCAGAAGTCTGCCATTTTTTAATGGAAATTTCTTTTCAGATATTGCATCTTTTTTTTAACCAAGAAGGATTGTCTTTAATGTTTTATATATTGCAGATTTATCTAAATGTATATGAATGTGAACTTCATTGTATGTATTATGATTGATTTTAGAGAATTTTATTCAGAATGTATATCTATTTGCAATTGTATAAAATTCTTATGTTTTCAAATATGAGTTCTCAGAAATTTTACTCATTTGTCATCCTTTGGAACTTTTATATATGAATACTAAATTAAAAAAAAAGAAATTTGCCATTATCAGATGGTAAATAAGGAGAAGAGTGTTTGTAATGGGCTCTTTACAAAATTTTTACCTCTGATACAATCAAACCACTTGCAAAATCTTGATGAGTAATAACTCTAATTTCAGAAACAGTGTTGTACATACGTTTATGATGAGATTCTTTTCAACTCCAAAAATTTTAAAGTAATTTAAATGCCTGTTTATTAAAGGTGATTAAAAACATTACAGTGCATTAATTTCATGAAGAAATATGTATTGCTAAAATTAATTTATAATTAGTCTGAAAAACATAGGGAAATTTTTCCTTCATATTCTTTACCATAAAATGAGTGCTCACTTCTAGCAGAGTTAAGCAATTGCACACGCTCATTACTTCATTCTTCCTATACACTTGACGAAGTAGGAATTACTGCTAGTCTACTATTCTTTTATTTAAGGTATTATAGCTACTACATTTGTGATCTCTGCGAGAAGGCTGGCTGGCAGTTTTAAAGACAATAAAAGGTTGTCAACTGAAAAAATATAGACAAATAGATCCACCAGTGGGTCTATTACCACGTTGATCTCATCTCTGGAGCTTTGTCTTCATAGACTTAGGCTACAGAACATTACATAAAGAAGTTAGAGTTCCAATATGGTGGGTGAGGAGGGGATTTGGAGTTAATATCTTCTTATAGTTTTTATTTTTACCTATGATCTGTCACTTGTTTTCCGGACAAACAATTCTCATAGTATCTGAAAAACTAATTCAGGGCACTGAACAGTAATAACAGTTGCCCACGGCCAGTAAGAGCTGGCAGCTGCATAAATATCTGCCCAAGTAATTGAGGAATAGAAAGTTACTTACGCTATCTGTGACTTTCAGTCACACTTCACTACAAAACTCAAAACTATTAGACTCAGGAATTAACTTGTGTTTCTACGGATGACCAAGCAAAGTTTTAATGAAACAGTCCTTTAAGACACTGAAAGCAATTTCCTATGAAATCCCAATAACTAAGATAAGTAGGCTTTCCAACAAGTTATATTAGGAATCTGTACAGAGTTCTTAATGGAGTGGCAGGGATAATTACTGATTTCTAATTAACTACTTAATTGCTATATATTAGTAAATCTCTCAGTGTGTATAGCTTTTATTCTATTTTGTTGCTGAAAAATACACTTTAAACTTTCTTATCATTCTCTCATTGTAATTAACTATTTCCTTATACCGCTGACCTTTTCTAAGAAACAATTATTGTTACTCTCTTTTATTTTCAATCATATAAAATGAATGGCTTTAGCATACAATATGCATCTTAGCTTATAACTAAATTTATGTAAATTATAGAAATTATAGATCATCGAGTCACATGGCCAGAGGCCTAATGCAAACTATTTCTTAAATAGATGAGACACCATCTCAAACTCTATTACCAGAAAAGGAAAGCATTTCCCTCCATTTTATAGTATATTCTGTGCCTTGTTAGGTGTTAATGCGTTTCTCCTTATCATGAGATTTTCATTATAGGAGAGACAAGTCCATTATAACTAGACCATTGAGTTTACTGCCAATGTAGACCAAAAAGGGGGAAAATTATGAATCTACTTCAAAGTAATCCTTGTACCACTGGAAGGAGGGATGGGAAAGGTTGATCAATGGATGGGATGGCTGCTCAGTGGATACTAAGCCACAGTTAGACGTAAGAAGTTCTGGTGTTCTATACTGCACAGTAAATGTACTATAAAATGTACAGAGACTTTTAAAAAGCTAGAAAAAATATTTTGAATATTTTTGTATAGAGAAATGATTAAAAATGTTTGAGTAGAGATAAATATTTATGTTTATTTAAATATTACACAATATTTACATTTTTCAACCTGATACTCCAGAAATATGAACAATTTTATATTTTTATATATCATTTAATGAATGTAAACACAAAATTTCTTTTGCTGCTCAGTGTAGTGGATCAGATCTATACTCCCAGAATTTAAGAGTCTGAGGCAAAAGCACCTCTGAAAATTTGAGGCCAGCCTAGACTACATAATAAGTTCAAGACCTGTCTGAAACTACATAGCAAGATACTGTCTCAGGGAAAAAAAAAAACATCCTTTTGACCTTGACTCATTTATAGAAGCTTGATATTAAAAATTGAGATATTTTGTTGATTTTAGAACTAAAGAATTACAGAACAGTAAGACAATTTTAATTCAGCAGGTTAGTAGAGGAGATCCATTTTCTTATAATTAATACATAGCACATAGTAGAATTTATCACAATTGCCTTTCTTGATTTCATGAATGGGATAAAAGTTCTATGGAGTCTTACTCTCTCCCATTGGTTACTGCTAACAATCATTGCATCCATATGTGGTCTACATATTTATTATTTTACTTAACAAAACTATTATTACTGCATGATGTAATCCAGAAAAAGGGAGGGGGCAAATGTTAGTCATTTCCCATTCTGAATGCTTCTAAAAGTCCATTTCATGAAAAATACAAATGTAGTCCTCTAAGAGAGTTGTACCAGACAGGGCAGAGTGGTAACCAACGTCTGGACTATGTTTGAGGGAGACTAAATCATTGAATAAAAAAATGGAAGAATCTATTAAATGTGTTTAAGATCTGTTTGTTGCTTTGTATGTATTTAGCATTACCTTCATAAGTAGCAGTGAAAATCAGAGTCTGGAGATAAAAGAGGACATCATCTAACCCTTTTCTTTATGAACTTCTTTAACTTTTTTAGGCCTCAGTTGCACCAACCAACTCTTCCCGCCTTCTCTTGTGGTTGAGTGTTCCAGTTCATTTGTACTGCTGGAGAATGTATGCGGGGCCTTTTCTAAGCACTCTACCACTTCATTCCACTCCCAGATCTTGGTTGAATGTTGTAAAACATTGTTGACATTTTAAATTTTGCTATTTGTTTGAAACACATAATAATTACATTCATTTTGGGGGAACTGGTAGATATACATATTGCTTTCCTCTTATTGTTCAGGATTGCTTTGGATACCCTGAGTATCTTCTGAGTCCATATATATTTTGAATTTTTTTGTTTCCTTAAAATGTTGGCATTTTATTGGAATTATATTAAACATATATATCATATTGTTAATACGGTCATTTTTATGTTATTTGTTCCTATCAAAGAACAGATAAGGTGATACTTTTATATTTTTTAATGTTCTTTTCAATACCCCTTTTTTCTCAGAGTTTTCTACATTTTATTAGAGACCCATTTAACTGTCTTGGTTAGATTAATTCTTATTTAATTTTCTGAGGTTATTGAATTGATAGTGATTTCCTGATTTTTTTCAGTGAGACTTTGGTTGCTATACAGGAAATGTGTCTGTATTTTTCAGCTTTTGTTGTGTCTTATCTGGTTTTAGATTAAGGTAATTTTAGATTTAAGGAATGAGTTTAGCTATTTCTTCCTTATTAATGTCAGAGAAGAGACTGAGAAACACTGACTTTAGTTTTCTCTGAAGTTCGGGTACAATTCACTAATAAATCCATGGGATTCTGAGCTTTTCTTTTTAGTATGAGCACTTTTACTTTGCCTGTCATTCGTCTGTTCAAAGTTTTTATATGCTCTTTTCACTTTTGGTATTTATATGTGTTAAGAAACACATATAAATGTGTTATATGTTCTAGATTTTCCAATTCACTAAAATATATGTTTTCAAAGTATATCTTTTGAATTTTGGTAAACTCTATTGTGATTCTGCCTTTTTAATTACTAAATGCATTGATATAAGCCTTTTCTTCTTGTGGCAAATTTGCCTAAGGTTTTGTCAATGTTTGCCCTTTCAAAGAACAAATTCTTTGATTCACTTTGTATTGTTTTTCACTCTCAATTGCATTAATTTCTAATCTGATATTTGTAATTTCTTTCTATAAGTTTTGAATTTGGATTGTTCTTGATTTTTATGACATTTAGTTGCATTATTAGGTTTTTTAGTATTGTTCTATTTTTAATGCTAGCACACACAGGTATGAACTTCTCTTTTAGAATGGCTTTTATTGTGTCCTCATAACTTTTGGTACATTATGTTGTGATTTTCATTTGATTATATGAACTTAATTTTATTCTTGCCTGATTTCTTCTGTGACCAACTGATTACCCAAAGGTGTATTATGTAATCTTCATGTGAATGTACAGTTTCTGTGGTTTCTTTTGCTATTGATTTCTGGTTTCATTTCATTAAGATCTGATAGTATAGGAAAGATTATTTCAATTCTTTTCATTTACTTAAGTATGCTTTATGGCCTAACATATAGTTTGTTTTGGAGAGAGTTCTTTATGGTATTGTGATAAATGTGTATTCTGTTATTGGGTGAAACACTCTTTAGATATGTTGACTATTCATTGGTATGGTTCAACTTTGTGTCGATTTCTGTGTCGATTTTTGGTCCAGTTGACCTATGTATTTGTGAGTCAAGTACTAAAGTTCCCCAATATGATTGTATTGGTGTGTATCCATCCTTTTATATACAATAGTTTTTGTTTCAAAAAATTGTTTGTGGAAGAATTTGGTGCATGTATACTTAGAACTATCTCTTGTTAAATTTTAGTTTTTACCAATAGATAATGACGTTCTTTGTCTCTTTTGATTAGAATTGCCTTGAAGTCTACTTTGTCTGAAAATAAAATAGCTACTCCTGCTTGCTTTTGAGATCTTTTTGCATGAAATATCATCTTCCATCTTTCTACTTTCAGTCTATATTTGTTTGTGAATGAAGGGTATGTTTTGCAGTTAACATATAGTTGGATTTTTTTTTATCCGATCTGCTAATCTGTGTCTTTTGATTTGGAAGTTAGATATTGACACTGAACATGATTATTGAAAGGTATTTACAGGATCTTTTCACTTTGCTTATTTATTTAGATATTAATTTATTTGCCGCTGTTATTATTATTTTTTTTTTGTTCTCTTTGTGTTTATGCTCCCAGTTAGATGTACTCTTTGTTTTAGGTTCTTTGGTGATATAGTCCTTAATACTTCAATCTAGGATTCACTTAAGAACTGTTTGCGATGCTGATTTGATGGTCTTCACTTTTCGTGGTTCTCTTTGTCATGGAAAGGTTTTCCTTCTCTATCCATTTTGAAGGACAATTTTGCATAATACAATAATCTGGTTTGACAATTTCTTGAATAATGTGCACAAACTGTCTCAGTCTTTAGGTTTGTGGTGAAAACTCTGCTATTCTGATAAATTTACCTTTATAGTTTACTTGATGCTTTCATTTACCAACTCTTGATATTTTCTTCTGTACTGAATTTCTATCATTTTAACTATGATGTGTTATAGAGAAATTCTTTTCCAGTTGTGGCTATTTGGGGTTCTATATGACCATTTATCTGTACATGGAATTCTTTCCACAGATTTGGAAAAAAAATTTGTGATTTCAGTGAATAATTTTTATAGCTTTGTTGTAATCTTTTTACTTTTTCCTAATGAGTATAATTTTTAATTTAATTTTTATAGTTGTCTAGAAGTACTTGAATCCAGGTTTATTGGTGTCCCTTTGATTTATGTCCTATGGAATCTTGTGGTTAGGGTGTCTAATGCATACAACTTTGTCTGATAGTTCTGATAATCTCATCTCATGCTGGTCATTCTTATTGCCCATACTTTCAATTGTATTTTTCATATCCAGGATGTCTGCTTGATTCCTTTTCAAATCTCCAGTGTTTATAAAACTCATCTTTCCTATCTTCAACTATCTTCTTTAATTCAAAGAGCTATTTCTTTTTAAGATTCATTAAATGTTTTATTGATTAGATCTTTTATTTGTTTATTTTTATCCACTCACTGAACATCTTATGGATTTATTCATTAGTTTCTTCTTTGATATTTTCAAATGCTGTAATAACTTGAACTTTGAGTTCTCTGCCTAAACCTTCCTACATTTCACTGCTAATGAGATCAATTTTCAGGGACTTTTTGGAAGTACCTTATGGCCTTGTTTTCTCATGTATCTATTGTTTTTGGGCCAAGGGTTAAAGGTCATCAGTTGGAGTAGAAAAACTCTGTCACTACTGTGGAGATTTCTTTATTTTGTGTGCATCTCCTTGCGATATATTTTGGCTTTGTGAATATTTCTGTGATCATGCACCGCTCAACATGCTTAATGCAACTGTCTAGCAATTATATAATTTAAAACTGAATTTCTGAATTTCACACCTTTTTCACTTACTCAGGAAGACAATACTGATGACAAATAGTCTCAGACATAAAGGAAGAGAAGAGAAAGGAAGAAGAAATTTTTAAAAATAGTTCAGAAAGGAGGGAAGAAGTAAAGAGATCACAGAAAATGAAAGACAGAAAAGATATAGGACATTGTTGATACTATTTTTGTATCTGACATAGAGGGGAAGGAAGAGAGGGTTTAACAGGTTATTTATGAGGGTAGGAAAAAGAAAGAAGAGTGGGAGAAGTGTAATTGGAAACCAAGGGAACTGTAAGATGGTCAAAGTCTCTTGCTATGCTGGTAGAATATGCTTTAATTCTCCAAACACAGTTTTTGGTAAAGGTTAATCTCACATGACCATGAAGAAAGTATCAAAACACTAATTAATTCTTATTCTCTGTTTTGCATATACACACACAAAAATCAGATGAAAGGAAAAAGAAAAAAAGGGGAAAATTATGTACATACAAAGACGCAAAATAAAGTTCTTTCTGTTCTATTTATACTTCATTCTGAATTCAACCAGAGTGCTTTTCTCCCTTAGTTAAAAAAATGGAGAGACTTGCTCTTGTTGCAGTTGTAAGGAGCTGAGTTGTAGTGTCCTGCTGTTGTGATTAGAAGAATTTGGACTATTTCCCCTCCAACAATTTGTTCTCTTGTCTATCAATGAATGAAGGGGTTTGGGGGTCAGACAACCACCAAGTCCACTTTTCATTAACTCTGCAAGCATAAGTCTGTTAGGTTTCAGTTGCAGTCTTGTGGGCATGACTAGATGGAGGATTTTATCTCTGTCTTATGACCAGACCTGTTCATTATTTTGAGGATAGGACTTTCCAAGCGCTAAATTCCCCACTGACCTCTGGAGATGTTTCCTTGATCTTTGTATCCTTGACTCTACAATAACTTGCTTTTCTTGTACATCTCTCAGTGAGCACACCATGCTTTTCTTTCTGACCCTACTGCTTCTCTTTGGCTTTCTACTCATGACAAACTCTGCCAATGCCTCTCAAATTGTGACTACCAGCCTACAGATTTAGTGTCATTTAGGGTTCAGTGAAGGAGGGCCTTTCCACCTGAACTCAGTAGTGCTTGGGAACCAGTGGGAGGGAATTTATTTACATGGACAACAAGCTCAGCAGCTTTTGATGGGTGGTGGGATGTACCCTGAATGGACTCTGTCTTCTTGGCATCTTTTGGAAATTGGGCAACATGCAGAATACCACACACAGAGGTTGGCAGTGTCTGGAAGCAGCAGTACAGTGCCCACTGGGATACTGCTCCTGTGTCTTTTCTCCACTCCTAGATCACACTAGTCACCACTGCATGCTACTACAACTCATTGTCCCATGGACCTCTCAATGTCTGATTCCTGGTCCCTTTGTAGAACAGTGACTTTGTTTCTTTCTCTCTCAAGCACTTGTATCCTGATATTGCCCTCTGAGTGATTCTCTGTTACAATCCACACCTTCCCTAGTTCCCTAAAGTGAAGAGGCCCTCTCTTGAGAGTATCTCAGTTCCTAGCTTCTGTCTTTCCATGGGAAGACACTTAGGACAGGTGGCCACTGAGCAGTGACTGCTAGACCAAGTATCTAATGCAGCAACCCAGCTGCTGCTATGGTACTGTACTTTGCTTCTTCCCTGTATGAGTTATATTCTTTCCTAAATGGTGTGCACACTGGATCAGTGCTGTAAACAGAGCTGGGATAACACCAGAGAAGGCCTTGTTTTTTCTCTGAATGCCCCTGATACTGGAATTTAATGGGTGGGCTTCTCTTTTAAATTGCTGTCTTGTGTTTGAGATTTTTGTTCATGTCTCTATTATGAGTACTTAGAGATTCTGGTTAATGTCTCTGAGCATATTGTGAACACTTCTCTCTCTAATCCACCAATAGTTTTGTTAGAAATAGTCAATGCACACATATTTCTTAGGAAGACATTGCCATTATTTTATCATTACCATTTGTTAACAGCTAAGTATTATCAGACATGGTGGTGCATCACTGTGATCCCAGCACTCAGCGAACTGAGGTAGGAGGATCATTGTGAATTTGACACCATCCTGGGCTACGAAGTGATCTCAAGGCCGACCTGAGCTGCATAGTAAGACACTACCTCAAAATGACACGAAAAATGTATTAACAACTAGTCAGTTATATCAAGTATAGAGATTAACTACTGCTCTCTCAAAGCTAAACTCTAGAAAATATCATTTCTAAAAAATTTCTCAGCAATACAGAAAGCAATTAACTGTGCTGGATTCTGTGTTGAAATAGACTTCCTGACTGGACTGGGTCGATGGTCTGGTCACCCTGGACTAGTATGCTGGTATGAAACTTAAATTAAGTTGAGGGCTAAAGATGTCACGTACCAAGCCCCATGACTTTCTGCAGAGGTGTTTGGTAAATTCACAGCAGTCTGACAGAATGCTCTTTATAAAGTACAGCTGTCCATTCACTGCAACAGTTTCATTAATCAAGTAAGGACCACTTCCTTGCCAAAACAGTCTTAACCTCAGACATATAAACTTATAATGTCAATTTGCCTTTACCAGCCTGATATGTACTGAAAATTAAACCTGGGCAAACCTGAGAGCTATGATCTTATGACATGTCCTAGGGTTTCCAGTTTTCTAGTCCTTCATTATTTGAAGCTTACACAAATCATGCACAGAAATAAGGCCAAGTGCAAAATACAGTGCCATTTCTCAATACTATTGTGCAAGCGTAAGGATTTGCAAAAACTCACGAAAGACTGCTCACATCTAAATCTCCCTTATTTGTTGCAATGAGGTCTAATAAACATAAATGGTGATGTTCTGTTTTCTGTTTCTGACATGAAAACAAAAAGATTATAGAGTGTAAAAGGAAAACTTTGAATTTTGTTTTTTATATTTTTAATGTACAAAATAGCATTTTATTTCTTAGTTTCTATATTCAAGAAATTTTTGCACTATGATTGTGAAGGTTATATATTAAATAAAATATACTTTCAAAACTTTAGCTACTACAAATTCACAAAATTTTGCAATGTTTAAAAAACTGAATTTAGAAATGATAAATAATGTATTCACATCATCACATCTGGCAACGAATCTGAGATTTAAATTTAAGATCATATGAACATATGTTCCTATCCTCTATTAAATGTAACTTCTAAAACATGAAGGTAATACCTAGAGCACGTGTGCTCTGGTGACCAGGCTCTCTGCAGTGTGTGACAATCAGGAGTGAAGGCAGGGAAGCTAAAGGGTATGGAGGGAAGCTGGCTTTCTCAAGCCCCCATGACTCAGCATGAGATATTCCATCCTACGTTGCTCTTCTCTTGGATTTTTAGAAAGTTAAGCAATGTGTGATTGTCTTCAGCAATGACATCCATGCCATACTGCCTGTACCCTGTGAATATGCTGTTACATTTGGTGAAGGGGAGTTGAGGTAGCAACAGAATGAAGATTATCAATCAGCTTCTTGGACAATAAACATATTGGATATTGTCTTGGATTATTGTAGTAGGTCTAACGTAATCACACAGGTCTTTCACTATGGAAAAAGGAGACAGCAGTGCAAGACAGGCAACACTGCAAGACAGCAGTGTTGAGGACTGGGCTGATGTTGCTAGTGTTGAAGCTTCCAGGATCTTGAAGCCAATGAAGGAAGCCAACAGTAGAAGTCAAAAAATCCCAAGAGGGCTGATTTTCCCCTGAGAGCCTGGAGAAGGAAGCAGCATAGTGATACCTTGTTTTTGGCCTAATGAGATTCATTAAACTTCTGACCTCCAGGGCAGTAAAACATAGAAGGGTGTTGTTTTAAGTCACTAAGTTTGTCACAATTTGTTACAGCAGCGATGGAAGATTGGACTCAGAATGTGTGTTTTATAACATGGTTCTCCCTGAACCACGTTTGTATGGATGCACTCAGCACTGCATTAGGAGTGGATAGTCTCACTCTAGCAGTTCACTCAAGCACAGGTGTGGTAGGCACCATCAATGCCATGCCAGCTCTGCCCCTGGCTTACTGTCTATGTCATCTTTGATGAGACAAAAATTGTATTGTCAGGTATGAGAAATTCTTCAAAGTCAATATATTGGTCATTTTTTACTGAGCTATCCATTAAAAGCTTTGACAAATTAGATCATGCTAGTGTGGCACCGTTTCATAAAGGGAGAATTAGACACCATGTGTTTTTGCTGTGAATTCATCCATGGACATTTGAAATCATATTGCCTCACGCTGTCTGGCAAGACGACTGGGTAGGATACATACATGTAACAAAGTGTGAAGGAAGAATTCAGTGTGTGTTGGGTGAGGCTGATGTAGATTTGATAGAGTCAAAATTTAAAAAGCAACATTTAGATATGGATTAATTTCCAAACCAAGCTCCAAGAAAAACTGGACGTTGCATCTTCAGTCATCAACTATTTCCGCCACTAGATGGCAGTGCAGTGTAAGCAAAAAGAAAATCTGTTTCCTCGGCAGCCTCTCCCGCTAGTGATAAAAGTTGCTTTATGGTTGTTTCAGGAGGAAGAGGAAAATTCATCATGTCAGGCAGTCAGTGTGGAGCACGAGGGCTGCTTCAGAGACTACTTACAAGGCAGCAGAATTCTAGAAAGAGCATGCACTTCTATGTCTCTTGTTGCCTAATATCTCGAGACATCACTGTCCACATTTGTATAGTGGGTATGAATATTAATATCTCCACTATAGTACTAGTATAGAGATAATGAAATAATGTAGTTTTAAAATTTAAGACATAATGGGCAGTAATTATTAATGTCTATTTCTCTTCTCTGCCTAAGGGAAAAAATAAGTTAAAGTTAAGGTTTGGAATATAAGCTCATTTAACCTCTAACAATACTTGTGATAAAATGATCTTGTAAAGTAAGGAGTGATAATTTTTTTCCTTACTCTTCTTCAGCTTTGCTAAAACTTTCCATAACCTGTATGGTCTCTAATATGGTTACATTTTTCCTTCTCTGTTATGAAGAGAAATTCATCTTCTGTGAGAATGATTATCAAATTTCCTAAGGTCTACAATTCTAAGCTCACATTCAGACCCTGAGATAAGCAGATCACAATGAGTATTTCAGTGCTTACAGTGATCCACGTCTCTTTCCACCAACAGCAGATGGGACTTTTGTTTGTGGGAGCATGAAAATAATCACCAGTATTTGGTATTGTCATGAGTTTGGTGGTTGATCGCTAAAAATATGTGACCACCCGAATCTGTGACTGCGATCTTGTTTGGATAAAGAAATCCTGGAGATATGATTAAGTTAAATATTCTGATTTGACATCATCCTAGATTATCCAGGTAGGCCCCAAAGTCTAATAACAAGTAACCATAGAAAGGCAGAGGAAAATGTAGATGGAGGGGAGGAGCCCATGCGAAGATGAAGCCACACGTAGAGTACTTCAGCCGTAAGTCAAGTCTGAAGCCACCAAAATCTGGGCATGACAGCCTTCAGAGAAGGTGTGATTCTGCCAACATTTCATGTCAGACTTCTGTCCTCCTCAATTTTTCACTGAATACATTTTTGTTGTTTTAATCGTCAAGGTCGGTGGCTATTTGTTATGGCAACTTTAGGAAACTAATACAGACTTATAACAAGAAAAGTTTCTGTCCCTTAAATGTGTTCTACTGTTGCTAGAAATTATATTACTAGCAAAAATAACCCTTTGGCTTAAATGTAAATCCTTTTAAAATAAGATTACAAGGTAAGAAGAAAAGTGCTATATTTTAAAGAATGAATGCATCATGTTATATCCTCTTTGAATGAATGGTTTAGATTTGAAGGGAAGCATGGAATGCTCAAAGGGAACTGGATTTATTTATTTCAAAGCAAGTTGTCTGGCATTTGGCTTATAGATTCTTTGTTATTTCAGTGGGCTTCAACAACAGAAGCCAAGATATGAAAAAAACTTCACAAAATTTCCTTTGTATTCATCTAAGAAGGCCCCATCCTGGCCTAATTTCAGTATGCCATTTGCTGTGACAAATTAGTCACATTCTTGTCACTAAGACCCAGTATCTGACACCTGCAATTCAAAGGAGAGATTTTTCACTTGTGGTTTTTTTGAGGATTCAGTCCATGAGTATGTGCTTCCAAAGTAAACCGGCATAGAAAAGGCCTCGGTAAGACACATGTTCATAGCATGCCAAGAAAGATGCAGAAAGGGAAGAGAGGAGTCAGGGACAAAGAGTCACCCTTCGAGGTCAAGCCCCCAGTCACACACCTCCTCCAGCCAGCTCTCACCTCCTAACAACACGCTAACCTATTAAACTTCTCAATAAATGAATCCATTGATCATTCTAATGCCCTTGGTATCCAATCAGCTTCTAAATGCTGGAAACTTTTGGGGGATGTCTTACTTTTATCTAAACCCAAATGCCTGAGATGAGGAACATATCTACAGTTGTAGTGTTTCCTTTCCAAGACCATCATGCACGAGTCTGGAATTTCTTGTCCAAATGGTCCCTCGGCACTTTCCAAGGCTCCTGCTGACTGTTTCTGTAGATTTGTGCCTTTTCTGAAGTGGATACATCTACCAGCGTGCAGGTTCCAAAACTGAGAAAGAAGTGGTCTGAAGATGGAGAAAGGATGTTGGCTGGGATCCAGATCTCATCTTTTCTAGAACTATATTATTCTAGATGAGGAATATGATAATTCTAAACTCAAATACCATCTCCCTGTTCTTTACAGAGGTAAATTTGTCAAGATAGAAGGATTGAAAATCTTTTATTAAACCATTTCTTCTCTCGCCCCTTAAATTAAATATTCAGACAAACAGCACGTGGGTCTCATATGTGCATCCTGTCCCCAGCCAAATTGAGGATGGACCTGACCCTGAAATTTGCAGTTCTGTAGAAGATCATCCCATCAGTGGCAGGGTATTAAACAGTCGCATTGCTGAAGGTGCACCCAAAGGGGAAACAAGTCTGGAAAAGAATTATTGTGGTTAAAGCATTTCACTGAGCATGCACGACTGCATCACAGAAAACACATATGGGCTTTCAGCTTTTAGCTGTTTGATTTTAGAAAATGATAGTTTAAGGTTTTACACTGCAGTTTCTTAAAATGAAAAATTAAGATAATTAAACCTACACTGAAGAGTTACTATAGCTCAGAAGGGAATAAACTGGTCTTATGTTGAATAAGAACACGTAGTAAATTGAACGTTTCTTCCTTTGACTATTGAAAATTTATCCTCCAGAATTCCTGAGCCTCAGTAGTGTGAGAATAATGGTGGGGATAGAGCACTGGCACAGCTTCCTTGCTCAGAAGTATTAGATGACTTAGCAAGGGAGGCAAAGCTTATTTTTCAAATCTGAGATTTGCATGGAAAAAACATGCGTGTAAGGGTGGGGTGTCACATGGAATACATTTAAGTCCTGATAAGAGCTATCCTGCACATTCTCCAAGGGATTGCTTGCCTGGGCTATCTACTTCAGGTCTGGAGTTGTAAGTGTGAGTCTTAAATATCAGTTTGGACAGCAATACATCTTTAATCTTTAAAAATATAGTACTTTATCAGAAAAAAATTATTATTTCCAAATGAAGATTACATATGGTTTAATGAAAATATTGTGACAATAACTATATAGTAAGCTAAAATGCATAAAAGATATAAGTTGTTTTAAATTTCATTCTATCTTTACTAATATCTAGTAAAATCCATGTCATTTGGGAATACTGATGGGAATGGTTTTTAGGTTAGTCCAGAATTCTTTACTCTTTCCTGCTCTTTGAACTGAGCCTGTTCATTTCCTTTGGGGGATATATCTCCATTGGAGCCCTTACCAAGCAAACTGCTTCTCAGTATCATGTTCTTTATTGTAATGGCAGAGAATTTTCCCTCTCTCCAAATATAGCCTCCACGAGTTCAGGTTTTAAGAAGTAAAATATTAGGTATTTCTAAGAAGGTGCTCCTTCCTCATATACTGCTGATTGCAAATGGCCATTTGGTTTGCTGCGGGTCACTAATGGACTGGGAAAGGTCCTCTCTTTGCTTTTTTTGGGTCATTGCCTTTGTTCTCTTTTAGCCTTATATGTCTACGGTGCATTTCACCTAGTTGACTCTTTTTCTTCATAAAATTGTGGCAATGAGAAGGCTGTTAAGAGCCATGGTACTCTCCCTCAACTTCAGCCTGAAAAGAGGAACTTTCTAATTAGGTCACAGCTAAATATTGATTCTCCATTAAGCAGAAACATAAATATCACTTAATTTCTGTGCAATACCATTAAACATCTTCTCCAGCTACAGCAGTCCCTGTTTCATAATTTTCACTATTTCTCACATAGGGATCACCTGACTAGTGAAGTACTTGGGGTAGTATCTGGTGAAGAAAAAAACGAAAAGATTAAAGAGCAGTAGACAATAGATGATCAGGCAAGAACACTCTATCTTGGTTGTCACTGACAATTTCAAGTCTACTTTTTAGGTATTAACCAATAAGATCTTTCTTGGCAATTTATGAGTGACTACAAAAACATAGTAATTATGAATGTGGAAAATTTAAAAGAGTAGTTAGTACACTAAAAATTGGATTGGGGAAAATCATCTTTCTATTGGACTTATGTACAGAAACCATTAATGTTTAATGCAGTATGGGTTTATGGAAATTTCTTCCCTGAAAGAGGAGTATCTGCTATGCAGGTACAGCGTAGGGAGGTGTGTTAGTTTTCTATTACTATAAGAAAATACCAGCCATAATCATCTTAGAAAGAGAAAAGGTTTATTTTGTCTCATGGTTTTTGAGTTTCCATTTCATGATCAGTTGGTCTGTTGCTTTGGGCCCATGACAAGGCAAGTCCATACGGCATGAGCACACTGAAATGAAATGGCTCGGTTAATGGTCAGGAAATAAAAGAGCACAGAAAGAGTCCCTCAGTTCTTTTTCAAATCGTACTGTCAGTAACTTAAGGATTTTCACAAAGCTCTCACCTCTTAAAAGATGTGCCATCTCCTAATAGTACCACCTAGAGGCCAAATCTTTCATCATGGGCCTTTGGGGGCATTGATCTCTGAACTCTGAATTTAGCTTAACTGCTGGGCATTTATTCAGGATTTGCCTGATAGCAGCCTCAGAGACTAACGTGACCGCTCACTGCTAATCCTAGCTTTCATCTTGCACCCAGATTCACCTCTGCTGACATTGCCTGCCAACCCACTGCTTTCACACAAGTAATAAGAGGGCAGATTTTAGCTCAATGTAAAGAGGAATTTTTCTATCAGAGCTATACAAAAATAGAATGAACATTCTCCAGAAGCAACCAGTAACACCTCCTCTCCAAGCAATTCAAGAGTTTCAGCTGGCACGTAATAACCTTTTGTAAGGTAATTGGAAAGGGGATTGAAGCAGTGTAACTAAGAAAATAGGCTTTGAAATTAAAAAAAAAAAGATTTAAGTTTAAAGACTTTCTCCCTAAATAGATGATTTATTTTGAGCAATGGGAGTTTTTGGAGCTAAGTTTGTCACTTACAGCTATGTGACCTTGGTGTGTCCCTACACATCTCCCAGCCTCACTGATCTCATCCTTAAAATGTAGACAATAGTACCTCCTCAGAAGTACCCTCCTCAGCATTGTTTGAGTAGGTCCATATATGTAAGACTCACATGGAAGCACTGATAATCATTAATAACGATTTTTGTTAGTTAATTACCTACATCTATGTTTCCACTACAATAAATAAAGGTAGTGAACCTCATAGATTTTCTTTGAAAAGGAAGTTAAAAT
This sequence comes from Cavia porcellus, assembly GCF_034190915.1. Classification (NCBI taxonomy): domain Eukaryota; kingdom Metazoa; phylum Chordata; class Mammalia; order Rodentia; family Caviidae; genus Cavia; species Cavia porcellus. The sequence goes on along the minus strand of NW_026947495.1, from coordinate 28,391,494 downwards.
ATGCATTCAACATGGTGCACCATGCAGCTAAACATCCACGATTCTTAGTGTGATTAAATGTTTTAAAATACTTACATATCTAATATTTCTTAGAAAACTGAGATTCTGTAACCAAATGATTGACCAATGACCAGATACAAAAGGAGTTTTTCCAATTTACTTCATGGGAAAATACACTTATAACTTGTGTGCAGATACACAATATTTCTTCTAATTTATGCACAAATGAAGGAAGAAAAAAGAGAGCTAAAGCTCATAAATCCCATACTACTAATCCATGGAAAACATATGGACAGCTAGGTATCAAAAGAAGAATAAAAAAGAAAACTGCATTTGCATAATAATTTTGCTTATATGCAATATATTTATTAATTCTTGTCATTGTCTTTATATGGTATTGAAAAATGTACACTTTCATGTTGAAGGACAGAAATTTATTTTAAAATTCCTGCATCATTTTCAGTTATATTCTAAAACTACAAATTTCTCTTCATTCTGATCACCTGCACTGAACTGTCAGAATAAGACACATATGAATTGCTTTTCCCTGAATATTTTAGATGGTGTTTTTTTTAACATTGTCAATTCAATGTTTCTAATATGCATTATTTAACATCTCTCTTCTATTCTGGTATTGAAATGTTAAGACAGAAATACTCACCCTCTCAGTTTTACAACTCCTGTGAACTGGAAAGAAAATCTTCCTCCAACCGCTTTCTTTTTAGTTTTCTAATGGAGCAAATTTTAATCTCATGTAATAAACACTAGCTTTACTGCAGGCAGTAGTCTCCACAGAACATACCAGGGAGGAAGTTAAAACCTCTTCTCAATTCTAGAGGTTAATATATTCTAGGTAAAGAGGAGGAAAGAGGACTTAGCAAGTGTGTCTATAAAATAGTTCATTAATAACAGAAATAGCTATTTAAGAGGTCAGCACCATCAGAATTCTAGGATTCTGAGATAACTCAAAACAGGAATGGGGGTGTTACCATTCTTTCTTTGTCTTTCTCTTTTTGTTCGGGTGATCAAAATCTCGACCTTGCACATGACATGCAGGTGTTTGCACTACTGAGCTAAATCCCTAGCCCATGTTACCATTCTTAAAAAGTAATATCAAAAGACTCAATAAAAGCTGATTCTTGGCTCATGTATTCTGTGACAGAGGGAAGAATAATTGCAGTCTTACATACAGGATGAATATAAAGATGCCTCCATTGCTTGGTGACTGTTGAGAACTTGTATTGACAATGTCTGTCATTGTGAAAAGTCACTTGTAATGTGAACTTGCAGTGTTTATTCTCAATGTGCAAGGTGGTGAGGGTTCAATAGAATTTGAAGACACACCTGAGGATCTGAACTCAGAGGATATATGATGTATTGTGGGGGCAAAGGCCTAAGTAATGAGATGGAGCATGCTGACAGCACTCGAAGTTATGGAAATTCGGTGGGAAATATAAGAATCCCAGAAAAGAAGGATTGAAATTTCATTTTTTTTTAAAAAAAAAAACATAATAAAGGATGAATTGCTGCTGTTCATTATAGTCTGAAACAATTTTGAGGACCTTCATAAAAGTTTTCACACAAAATATCCTGTAATAGCAGGTCTCAGGAATCTGAGGAAACATGCTGGAGCCCAGCCTGGGCAATTTAGTGATTTAATGAGACCCTGTCTAAAAAGAAAATAAAAATAAAGGTCTAGGGATATACCTTAGTGTGAAAGCCTTTGTTTCAATATCTAGCTGAATCTTAGACCAGTTTTTAGGATATTCCACAGGAAATATATTCACAGAAAACTAGTTATTGTACGTGTTCTTTGCAAATCCCTAATTGGAAACTGTAGAAATCTGTGGTCAACCATTTATAGAACTTATCATTCTCAAGCTAGAAGATTTTTCCTTAAATCTAATCCTGAGTCCGCACCCCACCAATAATGAGAAAATGGAAGCAAGTTGGCTGTAAGAAGGAGTTTTCAAAGAGTCTATGCTGAGCTGGACCACTCAGAAGCCCAACCACTTAGCTCAACTGGCTACCAGGTGACTTGAAGAGTAAGCTTCCAAATACAAGAGCAGCTAAGAAAATACAGACAAGATGACCACCCCTGGTGCAGAAAAGATAGAAGCAGTTTATATTCATATTTTCTGAGTTCTCTAGGTATCAAGACTCAAGCGTGTCTCTTCCTTGATACTTCTAGTCTAGAGAATGATTCCAGCTTCTGAGTATCAAATTAACTTTCATCGCCATGTTATCTAATAAGTAAATAATATTTTTTTCATAGATGAGCTAATAAGAATCATGCATATCTACTTCATCAAAAACTAGGTTACTATAAAGACATCACCAAATTAATAATAATGATAGAAAATATGGTATGGTGAATTGTCTTAGTTACTTTTATTGTTGCTGAAACAAAATACCTGATGTCTAAAGGAAGGAAAGGTTTATTTAGTTTACAGTTTGTAGAGGTTTTAATCCCTAATTATCTGGCTCCAAGGAAAGGTGGGATCACAGAGGAGAAATGATTCATGGTGGGGGAAAAGATAACAAAACAACAAGAGATGACCACGGCACTATCTCTTATATCTTATCTGAGATATTTAGAGTGGGTAGAACTCACACCATTAATCCTAGAGCCCTTCATCCTAGCTAGTGTTGTACCATAAATGGATCTCAGCATCAAACACTCTAGATCCAGCCTCCTCCAAAAAAGTTCCACCTATAACTGTATGCTTTGGGGAAACATCTAGACACAACCATAACCTAAGTCATGTAACTATTAGGTCATGTAACATTGTATCATACAAGGCAAGTGCTTGTTATTTCCATCCTCATTTCACAAGTGGTGCAATGAATTCTTGTATTTTTTCTGAAATCATACATCTTGTAGGAAGTGAGGCTGGAATCTGAGTCAAGGGAACAATATATCTTATATACCCCTCGAAAGTTTAAAACTCAGTTTCTGTTCTTTCTCTCACCAAGATTCAAAACTATGAACTTTCTGATTCCACTAGTTTCTATTCTTCGTTCTCTAGCCCTTTCTGATCTAAATTAACAGAAAGACCTCTGCTCAGAAAAAAAACAAAGAGGGCTACTTTGTCCAAAGTGCCAATGAGAGAAGTAGGAAGAGGAAGACACAGAATAGTTAATTTTTAGAAATGCAATATGGAGATTTGTGGGTATCCCTGAAGAAAAGGATCCTCAGGGATTTGTTCTAGAAATGCAAATCTGAGAGTCAGCAGCAGGAGGTAATAGAGCCATGAGATAAGATCTACTCCTGGATAATTATGTAATTAAAGTAATGATACCTTAGAGTCACTTAGCACTTTATATCATTTTCAAAACACTTTTATGTATATTATTATACTTAATCACCTACAATATTTTAAAATTTAAGCAATGCTGAACCTGCTGCACATTATAAAATGTTTTAATGTGTTTCTATTCTTGGAATAAAAGAACACGATCACAGGAAGTGTAGAAAACTGATATTTATTGAATGTTATCTGCCAGGAAATCTACAGGATGTTTATGTCACTATCTCACTTAATGTATCATAAAACTTATGAGAGCAAATCATTTCTTCATTGTACAAATAAAGACACTAAGATTTATAAAGTTTATATAGCTTGGCCAAAATCTTATACACAGCAAGTGTTTAGGTCATATTCTCCTAGGTAATCAATCTGCAGAGCTCATTCCCTGACACAACACTACAATACACATCTTTCGAAAGATCTTATCATCTATGATTATATGTCATCCAGCAGACAACCATGCCCAAATATTCATAATTCCAGTATTAGTGTGTAATAGTAATCACTTAAGTTTTGTTAGCTTAAACAAAAAAATCTCTGACACATTCATATGAAATGAAAATTAGAAAATCTGTGCCAATACATCTCCCATGACTATCAAATTCCTCCTCCTTCTTCCAAACCAGTTCATCTGGATATACATTTTTGTAAAATAAAGCATTATTCATTCAATAGTGTGATTTCTATATACCAAAACCGCTGAATTAATATTTGTCTGTATTCTCCATCTCATCTGTCTTCATCAACCCCTGATAATTTGTTTCTTATCTAAGTTGCTTCAGTTTTCCAGCTGTCTGTGTTTAACTATTGACCCTTTACTTTTGTTAGGAGACCTACAGGTCAGGAAGGCCACTCTGTGACATCATATTGGGGCTAAACAGAAAAAGTTCAGAAGGCCAATGTAAACAAATATGTCTGTTGGATCCAACCTTCCCCAGGGCATCTCAAGAATCCTTATCTGAAGCCCCTTTTCTAGCATTCTCAGATAAGGACTCCCAAGTAGGAGCAGTCTGGGGGAGTGAATAGCACTGAGTGGGTTGGGATGAGCTTTGTGTTCAGATGCTACTCCCCTTCCTGACTCATCACACAAGTTTGGACCATATATCCTGGAGTATTTGATCCTCAAGATTTCTCACTTGTAAAATAATCTTTACCTAGGTGTTGTCACATAAAATAATGGATATAAAACATATTACCTATATACTCAAGGAAGCTTCTGCTACTATCAATGCATCACTAAAAGTTTCAGGCATAACATTTTTGAAAATTAATCATCCCATTCAAAATATCATGGTAGTTGCCTAAGGAGCAAACTGTGACACATAATAGTGTTTGTTAGACTTTATTTCATATTAGCACCACCCAGGAGCTTTTCAAAACCCAAAGTCCATCTCATCCTTGTTGAACTAAAATGTCTGGGTGTGCCATATTTTTCAATGATCTCAATGTGCTTCTAATCTATAGCACATGAGAAAAAAAAGATATTGACTGAATTATTTTCAATTCTTCCTATTTCAAGGACCAGGGTCTCCACACCACTCCACTGTCTACCAGAGAAGGGAAGGGACCCAGACTATCCTGCATGCTCTTTCTTCCTTCTCCTCTGTACACATAAGAAATCTGGTGAATATATCTGCAGAAAATTGATGAAGACAAAATGATGTGGGGTGTTAGGGAGACAGGCCATGGTGGAGATTGTTGATACTACAAGTTCAGCAAAATAAAGAATGAGAAAGTTAGGTATCTGGGGCTCCATGCTAATAAATAAAGTTACTCAAATTCCAAATAGCTTCTATTTAAAGCTATGGCTCTTTGAAAACCTCCAGAAAGACCTCACTCCCACTTTGTTGGCCCATCCACCAGATGGGCCAATGTAGAATTCCTCCCAAGAAAAGACGCTGAGCTTTTCAATTTAAACTCATGTGCAATTGCATTGAGAAATGGAATTAATGAAATGCACAGATGAAAGATGCTTGAGAAGGTATTCTGAAGGAGACAGAGGTTTGGTGAGTGGTGCTTACAGTCATTCCTTTCCCTTGGTGCCAACAGCTGCCTCTGTGGTTAGTTGGGATTAAGGATAACCCTGCCTACAATATATTTCAAATCATGCATTAAAAGTGTAATTCAGAAAGAGGCCACTGTACTCCATATCAGACTTCCTCTCACTTAGTGTATCTCAGATCCCTGTTTTTCTGTAGCACCCTCTCTTCTCTTTCTTCCCAAATATATGAATCCTCTTTCCTTCTTTACTGATCTGAAAATAATAGTAGAAGTAACTAGGCAAGTAATTAAGGTAATCACCCACAGAAGCAGTGATCAATGGCCTTCAAGGATTTTATCCCCTTGTCAAGAATCCACTTGGCCCTAGAACCACAGATACTGTGTACCCACTGGTATTCTTGAAACATGATTCTATATGAAAGAAAGATCCCAGAGCCAGATCATTCTGTAAGCCATTGATGCATGGCAAGATGGGAGATGGTATCATTTAATCATTTCTTAACATGCCACCATTTTATAAGTGCCCACGCCATCCTCCCCAAATTCTGCCTGGATAAAGAATACTTAGACTACACTCACTGGTGTTATCACAGCTCTGCAATTTACTATTCGATTAATATTGAATCATCAACAAATGGACATTGGCACATTAAAATTCTGGAAAGTTTATTTATGTCAACAACAATTAACAGATTAGATAGTTTAAAACTTGTGTTTCAGAGCTCCAAAAAAGGGGCATTTGGGAAAGCTTTTATAGGGTGAATGCAGGAGAAGAACAAAGAAATTACTTGATTGGTTTGGTCATTTATTATCATTACCAAGTATTATGTACTATACATAATTGTAATGCACTACTTTTATACAGTTAATAGTATACTATTTATATCAGCAGTAAGACAAATACGTGAGTAACATAGTGTATTACAATTCTGTTGTGACTTCAGTGGCACTGCATAATAGAAAATTTTCACCTCTATTATAATTTTATGGGACTACTATCATATATATGATGCATGGTTGACAAAATATCATTACACAGTGCATGACCAGACTTAATATTTATAAGTTTTGGTGTTTTCCTAGCAAGACAGGGATAATAAGAATATCTTATACTTCATAAAGTAATTATAAGCATTAAATACATTTTTCACATAAAATGCTTGGCAGAGCACCTGGTACATAGACGTCATTGTACTACTCTATTTGACTACTCTAATCCTACATATTAAAACCTATACTCTCCCTTGCCCACCCAAGCCAACTTCTCTCCTCAGTTTACTACTCTCATTAATAGCACTGTCTTATTTTTAGTCACTTGTTTTCATAATTTGGATCATCCTTAACTTTGCCCCATTTTTGTTCCACATCTGAATCTTTTGATGGGTGAGCAAATTCTACTGCTCTTTGTTACTCAGTTTCTTGCTTAATTCAACTTTAAAGGTCCATAAATTTTCCAACATATTTTAAGCTACAGCCTTCTCTCATTTTTCTACAACTTTTTGGCTTCTGAAGTTTTTTAGCTTGTTTTGAGCTTATTCTATTATTTTTATTTCCAATCCATGGATGGTGTAATAAGCACAATTTTCTAAAACGTGACATGGGGAGATAACTGGGACTTTGAATGATAAATCTCAATGGGAACCACTGCATTAGAATTCAGCTTTCCATATAGCCTGCTTCTCCCATAGGAGATACTATAACATCGTATGGGTCCAAAGGTCTCCCAGTTTTGGCTACTGACTTCTCCAGACATGTCATTTCATGAATAGAAAACATCAAATATTTAGAGTCTCTGTGTTTAAGTAATCTGTGTATTCATCCAGTGATGAACTAATTTCCCAAACTTGTACTATAAACAAAGCTAAAGCAAGCAAGAAAAACAAATATTAGTACCGAGGCACACTGCAGGTTCAGCCCTCCCTGGTTCCCTGCACCAAATCAGTTTGTGGCATGAAAGCATTACTAGGCCTTCTGTTTCTTTGCTGATCTTTGGCCTATTTTTTTTTTTCTCCAAGAGCTATTCCTTAATCTCTTCCATTTGTGAGGAACTTTGCAAAAAATCCAAGTATACTGTACGTGGAACTCAGAATGGATGTCCCTTGCACAATTTTTTTTTAGTTTGTAATATAAAGCTCTATTTAATGGTGTTACTAGTGTTTCTTTCTAGCTTCTTCCATTTGTCATTCCAATTAATTTTTCATATACACTGAAGTACTTCATATTTTTAAATCACTACCTCATATTTGTTCCCTGTACCCATAATAAGTTTTCATCCCACTCCTGCCTTCTTGCTCAGAAGTCATACCCTCCTCCTACATCTATTTTAAATGTTGCCTGTTCTCAGAAAGATTCCCTTAGAGACCAACCCAAGTAAAGTCTCTTCTAGACATTCATCTTAACACCATCTTCATGACACTTAACACGTAGTAACTTAGGTTGTGAATGTTTGGAAATAGTTTGTAAACCCCTTCTTATTATAAAAAATCATCTGGAATAAAATTTATGTTATTTATCACCATATGTTCCAGGGCAATATATAACTTGGCTTGAAGTATTCAATCAAATGTACAGTAAAACAGGAGTTATGTTCAATAGTATATACAGAATGTAGGCAATTATGGCCCATTGAAATGGTTGGGGTTTTCAAAACTAACACAAAGTTTACTTCAATGTTAAGGACTGCACAAGTGCAGCCCTCCTCTGACATTCTGACTCTTCGAAAATGTTTCTTCCACGTCCGAATGGCTAGACTGAAATGAGTTTTTATTTGTTGTCTTTTTTGGTCAGACATAATGTACAGTACTACTATTTTTATTTGTTGTTTGGTTTTTACATTACCTTGAAGCAATTTTGCTGGGCAGTGGGCTTCATTTCCTAGCCAATCTACTTATTAAAAGACTAGCTGATTTATGTGTGTGGACCATAGCACCTATTTTACAGTTTCACTTCTTTTATATTCAAATATGTATCCAATATGGGAGAAAGCTTGAGAAAAAGACCTCACGATAAAATATCTTTCATCGAGTGTAACATAAGGCAGGGTCAATCTGGGATAGAACTTGTAGGAGCAATGTTAAAACAACAACACAGAAGTTATAAGACAAACATCTTATAATATCTGCCTTTATTCTCCAGGAAGTGTCTCATATTCTTTAAGAAAGATTTTCTTTTTAGTTTGTGATCTTTACATTTATTTATTGTGGTCTAAGCGAGGGAAGAATGAAAGCAAATCTACCATCTCCATATTGTAAAAGTCAGTTCTTTTGTTGCCAGTGTGAATGGACATAAGTAAATAAAAATCACATCTTTTATATTTTCAGACATTAGAAAACAAAGACTAATAAATAGGGATGTATGAGAAAAGGAAAAACAAAGTGAGATTTTTGAGTCACAATCTATTAATAGAACATTTATAACCAAAAAAAAAATAGGGTAGGTTCTCTAGAAATAGAACAATGAATCAATGGTGATAGATAATAAGAAATGATAGATAAATAGATGATAGGTCAAAGAATACTTTGGTTATTATAAAAATTGGCTTATATGATTATTGGGTCAAGAAGTCTACAATCAGAAAACTAGAAAGCAAGGATAACTGACATTATAATTCAATCTGAGTTCAAATTCTTGAGAATCAGGTAAGTCAATAGTGTCTCAGGTTGAATTTGAAACCCTGAGAATGAGAAATTCCAAAGGCTTTGCTTTTGGGTTATATCCCAAAACCCAAAGGCTCAGGGCTCATGAGCACTGATATTCATGGGAAAGAGAAGACAGAACAAAGATGCTTTTCCTCCACCATTTTTCCATGTATTTATCAATGGATTGATTGGATAATGCTAGCCCACATTAAAGAGAATGACTCAGTCTAGTGATTCAAATACTAATGTCATCTAGAAACATTTTCATAGGAACACTCAAAAATAATGTTTCAGAAAATATTTGGGTATCTCTAAGATCAGTCAAGCTGAGACACAAAACAAATCATCACAGAGGAGAAACAGCCACAAGGGTAAAATCAAAATAGGATTTGGAAATTTCCTAAATTGAGCTGATCATGTTAGGAAGGCAGACAGGCCAAGAAAATTACAATTTGTGGGGAAGAATACTATGTATAAATCATCCCTGCTCCTAAAAAAGAAAGCTTTAAACAACTTCAGAGGGGTTCCCTTGGATTTTAATTGAGTACAATCAGTGCAAGTGAAAAAGTAATCAAGCAGAGAACCATCAGAAAGAGGCAAGAAGAGTAATCCTCAGGGGTTAGGAAGCTGGTGCTGCAGAATCTGGCAGCATATTTCAGTCTCTCTAAGACCAAGACTCATAACACCTGAAAAACAGCAACTTAGCAAGAGAAAAGAAAGAAAAGCTCTGGGAGTTAAAAAGAAGAAGAAGGAGAAGGAGAAGGAGAAGAAGAAGAAGAAGAAGAAGAAGAAGAAGAAGAAGAAGAAGAAGAAGAAGAAGAAGAAGAGGATGGGGGGAGGAGGAGGAGGAGGAAGAAGAAGAAGAAGAAGAAGAAGAAGAAGAAGAAGAAGAAGAAGAAGAAGAAGAAGAAGAAGAAGAAGAAGAAGAAGAAGAAGAAGAAGAAGAAGAAGAAGAAGAAGAAGAAGAAGAAGAAGAAGAAGAAGAAGAAGAAGAAGAAGAAGAAGAAGAAGAAGAAGGTGTCTCCAGACACTGGAGAATCTGAAGATATTCAGGGAAAAGAGTGACCCTGGCTCAATTGGGAAGAACCTGTTTCTGCAAACATAAGGCAAACTGAGAAAGGGCAGAGAGCCCCTGGGAAAAATGACAGACTGGGCCAGCAGTGCTACCCTAAAGAAAAGCCCATGGTTATTATAAACTGCAATAATAGTCTGACATTTTGCTCTGAAAATTACTTCTTTCATATGGCAACAAAGAGTTGGAGAAGAAATCCGTTATGGCAACACTATATTTGAGAGATTATCCAGGGACACTTTTGAGAAGAGTTTAGTATCTGAAGACTTAAATTACTACGGAAATATAAGTCATAACAGGTGCATTTCAGGGTTTCTGGGATCACTGTACTACAGTGACTGGGAGGGAGATGGCCCCAGGAGACAGATGGGGAGAGGGCACAAGGTATCCTCTGTGGAAAACATATAGGCTGCTCATGTGCTGTTTTTGGAAGTGATTGGTTCTGAAAGTGCTGGCATTAAATCACTAGACTGCTTGAACACCCTACCCTGTTGTCTTCATCCATCTCAAATCTCAATGTTCTGTTCGCTTTCCACATCTGCCACATTATTATAGACAATTAAATTAGATAGAAATTAATAGGTGGTCAGAGAGGGATCTTCAGGGAATTAGTAGAGAAGATGAGATGTGTCAAAACTAAAACAATAGGCAGCAAATTAGAATTTTGGACTAAGGTTGAATTTTAGACTACATGGAATGCAGGCCACTCCCTACTAAAAAGAATTCCAACTACTCACTACTAAACTTCTGAGTTTTAACGAACTTAAATGCAAAATAACCAAGTTTTAGAGAATAAAATCTCAATTTAAGTTAAATCCCACATCATAAAGAACTGGGTTAGAGTGTGATTTCAAATTGGTCATCTTTAAATCCACAGAACCATCTGTGATAGGTGGCCATTTAACAATTGAACAATTCTTTTGTTTTGGGCCTCTATAATTAGTTCTGAATCAAGGGGCCATGTGGCATCCACTCTTGAACCATCATGAAAATCAGGGAGAAAAAAATATAAATGCAGTAACTGCCCTTCTTTTCTTTCTCTTCCTCCTTCTCCTCCTCCTCATCTTCTTCCTTCTCCCTCCCTTCTCATCCTCTCCTCCTCCTTGTCTTCTTTCTCATCTTCTTCCCTTTCTTTTTCCTTTTCCTCCTCCTTATCATTCTGCTCCCTAATGAAAACTCTCCTAACTTCTGCCTCTTGCTTGCTTCTTTATTCCTCAACATTGTGAAACCATGAACTTGGTGTGTATGATAACAGTGTGACTAAGGAAACATGTTAGTTCACATAGTTAACAGAGCCTGGATTGCAGGGACAGAAGGGCCTCTGGAGCAGGAGAACACTTCACAGTCTTACAAGTCTAAAGCTAGTGGATAAAGCCATGATTTGGGGAACACAAAGGAACATGGAAACTGGGACTGGTTGTAGTTAATATAGTCCTAAGGCAGGCAGTGTTGTATGAATGCAGCAAAGAGAGAAGGTGAGGCGAATTCAGCAATCACACACAGAGAAGTAAGGAAACAAAGAGGACTTAGCAGTGATTCACTGTCTCTCCCCCACATCTAGTGGGTTCCAGTACTATAGACGTTGGAAAGAAATCACTCATTCAAGCAAGTGGAGGAATGTTTTGGGTTCATCGCTCTTTGTGTTTATTGGTTTTTTTTTTAGGAGCTTATTTCTTTTTATCATGTTTTCTTCTTTCCTTTCACTTGATCTTTCTTTTTATTTTTCTACTTTTCCTTGTTTGTTCTTTTCTGTTATTTTTATATAATCCTATTAGTTTTCTTTTATTCTTTAATTGAATAATTTGCCTTACTTTTCTGTCATCTTTATCATCTTTTTCATTATTTTAAAAATTTTACTCCTTTATTTCCTTCTTTACCTATTGCTTCATTTTATTAGTTCTAGATATTTTTAGATATTTATGTGACTTTATTTTATTATGTTGAATTCTTTTATATTGTTAATGATGGTAGAGTTGTCATACATACACATATGTACTTATTGTATGGCAATATTTGGCTTATCTTTGTGTGTAGATTATTGTATATCTGTTTTATATTGTCAAGGGTAGTATTATCATAGCTTCTATTGGTTCTTATGTCATGTCATTGTCCCGTTTAATTTTGAGTCTATTCTTGTTGCTGATTTCTTTGCTTTTGCTTGTGGTGACATATCTTGCTATTAACTACCTTTTATCCTATGTCAATATCATTTATATTTGTATCATCAACATTATAGTGGTTTGTTTCTGAAGAAGTTGATGTTGATCCAATTTTAGTTTACTGCCTCTTCCCCAAATTAATGGAAGTGATTTCATTTTGAAAGAGAACATAAATGACATATAGGTAGACATCCTCAAAGTGTATCACTTCCAAGCAGACATGAACACAATCTATACACTAGGAACAAAGTCTTACAACTTTGATACTCAACCATCAGCACATGCATATGAAGGTACACTCACACACAGAAACACACAGACACAAACAGATAGATACACACACACACACACACACACACACACACACTAGAAACATGAGAAAGTGGCAACAAAATGGTTGCAAAACTTCCAAAATTCCTGAGCTGATAACAGGAATCAAAAGGGATGGCGGACAGATAGCAGCAGCCACGGAGGCTCTCTGAAAGACCCAGCTTAGAATCCAGGAATGGTGCGGAGTGAGGAATCCTAAGCAAGAGAGGAGATATGCCCTGCTGACCCAAGAATGAACTGGGCTGAGAGAAACCAACTGGGAATGCAATCCTGGTACTATAACAGGAACAGATAAAGCCTCAGCATGGAAGCTGGAACCCACTCCATTGGAAACCGAGATTTGGGTTTCCTGCAACTGCAGCTACGTCTGAATCAGCTCGGCAGGGAGACAAACACACGAAAGCTCTGAGAAGGGAATCGATGAATGGAGTTGAGAGCAGGACGGACAGGGAGCCGTGCATCAACCTGCAGTGAGTCAGAGAAATTGGGACTCTTCCATGATCTAGGAGGCTCCAACCGAGGACATTCTGGGCCGGGCAGACTTGCCGGAACAGGGCGCTGTAGTGACTTCAGTCACATATCGCCCTCTCAAGTGGGACTGGTGAGCAGTGCCTAGCCTATGTGACACTGCTGGCTGAGACCCAATAGGCTAGCACAACCCAGGTCCCAGCACCTGAAGGAGACCTGGAAGGGCGGCCCCGCATAGGCTGCCTGGTCCGTAACTCCCTGGTGCTCTGCGGTGGGTGGGAACACCTAGCCGGCGCAATTCAATCAGATTGTGCCCAACAGGGAAGGAAGCTGGGCTTCCTATATACGCTTGCATATATGAGGAACAAAGAATATGGGAAGAGGGAGCAACAAGAAAGGCTCCTCAGCCCCCAATCCTGAGAAACAGGCAATAGCGGACACCGCACCAATACACATGAAGTGCTATCTCCAGAGCCTCATAGACGAGTTTAGGAATGAAGTTATTAATGACCTGAAGCTAGAAATAAGCAGAATAGTTAGAGAAATGCTAAGCACCACCCAAGAAAAAACAGATGGTGGAATGGAAGAACAGAAAAAGAGGGGAGAATTGTTTGATGGAGAAAATAGAGAAAGCATAGAATACGTGAAGCAGGTTCAAAGAGATTACCAGGAAACTAAAAACTCTATCGAAAACTGGCATAACAGCTTGAAAGAAACTAAAGATAGATTATCTGAACTGGAGGCCAGATTTGTAATATGGGAGCATGAAATGAAAACTTCTTAAAAATAACAAAGAAACAAACAGCAATAATACAAAGACTAGAAGATGATAAGAGGGTCTATAACTTAAGAATTAAGAACATAAGGAAGAAGTAGGGACACAAACAAATGAACTACAAAAGCTACTCGCAGAAATAATCCAGGAGAATTTTTCTAATTTAGCAAAAGGTAAAGATACTCAGATGTATGAAACATTCAGGACCCCAGCCACCTACAACCCAAACAGAGCTACACCCAGGCATATAATAATCAAAATACCAGCAATCCAATATAAGAACAGAATATTAAAAGCCATCAGAGACAAGAAACAGATCACTTACAAGGGAACACCCATCAGAATTATAGCAGACTTCTCGGCACAAACCATCAAATTATGAAGAGCATGGGGGGAAATAATTCAAGCTTTGAAAGATAATAACCTCCAGCCAAGATTGAAATACCCTGCACAACTATCCCTGGAAATTGATGGAAAAACCAGGTGCTTCCAGGATAAAGAGGAACTAGGGGAATATGCAACCACCAATTCAACTCTACAGAGAATACTGCAGGATATTCCAAAAAAGAAAAATACAAAGAATCCAGAAATAGTGGCAGAGAGGCCACAATGAATGGAGCAGAAAACAAAGTGAAGAAGACAAACTGACAACTAATGACAGAAAAAGAGCTCAACAGAAATGAGGCAGAGAAGACTGGATGATAGGAACAGCTATTTTGGAGAAAATGACGTCATAATAGGTAATGCTGATTTAGTATCATCTTGTTTTGAAGTCTCATCAAGCTTTTGCTCTTCTGTCTCCATTGATCTTAGCATGTTGTATCTTATTGGATTTTATTATATGTGATAGTATAAACAAAAACTTTTATAGACAAGGACATTATACAGAAACCATTGTTTATTTTCTGTTAGTTGATTCTAAATACCCTGTAATACGGTCATTCTCTTGAATGATTTTACACTGTTTTGATATATTTGATGCTATAGTATACGAAGTTATACTCAAAGATTTCAAGGAAAGAGACAGTATGGTAACTACTTTTATGTCGGGATTATCTTATGGTAAAACACTATTTTGCTTAAATGGTTATGTTTTTTTTTTTCTGCTCTGTTTTGTTGTTGTGCCCTCTTTTATCTCAATCTCCATTTTATTATTTACTTTTTTATATTTATCCTTTTAATTAAGGGAAAAATAAATAAATAAATAGCAGGATATATTATAGTAACCCACTTTGTTTTACCATTAACTTGATTTGAAGCCCTGTATTGCTCTCACCATCTTGTTTTGACTGATGTTCCTCTATTCTGTTTTGCTTGATAGTACCAGGTTCCAAAGTATAGGCAACAGCTGTGAAGATAGTGGGATTCATTATGATGCCCATTCTGGTTGACTATTATCTACTTTTGAAGACCTGTAATGTCTCCAATGTTTTGGTTTTGTTGGTTTCATTCTTTACTGTTTTGTTCAATTTTATTATAACTGATGATATAGGCAATTCTATTAGAGATAGCGGGAGACATTATGGTAACCATTGTTGATCACCTTGTATTATGTTTTTACATTATCTATTATGTCCACCCTTTTGATTTGACCAACTCTGTTCTGTTATGTCACATTTGGTTTTACTCTCTTCCAAAAAAAGTAATAAGAACTGTGGGAGCAATAAAACCCAAAATGTGTAATAATCATTGTACAAAAGAGAGGAAAAGAAAGTGCTCTAAATGATAACTGCATGTATATTTAAGTATATAAGATAGACAATGATATTACTAAGTTTTGTTGGATGATTGAACAGAACTGTTTGGTCTCACTGTTTGAATGTCCACTATATAAGCTTTAATTTTGTAACTTGAACAAATATTTCTAAGATGACAATATGTGATCTATTAACTAGTGATTTCCTACTGTTTATTATTTTTCTGAAATTCTGTATAACTTGTACCCTTTCTATGCTTTTTTTCTTTTTCTCCTTAAGTAAAATTTTAAAAAGGGAGGAAATCTAAAATCAGACAGGTGAATTATTTGTGAGGATAAAAGAAGAAACAAAGAACCAGGTAAGTAAAATTCTCAATGAGCTCACAGCAAAGTATTGAGGAAAAACAACAGTAGGCTATGCACATTTTGTGGGTTGCTGCTCACAGATTGGGCAGATCTTCCCATTGTCCACACCCAGATATATGCTAAACCAACCAGGTGATTAATTTAGTAATCATACACCCTTAATTCCAACCTCGTTCTCTTAATTTCATCATCACACACTGTAGATCTAGCCACCTCCAAAAATCTCCACCTATGGCCACTTTGAAGCTTTGGGAAGACCTACAAGCCACAATTCCTAGAACTAACAAACAAATTTAGCAAAGTAGTATCATACAAAATCAAAATATGGCTGGGCATGGTGGCACATGTCTGTAATCCCAGCACTCAGAAAGGGGAGCCAGGCATATTACTGCTGGTTCAAAGCCAACCTAGGCTACATAGTGAGTTCAAGATTAGCCTAAATCACACAGCAAGATGCTGTCTCAACTCCCCTAGCAATAAAAACCCAAAAATCAACACACAAAAAGCAATAGTATATCTGTACACTAATAATGAACCCAATGAGGAAGAAATTAAGAAAATAATAACTTTTATAATAGCTTCAAGAAAAATTAAATAATTAAGAATTGGCCTAACCCATGAAGTGAAAGAATGATATTACAAAACTATGTATTAAAAAAAAAAAAGATTTAAGAAGGCATCAGAGTATTCAAAGATACTTCCTGCTCCTTGATAGGCAGAATTAAAACTGTCAAAACTGCCATACTATCAAATTCATGTGTAGATTTAATGCAATCTCAACTAAAACACAAACAGCATACCTCTCAGATTTAAAATAAAATACTAAATTTAATAAAGAACCAGAAAAGATCCCAAATAGTAAGTCAACCTTGAGCAACAAGATCAAAGGATTAGGTATTACAACCTCAAGTTCAAGTTTGTTTTTTGTTTTTACAAAGTAGCAGTAATAAAAACAGCATAGTATCTGCACAAAATAAACACTCACATCAATGAAGTACAACAGAGGTTGTAGAAACAACTTTAGGCACATTCAACCATCTTATCTCTTTGACAGAGATGCCAGAAAAATACACTGGAGGAAAGATAGATTCTTTAAAAAGTGAAGTTTGAAAAACTGACTGTACCAAAGAAGAATACTGAAGCCAGACCCACATGTCTTGCCAAATTGATTGAAACTGATCAAAGATTGAAATATCAAAACAATCTGAATCTGCCAGAAGAAAAAATAGGTAAAACCCTTGAAGACATAGACATAGGCAAGGGCTTTTTCTATAGAGTCTCAGTTCCACAAGCAACAACATCAATAATCAATAATTGGAATTGGATCAGATGAAAAATCTTCACAGCAAATGTAACAGTGAACATAGTAAAGAGACAACTTACAGAATGGGAAAACAACTGTCACCTACTTCTCCAATAGAGAACTAATACCTAGAATACATGAAGAACTACAAAACAGTTATATCCAACAAAATAAAAGACATAATAAAAAATAAGCAACTGAATAGGAGGCACATTTCAAAAATATAAATGGTCAATAAACTTAAAAAAATGTGCAGCACTTCTAACCATAAGAGAACTACAAATGAAATGAATACTGCAATTTCTTATGCAACAATCTCAAAGTTTAAAGAAAGAGTAAAGTAAATTACAGACAATAGGAAACAAGAAGATGAATCTTTTACAAATTGGAAGGGGAGCAAGAGATGGAGAAAAATGTAAAGGAGGGGAGAATAAAAAGAAGCAAAAGATTAAGTCATGTTATGTACATGTTATGTATCAACTCCTCATGAAGTTTTTTTTAAAAGAGAAATAAAAGGGAAAAAGTTTAGAAATAATACATAATTGCAAAAAAAAAGAATTCCAGAAATCACTAGTTGATAAATTACATATTGTCCTCTTAGAAAGAGTTGTTCAAGTTACAAAAATAAAACATAGAAAGTAGATATTCACACAGTGAGGCTGCAACCAGTTCTGTTCAACTATTCAACAAAAACTTAGTAATATGGTTATCAGTCCTTCACACTTAAACATTCACGCAATTTTATCCTTTAGAGCACTTTCTTTTCCTCTATTTTTTACAATACCAATTACACATTTTGGTTTTTATTACCCCTACATTTCTTATTACTTTTTACACTAGAGACACAATGTGTTATTTATAAATATGATTCTTATTTATTTCACTAACAAGGATAGTCTCAAGTTGTTTCCATTTACCTATGAAGACCTAAAGATCATCCTTTCCATAGCTGAATAATATTCCATTGTATCAAAATACCGCATCTTTTTCATCCACTCTGCAGGTGATGGGCATGTTGGCTGTTTCCAAAATTTAGCTATTACAAATTATACTGCTAGGAACATGAGTGCACATATATCACTGTGATATGAACTTTACAGTTTTCTGGGAAAATATCCAGTAGGGGAATAGCTGGGTTGAATGGAACTTCCAATCCTAGGCTTCTGAGAATTCTCCATAATGATTTACATAGTGGTTGCAGCAGTCTACACTCCCACCAACAGTGGAGCAGTATTCCTTATTTTCTTGCAGCCTTGCTGTCATGGTTTATGTCTGTGGCACCCAGGCCTCATGCATTTGCATTATGCATTTGTGATTGGTTCATTGTCCAGTGCTTGGATAGGGGGTGTGAGTGCTACACTGGCCTACAGGCAGAGCCAGGATGCAATGTAATGGCAGGAAGAAGGTTGCAGCTCCCATGAATTGTGGCTCTGCCATGCCACCCTGCCTTGGAGCCAACTGAATATGGACTGAAACCTCCAAAAACTGTAAAAAATAAGCCTTTCCCTTCCCAACCTTGAGCATCAGGTATTTTGTTTCAGTGATGAGTAAAAAAGTAACTAAGACAGAATTTGGTATTGAGGAGTGATGTCCTTTGCTGTGACAATAACCTGACCATGTTTTTTGAGAGGCTTTGGAAATGGTTTGTGGGCAAAGTTTGGAAAGGTTCAGACATTTTGCCTGAATGCATAGAGCTGGAGCAGCTTAGGCTGTTTTGTAGAAGAGATTCAGAGCTCAGGAGACCAGAAGGCTGCTAGAAAGCCTCATGGTAAAGACCAGACTTTGGAGGTTTCTGCTGAGACAGACTGCACTGGTTGTTGCACTCCCCATAATGTGTGTTATGGCCTAGTATAATGTTTGTCTGCATTTTGCTCATGCCCAGAGACTTTGCCTGAGACTGAAACAAAGGGTAATGGACTGATTAATCTGGAAAAGGAAATGTCAAAGCAGTCAGATGTTGAGGCTGTGGCATGGCTATTGTTGGGGGCTTTTAGCCAGCTTTAAGTTGCAAATCAAGAGCCAAGAGCCCAGCAGGATAATTTACAACTCTGTGAATTTGGCCGGAAGGAAAATTCCAGGAAATCTGTGGATTGTAAAGACAGGGTTGAGACTTTGATTGCTGAGGAGAAACAGAGAGATAAGAAAGATGGTCCTGGGGCATCCCAGGAAGCATTGGGTCCTCCTCCTTTGAAGCCTCAAAACTGCATAAGCGAAAGAATTTTCTCAGAGGAGAAAGCTGCAGAGCAACATGCTCCAGAATGGCAAAGGAGGCCACATGACATTCCAGAATGGCAGCACCATAGAGAAGCTTTTCTTCACAATCAGGTTCACAGAGCCCAATGATCTAGGCAATTGACTCCTACAGCTGAGAGAGAGAGAAAAGCCTGGTTATTGTTCCAGATGGTAGCAAACCTTGGTAGCATCCACATGATGCTGATTTTAGATGCAAGGAAGATACACAAATTCTGAGGGTAAGACGGCTTTCATCTAAATTGCAAAGGGCCTGGCAGGCCAAGCAGGTGCTCCTAAGAGGGAAAATTTTAAAGATGTAAGGGTGAAGACAAAGATGCAGTGGAGACCCCAAAAGTTTGGCAAACCCAGGAATGTGGGTGATTCAAGGAAAGCTGCAAAAAGTGAGCAGAGAGCATTTAAGAGAAAAGATGTGGAAGCTGAAATCCCTGGAAGTGCCACGGTGGTGGAATCACCTAATCACCTTTTGTAGCTTGCAAACAGATTGCTTCAAATGCTGAGCATGAAACTCTAGGACTTTATGTTCACCCTGCTGGATGTTGGACTTGCTTTGTTTTCAATGCTTTCTATTTCCCTGTTTGTAACTTTTGGAATGATAATATTTATCTGTGCCTTTGCATTTCAGAAATGCTTAACCTTGTTTTATTTGTAAAGGGGATTACAGTTAAGACTGCATTGATCTTGGAGGAGACTTGGGACTTGGACTTTTCAGAAATGCTGAAAGTGTTAGGATTTTGGTAACTCTTGGAGATGGACTAAATGTCTTTTGTATAAAAGATGTACATAAGTCCTGGGGACTAGGGGTGGAAAGTCATGGTTTGTCTGTGGCCCCCAGGCCTCATGTATTTGCATTATGCATTTGTGATTGGTTTATTGTCCAGCACTTGGATTGGGGGTGTGAGTGCTACACTGGCATAAGGGTGGAGCCAGGGTGTAATGTAATGGCAGGAAGAAAGTGTGTCTCGCTCTTTTGCAGGTTTCTGCCTTGCTGTTTGCAGCCACCATGAGCTGCGATCCCTCCATGCCACCCTGCATTGGAGCCAACTAAATATGGACTGAAACCTCCAAAAACTGTAAGAAATAAACCTTTCCTTTCCCAACCTTGAGCATGAGGTATTTTGTCTCAGCAATGAGTTAAAAAGTAACTAAGACACTTGCCAACATTTATTATCTGTTGATTTCTTGATGGCAGCTATTCTTTTAGGAGTGAGATGAAATCTCAATGCTGTTTAAATTTGCATTTTTTTGAATGATCATTGATGGTGAACATTTCTTCATGTATTTATTTGCCATTTGAGAAATCTGAGAAATGTGTGTGCATCTAAAATGTCCATTTTTGGAGAGGGTCTTTGAATTTGGGAGGCTTGATGCTGTTCAATTCTTTATATGTTCAGGATGTAAGTGCTTTGTCTGAGTCATTGCTGACTAAAATTCTTTCCCATTTTGTGGGTTTTTCTCTTTACTCTGTTGGTGATTTCTTTTGAAGTGCAGAAACTTTTCAATAATATGAGATTCCAGTTGTAGATTCTTTGAAGTATTTCATCTTCAATTTGCATTTTGTTCATGAATTCTCTGACTACACCTATGTATCCAAGACTTCTACCTATATGGTCTTCCAGTGGATTTAGTGTTTCTGTTTTAATAATTAGATCTTTGATCCATTTAGTCTTTAGTTCTGTGCATGGTGATAGGCGTGGATACAGTTTCAGTCTTTGGCATGTGTAGAGCCAATTTGTCAAGCACCATTTATTAAAGGGGTTATCCTATTTCCAGTGAGCATGTTTAGACCCTTTGTCAAATATCAGGTGACTAAGTGTCTTTGTAGTTGTGCCTGCATCTTCTAATCTGTTTTATTGATCCTCAGATCTCTTTCTTTGCCAGTACCATGCTGATTTTATCACTGTGGCTTTGTAGTATAGTATCAAGTCAGGAATTGAGATGCCTCCTGCCTTGCCTTTGTTGTTGAGAATTGGCTTTGCTATTCTAGATTTCTGTTTCCAAATGAATTTTAGGAGTGTTTTCTCTAGATCTGTGACATATGTTAATGGCATTTTGATTTGGATTGCATTAAATCTGTGTGACGGTTTTGGGAATATGGCCATTTTCACAATGTTGTTTCTTCCTAGTGAAGAACAAGGAATATCCTTCTGTTTTCTAATATCCTCTTCAATCTTCTTTGTTAGAGTAGCATAATTTTCAGCATATATGTCTTTTACATTCTTGGTTAGGTTGATTCCTAAGTATTTCATTTTTTTAGATGCTATTGTGAGGGGCAATATTTCAATAATTTCTCTCTTGGGGAGTTGTTTGTGTATAGGTATGCTATTGATTTGTGAGCACTGATTTTGTAACCAGCTACACTGATGAGTTTGTTTATTACCTCTAATAGTCTTTTAATGGAGTTTTTTGGGTCTTCTATATATACTATTATGTCATCTGCAAACAGTGAGAATTTAACTTCTTCCTTTCCTATTTTTATTCCTTTTATTTCTCTCTTTTGTCTGATTGCTCTGTCTAGTGTTTCCAGAACTATATTGAATAGGAGTGGTCATAGTGAACATTCTTGTCTTATTCCTTGTTTTAAAGTGAAAGCTTTCAGTTTTTGTCCATTTAATATATGGTTGGCTGTTGGTTTGCCATAGATAGCCCTTATAAGATTGAGGTAGACACCATGTATTCTGAGTTTCTGAAGGGTTTTTTATGGTGAACATGTGTTGGATTTTATTGAAAGGTTTTTCTGCATCTATTGAGATGACCATGTGGTTTTTGGTTTTGGCTATGATTATCTGATGTATTACATTAATTGATTTGCATATGTTAAACTATCCCTGCATTCCTGGGATGAATCCCACTTGGTCATGATGTATAATCTTCTTGATGACTTACTGCATTCAATTTGCCAGTATTTTATTGAGAATCTTTGCATCAATGTTCATAGTGAGACTGGATTATAGTTCTCCTTTTTGGTTGGGTCTTTCTCTGGCTTTGGTATGAGATACTTGCCTCCAGGAATGATTTAGGGAATAGTGTTTCCTTTTAAATTTCATTGAAGAGTTTAAGGAGTATTTGTATCAGATCTTCTCTAAATTTCTTGTAGAATTCAGCTATGATTCCATCAAGACCTGGGCTTTTCTTTGTGGGTAAGTTTTTAATTACATTTTGAATTTCAGTAGCTATATTGGGTTATTCAAAATAGCTATATCTTCTTGATTTACCTTGGATAGTTTGTATGTTTTTAGAAATCTTACCATCTCCTCTGTGTTTTCCACTCTGAGTAGAGATTTTCAAAGTAGGTATTCATGATCTTTTGAATTTCCATGGGATCTGTAGCAATTTCCCCCTTTTCAGGCCTTATTAAGTGAATTTGGGGTTTATCTTTTTTTCTTGACAAGGTTAGCTAGAGATTTGTCAATTTTGTTTATTCTCTCAAAAAAGCAGCTTTTTGATTCATTAATTATTTGATTTTTTTGTTTCAATTTCATTGATTTCTGCTCTAATCTTCACAATTTCCTCTTTTCTGTGAGCTTTGGGTTTAACTTAGTCTTCTTTTTTAGATTTTTCATTTGTGCTTGTTCAATTTCTTGATATGGTGATTTATTGCTATATATTTTCCTCTTAAGACTGCTTTCATTGCATCCCTCAGATTTCAGTATGTTGTTTCTGCATTTTCATTGAATTGTAAATATTGCTTTATTTCTTCTTCACTGTCATTAGTAGCCCAGTGGTTGTTCAAAAGGTTATTTGATTTTCATGTATTTATGCAGGGTTTGCAATTTCTTTTGGCATTAATTTCCAATTTCAGTGTGCTACGGTCAGATATTATGCATGGGATAATTTCAATAACTTTGCAGTTACTTAAGAGTGTTTTATGGGATAATATTCTGGAGAATATCTCATGTGTAGCTGAGAAGAATGTGTGTTCTGATGTGGTTGTGTGGAACATTCTGTTAACATCTACTAAGCACAATTTTTCACAGGTATGATTCAGTTCTATTATTTCTTTGCTGACTGTTTGTCTAGTTGATCTATCTCTTTGTGACAATGGGGTGTTAAGATCCCCTGTTATAACTGTGTTCTTGTGTATTTGGTTTTTCAAGTCCATTAGTATCTGTCTTATATAGAAGAGTGCTCCTGTATGTGGTGCATATATATTTATAATTGTTAGTTCTTCCTCTTGAATTGTTCCACTAATGAGTATGTAATGACCTTCTTTATCTCTTTTAATCATTTTAAGTTTGAAGTTCATGTTTTTGCAAATAGAATAATGACCTCTTCTTTTTTCTGGGTTTCCAGTGTATGGAATGCTGTTTTCCACCCTCTGATTTTTAATCTATCAGCTTCCTTTTGGATCAGATGTGTTTCTTTTATACAGCATATTTTGGGATCTTGTTTCTTGATCCATTCTGTCAACTTATTTCTTTTGATAGGTGAATTGAGGCCATTTACATTTATGGATATCACCGATATGAACTGGCTCGACTTTGTGATGTTATGCTTCAGTTTGCTTTGTGCTTTTCCCCCTTGTTTAATTGCTTGTCACTGGTGGTTTGTTTCTGCTGTTGTTTTGGGGATTGCAGTTTTTGTTATCTCTAAATAGTATGTCTTTCAGTACTCTTTCTAGGGTTGGTTTGGTGGATATGAATTTCTTTAGTTGTTCTTTACAGTGGAAGTATCTTGGTTCTTCCTTCAATTTGAATGAAAGTTTACATCAGTCTGGGTTGAAAATTGTTTTATTTCAGGGCTTGACATACCTCACTCCAAGCTCATCTTGACTTGAGGGTTTGTGTTGAAAAGTCTGCCATGATTCTAATGGGATTTCCTTGATAGTTGAGTTGTGTCTTTCGTCTAACAGCTTTTAGTATTCAATTTTTATGCTGTACATCTGAGACCTTAATTATTATATGTTTGGGTAGATTTATGTTGGTTGTGATTGTTTGGCATTCTATATGCCTCACTTATATGCATAGTAGATTTTTTTCCCCCATGTTTGGGAAATTTTCTGCTATTACTTTTGTGAATATTTTGGTTATGTAATTTGCATTGACTCCTGCATCTTCACTGATGCCTATTAATCTTATTTTTTTACTCTTGACATCATTTTGAAGCTGCTGGATTGTCATTTCATGATGCTTTGTTATTTTTAAAAGTTCTATCATTTCATGATCAGTAATTGCAATCCCTTCCTCAAGGTCTGAAATCCTATCCTCAGCTTCATTTAAATGGCTTTGCCAGATTTGAATAGCATTTTTTGTTTCTTGCATGTCTCTTTGAGTTTGTTTCATGAATTCTGCATGCTTTCAATTTTGTTCATTCAAGGTTTCAATCAGTTTCCCATGCTCTTGTACTTTTTTCTTTATTTCTTCTTTAGCTGCACTCAGAAACTCCTTTACTAAGGTTGTTTTTTCTATCTTTCCATGGGAGAGTACCTCTAATTTGATTTGCATATGGCCTCATGGAGTATTTTTTTTTTTTAATTTTACTCACTATCTTTTAAGAGAATTACAGTGTGTTACTTTTGAATTCCTCTATTTCAGTGTCTCCTGTACTTGCTTCTGGTGGACCAGATGTTTAAGATTCATTTTGCTTTTTCATTTTACCATGTTCCCTTTTTGAGTTAATATTTGGTCCTTCAATTTCACAAGTGTCAACTTTTCATAGTGTATATCTTGGAGTCCTAATATAAGCTTGATGTTTGTCCAGTTGCTGGGTTCCACAATGAAGAAGTTGGCCAATCACCTGACTTCCTTCTGCAGGGCCTATTGGTTGAGTCCTATATTCTTCCTGGGCTGACAAGACTCATAGTATTGATGTAGATCAACTTTTAGTTCCTGCTATTACTTTATCTTCAGGTTATTCCTGGTCACTAAATCTCCCTGTCTATAGTGTTTGTGTTGGCTGAGGCGCTACTGTATCCCTATTGTGTGTCTGTGTGTCTCATAAGCCCTTTTGATTTTATCCAAGTTGGGGGAGTCCTTATTGGCACACTCCTCACTCTTCCTGATGTTTTCTGTGTGTAGGAAGGAGTCACTCACACTCTTGTCAGACTCACCAAGGTCTCACAGTTATTTAGAGGGAGCTTTACTACTGGCCCTACTTACCCACTGTGCACCTCTATTTTAGGGGTATACTTATCACACTTACTGGAACTTGCTGAGATCTTCTCTTTGGGTGAGGCAGTTATTGAATCTCCCTTCAAGCTAGCACAGTTAATCTGCTGTAGTCCAAGGTTCTGGGAGAAATGGTGGGAGCTGAAGATCAACAGCAGTATTAGGTCTAGTAGGTAGGGAGTGTCCCAGGCCAGCAGATGTCCTGGATCCAGGTGTCCCTGGGTGTAGGCCAAGGTCCCAGGGTGGTGTGATGTTCTTCAGTACAGGCTGGAGTTGCACAGGAAGCAGGTGGTTGTGTGGGCCAAGTTCAAAGGGCAGTACATTTTCCCCAGTGCTGGCGGGAGTTGCACAGGAAGCTCACAGTTGTGCAGGCCAAGGTCCTATGGCAGCATGGATTTCCTCAGTGCAGGCTGGAGTTACATAGGAAGTGTGTGGCTGTGCGAGCCCAATGTCTGAGGGCAGCACGCATTCCCTGGTGCTGGCAGGAATCGCGCAGGAAGTGTGTGGCTGCACAGGCTAAGGTCCAAGGGCAGCACATGTTCCTCAGGATCTGCAGAAATTACGCAGGAAGCACGCATCAGTGTCAGCTGGAGTTTAAAATGAAGTTTTAAAGCAGTGTATTAGCTTGAGTAAAAAGGTTATTCTAATCCCAATTCAAAAATGTTAGAAAGCAAGCCTCAAAAGGATAAGACACATGATTTCTTTTTAGAACAATTCTACTTAATAGCTAAAGAATTAAGAAAAAATCCAGCACCTAACATAAAACTGACAACTTTTAGAATGCTAAAATCTGCTGCCAGCTGTTATGGCTTGTGCCTAGATGTCCCCCAAAGCCTCCTGTGGTCATAGGTGGGGCTTTTGAGAGATGGACATATCTAATGTGTGTTAATGCTGTTATAAAGAGCTAAATCAGTACACTGATTGATTTGGCATATTTCTGGGTGTGGATAATGGGAAGGCCCACCTTGGGTGTAAGTGGCACCACACAAGGGCTGGAGGCTAGAAGAGGTAAAAGGGAGAGGCAGATAGCTTCTGTGGCTCTTCTTCACTAGTTTGTTATTTTGTCTCCTTCCTGTCTTCTATCTATGAACTGCTTGTCTTCTATAATGCCCCTTTGCCATGCCACACTGGCTTGGAGTCAGTCAACTATGAACTGAAATTCTACTAACTGTGAGATAAACTAAACCCTTCCTGCTTTGACTGTGGGTGTTGTGTATTTTGTTTCAATAATGAGAAAAATAGCTAAAAATAGCCATGAAATAAGCAGGAAAATATTGTGGGGGACCACCTTGATGATTCTTGAAAGAACAGTTGTCTCCATTTTGGCTAAGCCTGGCTAAACATTTCCTTATCCCATCAATTGGCAAACAGGTCTAGCTGAGGTGCTGATGTGCAGTCTTTGAAGCAAGGTTCCAGGTCAGTGTTGCTCTCCCCATAGCTCCTAAGAAGTATGTGTAAACTGGGCTGAGACAGTCACACTGTGTGCTGGCATTGAGCCTTGAGAAAGAGGCCATAACATCTCAAGGTATAAAAAGTACACATCAGAAGTGAAGCATCAGTCACACATCATTAGATACTGCCTCAAATTATGTTATGCAAATTACTGTATCTGCTTATCTTTGTTGGCATATTGCAGATGTAATTTCAGGCCTCCTCCCTAGCAAAGCTCAAGGGTACTCATGTATTTCCCACCACAACTACAGTCACTCATCTATGAGCCACTCCCCACTCCTCAAATTAATAAAACCTGAGTTTGGTTCTGTATTGAGGCCTTTGTTCTGGTTAGCTATCACACTAGCTATCTCCCTTGGCTCTCTACAACTACAAATATGCATTGGTGCATTTTTCTCATCATACAATACACTGGAAGTGGAGATTCGAATTAACTTATTAGAATTTCATTAATCTTTCCATGGGATTACACATGTGGATTTTTCTGGACTGAGATGAGTTCTAGAAACACCTTCTATAAATATGACCTACAGAGAAGATAAAAATTAATCAATAAAAGCAAAAGATTTAAGGCAATGGCTAAGAAACAAGACAGGGATAGAGAACTAATAAAGCAATAAATGAGGTAAACTAGAATAAAGTATCAAATTTTCAGGCAAATGTGACAAAGGGGAAAAGTAAACAAAGAATAAACTGAGCAAACAAACAAACAAAACAGTTATAAGTGCTTTTAAAACAGACCATATTGAATGATCAAAAGTTTTAATTTTGTAACAACTCAATGTAAAGAACACTTAATTGTAAATTGCACATAAAAAGGCTGCAGTAAAAAGTTTACCAGATAGTTGACATAAAAACTGAAAGAGTAATAATATTCAAAATATATAATAGATACTGTAAAAATAAAAGGGAAGGGAAGTGCACTAAAGGATATAACTCTATGTATGTTTGAGTGTGTAAGATAGATGACCACATTATTAAGTCTTCATTAGATCATTGAACAGAATGGTTTGCACTGTCAATGTTTGAGTGCCTCTCCACTTTTTATGCTTTGATTTTGTAACTTGAACAACTAGTTCTAAGAGTACAATATGTATGTAACTTAGCAACTAGTAATTTCTTACTATTAATATTTTTCTTTGAAATTATGTATTGCTTCTACCATTTTTTTGTTTTGTCTTGTTTTTTTCTTTAAAGAAAAAAAGCTTACCAGAATGTTGTCAGTAACTATTTTTCGATGAAAAATCTAATGTGATGTTCTCTCATAAATTATCAGTCCAAGAGTAATTCTGTGATAGTTTCAGCTTGTTTTTCTTTTGTAAAGTTTCATTTGCATATGGAAAAAATAGGACTGACAGTGAGACTCACATACACTGAGAATATCAGTGTATGAATGAATGCAAAATGCTACACCTGAACTATCTTTTTTACATTTCATTGGGAAAGAAGATACAGTAAAAGAAGACTGAAGCAATTTTACTTCCATTTTCTATCTCTGTCCCATGGTTGTTGGGAACAAAAGCATAGCATATGTTGTTTTTTCCTTCTTTTGACAATGAAAACCCCATTTCTATTTTTGTCATACTACCTTTCAATAATCCAATGATAGAGGGCAAAACTTATCTCATTGGTAGAATTTCAATGAAAGACAGAAATACAGTGTGTACCACTGCTTATACCAACCTTAAATTATATATTCTTTAAAGTTCCTTACTATGATGTAGCTCCAAATTTGGAGATTAAAAATGAAGTAAAATCTACCATTTCTTGTGTTTTCTTTGTTCTTATATAAAAGCAATAATTTAAAACCTTCTAAATTTGCAACATCTAATATAAACCATTCTGTTATTCAGCATATAGCAAGGAACTAGTAGATGATTTAGAACTAGATGTATCCAGTACTTTTTCTATACTCATTAGTCCTATAACTTTGAATAGTTTATACTATCTAAACCTAAATGCATAACTTCAAAATCAAGTTATAGTGACACCATAAACTTACTGTGCATATTTACTGAAGTTCCATTCCTTGTGATTGTCTTTCCTTCCTTTTCTATATCATTTTTGTCTAAATCTTTTGGACAAAGTTAAAACTTTATCTGGTAATGACCTGATTCATAGATATTGATGGCAAACTGAGAGCTATATGTGCCAAAATATCTTTGAAACTGGATTTAAAAAGTACTAAATAGAATAACTTCTCAAAAGTACTAGGATGTGAAAAGTGCCTCAGAAGATGGGTCATTTTAGAAAGCAGATGGGAGCAATTGTCATTCAGACCAAAATGGAAGACATGTCCTAAAGAAGGTTACATTAGAAGTGGAGTTGAACTGGAAGGCAGAACCATGTAAAGATCTGAAACTCAGAATCCTTAGGCAGGGAAAGCAAAAGGGGTTGTCAGATAAAAACCTGAATAGGTAATTTTAAAACTGTCTATATGAAAATCAAATAATTGACAATTTTTTTTTACACTTTTTTTTTCTTTTTTCTTTTTATCGGTACCGGGGATCCAACTCACGACCGCCTGCTTGCAAGGCAGGTGCTTATGCCGTTGAGCTAAATCCCCAGCCCCTAAATAATTGACAATTTTAAACTCAAATATATTTGCATATACAAAGAATCAGAAAGCATTGGTGGAGAACAGGGTTACTCATCTGTTTGCTACCTATGTATTCTAGCATGCCTGAGTGGCCTTCCCAAATTCCCGTGACCAATATAGCATTCTGGCAAGCTGAGGCAGGAGACTCACAAGTTTGAATTCAGCCTGGGAAAATAAGTGACCCAGTGAATCCTTTATTTATAATTATAAAACATTAAAAGGACTGTAGATCAACGTTAAGACCCTAGCTTCAATTCCTAGTGCCACTAAATGAAGGAATAAATTAATGAGTGAATGATGAATGAATTAATATAAAAACCAGACATCAGATTCTCAGAAGAAATTTAGATTTAGAAATTTAGGACCATTGTTTATGGTTATGTCTCATTATTTACTCATAAGTATGGGTGGAAAATTAAAGACAATTTGGTATTTTAAAATAAGCAATTTATTTTTAGGTTAAAGAAGTACTGAATGAATGTGTAAAACAACTAGTCAAAAGGAAACTAGAGGAGAATGTACACACACTTTTGCAGAGTCCTTGCCTAGCATATCCAAGGCTGGGCTCTGAGTTAATCTTTAGCACTTCAGAAAGAAAATGAAAATGGATGTAAGTTCAATGAAGACTGTTATTCGATTACACTTTTCAAAAATTTACTTTCATTCTAAAAGATCTAGTAGGAAAATAGAGCACTGGGAGAACAGAAGATATTTGAATTTAAAATGTGATTGTCAAAAAGTGAGAAATGAATTTGAGAAAAATCTCGTAGAATTTATAGTTGGTAGGATGACATTTTATAACTTAGACAATTTCATTTAAATAGTACCTCATTTAATTTCCAACTAAGTTGAAACTATAAATTAAAGTTATTAAACTAAAATTAGGAATGTAACAATAGAAGCTTAATATCTGATAAGGATTCTAATATTATACTATAATGACTGAAAGTTTTCAGTTTAGTGTACAGAATGTGGAAGGAACAATGAAGAAGGAAGAACAGAAAATTCACTAAAACCAAGGCACAAGATCTTAATAGAAGTATAAGCAAGACAAGACCGGCACCTACAGACATACTTGTGAACATTTGGAACACTGAAGATAAAGAGAGATCCTAAAATTCCTTGAGAGAATAAGAATTTTTAAGGGTTATTTAAAATCTCAAATCCAAAGAATAATTGTTTTGATACCAAACTTTTCATTAGAGGCCCCAGATTCTACAATAGTGACTCCAATTATGAAAAAGTCTCAACCATACACATCAGTAAAGCTTGAATCAGTCAGAATAGTTTAAGTGATGCTGTGGTAACAAATGACTGCACTGTTTTAGTCTGATGATTAGTTAGCTGCCCACTTTCCACTGTCTATGTCTCTATACCACACTCTCTTTGCCCTAGGATCTAAGCCCTTTTCTAAATGTAGTTGTCCTGGGGATAGAGGGAAACTGCACTAGAAAGGACTGAAAGATTAAAGGCGCTTAATTCATTAAATATATTTTAAAAGTCGGAAGAGCTGTTATGTCATAAAGAAAGCATTGTTTCTTCTAACCAAGAGAATAGAAAAGTGACTAGAAATTTACAGAAAAATAGAGCTGTACAAGAAAGTGATGTTCAAGATATAAAAGAAAATATGTTTTTAAATGGATGAAAACTTAAAAAGAGAATTATTTTGACAGATGTTGGAAACATTCTCCTTACAGCAGCACATTTTACATCATGTCAAATGATATTTCTTTGATTTTAAATACATTCTAAAAGGATTATTACTTAATCAAAATATTATTAATTCTATTATTGGCATTCAGATTTTAGAACCTGAAATCACTGAGACATCTGAGTTACAGCTTTGTATCAGAAAGTTCATTTTATAACCCTTGATAAACGAGCAGAAAGAATGACAAGTGGAGTAGGTGGATGAAGGGACATGAATTCCCTCCTTTTTGAGGTTTAAAGTTGATGGAATAAAAGCATTGCCCCAGATATCTTAGTTGCATTGTAAAGAATCTTGCAGAAGAACTAAAATAATAGCTTATATCTCACAAAACTCAGAATGATGAGAAATATTTAACGTGTTGTGGAATAAATGAGCTGAATTTTAGTTTTCAAAATTACTGTTAATAATTCTAACAATAATTTGCTACCAATATTATTATAATATTTTTAATCAGAAGTCTCAAAAAATAGCTAAAAGTGGTGGCCTGTAAGATTACTAGACATGACAATAGCATAATAACTTATTATATTTCATTATATAAATAATATACATGTGTTATTTTCATAAGAACACTGATTAAATTAGAACAGATATATGATAGAATTAGAAAATATAAGTAGAAAATGTCTATAAACTATCTCTACAGCATTTATTCAGCAAAGTTATTTGAGAATTAAATGAGCTAGTAAATTCAGAAGTGTTAGTCATGTATGACATATATAACCACAAAGTTTTTTGTTTTTCACAATTAGTAGAATGCATCTTGGTTTTCCCAGAGCCCAGTCATGTTTGTTTATAATCAGATTTTTCTCCAAACAGAATCTAGAGGAAGTTATACTGTTTTTTTTATCATCATGTTTTTGTTCTACATTTCTGAGACTCTTGCCAAGTTCATTTCCATTTGACTAGAATAGTTTCCTCATCAACTGTTCCCTTTCAATCAATCAGAAAATAACTGATAGAGAACGTTTGTTCACTGGGATCTGCTAATGGTAGCCATCAGTGCGACGCTGAACTAGGATCTATTGCCTCTAAAAAGCTTATAAACTATCATGCGAAAGACAATTTCAGGACATTATGATGACTTCTAGAATAGCAGTAAGAGATTTTAGTGACACAGAAAAGGGGGCTCCAAATCCTGCTTATCAAGTTAAGTGATGTCTGAATTGCTCTTGAAGAACAAAATATTAGTGGCCAAACCAGTTGGCAAATTGAATACAGGTTTCCAGAAGTGAGATATAAAGGATAAATCATGGAGGAACTGAAAGAGTTGACGTTGTTGTGTAACATTAAGCAGTCTCTCTTTTTACTCCAGAAATGTCATGAGACAGTATGCAACAGGATTTTACCAGAGTTGGAAACATCTTTACGATAGCAGAGTTTATTGCAATGCTTTATTTTGGAGTTGCTTCTTTTCAAGGCTGTCACTGGAACCTATCACTATGGTAATGGCTCCATGGGTTTTTATGCCACATATTCAGGATCCTATTGATCTACTGATCTAAAATTATATATATATATATATAATTTTTTGCTTCGGATAGTCTCCATAATTCAGGAGGAAGAGACGGCCATTTGTTTGTATACTCCATAAGAATTAGTATGGTTTCGGTATACCATAATAAATACATAGCTGTTACACAAAAATGTTTAGGAGCCTATTTATTAAATACAGTGTAATAGAGCTGCAATAACCCGCATCACTGGATGTCACCAAAATGGATAAATGGATAATTTTCAAATGAAAGCGTCATTTGTCTTCTGACTTCTGTGCCATGTGTGTGTTATTATAAATGTATACATTCCTTTCACATGATTTTTGTGCAGTTTTGATTCTGAGATTTTGCCCTTTTGGAGTTGTTAAATTGTATGAGAAATATGAAAGAAATACTTTCTCAATGTACTTCTCCACTCAAGACTTTCATTCCATTCAAAATGGAAAGGTTCTCATCAGAAGGTACTCACATTTTTAAGAATAAAATTATCATAAACAATGTTAAAAATAACTTTTTGTCCTGTTTTCAGTACAGACTGACAAGAATTATGGCGTTTTTAGCAAACTTTGGATTCTTGTTTTCAAATGAAGGCTTGATTTGTCTTCTAACTTTTGTGCTATGTATCAGCCAGACATCTCATTAAGGCTTTGGCTTAATGAGGAAATATAAACCACCAGCCCTATTTCCATAATGTGCATTGTCTATAACAAACTTAATAGGTAAAACTTGAGTGGCGGCAAAGGAAGGAAATAAGTAATTAGTGACATTCATTATAATGAAATAAGAGAAGTTAAAAAGGTCTTGAATTACTTAAGATATTTGTTTATAATCAAAAGTAAAGTATAGTAGCATATCAAACTATAGCCAAATAATGTGAAACATTGTGTTACCTATGGGAGAGGGGAAATACATGATTCATTTATTTTATTTTTTAATTGTTACTACCTCTTTATACTGTGGTAAATGAGACTTTTATCTTATTATGAAAAAAATAATTTTCTATGTTCTCATCCATATCACACAGAACATGTAACTGGCACATTATAAGTATCCATGACATTAGATTGAACAGATTTGAACTTCTAGGTAATGATCTATGACACAAGATAAGAAAGCCAAATCTCCTATCATATCCTATTCATATGATTTTCTGAACTATATCTTGTGCCTCTATGTTCAACATCAACTAATTCCTTCCCAATTTTTTCTCAACAAAAGCACTCAACTAGATAGTTATTGCAGTAATAAATTGTTACCAACTTAAAAGTCTGTCAATTTTACCATGTTTCTCTACTTAACACTTTCTTGTTTTCTTTAACATTTGTGTCTGCAGGGCTTATAGTATATGATCTCATGTTTATTTGAATAAATAAATGCTGCCACAACTTAATATTAAACCCTCAAATTTCTGTGCCCTCAAATTTACCCATCGTGCTTTGCTTTGCTTCTAACTGAACTGATAAGCAAGCCCTCCTGCTACCACAGTTCTACCTGCCCTGTGATTTGCTAGATGTCTTTGCAGAACTCTCATCTTTTGTATAATCTTCCTTCATTTTTGTACTTTCAATTTATGTTTTCCTACAATTTTGACATAGGTTTTTAATATGCTTTGGCTGTCCATATGTGAAGCACAAAAAAAAAAAATCACTCTTTTCTCTATTTTCACTTTTGGTTTCTACATTCTCAACTCAGTTTACTCTGTCCAATATGGAAAATGGTTTTATAACATCACACAAAAAGTATCTTTGTCATATAATGCAATGTCAATCTTTGATTTGCCTTAGGTTTTTTGCTTATGAATAGCATCAAACCCTTTGACACTGAAAATAGAAAAGAGTCAACAAAACAGGCTGCTTGATCTCAGAAAGCATGCTAAGTGGCACCTGGGAAACTGGATTTGGTAAGTGTTCCCCTTATCTTCAGGACTGATCATTGAAATCATTATTTCAAAGATTTTAAAACAATAAATTTTTGTTATACAAAATTATTACATTCTTCTTGGGATCCTGATACATACACATCAGACATCTTAGTTATGTTTACAAATTCTCCCCACCCTTATTTCTCACTCCTTCCCTGGATCCCTTTACCACCTCCACCGAGGCTGTTTTTTTGTTTCCTACAATCTCTCTTTTATTTGTTTTTAAAATTATTTACATTTGGTGTTTCTTTTATAGGAGAAACCTGAGATATTTATCCTTCTGTATCTTATTGTTTTTTCACTTAAGTTTATTTCAAGATCTATCCAGGTTCCTATATATGACTCAAATGTATCCTCTTTCATGGTTGAGGGAGATAGAGAGATACTTTTTTTCATTCATTTCTGATGGGCATATAGGTCTTTTCCACAAGGTTGCTAATGTGAATTGCATTGCTTTAAACAACTAATAATAGGCAAGCCACTGAAACAACCCAAATGACCATCAAACAAATGGGTAAAGAAAATGTATATATCTATGAGATATTATTTTTATACCTTATGAAGAAAGAAATCCCGACATTTGATTTTTAAATGAACTTACAGGAAATTATGCTAAGTGAAATAAGCCAGGCACAGAATTCCCCTGCATCATTCCATGTATATGTGATAACTGAAATAGTCAAATTCATAGAAACAAATAATAGAAAAGTGGTTGGAAGAACTTCTGGATGGAGATGGGAAGGGAAGAAGAACAGTTGCTTGGTTGGTAAAGCTACAGTTTAAAAGATGCATTACTTCTGCAATGAACAACATTATACTATGCAGCAGTACTGTATCATGGACTATTTTCTATTGCTACAATACACATGCTGCTGGATACCACAGTGAAAAGAGGTCAGGGAAACACAGGGGGCAGGAGCAAAATCAGGAAAACAAGTTATCAGAGCTGCAGAGTAATCTTGAAGATCATTAAGAATATAGATAAATTAGTGAGTTATATCATTTAACTAGTGAGTGATGTGTTTAAATTTCCAACAGCTTCTTAGTGCTATCCAAGCATAATTCAAACACCTTATGATTGCTTGCAAAGACTCTGGCTGACCTAGTTCACCTTCACCTTCACCTTAAACCACTTTCCATTTCCCTTTTAGCATAGTTACTTTTCTTTTTGGTAAGACAAAATCCCTGACATCCACAAGTTGAAGGAGGAAAGATTTGGCTCACAGTTTGTAAAGGTTTCAGTCCATAGTGGTCAGCTGGCTCCAATGCAGGGCAGCATGGCAGAGGGTCACGCAAAGGAGAAGCAGTTCATGAAAAGTCAGGAAACACTAAGCAGGAGCAAGATCAGCAAAGGAAGAGGAATCTATACCATGCCAAGTCACGCACAGTGAGCCCCCTCTTCTTCCTAAACCTTACCTCCTAACCTCACACTCCACTACCAAACTCATCACACACCCATGATCCTGTCATCACCATAAGCCCCACTATGTGTGTATGTTGCTTTGGGGGAATACCTAGAGGTCAACCATAACACCTTTGTACGTCAGTCACTATATCTATTTTCATGTCCCCAAACAACTCAAGATCCAAGCTTCCATATATAAAGCTCTTTTGCCTAGAAGCATCTCCAGTAACTTCTTACATGGCTGTTACCATCATATCCTTTATTTACTATTAGCATAAATCATAGTGCCTCAGAGTAATTTCTCATACCACCTTGTCTAGGTGGATTAGGTGCTATTATCTTCTGTCACTGTGAGCAAGTTATTTCTTTCATTGTAACAGTAAATTATATCTAATTTATCAGTTTGTTCACTTGTTGCAAGAAATTGTTCCAATGTCTTCACATTTACTATACGTTTCACAGACAGAAGCAATGTGTATTTTATTCTCTTATTTAAATCTAAATCTTGCCACAGTAGCTGCCACAGAAGAAAAGCTTAATAAATGTTGGTTAAATAAACAGGTAAGTAGGTTGTGGATGGATGGACAGCTATCTCAGAGAAACTCAAAACAAAACTCTAAATCTCTTTAAACAATTTACACACCCCTCCACAATCTCTTTCCCTGGTAACCAGGTGAGTAAGACGAACTTGGAGTTGTAATGTTGATCTTCTAAGAGAATGTTTAACTCAAAAACCATTAATTAATTTGATATTTTCAATACCTACTTGTGCTCACTTTTTTGCTAGCTTCACCTCCCCTGAGAGTCCCCTTAGTCTACCATTGTAGACCAACCATGATGGACTTACAATATTTCCACTAAGATTAAAATTCCCATTTTCTTACTTTTTCCTTCACCCACTTGGTTAATTTGTTGGTATTTTTGGATTTTCTTTATTTTTTTCTTGAAAAACATCTTCTTTCCACACATCTTTCAATTTAATTAGTTATGTTGGTCTGTATGATCCTGTTTTAAACAATTGTTATGCATTTTTAAACTCTTTTCCTATTTTCTTCAAAATTAATTGGATCTCCTATTGTAACATCCTTTAGTGTCTCCCAAATGCCACATCTTTTCCTCACATTGTTGTCACTGTTTTCTTAATTTTCTTCACTTCCATTAGAACAAGAGCTCTGTGAAATAATGGATTCCACTTTTGTGAAATGGATTTGTATTCTATTTTATCTCCAGGAGCTATCCCAGTGTCTAGAAAATAAAGATCTGTTACCTTAGATTTGAGCTATCTCTATTAGTCAGGTTTCTCCTTTCTGGAACAAAATATACGCTATACACAATTTATAGAAGGAAAGTTTTATTTGGCTCCCAGTTTCAGAGGTTTCAGTCTATGGTCATCTGGCTCCAAAGGAGAAATCATAGTGAAAGAAAGCTTCTTAACTCATGGCACCTGCAAAGCAGACGTCAAAGGAAAAGCCAGAGAGGAACAGGCCAGGGACACATATAAAACCCAAAGTCATCCCCTTGTGGCCCACTCAGACACACCCAGAATTACTTTCACCATTCTTGTAAAAGTCTCTCAAGCCAATCAAGTTGATAATCAGGGTTAATCATCCCAAATTCATCGCTTGTCAATTTGACATCCAAACTCGTTTCCAATCATGCTTAACCTCCAAACAGAGAGAATAATAAAGTAATAATTCTGGATAACATGACATAACTATCCTGTGTACAACTGAAAATGCACCAATTCCTTTCCAAACATCTCATCATTTCCAGAGTTGATCAATAAATAGTCCAAATCAAAAATCTCATCTGAGAATGGGAGTAAACTCTCAGGTGTGAGGCCCTATAATTTTTTTTAATTAGATTCTGTGCTCCTAAGGTACCATGTGTGGTATCCAGGGCACACAGTGATGAGACATCCAGAGCACTAGGCAGCTTCACCCCCATGGCCAGCCAATTGTAGCCCATATTTGTGTTCTCTCTTTTGGCTTGGTTCTCTTTGATGCCTACCATTTTCTACAATAAATGCCAACATTCCTGTTATCTCTAACTTCCCGGGGTCTCCACTGCAGCCTTGGTTTCACAACCATAGCTTCACACATCACCTTTTTGGATCACATACTTCCTGGTCTTCCAGGCTGGCATTCAAAATAAGGGTAACAGCCTCTATGACTCCATGACCCTTATATTCAACATGCTTGAAAAGGGAGCATCACATAGATGATTCGAATGTGTGCCTGGACTACAGTTGCAATAGCATCTTGGTACCTGGATGGTTGCTCACTGTGACATGAATCCTGGATACTTGATTTTCTGGAAATTCTTGCTTCAACAGAGGCTAAAGACTTTCATCTGCAGTCTGTCAGCAGAAGTTGTGTTTTACATCTTTGAACATCATGTATGGAGAATTGCTCTCAAGGCACCTTTGTTTTTGTCCTGATAAAATATATTTTGTTTCTTTTTATGGACACCAATATCTACAGCCACAATACCTTAATTAGTTCCAGTTTACATATGCTTCTGTTATGACCATCTTCAAATTTTTCCAAGTTTTTATCTCTGCTATTTGTTCCCAGTTTCCACTGTAAATCAGCCCATACGCAGACATAGTAGCCATGCTACATCCTGAGTGTTGCACTGCTTAGAAATTTCCTCTACAAGATCAGTTACTCTATTATATTAAACTCAGCTTCCTATAGTTTTATGGGATTGACAAAAAGTAAATAAATTCCTTCCCACAATGCACAAAGCAGCCTCTAGTCCAATTCTCAAGTGTTTTTTTCCCATCTGAAATAGCTTGAGCATAGTCATTATTGTCCACATTGCTTCAACTTTCTGATTTTCAGAACTTATATGAGAATTCCACATAAAGCTCTGCTTTCAGCATTCTAGCCTTTCTCTAGCCCAATTTCTCAAAATTTTCCTAACTCCTCTAAAATAATAGCTCCAAAGGCTTTTGAATGACATGTGTAATCACAACAATGTCACTTTCCTGACACCACTTTTCTGTATTCATCAGCTTTTTCTGTGGTGGAAGAAAATATCTCACATACACAACTTAAAGAAGAAAAGATTGATTAGCTTGCCCATCAGCTGAAGAATGGATAAGAAAGACATGGCATTTTTATACAATGAAAAGGTACTCAGATATAAAGAAAGATGACCTCAAGGCTCTTGTAGATAAATGGAAACAACTAGAGATCATGCTCATGGATGAATTAGTCCAGAGTCAC
This sequence comes from Cavia porcellus, assembly GCF_034190915.1. Classification (NCBI taxonomy): domain Eukaryota; kingdom Metazoa; phylum Chordata; class Mammalia; order Rodentia; family Caviidae; genus Cavia; species Cavia porcellus. The sequence continues at coordinate 28,352,201 of NW_026947495.1, read as the reverse complement.
ATGAGTGAACATTGTGTTGCCTTCCTAGTATAAAAAACTAAAGGAGTTAGTGGGGTCCAAAATGTACAATACATGTTGTGAAAGTGAAATGGAGGAAATGTCTAAAAAGGGAAGGCAGCGGTCTTTGTTAATCTATTATTGTGTTTTGAAACCTGTATTGTTTTTATTGGTCTGTTCAGTTTAGTTTTATTCTGCTCTGTTTCATTTGATTTTATTCTATTTGATGGCATGAACAGCTATTTTAAAGATAGCAAAATATATTATGGCAGCCATTACTGATTTCCTATTATCTTGTTTTGAAGCCATGTATTGCTTTCACTGTTTTGTTTTGATTGATTTTATTCTACTTTGTTTTGTTTGATTGTATTATATCTGTTGGTAAATGTAGCTACTTTGAAGATAACAAGAGGAATTATAGTAGCCACTGTAATTTTGCAATTATCTTGTTTTGAAGTCCTTTATTGCTTTCATTGTTTTGTTTTTATTGGTTTTATTCTGTTCTATTTTATTTGATTTTATTATGTCTGATGCAATGGGTAGTTATTTTGAAGATAACAAGAGGCATTATTGTAGCCATTATTGATTTATTTTTATCTTATGTTAAAGTCCTGTACCATGTTCCTTGTTTTGTTTTGATTCACTCTATTCTGTTTTATTTGTGTTTTGTTCCCTTCAAAATAAAAAAAAAATGAAGAAGAAACTGTTCAAGTGGGAAAAGGGAACTAGAGAGAGGGGGAGAGAAAGGAGGAAAGGAAAAAGAAAAAAATGATGAGAAAATAAGGAACAAGGGTAACAAAGATTTTGTAAATAATGAGGGAAAGAGGTACTGAAGGCAGAGTAAGGCAATGGGAAAAAAGAAGATATATCATGTACAGGTGCAAACTTCCTATATTGAATGTGATCTTTATATACCTAAAATATACCAATAAACTTATTTAATAAAAAAAAAGTTCACTTGTTTTGTGACACAGTAAGTCTGCATATAAAAGTGACTGATTTTCTACTCTCTATTCAATCTCTCCTTAAGCCAATGGTTTTATTTCCATATGCAATTATCTTATATTTTCACATGTAAGCTTAAAATCATTTAAATGAGTACAAAATATGGTAACACTCAATTTGCAAAGTGTCCTGATTGAGTCTTAAACAAGATTTAATTTAGACTGTATTCCTTTTTGAGAGATTGGACTTAAACATGTTATGGGTTTGCAGTGTCAAATTAAATTGGACTATTGCCTTTTTGAGAAATTGGGCTTATATATGATATATATTTGATGTGTCAAATAAAATTCTTATCTAAAAAGCATTTTTTTAAATAAAACAAAGACTGCTTTAGGGCAGTGAGACTAATGCTGTGCAATCTTCAGGAGGACAACCTCTAGAGGCAGTGAGATTAATTAGGAATATTTATGGGAAATTCAGACCGTGATTCACTAGATAATGCATTGCATGAATTAATCAAAGTGTATGCATTAGAATAAATCCTGGCCTTTAGTGTACCTTCAAATCTTTGATGCTACCACATTCCTGTGATTTCGGTAGGCATGGCCTTCCTTTTAGTACTCTTTTAACCTCCACCTGTCCTCTATGTTCATCAGTCTCCCTTCTGTAACAACTCTGTCTTCATCTCCAGGCTAATTTCATTCATACAATCCTTGTTTTTCTTTTCTTTCTTTTTTTTTTTTTTTCTGTACTAGGGATTGAATTTATGGCTTTACATTTGTCAGGCAGGAGCTTGTGCCACTGAGCTGAACTCCTGGGCCTACAACTCTTGTTTTTAAACCTCCTAATTTAGCAAATAGTTTAGTCACTTTAATACTTTGACTAGATTTTTTTCAACTTTTTAATATTCAAGGGAGAACAGCGCAATCATATATTGCAAGAGAGAACAACACAATCGATAGCCATTTAAATACACGTAAAGTTTTGTGAGCACTTAATGGTTGAGGAGGCTAGAAATCATATCTATATTGAGAAAGAGTTATAGGAATCAAATCACCATGTCATAGACTAACATGATTTAAATCCCTGTCTACTGTTTTTAATCTTTACATTAAAGATATATTGCCTCCTCATGTTTGGAAAATACTTCCAGTACCTCCAGATTCATATAACCAGTCTAGCAAACCTGTTTGAAAACTGGCATCTTTGTTGTAACATCTGTATATTAAAATTTTTTAAATAATCAAGAGCTGAAAGTCAATGAAAAAAGAAGTGATGTCTACATCTTAGTCTAGCCACTGTTGTTCAGAAATGGATATAATTAGTTAATTTGGAATCTATTCCCATTCCCATAGTATGAGGCAAGTAGATTTTTTTAAACAGGCCAAATATGATTATACCTGCTAATGTCCAAAATAAATACACCGAGGTAGCAAAGACTTCAAATCCTGATAGCCAATAACTAATCAAATAATTTACCCTATTTGGATGTCAGCATCTTCTGAAAACAAAGGAAAAAAAAAACAGTGATTCATCTGGATTTTTTTCTTTAACGCTTTCAAGACTGGGATGAGTAGCAGATCTCACAGAAACTGGAGAATGTCCATGGGACCCTTTGAAAGTCTGCTATTATATATCTATTCACCTTAATTAACAAAATGAGAAGAGGGAAGCCAGTAACAGATACACATTAAGCTACTTACCACTGCAGCAAGTTAGGCCTAATACTGCTGAGAAACTCAGAAAATCAAACTAGAATACAGTGCAGTTATAGTGCAATGAGAAAGGAGGTATTTACCCTCTAATTTCCATTTTTAATTGTTGCATGGCCACTCACCAAGGCACAAACAACTGCACATTTCTGGTCCACCTTTCTCTGGGTCTTCAGAAGCTCTTAAAAAGAGTCACAGGTGCTTACTCTGAGATATCTTGCCCTGAAAACAAATGCCACCATGTTATGCATGTAAAAATCATCAGGTACTATAAAGATGTTAGTTAAGACTGTTCCAGACAAACTAGGAAATAGGTTATGCCTACTAATTGCTTCATTTTTTACGAATATATGTTTGTCCATATTTCTAAATCTTAAAAGTTCAAAACTATTAACATAGAAATAGAACTTACACTATTAGAGTTCTACTAAGATACTCGCTTTATACCTTGCTTGTACAATTTTATATTTAAATAAGAGCTCACTGGATTACTCTGTTCCTTTATTCAATTACACTTGCTCCATATGTACTTGCTTTTGACAACTCTAATTATCAGGCACATATTTAATTAAGTACCTTTTTAGTCACTTAGCATGAAGTTGTGAAAATTTAAGAGTGAAAATCAGTCATACGAGACAAATAGCAAAAAGCATAATAGACCCACCTGTTCAAAATTGGTGAAATAAAATGAATATCTAGAGTATTAAGTATTCTGTGGAGAACCTTATAGTTTATTGTTTCACAAAATGGATTTTGAGTCATCATTAATGCTTCCAGTCATTAATGAATACCAGATGGAATCTGAAACAGACAGAGCCACATCCATCAAGAGGTGTTTTCTCAGAATTAGATGAGGTTTAGATTGGAAAATTTTCACCCCTCTTGGTCTTGGTTCAAAGAAGGACCTTTGTTTTAGTTTTAGATATTTTGGAGGAATCCTGAGTGCATATTTTAGTCTCTTGGGTCCTCAGATATGAGACACAACACTGGTTTTCATTCCATCTGTTTCTAGAGTGAAATTATACAACCTTATATTTTTAAGCATTTTTCATTTTCCCTGTATCTTGGTTAACTTTTATCCCATTGCTGAGGCAAAACACTTGATGCCCAAAATTAAGGAAGAGAAGGTTTATTTAGCTTACAGTTTTTGGAGGTTTCAGTCTATACTCAGCTGGCTCCAAGGCAGGGTGGTATGGCTAAAACTCAACCATTCATGGTAGCCACACGTGAGAAGAGCAAAAATGGCAAGAGATGGCAAAAGTATACCTCCTTCTCTCCCTTATATTGCGTGCTGGCTACCCACCCCTGGGTAGATGCAGCACTCACACCACCAATGGCAGCACTGGACAGTGAACCAGTCACAAATGCTAGACCGCCCCCATGACCACATGAGGCTTTGGGGGAATATTTAAATACAAACCACAACATTCCATCCCTGGCCCCCTAAAGACTCATCTGCATCCTTTATTCAAAAGATATTTAGTCCTCCAACAGTTTCAAAGTCCTAATAGTTTCAACATTGCTGAAGTCCAAGTCCCAAGTCTCTTCCAAAGTGTAAGGCAAATTTTTAGCTGCAAACCCCTATACAGATGAAAAGGAAATTAAACACTCCCAACATTCAATGGCACAAGCTAAACATTACCAATCTGAAAGGTACAAACAGGGGGATATAAAGCACTGGAACCAAAGGAAGTAAAAATTCCAGCAGAACAAATGTTAAGTCCTGGAGTTCCATATTCAGCAATATGAAACAATCTGGTTGTGAGCTCCAAAGAGCTTGTGTGACTCCGATACTTCTGGTGCTTTTAACTCCTATGGCTTCTCTCTTGGACTGAATTTGCTCCCTTCTTGCAGATTTGCTTAGATTACCCACACTCTTGGTTTTTCCAAACTTCTGGGTTCTCTATTATACTCTGGCTCTGTCCTTTCAGCTTTATAGACTGGTCTCTCAGATGTACACTGCCTGGCCTCCCTGGCCCCTAAAATTGCAGTGGAAGCCTTTTTAACCTCAGAGCTCCTGCATTTAGTATGTACCTAAAGCCAGCACCACATGGATGATGCTGAGGTCTGCTGCCACCTAGAGCAGTAATGAGGCTTTCCCCTGTCTTGGATAAAGGGGTCAAGTCCCTGGATTACTGAGTACTCTGAACCTGATTCTGAGGCACAAATTCTCTATGCCATTGCCATAGAGAATCTCGAACTTGGTGTGTCTACTGCCATTCTGAAACCTCATGTAGTCTCTACCACCATTCTGGAATATAACTGTGGTTTTTACCTCACAGCAAAGTCTTTCACTTTTTCAGCTTTGAGACTGCAACAGGTGGAGAGTTGTCACTTCCCAGGATGCCCCCAGGCTTTTTTCTTACTCTTCAGGTCCTTCTCAGCAATCGAGATCACTGCTCCAGTCCACAGCTGTACTGGAGCTTCTTTTTGGCCAAACTCAACAATGGTTTAAATCACCTTGCTGAGCTCTTTGCTGTTAATTCATAACATAAATCTGGCTAAAAGTACCCAGCAACAGCCATGACATAGTCTCAGCATTCAACAGCCTTGAAATTTATTTTGTCAAATTAATTAATTCAAGGTACTTAATCATAGTCTCAGGCAAAGTTGGTGGACAGGAACAAAATACAGACAAGTTTTCTGCTAAGTCATGAAACACATCTGGAGTCCAACAACCAATTCAGTCCAACTTCCCAGAAGAAACCTCCTGAGCCTTGTCTTTACTAGTTTTCTGGTTTCATGCTCTCTGACCAGAATCTCCCATACAGAGCAATCTAAGCTGTTCCAGCTATATGATTTCAGAAAAAAATCTCTAAACCATTCCAAACTCTTCCCACAAACCATCCCCAAAGCATGTCTAATCACATGATTAGGTACGGTCACAGCAACAACCCCACTCCACTGGTACCAAATTTTGTCTTGGTTGCTTTTCTCTTGTTGCTGAGACAAAATGACCAACACTCAAGTTTTAGGAAGAAAAGGCTTATTTGCCTTACAGTTGGTAGGGTTTTCAGTCTATAATCAACTGGTTCCAAAGCCAAGTGGCACATGACAGAGAGAGCAATAGTTCAGGGTAGCAGAAAACAGAATAAGCAATAAGAGCAAAATGATAGGAACAACCTGAAACCAAAATATATCTCCTTATACCATATTTAATCTCTAAATTAAAACAATAACAAGGCAGAGGCAGGAGGATTGAAAGTTAGAACCCAGCACGGGCAGTTAAACAAAGTATCAGGATCATGTCTCAAAATAAGAAAAGGGCTAAAGATGTATCTCAGTCCTAAGCCTGTGGGTTGCATACTCACCACTGACCCCTCATTGTAATTCCATCTAACATGATGCAACTATCTTATATACAGCTGAAAGTGCAACAAATCCCTTCTCTATAATCTCAGAATTTCATGAATTTCTTAAAATTTGAAGCCAAAATCTCTACTAAGACCTAAGGAAACTCTTAGATTCAAACCTCAAAAAATCAAAAAGCAAGTTACTCAGCTCTCAAATTTAATGACACACAGTAAATATTTCACGCCAAAAAGAGAGGAATAGGGGTTGGAAAAAAATAGGAGAAAGTAAAACCAAAGCATAGCAGGTCAAACATTAAGTACTGTGCTCCATGCCCAGCATCCAGGGAACAAGATGGTGATTTGAGTGCTATAGGGAATGTGCAGCCCCACCAATATTATCTTGTCAGCTATAACATACAAAGATCTCTACCAGACTGATCTGGCTATAGTTTCCCTTACATAGTCCATACTTCTGACCTTCTCATTTTCCTAGGGCCTTCACCATACCCTCAGCTTCATTTTTACAGCTTCCTACACTGGACTTGCAGGGCCATATTGCCTAGTTTGACAGGCCTTCCTGTGAAATCCGATTAGAAACCTCTTTGAGCTAACCCCTTTTGCTCTCTGCTTGCCAGTAAAAGCAGGAATATATGAGTGGTGCTAGTGTTTGCTGCCAGTGGACCATGGCCAAACTCCCTTGGACTATGGCTCCACGTCATCTGAGTGCCTGCATGACTGTATGTGGTAAAGCGAACCCTTGGTAACCAATTCCTTAGACAGCCCTTCTCAAGTAGGGATTCCAGAGGCTCTCAAATGAAAAGCTTAAAATTTTGCACCTTTGTGATGGATGTTAACTTGTTGATTCCTGAGATGTAATTAAGACATTTTTGGGGGTTTGGGGTCTACTTCAAAGTACTTGACTTTATTTTGAAAGGCATATCTCCTTTGGCCTCAATTTTACAGGAGGTTTTTTTGAAATTAAAATGTAAGCTTTTCATTGTTTTTTTTTTGCTATTTTTTTGTTTTCTGTTAGTTGCAATGTCAAAACTGGAGTATAAAATTTCTGACTTAAGCCTAATTCATGTTATCTTATACCAGATAGCCTCCAAGGTGTGACACAAATTTAACTACAAATTCATAGAGACATAATCTCACCATACTGAAAAGACAAGGAAGGAAAAACACAAATTTGAGCTCACTCATGGGAATCTAGTGACTCAGTGAGATCTTGTCTCAATAGAAAAAATAAAAGGGCTGTGATGTAGGTCAGTATGAACACCTTTGGTTCAATTCTCAATATAAGAAAAGTAGTGTTAAAGGCATCCCCCAAAACACTAGGGTTAGAACTCATCTGTTTTGTATTTGGCTTTGGTTTTTGTTTGTTTGTTTTTTGTTTGGGGGGTTGGGAATTTTTAAATGCTAACACATTGGAGTTTCCCTTAATATTTAAGCATGTTTTGCCTGAGCACAGGGCCTTGGTTTTCAAATCAATGCTTCTGGTCTTTGGCTCTTTCTAATAATCAACAAGAAAGAGCATTAATAGCATTTAAGGTAAATCATTTTGTGAAATCATCTTTATATCTTCATCAGTTAGGAAGTGCATAAATTGATGTCCAGTGATTGTAGGGTAAGGTCCAACTATAAAACCTGTTTACCCAGCAGCATATGAAATGTCTTTCAAAGAAAAGAAATAAATATACATCAAGAGAAAAAAGGAAAGGGCAGACAAAAAGTGCAAAGATGCTTTTTTTTTTTTTGCAAAACTTGTATTACCTCATCCCCACCCTAAATCTCATCTGCAGGTAAATACGTGACAGCTGCCAAGATGCAGACACAAGTGAGCTGCTGAAAACTCAGAATATCTGGACTTTTTTCAAATCTGATAGCAAAGATTAGCCTCAAGCTGTTTTATAGGGACAATGCACATTGAACATAAGATAAAAACTGCTTGAAAATAGCAATGATTTATATATGTGCTCTACAAAATCTATAATCAGTATAAATTCTCCTTAAACTCTGATAAAATGGCCTTAGTCTTCAGTAAAGAGGATCCACCCACCAATTACTTCTAAAGGGCAGCTAAGTAACACCTTGATTTTTAAATCTATTTCATGTGTTTTTCTCTTTCTGCTGTACTGAGAAATTATTTGAGCTACTTTAAAATACTTTCTCATATTTTTCTCTTTTCAAATACATTCAGAAAATTAAATTTCTTCATGTACCATTATATAGAAATTCATAGAAGAGAGAAAACACTAGGTTGTATTATTTGAATGTCTCAGGAAAGAGCTGACACTTTTTCTAAGGTTAGAAAACAATTTATCCTGCTTTTTGAAATCCACTACTGCAATATATTCATGATTTTTTACTGTATTAATCAAAATGATTCTTAGAATCAAAGCTAATGAACATGTGTTCCTACGTGGCACTGATTAATTATAAAACAATTTTCTACTGAAATATACTGAACTATACTATAGTGTAAAATATTCACTACTGAGAGAGAAAGAATATACACACCTCAGCAAACTGCCATATTAATAAATGAATCAGTATCTATAAGATAAGGGCCACCACTTTGAGCATTTCTTGTAACTGATGAGGCCAAACCTAACTTGTATTAATCTCATGTCTCAATAAATTTAGTATTAAAGTATTTATGATTTTGTTTTCCTGATATACACATATTCTAACAGATTGTATATATATATATGTATATATGTGTATGTATGTATGTATCTTGATCTCTATACATCTGTGGGGAGTGGCTGCTGAGCTGGAGATTGGCCACACATTTAGGGCTAGAGAAAGGCCAGCCCTGAGAAAACAGAGCACCAGAGGTTAACCATGTGAATAGGTTGTTGGGACTAGAACAAAGCCAGTCTAGCAGGTGTCTGGCCCTGATGTCCTTCCTGTAAACTATAGCACAGATAGCTCTGAGACTGTTACCCTTTCAGGGTTCTCAGCAAAACACTGAGACCTTGCAATTTTGGCACAGTCACATGCTCCTTCACTTTTTGCTGTGTGTAAATAAAAATGAGTTGTCACTGCCTCCCCATCAATGAGGTCAGGTCCCACCCAGACCCAGTATTTTTCTATGTGTCTTGTTTTTCCTTAATCTCTCATCACCTCCTCTTAGCAACCCAATGGTGCATGGGTCACAGTATATAACTGTATCTCCATCTATATCTGTATCTATATCTATGTTTCCAGAAGTTTTTTTTTTAGAAGTTGAATGATTTTTAAGGTCTTCCTATACTAACTGCTAATCACAATACATAGAAATGTTTTGTATACTTACTAGGAAGATGAAAAACCTCTAATTTGCTTTGATATAAAAATATGATTGGAGAAATTCTACTTTCTTCTTTAATTTCATCTTTGACCCATTGATTATGTAAGAGGGTATTGTTTAATTTCCATGTGTTTGCACAATTTGGGTGGCTTTTTTGCCATTAAATTTCTAAATGTATTGCACTGTGATCTGATAATATGTATGAAATAATTTTGATTATTTTGCATTCCCTTATACATACTTTATTGGCTAGTATGTGATCAATTTTAAATAAAGTCTCATGTGCTGCTGAGAAAACATGTGTTCTGTTGCTGGTTAAAACACATGTTAGATATCTTCTAGATCAATTTGCTTTAAGATTTGGTGGAACGCTGATATTTCTTTGTTGATTTACTTTATTTAGTTGATCTGCTCATTTGTTACAATGGGTTATTAAAATTCCACACTATAATTTTGTTGGTTTTTGTACAGTTATTCACGTCCATCCGTGTTTGTTTTATATAGTTGAGAGTGTCAGTATTTCATGCATATATGTTTGTAATTGTTAACTCTTCCCGTTGAAGAGTTCCCTTATTCCCTTGACTAATGTGTAGTGACTTTCTTTGTAACTTATGAGTGGTTTTAGCATGAAACCTACTTTCTTTGAAATTAAAATAGTAACTCCTATTTTTTTCCTGTGTTTTTATCATATGTAATACTGTCCTCTATACATTGATTTTTATGTGTGACTTTTTAAAAATTAAATATATTTCTTGTACGCTGCATATTGTTCTGGGGTTTTCCTGATCCATTTGGCTAATCCATGTATTTTATTTGAAACCATTTACACTGAGAGTTATTACCAAAAAGTATTGGTTTATTGCTGTCATTGCATTATTTTCCTGTTACTGATTTCCTTATTTTTCACTTTTGCTTAAGTTCTCATTCTGCCAGGGGTATTCATTGCTTTGACTTATTGAAATTGTTGACATTATTGTGTCTTTCTATGATATCCTTGGTAAGTTTTTGTCATTCTGGCTTGGTGACCATGAATTCTTTGACATGCTCTTTTATTGTAGGTGAAATGGTTCCATAAACAATATAATAATCCAAGCAACTAAAGTGATAAATTTGGAATTTTATTAGCTCAGCTCAGTGACCACCCATGGACTCCTGGGTTTTTCTTCAAAATGTTTCAGTCAAAATGAGTGGCCCTGAACTGGAATCTTACCGAGTTTTTAAAACAGAAAACAACAACAACAACAACAAAGATATCCTATTGGAAACAATTTAGCTAGAATCTTACATTCATTTTTAGTTGATACCTGTATCCTGCTTCTTTTTTGAGCAGGTTAATTTTTCTCTTGTGAGTGAAGCTCATTCTGCTTTTCTCATGGGATGTTTAACCTGAGTAACTTTTCACTTTCCTGGATCAAATACAGGGCACAAGATGGTGTTAAGTTATGCAAAGCTACAGCATTCTTTGCTGGTTTTAGTACATGAATGAAATCCTTGATTCCTGATCATCTTTCTTATCTAAAAGTCATCTTCCTCATCTAACTTTCACAAATCCTCATATTGGGAATGTATAATCATTAATTTAGTAGATTGAACTCAGCTTTGGATACAATGCATTAAACATGTTATGAAGAAGGGGCAAATAGTGATAGCTAGTAGGAGGAAAACCAAGTGTTCTGCCAGAGGCAAGAGTAAGGTAGTCAGGCATGGGGTGGCAGAGAACAAATCTTCATATCAGCTCTGTTTCTCATTTTTTCTATCAGCTAGGCACTTTCTGAGCTGTCTAAGACTGTCATCAATAAACTGAATGGTTGGTGTGAAAACAATAACATTCACCAAGGGTTAGGCATATACCTCACTGTTGCAAGAATAGGAGGCCTAGACCTCATCAGTCCTGGAGGACCATTTCAGCTAGAGAGTTTAGAGACTGCTCTAGGTGATGAACATTTTGTTCAAGTGTGCCCAGATCATGGTCTGTTTCTTGGCTTAGTACCTGGTAATTTTGATCTCCCACTATGAGAGCTGTGGTTCTTAGTGCTGTGGAACTGGATATTCCTAATTCCAAAAGAATGGGAATTAGGACTGGAGCTCCAGCTCCTTTTCTTCTTGTGAGGTTGGGTAACCCCATATGTTTCCTATTTTCTTCTCCAGAATATTAGTACACTTGGTGAAGAACATGAGTTAGGATACAGAGTTCAGGGTTAAGTCTAGTGAAGATAGCAAGGTGAGTCCATTAGTACAGGCAAACCAAGTTCCCAGCGAGGAGACTAAATATTGTTTAAAGGAGTAAGAGACATTTTGTACATAGTTATAATTGATTTGAAATGGGGAGTGCTTCAAGGGGAAATTTACAGACTGAATACAAAGTCCAGAGACCTGAATGTTTTCCAAAGTGAAGGAGTTAGGTCTCTGTCCCCATCAGCATAAAGAATCAGAATCAAAGTTTGAGGTGTTTACAGTCTGGTTTCAATCATTGATCTAATAGTAACCCATGTATCAGCTATACATATAAATAGACTTCAGGCCCACAGCTTTGGAACTTGACTTTTAAAAGGGTCAGAAAACTTCAATAGTCCACTTAGCTGCAGTCTTTGGTCCTGTGGGCTTGAAGTGAGAGTGATGAATCCAATGGCTCTTCCTGGTGAACTTCATGGCTGTGGGATAGGGTGGGCTCTCTCTTGTTGATGTAGATTAGATCACCAGATTGGGCTCCTCAGGCCTTTCAGGAAGGTTCTGGTGACCCCAGAACAAGCAGTGCATCGAGTACAGAAGGGACTGGATAGCCTATAAGAACTTAACAATTTCCCTCTTAGTGACAGAAGCCAATTTATCATCTTGAACATGGGTGATTAAAGGGGGTGGTCAGCCATAAATGGCATCAAAAGGAGTAATGCCCTGGAGGTATAGGGTACATTGTGCATGCAGAAGGGCAAAAGGAAGGAGGCTTACACAGTTTTTGCTAGTCTCAAGAGCCATTTTTAAATAGTTTCTTGTATCGTCTTGTTTATTTTGTCTACTTGGCTTGAATTTTGAGGCCAGTAGGCACAATGTACTTTTTAATTGATTTCTAAAACTGCCGCTAAATTTTGAGTAATCTGAGCTGTGAAAGCTAGGCCATTGTTGGACCCCAGGGAGGTAGTCAAACCAGACTGAGGCACTATCTCATAAAGGAGTTTTTTAAGTACTATGAGAGCTAATATGATTCAGTCTGAGTGGAGAATCCTTTTGTCCACTAGGTGAATATGTCTATAAGAACTGAGAAGTATTTATGTCCCCCTCTTCCTGGGCCATTTTAGTAGCCTATCTCCCAATAGTGTTCAAGGGTAAGTCCTCATTGTCTCCTTTGAACATCAGTGGCGGCCAGCTTAGGGTTCACCTGAAGACATTGTGGGCGTGTTTGGCTGACCTCTTTAGTCAGGCAAGATAACTTGGCCAATTTGTTTCCTCCTAAGTGAGTGGCCTGCTGGGTCTCCTGGATGAGTTGGGGGGCCAATGATTCTGAGATGAGGCTTTGCCCATCTAGTAAGTTTCGCCAGCCTTCTAGAGAAAATTGAGCTCCTAAGCTCTTGGCTAGTCTCAAGTCTGAATATGAATTGGATGGCTTGAGTAGCATGGGTGGCAGGAGAGCTGGGAGAAGCATTATAGGTCCCACTGGTTTTAGTGCCACTTCTTTGGCTAATAGATTACACATTGTTGTCTTAGAAATAGTTGTTCAAGTTACAGGATTAAAGCATCCAAAGTGGACATTCAAACAGTGAGATTGCAAACAATTGTGTTCAATGATCCACAAAAACTTAGTAAAATGATCATCTATCTCAACACACCTAAACACATTTGCAGTTATGTCCTTTAGAGCACTTTTTTCCCTCTCTTTACAACAACATTTACACAGTTTGGGTTTATTACATAGTTCTTATTACTTTTTTTTTTTGGAAAAGAATAAAACCAAATATGACAAAACAAAGCAGTCAGTGTTTAGGGGTGTTAAATAGCTGACCATATTGTTTTTGGTTGGATCATTGAACACAACTGTTTGCAGTCTCTCTGTTTAAATGTTCACTTTGAATGCTTTGATACTGTGACTTGAGTTCACTTTGAATGCTTTGATACTGTGACTTGAGCACAGTAAGATGATAATGTGTAATCTATTAACTGGTGATTTCTTACTGTTTTGTTTTTTTTTTTTTTTTTGTAGTTCTGTATTACTTGTACCCTTACACCTCTTTGTTTTGTTTTGTTTTTTCTCTTTTTCCGTTTAAATAAAATTTAAAAACAAACAAACAAACAAAGGATGGACATAGTATATGATGTAAAAACAGAATACAAGGTAATCAACAATGGTTACCATAATGCCTCTTGCTACCTTAAAAAGAATTGCCTATATCATTAGGTATAATAAAATTGAACAAAACAGTACATAACAAGACCAATAAAACCTAAACATTGGCGACATTACAGGACTTCAAAAGAAGATAATAGTCAAACCAGAATGGGTGTCAGAGTGAATCTTATTGCCTTCAAAGTAGTTATCTATACACTCAAACTTGATACTATCAAACAGAACAAAATAGAGTAAAATCAGTCAAAACAAGATGGTGGGAACAATACAGGGCTTCAAATAAAGTTAATAGGAAATCAAAAAGAGTTACTATAATATATCCTGCTATTTTTTTATTTTTTCCTTAATAAATAAATAAATAACTTTTTTTTTAAGTGGGAGATTGAGATAAAAGAGGGCATAACAACATAACAATACAGGTCAAAGCAGAACAATTTCAGCAACCTAGTGCTTCACCACAAGACAACCCAACTTAATAGTAGTTATCACAGTGTCTCTTTCCTTGAAATATTTGAGTATAACTTCATATGCTATGGCATCAAACATATCAAGGCAGTGTGAAATCATTCAAGAGGATGAAAGTATTACAGGGTATTTAGAACCAGCTAACAGAAAATGAACAATGGTTTCTATATTATCTCTTTGCTTATAAAAATTTTTGTTTATACTATCATATATAATAAAATCCAATAAGATACAACATGATAAAAACCAATAGAGACAGAAGAATAACAGTGCGGTGGGGTTTCAAATCAAAAAATATTAAATCAATATTAGCTATTATGATGTCTTATTTTCTTCAAAATAGCTATTCATATAATCACAGGCAATAATATCAAACAGCCCAGAATAAAGACATTCCAATTAATAAGTGAAAACTTTATAAGGCTTCAAAGCCAAATTGTGGGGAATCATGATTACCACATAATTTTACATATTTGAATCACTTCTTACTATAGGGAAACTATTCAATATTCATACATGTGAGTTTGATTTATTTCACTAATGAGTATGGTCTCAAGCTGCGTCCATTTATTTATAAATATCTCAATGTGATCCTTCTTTATAGCAGAGTAGTACTCCAATGTATAAAAATACCACAACTTTTTTATCCATTCCTCAGCTGATGGACATTTAGGTTGTTTCGAAGATCTGGCTTTTATAAATTGTGCTGCTATAAACATGGGTGTACATATATCACTGTAGTATGATGCATTCAGTTCTTCCAAAAATTTGGCTAGAACTGGAATAGCTGGAACAAATGGGACTTCCAATCTCAGCTTTTTGAGAAATCTCCAGACTGACCTCTACAATGGTTGCACCAGTCTACACTCACGCCAACAGTGCAGGAAAGTTCCTTTTCCCCACAGTCTCTCTAGCATTTTTTGTTGATGGTTTTCTTAATCCTGGCCATTCTTTCAGGAGTGAGATAGAATCTCAGTGTGGTTTTAATTTGCATTTCTCTAATGACTAATAATGATGAACATTTTTTCATGTATTTATTTGCCATTTGTATTTCTTAATCTGAGAATTGTGTATTCATCACAGATGCACATTTTTGAATTGGATCTTTGAATTTGGGGGGTCTGATTTTTTTTTAATTCTTTCTATGTTTTAGCCAGAAGTCCTTTGTCTGAGGGAGAGTTCACTAAGATTTTTTCCCAGTTTGTGGGTTTTCTTTTCACTATGCTGGAGATTTCTTTTGATGTGCAGAAATTTTTTTAATAAGAGGTGATTCCAATTTACTGATTCTAGGAAGTATTTCCCATGCAGTTTGAGTCCTGTTCATGAATTCTCTACCTACCCTTATGTCTTCAAGGTTTCTACCCAATTTGTTTTCCAATAGATTTAGTGTTTCTGTTTTAATATTCAGATCTTTAATCCATTTAGATTTTAATTTAGTACCTGGTGATAAGCATGGCTCCAGTTTTAATTTTTGGCATATGGAAAGCCAGTTTTTCCAACACCATTTTTTAAAGAGACTGTCATTCTTCCAGTGAACCTGTTTGGCTCCTTTATCAAAGATAAGGTGGATGAGTGTGTTTGTAGTTGTGGTTGTATGTTCTAATCTATTCTTTTGATCTTCAGCTCTGTTTTGATTCCAGTACCATGTTGATTTTTCTATGGTTGCTTTGTAGTATAACTTCAGTCAGGGATTGTGATGCCTCCTACCTTGCCTTTGTTGCTTAGAAATGTCTTTGCTATTCTAGGTCTCTACTCACTCCAGATGAAATTTAGGAGTGATTTCTCTAGATGTATGAGGAATGTTGATGGTAATTTTTTTTGTATTGTATTGAATCTGTATAAGAGTTTTGGGAGGATCGCCATTTTCACAATATTTATTCTTCCTATCCATGACCAAGGGATGTCTTTCCATTTTCTGAGATCCTTTTCAATTTCTTTTTTCAGTGTATTATTATTATCCCTGTATAAGGTCTTTCACTTCTTTTGTAAGAGTAATAACTAAATATTTCATTTTCTTGGTTGCTAGTGTGAAAGGTTTGGCTTCTCTTATTTCTCTCGCTGTGATTTTGTTGTTAGTGTATAGGAATGCTATTGATTTTTGAGTATTGATTTTGACTTTTTTTTTAATCGGTACCAGGGATCAAACTCATGACTGCCTGCTTACAAGGCAGGTGCTTATGCCGCTGAGCTAAATCCCCAGCCCCGAGTATTGATTTTGTATCCAGCTATATTACTGAATTCATTTATTATATCTAAGAGTCTTTCAATGGTGTTTAGGGGGTCTTCTATGTAGAGTATCATGTCATCTGCAAACAATGATAATTTAACGTCTTTTCCTATCTTTATCCCTTTTATTTCTCTCTCTTGTCTAATTGCCTATTATTATATTAAATAGGAGTGGTGATAAAGGACAACCTTGTCTTGTGCCTGATTGTAAAGTAAAGGCCTTCAATTTTTGGCCATTTAGTATGATACTGGCTATTGGTTTGTCATATATGACATTTATTATATTGAGGTAAAGACCATCTATTCCAATTTTCAGCAAGGTTCTTATCATGAATGAATGTTGGACCTTATCGAAGCTTTTTCTGCATCTATAGAAATGATCATGTGATTCTTACTTTTGGCTTTATTGATATGGTGGATGACATTTATTGATTTTTATATGTTGAACCACCCCTGCATGCCTGGGATGAATCCCACTTGGTTGTTGTGTATAATCTTCTTGATGATTTGCTGCATCATGTTTGCAATATTTTATTGAGGATTTTTGCATCTATGTTCGTTAGGGTAATTGGTCTATAGTTCTCAGTTTTAGTTGGGTCTTTCTCAGTTTTTGGTACTAGAGTTATATTTGCTTCCAGGAATGACTTAGGAAGGATTGCTTCCCTTTCAATTTCATTGAAGAGTTTGAGGAGTGTCAGCATTGGGTCTTTATATTTCTTGTAGAATTCTGTAGTGAATCCATCTGGGCCTGGGATCGTCTTTGTAGGTAAGGACTTAATTACATTTTTAATTTCATTAATAAAAATTGGGTTATTCAGCAGTTTTATATCCTCTTGACCTAGCTTTGGTACTTCATATGTTCCTAGGAATCTGTCTAGTTCTTCTGTGTAATCAAACCTTTGAGAGTAGAAATTTTCGAAATAGGTGTTGATGATCTTCTATATTACTATAGAGTCTGTAGTGATTTCACCTTTTTCATTTCTTATTGCATGAATTTGAGCTTTTTCTTCCCTTTTTAAAATAAGGTTGGCTTAGGACTTATCAATTTTATTTATTCTTTCAAAGAACAAACTCTTTGATTCATTGATTCTTTGGATTGTTTTATTAGTCTGTATTGCATTGATTTCTGCTCTGATTTTTATAATTTCCTCCCTTCTTTTGGCTTTGGGCTTGACTTGCCCTTCTTTTTCTAGATGTTTGAGGGGTAGCATCAGGTTATTTATTTGTATTTCTTCTGTTTTCCTGATGTGGGAACTCAGTGCAATAAATTTTCCCCTGAGTACGGCTTTCATTGCATCCCACAGATTCCAGTAAGTTGTATTTGTATTTTCATTTGCTTGTAGGTATTGTTTAATTTCCCCTGTGACCCACTAATTAATCCAGAGTGTGTTATTCAGTTTCCATGTGTTTGTGGGATTTTTTTGCAATATCTTTTATGATTAATTTCTAACTTCAAAGTGGTATGATCCGATAACATGCAAGGGATAATTCCAACTCTTTTGCATTTATTTAAATATGTTCTGTGAGCAATATATGGTCTATTTTAGAAAAAGACCCATGTACTGCTGAGAAGAATGTGTATTCTGATGTTATTGGATGGAACACTCTGTATATGTCTATCAAGTCCCTTTGTTCACAGGTGTGACTCAGTTCTGTTATTTCTTTGCTGATTTTCTGTCTGGTTGATCTGTCTCTTGGTGTCAATGGTGTGTTAAGTTCTCCTATTACAATTGTGTTACTGATAATTTGATTTTTCATTTCTGTTAATACTTGTTTTATATAACTGGGTGCTCTGGAATTTGGTGCATACATATTTAAGATAGTTATCTCTTCCTCTTGAAGTTTTCCCCTAACAAGTATGTAGTGACCTTCTTTATGTCTTCTAATCATTATTGGTTTAAATTTCACATTGTCTGCAAACAGAATGGCTACTCCTGCTTTTTTTTTGTATTAATGTTGCATGAAGTATTGTTTTCTATCTTAGACTTTCAGTCTGTGCATATCTTTTTGCATTAGATGGATTTCTTGTAGACAGCATATGGTTGAATTTTATTTCTTGATCCATTAGGTCAGTCTGTTGCTTTTAATTGGTGCATTGAGACCATTTACATTAATGGTTATAACTGTTATATGTTTGTTTATCATTGACATGTTATCTTTCTGCTGTTGCATCTTTATCTTTCTGTTCTGTTTAATTGTCTGCTTTGCTTAGTGGAGTTTTCCTAAGTGTATCTAAATTGTCTTTCAACATTTTTTGCAGGGTTGGCTTGGTGAACATGAAGTTCTTCAGCTGTTCTTTGTCATGGAAATATCTTATTTCACCATCAATTTTGAAGGGCATTTTTCAGGGTACATCTATCTAGGTTGAAAATCATTTTCCATTAGGATCTTAAATACCTCACTCCATGCTCTTCTTGACTTTACTGTTTGTGCTGAGAAGTCTGCTGTGATTCAGATAGGTTTTTCTTTATAAGTGATCTTTCTTTTCTCTCTGACAGCTTTTAACATTCTGTTCTTATGTTGGATTTCTGGAATGGTGATTAGTATATGTCTGGGTGTAGTTTTATTTTGGTTATGGCTATTTGGAGTTCTGTATGCATCACAGATCCTGATGTCAGTTTCTGATCTCATGTTTGGGAAATTTTCAGCCATTACATCTCTAAATATCCTCTTGACATCCTTTATGCCACCCCCTTCTTCTTCATTAATCCCTATCAATCTTATGTTGTTGTTTTTTTGTGTCATCTTGCAGTTGTTGAATTGTTATTTCCTGATTCTTTTTTATTTTTAAAAGATCTTTCCTTTCTTTTTCACTAGCTGCAATCTTGTGTTCAAGGTCTGAAAGTCTATCTTCAGTTTCATTGAGGTGGGTTTTACAGCTTTCAGTGAAATTTTTGATTTCCTGTATATCTCTGTGCATCTGCTTTATGTATTGTTTGTTTCTTATATTGCTCATCTAGGGAATCTATCTTTTAGTTTAGTTCCTCCAATTTTTTAACTGTGTCTTCTTTAGATGTATTTAGCATCCTTTCATTTCTTTTATCATTTCTTCTTTTACCTGGGAGATTATTTCTAGTTTGAATTCCTTTAAAGCTTCCCGGAGTTGCTTGTTTATTTCAGTTGTTGTTATGTCCAATTTTTGAGGTATATGGCATATATTTTCTTCTGTACACATCACTCCTAAGGTTTCTTTGGATGGGCTGGAGGTTTGAGATTGTAATTTGGTATTTTGTGCTGTCATTTTCCTATATTTCTGTGTTTCAAGTATTTCGAGTGTTGTTCTAAGGCTTCCTCAGGGTCTGTTGGAAATCCTCTTGTATGCCCTCAACTCCTGGGACTTTGGCACCCAGTTCCCTGGATTGATAGATGGTCCCTGCCCTTGGAGCAGACTGGCTCAAGTCCAGCCTCTGGAACAGATGGCGCCCGCCTGCTTGCTTAGCAGTCCACAGTCCGCCAAGCACAGCCAGGAGAGGGGAGGCTGATGCCTACTCCCCGGACGTGCTGCACTACTCCAGTGCACCTGGAAGCCGCAAGGGTCCCAAATAAGCTGGGCTTGGGGGAAAGTGCACCTTTTTTGGTTGTTTTATCAGTGAGAGTATTTCTACAAGCTATTGGGGTGTCTTCTCGTTGGTGCTCTAAACAGTACATAGTGGTAATTCTTTGGGGCAACCAAATGGCAGCCAGGAGATATAAGATCTCAGGGGCATATTTGAGTTTTGTTCCTGCTGAGGTTAATAGTCCTCTTTCCTGGCTCCATGGAATGGCTCCATGAACTTGGATACTGTCTATTTGTATATATAGTTATAGACTTATTTTGTTCCCATCTCAGGGCTTGAGTAAGGGCTATCAGTTCTGCCATGAAGTTTCTGACACTAAAGCTTGGGCTCATATTACTGAGGTTTTGGTGGTCACCTCAGCTCCTACCACTCTAGTAAAAGGGTAGCTTCAGTCAGGTCAGCTCACAGGCTTAAGACTGAGTCAATAATGTCCATATTATTAAGTATTTGCATTGAGGGATCGTCATCTGGCAAGGGAGTCACTGGATTGAGGGCAGAGGTAGATGGGAGCTCAGTGTGGTCAGGATCTGGTAGAAGGGACAAAAGCATCGGAAAGTCATCTATTGGGCAACAGTGTTTCCACAGCATATGGGGCCATTATATAGAGTCTCTGGCCAAAAGTCAACTTAGAGACCCTTAGTTGCAGTGGTTGCAATTGTCCACAGACAATTTGGCCACCCTTCAGCTGTGGGGTCTAATTGCTGGGAGAGATAGGCAAGAAGCCTCTTCCAGGGTCCTAGGGATTGAGTTAAGACCCCTTTTGTGATCCATGGCTCTTGACCACATGCAATTGGAAAGGTTTGGCTCAAGGAGAGTGAGGGGTGCGGCATTTATTAGAGTCGGTTTTAAATCACTGAAAGCTTATTCCTCTAGCTCAGTCCAGATTAAAGGTCCAGATGGAGCCCCTCCAATAGATGTATAGAGTGACTGAGCCATTTCAGCAAAACCCAGGATCCGCAACTGGAAGTAGCCCAAAGCCTTTGGAATTTTCTAATGTGGCACTTATTCTTTGGGAAGGGATTTTTTAAAATGTTTAAGTCCTATGGATCTTCTTTGTTGTTGAAGACTTTTTGGGCTACCACCATTAACTCTGAGAATGTCCTTTTAATCTTTTTGCAATATCTAGGGCTGACTGGGAGACAAACATGATATTTAAGGTGTGTTTGTCCTCTAAATCCCTCCAGAGCAATAGGCATGTAAATATGATATGCTTCTAGGAGGCACTCCAATAACACAGATGTAGCCTCATCAGATTTCCTAACTTCTCTCTGCTTAGACAGATTAGTTGGCTTCCAAGTGCCAACCTTAAATATATCCAGGAAAGTCTGGTGGTACCTTATGAGAGTATCTTTACCTTGGATTTCACATAGGGGGAACAGGAGGTCCAAACAGGCTGGATCCCTTCTGAGTTGCCATCTGGTCCCAGAACCAGTTTTCATCCCAGGGTATGGATGCATTCTCAGTCCTCAAAGATGAAAAGAGTCTGGAGAAGCTGTTGGTGGGTTCTTCAGGGCAAGGGAGTTGGGAGAGGAAGGCTCATCCCAGAAAAGGGGTGTCTGCTATGGGTGCATAAGAACTTCAGAGGGAGAATGGCCACCATCAAGCCCAGGTCAGACTCCAACCTGTGCTGAGGCCATCCTATGAGGTGAGCCTCACTACTCCCAGCCCCAATCATTCAATTGCTGCTGGGCCGGCAGTTGCTCGGCACAAAATGGTTAAAGTGTCATGCTCAGGCTGACTCACTGTGCAGGGATGAGGAAGGGGGCATTGAACTATCTGTTTCTCAAGTTTCAGGGTGCAGGTGAATGCAACGGGTGTGGGGCCTACTAGTGGAGGCAAGTACCCACTCTTGCCAGGAAAACTGCCAGTTGGGGTATCTGCGGCAGCATCGCTGTTGTTTTCCAGAAAGTTGAGGCAGAACTGCCGACACTAACAGAAAGTGATGGTTTGCTATAGAAAGAGACTCACCAGTGAAATACCTAAAAATGATTAAGAACATACTGCAGTGATAACAAAAAAGCAGAAGCCTGACCCAATCACATGAATAACCTACACTAAACTGGTGACAAATAAGATTAACAAGACAAAGACAGAGACTAAGTCAGTCTGTAAACTGACACCAGGAACTAACTGGACCCTAGGGCTGACAAGTCCCAGGCCAATGTCTTGATCTGGGAACAAGTCCTGAAGACTATAATGTTGCATCTAATATCTCCAGGATCCTGAAGGACACC
Organism: Cavia porcellus; assembly: GCF_034190915.1. Taxonomy (NCBI): domain Eukaryota; kingdom Metazoa; phylum Chordata; class Mammalia; order Rodentia; family Caviidae; genus Cavia; species Cavia porcellus. Next base: position 28,330,141 of record NW_026947495.1, on the reverse strand, counting down.
CCAACCAACTAAAACAATCTTACTGGTATGGATCTGGACTGCTAGCTCCATATTAGTGTTCAGAGCTTTGGTTTCAGTTTCTCTTTGAAACAAAGAGATTCCTCAGGGGCAAGGAATGTCTTTCAGCAGTCCCCTTAGTGAATAATTTGCCCCAAAGAGAGGCTTGAATTGTATAAATCCCTAAATAGGGATCCATCCTGGATGAGCCCCCAGATGAAGTGGGTTAATAAACAATATAGGAATTCAAGCAGCCAATTTGATAAATTTGGTATTTTATTAGTTGAGCTAAGTGACCACCCATAGCCCTCTGTTTCAGATTCAAAATGAGTGGCCTTGAACTGGAACATTACAATTTCTAACACAGAAAACCAGAAAAAGACATTCTGTTGGAAACAACTTAGCCAGAATCTTTCATTAATTTTTAGTTGACATCTGTATCCTGCTTCTTTTTTTGAGCAGGTTAATTTTCTCTTGTGGGTGCAGCTCATTCTGCTTTTCTCATGGGACGTGTAACCTGAATAATTTTTCACTCTTCTGGATCAAATACAGGGCACAAATGGCATTAGTTATGCCAAGTTACAACATTAAGAATACCTTATTTTTCCATCAAATTTAAGGGAAATTTTGCAAGACACATAAGTTGAAGTTACAAATTGTTACCATTTAGTGCTTGAAAAACTTCTCTCCAAGACCTTCTGGCCTTTAATGTTTGTGTAGAGAAGTCTGCGGTGATTCTAATGGGTTTAACGTTGTATATGATTCATTGCCTTTCTCTAACAGCTTTTAATATTTTTGTCACTATTATGACTTCTGGAATTTTGAGTATAATGTAGCATGGAGAGCTTTTATTTTGATCTTAAAAACTAGGTGTTATATTCAATTTACTTATCTATGTTTTTATTTATTTCCCTATATTTGGGGAGTTTTTTGCCATTATTTTAGTGAACACCTTTTTTATATACTATTTGTGTTGTCTTTTGATTTTCCCCAATCCAATTATTTTTAGATAAACCTTCTTTGCATAATCTAGCAGTCATTTGATCAGTTTTTCATTTTCTCTTGTTGTTTTTAAGATGTCTTTGAGTAATTAGTATTCAAAAGCTTAATCATATTTTAGTTATGAAATTCTGTTCTCAAATCAACCTGTCCTGATACCCAAACATTCAATATTATTTTTAATCTCTTGGATTGTTGATTTAAACATATTTATAGACTTAGATTCTTTGGTAAACTGGTCAGTCTTATTTTTTATCTTCTTCTTTAGCTCATGCATCTATCTGTTAGTGTCTTCTGAGGGCTCCTAAACATTTTTGGTTATTACTTCCATTATCTTTTTAGTTGTATCTTTTCTAATCCTTCTCAGTATCTCTTTCTAGCCTCTTCTGCCATGCTTTTGAATAATTCATGTATGTGCCTTATACTATTCTGTCCCTTGAGCATCTTGAATAGCCTTTAGGGAAGTTGGGGATTGGGAGGGGTGCATTTTGCTGCATTTTATGCCTATGCTCCTATGTTTTTGTTCATTTATTTGTTCTGCTGTGTGTTGAAATTTGTGGAGGTACACAGAATAAAGACTTTGTTACTAGTACAGAAGTCTCTTGAATTGCACTTCAGTGATGTAGTTTGGGCATGGCTAACTGTAATCCTTTGCCACAGCCCCAAGATTCAACTGCCTTAGTTATTTTTTGGGAAAGGAGGGTGCAGTGTAGTTAGGCCAGCAATCAAGTTCTCTGGGAATGTGCTCTCTCACTGTGCACTAAACTAAAATCAAAATGCATTAAAGATCTAAATATTAGAACAGAAACAATCTCTGCAGGATGACAAAATAGTTAAAACTCGAAAGCCATAGGCATAGGCAGAGAGTTTATGAACAAAACTCCAATTACACAAGAAATAATACCAGAAAGCAACAAATAGGATCACATCAAACTAAAAAGTGTCTGCACAGCAAAAGAAACCACTAACAGCATGAAGAAACAACCTACAGAATGGCAAAATTTTTTCTGCCAGGTATTCCTCAGACAAAGCACTAATATCTAGATTCTAAGTATTCAAAAATTTAGAATCTTCAAATTTAAACAATTAAAAATGGGCATCAGAAATAAATAATTCCCTGATGAAAGAATACAAATGACCAATAAATACATGGGAAAAAGAAGTACATCACTGGCCATTCTAGAAATGCAAATTAAAAGAGTACAAACAGTCTACTTCACTCTAGAAAGAATGGCTACCATTAAGAAATGAACCAATAACAAATGCTGATGAGGCTATGGGGAGAAAGAGAAAAGAACAGTTTTCTACTGTTGGTGGGAGTGTAAACTGATACAACCACTATAGAAATCAGTATACAGATTCTTCAAACTACTAAAAATAGAAATTCCATTTGACACAGCTCTTCTCTTTCTAGGTATCTTCCCCAAAGAGTGAAAGACATCCTACCACTACGATGCATGCATAATCATGTTTGTAGCAGCATAATTCATAAGAGCTAAACATATTTGTCCATCAATAGATGAATGGCTTAAAAAAATATGGTGTTTATGAACAATAGGTGTTACTCTGTCACAAAGAAGGATAAATTTGAATCATTTGTAGGAAAATGGATGCATCTTAAGACCACAATGCTAAGTGAAATAACTCAAACACATAAAAATATTGCATGGCTTCTTATTTAAAATATTTAACATGTATTTTATATATATATATATATATATATATATATATATATATATATAAACAGATAATAGGAAAAGAGAAAAAGAAAAAATAATTCAGCACAGACAATGTATCTAAAAATATACCTTGATTTAGTATAGTTCTTAGATATGTTATATATTCTTTGGACTACTAGTTTAGTTTTTAACCATTTACATAAGGTTATAAGCCTTATAAGAAAAGATGAATTTGATACTGGAAAAATAAAAGATAGAGAAAGGAAGGAAAAAGGGAGTTACTTGTGTTGTGTACACATAGCAATTCTCTAAAGCAATTGTAATTGTTATGCACTGCATACATGTACTAATAAAAGTCAAAAAAAGAAAAGATAAGACCTAGATAGCAGCACTAGAAAGTAAATATTAGATATATTATTTGAGAGAGGAGGCCCAGAAGAATCAGTGCAGTGAATTTTTGTGTCATTTCACAATCTCACTTATACTGATCATAGTTGTAGTCTCTGGCAAAGTGTTTTTAAATATTCAAATGTACCTAATTAATTCTCTTTAATGAATCTACAGATTTGCTCATGGTAATTCCCATAAGTTATTTTCAAATCGTTGAATTAATGATAAAATGAAGATGCAGACACACTTGGCTTGCTTATTTTTGTTACTGTGTACTAGTATTCCTCTTACCACTATTCAATATTTTTTAAGACCAAAAAACATTTTGAAATTTTCATAGTAAGATTTAATGTAAAATCTAAAGAGAATGGCATATATATATATATATATATACATATACACACACACACATACACACACATCAGATATTCTGTGTATTTGTAAGCTTTAGGTGCTATTATATATTGATAGCCAGTGCGACTTGTTGCAATAGAGTACAGCCAGGACCTGAATGAAGAGAGTTTCCAAGGCTCAAAATTCAGGACATATCTGCTGTCAGCTCAAACACTGGGTTTATAACTTCAAAGCAAGCATCACCTTACATTTCACACTCCAGTCACAAGTTGTGCTTCCTGCTCTTTGCCAATTAAATGATTTGTCTCACTGTCTTGAACTGAATTTTACAGTGTTGCCTATCCTTAGCTGACCACCTTCTTACCATCTATTTGTGTTCTAGTAAGTAATTCACACCTATATGTGCCTGATTAAATGTGTGTAAAGGATAGGAATGAATCAAAGACAAGAATAACATCAGGAGATACTATATCAACTTTTTAATTACTGAGGAAATGGAAAAGACTATGGTAAAATATTAGAAAGTAATTAGGATCGAGGGAAGTGTTTGGGAATTATGGCAGCTGTTAAAAAATTATCTGCAAGATATTATGATGTAACAATTATTTAAGGTAACTGGAAGGAACTGTTAGTGGTAATATGTTTTAACTTCAGGGAATTAGAATAGAACAGAAGAAACACTGCCAATTTATGTATGAATTTGGCAAAAATTTCCTTTGAGACCAGCCCTATAAAAATTCAACAGATATGATTCAACTATTTCTGTAGCTCATCATTTGTGGACACTTACCTTGTTCCAAATAATTTGCTAGAAATTCATCAATCCTTAATTCCAATCCCCTCAGCAATCTGTTTTACAGATATTACATAGTTTCAGAAGGATTAAATTGATTGCTAGTATCTGTGAACCTATTAATTGTCAGATAAGTTTTATTCCAAGTTCATTGAACTCCAAACCTTTGGTATAAAGGATTGCTTGCATTACCTGATGGTAAAATCAAATAATTATTGTAATTAAAGGAGCCAGAATGATGCTATTACCCATCACAAGATACATGTTAGCTTTATGACTTGGATAATACTTAAACATCTTACTATGAACAGAGTGCTAATCTGTGTTTTTTGGAAATGCTCTCATTAAATTTACCAGTCAAAACACTAAGTTACACTGCATTAAACAGACACTTTAACACAGATTCAAACAGAAACATATTTTTCAATCTCGGTATGCAGAATTAAATATCAAATAACTCTTTGAATGCTTCTAAGTTAGCATAAGCTTGTAAATAATTCTTTCCTACAAAATTTTTGGAAGATAAATATTCCAGTCTAGCTAGTAATCATAGCAATATTGCATGATCCCAGAAAGATTAAAGCTTCTCATATTTCAGCATTATGAGCCTTACTTATCAATAAGTCAGCATTTGCTTTTCATATATTTGGAAAGGAGCTGCTTTATCTTATGCCTTTAAAAAGGTCTTTAAAAGTACTAATAGAAATACATGAGTCCAAACCCACAGTTATTAAGAGAATTGTTTATTCTACATTTCTTTCTCATTTTGTAATAAGTGTAAATGACTTAAACAATGTCATCCACACACAATCTTGCTTTCCAACTCTGCGATCTCTGCTGTGCTTCCCTGGCTCAATTCTTCAGCAATCTCTCAAGTCATGTCAACATAATGGCTGCAAATGATTCCTGCTTAGACATGTATCTCAGTAGTTCCACAGAAAGAAAATTTAGCTTTTGGAGTTGCTTCCTGGATTTTCAGGATTGATTTTGACCTGAGCAACAGAGATGATATAACCAGTTTTGAGCAAGAATCGGCAAGAAGTATTCGCCAAATCTACATCCTGTTGTGCTGCTCAGTGCTGAAATAGGAGGCACCTACTGGCAACAGGTGGGTTTAGATTGGGGAGGAGGTGGTGGTTTCTCAGGAGAAAGACAAAGAATTATCTGAGACTAGAGACAAAAGAAAATCCCAAAGTTAATGGATGAAATTCACGACACCCATTTAAGTTTGAATTTCAGATCGACAATGAATAACTTTTTATTGTAAGTATGTCACAAATATTGCCTAACTTTTAGTGTAATTATTTACTATGCAATAGTTGAGGCAATAGTAATGAAAGTATCCTTGTGAAAGTGAAATTCAAATTTGAATGAGTTTCCTTTATTCTTATTTGCTAACTCTGGAAATGCCCAAGAAGAAAAACTAGCACACATCTACTATGAAGGTCCTACCATTTAAAGTTCACCTGTAAGAACCTTAGACTCCAGAAAAATTTGATAAACCCAAAGTCATGCACATACCTCATATCTTAATAGGATATGGAGTCATGGCTGAGTATAAATCCTCCATTCATCCTATTTCTCCTGTGTCTTTCCTCAGACTTTTGAGATAAGATGGTTCATATGTAGATTTGGAACTGAGAAAATGAATTTTGCTTTAAGTGTAAAAGTGCTCAGCTGCCATTAACTGAAATGATTTCCTGTGTTGTTAACCCTAAATTTAGTGTAATCATCAAATATTTTAAACATCATGCTATTCTAAGGATTCAAAAAGCCCGTATTCTATAAAATGTACGTCTTACATGGTTTCTCTGGTTTACCTAATCCACAGAGAGTATTCCAGACAGAGGAAAAGCTTCAAGAAGAGATAACACAGAAATTGATTTCAAATGCTCATGTCTTATGAACAAGGAAATAAAAACAAGATTTGGTGGTTCCTGGACTCAGGCAATTCTTAGTGACAAGTTCTTAGTCAAAGTCCTGCACTCACAGAACGACGCAGGAACTTAGGAAATGAACAGTGAAGATTTACGAAGAATAAAAATCTTTTCTCCTGGCATTAAGAACATAAAGATAACACCAATTTTATAGTTAGTGTTATTGCTTCATTGTTTGATCTCTTATTTTGGGGAAATGCAACTGATTCCATTTGCCTTCTTGCTAGAGGAAATCCATATATTTTATCATCACACAAAGGATACTCAGAATCTTACAATGAAATGAACTTTGTATTTTAATTATGAATATTCTCAATGAACTTACAATTCCCTTCTGAAAATAAAATACAAAGAACTGAGACCACATAGGAAGAAGCAATAAGAATTTAACCACCTAGATTGCCTTTTACGATGGATTAGCCCCTATCAATTACAGACCTTCAGACAAAGAAAAACCAAAGCAAGTGGCTAATGCAGACAACAGTGAGACATAGTCATGAAATCAAGAATTAGATTCAGTTCATGGATCATTCTGTTCACTCCAATGATCTTTCCTGAATAATCTATCCATCAAGATGGCACAATGAAAAAGAAGTTAATCATAACACATTTTTAAATCCTTTCTCCTTCTTTGTAAATGGCAAATAACACCACCACCATTTACTCAGTTACAATCCCAGGTGAATTGGTCAGACAATCAATGATTTATGGGTGGGATATGGACTTATAATAAAAGAAAACAATAAAACAAATCAGACATGAGGTTTAAGACTCCACATTTACCTTTGAAATGTACATAAACCTGCTACACATATCATCTGATGACATATAAACAAGGGGTATAAAAAATCTTTCAGCCCAGCAGAGTTAAATCTATTATTAGGACTCCCTAGGTCCAAGTGACCATATAGAAAATTATGCAAAGAAAAGCATGTTTTTCACGCCTCAAATAATACTCAGATAGTGATGTGATTTTTATGTACATACAAAGTCAACCCTGATAATCTGACCAAACCTAGGCCGAACTAAACCAAATTGCTTTTGTGCTCACAGTGATATGAATCACCAACAGCTTTTGCAAAAGGCTGAGCAAAATCATTAGTTCTTGGGTGCACACATTTTAAATTGTTTACTTTTTAAATATATATAATCCATACTCATAAGAGCAAAACAATAATAAGCAAAATTCTTTGCATACCTTTTTCTCAGTCTTGTCCTATAAACTATTAAGAGTTTGGAGTTTGGGGTAATATCATTTGAGGATAAAATTTGTATATTTCTTTTAAAACGAAATAAATAATTAATGTTCTTACCTCAGAACATGGTGTCACAGAGGACAAACACATGCCACATTAAGTGGAAACAGCACATATTTTTTACAAGCAGAGTTACTCTAAAATGGTTCCATTCTAAATTTTTTATTCTAATTGTAAATTCCAGAGGCATAGGACAGCATGAAGTTCTGGAGAGGGAAGCTGAGCTGCTCTCAGAATTTGGATTCCAATGATAATGAGATGTGCTGAGTTTCTGTTCCAGATCTGTGAGCACTGATCAGCATCCAACATGGCTTTTACCACCCGTGTTGGGGAAATGTTACCCACAGTGCCAAAGAGAGAACACTGGTGTTAACAGCAGATACTGCTGAATCTGGGAATCATTTCTTGAAATTGAAAATTCTGTACAATACTTCCAGAATGGATGATACCTATGGGAGGACAGGATATGAAAGAGAAGGAATGTAGCACAGTAGGACATTTGTAAATACCAGTAGTACTGATTCTGAATGACAAAGTGATTACAAGGTAATGGCCACAAAATTGCCCAAGGACCTTGGCTTCTGTTTAATCTTACTCTTACTTGCTCTCTGTGAGCTGAAGCTGCCTGGTTTAAGAAGTAACCTAGTTCTCTTCCAGATTACAAGTCATCCTTTTTCCTTTCTTTTTGCTAGTGCTTTATTTGCCTCATTCTTTGTGCGACAAAACTGGTCCTTTATTTCAGAAATAAATCAAGGGAGTAGCAAAATCTGGGCAGATATCTGTAGTTCATACCTTCTTAGTTGCTTATAACATTATCTGTATTGTGAAATTCATAAATATTTCATGAATAAAGCTGCTCCTGTTTTTTCCAACTTTGGCTAATGATTAGTATCAGTATTAAAGTAATCTATAAATAGTACTTGAATTGTTATTTATTTTGTGCCTGCAATGTGCTATGTGCCTAACTACTATCCCAAGTTTGCTACCCTCATTATCTCCATTTTTTATAAAATTTCTCAAATTGGATATTCTCATCTCACAAATGAGGAAACAGATTCAGAAAATTTAAAGAGAAGCCAGGTGTGGTGGCACACACATATAATCCCAGCACTCAGAAGGTTGAGGCAGGAGGATCATGGCGAATTAGTGACCAGCCTGGGCTTGAAGTGAACTGAAGGCCAATCTGAACCACATATCAAGACCTTGTATCAAAAAGACCAAAAAATAATAAAATAAAGTAAAAACAGAAAGGTTAAAGAGAGCAACAGAAGTCACTCAGATGTTGGAAGTGGTTTAGAAATCCTAGAGCCCACACATTTTTCTACTGCCACATTTTAAATTTCCAATTACTATTTTCAATGAATCTCTGAGGTTAGAGAACAGTATTTATTTGGTTATGAAACAAAAAAGAAATGTCATGTTCCTGGCTGATTCAGATCAGATTGGTTCCACAGTATTTCTGGGGAAAGCTGATTTTTTTAGGCCCTATCTGGACTCCAAATTGAATGTCTTAATTATAAACTTTCTCCTCTCCTGTGAAAATGTTTCTATTCAGCCTCAAAGACCAGGCTCCCTCCTGACACTCCAGGGCCCAAATTGGCTAGAATGACAGATACTATGTGATTTCATGAAGACCTGGGATTAGATGGACCTTTTGATGAGGCATTTAATTTAGGGTTTAGCCCTCTTTCATGTAGCAAGTACCTCTGGGCTGTTGGTAATGCCTGAATTCTAGGCCTTTAATGATTGGATGCTTTTTCTGTCTTGCTAAGGTGACTTTTTTCAGCTTAGCATATAAACAATGAGAATTATCAGCTAGAAAGCTGTTTGAATGCCAGTGAACAATCTTTAGGACACAAATTCTGTCTAAAATGTTTAATGATAACCATTCACAAAAGGCTTATCCTAGGGTTAAACAGTAATATAGCAGAAAGAAGAAGTTGGCCCTCTCTTCCTGAAGACCCAGGGAATCAAAGAGCAGCCAGCCTGTTGTTAACTTGTTAAGCTTTTATCAGCAGCACACATTAACCAACCCAACCGGCATTGCAAGTGTATTTTTAAAGCAAAAATTCCCTGCCCCCCCCCATCTTATCATAATGTGTTAGCATGGAGAAATTGGAGATATCTCAGGACTAACATCCTTCTGTGGCCTCAGCTGCTCAGCCACAGCAGCAGTGCTCTCCCTCGCTGTACCTTACAGATTAGAATGATTTTATTTGTTAAGGACTTAGCTCCCATTATCTCCCTAATACTTTTATTGCTATATAGAAATGTTACAAAAAGAGAAGCTTTACAATAGAAAGAGAAAAGGGAAATACAGGAGGCTGCAAAACAGGAGGACAGTATTTCCAATCAGCTTTGCCTTCCAAGAAGAAAATCAGATCCATCTAGGCCCAGAAAAGATGCAAGTCTAGTTGGGGATGAATTACATAAAATGCTAGGTCAAAGGTTTTCTTGGCTTTTTTAGGCTCTGACAAGACATGCTCAAGGTCATAGAGAAAGCTGAAAAATAAACAGTAAAAATGAGCAAGTTGGAGGAGTATCTCTAACCTCATACCTGTATAGTTCATCAATTACACCAGACTGAGTTGTTTTTATTAAATAAAGTCACCGTAAGCTTTTTTTCTTACATTTTATGAAATCTAAAAAGAGACTACAAAAGAGAAAACAGGATAATTCGTGTTCCTAATTCAAATTACCACTGTTAAATATTGGTATATTTTAACTATTAAAAATGCACCAAAGGCACATGAAAAGGTGCTTGAAATCATATGTCATCAGAAATTGCAAATTAAAACATCAAAGATACCACTGCACACCTATTATAAATGCCAGACTCCAGAACTGTGACACAGTCAAATGCTATCAGAGATGAGAAGCAATAGGTACCCTCCTTCATTACCGATGGGAATGGAAAATGCTACTGTTGCTTTGGAAGACAGTTTGGCGTTTTCTTACAAAACTAAATGTAGTCTTGCCATATAATCCAGAAGTCTCTCTTGTTAGTATTTATTCAGAGGAATTGAGATACACACACACACACACACACACACACACACATATATATATATCTCCACATTTATAACAGCTTTATTCATAATTGCTAAAATTTAGAAGCAATCAAAGTATCTACACAATGAAATATTATTCAAACCTAAGAAGAAATACACTTTGAAAAGATACAGAAGAAACTTAAATGCATATTATTATGAACGAAGCCAATTTGATTGAACGAGCTGTATACTGGATAATTTTAACCATATGCTGTTCTGGGAAAGGCAAAATCATACAGACAGTAAAACAGGTTCCATGACCAAGAGTAGGAAGAGATAGAACACAAAGGAGTTGTATGGTAATAAACCTATTCTGTATGATACCAAAATGGGCGATTCACATTGTTATGTTCTAAATATTAGTGTGCCCGTCAAATTTAAAGTTGAATCCCTGCCCTTAGAGTGATGATAAAAGGAAGTACGGCATCGGAAGATATTTATGAGAGTGGAGCATGCATGAGTCGGATTAGTACTCTTACAACAAAGGCCCTTAAGAGCTGCCTTTTCTCATTTTACCAAGAGGGGACACAGCTAGAAGACCAAGGAAACAGACACTGAACCCAGTGATGCAATGATCTTGGATTCCCAAGCCTCCAGAACTGTGAAAGTAAATTTCTATTGTTCATAAACTGCTTAGTTTTTTGTTTGTTTTGGGTACTGGGAGTCAAACTCAAGACCTCATTCTTGTCAGGGAGACACTGTGCTGCTGAGCTATATCCCTGTCCCAGATTTTGGTATTTTGTTATTATAATTGTAATTGACACATGCAGTTATAACTGGTGTCCAATTCACAGCATGTACAGATCTCAGAGTAAAGCTCTTTATAAAGCCTTTACTATGGACTTTGGGTAAGAATGACGTCAACATAGTTTTGTCAAGATTATAGGAGCTGCTTGCATGTTAGATGGTCTTCGGGGGGAGTTGCTGGTATGGGGTCAGAGAATACGATTTCAGATTTTCTGTGAACTCAAAATTCTCCTGAAATTGTCTATTTTTTTGTATTTTAAAAATTAACTTAATTGATGGGTTTTTGACATAATGGTCTTGTCCATCATAGGAATTTATACCTAAAAATAATATATCTTAATTCTTTTTTGTCCATTTCCTACTCTTCTCTTCAGTCTTTCTTCCTCTTTTCCTTTACAAAACTTTGTTTCTAGTCAGCGATTTAGCTCAGTCTCATAAGTGCCTGCCTGGCAAGCACAAGGTCATGAGTTTAATCCCCCAGTCCAAAGAACAAAACAAAACAAACAAACAAACAAACAAACCTACTTTGTTTCTATTATTCTTCTTCTATTTTAAAAAAAAATAATTCTTATTCTTTCCTGCCCCCACCCCATCTGTGCTTCCCTTTCCCTTTTGAATATTTTCTACCTATTTCCTAATATCAGTCATCCATATTGGACCTTATTTACTCTTTGGATTTCTCACACAAGAAAAATAATGTGATATTTAAATATGTGTCTGATTTATTTCACTAAAAAATATGGTCGCAGGATGCACCCATTTACCGAAAAATGTCTAAAATCTGTCGTTCTTTGTGCCTACATACAACTCTGCTACAAGATTTGGCAACTACTTGTTTTGTTGCTATAAATGTGGGTATGCATATATCACTGTATTATGATTTTTAAAATTATTTGAGGAAAATATCTAGAAGGAAAATAGATAGGTCAAATGGAATCTCTGATTTTAGGAGTTTCTTAAGGAATCTCCATACTGATTTCTGTACTGATTGTACCAATTTACACTGCCAACAATGGTGGAGAAGTCTTCTTTTTCCTCACAGTCTTGCCAGCAGTTATTACTGATTGATTTCTCCATGATAGACATTGTTTCTGGAGTGAGACGGAATCTCTGTTTTATTCTAATTTGCATTTCTTGAATAACCAGTAATGCCAATTTATATTTATAGGTGTTTGTGCTTCTTCACATGTGAAGGTCTGTTTATTTTCAGATGTCCATTTTTGAACTGGGTCTTTAAATATAGAGAGTCTTTTTCTAAATTCTTTTTATACTGTATATAATTAGTCTTTTGTCTGAAGAACAGCTGTTAAATATTTTTCCCGTTTTGTGGGTTGTCTCTTCACTCTGTTGGTGCTTTTATTTTTTGTGAAAAAGCATATTGTTGCTTCTTTGGGATGTTTTGTGTGCAGTTGGATTTTGATAATAAACTCTTTGCCCTACATTTGTATTTCCAAGAGTTGTACCTGCTTTATCTCTCAGCAGACTGTTTCTATTTAGATCTTTCATCAATTTCAATTTTAGTTTAGTTCCTGGTAAGAGATATGGGTCTAGCTTTAATCTTTGGCATGTGGGAAACCAGTGTTTTCAGCATCATTTATTAAAGAGATTTGTTAAATATTTCTTCTAGTGAAAGTATATGGCCCCTTTGATAGAAATAAGGTAGCTCAGGGTATTTGGAGTTTTTCCTACATTTTATAATCTGTTCCACTGATCCTCAGATTATTTTTTGGTTTTCATTTTGCAGGACCATGTTTTTTGTTTACTTTTGTTTTGTTTTTTGCTTCTCATACTAGGGATTGAATTTATGACCTTATGCTTGTCAGGTAGGCACTTATATCCCTGAAGTAAATCCCCAGGCCAACATGTTTTTGTCATGGTAGCTTTGTGGTATAATTTCAAGTCTGGGGATGCAATGTTCCCTGCCATGTCTTTGTTGCCCAAGATTGCTTTTGATTTTAGGATCATTTTCTCTAGTTCTATGAGGTAGGCTATTGGTATTTTGATTGGAATAGCATTACATCTGCATAACAGTTTTTTAAATTATGGTCCTTTTCACTTTTTCATTTTGCCTATGCAACAACAGGGGATATCTGTCCATTCATTAAAATCCTTTTTGATCTTCTTTGCATCTTTCCAAATCACTGTAATTTTCTTTTCCTTTTCTCTTCATTTCTTTTCTTTTTGTACTAGGACTCAAACTCATGACCTTGTGCTTGTCAAGCAGGCATTATGCCACTGAGCTGTATCTCCAGTACAAGTATTCTTTTCATTGTAAAGCTCTTTTTTACTCCATTGATTTGATTCCTAAATATTTCATTTTCCTTGGAACTATTGTGAAAAGTGTTTCTCTAATTTCTTTCTCAGTGAGTTTGTTATTTGTGTATAAAAATGCTATTAACTTATGAATGTTTACTTTTCATTACTAGGAAATCTTTTGATGGACTTTTTGAGGTCATCTATGTAGAGCATCATGTTATCTGCAATACTATATTCTAGTATTGAAGAACTGGATGTTAGACCAAACAGGAACCAACTTTTCATCAATATTAAATTGAATAAGCAGGATTTTGGAACAAACTCAAAAGCCAAAACCCAGGTAAGTCTAGAAGACATCTCTGAAAAGTGTGTGTGTGGTAGGGGGAGGGTTTGTCAGTTTTAGATAGGGTACTCTTACACAGCTCAGTCTGGCCTTGAACTCACTTTGTAGCTCAAGCTGGTGTCAAACTCCTGCCTCAGCTCCCCAAGTGCTGGGATTAGAGGCATGTGCCACCATAACTGGTTTGAAAAGTCATTTTATAAAGTGGCCTCAATATTAGCAATAAAACTACCTGCCATAAGTAATTTACAAGGATTGATGCAGAAAACAAATTTAAAAAATAGAATGTGTAAAATATGGAAGCAAGAAGCAACACCCAAAGCAAATTCAGAGAGCGTTGAGGTACAAAAAGTAAAGGCCACCAGATGAAGCTTCTGAAATGGTAGAAACAGAAGTAGTCAAACAGATACAGGACTCTCTAGAAAAAATCAGAAGCAATAACACAGATAGCTAAAGAGATAATGACCATAATGAAGTATTTGCTTAGTGAATCTAGGGTAGACACAATTTTCAAGTCACTCCACTTCTCTGGAACTTTAGAAACTGGATGAAATATTTGTCATCATTCAGTCATAGAAAGAAACTAAACACATCCTCCCTGACTTCACACAGGGTGACAAATTAAAGGTTCTTACAGATGAGAAGTCACCTGATTTAAATCCCTAATAAAGGAAAAGTGATTCCTAAATCATGTACCTGCAAGTTTGACTACTTATTTACCTTTGGTCCAATCACACAGAAAATATAAGGCTTTACTAATAAAAAAATATTGCCTTGGTTAAATTGAACTGAACCCAATGGTAGGTTAAGATATTTAAATCCCTGATTTTTCTTTTGATAAAGTGAGTAAAGATTTAAAGATAAAGATATTTGCAGCAAAATTAGATATATTCAGAAAAAAGGAAATAATCTCAATGTTTTCAAATATAGAAACAATTATCTTAATAGTGGCAGCTCTTGGGCCAGGGATTTAGCTTAGCGGCATATGCCCTTAAAATACCTGGCAAGTGCTAAGTCGTGAGTTTGATCCCGGGTTAAAAAAAAAAATAAAGGCTCTTCCGGGGGAACATGGCGGACAGATAGCAGATACTACGTAGGCTCTCTGAAAGGCTTGGTTCAGAAGTCAGGAATGGTGCGGACTAAGGAGACATAAGCCGGTAGAGATATGCTCTGCTGACTCAGGAACAAACTGGGCTGAGAGAAACCAACTTGGAATGCAGTCCTGGTGCTAAAACAGGAACAGAAAAGCCTCGGTGTGGAGGCTAGACCCCGAGCCATTGGAAGCCGCAATTTGGGTTTCCCGCTGCGTGGCGGCTGGCTGCCTCTACATCGGCTCGGCAAGAAGAGAGATGCTCAGAAGCTCTGAGAACGGGAGTCTGTGAACGGAGTTGAAAACAGGATGGACAGGGAGGCGTACACTGATTTGTGGTGAGGTGAGTGAGAGAAACTGACACTCTACCACAGTTTGACTCCAGCGGAGGACTTTCTGGGCTCGGGCAGTCCTGCGGGAGCAGGGCGCGGTGGCGACTCCAGCCACACATTCCCCTCTCGGACGGGATTGGTGAAAAGTGCCTGGCCTGTGTGATGCTGCTGGCGAACTCTGTAGGCTAGCCCAACCCAGATCCCAGAGCCTGACGGTGGCCCGGAGGGGTGAATCCCACGTAGGCTTCCTAGTCTGTAACTCCCTGGTGCGCTGCAGTGGGCGGGAACACCTAGCCAGCGCAATTCGATCAGGCTGTGGCTGACAGGGAGGGAAGCTGGGCCTCCTATGTAAGCTTGCATATATAAGGAACAGAGAATATGGGAAAAGGCAGCAACAAGAAAGGCTCCTCGGCCCCCAATTCTGAGAAACAGGCAATAGCGGACACCGCACCAATAGACATAAAGCGCCATCTAGAGAGCCTCATAGACCACTTCAGGAATGAAGTTATCAACGACCTGAAGCTAGAAGTATGCAGAATAGTTAGAGAAATGCTAAGCACCACCCAAGAAAAAACAGATGGTGGAATGGAAGAACAGAAAAAGAGGGGAGAATTGTTTGATGGAGAAAACAGAGAAAGCACAGAGTACGTGAAGCAGGTTCAAAGGGACTATCAAGAATCTAAGAAGTCTATCCAAGACTGGCATAACAGCTTGAAAGAAACTAAGGACAGACTATCTGAACTGGAGGGAAGACTTGTAATACGGGAGAATGAAATGAAAAACTTCTTAAAAATAACAAGGAAACAAACAGCAATAATACAAAGACAAGAAGATGATAAGAGGAGCCATAAGTTAAGGATTAAGAACATAAAAGAAGAAGTAGGGACACAAACAAGTGAACTACAAAAGCTACTCACAGAAATAATCCAGGAGAATTTTCCTAATTTAGCAAAAGGTAAAGATACTCAGATGTATGAGGCATACAGGACCCCACCTACCTACAACCCAAACAGGGCAACACCCAGGCATATAATAATAAAAATTCCAGAAATTCAATACAAGAACAGAATATTAAAAGCTGTCAGAGACAAGAAACAGACCACTTACAAGGGAACACCCATCAGAATTACAGCAGATTTCTCTGCACAAACCATCAAATCACAAAGAGTGTGGGGGGAAATAATTCAAGCTTTGAAAGATAATAATCTCCAGCCAAGATTGAGATATCCTGCACAACTGTCCCTGGAAATTGATGGAAAAACAAGGTGCTTCCAGGATAAAGAGGAACTGGGGGAATTTGCAACTACCAATTTAACTCTACAGAAAGTATTGCAGGATATTCTAAAAAAAAGAAAAATACAAAGAACCCAGAAATAGTGGCGGGGAGGCCACAAGAATGGAGCAGGGAACAAAATGAAGAAGACAAACTGACAGCTACTGACAGAAAAAGAGCTCAACAGAAATGAGACAGAGAAGATTGGATGATAGGAACAGCTATTTTGGAGAAAATGACATCTTAATAGGTAATACTGATTTAGTATCATCTTGTTTTGAAGTCTCATCTAGCTTTTGTTCTTCTGTCTCCAATGGTCTAAATAGGTTGTATCTTATTCGATTTTATTATGTACGATAGTATAAGCAAAAAACTTTTAAAGACAAGGAGATTATACAGAGACCATTGTTCATTTTTTGTTAGTCGATTCTAAATACTCTGTAATGCTGTCATTCTCTTAAATGGTTTTACATTGTTTTGATATACTTAATGCTACAGTATATGAAGTTGTACTCAAGGACTTCAAGGAAAGAGTCAATATGGTAACTACTTTTGGGTTGGAATTATCTGGTGGTGAAACACTATTCTGCTTAAATGGTTATGTTTTGATCTGTGTTGTTTCGCTGTTATGCCCTCTTTTATCCCAATCTCCACTCCATTATTTACTTTTTTATTTTTATCCGTTTAATTAAAGGGAAAAAAACAGCAGGATATATTATAGTAACCCACTTTGACTTTCTATTATCTCGATTTGAAGCCCTGTATTACTCTCACCATCTTGTTTTTGACTGATGTTCCCCTATTCTGTTTTGCTGGATAGTATCAGGTTTGAAAGTTTAGACATCAGCTGTGAAGATAATGAGATTCATTATAACGCTCATTCTCGTTGATTTTTATCTACTTTTGAAGACCTACAATGTCTCCAATGGTTTGGTTTTGTCAGTTTTGTTCTTTACTGTTTTGTTCAATTGTATTATAACTAATGATATAGGCAATTCTATTAGAGATAGCGGGAGGCATTATGGTAACCACTGTTGATCACCTTGTATTATGTTTTTACATTATCTATTATGTCCACCCTTTTGACTTGACCGATTCTGTTCTGTTATGTCACATTTGGTTTTACTCTCTTCCAAAAAAGCAATAAGAACCATGGGAGCAATGAAACCCAAAATGTGTAATAGTCATTGTACAAAAGAGAGGAAAAGAAATTGCTCTAAACTATATAACTGCATGTATATTTAAGTGTATAAGATAGAAAATGATATCACAGAGTTTTATTGGATCATTGAACAGAACTGTTTGCAGTATCATTGTTGGAATGTCCACTCTACAAGCTTTAATTTTGTGACTTGAACAATTATTTCTAAGATGGCAATATGTAATCCATTAACTAGTGATTTCCTACTGTTCATTTTTTTTCTGTAAATCTGTATAACGTGTACCCTTTCACTGTTTTTTTTTTCTTTTCTCCTTAAATAAAATTAAAAAAAAAAATAAGAGAGCCAGGGATTCAGCTCAGCAGCATAAATACCTGCTTAGCAAATGCGAGATAGGCCATGAATTCAATCCCTGACCAAAAAAAATTCTAAATAACAAACAAACAACATAAACAATGACAGCTCTTAACCATGGGAAATTATGAAGCACAAAAGCTTGATGTAGGAAAAATTATTACAAAAGTTCTTACTGATCTATTACACTTACTAGGTCTTTTTTTTTTCTTTTGGTATATGGGAATGAACTCACAACCTTATGCTTGTCACAAAGGTGCTTACAATGCTGAGCTAAATCTCTGGCCCTAATATGTATTAGGTCTGATCCAGGGTCTACACTGTTTGCCATTTTATGACCAAATGTCCATAGTATCTGGCTGTATAAATACAGTGAAAGAGCATACAAATGAAGGGTAACTACTTTCTAGGAAAATAGAAAAATCAGTAAATATACATGTGTAATCAATTCCAAACACCAATTCCAAACACTGGCCAGTATCTCCAGGATACCACAAGCCAGTATATTACATGAACATAATTTTCTTCTTCCAATTGAATATGTAGTTTATGTGTCTTAATGAATTCAGGCCATTTAAAAATCTCAAAAGGAATATTACAACGCTGAAATTCTACCAAGTTCTGAGCCTCCACATTCTTTTTTCTTCACTCAGTTCCTAATTACTATAAAATTTTGACAAGCACTTCACAAATTCAAAAATCCATGCTCAGCTCTTCACAGATTCTCCAAACGCTTTAATCATCTCAGCACTGTCAGCAATGTGAGTGCAGAACCAGGGAGGAATATCTCAGCAATAAAGATCTTGTGCCTCTTTCTTTCAAGCCTAGAGTGGCAGATAGGGTACAAAGTAAGAAACAGGCACAAAGTTAAGAGTGTCTTTTCAAAGACTAACTGAAATTTAATGAAGAGGAAAGTTTCTATTAAGCTGAAGAATCAGAGAAACCAAAAACTAGTTGGAGACATCTTACTTGTACAAGAGTCAGGAAACGACAACTTTTAAATCAAAGTATGATTAGAATTTTGAACAGGTTTTGTTTCTTTAAAGTGCTTGCTTTGCAAAAATTTATGGAAGATTCCAAAGCAAGAAAGATAATATGATGCTTTTCATTTCATGGCATATTATAGTATGTTCATCAAATCTTTAAAGTTTTGTGAGTTACTTTACTTAGCTCAAGAAGCTAATAATTCATAAAAGAAATAGATTCTTATTCATTCACTTAGTAAACTATGGTAGTCATATCAGTGTGTATAGGACTCCGTATAGTACTTGGCAATGTGTGGACAAGAAGACAAGTGAATAAGCAAATTTTGGATGCCTGTTAGAAAAAGATAGTTGGAACCCTACTTTATTTACACAGTAAAATAAATTTTAACTAGATATTCATCTAGCTTCATATGAAATAGTACTAAAAGACCCAGAGTTAACTCTTTTCATTTCAATCTCTTGAATTGTGGAATTAGATACAGTTATCTAAGTCGAAAATATGCTATAATAATGAAAACTCTTGAAGTTCTCCCAACATTCACGGCCAGATGGAATGTTAAGAGTATAAGCCTTGGGTTAGGTTTGTATCCCAGGTCTGCTTATTCCATCTGCACATAATCAGTAAAATTTATCTAACTGCATACTCAGTTTTCATCATTCTAAAATATGGACAATATTTACAAGGCTTCTGAGGGCTGTACTCAGGAAGATTCACAAAGCAGTTTGAATGTTCTTAGTTTTCTGCATTTAGTTTGAGAAAGTAATAAAGAGAGAATGCCAATATATTACTGAATATAAGGGATATTTTATGGGTCAATATTAGAAGATATCAATAGAGGTATTAAGTATACAATCACAAGAAAAATGATTGAAATTATGATTGGAAATGTAGTTGAATTGTGGACTGTGACTACTTGCATAGTCTGCTTTAGGCCATGAGTTCAATTCCCAGCACTGAAAAAAGAAAAAAAAAATAAAAGCAAATTATCCAAATAGATAGCATACATATATTTTAGATTTTAAGTGCTTTTACATATTATTTAACTTTATTCACCTTCTGTAGGGATGAATTTTTATCCAAGGATGGAGAAACAGTGCTTATTTAGGATGATTCCAGTATGATGCCAGGGAAGAAGAATAAAAAAATAAGAACACAATAGCCCCAGGAACTTCCGTATACCTTATTTCTATTCACATTCTATTTCTCAGAATAGGTAAGATTGAAATTAATACATTAGGGTATATAATCTTCTCACAAGAAAGAAATTAATACATTTGAATATGTAACCTCACAAGAAAGAGAAAAAAATATTATGGATAATAAAATAATATTATGCCTCTTAAGAGAATCTTGTGAATTGATTAGGTACTTAAATATTACTAAGGACAGTAAGGACACAAATTAACATTTTACTCTTGTTTATTGAATAATTGATTTAAGTTTCTTTTCATTATATGCCAAGTATACTATCAACAAGTGTTTGATTCAACTAGATAGACAAAGGCTGGCTAGCCATTGTCTTTTTGTCAGATTATCTTAGTTGATATGGATTATAATGCTATCAAAATAGTTAGATAATGATAGAAACTTAATTTCAAAAAGAATTTCTGAAATCTAAAACATTAGAGATAGGAAAAAATTTGACTTTACAGAACAATAGGGAAAACTAGTTTTATTAGATTAACAAGACTACTGCTGATATCAACTGGATGGAAAATTAAGCAAAATAAATTAGTCTGTGGCAATTGATGTTCTGAGTTGGAAGTTTTTGTATGGCATCAAGGCAAGTAAATACTTCACTGAGGTAATTTATTGAATATTTGATCAATCCATCTGTCAGCATGTATGAATCAACCATTCTGTGCTGAATGCTGTGATATGCATGGCAAATGATACCTACTAACTTACAATATTAAAGTTATTCATTTTATCAGAAATTGTATTAACTTTGTAAATATAATGCTTCATCTATCCTTTGTTGAGAATTGTGAAAGTGCTGAAATTTATGTCACGTATAAACTAATGTGTTAGCTTGGTACAATTCCATGGATACTGGTTAATTATATAAGACTCCTAATTCAGAAAAGATGAATTAATGGTAACAATGGTAGCTGGAATACTGACATTTTTTGTAGCAAGCCTCTAAATTCTAATTTTCACAAGATTTTTTGACAAAGACCAGAAAGCACTGGTGCATATTTTTTTTTTTGTATAGGAAACTCTTGTTTTTTTATTTAATAAAAAAAAACAGAAAAAGGGTAGAGATATACATAATTTCAAAAAAATAACATTAAGAAATCACTAGTTGATAATCATATATTGTTTTCTTAGAAATAGTTTTTAAGCTACAAAAATAAAGCATACAAAGTGGACATTCAAACAGCGTGACTGCAAACAGTGGTATTCTTACACATGGAATATTTCTCAGCTATAAAAAGGATGATCTTGAGGCCTTCATAGGCAAATGGAGACAACTTGAGGCTATCCTCCTTAGTGAAATAAATAAGAATCATATAAATATCACATTGTCTCTTTAGTGTAAAAGGCTGTAAGAAATAAGGAGTAATAAAACTCAAAATACACAATTGCTATTGTAAAAAAGAGAGGAAAAGGAATAATTCTAAATGATATAACTGCATATATGTTTAAGTGCATAAGATTGATAACCGTATTAATACGTTTTTGTTGGATATTTGAACAGAACTGTTTGCAGTCTCATTGTTTGAATGTCCACTTTGTATACTTTACTTTATGTATATCTCTACCCTTTTTCTGTTTTTTTTTTTTAGACCATGCTTAGGATCCTGGTTATTCTGAAATAGGCAATAAGCATGCCTATTCTTTGTTCCAAAGGGAGATGTTACCTGCTGACTTCATTATATTTGATAGTAAGTATTTTTAGTCTTTGCTCTAAAAAGAAATACTGTCTCCATCTTTCACTATTTATCTCCATATACACATCCTTAAAAGATATTTCAGAATAAAGTAGCTAATTCTTCACCAGACATGTAAAAATACATTTCCAGAAAACTCTCTCCCAATGAATATCTGCCCCTCAGTGCTACTTTGTCTGGGCTTCTGGTATGTTTCCCTATGAAAACACCATTCTCTTGACATCTTTATTCTGAATAACATAAATTGTACATAAATCCAAATATACATTTCATATACCACATAATAAAGATGGGGATTCCCAGGAAGCAACCCAAAAAAGCAAAAGAAAGCCAAACTTTAGTACTAACTATTCTCCCTAGGAGGACCAGCCAGCTAAATTACTTCCCTAAGCCATCATAGTCTACCTTAGAAATTCAAATAATTTTCATAAATTTTCACACTGATCATTTCAACTTTTCCAAATCTTTAATCCAACTCCATTGATTATACAAACTCCACTTTGTTTCACAAAGGGAAAGTTGAGGACAGTTTTCATAATCCATCACAATCTGAGTAGTGAAGTCTGGATAATTTGAGTGCATTTTAGAACTGAGCTGGTATTATTGATACTTTAGCTAAGTTACAGACAAATTTCTAATTAAATGTTTTACATCGTTTATGTAAAACCCTCTGGGCATGGTTTCCATAATGATTCATTTGTCACAGTAGTAATCTCTCTCAAGAAACTAAAGGAAGTCCAAATTTGGAGAGATTTCCACAGTCATACATGAACTATCCAATATACTTGTTTTTTTTTTTTTTTTTTCATAGTTCAAGGTCTTCTAACACCAGTATATTTCATATTCAGGATGAAATCAGTTAACACCTGGCTTCTGTTTAAGAAGCAAATATTCAACAAACAATATAGTGAACCAAAAGATCATTATTCTATAACCTAAACCCATATTCATCCAACATAGTTGATTCAAAATTACATATATATCTTGGGACCCTTTATTGCCATCCAAAGATAGCCTAGGCTTATCATTAGGGAAAAATAAAAACTTTATATCCAAGAGTATTTTGGAAGAATCCTCAATTTTGAAAACAGATCTAAAGCTTTTTCCTCCTTAGTTTGATCCTGATTATCACCCAAGATGCAGCCACAAATTGATCCATTTCTGGGGATGGTTGCATTCCGTGATAAATTGGCTTATTCTGTTGGATAACAAGGAAAAAGTGAAAAACTGTAGAGTCAGAAACAGTTTGAGTGAATTTTAAAGGAAATTGTTATAATGCAAGTGAAAGAGTACCAGATATCTATGGATGAAAGGGAGTGTGAAATTCCTCAAATATTCTGATACTGAATCATTTTTAAGGCACATAGGTCAAAAAAATCACTCATCAAATGGAAACTAGTCAGGAAATTTAACCACATGATGCGCACTAGACTAAAGAACCTTAATAGTAGCCAGACCCTTACGAGAAACCGTCTTGGTGAAGGCAGGATTCCAAAAACTACATAAAACTTTAACCAAGACCATTTTGTTTCTGTATAGGTTGTGCTGAGTGTCCACCAGTGGGTTTCAGCTGAACTGTGCCATTGGTGAACAGGACCCAAGTAGTGACTTGAAGACATCAGTGAGCCAGAAACTTCACTGCAGGCAGTGGAGTAAAGGATCAAGCTTCTCCCAAAGAGATAATTGCCAGATTTAATGTAAAAATAAGACAAGACACTACCCTAAATAAAGATAAAGTCCAAAATACACTAGTTCCATTTGACAAGTGAAGCTTGATGGATATTTCCTACTTTGTTGACCATTTAGTATAACTTTATCCAAACTGAGATTATAAGGTTTGAGGTCATAAGGTCAGCATGGATTGTCTTCAGTTTACACAAGAATACAATAAAGAACTAATATTTATTTTGCCAAAAAAGTGTGCTTTCTAGTCAAGCAAAAAAAAAAAAAAAATGCAGCAAATCTAGAACCCAATGGGTGCTTTTGCATGGAGTTTATCTCCCTTGGTAGAGGATCCAATCAACATGTACCCACTCCCCAAGATGACTATAAACTGCACATGCTGGAAACATGTACTACTAAAAAAATCACCAGTCACAAACACCTTTGGTTTAAAGATCATTAGATAAAACCATGTAAAATAAGTACAAAGAAAATGACACCTAGCCACTTATTTTTTGTCAATCTGGTAAAATCTAGGCATTTAAAAATCTTTAATTAAAAAGGAGAAAAATGATATATTATAGAAAATTTAATTACTAGCAATACAAATGATTATTCAGCAGAAAAAATTTCTCAGCAGAAAAAAATAAAATCAGAAGAAAATTGAATGACATCATGTTGCTGGAAAAATTTCTACATCTACAACTATCTTTCACAAAAAAGGGAAATTATGTACTTCTTTTAGATAAAGAAAAAAAATACTGCCAGAATTTCTTCACTTAGAAGGAAAAAAGATATCAGATAATAATTTGGATCACCAAAACAAATGAAGATTACTGAAAATGGTAAATATGTGAATAAATATAAAACACTAAATTCATGTTTTAAAAAATTTTTATGAATAATATCTAAAGCAAAAGTTGAATGCTATAAAATATATGTATAACGTATAAAGATATGAATATGTGGAAATAACAAAAACAGAACAATACTAGGTTGCACTAGACTATTGCTCAAGGTTTCTATACTTTACATGAAATAAATATTAATTCTCAGTAAATTAGGATCATTAAATATCCATAACCTAATCTCTACAGTAATCACTGAAGAAATTAAGGCATTATATTATAATAAAAGAAACATATAGAAATCAAAATAGAATACTGAAAATGTTTGTTTAATCCAAATTAGAAAGGAGAGAAGGAATAGAGTAATATAAAAATTGTTGAGACAAATAGAAAATGATGCCAAATGACAGATTTAATATATCAACATTAATATAAAAATGGTTTATAAGCTCATATTAACAGATTCAAAGATTAGATTAATAAAACAATTTAGTTCTCACAAAAGATGCATTTTAAATACAAAGTTAATTAGTATGTAATGTTCTCATAGCAGGCAAGAACTCTATTTCAGGTAGCTAAACTTGAACCTTAAATTGGTCTACAAATGTTAAATGTAATATTGTAGACTGAAGCAAAAATTCAAATGAGTTCAGCAGCAGCAATATTATTGCTAAAATAGGAATATAGTCATTGCCTAATAAAGAAAAACAAAAGGAAAATATAAAAGATATTTCAAATGTAGAAAAACTGAAATTGATTTTAAAAATGGTTTATGATGAGCTATAAGCTAAAACATCACTTTGGACTGACTATCATGATATTTTCAGACTCATATTTTATTAGGATACTCTATCCTTTTGATTAATTTAGTAATTTTAATGATTGTCACAAAATGATAAAGTATAGTTATATCTATTTTATTTACTTTTTAAATTTCAATTTGGCTTCAATTAATGACAAACATGTTCAATAGTGAGTAGAAAGTTCCCATCCACAGATGTAAATTGTGAGAAATGGCTTAATTATTTTTGGTGTCAGTTTGAGTAAGAAATATCTGGTGGATTAGTTTAACATAATTCTGAGTGTGTCAGAATGACTGATCTACTGAAGAGAGAAGACCCACCCTAGATGGTTGTGGCACCAACCAGTAGGCTTGTAGCCTGAATGTAATAAAAAGGGAAAGAATAAGAAAGCCTCTTTCTTGCTTCTTCTGAAGAGTTCTAGAAATTGCTATTGCTGTTGTAAGTCCATCAGCAAGACTCTGTGCTTCCACTGCAAACCTTTGAGTTGCTGACATTTATTTGAGAAATTTCTTTCTTCTATTTATAAGTTAATTTTCCTCTTCCAGTACTATCAAAATGTTCAAGGGCCTTTTGCTCCCTAATAATCTTACTAATTCTTCCATGTTATCACATACATAATAGAAAAACTTATCTTGTAGAGGAAGCAAATCTCAAAATACATAATTAACCTACATTGCAAAACCTACAATGTATTTCTGCTCTCATATATATATATATATATATATATATATATATATAAATATATATATATATATATATATATATTACTTACACAAATCTAGAGTAAATTCCACTCATATAAAAGTGTTCAACTTAAATATCTCTAACTTATGAAAAGAATTTAACCTAAAATCAAAGCTGTTTTGGTTTTCCATGAAATTAAAATGTTTATCCTAAGTCATCCTGGTAATTTGTTCAAGAGCTGGTTGAAAGAAAAGTATGCTATTATCAGTATTGTTTTTTGTCTCACACTGATGTTTTCAGAACAGATTTTTCCTTTAATATTGATGGTGCACCTATGTTTAATTTAATTTTATCATCTCAAGGCAGAACAAAAGACAGCCTCCTGGGGAGACATTAATATTTAAAATAATTCCCAATTGACTTGAGCATAAAAGATATCAAGATAAGAGTAAAAGTGAATGTAGTTTGAACAAGCGATATCACACACACACTATGCTATTATAGAAAGTAAATTACCGTTTCTCATATGATACAATTTTAAGCATCAATATAGTGATATACTAGAACAAATACTTTTTTATTTAAAGGAAAAAAAAACAGTATAAGGATACAAGTAATACAGAATTTCAAAAAAAAAGTAAGAAATCACTAGTTAATAGATTTCACATTGTCATCTTAGAAACAGTTGTTAAAGTTACAGGATTAAAGCATACAAAGTGGACATTCAAACAGTGAGACTGCAAAAAGTTGTGTTCAATGATCCAACAAAAACTTGGTAATATGGTCATCTATCTTACACACCTAAACATACTTGCAGTTGTATCCTTTAGAGCACTTTTTTTTTCCCTCTCTTTTTTTACAATAACATTTACACATTTTGGGTTTTATTACTCCCATAGTTCTTATTACTTTTGTTTTGGAAGAGAGTAAAACCAAAATGACAAAACAAAGCAGTCAGTCAAAACAAAAGGATGGACATAGTATATGATGTAAAAACAGAGTACAAGGTAATCAACAATGGTTACCATAATGCCTCTTGCTACCTTAAAAAGAATTGCCTATATCATCAGGTATAATAAAATTGAACAAAACAGTACAGCACATGACCAATAAAACCTAAACAATGGAGACATTACAGGACTTCAAAAGAAGATAATAGTCAAACCAGAATAGGTGTCATAGTGAATATTATAGCGTTCAAAATAGTTGCCTATATTCTCAAACTTGATACTATCAAACAGAACAGAAAAGAGTAAAATCAGTCAAAACAAGATGGTGGGAGCAATACAGGGCTTCAAATCAAGTTAATAGGAAATTAAAAAAGTTACTATAATATATCCAGCTAATTTTTTTTTATTTTTTCCCTTAATTAAAAAAAATAAATAAATAAATTTTTTAAAAGAAGGATATTTAGATAAAGGAGGACATAACAACATAACAATATAGGTTAAAGCAAAACAATTTCAGCAACATAGTGTTTCACCACAAGATAACCCAACTTAATAGTAGTTACCATAGTGTCCCTTTCTTTGAAATATTTGAATATAACTTCATATATTATAGCATCAAACATATCAAGGCAGTGTGAAACCATTCAAGAGGATGAAAGTATTACAGGGTATTTGGAACCAGCTAACGGAAAATGAATAATGGTTTCTAAATTATCTCTTTGTCTATAAAAATTTTTGTTTATACTATCACATATATTAAAATCCAGTAAGATACAACATGATAAAACCAATGGAGACAGAAGAACAGCAGTTTGGTGGGACTTCAAAACAAGATGATATTAAATAGTGTTGATTAGAGTTCCTGTATCTTCTAAAAGCACATGTCTTATCTTAAAACATATCATAAAGTGAATTGAGAGAGCAACATGTAAAGTAATTACATAATTTTCTTTACTTTCCAACCCTGCTAAAGATTCCTCAGCTAAAGCAAAAGCAATTGTATTCAATGACAAATATAAAATATTTCGGAAAGTAAAACCAAATTTTCAAAAAGGTTAAAACACATGCCTGAGTGAAATGCAACCTCTTTTAGAGTAGTCACTGATTTTTATTGGGTTTTCATTCCTCACTTTTGTTGGCCATGCAAAGGAGAGTAGAAGCTTCATTAACACTGGATTCTATTATATAAAGTATTCTATTGCTTATTCATCAAGATGTGTACCTGTCTATTTAGTCCACTCTGGTCAAGAGTATCTTAGCAACAATTTTGTAAGATGGTTTCCATTAAACTTGTAGAAAATTATGGGGATCTTTTTAATTGGGGAACACATGAGAGGACAAAGGAAAGAAAATAGGAAATATATGTTATTTATATATAATATATATATATATATATATATATATATATATATATAATGAACTCTAAAGTAATTTTATGACCTTCAATACATATTTACAGTTATACTAACTGCATCACTGATGGTCTCTGCACAATGTGGTAAGAGTTTAATGCTGAGTTTCTCTGGATTCTCCTTTGGGGGAGATCTCCCCCCAGCATTTACTTCTTTCTTAGGTTTGCAACGTCTTATTTTGTTTCTTCTTTTGCTTCTGGGTCAGACTCTAGAAATAGATTGTCATAGAAGTTGTATTTTACTTCCATGGGCTCTGCCCAATTCTAGTTGCCTGATTTTTTTTTTTTTTTTTTTTTTTTTTGTTAGTGGAAATAGCTGTGGGATTCTGCAAGCCCCTACTCTCTACTGGAAGCCTGAAACTATGTGCTCTGTAACGCAGCCCCTCCATGAGATCAGGATTCTGCAGGGCTCAGTTAAGATGGGAAGAGCATTTAAAAACTACACCTGTGGGAAAAATAATTTTCTGCCAAGAGACTTTATAGGAAATATGCTACATTGTAACCTACATTAATAAAATACAGTCATTCAAGTTGGATGAGATTCTTTTTGGTTGACAGTGGGCAGTCTCCCATAGTTTAGAAATAGTTGAGAGTGGTAAACATCCTTCTATACCATCTCACCACAGAGTCAATTGACAGCAAATCTTCCACCAAAATCTATTAGCAGTCATGCACAAAGCTTAGAGAATCTTCAGTAACATTCTTGAGTTCTAAAGTCTCCATCCACATCTTTGCTCCAACATTACGTTACACGATCACCTAATATCACAGTTGGGGCAAATGTCAAAATTTTGTGATTGGTTGTATGATAGCTTGCCAAGATACTGTCTTTATTTATTTTCAAGATACAGCATTTAGTCAAATATTATTTTGTGTTTTTTTAAGTCTACAAGTTATCACTATGATAAATTTATCTCTCTTCCATATATACACAAACACACATGCATCCAAATGTGAACACACATGCATGCATCTTATGAACTTTGTATGTCTGGAGAACCCTTAATTATAAGGTAGTAAGGTACAGTCTAAGTTTAGAACGTAATTCTAAAACAGACTTCTACATAATTAAGCCTATTAGGTCTGTGACTCTTAGAAAGGCAGTAGATTGAGATGAGTGCTCAGGAACAATAACTCTTCTTGGAACTTACTGAATTTGTTGGTGAAAAGCCACAGTATTATCCACTCCATTCACTTTTCAGGGCTCTGAATTTGAAAGGTTATAAAGGCAGCTGAAACCTATGGTCTCGGAGACTTATAAGTCTATAAGCTGATGCTTCCCAGTTGAGTACTTTAAATGTTCACTAACTGTTTCTAAAGAATAGATTAAAAATAACACACACATTTATAATGTTCTGAGATATTTTAAATTCAGATATAATAAAGGGGGCGCCTTTAATGTGACTATGCAGTCGAAAACCCTTTGAAGTTATGTCAGTACTTTCTCCTTATTCAGCAGCAAAAGTATGGCAAGCACAAGGTCCTATTTCATTATCTTATGCTCTGTATTATGAGACTATTCAAAGAGTAAGGTATTTATTTCTTTGACTAAGGCAAAAATCAGAAAATTTAGGGTTTACTATTCGTACTTTTAAGAAAATTAAGAAACATGGATGAGTTGTAATGTGGTTCATTCTCACAGGCTTATATTCAAAATCTGCAGTTTATAAGCTTTCCTGAAATTTGGGATGATATTTGAACCATTTCTCTTACAGATATCCTGTTTAATTGCTCAATTATAATGCATATATCAATGTCTTATGGAATCAATTTTCATGTTTTGGGGTTCTTTCTTTCTTTCTTTCTTTCCTTCTTTCTTTTTTTCTTTCTTGGGACTGGAAATTGCAGTGAGTACCTAGTGCTTGAAATGCAGGTGCTTACAGCTCCTGATCTATATCCCCAGTCCTCTGAGTTCTTTAGAATTTGTGAATTCACAGACACAAAAAAATATACATTGAGTTTCTCAGCTGAATACTTCTTTCCTTAAAATAAGTGAAATTCTTAAATTCTCTCCTTCATAGTCACAGCTATTCCCTTGAAAAATAGATTGACATAAATGTAAATCTAGATGCCAATGCAGATGATACAGTTGGTTCTCTTTAGGTTATTTAAAGAAAAAAATGCAGAAAGAAATTTGAGGGCTCTTGTCCATCATTCCTGTAAAGCAAAGGCATATATGAAAGATCATTCAGGAACTAAAGACCCTTCTCTATTAGTAAGAGCCTTTGTATTTTACATTGCCATTTCTGGTCAGTTTTGGGTGTGATACCTCTTGATTCAGCTTAGCTGTGCTATCCGGTCTCTTAGTCTAATTGTCAATAACCACTCACTAACTATTCTGGTTTTTTATCTTCAATTGCAGCAGCCAATTTAAATTGCAAGTAGATGAATATGTGGAAGGTACTGCTTCAAGGCAAGATGCAGTATTTTTGTGAAGGTAGCACTTAATACAACAGTGCTACCTTCAATTCTGATTGTACCCTGGCTATGCATCTAAGGGAACATTGGTTTTCTTCCTCTTGTAGCCTTAGGCTCTTCCAGGTTATCAGGAAAGCAGCAGCCCATTTTGAGTTTAAATTATGAGTATAATACATTTTTCTGGAGATTTACCAGATATTAGACTTAATTCTTAATATTATGCTTACTATTATGACTCAATATATTTCTTAAGCTCATAGCCTAGAGTATATTCTGAAATGAAATTATTGTCCACCTGGTCGCAGGTTCTGTTTACTAATACACCAATGTTAATTTTAATAACTTCCTCCTAATAGAACAATTATCTAAAAGCAATAGGCTGATAGGTTATTTATCTGAATTGGCCTGCTATTTAATAGAATTTCATTGCCTGTTTAGTTCAGACAATAACTTTGAAGCAATAAAACAAATGAAACCCTTCCAAATATGCTAAATTCTAGTAGTAAATCTCTGTGGCTTAATTGTATATACTGCTATAACATTTTCTAGATTTGATAAGATAACCCTAGGAGAAGAAACAGTAATTGTACTGTTAACTTTGGTCTTGCATCAACTTTTTCTTTCCAGAGTGATTTTGGAATCCCCTGTCATGTCTATAAAGTTATCTAAGGGCTCGGAAGATCAGACAGTTCTGATTTTGCCTGTATTAGTTTTTCTCAATGGGCCTGACACATTAGATTGGGCTGTATAGATTGTGGCTGGGAAATATGCATGACTTGATCCTAGGACACATGTGCAAAACAGCAAAATAGTTCACAAAGCCTTGCATGTGGACTTCTCCTGAGAACTTGGGCAGGTTTTTAAAGCATGGCCTAGACGTGACATCAGTCTGAGGCATGGGAGATACAAAAATGATGGTCCACCTTAAGCTTTTACCACTGGTGTACTATGGCCTGCCCTCATGCTATGGGGTGCAATTTTTCTACTCTTAATTGGCTTAAACTCTCCATATAGAGCCTGTTTCTTTTCCTACTTTTGATAGAATTCTGCTACTGTGTGTACTTGTCTTGATCAATTCTTTGCTCAGGATAGAGAGAACCTGGAAACTATCTCCAAAAGGAAGCTCTGGCACCCCAAAATCCCATAACATTTCTAAATGCCCAGATGTAACAGGCTAACAGGTTTGGTTTCTAAGTATTTTTACAGGTTTCAGTTAGAAAATGCATCTTGCAGCTTGATTTCTGGGAGGGAGGAGTTATGGGAGCATTTGTGGGCAACAGGGAAAAAATTCAAGATAGAAGGCAAAGAACACAATGACTAGGCATTACTGGGTACCTCAAAAAGGACCAGGCTGAGCCATTGCACAGAGATTAGAGTTCCACAGAGCAGGCAGCATGAGCAGCTACCGCAGCAGGATGCTGTGCGTGTTTAATGAACAGATCAGTAACTGCCTGTGGGCTGTGGATGAGAAAATGCCGAGGAAATGCAAAGGCCATAGTGTTAAAGGCAGAGAATAAGGCACCGTATCTTCAACTTACAAATCTAATTGTCCTGTAAGACTGGGGAGGGATCCACTTTCTAAGGCATACACTTCTAAAAATACCAGGCAAAACCTCTGGCCTTTCAGACTGCTGAATTTTTTTTTTTTTTAAAGAGCATTTAACTTTGCAGCATTGCAGCAAAGTAAGTAAGAGGCTCTCAACAAAAGACATAGAACAAACTGAATTTCCAGGTCAGCAATTAGGAAGCCATACTTGAGAATACATGAGGTTTTTCTTAAGGCCATGCTAATTTTTGTTAAGAGGAGACTTTTGAAGTCAGAAGATGTAGGATCAAATTCTAGTTCTGCTATCCCTGGTGTGACAAACACTAACTTAAGGTTCCTCTGCCTTTGTTTACTAACCTAAAAAATGAAGAAACTGGTATAGTTGCAAGATCCAAAACATAATATGGTAGATATAAAGAGCATATGCCAGTGCTTGGCACACTGTGCATGATCAATAAATATTCCCTGTGATTTCATAGGGCACCTACATCTTGAAATGTGAAGAGGCTCATTGAAAAGGTTGTAGAATTCTATGCTTTCTTGACAGGAGAAGTGTGTGACTGTTACAGGCAGCTGAGTTATATATAGAAATATTATAGGCAGTCAGACAGGGGCAGGCCCTTGAAGGAGCCAGTGCAGATGAGATATCTTGTAACTGTGGAGAAGACAGAAACCTCTGCTATGGGCCAAACCTCAAGACAAAAGATAAAACAAAGGCACCCACCTACCTCCTCAGGAAAATGTCAGGGATTGTTATTCTAACTAGGAGGAAGCCAGGAGTTACTAACTCAGCCCCTATAGAGTCACTATTCTTGCTATGTGACTCACTTCCCCATTTTCTGCGATTTAATCAATTTTACCTGAGCAATTAATCTTATTGGTTGGCCATAGTTCTGCCCCAACTCATGCCCACATTGTGAGTTTCCATTTTCCTCCACCTTGGACCTGCCTCACCTAGTGATTTTGCTCCATAAAAATCCCTAGAGAAGACGACTAGGACCCTTCTGTTTCTCTCTCTCAGACAGAAGATTTCTTCCTCTCAATAAGTGTTCTGCTCTTAGTCTCTACTGTGTCTAAAGTTCATTCTTTGATTTCAGAGAATACAGACTCGCACCGGACACCTAGTAGGTTTCCCCTATATCAACAGTGTGGTCCCTTTATCTGTTCATTCATAAATGAGGGGCTTGGATGGAGAGTACAAGCAGATGGATGATGGGCAAGAGGTTGGGGCAACAAACTGCCACCAAGGCAGATCTGGGAATGAGTACAGTTTCTGTCTTTTTTCTTTCCGCATTTAACTGAAGTAACAAAGCTTCTTAGTATTTACTCTTAGAATTTTGATAACATGCTTTTAGCTAGTCCAGGTGTCACAACAGGATCACTTGATGGTACTTAGTTATTTCCAGAAATCTGTTAGAAAATAGGTTTTGAGTCAAACCAGCCTTACCTGTCACACTTTAACTGCTCCGCGTATTGTGAAGGATTAAAATCTTTTGCTAAATTAATGAAGCAGAAGTCTCCCATCTACAGTTTGCATCACTTTGTCAGTTTAATTTGATTTCTTGCCCATTTTCCTTTGAGAATCCAAAGCTGTTGGGGCCCAGTTTCATTTTTTTTTTTCTTTTTTAGTCAAGGCAGCCGTTTTATATTCATTTAGTTACTGTGTGGCATTTTTATGTCAGGAAAACTACATTTGCTGTCACAAAATGACCCGAAGGCAATAAACCAAGACTTATCCGCTAAACTTGGTAAAAGATGTTGACATTATAAACAGGAAGTAAAGTAATTTAGAGGCACTGTTTTATCTCCTACAGATTTACCTGAAGATATTATTTTGTGGCAAGATCAATTTATTACAAAAATTACTGTAAAGGTGCTGAATGATTATTCCAGTTTTTATATACTTTCAAATTGGAAGAGAACTAGTAGAAGACTCAGAGAAGATCTACAGTATCAAGTCATTGAAGAATTAGAGAAATAAGTTAAATTGACTGAGAACTGTCAGGACCATGTATCATGTTTAATATAAGTACAGAAATGGGAGAGATTTCTTTAAATCTGATAAGACAAAGTTTTCACAATCCTTACGTATGCACACATGACTTTACGCTAACAAGTAGTATGTCATTCTATGAAACTCATCAGGATCAAACATGTATGAGAAATATTTCCTTTTTCTTTAGTATATAGTCTAATCATTTAATTAATAAGAAAAACTCTCTAAAGGTATAACTTACACTTAAGTGAATATACTGATCAATTTTCTTTAGAAAACTGTCTTTTTGTAGTTTCAAAATTCTCAGAGTAACTCAAGCATTTGAATGATGATAGAAAAAAATGAAAGAGTAAATAATATCTTATTCTTTTAAAAATTTTCCATGTATACTTAATGTATGCAAAATAGATGCATAAAAAGGAAATTCGGGTGAAGAAAAGATATGAGATGGGAAAGGCAAAGTAGAAAGATAAGAAAAAAAAATGAGATGCTAAAGAAAACAATTGGAAATTAGAAAAACAAATTAAGAACAAGGAGCCATAGTCTTTCAATTTTCCATGAGCTAGAGGTTCAGAAATAATTCCCTGAGGGCAGAACGTCTTTGTTAAAGAATGGAAGAGAAGGAGAATGAAATGACTATAGCTTCTGTTACGATCAAGGACATAATGGGAGAATGAAATACTGCCAACCCTCTACTAAAAGTGCAGACAGTGGTCTTGAAAATAATTTTGAAAAATCATCTCTTATGGTCCTCCTCTAAAATACATAGAATTCAGCTCTCTTTTTTTATTTATTTCCCTCTGTAGCCTAGTAACTGTTATGGATTGAATTTGTCTGCCTGACTGCCTGTAACTTAAACAAATTGGGAATTTATAGTCTACTCACACAATAGAAGTCTGGAAGCAGATACTTTAAAGGGGGCCTGCCCTCAAACATACCAATACAGAGACTTCCCTGACTTGCTTGACTTTTCATTAATGGTATTAATAGCTGCTCCAGTACCAGTTTTCACATTCATTCAAGAGGAGGAAAAAGGACAGAGCGATGATTGAAAAGGCATGAGTGTGTTGATCCCATTCACTTTAAGAGAGATTTTCAGGAAGCTTTTCCAACTAATTTTCCTCATAGGTCATACATTATAATTTCCTCATTTGGCCATCACCGTTTGGAAGAGAAACAAAGCAATGGAGTTTTCATTCTTGTTTGTTTTTTGTTGAGCCTTTTATTGCTGTCCACAGAATTAGATTTTCAGTAAAGGACAAAATGAATTCCAGATTGGCAAGCATTTTAGGATTACTTAGATTAAATTTACTGCTTATAATAATAATAGATAGGACTGGCCTTTTTATTACTTTGCTGAAATATAACAGTATTAAATGTTTCCATGAATATTTATACTTTAAAATATATTTAGGTGAGGAAGATGACAAATAAGGAAGGTGAGGATTCTTCTTCCCTACATAAACACACCAAATCAATGATTCATGGACAAATTTCCTCGGCAAGAACACAAACTAGTCAAGAGAATCCTGAATTTTAGATGAGCATAAGGCTGCATAGACAGAAAGTTTTAGGGAAACCCAAGTTATCCTATTGCTTGAATTCTACCCTTGATTACCCTTGACTATAAGAATGAGAGGAAAACCCTACCCTTAGCTCCCAGCTTCTCTGGAGAGAAGGGAAAGGATTGAACCATTCATTCATCCAATGCCCCAGGTTTTCCAAAGGCTTTTCAACCTGTCTGATGAAAACAACAATATTCTAGCCACTCGGTGGACAGTGAGAATAGTTAGTAGGTTAGTAGGTTAGTAGCACCTAATAATCATACCTTCTCCTCCTTGGTTACTAGAAAATGAATAGGTAAAATGTCCCAGAAGCCAGGTTTTCTCTGGTAAAGAAAATATTTGGTCCGCTTTTCTGCAGGAATTCTGAGGAAATGACTTCACTTTAATTTGTCTTGTACTGTAGTATTGGTGGGACACAGCAGATACTAACTGCTTGGGAGCTGCTAAGAACAAAGAAAGGTGGTTGTAGTACTACAAACATTTTAGAAGTTCCTAGAATCTCTGACCACATTTATTGATGAGGGTTTTATCTTGAGGACAATATGTGAAAATGAAGATAGATGCTTATGTTATGTAATGTGTAGGCACCAACACAAAGTATATAGAAACTGGGAAATGTATTTTAAAAATACACAAGATAAATCTCTATAAAGCACAACTAATGAGATAGACATATACCATTTATTTGACAGAAAATTCCAATGAATAGTCATACAGATGCTCATTGAAGCCAGAAAAGGCAACAAATGTTGCTCATAGAAAATATATCTAATAACTTCCCAAATCTGGGCAAGAAAATAGACCAGTCCAGGTGGCCCAAAGGTCTCCAAAAATAAACTCATTATGGTACTTGAGTGATCATTTCCTTCAGCTCCAAGGCCAGCAACCATGTGTCTGACTTCTGAAGTCACATCAGCCTCTTGTTTCTATCACTTTTCATACTGTAGGACTCTTGAGAATAAGTTGTATCCATCCAGGTTTCTCTGGGAGCATCTTTCCGTCTCAAGGCATTTACCTTAATCATATCTAATAAATCCCTTTAGTCATCTGAGGAAACATTTTTAGAGATATATGGATCAGGATGCAGAGATCTTTGGTGGCCATTATTTTATCACACCAGATTTCTTTCACTGGATTCCCAAAGTACTGAATGTTACGGTAACATTTTTCATAGGTGATTTAAACAGAGACTTTTCGGAGGATTCTGACCAGTCTAAGAATAAATATGCAAATAGAATTAAATCCTTTAAATATTGGTTAAAGCAAAAATCTTTTTTGGACACAACTCTAAAAACACAGAAAACAAAATCAAAAATTGGCAAACTGGGTTATATCAAACAAAAGCTTCTTTAGAGGAAGGAAAACAAACAACAGAGCAAATAAATATATTGCATGTCCTTGTCACTTTTTGTGTTGTTGGGACCAAATATCAGATATCTACAAGTTAAAGGAAGAGACTTTTATTTCCACTCACATTTGTAGAGATTTCAGTCCACAGTCAGCTGGCTCCAAGGCAGGGTGGCATGGTAGATGGGTATAGAAACAGCTCATTGCATGGCAAGTAGCAGGCAGCAGGCAGGGAGTAGCAGCAGTGAGCCTGCTTCTTTCTGTGCCCTTATATACTATCTAGGGAACAGGACTTTTGGGTGGTGCTGTCCACACTGAAGGTGGGACCTCTATCTTCAGTAAGTTTGTTCAGCCACATGCAAAATTATGCTAACTTCAATCAGAGGACTGACGATACCACACATACTTAATCCCAGTATCACACACCCCACCATCCAGGTTCAAATAAACCCACCTATAAGTGCATGAGACTTTAAGGAGACGTGTCGATACAAGCAGAATAAGTGGAAATAATTGCCAACTATCTACCCAACCAGGTATTGATATATGGAATACATAGAGAATTTAACCCAATAGCATAAGTAAATAAATTTTAAACCCTATTAATAAATGGGTGGCTGATTTGAACAGACATTTCTCAAAATAGTATACACAAATTATCAATAAATACAGGAAGTAAAAACCCAGTATCAGTAATAACCAGTGAAATGAAAATATAAACCACAGTGAGATATCATTTGCTCACAGTTAGAATGGTTGTTCTGAAAAAGACAGGAAATATAGTAAATATTTCAGAAGATGTGGAGAAAGGGAAATTTTCATACTGTTGATGAGAATGCAAATTAGCTTAGCTACTGTGAAAAACAATATAGAGATGGTGGAGACCACTATGAAGTAGCTCTGAGCAGGATTTAAATTTTACTAATTGGCTTTCTATGTTTATCTGTGAGTCTGTCCTAGGCCTCGGCTCCTTGTCTGGCAATGGGAGCTGATTCACAGTAAGTGAACCTCTATGAATCACCACTGGTCCTGGCTGAGGCCTATAGAGACCTGTGAAGCCAGAAATACCTCAAAAAGCAAGATAAGGCCATAGCTGCAGACAACTGGCTTCAGCCTAAATTAAGCAGATAGAGACTGCCACTGCAGGTATCTCATTCCTGTAGCCTCGCTGCTCCTACCATAACTGTCATCATGGAGATAGGACAGTTCTACTAAACTGGCATAATTTACTACTTGGAGAAGCAGTAAGTCTTTAAAGTGACTCCCAAGGTCCTACTCATTTCCCATGCTTTCCTCAGTATCCCCCGCCCTTTTTCTGTTTTGAGTTGTAATAGATGCAGTCTAGAGAATCTCTTTGTCTTAGTCCTATCATACACGTCAAGAACCCTGCAACAGGGTTTTGATCCTCCTGGAACCCAAAAATCATACCACTTGTCTCATTTATTTAAGCCTTCACTGTACACTCATTTGGGAGTTTGGGAATCTAAGCCAGATTCCGATATGGAGATCCTTAAGAAATGACTGCCATAGTAATTACCATGTAATTCAGAAATCCCACTACTGAGTATAAAACCCAAGGAAAGAAAATCAATATACTGAAAATACATTTGTACTTTTATTTCATTGCAACACTATTCAAAATAATGAAGATACAGATTCAACTTCAGTGTCCACAAATTAATTAGTAGGTAAAGAAATACTCAGCCAGAAAATAAAATGAATTCCTTTCATTTATTGCACCACAGATGAGTCTGTACAGACTAGGCACTGGATGAAACTTGGCAGCATTGACAGTAATTTAAAACTACAGTTAGCACAGTAGATTTGCTTCAATAAATAAGGAATGGTTACTCAGCCCAACTCATGATTAGAAAGAATAACTTCATGGTATATTATGATGGATTGACAAGTGGTGGTCAACTTATAATACCAGCTGAAGTGAATCAGTATGGTACTGAGGGTGGATGGCCCATCTGAAGATTGCTGCTAAAGTAAAAGGGAGAACCGGAGAGAAAGAGACAGCTTTGTTGGTTCTAGTAGGGGTTGTTGGTTCTCCTGTTGCTATTGGTTCTCCTGGAGGAGCTTGTCGAGCTTCTTCCTTGATGTGAATTTCACTGTTCTCATTGATGGAGTTTGGGATCTTGTTGTTGCTAATAATGGCTGCAGTTTACTTTGTGGGGGCTTTACTACTTCCTGGCTTTGGAGAGAAACATGTGTGCTGTTCAATCTCTAGGAGAAGCTTGTTATGCTGGCTTCCTGACATGAACTTGGCTGTTCTCATTGTTGGAGAAGCTCAGGATCTCACTATCAATGAAGATGGCTGTGGTACTTTTCAGAGAAACTTTGGTCCTTAGTGTGAGTGTCACTTTCTGAATTCAGTGCAGAACACTTGACCTACTGGCACGGATTCTTCATCTTGCTGGCACAGACTTTCTGGCTTCCACCATTGACCTTTGGGCCTTTCCAGCTCAGATCTATGAAATAGACTTGCATGAGTAATTGTCGTGGGTTCTAGGCCTCCAGCTGAACTCGTGGGAAGCATTGTCATGTGCTACTATAGGTCTTCCGTTGGCTTCATGCAGGACATTGCTGTGGGATCCAGGTCCTCAGCTGGATTTCTTGGGTCTTACTGTGTGGACAGATTTCCTGTACTTCTTGTATTTGACTATTTGAGTGACTACTATATACTAATTCTATAAACTATGTATCCTGTATTAAATTGTTTTCCTTGAAAACCCTGTGTGCAACATATCTACAACAAAATAATAAAGTAGGTTTTTAGGTTCTATGAAATGTTTTCATAGATAGTCTCAATGCGTATTGTATGCTTATGTTTAGATTAACCTTAACATTTGGTAGTATCACCTCATGATTTTAAGTGTTCAAACTCAAAATATATTCAGAATAACAAAGATTCCCATGAGGTTTTTTATGGGAAAAATGAGGAAGAGCACTGTACAAGCACTATAGGAAAGTCCCTGTAAGCCACATCAAATCAAGAATTTTTTTTCTTTGGTAGCCAGCCACTCCCTAGTCTCAAGCTTTCTTCAATATCTTCTTCTGCCTTCTGGTCAGATCAGAATCTCATTTAGATTCTTGAAGCTTTCATATCTCCTCCACTGCAACACCAACAGCAAACTCCAGAGTCCTCCAGTTAAAGACTACATGGTGTCCTTTAATTAATCTCACATATTTTAAACAACTATTATTAATGCTTGCTCTTAAGCATAGTAAGGTTCATGATTCTCAGCAGGGCACAAATGTCTATAAGGGACCACTGGGATCTAAAAGCTTGAAAACTAGAGTAACATACATTTGAACTCCACAAGGACCAATGTTTATTTTGCTAGATTTATAAAAATAACTTCTATGAGCATCGAGGAAAACCATCATAGCAATTCTCCCCTTTATTTAAGATGGGGATATCATACCTTGCCTGAAGTTAGTTATTAACTCCATGTTGGTCTCTTTCAATAAATACTATTCTGCAGTATTTTGTGTGCATGCTTTCCCAGATGCTTTTGAATGAACATAAGAAACAAATTTGTGGGATTTTTTTGTGTGTCCCCCACAGGGCTAATGGAAATAGTCATCATTTATTGCACTTCTTTGTGTGGTGAGCATGATACTGGTCCTTATGAATATCATTTCAATTCATTTTCTATGCAGGCTATTGAGCTATGTATCTTAAATGCAGAATAACTGAAATATTTCGAGATTATAAGAACTTAAAATGCCCTTATTAAAATTGTGTAATAGTTTTACTGTCACAGAAAATATGCATCAAGTATGCTTCTTAATTTGCATAGTTTTCTACTTTTGACAGTTTATTTTATTTTTAATGGTTAAAATGTTTTTCTACCTAGAAATCCTTGGTCAGCCTTAGAAGATTGAGAGTAAGTTACCTGTTTCTCTTCATTATAACTTCATTGTAACTGTTTTCTACTTGTAAGATCATTGACTTATATGCTAATTACAGATGAATTATTGAAGTTTATTGCATTAAATAGGTAGCCTGGATTACATAACTAGAAGCAAGACAGAATTTAAAATAATATTAGATCAACTACCTATGTTTTGAATCATGATATTCCTAATTTTTTAGGATATTTTCCCAATAACTATAAACCTTTTGGATTAAATCTGTCATGACCAGACATCCCATTAAAAGGAATATGTTGGTAAGTTGTTACTGAAAATCTACAAAAAAGAACAAAACAAGAAATTAGTTATAATTTTTAGCATTTATTCTGTGGTTTAAATATTCTCTCTATGGCAGATTTCCAGTCACCAGTGTGATGGCACTAAAAGTGAAGTCAGGAAAGGATGCACATAAAGACACTCATTAGCCAGTGTGAGTCAGAACATCGCTGAGTCAGTAACAATGCCTGTGCTCTGCATTAATAGTTGATTGCAGTAATTAATAATTTATCAATGTGTTACTAAACAAAGATAAAATGTTGCATGGGAAAGCCTTAAACTTCTCAGCCAAGTGAATCAGAATGGATTCCTAGCCACACTACTAAATACCATAATATTCATGCAATTGTGGTCAATTTATTATCTTTCCTCAGCTTCAATCACCCTACCTCTTAAATTGAAGTAACTCTACTCAGCTCATAGGATCTGATGATTATTTAATGGAGTAAATCATGGGAACCGCATTCCACTACATGTGTATCAAGGGTATGTATTTTTTTATATTGGAACCATCTTAATTCATTTATGTTATAAATTTTGCTTAATAAACAATAGAATATTTTCTTTATGGTTAATGGAGTGTTTCTTATTTGGTTTTCTTAATCATAAAAGACCACTTTAATTTACCCTTTAATTTCCAACAGTTCAAAGAGATGCTAAAATAAGAAATACTTTACTGAACTCCAGTATTAAAAGCAATTTACAAACAAACATAAACTAGTATAAGTTCAGTATTAGTAGTGGGGAGACAGAAGGTAGCAATGGGACCTGATCTATATAATAAAATAGTAATCACTGGGCTCTTGCCAATTACGGTGATATAGCATTCAGGCTCAGTACTCAAAATCAGACATATGAATCTTTCTGTGAAACCTTCCAATTGTTAATTATCTTTTTTTAAAACACTGTAAAACCAGTGCTGTAAAACCAGAGCTGCATAGGCCATATTTGACTTACAGGCTATAAGTTTTCAGCTACTGAGTTAGTGAATAAAAAGGTCTCGGTAGCAGACAAGATGGGAAAATGAGGATCTTGAGCAAGGATAGTGGAGAGCATGAAGGAAGAGACAACTTCCTGTAAAGTAAAAAGCCTGACACTGCTGGAGAAAATCTAATAGGAGACAAGTTTGGATTAGAACCACTATGAGAAATTAAATATGGTACAGCTGTGAAGAAATGTGACTTTTATAGAAAACATGGGAAACTATCATGTGAAATAATTTAGTGATAGTGGAAGATGAGTTTAAAAAAGAGCAGTGGTATATATACGTATTTTAAGAGCATCATTTTGCTGTTAGACAGCCGTCTGATTCACCACTTTATAATTCTGTAACTGTGGAGAATTCATTTAATCGTCTTAGGCTCAAGACTCAGGTTAATCTAGGATGTGGAAGTTTGGAGAGAATCACATTGTTGAAGTGGGGAAAATTGGTGAAGGATATTTAGAGAAAGTCTTAAATGTTAGGATGAGGAATTTTCATTTAATGCATAAATTAAGAGATTATACTGGGTATTTTGGCAGAGAAGTTAATACAAAGAAAGTATGCATAAAGGTTTCTACAGACATTTTTCATGGAACTGAATAGATGGAGAAGTCAAATAACATTAGAAAAATATATGTAGTAGAAAGAAACTTTGTAAGGTATATCTGCTTGGTTTGGCACTAACGTTGCAAAGGTGAAAAGATCAAAGAAGATTAGAAGATTAGAAGATTTTGAAGAAAGCAGCAAAGTTGGACAAAGCAGATGGTCCCTAGGAAGAAAAAAATATTGTAATTCAGAAAAGACACTAAAGCCTGCACGTTTAGTAATCACTTAGAAATCGTCAATGAAGCTACAAAGGAAATGAGATGATCAAGGAAACAAATTCAGAAGAAAAGGCTGAGATTTGGTGTCAGAGCCTTGAGTGGTAACTACAAGGCTGGAATCAAAGGAAGAAAAACTGAAAAGGACAGAAAGGAAGAGGTCATTGCTGTAGAAGAGATGCAGAGGCAACACCGTATTATGAAGAAAGTGGTGGGCAACAGAGCCAGAATCACTTAAAAGGGGCTTGTGGAAAGTCCAAACCCACTGAGATCTATGTCACACCCCAGGGCAGGATCTAAATATAGAAGGCAAAAAAAAGGCAAGGCAAAAAGGCAAAAAAAAAAAAAAAAGGAACAGCCAGAAAGAACTCAAAATATACTAAACCAAGAGCCTGAATCACCAGCCTCAAGCCAGTGCCAGTCCATGGCCTGTTAAGAGCTTAGCACTTGGCATGAGGTGTGCAGCAAGTGAGAAGTGAAGCTCTGTCTATATTTATAGCCTCTGTAAAGTGTGCTGGTTATCACTGAGCTCTGCCTCCAATCACAGCCCAAGTTCCTAGTCAATGAAGTTCTTGGAGTAGAAAAAATTGTAATTACCAGATTTGTGACATAAAGATCTAATACTAAAGATAGCATTAGGTTCTCATAGGAGCACAAATCCTACTGTGAACTGTGTGTGAATGTGATCTACACTGCATATTGAGAATCTAATCCCAAAACTATATCCTCC
Organism: Cavia porcellus; assembly: GCF_034190915.1. Lineage (NCBI taxonomy): Eukaryota > Metazoa > Chordata > Mammalia > Rodentia > Caviidae > Cavia > Cavia porcellus. Next base: position 28,286,287 of record NW_026947495.1, on the reverse strand, counting down.
ATGCACCAGCCCCATCCATGGACACATAAAAAATTGTCTTTTGAGAAACCATTCCTTGGTTCCAGAAAGGTTGGGGACAGCAGGTCTAAATGGTCACTGAAAATGTAATGAAATGTGTAGGCAATTAAACTATGCAATATGTGTCTAGACTGACTGTCCCCTAAATTCTAAGAGTCATTTAATTATAGTGGAAATATCTGCATTTGTGTAAATATATCTTGATAAAACAGCTCCACTGCATGAAGGAAACATTTGTGCAGTTCAGGGTTTAAATCTTAGCTCTGTTGACATTTAGATCTGGATATTTTGTTGTGGGGATTGGTATCTTGTGAATTATAAGGTGCTTAGCAGCATTCCCAGTCTTTACCCACTAGAGACCAGTCACATCATTTCCCACTTGTAACTACCAAAAATGTCCAACCATCACAAACTCTGTTGGGAGAGGTAAAAACATGTCCTCTTCTTTTGCTTGAGATTCATTTCTATAGTTGTTAGTAGCCAAAACCGAGTCACATTTTTCTTTCATAAAGGAAATAAAACATACCTACTCAATAAAGTTCCTAAATTTAAAAAAAATGTCATTACCATATTTGTGACATAAAGATGCCACATATACATATATATTTACAGAAAAAATATACTTTCAAGTACCTAGCAAGTGGAAAAGACTGAAGTTATAAAGAAAAAGAAATAAATTAACCATTATGTCTCAACTGATATGCCAGAGGGTAGTATTTTCTTTAGTAGCAAATACAATTAAACAGACATTTGGTTTGAAGCAAATAAAATCCTCCATATATCTGGTGGCATCTTTACAGTGATATAAATTGCAGTGAGGAGCAATTTGTATAAATCACTATTATACCAGAGAGAGAGATACAGACCAAGCAAATCTAATGTGACAGATGTTATAAACGTTGCCATTATAGTTTTTCATTTCAATTCAAAGAGTTCATAGACTTCCTCTACTGATTGCACTAAGCAGGGACAGGATATTCTCCTGTCAAGAAAGACAACAGCTTTGTCATACAGAAAATTTGTTCACTCAGGTTGAGCTTTTTTACTTCTCAGGGATGAATCAGATGCCACAATATGATATATATGCAAATCCCTTGGATCAGAAATAGGCTAAAAATTTCATCACAAATTAAAATGAATTGTATAAGAAAAAGAGAACATATTATCACTATCTAAAAGACAATTTTAGATTTTGATTTTGAAAAAATAATAGATTTTACATTTTTCCATATCAATAAATGTTAAAATGCACAACAAATGATCATATCTATGGCCTAAATTGAATTGTCTAAATTCACATATGCCAAGAATGTAAGCAAGGGCTACCTTTGACAAGTTAGGAATTTCTTTTTATTCCTTCAAGTGCAATTAATGACATAGAGAAGCATTTAGTTGTCTATACATATGTCTATAAGGCTATTTTATGAAAACTTCCCCTTATGCCTTTTCCTACAGTGAGTATAGACTGCTGTCTATTGAGGATGAATTGGCTATGTAATCTTTTTTTGTTTTTTTTGTCTTTTTTGAGATGGGGTCTCTCTACGCAGTTCAGGCTGGCCTTGAGCTTACTCTATAGCCCAGGCTGGTCTCCAACTCACAAAGATCCTCGCACTTCAGCCTCCCAAGTGTGGGATTACAGGCGTGAGCCACCATGCCCGGCTTTGGCTCTGTAATCTTAATAGCAGAATAGAGACTAATTTGATATCTAGGTCAGAATTGAAAGTCTTACACTTGTTAAGTATATGTTATGTGTTAATCGTATATATGATCTTTAATATGAATATATATACATATATATAATAAAATGCAACAACATTACAGACTAAACTTTGAAAGGACAAATATGCAAGTAATCTGAATCTCCTAGGATTTATCAGATATTGTAGACTGAATTGTGTTCCACCAAAATTCAGTAAGAGTGGCTATATTTGGATATAAGGCCTTTATTTGGTTAATGAAAGTTAAATGAGGCTATAAGGTAGGGTTCTAAATCAATATGACTGGTGTCCCTATAAGAAAGGAGTTACAGTAGGAATGCCACTCATAGATCAAAGGACAAGAAGGAAGCGGGCATCTATAAGTCAAAGGGAAGGTCTCAGAAGAAACTAAAGTTTATTGACTTTAATATTGGATTTTTAGCATCCAAACTGTGAAATAGTTAGTTTCTGTCATTTAAACCCCCCTTTTTATTGTTTCAGTGTTTTGTTATGACAACCTCTGTAGACAAATGCATCAGAAAAAATCATCTTTGTCCAAATTACCCAAAACTTTCACGATCACTGCTACCACCCTTAGATTTATAAGAACATATAGACTAAAATATTCTGCCTCTACAATTAGCTCTAAAATTTCCTAAACAAGATTAACATGGCTAACCAGATGTCAACAGCAAGAAAAGAAGTCTCAGAAAAATGAAACAAAGAAAATCAGGAACCTGAGGCAGGGGCTAGATAAAAAGTCTGATATAGGAGAATAAATAGAAATAAAATTGCAGAATCAATGTGAGTATAAGGGGCATTTTTAAAGGGAAACTGGTTCACTCCTGAATCATGGTACCTTCACATCCCAGTTCCAGTGCATACACAGCCCTGAAAGAGCATCACATTCCCTGAGGGAGGGAGCTGGCACTCCAACAGTAGCCTGGGCAGCTGAGCAGTGGGCTCACAGTCTTCTAATCTCCCAGCAGGGAGATCAGTGCAAGTAAGTTGCTCTCAAGCCAGGGTTTCAGAAAATTTGAAAGCCAGAGAGCAGTGTATGAGACAACACTGGCATGCACTTAGGAATTTGAAAGCACTAGTGCTATTCAAATTAAGGACTTGAATTTGAGTGTTAATAGGACTGAGGCTTAAGGATTCTGCCAACAGACAGCATCCAGGAACAGTGGAAATTTGGAAAGAAAGAAATCTTGACAAACCTAGAAACAGTCATCCATTGTTCCCTAACACAATGGCACATTTAGTGCACTACCCATGTTTACCATAGGTTCAGTTCCCAGCATCATCTTGCTGGAGAATGCAAAGGGCTGCGAGCCCTGGTACTACACCAACTCTGCAGGTTAGAGAGTGAAGCTCTTGGATTAGTGATTCAAAAAAGACCTTGAGCAGAAAAAGCATAGCCCAGGGCAGAGAATTTCAAACATTGCACTGGATAAAAGGTTTTATTTTATGGGGCAGGTGCACAGAGACAATCACGGGCCTGCAGTGAAGGGAGCAGTAATTGAGCACTAACTGAGGTAGTCTGATCTTGGGACAAAGAAAAAGGCTTCCACTTAGCCACACCAGAGCACTACTTGCAACCAGAAGGCTGACCAGAGGGACAGACTGATTGACAGATCTCTTTCCTTACAGCCTGAAGAATGAGTAAACTATGGGGCTGGAAAGGAGACCAGTTCAAAGACCTTGAACTGTGTATAAAAGGGACTAGGAAGAAACTTCAGATCTGTGCTTTTGCAACAATGACAAGAGTATTTTTGAATTGTTTATATACACAAACATAATTTTTCTTTCTTCTCTGTCTTCCTTTTCCTTTACCCTTTTTTATTTTCCCTCAATTCTTTTCTTTCTTTCTTCCTTATACCATTTTTACACCTTAAATTTAATATATATCAAATATGTATGCTTTATGTTGTATTATATATCTATATCTATATATGCTAAAAGAGAATATCTGCAAGAAAATTAGTCAGTTCTTGAATAGTGCTTTTTGAAAGAACATCAGGGTAAATCTTAACAAAACTGGGCACAGAGGATCCAAATACAAACTGTCACCATTTAACAGATTCCAACAATCTCAGTTTGCCTCAGTTTTTAATTACAACTCCTCCCCTCTCCATCCCTCATTGTGCTCCCACAAGTTCACTCACAAACATCCTTTGCACTAGCCCACTTCTCCAGTTATAGAACTAAGCCCAGTGGATATTAATATTGGATTTTTAGCATCCAAACTGTGAAACTTGTTTTCACCTATATTTCTCTTCTCTGTGTCTCTTCTTCCTGTCTTACACACTTACTTTTTCCTTTCTACTTCTTTTCCCCAACCACCACATCTTTATCTAACAGTTGATAGCAGCATAGTTGTCTGTAACTGACCTTGACAAAAAAGGTGAAATTGTTAAAACAAATTTTATTGTACATAACTAACGTATGTTAAGATATGTTGACATTGTGATAACCTATAGGAAGTCTTCCTTTTTGACATAGAAACTGTGTTCAGTACTATTGAACTGAGTACATTAAGGAGTTAGTACCAAGGAGCAAAACTAATCCAAGTTCACATAACTGGAAAGTAGATGCTAGCCAAAAGAATCTCTCTTTTCATTCTAATTAATCTTCAACCTGTTGCACATAAAAAAGCATAAGAATATAAGACAAAATGACCAACTGTCCCAACATATGTAAAAGGGAGATGTAATGGTGATAAAAGAAGAAGCCTGATGGCAAAATTGTTTTAACTGATCAAAGAAGAAACAAAGAAACTCAGTAAGCTCAAATAAATAGTATAGCCAAACAAATAATTGGTTTTATAAGCAAACTCATCAATAAGCTAAAAAAAGATTAGAAGAAAAATTAGAACAAGAATAGATATGATTCAACTGAGAGCAATAAATTTACATTGACAAAGTGTTGAAGCCCAGGAGGTGACAAACAGAAATTTTCCAAAATGAAGAGTCATATTAAAAATACAAGAAGTGGCTTCCAGTAAAGATGGCAGATAGAAAAAGACCAGAATACAGTGGCTCCCTGAGACAGACAACTCAGATGCCAAAATAACACATCGTGGGGAGTTCCAGACAGAAGGAGATGGATCCTCTCAGCGCAGGGAGAAACCAAAGTGAAAAAAACCAGTCAAACATGCAGTCCTGGGGCTCCTATTGAGGCAGCTAAGATTCCATGTTCTTGTGCACCCAAATATCCACTGCATCACTCGTGGAAACTGCAATCCCACTGAAGTCAGAGGCCAGAGAGGTCAGAGGTCAGAGGTCTCCGTGTTAGCATGGAGAACAGAACCAGCAAGGGATCTGCACTGACCTATGGTGAGTGCTGGGAATAAAACCCTTCCACAGGAAAGGGACGCCAATGGAGATGACATTTTGGAATCGAGCCACACTGGCAAGAACAAGGAACAGCAGTGACTTCAGTCAGTTGTTCCCTTCCCAGATGAGATTGTTGGGGTATGCTTTGCCTGGGTCATGCCCCTGGCTGAGACCAAATAAATTGTCCCAAACCAATTCCCTACACATGGTACACACTAATGCAGTGAAGGCCTCAGCAGGTTGACCCACCTGGAGGGGAGAAGCCAGCATACACCACCCCTGTTTGCACCTCAATGACACACTGGAGTAGACAAGATTATCTAGCCAGCACACTTCAGAAGAACCATAAACAATAAGAAAAGGGACTGGGACCTCCTCTATACACCTGTATGGAAGAAACCAAAAACATGAGAAGAGGAAGCAACAAGAAAAAGTCCCAGCCCCCAATGCTGAAAACATTGATCCACGAGAGATAAATACAAAAGAGACTGAGGATAGCAAGCATGCAATATCAGACACGGCCTCAGTGGACATAAAGACATATCTTCAGGACCTTATAGACAAGTTCAAAAGTGAAATATTTAGCCAAGTAAATCAAGATATAAGTAGATTAATAAAAGAAATGCTAAGCACTTCTTAAGAAGACAGAGATGGAAGAATGGAGGAGCACAAAAAAAGGAGAGAAACATTTGCTGAAGAATATAAAGAAAGCAGAATACATGAAGCACATTCAAACAAATTACCAGAAAATAAAAAACTCCACTGAAAGCTGGCAAAACTACTTGAAAGAAACTAAAGATAGATTACCCAAACTGGAAGACAGGTTTACAATTTGTTATCATGAAGGACAATTTTCTTAAAAATAGCAAGGAAACAAGCAGTAACAATAGAAAGGCTAGAAGATGACAAGAGGACCTATAACTTAAGAATAAAGAATGTGAATGAAGAAGCAGGGGTACAAACAAAGGAACTACAGAGGCTATTCACAGAAATAATTAAGGAAAATTCAAGCATAGGAAAAGGAAATGATATTCTGGTGTATGAGGCATACAGAACTCAAACAACTTACAACCACAACAGAGCTACACCCAGGCGTATAATCAAGATTCCAGAAATTCAATATAAGAACAGAATATTAAAAGCCAATAGAGAGAAGAAACAGATCACCTATAGAGGAAAACCCATCAAAATCATGGCAGACTTCTCGATGCAGACCATCAAATAATTGGAGCAACGTATTCCAAGCCCTGAAAAAAAATAACCTCCAGCCCAGATTGATGTAACCTGAAAAACTATCACTAGAAATTAATGGAGAAACAAGATTCTTCCAAGACAAAGAGGAACTGGGGGAATTTGTGACCACCAATCCAACTCTACAGAGAATACTGAAGAACATTCTAGAGAGAGAGAAAAGTACCAGGATTCCAGAAACAGTTGCAGAGAGGCCTCAATGAATGGAGTAGAAAGTGGAATGAAGAAGACAAGTAGATAAATAATGGCAGAAAAAGAGCACAACATAAATGAGGCAGAGAAGATTTTCTATAATCTCTAATATAGATGGCCTTGATACACACACAAAAAAAGAAACACAGGCGAGTAGATCAGGAGATCCACTAAGGGTCCACTAAGATGCTCTTTATAGGTTACATATTGTCATCTTAGGAACAGTTGTCCAAATTATAAAATTAAAGCATATAAAGTAGACATTCACACAGTGAGATTGCAGACAGTTCCGTTCAATGATCCAACAAAGCTCAGTAATATGGTTTTCGATTCTACACACTCAAACATACATGCAGTTATATCCCTTAGACCACCTTCCTTTCCTCTCTTTTTTCAATAACAATTACACTTTTGGGGTTTTTTTTACTCCCACAGTTCTTACTACTTTTTTTTTTTTTGAAGAGAATAAAACGTAACATGCTAAACAAAACAGAATCGGTTAGAACAGAAGGATGGGCATAGTATATGATGCAAAAATAGAATATCAGGTGATCAAAAATGGTTACCATTGTGCTTCTTGCTATTTTTAAAAAAGAGTTGCCTATATCATCAAGTATAACAGAATTGATCAAAACAGTACAGAACACGACCAATAAAACCTACACTGGAGACCTTACAGGACTTCAAAAGAAGATAATAGTCAAATTATAATGGGCATCATAGTAAATCTTATTGCCTTCAAAGTGGTTGTCTATACCCTCAAACTTGATACTATCAAACAAAATAGAATATAGTAAAATCAGACAGAACAAGATGGGGGAGCAATACTGGGGTTCAAATCAGGTTAATAGGAAAACAAAAAAGTTACTATAATATATCCCCTAATTTTAATTTAGTTTTCCCTTAATTGAAAAAATAACAAAAAATAGATTAATTTTTTTAAAAGGGTGGATATTGAGATAAAAGAGGACATTGTAACAGAATAACACAGGTCGGAAAAAAACAATTTAAGCATCATTGTGTTTCACCCCCAGATAATCTAACATAATAGTACTCACCACAGTGCCTCTTTCCTTGAATTATTTGAGTATAACTTCATATACTATAGCATCAAGCATATCAAGACGGTTTGAAGTCATTCAAGGAATGAAAGAATTACAAGGTATTTAGAACCAGTTAACAGAAAATGAACAAAGGTTTCTATATTATCTCTTTGCCTATAAAAATTTTTGTTAAACTTTGTATTATTTGTACTCTTTTACTGCTCTGTGTTTTTTATTTCCTTTCTTTTTTCTCTTTAAATAAAAAAAAGGGGGGGAAAAGATGCTCTTTATAGGAAATATAAGTAACGTGAAAAAGAGTTTATGGACCGAAAATCAAATATGAGAAAACAATGCTCTATGTGACAGGGAACCAGAGAGTAATAGGGGCAACTCAACCAGTATTTGCAGATAGGTTGGAAAGACAGGTTTTAATATGTAAAGGAATACAACTAGAGATCAAGTCCAGGAGGGAGAAGGTTCGGAACACTTAGGTAAATAACATGTTGTCTCTACCCATCTAAAAACTGAGGGTGTTGGTGAGACCCCAAAATTCACAGTTCACCCTGGGGGAGTAAAAGGAGAGGAACAGTCTTTAAAAAGATAGCAGAGGATATAGTTAGTAGTGTATCAGGATTTAAAACTCACATTACTATCACAAGTCTGCTTAGATAGATTTTATTCTGTCCCAGTTTGTCAACTTGCACTAGATCTGGGGGCACAGACAGCTATCACCAAAATAACAGGATACAGTACAGTAATCATCTTTAATTTTCTATTAATTTAATCTGGAGCCCTGTCTAACTTATACTATTTTACCATGATTGATCTTGGTTAAATCTGGTTTGTTTGATTGCTGTTTGGTATCGACAGATTTTATTCAAAACTGTTATGATTGATAGTATCAATTCTGAGAGTATAGACAAGTACACTGAAGATGACAAGATTCACTATGATACCCATTTTGGTTTGATTATTACCTGATTTTGAAGTTTTATACGATCTACAAAGTTTTGTTTTTATTAATATTGTTATGTACTATTATATTCAATTATACTATGTCTGATGATGTAGATAATTCTATTGAAGATAACAAGAGACAACACAGTAACCATTGCAGAACCCCTTGTACAGTGGTTTTGTATGTCTTTTTGTTTCATGTGTTTATAGGAATATGTTTTGTTTTATCTTGCTTTGTTTTGTTTCTCTTTCTAATATAGAAAGGATAAAAATACATGTTAAGACTAGGCATGTGTAGAACCTATAAACAATTTATGAGAACTTATAATGCATGATGAAATGAACAAACTCTTTGAAGAAAAAGAGACACTACCGTACCCAGTACTGATCACGTAGTATCAGGAAGTCAAATCCAGCAATACTATTATTCTTTGTTCAGAGTGATTTTAGCTTGCTATGGTTTGTTTAATCTCAACATAAATGAAGATATGGGTAGCTCCATGTATATTTAAGTGTATAGGATTGATAACCATATTACTAAGTTTTTGTTGGATAGTTGACCAGAACTGTTAGCAGTCTCTCTGTTTGAATTCCCACTTTGTATGTTTCACTTTTATATCTTGGACAGCTATTTGTATGAGGACAATATGTGATCATCAACTAGTGATTAACTACTATTTATTTTTTCTTTGGAAATATGTATTATTTCTATCTATTTTCTGTTTTGTTTAGTCTTTCTTTAAATAAAAATTTTAAAAAAATATGAGTAGTGTTCATAGTGAGGAAACAATATCAGATCTAAAAGAAAAATTTTATACAACCAGAGACATGTCAAAAACTCAGAGATATATTACAAACAAAGAATCACAGAAAACTGATCCAATATCTATACTAAATGATAAGAAGACTAGCCTAAGACTAATTGAAGTTAGAAAAAAGTCAAAGAACTACATGAATGGAATAAAATATCTGTTTTCAGAAATCATACAAGAAAACAGTCATAATATGGGGGGAAATCAACATGTTGAACCACAAATATCCCAAAGAAACCCACCACATATCATAGTCAAAATTCAAGAAGTTCAACACAAGTACAAAAACTTAAAAGCTGTTAGAGAAAAAATAACAAATCATTCATAAAGGAAAACCCATTAGAATCGCAGAAGACTTCTCATTATGGATTAAGAACTGGTGGTCAAATTAATGCCAGCTGGATTACATCATAGTGGCACTGAACAAAGATGCTCCATTTGAGGAAAGTTGCCAGCATAAATAGGTGGAGGAGAAGGAGGGTGTTAAGGTGTTAATGTGCTGTTGCATTGAGGCATTGCGGGTTCTCCTGCGTGTTGCTGTTTGAGCCGCTGGTTCGCTTGGAGAAGATTTGGTCCTTACATTGAGCATTGTTTCCTGGCTCTGGAAGGGAAGACATGTGCTGCTTGATCTCCAGGATGAACTAACTCATCATGCTGGCTTTCTGGCATGTACCCGACTGTGCTTGTCTGAAGAGCTCGGAGCCTCCGTGTCGCTGAGGATGGCTATGGTGCTTTTCAGGACATCCGTGCTCTTTGTTGTGAGTGTGACTTCTTGGCTCCAGCGTAGTACCCTCATCCCACCACATCCCACCCCATCCTCCCGCACTGGCGTGGACTTTCTGGCTTCCATCACTGACCTTTGGGCCTTCCCAGCATGGATCAATAAAAGAGACTGGTTTGAGTCCTTCTTGTGGACTCTGGACCTCCAGTTGGACTTGTGGAGGCATTGTCACGAGTTATGGCTTTTCATCTCTGGGATTTAGGCCTTGACTAAATATTCTATATCTTTGGTGTTGCAGACAGATTTCCTGCATTTTCTTGTGTTAACTCCCGATGACCATTATAACAATATTATAAACTCCATGTCCTGATTCTAATTATTCTCTCTACACAACCCCTGACTACAACACTTCTCAACAAAAAACTTAGAGGCTTAACATGCAATGAAGTATTTCAAGACCTAAAAAAATTACTTTTGACTTAAACTAATATATTCTGTAAAACCTCTATCAAAATTAATGAATAAATAGGCACATTCCATTAAAGAACCATTATGAGATTTATGACCACAAAACCAACACTCTAAAACATCCTCAGGGATATCCTAGATAGAGACAATGAAGCCAGCAATGCCAAAGTGTCTGATGGAATACATTAAGCAGTATGAGCAGTTAAACAAGAAGTAAAATAAAGATATCAACAATAGGAAAATAATGCAATACCTTTCAATAATAGCTCTCAATGCAAACCCAGCCTCAAATCTCCAGTCAAAAGACAAAGATAAAACACTGGTGATAAAACACTACTCAGAGATATGCTGCATACAAGAGACACATATAATCCAAAAATTTATGCACTAGTATTCAAAGGATATAAAATATTCTATGAAACAGATCCTGAAAGCAAATAGGAACAGTCACGCCATTCTCAAGCAAAATAGACTTTAAGCCAAACCTGATGGGAAGGAGCAAAGAAGATTACTGCTTATCAAATAAAGCAACACTTAAACAGGAAGAGATAATAATTGTAAAAATGTATGCCCCAAATACTGGTCCACCAGACATCATAAAACAAATACTACTGGACATAAAAGCTCAAATAATACAGCCTTAAATTAGGAATCACAATACTCATTTTCACAAACAGAAAAATCAAATTGACAAATACCAACAAATAAACATCAGAGATGAAATACAACTTGAAATAAATGGGCTAATTAGATATCTACAGAGTGTTTTTACCATACTTCAACAGAATGGTCATTCTACACAAAAGGACAAAGAAAATCCTCCAAAATTGATCACATAGTAGCCCATGTAGTTTCCTCAAATAAATACAAAATAATCAAAATTATCCCACATATATTGTCAGATCATAGCAGACTGAAACTAGAAATCAATAGCAAAAGAATTCACAGAAATTTTGCATGTGCCTTGAGATTAAATAACATATTCTTGAATAACAAATGAGTAATAGAACAAATCAAGGAAGACATTAAACAGTGGGGCTGAGGATTTAGCTCAGTGGTGTACACTCCTGCTTGGCAAGCACAAGGCTGTGAGTTCGATCCCTGATACAAAAAATAAAATAAAATGGAAATCAAATAGTTTCTACAATCAAATCGTAGTGCCAGTAAAATATACCAGAGTATACAGAACACAATGAAAATAGCCCCAATAGGGCAGCTTATTTCTATGAATAACCATGTTAGATAAATAGTAAAACCTAATAACTAACTTATCAATATCCTTCAAGATCAAGAAAAACAATAACAGTCAAAATTCAAACCTGGTGTAAGGAAGGAAATTATAAAGATCTCAGTAGAAATTAATGAAACTGAGAGTGGAAAAGAAACAATACAATGAATGAATGAATCAAAAAGCTAGTTCTTTCAAAGAACAAATCACATTGTAAAACCCATATCCTAATTTACCAAAAGAAGGAAATATGCAATTAGAAATTTTAAAAAAAATGAAATCACAATGGAGAATACAAAATCCAGAAGACAATTGGAAATTACAAAGAAAATGTGTATTGCAACAAATTGAAGAAATTAGAAGAAATGAAAATATTCATAAACACATATGAATTACCAAACTAAATCAAAAAGACATAAAACCCCTGAACAATCCAAAAACAGGAAATGAAATAGAGGCAATAATAATAATAATCATAATCATATGCATATTAACTGAGAAAAACTCAAGACCAATGGATTCATCACTGAATTCCACTAGACTTTCATGGAAGATCTAATACTAGTACTTCACAAACTCTTTAATAAAACTGAAAAGGAAAGAATACTTCCAAACTCATTCCTCAAAGCCTGTATTACCACAATTCCAAAATTCAAACAAAGATCTAACAAATAAAGAAAACTATAGTTCAAATATTTCAGTGATCTTAGACACAAAAATTCTGAACAAGACACCAGCAATTAGACTGAAGAAAATCTTCACAAATCATCACGTTATATACCATGACCAAGTAGGTTTTATCCCACATATGAAAACATGACTCAACTTTTATAAATCGATAAGTATAATACATCACATAATCAGAAGAAAGGATCAAAAAAATCACATGATCCTCTCAATCAATGCTGAAAAGGACTTTGACTAAAGTATTATTCATTCATGAAAGAAACCCTGACCTTACTTCAAACTGATAAAAGCCACATATGACAGTCCAACTGACAACATACTGTGTAATGAGAGAAAAGTTGAAAATGTTCCTTTAAAACTAGGAAAAAGGCACAGTTGTCTACTACCATGATTTCTGTTCAATATAGTACTCAAATAATTAACCAGAGCAATCAGGTAAGAGAAAGATATAAAAAAAGATACATAGAAATGAAGAAGTTGAATTGGTTTTATTCACAAATCATTTCATCTTTTACCTAGAAAAAAATTGCATCAAAAACTCCTAAAAACTTATCACCAAATTTAGAAATGTAGCAGTATACACCATTAATACAAAAATCAATAGCACTTCCATATGGCAATAATGAACTCAGTAACAAAGAAATCAGTAAAACAATACCATTCACAATAGTTTCAAGAAGAAATAAAAATTTAGAAATTAACATAATTAAGGGAGTGAAAGACTTGTATAGCAAAACTTACAATTCTTTGAAAAAGCAGATAAAAGAGGGCAGGAGAAAAAAATCCCTGTTGTTGGATAGGAAAAACAAATATTGTCATAAGTACCATGCTATCAAAAGTAATGTGTAGGTTTAATGCAAACCCAACTAAAATGCGAATCTTATACTTCAGAAACCTAAGAAAGAAAAAAAAATCTAAATTTTATGTGGAACCAGAAATGACTAATAATAGCAAAGCAATCTTAGGCAACAAAAACAAAGCAAAACACATCACAACCCAATATTTCAATTATATTACAAAGCAACAGCAATAAAAACAATGTGGTACCAACCAAAATAATTGATATGAAGATCTATGGAGCAGAACAGGAATGCAGAAATAACCACAGGCACACGTAGTCATATGATCTTTGACAAAATGGCTAAATACATATATTGGATCTTATAATTAAAATAAGAGTATTTTCATGTAACAGAGACATCTAATCTTGTCTTGGAGGTTGGAGAAGCTTTCTCTGAAGAAGGCAATTCAAGACTGAGGCTAGGATGATGAATAGAGGTCTTCAATTTGAAGTGTCAGCTAATGAATAATGTTAATGGGAATTCAAGGAGGCATAGATTTCTGGAAACATTGGGCAACACTGTCAATATGCTAGACCATTGTTATCACACAGAACTGCATATGAGAGAGAGTGAAAAGAATGAGGTATGTTCATGCTAGCAGAAGATAGTGGGAGTACATATGTAACACGATATTTACAAGCCACTTATTATGTGCAGTAGAAAGGGAGGAAAAGGGGATTCTACTTTGTAATACTTCTGACCAGTTGATTTTATAATACAAAATAGAAACTCAGTGGTTTAACATGCATAATGGCAGTAAGTGGTTGAGAGAGATGGACTCAGCTGATTAGTTGAGAATTGTAGATATTCCTGGTAACAGACTCATTGCTGCAATCGTATGCTGTGGGAAGAATAACTTGAGGTATGACAATGACATTAAAGAATATATTCACATGTAAAAATATTATATGCATTGTAATAGGCTCTAGAAGGCTTCTGTTGCTCAGAGAACAATAGCATTTTTCCACAGCCCATTGGTTAGCTGTTTGAAGAACGAGGACTGCAAAGACTTATGTGTTGTCAAACCAAAGAGATGCCAAGAGTTGAGACTGTGCATACCAGAACATCACCACAGTCTTGCCATTTACCAGATGTTCAGAATGAAGCAAAAGTATGTAGTTCTCTCAACAGTGTCAAATCACTATTCAGGAATTAATTACAAGAGCTGTTTCCTGAATTGACAAACTAGAAAGCATGTCATCAATTCACACTGTTAATAGAGAAATTTTACTGTTTGCCTTAGAAATAAGTTTAAGTCAAGTAGTCCTTGAGTGTCTTAAACTGCCTTTGCCTCAGCCACTTTATTGTAACCCAGCCCGATAATTTCAGCAAATGAGACTTAAATGCAAATGGGCTAACAATGCTTTTAACCTATAATTTATTTCAAAGACACTTATTACTATCTGCCCTACAGCTGTTAAAATTGTTTAAACTAGAAAAGTGGTCATGCTGTTGGAAATGAAAACTAAGTAATCAAGTGTAGTCGTCAAAATAGCCTCAGGAACTCACTGGATTCTAAAAGCAAACATAATTGGTAAAATCAGAGTTTGTTTTAAGTCTGTATAAGTGCTGAGCTATTTGATAGTACCTAGAATAAATATTTGAACATTTTAGATGAAATCAGTTTTGTTGTGCAAAAATTTTATTCTCATCTATTTTATACTCAACCCTGTATTGAAATTTAAAAATTAATTGCTCTTGGCCTAATGCATTGGCATACTATTTCTTTAGCAATGATTTGATAAGAACTGGCTACATATAAGGCATTTACTAGAGGCTATAATGGGTGAGGCCAACAGACAGGAAAAAAAAAAAAACAGCAGACTTCTTAGTAAACACAATTCGAACTATAAATCCTCAGATGCTAAAAGTGAAGAATCAGAAATGCCATTAAATTGGAACTTTTATGTCAGTTGATTATTAAATGAGAAAAATTAAGAAAACATAGAGATATTTCAGCCAAATTTTAAATGCATTTCGCTGAAAGAACTGAACTTAGTAATAAGATAAGGATACTTCCTCATGTTTTGAAGTGAAAATAAATGTTATGAAAATATAGTGCCACAAATGGTAAGATGAAAACCTTGTGATAGATTCAGATTCTCTTCTACTGGACAGTAAAATCTAATTACAGTACCTAAGATCTATTGATTTGAGATCCAAAGAGGAAGCAATTCAATTACCTGTGTATAGTCAGTGTTTAAATCTTCATGAAGAAGATAATTTTGAGATAGATCTGCCTCAAATGATCTACTCAGCTGTCTGATTTTGTTCTCTGCTGAACACAATTAATAGCTAATAATACTAGCAGAACAGAGGTTGGGTAAATCATTCTTATCACCATAACATTTCAATAATATAGAAATGTTTGCTACAATGAAGATATTTAACTCATAAACCCTTCTATTAGTAAATTACCTTTGTTTAAAAAAGTCAAGGACACATGTAAACACTAATATAAAAATTTATGACTCTTTATGACTCAGAAATACAACCATATTGGGCCTTAATCCAAAGAAAGTCGGAGAGCATTGTCACATTACAATTTTTAAGTTTATACTTTCCAATTCAAGTTATCAGTAGAGACTAATTTGTGTTCTTTCAGTGCCAATTTCATATCTCTAGGAGATAATCTCCTTGACTCACCATGATACATACATTCCATGCCAGTCAAATTAATTCTCTCCTAGGATGAAGAGAAATAGACCCATGGATTTACTATTAAAGTAGCATCATCATCTGTCAGATGCTATTTGAAACACAATGCTTGCATTGGTGTCATATTTAGTTGTATTACTAGTTTTGTGTTTATTAACTAATCCATTAAGCAATGAAGAAGTAATGTAGTTATCATTCTTAATTTGGAGATGAGGAAACTAAACTTCAATGAGATTAAGCTCCTTAGCCAGAGACATAGTACCTAGGTACAAAGGCTTGTATGTAAACTCATGAAATCCAGAATTAGAACCAAAGCTTTATATCACACATGATCCATTTTGGATACTTGCCATGACCGTATACTTTTCTGTACACCAGATATAAATATCAACCCATCCTCAATACCAAAAGGTAATTAAGATATTTGTGATGAAAAACAGCATACTAAATGGACAGGTAAAGCATATGATTATCTAAAACTTTAAATTGGTGCAGATAACTCATTTTAGTAAATTATCCTGATTAAGGAAAATTAACAAAGTTGAGTTAGCCATGAAACAACTATGATGTGCTCAAGTGTTTTGAATAAATATCAAAGGTAAAACACTTAAGAAATAGAGAGATGAAAGGAACCAATTATTTTCCCTCACATAAGCACAAAAAGTACATTTAACATATAAGGTGTGATAAAAATGGTGAATCTTTAAATTTTAAAAATTTATTACAGTAAAAGACTTGGTGCCATGAATCCTCTTCAACACCCCCCCCCACTTTGATCACACTTACCTAGTTGGTCTTAACACTTTCTGAAGCATTTCTGATAGTCCACATTTATGTCTTCAGTTGTACAGTTGTGGCTGCCTCACAGTCTTGAATTTCAATACATTTATCTTTTGTGGCTGTTTTGCTCTGGAGAAAAGACCGAAGTCGCACAGTGCCACAGCCCACTGTGAATAAAGGGGTGAGGACACGCTGTAGTGCATTCAGAACACGTCTTTCTATTGGATGGCACTGGGCAGCACAATCATAGCTGTTTTTCATCACACTTGATAAAGACACCAAAGGGACTTTCAGAACTGGTTCAGGAAGGGCTGAGAATGATGGGATACAAGTCTTTGAAGTGAAGGTGAGTTTTTTGAGGGCTGTAACATCAAAAATTTAAACATTCTCCATATATTTTGGTTACACCACATATATGATTATAGAATGGCAGTTTTTATTGGAAAATGTTTGTCAAAAAAGAAGAAAAATATATTTCTATAAAAGGTAAAATCAGTTTAAAAGAAGAGTGAAGTTATGGCAGGCATGGTAGTACATACCTGCCACTAAGGCAGAAAAATTTCTACAAGTTTGAGGCCAACCTGGGCTACATTGTGAGTTCAAGGACAGTTTAAACTACATAGTGAGACTTTGTCTCAACAAAACAAAACAAAACACCATAACAAACAAAAAAATGATGTCTTCTACATATTTATTAAATATTGAAATAACCTTTTAGTATTGAATGTTGCAGATCTCATGTAGGTGAACTGAGAATAAATTTTCTTTGAAACTAGTATATAAATATTTTACTAATAAAATTCAACTAATTCCATAATTAAATCAGTGTGTTAATTGGTCAGGTATATATGACCTAACAGTACAGCACCTGCCTGGCACATGCTGAATTGGATTCCCTGTACAAAATAAAAGTCTTTAATGACTTTAAACACTAGGCAAAGTACTACATGCTCATTCAATCAATTGCACATGAAGTTTTCAAAGCATGCAGGCTGGAAATAAGAACAAACAGTTTTTGAGGTGTAATCCTTTTCCCTCCTAAGTCCTTTTCATTTCAAGGAAAAACAGAAAGAAATAAAAGCAGAAGAAAAGGTAAAACAAAATTCCAAAACACATCAATGAGGGGGCAACAATGGTACATACCTTGTGCATTGTCATCTCCAAATCATTTACCCAGAGCACAAGACAGCTGCATTCAATTGCCTGAACAGTATCAGCACGAATTTTTCTCTTTGGTGAACTCAGAGAAATCAGTAGTATAACTATCTTTATTTTTATATACATGTACATTATATATATATATATATATATATATATATATATATCCATGTGATGTCTCAACTTCTCAAACTAATGAGGCAATATGATGTTTACAAGTTGTAATCCTTTTTTGCAATGTTCCAGGCCTAAAAATCTTTACTTGGTTATCCTACAATTACCTAGAATTAGATATGTCTACAACCAATTCTGTCATTTTTTTTCCTCAAACCAAATCCATATATACTTTCTATTCATCTCCTTTTCATATCCCTAGTTAACTTCTGTGTGCCTTTATTAGCCTGCCTTCTACTCTGTGTTGCAGAAATGCATATCTGAATAGAGTTCTACTTAATCGCATGAATGTACATCCATAGCCTTTGGTCAATGCACGTACTGGTTATTTTGCTATGGTGATGCTATAATCTTTTTATGTAGTGTTTCCCCCAAGACGTCCATTCTACAGTCCTACTTACACCTGTTTCTGTCATCTGTCAAGTGATGGTTTCAAAATGTCGGAAATATTTCTTACCTCTTTAAATACTGTCTCTATTCTAGGATGTTATTTGCCAATCTGTTTCATAATTTAGATCCAAATCTTTTGTGAAGACATCCCAAAGCCTTCCCAATGTATTTAATATTATCTTAGTGTTAACGAAATATTCTGGGTGTATTTTTATAATACTACTAAGAATTATATTGTACCTGCCAATTATTGGCTTTTCTTTCCCATTATAGATTACAAATTTCTTGAGGACAACACTCATTATTTCTTCTTTGGGTCTCCAACATTTAATGCATCACTGACTGCTGCATAGGTGTGATTATACACTTTGTAACAAAGCAGGTGTAGCTTCACAGTCTTTGATAAAGTAGAAAAGACAAAGACATGCAAAGTTTTAATGGCTTGTGAAAATTTATTATCTTTATGAAATCAATACTCCATCAAAGAAAGAAATAGAACTTCAATCTTACTTTCTAAAATATAATCTAAATTTGGATTTGGAAAAAAACCACAATTTTCTCCTAGTATTTAAATTATAATCTCATTGATCTTGAACTTCATTTATTTAACAGTCTCATATTTCTAAATTATGGCAATATATTTCCTTTACCTTTCCTTATTTAGTATACTAGATAGAGACATTAGAAGCAACCATACATTTAGCAGTTATACTTTTAACATTTTTGATTAATGAGAATAGTTTTTAATACAGAAAATTACCAGTGATGATCCATGTACAATATTGGTAGATGGCAAAGATCCATGTACAGGGGCTAGGGATTTAGCTCAGCGGCATAAGCACCAGCCTTGCAAGCAGGATGTCATGAGTTTGATCCCCGGTATTGATTTTAAAAAAAAAGATCCATGTACAGTATTGGTAGATGGCTTTCATTAAGCCAAGGGAGTCCTATTTATTATGAGTTTGCTGCTACTTGTTACTATTAACAAACAATGAACTTAATTTAAATATTTCATATATTTTTATGACTTGTTTTTCTTTAATTTCTAAATGTATTAAGTTATATCTACAAATTTGCTTCACTTTTTTGGGTAAATTTAAAAAAAATTATTAAAGGAGAAAAAAACAGAAAAAGGGTACAAGTAATACAGAATTTCAAAAAAAATTAGGAAATCACTAGTTAATAGATTACATATTGTCTTCTTAGAAATAGTTGTTCAAGTTACAAAATTAAAGCTTATAAAGTGGACATTCAAACAGTGAGACTGCAAACAGTTCTGTTCAATAATCCAACAAAAACTCAGTAATATGGTTATCTTATATGCTTAAATATACATATAGTTATATCCTTTAGAGCAGTTTCTTTTCCTCCCTTTTTTACAATGACAGTTACACATTTTGGGTTTTATTACTCCCACAGTTCTTATTACTTTTGTTTTGGAAGAGAGTAAAACCAAATATGACAAAACAAAGCAGTCAAAACAAAAAGGATGGACATAGTATATGATGTAAAAACAGAATACAAGGTAATCAACAATGGTTACCATAATGCCTCTTGCTATCTTAAAAATAATTGCTCATATCATCAGTTGTAATAAAATTGAACGAAACAGTAAATAACAAAACCAATAAAACCACAACATTGGAGACATTACAGGACTTCAAAAGAAGATAATAGTCAAACCAGAATCGGCATCATAGTGAATCTTACTGTCTTCGAAGTTGTTGCCTATACTCTCAAACTTGGTACAACTTTGTTTTAAATGTAGAAAACTTTTAAAAAATAAAAGAGGGAATGTTATAAATAAGAGAAAGTTATAAAAGAGAGAATGTTATAATATAGAGAATGTTATAAATGCATCTAGGAAACTTGATAGGACCATGATGTTTTTAAACAAATTATTGTATAGAGTTTGCTAATAGTTTTACACTGATAGAACAAAGTTATCCTTTAATTATCGTTTGTACTTAGTTTGACCACAGATTTGCCTAATTCTCTTTCTTACCACTTTTTTCTACTCATATCAATCTTCACCTCCTATGCAAGAATGTAAATGTTACTCAGGTTGTCTCTATAATCTCACAATATTATATAAAAATATATATCTAATGCTGAACTCATAGTATATGTTTAAACATACGTGTATTTGATCAGTTTTTTTATAAAAATTCAATGGTAGTCTATATAGTTTTTGTACTTTTCAGCTTCTAGACTTCATTCTTTTGATATTTCATGAGGCCTTTCCAGATCAAATGCTATAATTCTTTCATCTCCATAATACTCCTTGATTAATACATATTCAATAGCTACTTATTAAAGAGCATTTATATTTTTCTTTAACCAAGAAAAACTGAAAAATCTATATATATGAAAGATCCACCCCACCTATGGAGAGGGAAAATAGTAAGTGTCCCCATATTTGAAGACCTCAAGTCTTACTGAGTCCCTTTAGAGATTTGTCTCCAGATCTCCAGTTCCTTCCAACAGAGACTGAGACTGGCAATCTGCTAGTTGCTTCCATGTCTTTGACCTTGGAGTGTGCAGCATTGTTGATCTCTCATCTTGGCTGAGCACCTACTTGATCCACTGTCTGTCTGGCAAGCTGAGGGACAGTACGGAATCTCCTGCCTCTGACCCTGTTGTCTACTTAATAAATCCCATTGCACAACTGCACATGTATTTTCTATTGATTCTGTTGTTATAGAGAACTTTATCTAACACAGATTTTGGTACCATTAGTGGTTCTAAAGAAACACAATTGTAAGGATGAATTTCTCTAATTGATTTAGTAGTTCCTAGAGTTGGCTCTGTAACATGATGAGACATAAAGTTGTCATCCATGGTGTTTAATTCTGATAATGTTTAGCACTAATAGTCTTTGATTTAGGTTATTTATTTTGCAACATAAATATAATTGACTGTCCTAATTTTATATACATATATCAATTTGCTATATTGATAATCTAATTGAGTATCCACATTTTGTGTAATTCAAGCAATTTAATGATTATATATACAATACTTTTTTATCATTTTTGGAAGTATAAAAGACATAGATCTTCTTTGGTTGCTCTTAGCAACTTCAGAAAAACTATTACAAAAGTGAAATCAAAGATTCAAATTCCTAGTTCCAGATACACATAAATCATCTAAAATATCAGAAGATCCCTAAAGGAGATGTGTGCAGCATGATCCAAGAGGAGATATGCTAAACTCCCAAAGAACTTCTTGAATTTTCTAATTCTTACAAGCAAAGATCTGGGAAACGGGTGTCGGAATGGATTTTAAAGGTATAGGGTAATGGTGGAAGGAACATAAACACGAATCCAGCTGTATTTCTTTATTTGGGCCCATCAAACTGAGACTCTGGATTGAATTCAAAACTCATGGGTTAAAAAAATGCTAATAGTTTATTTGGTTGGATGACTCAAATATGGATGAATAAATGGCACATTGTGAATGAACAGGAGGTGGCTAATATTTCTTGGCTTGCTGCTGCTGAAAGTATTCAAAGGGTTAGAAAAATGATAATGGTGGAGTGGATAAAAGGTAACCTATGCCTTCACACTGGGCTGACCCAGAAAATTACCCTTTATTAACACTTTAAAATACAGATTTGTGGGGTGAATATCAGTATTCTTGAAGAGCTCTTCTCTGTATCTCTGATGGTTTGGGGGAACCCATAGTCACTCAACTGGGAAACTGAAATGTGATGGGAATAATTAGGCCCCACAGTGTCAGGGTCCAATTAGCAGTGCACAGTCATAAATGGCAAGGTGAGTAATCTTATTGTAATGGACAGCAGAGGCAAGACAATCATCAGAATGGTCCAGCATGTGTAGATCTATGACATTTGCTAATTAATCATGGTGTTCCCAGAAGTGAAATAGACAGATAGCTTACTAAACTTCTACTGAATTTACAGGCAGAAAAATTTAGGGCACATGAGCAAAAATCTACCTCAGCCATTGATAATCACAATCTCTCAAGTAATTCCTAGACTAGAGACTTTTCACAGACACAGAATCCCTAGAATAAAGGAGAAACTGAGTCTTGTTCAGGAAGGAAATGAAACCAAAAAATTTCTCAAAAGGGAGAAAAAAAATGGCGGCTTGCTAGGGGATCGGGCGGAGAGTCTCTCCAGAGAAATCATATTAGAAGCTAGAATATGACAACATGGAGAGGGCCAGACAAATGGATAATGATTCTTATTAACCAAGACAGTGCAGCTGGAGGATTTAGAGTCGTGCTGAGACTGTGAAGGCTGATAACGGGAGGCTGCAAATCCTGCGCCTTTAAATCAACAAACTGAACCGTGGACCCAACAGGAAAAGCTGTGTTGGCTTTTGGTGACTGCTGGAAACTGAGACCTGGGACTCCAAGAAGCATCCAGGACTGCCCCGCTGCACCAAAGGAGATCGTGAAAGGCTCAGGAGCTCCGAAGCCAAACACTGTGCAGATTTCTGACCATTCTGCGCTGTGCCAGGAGCACACGCTGTGCAGATTTCTGACCATTCCGTGCTGTGCCAGGAGCATGGGAAAGACCTGCGCTGAACCCTGGTGAGTACTGGGGACCCCGCGGCTGCTGGGGTTGGCCAGAGAACATCTTGCAACTGGGCAGTGCCTGCCACCACGGGGTCATCAATAACAGAGAGTCTGGCGGCAGACATCTTAGAGTTGGGCAGAACATACAGCTCGGTGACATCACTGAGTCCCCCTGTAGGGAGCTCTGGTGGAAGACATCTTGAAATTGGGCAGAGCCTGAGTACGTGCTGGCTTCAGCATCATACAGAGAACTAGTGGGAGACATCTTGGATTTGGGCAGATCCAATGTTCTGGTGCTCCTGTCACAGAGAGGTCTGGAAGAGAACAGCTTGGATTTGGGAAGAATCCTGTGCCATAGTGACATTAGTCAGCTGCTTCTGGTACAAAGAGAACTGGCAGAAGCTACTGGGGCTAAACCAAGCCTCTGCTTGGGGCCCAATAAGCAGATACAAAATAGTCACAACTCAGTGACATCCAGAACGTACAGCCTAATTTACGGATTGACAGGCACAGAGGCTGGAGACTAGCCTGTACCGCCCCTGCATCCCAGCCTACCCCAGATAACAGAAAATTGGGGAGGACAGCAAAAACTCAAGTCAGCACGCTTCTGAAAGGCCCTAAGCAATTCGGAGAGGGCCAGAGACCCCCAGGACACTCCAGTCTGAAAGAAACCAGAAACATGACAAGAGATAAAAATAAAAAGAAAAAAATCTCCAGCTGCCCAACATGAGAAAATAAGCCTAGGAGAAGTAAACACTGAAGAGAACAAGCACAGTAACCATCCATTGCTCGACACAGCATCAGCCAAAATTAAAAAAATACCTCCATGATCTCATAGATGAATTTAAAGCTGTACTCCTGATCCAAGTGAGGCAAGATAAAAAGAGATTAATTAAAGAAATGAAAAGCCCCACCCAAGAGAACACAGATGGAAGAACTGAGGAAATCAGAAAAGAAAGAGAAACTTCTGAAGAAGAATTTAAACATAACTTAGAATACATGAAACAGATCCAAAGAGAATACCAGGAAACTAAAAACTCCATTGAACACTGGCAAAATGCCTTGACAGAAACTAAAGACAGCCTTCTGAAACTTGAAGAGGGATTTATGGCATATGATCATGAAAGAAAAAGCCTCTTAAAAATAACAAGGAACCAGAAAGAAACAATTCAAAAACTAGAAGATGACAAAAAGATACATAACTTAAGAATAAAGAATGTGAGTGAGGAAGCAGGAGCAAACAAAAATGAAATACAAAGAATATTCACAGATATATTAAAGCAAAATTTCCCATGTATAGCAAAAAGAAATGATATCCAGATAAAAGAGGCATACAGAACACCAGCTATCTACAACCAAAACAGATCTACACCTAGACATATAATAATAAAGATTCCAGAAATCCACCAAAAGAACAGAATATTAAAAGCAGCCAGAGAAAAGATGCAGATTACCTACAACAGAAAAATTATCAAAATAATAGTAGACTTATCAACAAAAACTCTTAAGTCAAGAAGGGAGTGGGGAGAAATATACCAAGCCCTGAAAGAAATAATATGCAACCAAAGCTCATACACCCAGAAAAACTCTCTCTCAAAATTAATGGAGAAATAAGATACTTCCAAGACAAGGAGGAACTGTGGGAGTTCGTGGCCACCAATCCAACCCTACAGAGAGTGCTGAAGGACATTAGAGAGAAAGAGAGGAAGAGATACCAGGATTCCAGCAACAGTGGCAGAGAGGCCTCATTGAACGGGGCAGACAGTGGAATGAGGGAAGAAGGTGGACAAATCATAGCAGAAAAGTGGAGTAGCAGGCATGAGGCAGAGACGGTAAGCTATAGTCTTTAGTATAGACAGCTCTGAAACATTATAAAAAAAAGGCAGAGGTCATTGTTAATGGAGGATTTAAAAGACACAGTAGTCTTATTGCCATATTTAGTTTGAATTTAATTTGTTCTGGTCTGTCCACTCATGTCAGATTTGAGGGCACAGATATTTTGATCCAAAAATAGCAGGTTATACCATGGTAACTATCCTTACTTTCCTATTAACTTAAACTGAAATCTTGTATTACTTTCATTGTCTTACTATGACTGATCTTAATTGAATCTGAATCATAAGACTATGGGTTGGCCTTGGCTGATTTTATTTGAATTTGGTATGCTTGTTGGTATCAACCTTAAAAGAGAGGCAACTACTCTGAAGATGACAAGATGTAAAGGATATCCATACTGGTATTAACTAGCAACAGCTCTCAAATCCTACAATGCTGTCAAAGTTAAGTTTTTATAAAAATAGGTGATACTATGTTTATCTATAATAAGCCAGTGTTGTGGACAAATCTATTGAAAATAACAAGAGAAAACATAGTAACTACGGAAGATCATCTATATTGTGGTCTATTTTATATGTCTTATCCATTGCATGTTTTTCTAGGAAATTGTTTTGCTGTCTAGCTATGACTTGGTTTTCCCTATAATACAGAGAGGATAGATATATATGTAGAAATTCACACATGGGTTTTTTAAAAATTATTTACGGGAACAGATTATATAATGCAAGATGTAATGAACAGATACTCTGAGGAAGAGACGCTAAGAAACCCGAGGCTAATTTTGTAGCATTATGATATAAATTCTAGCAATACTATTGATCGCTGATTAGAATGACATTGGACTGGTTTCTTGAGTTCAATTTCAGCATATGTAGAGATGGGGACAGCTATCACAAAGAGAATGAGAGATGCGATGGTAGTTATTATTGTCTTCCCTAATTTGGAACTTGAGGACCTAAAAAGCCTTCATCATCCTGTAATGATTTGACTAGTTCTATAATATGCAATAAGTATATAAAGTGGGTGAAGATGGGGACAACTATCTGTAAGAAACTAGAGACAGTTAGATAGACAGTGAAGATCTCCAGTGGACTTGCTTTGAAATCTGTATTTCTTTAAATTGTTTTTTTTAAATGTTTTGTTCTGTTTTGATATGTTTAATCTTACCCTCTTTGAGATGTAAAACAAATGTGTAGGACTGATAACCATATTACTGAGCTTTTGTTCGATCATAGAGCAGAATGCTTTGTAGTGCCACTTTTTGAATGTCATTCTAAATACTTTAGTTCTATAACCTGAACAGCTATTTCTAAGATGACAATGTATAACTTATCAACCAGCAATTTGTTACCGTTTGTTTTTCTGTAATTTTGTATTATTTCTACCTTTTTTTTTTTTATCTCCATGTATTTTTTTGGTTTCCTTTTCTTTAAATAAAAAAAAAAATTTCTCAGAAGGATCAGGGTAACCATGTATTGGGGAAAAAAAATAATCAGTCATTTTGGGTACCACTAGTCAATGGCTCTGAACTGGTGCTGATTCCAGGAGATCCACAGTATCATTATGGTCCTCCAGGAAGAGAAGGGGTCATATGGAAATTAAGTGATCAACTGAATTTTAGTCAAGGTCCCACTCAAAGTGCGCCAAATAGATCCAATCCATCCTGTTGTCATTTCCTAAGTTTTAGAATATATAATAGTACTTGGCAGAATTCTCTTTTGATATCATAACCTGTGGAATGAAGATATCACAATGGTAAAGGCCAAATAGAAGCTGTTAGAGTTACCTCTAATTGGAAAAAAAAAGTAAATAAAAGTAATATTGTGTTCCTGGAGGAACTGCAAAGATTAGTGGCACTATGAAGAACTTAAAAGATGCAAGATTTTTGGTTGCCACTCCTATTAAGCCTGTACAGAAGAAGGATAAAGTATGGTGATTGATGGTGGATTATCACATGTTTAAGGGGTAAATCCCTTTGTGGTTGCTATACTAGATATAATTTTCTTGCTTGAGCACATGAACTTATTTCTTGGTATCTGGTATGCAGCAATTGACTTGACAAATGTCTCTTTATCTAAACTTATTCAAAGGATCCACCAGAGAAAATTGCTTTGCACTGTAAGACCAGAAATACACCTTTCCTGCTTTATTCCAGGAGTATATCACTCTTCAGCCCTGTATCACAACTTAGTTCATAGCCATAGTGACCACTGTTTTTTTCTACAAGGTATCACTCTGGTCCATTACACTTATAACATTATGATTATTGGATCAAATGAGCAAGAAGTAGCAACCACTTGGAATTTTTAGTAAAGTATTTGCACATAAGAAAGTGAAAAATAAATCTAACTAAAATTTAACAGCCTTCTACATCAATGAAATTTCTAGGAGTACAGTGGTGTGGGATGCAAAGAAATAGCCCTTCTAAAGGATGTATTGTTGCCTCTGGCCCATCCTGCAACCAAGAAAGAGGCACAATGTCTAGTGGACTTATTTGGATTTTGGAGGTGTCACATTCCTCATTTGGGTATGTTACTTTACCTATTTATCAAGTGTTATGGTTTGTGTCTACATGTTCCCTCAAAACTTCATATAGTCATAGCTGGCTGGATCTAGGGTGTGTAGATGTCGATTAAGATGTGTAGTACTGGATTAACCCACTGACTGGCTTATCACAGTTGTGAGTGTAGGTAATGATAAACCCCAACCTAGACATAGTTGGCTTGTAGTTTGGAGTAATAAAGGGGAAACGGAGGTTTGTTGTTGCTAGTGGACTGCTTCTCCTCTGCCAGGTCACTCTGGTATGTTGCCCTGCCTTGGAGACATTTGATTATGGACTGAAATCTCTACAAATTGTAAGCTGAAATAAATCTTTCCTCCTTTAGTTTTTGAATGTGTGGTATTTTGTCCCAGCAATGAGAAAAATAACTAAGACACCAAGTGATTTAGAAGAAGTTTCTACTTTTGAGTGGGGCCAACATAAAGTAAGGCTCTGAAACATGTCCAGGCTGCTGTATAGACCGCTCTGCCACTGGAGTCTTAAAATGCAACAGGTCCAATGCTACTTGAGGTATTGGTTGCAGATATGAAATCTGTTTGGAGATATTTGGAAGTTTACTGAAGCTGAATCCTAAGGATCTTGGGGTTTTGGAGGAAGATTTTACTATCATCTGCAGCTACACTTTATTTAGAAACAGCTCCTGGCTTGCTACTGGGCTTTAGTGGAAAATGAATACTTGATCATGAGGCACAAGGTACCATGTGAACTGAGGTTTCCATCAGGAACTATGTTATATCTGAGCGACCAACTCATAAAGTTGGATGCACACAGCAACAATTAATCATTAAATGTAAGTGATATATATGTGATTGGTCTTGCTCAGGTCCTGAAGGTATAAGCTATATGGGAAGTAGCCCAGGTACTCATTGTCCTTACTCCTGCTATCCAACATGCAACTATGGCTTAATTGGGATAATCAGTTGACAGGAGAAAAAAATAGTGCCTGGTTAACAAGTGATTCTGCATATTATACAGATACCACCTGAAAGTGGAGAGTTATAGTACCATAATCCCTTTCCAAGACAGCCTCAAACAGTGATAAAGGGAAATCTTCACTTTGGCAAGACACCTAGTCATACATTTTGTTTAGAAGAAAAACAGCCAAATTGGAGATTATATACCAATTCATGGGCTATGGCCAATAGTCCGGCTGGGTATGCAAGGACTTGGACTGTATATGACTAGAAAAGTGGTGACAAAGATATTTGATGGAAAAGTATGTTCTCCATATGGCCTAAGAATGTGGAGATAGTTGTGTCTCATATCAGTACTTACTAAAAGGTGACCCAGCAGATGATGATAATTAATAAAGTGGGTAGGATGACTCATCCCATTGATAGTAGCCATTTTCTTTCTTTAGTGGCCCATACTCAATGGGCTCACTGATAAAGTGGCCATAGTGGAAGTGTTAGAATTTATGCCTCTAAGAATCATGGACTTCCACTTCCACTGACTGCTCTCCTAATCTGAAATTGCTACAATCACTGCTGAAGGTCCAGTCCTCCCGAACAGAGACCAATAAAGAGTCCTTAGGACCAGCTCCAGTCCTTGGGGATAGTCAGACTGTAATCGGGGAGGTACAGATTAATTATATGAAATTATTTCCACCATGAAAAAGACATAACTTTGTCTCTACTGGAATAAACTCTTATTCCAAGGATAAATTTGTTTTGCCTGCATGGAATGCTTATTCCAAAACCACCATCTGTGTGGATTTACTCATTGCCATGGTATTGTATACAGCTTTGCTTCTGACTAAGGAGCATCACAGTCAAAGAAGTGAGCCAGGGGACTTGAACCTAGGAAATTCACTGGTCTAGGACCAGTCAGATTGATAGAATGGTAGGCTTTGGTTCCTTGAATCTTTGAATCAACAAGCTAAAAAGGGAGTCACAGTGACAGGAAGACTGATTGATCCAGATCATTGAAGGGAAATTGGGCTATTAATTCACAGAAGAAGGAATGAAAAGTATGTTTGAAGTAAGGAACATCCCTTAGGACATCTCCTAGAGTTACAATGCTCTGTTATTAAGGTCCAAGGGAAACTACAGCAACTCAATTCAGGTCGACTAATGGTTTTGAACTTTTAGGAGTGAAGGTATGAATTACTCACCTAGTAAAGAACTAAGACATATGGAGGCACTTGTTGACTGACAAAGGAATACAGAACAGGTAGTAGAATATATAGTAGTTGTTATTACCTGCTACGTCCAGCTCACCAGATACAGAAACAAGAATTGTCATTGTTATGTCTTTCCTATATTTTATTGTTTGTGCATATATACAAGCAGTTTTCTTCTTTCATAATATAACACTAATTGATTTAACATCAATACTCAAGTATTGCTAAATCTACATTTTAATATTTAAATTATGGAATGTCTCAGGAAGAGTAAGCATTACCAAAAGAAAAACTTTACCTTCTGTTCTGGAGAGGAAATCTGTGTGTTTCTATTTGTACAAATAACAGTTACATCATATTAGGCACAATTATGAACTTGTTATTTGTTTGGGGGGTATGTAAGGTTTTAGGATATGTGTCTGGTTGTCAAGTTGACAAGAGACATATTGTGACTATTATCATTATATGTCAACATAAATGGATTAAGACATGTCTAGCAAATTAGTAAAGCACATTTCTGTATGTGTCTATGCATACCAGGGCAAAAAAACGAAGGCATCCCAGTTGTGGGAAGCTCCAACCAATAGATTTGTAGCTTGGAAAGGAAAAAGGAAAATCTTCCCCACTATTGAAAAGCTCTGTCTTGAGTAGATCTCTCCTTTGCTGCCATCACCTTTGTACACTGGTCTCCAAGACTCCAGTTTCTTCAAATTTCCAAAATAGTCTCACGCCAGTGACCCTCCTGTGAGCTCGCAGGCCTTCTATCTTGGACTGGTGCTGAATCCTTTATCTCTCTTTTTCTGAAGCTACCATCTTGTTGGCTGAGCAGTCACTGGATTCTCTGACTCTCAAGCATGCAGCGATTGTGGGAGCTCCTGTATCTCAGACTGTATGGGTATCTAATAAATAAGTGCCCTTCCATAATTTTACATGTGCTTGATATTGATTCTATTCCTCAGAAAACTCTAATACAGTGCAAGTGTATTTCTGATTCTGTCTAAAAGTGTATAGTCATACACCTATACTCGTAGTTTAAAATTATAGATTAGCAGAATCCTATTGTTGAATTTTGTGTAGAACTAGAAATGATACTTTCTTGTCTCTGGTTTCTCTGGCTTAATTTACAATCTTTCCTTCATATACATATATGTGCATATACTGTATGAAAAGATCATATTTTATCTAATACACAAACATTTAGAATTTTTCTAATGTACAGATATTATTAATACTTCTGTAATGTATATTCTTATATATAAAAATATATATAATATATATATAAGAATATATATATATATAATATAAGAATATATATATATATATATATATATATATATATATATATTGCACATAAGTCCATGATAGATAGAAATCAATGGCTCATAGCATATAGTTTTACTCCACTTTAATGGAAATTACCACAAAACTAGTTTCAAGATTATGAACCGACTAGTATTTCCAGTGGTAATATATGAGGGCTCTTTTATACCACACTCTTATCCTCACTTTATGCTGTCTCATTTGAATTTCATTTTTATCTGAGCTATTTAACATATGTGGTGGTATTTCATTGTGATTTCAATTTCAATATACTAAGGCTAATGAAATTTAGTCATTTTTCATTTATTGGCCATTTGGATTTTTTTCATAAACTTTCTATTCAATTTGCAACTTTTCCTATTGGGTTATCTACATTTTATTAGTCTGCAGTAAATTTTCCTATAATTTTGATCCATTAATTATATATGGAAATGTACAAATGTATATTTAATTCTCTTAGTAAACTTTTAATACATACATCTGTATGTATTATATGTATATACATATAAACATAGGTACACATACATATATGCTCATTTGTGTGCTTATAATCCATATTCTCTCACTTTTTGCTGTGCAATTGTCTTTAGATTAATAGATATTTTAAACTATAGATAGTTAATGTATCATATTTTATTTTGTAATTTATGTTTTTATGATTAGTATAAGAAATCTTTACTACCCCAACCTTATAAAGGCAGTCTAACGTATTTTCTTTCAGAGGTTTTACTGCTTTGTTTAATCACATTTAGATTTACAGTCATTCTGGAATTGATTTTTGCACATGGTGTGAGGAATGTGTCAAGATTAAGTATTTTTCTATATGATATCCAATTGACTCAGCATCCATTATTGAAAAGCCTATTCTTCGTACACTGTATTACTGTCATCTTTGATATAAATCAAGTGACCATATAAGCATAGAGACTATTTTAGATTTCCAGCTCTATTTCTTGATTTATTATCCTATCTTACACTGATACTACATGGTCTTAATTAGTGCAGCTTTAATGTAAAGTTTTGAAATCTGGTAATAAAATCCCTCAACTTTGTGTTTATTTCTGAAGATTTGTCTTGATCATTCTTGGCCCATTGCACTCTCATGTATATTTTAGAAAAAACTTAACAATTTGGATACATCTTTTGGGATTTACTTTAATTTATAGATCAATTTGGAGATAATTAGCACATTTACTTTTCTGAATACTGTAATTTATAAAGCTCTACTGACTTAGAAAGGCTATCTTTGATTTTTCTCAACATTTTGCAGCTTTTCTGTGACTTTGTCTTACACTAATTAGTTTGTGATGGCTCTTAATGTTAATGCAAATAGTACACTTTAAGAAAAAATAGTTTGTAATTGTAACTGTAATTACACAGAAATAGATTTATTTATATACTGAATTTATATCCAGAGAGTTTGTAAAATACATTTAAAATTTCTATTTCAGTAACTTTTTGTGGCTTTTCTAAACCACAAAGACATCACGCATAAATAATGCTTTCCCTATTCTTTAAATAAGGAAAAGTTTTTCCATTTTTTCCTTGTCATATTTAAGTAGAGAAGATTTTCCACAATGTTGAACAGACATGGTGAAAATGGACATTATTTTCCCGTTTTTCTATTTCATAAAGAAACCTTAGTGTTTTACTATTTTTTAGTACTTTGTCATTGTTCTTAGAAGCAGATTGCTTGAAGGTGGGAAAAGAGAGAAAAGTGAGAGAGTGAGAGTGGGAGAGAGGGAGAAAGAGAGAGAAAGAGAAAATCTATGGATGCATAATATGTATTTGAAAGGGAATTACTCCAGTATTTTACTAGTAAATAGGCTATTTTTTATATATATCTTACATGATTTTGAGTTAGAGCTTATGTTTACTGAGGTATACAAATAATAAGGGTTCATCATAATATTTATAACTAATTTATATAGAGACATGTAAATATATAACTATATATATATATATATATATATCTGTATCAAGATATATCTATCCCTATATATAAAAATCTATATACATCTAAGGATACAATTATAGATATCTCTAAATTATAGATATACATATATATATGTATATATATATATATATATATATAACATACATACATACATACATGGATATAGATAATACAGCTAATGATAGATATAAATGTGTATATAGATATAAATATAGCTGATATAGAATCTTTGTAACCTCCTAGAATTAAGATACAGCACATTCCATTCATTTCAGACAGTTTGCATACATGCATCCTCCTCCATTTCCTGCCAATACCTCTGAATTAATAATTAAAATTAACTGGAAAATAGTCACAGAAACTGATGGAATCCATTAATCATTTTGTGGAGCATAAAGCATGGTGGAAAAAATGTGAGTTAAGTCTTCAAAGATAAATGTTCAAGTATCCATTTCTTTTCTACTTTACAATTCATTATTGCCTTTTTCCTATTGAAAAAGCTGTGATAGGGTCTGGGTATTTAGCTCAGTGGCATAAGCACCTGCCTTACAATCAGGCAGTCATGAGTTTGATCCCCGGTACTGATAAAAATGAAAAAGACAAAAAAAAAAAAAAAAAAAAAAAAAAAGAGAAAAGAAAAGAAAAGAAAAAGCTGTGATAACACAGTCTCAATAGTTTTCATATAATCTTGTTATGATATCAATCCATTCATACTTATTCCTTTTTTAAATTTTATTTAAGGAGAAAAAGAAAAAAAAACAGAAAAAGGGTACAAGATATACAGAATTTAAAAAAAAATAAACAGTAAGCAATCACTGTTAATAGATTACATATTGTCATCTTAGAAATAGTTGTCCAAGTTACAAAATTAAAGCATATAAAGTGGGCATTCAATAGACTGCAAACAGTTTGGTTCAATGATCCAACAAAAACTCAGTAATATGGTTATCTATCTTATTCGCTTAAATATACATGCAGTTATATCTTTTAGAGCACTTTCTTTTCCTCTCTTTTCTACAATGACAATTACACATTTTGGCTTTTATTACTCCCACAGTTCTTATTACTGTTTTTTGAAGAGAATAAAACCAAATGTGACATAACAAAACAGAGTCAGTCAAATCAAGAGGATGGACATAGTACATAATGTAAAAACAAGAATACAATCAACAATGGGTACCATAATGCCTCTTGCTACCTTAAAAAGAATTGCCTATATCATCAGGTATAATAAAATTGAACAAAACAGTACAGAACATAACCAATAAAACCTAAACATTGGAGCCATTAATGAACTTCAAAAGAAGATAATAATCAAACCAGAATGGGCATCACAGTGAATTTTATTGTCTTCACAGTTGTTGGCTATACTCTCAAACTTGGTACTATCAAGCAAAACAGAATAGAGTAAAATCAGTCAAAACAAGCTGGTGAGAGCAATACAGGGCTTTAAATCAAGTTAATAGGAAATCAAAATGGGTTATTATAATATATCCTGCTATTCTTTGTTTATTTTTCCCTTAATTAAAAAGATAAAAATAAAAAAATAGATAATAAAGAAAGGAGATTGAGATAAAAGAGGACATAACAAAACAGCACAGGTCAGAACATAACCATTTAAGCAAAATAGTGTTTCACCACAGGCTATCTTGACATAAAAGTAGTTACCATAGTGTCTCTTTCCTTGAAATCTTTGAGTATAAGTTTGTATACTGTACCATCAAACATATCAAGACAATGTAAAACCATTCAAGAAAATAACAGTATTATGTGGGTATTTAGAACCAACTAACAGAAAGTGAACAATGGTTTCTGTATAATCTCCTTGTCCATAAAAGTTTTTATTTAGATTATCACATATAATAAAATCCAATAAGATACAAAACTGATGGAGTCAGAAGAACAAAAGCTTGATGGGACTTCAAAACAAGATGATATTAAATCAGCACTAGCTATTACAATGTCTTGTTTTCTCCAAAGCAGCTGTTCCTGCCATCCAACCTTCTCTGCCTCATTTCTGTTGAGCTCTTTTTCTGTCTTTAGTTGTCAGTTTGTCTTCTTCATTTCGCTTTCTGCTCCATTCATTGTGGCCTCTCTGCCACTGTTTCTGGAATCTTGGTATTTTTCTCTTTTAGAATGTCCTGCAGTATTCTCTTTAGAGTTGAGTTGGTGATTGCAAATTCCCCTAGTTCCTCTTTACCCTGGAAGCACCTTATTTCTCCATTAATTTCTAGGGACTGTTGTGCAGGACATATCAATCTTGGCTGGAGGTTATTGTCTTTCAAAGCTTGAATTATTTCACCTCATGCTCTTTGTGATTTGATGGCTTGTGCCGGGAAGTCTGCTATAATTCTGATGGGTGTTCCTTGTAAGTGATCTGCTTCTTGTCTCTGACAGCTTTTAATATTCTGTTCTTATACTGGATTTCTGGAATTTTGATTATTATATGCCTGGGTGTAGTTCTGTTTGGGTTATAGGTGACTGGGGTCCTGTATGCCTCATAGATCTGAGTATCTTTACCTTTTCCCATATTAGGGAAGTTGGAATCTCTTGGAACCTGCCTCATGTATTCTACGTTTTCTCTATTTTCTACATCAAACAATTCTCCCCTTTTTTTCTGTTCTTCCATTCTACCATCTGTTTTTTCTTGGGATGTGCTTAGCATTTATTTAAGTATTCTACTTATATCTTGCTTTACTTGGTTAAATATTTCACTTTTGAACTTGTCTATGAGGTCCCGGAGATATTGCTTTATGTCTATTGGTGCCATGCCTGATACTGCATGTTTTCTGTCCTCATTCTCCTTTGCATTTACCTTTCCTGGATCAGTGTTCTCAGGACTGGGGATTGTTCCCTCTTCCCATACTTTTTGTTCCTTCCATACAAGCATATATAGAAGTCCTAGTTTCTTTCTTTGTCAGTTACAGTTTGTTTGAATCTCACTGGGTAGGTGTTCTCACCAACTGCAGTGTACTAGGGAGACACAGACCTGGGCAGCCTATGCTGGGCCCACTCCTCCAGGTCAGTCAACCTCCTGAAGGCTTCACTGCATTAGGGTGCACTGCCAGGCCCAGGGACCTGGTTTGGACTATCCTACTGGGTCTAGTCCACAGCATCACCCAAGTCAAACACTCACCAGCAATCCTGCTTGAGAGGGGAATATGTGACTGAAGTCACTGCAGGGTCCTGTTCCGGCTAGTCTGCCCGCCTGGTCCCAGAATGTCCTCTGTTGGAGCCTCCTAGTCTGTGAAAGGGTCCTCATTCCTCTCACTCACTGCAGGTCAATGCAGTACTCCCTGCCAGCTCTGCTCTCAATTTGGTTCACCAATTCCTGCTTTCAGAGCTTTCACGTCTCTATCCCTACTGTGCTGATTCAGATGTAGCAGTAGCAACAGGAAATTCAAGCCACAGTTTTCAGAGGTGCGGGTTCCAGCTTCAGCACTGAGACTTAGCTGTTCCAGTCATAGTACCGGGATTGCATTTCCAATTGGTTTCTCTCAGCTTAGTTCATTCCTGGGTCATCAGGATATATCTCTCCCTCTCCACACCACACCATTCCTGGACTCTAAGCTGGCTATCTCAGAGAGCCTCCATAGCTGCTGTTATCTATCTGCCATGTTCTCTCCTGATATTTATTTCTGAAAATAAAACATTGCTCTTTTCACATAAGATATCAAGGGGCTGGAGGTAGGGCTCAATGACAACCATATCTGCCTGGGTCTAATATCCAGTACTAAAAAGTAAATAAAAATATAAAAGAGTGGAAAAAGAGGAGAATGTGTATATGTATTCAAAGAGTTTTTGAGAAGAGAAAAATGTGAAAAAAATAATTTTAGTAATATTTTAGAGATGAACAAGTATAACAGAATTTTTCAGTTCTGAATACTGCTGTTGAGTCTTGAGGATCAGCTGAGCTGAACAGTAAGACCATTGTAGGCATGGGGACACTGATGAGAAAAGGGGAGGTCATCAGATTTATTTACCATGGCAAATTGGCTAATAGTGCTGCTCACTATTTTATATTTAAAACTCTGACTTAGCATTGGTTCTAGAAAATTGAAGGTGACCTGGAAGATGAGAAGCTGCATAGTCATTTTTTGTTTAAGATTTCAAAGTCCTGCTGGACAGCCTGATACTATAATGATGTCTGAAACTGTTACCTGAAACCAGAACTCAAACTAAGTATACTATTAGTCAAATCAAGTTTAAAACCTTTGTTACCTAACAGAGAAACAAAATAAGTTATCCTGGAAGAAGTTCCTATCATTTGAGTCTCTACTGTTCTATTATTCCTAAATATCAATGTCATGGTTTATGTTTGTGTCCCCCAGGCCTCATGAGTTTGCATTGTGTATTTGTGATTGGTTCATTGTGAACCAATTGAATTGGTGGAGTCAGGATGTGATGTAATGGCAGGAAGAAGGTGTGTCTTGCTCTTTGCTGGTTTGAGCTTGCTGTTTGAAGCTGCCATGAATGGCGGTCCAGCCATGCCTGCCTGTCTTGGAGTCAACTGAGTGTGGACTGAAACCTCCAAAAACTGTAAGAAATAAACCTTTCCTTTCCCAAGTTGGGCATCAGTATTTTGTCTCAGTGATAAGCACAAAGTAACTAAGACAGAAATTTGATACCAGGAATGGGGTCGTTTGCTGTGACTATACCTGACCATGTTTTTCAAGAGGCTTTGGAAATGGCTTGTGGCCGGAGTTTGGAATGGTTTGGACATGTTGCCTGGATGCACAGAGCTGGAGCAGCTTAGTCTGTTCTGTAGAGGAGATTCTGGTCAGAGCTCCAGAGACCAGAAGGCTGATAGAAAGCTTTATGGTAAAGACCAGGTGTGGGAAGTTTCTGCTGGGATGAAGGACTGCATTGGTTGTTGGACTTCACATGATGTGTGTTATGGCTTGGCAGAAAGTTTGTCTGCATTTTGCTCCTGCCCAGAGACTTTGACTGAGACTGAGACAAAGGGCAATGGACTGATTAATCTTGAAAAGGAAATTTAAAAGCAATTGAACATTGAGGCTGTGGCATGGCTATTGTTGGGGGCTTTCAGCCAGCTTTATGTTTCGAATTAAGAGCAAAGAGCCCAGCAGGATAATTTCTAGTACTGTGAGTTTGGCCAGAAGGAAAATTCCAAGAAGGCTGTGGATTGTAAAGACAGATTTGAGATTTTTGATTTCTGAAGAGAAACAGAGAGATAAGAAAGTTGGCCCCAGGGCATCCCAGGAAGTGGTTCCCCACCCTGTGCAGCCTCACAGCAAAAGTGAAAAAATTTGCTCAGGGGGAAAAGCTGCAGAGCACCATGTTCCAGAATGGCTACAGCGGCCACATGAGGTTCCAGAATGGTGGCAACATAGAGAAGATTTTTCTCACAATCAGGTAAACAGAGCCCTGTGATCCAGGCAACTGACCCTGACAGACAAGAGAGAGAAAAGCCTGGCTACTGCTTCAGCTAGCAGCAAACCTTGGCAGCATCCACAAGGTGCTGATTTTAGGTGCAAGGAAAATGCACAAATTCTCAGGGTAAGAAGGCTTCCACCTCGATTGCAAAGGGCCTGGGAGGCCAAGCAGTGTACCCCTGAGAGGGCAATTTGTGAAGATGTAAGGGTGAAGCCGAAGGTGCAGTGGAGACCCCAAAAGTTTGGAAAAGCCAGGATTGTGGACGATCCAAGGGAAGCTGCAAAAAGCGAGCAGAGAAGATTTAAGAGAAAAGCTGTGGGAGTTGAAATCACCAGAAGTGCCATGGGGGTGGAATCACCCAACGCTTTTGGAGCTTGCAACCACACTGTTTCAGATGCTGAGCATGAAACTCTAGGACTTAATGTCCTGCTGGATATTGGACTTGCTTTGTTTCCAATGCTTTCTATTCCCCTATTTGTAACTTTTGGAATTGTAATGTTTATCTTGTGCCTTTGCATTTCAGAAATGTTTAAGCTTGTTTCATTTGTACAGGGGCTTACAGTTAAGAGTTTGCCATAGATCTATCTTGGAGGAGACTTGGGACTTGGACTGTTCAGCAATGCTGAAACTTAGGACTTTGGCAACTCTTGGAGGTGGACTTAATGTCTTTTGTATAAAGGATGTACATGAGTCCTGGGGGCCAGGGGTGGAATGTCATGTTTTATGTTTGTGTCCCCTGGGCCTCATGAGTTTGCATTGTGTATTTGTGATTGGTTCATTGTCTAGTGCTTGGATTGATGGTGTCAGTGCTCCACCCACCTAGGGGTGGAGCCAGGATGTGATGTAATGGCAGGAAGAAGGTGTGTCTTGCTCTTTGCTGGTTTGAACTTGCTGTTTGCAGCCACCATGAACGGTGGTCCAGCCATGCCCTCCTGTCTTGGAGTCAACTGAGTGTGGA
Source organism: Cavia porcellus (assembly GCF_034190915.1). Lineage (NCBI taxonomy): Eukaryota > Metazoa > Chordata > Mammalia > Rodentia > Caviidae > Cavia > Cavia porcellus. The sequence continues at coordinate 28,247,181 of NW_026947495.1, read as the reverse complement.
CTGAAACCTCCAAAAACTGTAAGAAATAAACCTTTCCTTTCCCAACTTGGGCATCAGGTGTTTTGTCTCAGCGATGAGCACAAAGTAACTAAGACAATCAAATACCATAAAGTATAGTATAAAACCAACAATTGTTTTCAAATATGCAGTAAAACCAAACACAGAAGATATGCAAAGTATCAGAACTCATAAGAAAAAATAAAATGTCAAAAGAAGCAGACACAAAGGTGGTACAAATATAAGGATTTGTAGATCAAATATTAAAATATATCTATTATGAGTAAATTATTTACAGCAAAAGACTTATGAAATAACATGAATGTATACAGCAGTTATTAGAAAAGTAGAACCAGGAAGAGAAATTGTACAACCAAAAAATAACAGCAGACTGAATACAGAAGAAAAAAATAAGGCTACTGACTTTAGAAAAGATCATTTGATATTATTTAAACTGAATTACAGAGGAGAAAGGGAACAATAATTTTAAAATTGAGATCAGAGTCTTAGAATATAACATAAATGTTCTAAAAGTGTAGTAACAATTGGAAAATAATGCCACCTACAATGACAGAATCATAATATATACTTAAACTTATACAATGAAAATTACTGAAATAAATCTGTAATATAGAATGTTATATTATTGTCACATTTGGAAGTTCAAATATAAAGATTCCATTTCTTTTGAGCTTAATGCATAGTTTCTTAGAATATCATGCTAAATTCTAGCAGGTTTTAAATTTTAGTACTCAAAAGAGGTATACTATAATTTATATAGAAATGAGAGGAAGGCAAGCCATGGAAATTCTTGAAAAGAGAGAATAAAGATTGAAGACTTACCGTACTTCAAGATGTGAATAAAACTGACATGTTTTTAGTCACTAAGATATTAGTAAACAGATAGCAAACACATGAATGAAACCAAAGCTAGTCTAAGAAATAAATGCATACCATTACTTGAGTTTGACAAAGATACTTATGCAGCTCATGGGAGGAAGGAAAAGTTATTCAATTCAAAAACAAGTATTTTTGAATAAAGTTGTTATAAATTTGGTGCAAAATATGAAAATTATGTGTTATTTGGCTTTGTGGTATTATGACAAATATATCTGAAAAATTTTAGAAGCAAGAGAGGCTTATTTTGGCTCATTCTTTCAGAGGTTTAAGTTCATAGTCACTTGGCCTTGTTGCCTTAAGCACTGTGATAAAGAAGTATATCAGAAAAAAAATGTGACAGTAGAGGCCTTCTCACCTCATGACCACTGGGAAGCAGAAGAGAAAGGCAAAGACTAAGATCTCAACATCCCCTTCAAAAGCACATCCCTAGTAACCTAACTTCCTCCTACAAAACCCCCACCTCCTGAAGGTTTCATCACCTCCCAAAGCAGGACATTCTGGGAACCAAATTCAAAACCACCTACTTTATCTATTACAACACAATTAATTCAAAACAGATCTTAATATAAGTGCCAAAGTAAAAATTTCAAAGAAATGTAGAAGAATCTTCTGGTTTAACAAATGTTTATTACTTAGGAAAGACACTATCCACAAAAAAGGAGAAAATTTAGGCTTAAAATTAAAGTAAGCTTCACAAACAGAGAAAAAAAAAGAAATGAAAAGGTAAGTGACAGACTGAGAAAATATATGCACAAAATGCATATACAAAATGAGTAATGTGTCTATATCTAAAACATATAGAAAGACTAAAATTACTTATAAAATGATCTTTGAATTTTGGGGTCTGATTTTTTTAATTCTTTATTCATTTTAGATAGATATCCTCTGTCTGAGGGACAGTTGGCTAATATTTTCCAAATGTGTAGTCTTTCTCTTCACTCTGTTGGAGATTTCTTTTGACACACAAAAACTTTTTAATAAGACAAGATCCCAGTTGTTGATTCTGTCAATCGCAATGTCACCATAGTATGTAAATTAACTTTTGTTGAACTCAATGAGATATGGTCTGAAGATAAAAGTTTATCACTGGATACCCATAGACTTTTTTTTTTTTGATTTGTGAACTATATTAACTTTTCAGATCCTAGGGATTAGCACTAGTTAACCCCAGTGCCTACCAAAGTCCAGAAAGTCTACATGTTCCCATTTATTTAGAGCAAACATATCATATATATCTATAAGTTTTCTGAAGCAGTCTTGATGTATGCTTTAGAGTATTCTTTGTAGATCATAACATTGGATTTTCTTTTTTTCAAGGGATTTTAGGGCTATAAATTACCTAAGAGATCACAATTCTGTATTACAGTGAACCATGGCTGGTACCAGGTCTAAAATTTTTCCTTCTGTAACATAATACTTTAAGAAATGTTCCATCAATTTCATTTCCAGCAGAATTGTGACAAGTGAAAGACCAGCAAAGGTTCTTATGTGTGAAATATTCTGATTGCAACAATGTTCCCATCAATTTATGTGTAATAGGGCCTAATTTTAGTTGTTGAGTAGTAAATATGACTACCTCTTCACTCGTAGGACCTTATTAGTCTCATTCAGAACAGAATAACTTAATTCCAGTGTAGCATATTCCACCATCATCTCTGCCCCACAGAAGCCAGCTACCATAAAATAGGCTTATTATGTGTGATGATTAACTGTGGTGTGTCAACTTGAAAAAAAAAAAAAAACTACTTAGCTGATTGGTTTAGCACAGTTCTGGATGAGTCTAGATGACCAGCTTACTGAAGATGAAAGAATCACCCCAAGTGTTGGTGGCACTAACCAATAAGCTTGTGACCTGAATAGAATATAAAAGAAAATAAGGAAGACCTCCTTTTTGCTCTTCTTCTTGCCCAGCCTTTGCCATCACTCTTGGACATCCAGCTCCAGGCTTTTGGTGTAGACACTTTGGCTTCCTGATATTGACTCTTAAGGGACCTTGCAGTGAGCTCCATGCCTTCAATTCTTGACCAGATCCTTGCATTCTTCCACAACTGATTTTTCAAGTGGACACTGTAAGCCTACTTTGAAAATCATATATCTTTATCATCTATATCTGTATCTATTTATATCTGTATCACCTATTTTCTATTCCTCTAGTGAACCCTAACTCACAGATATAGAAGTTGATGTTCCTTGGCCAATGCAATTTAAATGCATTTCTGAAGGATGTATGCACATTTAATGACAGCAAGTTTAGTCAATGAGTAAGCTGATTTAAAGTAATTCTGCTAAAACATTCGCTTATCTTCTTGAGCTTTTGTCTTCTTCTCTTAGAGCATGTCTCATCTATTATTGAGTGAATGTTGAAATTAGTTATGTTGGATACCTATTAGTATAATTCTTAAATGCCAAAGGTAACAGAGTAAATAATTAATCTTTATTGACTGTGTCCATTTTATAACGTGCATATAAAGAACACTTTAAAATTTTATAAAACCATGTAATCAAGTCATATTTTTTTCACTGTTGTTCTGACACACATTGAATCCATTTATATGAATGCTCTTCAGACTTGAAGCAAAACAAATTTGGTGATATTTTCAACTCATGGAGCAAGTCATGTACTTTAAGTTGTGACCAATCTCTTCTTGTGAGCCTAGAAGAAATCGGTAGTGAATTTCATTGAGAAGTTCAGACCATCTGGAAGATGGTGAGTTTGCATTCACCATCAAGACAGTTATTTGTAGACATGAGAAACAAATAAGCAATAACAAAATTGTAATGGGAGACCTCAATTCCCTATTGTCAGAGCGAGATAGATAACTAGGCAGTAAATCAGCAAGAAAATATCGGAACTGAACCAAACCCACAAACAAATGGACTTAATAAGAAGAAGCCATACTCTGAAGCTTTCAAGGAAATACTGGTGAACCACCAGCCCTTCACTCTCCACCACTCCAACAACCTTGGAACAGAGGAACCCAGGTGCCTAGTCCAGTCCACTACACTAAGGGACTGGCAGCCAATGTAAGAAGTATCAAAGATGCAGAAATGGATAGACTGGAGGAACACAGGAAACTGTCAAGATTAAGAAGCAAAATACAATCTCAGACCTCCAGCCCACACAGAGCAAGTTTAGGAGTCACAGGTATAGTAGAAATTAAAAGTCACACACCTGAAATTTCTGAAAAGATAACAGCTGAAGAAAAGAAGAAATTTAGTTCTTGTATTGTCTGGTTAATTTTACATGCCTTTGTCTGATGGCCTGAACAGCTATTTTGAAAATAGTGAGCTATATTATGGTAAGCAATTGTTGATTTCCTATTATCTTGTTCTGAAGTCTTCTATCTTTTTTTAATTCGTTTTATTCTGTTTTACCTTGTTTCAGGTTTTATTCTCTTTAAAATTAAAAAAAAAAGAAAAGAAGTAGATAGTGGTGGTGATGGATCTTCAGGGTAATCAACATTTCCTGTAATGCAACATACTGAAGTTTTAATGTAGAAAAAAGGCTAGTCCCTTTGTAAAGGGGTAGATGTACTTTTGTTGGATAGTAATTATAGGAGTATTTAGTGGTTTAAAGTTCACAGAGTTATTAGTATCTACTTTGCTCCTCTTAATCTTAGACCAGTCACTGTATTTTAGTATTGGATTCCTGCCATGGTGACAAGCCTCAATTTTATATCTCAGCCAAAATTGTCCTGAGATACCAGCTGTCATACAGGTGTTCTAATTTTCTCCTATAATCTGATTTGGCATTTAGACCTTACGTTTTTCCTTTTCTTTATGCTTACCTACATTATTATAATCACTTTGGTTGTCATAGCAATGAGGAGCCATAAGTGATTTCCCAATGTCTTGCTCTTCATTTACATTACATAGCATTCCACCAATAATATTAATTTGGGTAATTTTGAAACCATTATATGCCATCCACTACTAGGACAAGAAAGTAATTTGTGCTCTACCTAAACACATGACAAGTGCAGCATGGGAATCTCATTTCCTGGGGTCATTCTGTTACAAACTACTTTAGCACTCAAAGTTTAAGTAGTGGCTCACTCAAACAGAGTGATGGATTTGAGTTCAATGAAAGTATTTTTAAGTAAGTAATTAGAATTGAAGTGGCTGAATCCAGTGTGTGATTGATTTATGTTCCAATGCTAGGATTAAGGGTGTGCGATTACTAAATCAGTGCACAGATTGGCTATGCACTATCCTAGTCTCAGTAACCTGGATACAATATAAATGGAGAAAAAGAGGCTACTCTTGCCCTGTTGCTTGCTTTGCTACCTTCTGCCTGCCATGAATTCTCTTCTGTGATGCATGCCTGTCGTGGTACTCTTCCTTGATCCCAGCTGACTGTGAACTGAAACCTCTACATACTGTGACCAAAGCTTTCCTCCATTAGCTTTGGTTGTTTCATATTTTATCTTAGAAATTTAAAAAACTAACCATGATAACTGAATATTCATTTATTTTTTCCTCTTTCTTCTCATATGAGTGCTTTTCATTGGCTGACACCTACCAGAATCCAGAGTTTAAGTGAACCTACTGATGTATTCTATTAATTTATAATTCCATAGTTGGTGGAGACTTGAGAGTGGGTGGAGGTAATGGAAAAACCCCACTCAGTACCTATTCTCATTTATTTAAATTTTCCTTGTGACCACTAAAGTGATAACCAATAAGAAGCCTACATGTTTAGTTGAATTTTTTTCTTAGTTTTTTGGGGGAGTGAACATTTCAAATGATATCTTTTATTGTATTTGTATTTACTGTTGGTATAAATAATTTCAATAGACATAAGTATTTTGACTCAAAAACTTACAAAACAGTCTTGTCAATTTTGATAATTTTTTTCTGTAAATTCTTTTGTTCAGGTATCCTTATCTATTAAGAATGTTTCACTTCTATTACTAATAGTATTTTTTGGATTTTACAATTGTGATAGATTTTCTGATTTTACAATTGTGATAGATTTTAGGCACTGTAACAAAATACTGAAGATATTAACTTACAAAGAGGCAATGTTTACTCTCAGAGTTTGCAGTTTATGATCACTGGGCCCTATTGCATTGGATCTGGGATGAGGCCTGGGATGAGGCCTCTGTCCTCAGAGGAAAATTTATTGCACTGAGTTCCCATATCAGGAAAACAGAGCGAATACAAATAAATAACCTGATGTTATACCTCAAACATCCAGAAAAAGAAGAGCAAGTCAAGCCCAAAGCCAAAAGAAGAAAAGAAATTATAAAAATCAGAGCAGAAATCAATGCAACAAAGACTAAAAAACAACCCAAAAAATCAATGAATCAAAGAGTTGGTTCTTTGAAAGAATAAATAAAATTGACAAGCCCCTAGCCAACCTTATTTTAAAAAGGGAAGAAAAAGCTCAAATTCATGCAATAAGGAATGAAAGAGGAGAAATCACTACACACCCGATAGAAATACAGAAAATCATCAACACCTATTTCGAAAACCTCTACTCTCAAAGGTTTGATTACACAGAGGAAATAGACAGATTCCTAGAAACATACAAAGTACCAAAGCTAGATCATGAAGATGTAAAACTGCTGAATAACCCAATTTCTATTAATGAAATCAAAAACATAATTAAACCTTTACCTACAAAGAAGAGCCCAGGCCCAGAAGGATTCACTGAAGAATTGTACAAGAAATACAAAGAAGACCTAATGCCAACACTCCTCAAACTTTTTGATGAAATTGAAAGGGACGCAGTCCTTCCTAAATTGTTCCTAGAAGCAAATATTACTCTAGTACCGAAACCAGAGAAGGATACAACTGAAAAAGAGAACTACAGACCAATCTCCCTAATGAACACAGATGCAAAAATCCTCTATAAAATATTGGCAAATAGGATGCAGTAAATCATCAAGAAGATCATACACCATGACCAAGTGGGATTCACCCGAGGCATGCAGGGATTGTTCAATATACGTAAATCAATAAATGTAATACACCATATCAATAGAGCCAAAAGTAAGAATCATATGATCATTTCTATAGATGCAGAAAAAGCATTTGATAAGGTCCAACATTCATTTATGATAAGAACCTTACAGAAATTTGGAATATAATAAAGGCCGTCTATGACAAACCAACAGCCAATATCATACTAAATGGCCAAAAATTGAAGGCCTTTACTTTAAAATCAGGCACAAGACAAGGATATCCCTTATCACTACTCCTATTTAATGTAGTACTGGAAACACTAGCCAGAGCAATTAGACAAGAGAGAGAAATAAAAGTTGTAAAGATAGGAAAAGAAGAAGTTAAGCTATCATTATTTGCAGATGACATGATACTCTATATAGAAGGTCCCCAAAACTCCATTGAAAGATTCCTAGATATAATAAATAAATTCAGTAATGTAGCTGGATATAAAATCAATACTCAAAAATCAATAGAATTCCTATACACTAACAACAAAGTCACAGAGAGAGAGAAATAAGCCACATTCTTCACACTAGCAACCAAAAAAATGAAATATCTAGGAATTACTCTCATGAAAGAAGTGAAAGACCTATACAGGGAAAATTGTAACACACTGAAAAATGAAACTGAAGATGATCTCAGAAAATGGAAAAACATCGTGGATAGGAAGAATAAAATTGTGAAAATGGCCATTATCCCAAAACTTTTATACCGATTCAATGCAATCCCAATAAAAATACCATCAACATACCTCATAGAACTAGAAAAATCTCTCCTAAAATTCATCTGGAGCGAGAAGAGACCTAGAATAGCAAGGACAGTTCTAATCAGCAAAGGCAAGGCAGGAAGTATCACCATCCCTGATTTGAAGTTATACTACAAAGCAACCATAGTAAAATCAACATGGTACTGGAACCAAAACAGAGCCAAAGATCAGTGGAATAGTTTAGAAGATACAACCACAACTACAAACACATTCAACCACCTTGTCTTCGATAAAGGTCCAAACATATTCACTGGAAGAATGACAGTCTCTTTAATAAATGGTGTTGGAAAAACTGGCTCTCTATATGGTGAAACTAGACTCATGCCTATCCCCATGAAAATAAAATCTAAATGGATCAAAGATCTAAATATTAAAACAGAAACACTAAATCCATTGGAAGACAAATTGGGTAAAAACCTTGAAGACATAGAAGTAGGTAGAGAATTCATGAATAGAACTCAAACCACATGGGAAATACTTCCTAGAGTCAATAACTGGGATCACCTCTTATTAAAAAGTTTCTGCACATCAAAATAAATCTCCAGTATAGTGAAAAACAACCCCACAAACTGGGAAAAAATCTTAGTGAACTGCCCCTCAGACAAAGGACTTCTGTCTAAAACATATGAAGAAATAAAAAAATCAGACCCCCAAAATTCAAAGACCCAATCCAAAAGTGGGCACCTGAGATGAATAAACAATTCTCAGATGAAGAAATACGAACGGCAAATAAATATATGAAAAAATGTCCATCATCATTAGTCATTAGAGAAATGCAAATTAAAACCACACTGAGATTTCATCTCACTCCTGAAAGAATGGCCAAGATCAAGAAAACCACCAACAACAATTGCGGGAGAGGCTGTGGGGAAGAAGAAACTCTCCTTCACTGTTGATGCGAGTGTAAACTAGTGCAACCATTGTGGAGGTCAGTCTGGCGATTTCTCAGAAAACTGGGACTGGAAGCCCCATTTGACCCAGCCATACTACTTCTAGGCATATTCCCAGAAGAACTGAAAGCATCATACCACAGTGACATATGTGCACCCATGTTTATAGCAGCACAATTTGTAATAGCCAGATCTTGGAAACAACCTAAGTGTCCATCAACTGAGGAATAGATAAAATGTTGTGGTATTTTTATAAAATGGAGTACTACTCAGCTATAAAGAATGATCACATTGAGACATTTATAAATAAGTGGATGCAGCTTGAGACCATACTCATAAGTGAAATAAATCAAACTCACATGTATAAATATCGAATAGTTTCCCTAGTGTAAGAAATGATAAGAATACATAAAAGTATGTTGTAATCATGATTCCCAATCATATTGGTTTGAAGCCATATAATGTTTTCACTCATTAATTGCAATGGTTTTAACCTGGGTTGTTCGATTTTAGTATCTGTGATAGTATGAATAGCTATTTTGAAGAAAACAACACAATATAAAAGCTAGTGCTGATTTAATATCATCTTGTTTTGAAGTCCCATCAAGCTGTGGTACATCTGTTTCCACTGGTTTTAACATGTTGTATCTTACTATATTTCACTATATGCATAGTATAAACAAAGTTTTTTATAGGCAAAGAGATAATATACAAACCGTTGTTCGTTTTCTATTAGCTGGTTCTAAATGCCCTGTAATTTTTTCATTCTCTTGAATGGCTTCACACTGTCTTGATATGCTTGATGCTATAGCATATGAAGTTACACTCAAATAATTCAAGGAAAGAGGCACTAGGGCGACTACTATTATGTTAGATTATCTGGTGGTGAAACACAATGATGCTTAAATTGCTCGATTCTGACCTGCGTTTTTCTGTTACAATGTCCTCTTTTATCTCAATCTCCCCCCTTTTTTAAAAAATTAATCTATTTTCTCTCATTTTTTTAATTAAGGGAAAACTAAATTAAAAAATAGCAGGACATATTATAGTTAATTTTTTTGTTTTCCTATTAACCTGATTTGAACTCCAGTATTGCTCTCACCATCTTGTTCTGTCTGATTATTCTATATTCTATTTTGTTTGACAGTATCAAGTTTGAGGGTATAGGCAACCACTTTGAAGGCAATAAGATATAGTATGATGCCCATTATGGTTTGACTGTTATCTTTTTTTGAAACCCTGTAAGGTCTCCAATGTAGGTTTTATCAGTCTTGTTCTGTACTGTTTTGATCAATTCTGTTATACCTGATGATATAGGCAACTCAATTTAAAAATAGCAAGAGGCACAATGGTAACCACTTTTGATCACCTGGTATTCTATTTTTGAATCATGTACTATGCCCACCCTTCTGTTCTAACTGACTCTGTTTTGCTTAGTCACATTTGGTTTTATTCTCTTCAAAAAAAGTAATAAGAACTGTGGGAGTAATAAAACCCCAAAAGTGTAATTGTTATTGTAAAAAAGAGAGGAAAGGAAGGTGGACTAAGGGATATAACCGCAGGTATGTTTGAGTGTATAGGATGGAAAACAATATTACTGAGCTTTTGTTGGATCACTGAATGGAACTGTCTCCAATATCACTGTATGAATGTTCACTTTATATGCTTTAATTTTATAATTTGGACAATTGTTTCTAGGAAGACAATATGTAACCCATTAACTAGTGATTTCTTACTGCATATTTTTTCTTGAAATTCTGTATTACTTGTACCCTTTTACTGCTTTGTATTTTTATGTCCTTTCTTTTTTGTCTTTAAATAAAAATAAAAAAGATATATAATAACAGCCAAAAGCAAATAGACATTTGGAAATGTATAGAGTAAGAGTCTTCCAACTATCAATTAAAACAGCATATGTTTAAACAATTAAGGAAAGAAAACATCTATGGAACTAAATGCCCTATGAAGATAATCTGTTATTTGACCAAGTGAATAAAATATTTATTTAAGCATTAAAAAGGTTTACAACATATAGATAGTAGGACAAGAGAAATAACTGTTAATAGTATTGAAAAAGGAATCAAAAGATAAATGTTGAAGATACAAAGATTTGTATGTATTTTAAATATAAAATACAGTAGAATACCTAAAATAATGTAAATAAAAATTGGAAGACGAATGCACATATTTCAAAGACCTCAATACACATTCTTATTATATAGAGTCATTTTCATTTTATTTTCTTTTTTTCCTTTTTTTTTTTTTTACCAGGAATTGAACTCAGAGCAGGTACTGAACCTCTGAGCTACATCCCCAGTCCTCCATTTTCTAAAGTTAATAAATCAGTAAGTACCTATAGAAATATATTTGTAGAAATGCATGAAATTTGTGGAGGTGTCGGAGATACAGAGATATGGATTTACTTATGTAAAATTGATGAAGTTTCTCACAAAAGCCCATCATATTTATGTATCACATTTAAGATATCACATCTAAAGTAATTCTTCAACACTTACTACCGTAAATAGAACTGTAGGTTTTTCTGAAACTTTAACCTTAACCCCTGTAACTTCAAGATACACACATTTTTCTGATATTTCACTTATGCATGGGGAGTTGGGTTATAGGTTGTAGGGTAACCAGGAATGTTACACTGGTGTAAAGGAGAGGAAGTTTATCAACAATTCTAACCCAGCATGACTGATGGGTATCCGAGTAACAGATCCTGTCACCAGAAAAAAATATTAAATTCAGAAAGTTTCAAAACTTTGAAAATGGATGAATTACTACACTATACGTAAATATAAATCTAGAGAATGTTTTTTGGAATGCTGCCTGAAGCCCAGAAAGTTTTCGGTGGATTACTTGTAAGACATTAATGGCTACAGATGTTAGGCTTATATGAAAGTATGGTAGCAATTGGAACATGCTGGCTTTGATCTCTTGACTTGTACCCCTATGATTTGATAGTGATCAGAATGATGATAGAGTCTGAAGATAGTTTTCATCTTTTATGGAAAATTCAACCCTTTACAATAATGTAAATCCATCAACTGTGAGGCAAACTGAGTTACAGCAACACAGATGAAGAATTGTACTTTAATCCTAGTTTTCAGCACAGTTAAGTATTTGATGGAAACCAAGTTTTTCCAGATTTGGGGAGTTAAATTTGTTTTGGAGGAATAATTATTTTTAATTTTTATCATGTTATTATTAGCTAGCCATATACTCTCCTGCCCTACTTCTTCTGAAATACTTTCTTTAAAGTAAAAGTCTTTCTTTAGAAAGCCAGGACAATTCATTATTTACCTTCAGCATTCAAGAAAGTGTGCTTTAATTAACAAATACACCATACAAATTGTGTTCATCTAGTTTTGTGCATGAAAGGGACTGAAATTTGTTTCACTAAACAAGCTAAATCAACACACAGCAGCTGGGTGCAGGCATATTAGCATTTCAGAAACTGAAGTGTCACAACTGGTTTAACTAAACAAAGCCATAATGTACATTTCAAAAAACTGCCAGGAATGAAAATCAATTTTGTATTTGAATTGAATTCAAATAGATACAGTACTATGTGTCTGTGTTCTGTATGTTCTTCCTGGGATTTCTATGAATTGTTTGAAATAAAAATATTACTTAAATTTGTTTGGAGAGAAGCATTCATTTGCAACTTTTCTTAAAACAAAAAGTATAGCCCTAGTGAGGCATGGAAATAGTGTGTTCTCAAAGCAGACTATTGTAGATCTTCTATATTTTCAATTCCTATTTAGGTGGAATTAACAGAACTATAAAATTTAATTGCAGATATACTCATTGTCATTGGGAGATGGGCTAAGTGAATTGGTAATTGTATATACAGTGTAGTAGATTATTCAATGACGTAAAAATGACAAATATCAAGTAATGTATGCATTAAATATTGTATACATTTACTCTATGAACTGATGGAACAGAAATTGGTTTTGTGGAAAATCTAGAAAATTAAGGAATTAGGATTATTATTCAATCTCAAAAACCTGTATTTTTATCTTTACTGACTCTTAGGAAAAAGTAAGATGCTGGTATAATGTCATACTATTTGAAAGCTAAGATGCTAATGAAAAGTTGACAAATTTAAGGTCTTACACATGATGTTATTTTTTATATAAATGATAGAACTGACAAAATGTAAATTTTGAGTAAAAATGAAATTATAAAATCTGAATTTTCAAATCTGTTTATTTGTTGCACCAGCTTTAGGGTAATACACTCTTATTCCTCATTAAATTATATAATATGATAAATCCTTCACAATGAAAAAATTAGAGTTAAATGATTAAAATTATGGAACTACAGCACCACATGATTATGGTAACAATAATTTTCAAATCAAATAGTAATAGCAATTTCTGTTGAATAGTGTGAACTGTGAACAGTGCTCACAGATCTGTAAAAACCCTTCAGTCTCCACAAAGACCATACATTCTTTTTATGTTTGGTATCCTTTGTATCATCAAATGTACAAAGAGGAGGACCTAAAACACTTCACTAACTTTCTAATTCATTCCACATCTGACTTCTCTTTTTTACTCCTTCCTCTGTCTTTCTTCTACTTTTAGTACAGTAAAATTTTAGCTTACAAGCATAATTCATTCTAGAAACTATTAAAACAGTTGTGTATCAAAGTGAATTTCCCCAGAAGAAATAATGGAAACTTAGACAATTCGTTACAGAACCCAAAAACATTCATGTAAACAATGATACAAGACTGTAACAAAATATAAAATAATAAACAAAATACAAAATATAAAGAAAAATAAATAAATTAATTTTAACTTACTTTGAAAACCATCATAGCTGATGTGTACAGACAAGAGAGGAAAGTTATTATATAGGGCAAATTTCACTATCACTAAAAGAATCACTGCTATCTGTTAGCTTAGTGGAATCTTTTTTTCATGCAGTTTTAACAGGCAGTCTATTCAATGATACTGGCTTTTGCCTCCTTTGTGGATTTCATGGAAATGCATCATTGTATCTTTGTTAAATAGGTTCTTCGCTCACACTACTACAGCTTTATTCAGGTGGTGCTTTTCTATAAAATTTGGCAGTCTTCCACATCTTTCTGATCTGATTTGGAGTGACAGATTCTGTTCTTTTTCCTCTTCCTCCTCTGCGGACAACATCTGTTTCATAATCTCTTGCTGTTGGGAGATAATCACGACAATACTGAAGCAGGGGAAGAGAGGATCACTGGCTGTTGTGATCTTGTGATATTTGTTGTCATGTACTACATTATTGCAAGACATTGCTTGTTTATCAAGTTAAAATTTACTAAAAATGTTTGGTTATCTTGTAGAACAACCACAAAACAAGTTGTACTATTTGTTTAAAACAAGTTATTTGTAATCCAAGGTATTACTGTACCTTAAGTTTCCCCAGTATTTTCTCTTTTCAGCTATGAGTGATTAAATCCATATTCTTTTCAGGATTCCAAGGAAAGCTATGGTATGAAGTAATTGAGGAAATAAAAATGCTAACATAGTAATGACTCAGGATTCTTCAGTGACTCTGCATGAAGCAAGTCTACATGTACACACTTAGCATTACAAATCATTTATTTGAAGATCTGAGTTGAGAACGTGACCCACAATTGTTTTTAGCCTTGATTAAGCTCTGAGATCATAGGTCACAGTATTTCTGTTGCTTAAAAGATTAATCCCTAAGTCACTGGTGGCTGATTCACATTGATTGTTTCTAATTTACTCATTGTATTATTTTCCAAATACTTTAATTCACCTTTAAAAATATAATAATGTATTTCTTTCTTAAAATTGTAAGCTGAAACATATTAACTCTGGAGTATTCTTAGTTCCTTTGTTAATCTTGAATTTACTTCCTCTGAATATATGCATACAAATATATATGTCTGTGGATGTGTGCATAGACATGTATAAATACCTAAACCTATATATAACCTCAGAAACTACAGTTGTAAATAAAATATATTTTCTTTTTGTAGTATGAAGATTCAAAGTCAGGGCCTGTACCCATGCTAATATTGAGCTATATACTCATCCCTAAAATTTTCATAAATTGTGTTTATGGCAATGGCTTTAGATCCATTCAATTTATGGCATAATAATCAGCTGCTAACATTTCTCGCCATTCTTTGCATTACCATCATGGTGGGTAAAACATACCCATTCTGTACTTTTCTAATGAAATTATGCACTTTAACACAATGGTAGATGGCTGTGCATTTCGATAGCTGCACATGGGAGACATAAGAAGCAATTTTTGTGCTCACTCACTTGGAAAAATGAGCAACAAATTGTGTGCATGTATGTAAAAATGTGAAATTGAGATATTTACCCACATAATACTCTGTGTAATATTTTTATGTATTTCTGGGTATCTTGGGGATAAAATACACCCGTATTATACTTTTGTAATGTAAATATTACTTTACCATCATCTAAGCTGAGCAACTCACAGATTCCAGTGGGGAAAACAGGAATCCATTTGTACATTCACAAAATTGGCAGACAAAGAACAGGGAATGTACAGGAGCTCCAAAGGAGCAACAGGTGAGTTTTATCCATGAAATGCTCATTGTTAAATTTCTGTGCATTTAGGATTTGGTTTTAAAAATGTTTTCTTTTGCTTTTTCTTATAGAATTAGCCCAATTCACTACAGCAGCTCATTAAGAACCAGATTTTAATGTTTGGAAGGAGGTTAAAATTAAATCTTTAGGTGACTTATGGTCTGATGATAATGATGACGACAATGATGATGATGATGATGATGATGATGATGATGGGGATTTTGACCTTGACTATGTAAGCCAAAGTTCTTGTTATAGTGAAATGAAGCAAGAACTGACCAATGCAGACATAAGAAATGAAAATATCTTTCATTCAGATAAGTAAATAACAATGTTGAGTACATATTTGACCAATCATAATGCACTAAAGTGGTCATGATCTAGTGTTAGAATTAAGTCCAAGAATATGATTAGGTTCTTGGCAGGGGTGAAATCCATTGAATATAATGCCAGCATTACAGTTCAATGTTAGACATTGTTTGTAACAGGCAATATGCTACATGATGTTGTATAATACTCAGATGATGAAATACAAGCAAAATGTCTGTATGCACCAATAGTCATACTCAAAATGTGTTAATATGACACTTCACTCTCTGAACTGAAGTCATTCAGGGATTTATCATGGTAATCACAAGAATATAAAAGAGTTATTGAGAAGAGACGGGTGTGCACTTGAGGTTTGTGAAATAACAATTACACTGAGGAGATTTGATTTCCTTCTAAATTATATGAGGTTTGATGACAAGACCACCCTATATCTATATTTCATAGGCTTCTAGCTTCTCATTGTTTGAGGGTTTTTTCCAAAATATCAACTGTGTTCTAAAAACAGGACAGAAAAGCAAAACAAATGTGCTATCAGTATAAATAATACATGTGCATAAAGCAGGTGGAAAATTGTATTGAGTGTGACAATTGAAGCAAATATCTCTGTGATAAAATGTTTGTATTTTCACTGTGGTGCATATATTTATTTCTCATACTATCTTTTAGTTGTTATAAGTAAACAGCTGATATGAAAATGGCATTTATTCTAGACACTCATTATATATTTGATATTTTATTTTATTGGAATTTTATTTTCCTGCTAAACACACATTGTAAAACATAGTTAGGAATGTCCTGGTAAAAGAAGAAGACAAAAGAGTTAACAATGATGGCTTACAACACAGGAAAGAAAAGCTAAGCACGTATGTTGATAACGTGAGACTTGTGTATAGAACACATAGTGGTCACGTGTGAAGACTGCTTTGGTCTCAAAATTGAAGCAATGATAATTTTGTTGAAGAGTTCTATTGGTATTTTCATTGAGTTTATACAGGAATTTATTTCTGTTGTTATTTTTTAGATTTTGTAAAAATTTGATGTTCAAAATGTTTGTTTATTCTAAATGCACAATATATATTAAGAATTTAATACTTTATTTTAGTGATATTTTTACATTCCTGTTAACTACATACTGTATAATATAAGAACCTCCTAACAAAACAGCAAAACCAACAAGATGTCCATTATGTGCTACAAAAGAGAAAGGAAAATAAAGTATATGTTTTATCCACGTAACCAAATAAAACAGAATGTGCTGTTTTCATGTGTGAAGACTGACTTTAGGGTGATAATTGAATATAAGTTATTTTTTGTAGTGTTCTTTCATTGTTGTGGAGTATTTCCACTGTTTTCAATGGTAATTTATTTCTGTTATTTTTAAGGTTTTGTAAACAAAAACTGATATTGAAAATTTTGATGCTTATTTATAAACTTTCAATAATATTAAAAATTCAATCTTAGAGGCTGGGGATTTAGCTAAGCAGCATAAGCACCTGCCTTGCAAGCAGGCAGTTGTGAGTTCGATCCCCAGTACTGATAAAAAAAATTCAATCCTTTATTTTTGATATATTTCTGTTAAATACAAATTGGTTAATATAATAAAACAAATTTATAATTGGTAATTTATCAATAGAAACATTTCTAAAACAATAGATGTGGGTATTATACATTCCTTTCAAGTCAAAAATTGTTCCTTTAATTCAAAATTTCTTCAGTTTTTCTTCAAGTTTCTAGTCATCTGTCATTTCACTGTGTACCTTAGGGTTTTTTTTTTTTTGTCATGTTGACATAGAGACCACTAAAAGGATGTAGGATAGGCAGACTCCTGAGCTCTTAGCATGCTATTTATTAGAAGTGCAATTTGTTTTCTTCTGAGGCAGTTAGGAACTTCAAAGCAATTTTGGCTAAAAAACTGTCACTCTTCCCTTGGGCTTATAGGTGTCCTATAATCTGAATCAAAACAAAACTTGACCTCTACTTTGTATCTTTCATTACCTTAAAACCTTAGATTTAATCCTTTCTTGGTTCCCTATATACAGTGTAGATACATTCATCATTCAAGAGTTGTCTGCCTAAAAGTTGGGAAAACAGTGTACACCTGAATTTACATAATCTCATCTGCTTTGAGTGCAAAAAGATGAGAGATTTACAGGGTCACTCTACTGCACCCAGGAATCTTCAGTTTGTCTTAATTCCTATGAGCACCTATTCAAAAAGCGTAGGTCCACATAACTCAAACTGCCACAAAAAGAGACCATTTTTTTCCTTGGGAATGGAACTGCCCTTCAAGCTGTGAGAATTCCAGAGCTATGAATCTCAGGACTAAGCAATGATCAAGGTGAGCATCCTTGCACCACCTCAGCTTCTGCTTAGAAGTTGCCCTGTTGCTTAGAGTCTGGCCCTCCTTATTAGAGTATGCTCTCCAGCTGTTCAAACTGGAGTCATTTACCACTTTTTTTCTTATTCTACTTTCCTTACTCTTCTTTGTTAAGGGGTGGCCCAGTCTTGGTCAGCTCCTCAAGCTAAAATCACTTACTGTATTTTAAACTTTCTCAGGAATTTCGTGCTTTAGTTTTAATTTCCATTGTCACTAAAATGGAGGACCGAAATTTGTGGGTGCCACTATACCAATATAGTCATGTTAAAAAGGTGTTATATGAAGATTGTTTGATCAAAGAGTGTGTTTTGTGGACAATATGGAGAGAATGTTATTCCACTTTAAGGAAATCCTTGATAAAAAGCCATATATAGAGACTGTATTTAGTAGAAGTAAAAGGTTACCCATATAAGCAGGTCTTCAACTGTTTCCTTTATCCTCTTAAATATGTAGCAAATCAATAAGTTTTGATCCAAGTATACTTAGCAATTTGAGAAATAAATCAAAGTTGTATTTTTAGGAACCAAAACAAGAACAAGAAGAAAAATGGACTCAAGCAGTTATTCATCCCTGAAACAAAAATCAAGCTCATGGAAAATCGACATGGGTATTAAAAATCTGAAGTATTCATGACCATTCAGAAACACAATTCTGATTTGCTGTGTATTAATAGTCTCTTTAGGATTACCCTTAACAGCTTTTAAATTTAGGAGGATACTTAGCAAAACATATCTGGGAGACATGGTGTGAACTACAAGCTGAAGTAGTTCATATTTCAACACTAGATAGCACTACATTTCTTTCAGTAATATCACATCTTTATGACACTGGGTTTTCATTGATTGCACTGGCAAAAAGTAGTCCATTAAAAATCAATATGGAATAGGAAATGAAGGTGGCAGCAGCCAGTAAGATTCTAAGGTTTGAGGAATCACAGGAACACAAATCCATTTAGACTTCTAGTAATTTCACAGTTGTGGTTATTTAAAAATGAAGTCTTTTTAATGTTAGTATTTTTCAAAGACCATAAGATTCTTACAATATATATTACTGAAGTGTTCTGACCTTGTCAATTAATTTTTAAGATACTGATTAAGTTGTTTGAATCTATTTCATAAATAGAATAATTTTGTTATAATAGAATTATATAAATAAATAGAATTAATTTTGTTGACATTTGATTGATTTCAATCTGTATGAATTTCTAAGAGATAAAAAGTCCAACTGGCATTCCAGAAAGTTTATTTGGAGTGTGTATAAAATTTATTTGTGCAAGTGTGTAATACCTGGACTCTCACCATACTCCGGAGTTCCCCAGTCCTTACTTACTAAATAAAAATGAGATTGATGAGGCTACAACATTATAGACAAAGGACAAAAATCACCTAGTGATTTGGTTCTGAAAAGTCTAGTCATCAAGTGATGAACTGTGGTGAAGAAATTAATAGATCTCAGAGCAGAATACGAATGTCATTCTTAGATCAAGTCAACTGTGTGACAAATGATCCTCATTGGGGTTCTCATCTCACATAATGTGAAAATTATCTTGAATTTTGGGGGTACAAAGTCTAACCAATTATTGCTTACCTGTCCCTTCACCAACATAAAAAGTCTTCACTCCTAAATGCAGTGTCTTCCCAAGTCCTTTATTAACTCCCCCAGACTCCATTAGTTAAGACTTTCTCTTTGGCACTCATTTATATACTGATTTCATCAGTGTATAAGAACCTTTTCCCAGTTTGCAATTTCATTAAAATGGAGTGAAGGAGAGAGAGGGCATGGAAAAGAGAATTTAAAAGTGAAGAACAAATGTGGGACTGGGAATTTAGCTCAGTGGCCTAAGTGCCTGCCTGGCAAGTGTAAGATCCAGAGTTCGATCCCCAGTCCCACCAAAAAAAAAAAAAAAAAAAAAAAGAAAAATGTAAATAGAGCTTTTGCAAATACAAATAGGAAGAAATTTTGGAGGGAGCAGGGAGGGAAGAGTGGGGAAGTAGACAAAAAATAAGTAATACAAAGAGTTATGTAAAGGTACAAACTCCATATGACAAATGCAATCATATGTGCTGCAAACATGTACTAATAAAAAAAAACCCATACAGGCAAAGAAGTAAAAGTATTCTCAGGAAAACTGACACATTTTTCTAATAGGCCTCATTGTCTTAGGAATAGCCACAAACTTAATAATCTTTCTTCTTTTATGTAAAATAGGTATCATTAACAAATTATGATTGCTGCTATTTAAATTCTTCTTAGTCTTATGGGATGCACAGAAAATGAAAATAATTCAGTAACAAGGTAAATGAATGAAAGCAAATAAATAAACGTAAGCCTTACTGATGTTGACCACTGCCCTGATGGAGAGAAATCAATCTTTTAGTGTAGCTGTTCCATAAGGTACAACGGTTCACTCCAAATATGAGTGGATAAGCAGAATTTTATCATACTTTACCTATACTAACATCTTCATGTAAATTTTTCCAGAAGAAAACATATAAGCAATGTATAAAATCTATAATAGTTTTAGATATAAATGTCTCCCCATATCTCATTTATTCAGAGGTCCTGTGATTAATCCTAATCAGTGGATTACTCTACTGATGGGTCTGATTGTGCTGTTAGCAAGTGCAGTCCATTCAGAAGATGAGGGTCACTGACCTGAATGGGGATACTCTCATTGCAGGCTCTTCCCCTCTCCCTGGTTACTGGCTGCCACTGGTTTAGCAGCTTTCCTGTGCCACGCCTTGCATGATACCAAGTGTCTTAGAGTCAGTCAAAGGTGAGCTAAACCATGAGGCAAAATAAAAGTCTTCCCCTTTCATTGTAAGTATTGAGTATTTTGTTTCACTGACAGGAAAATGTAACACACAAAGCCTGAAGTATTTCCATTAATTAGTTCATCTCCAAATCATTGAGCTTTGTGTTGTTACTGAAACAACAGTGACTTTCAGGTTGTTATTGAAAAACTATGCAGAGGTTGCCACCAACTCTATGTACCCTCCCAGGGAAAGCCTCTATGGCAGAGTCACTGGGCATCAGCATTTTGAGATTCTGTTAACATAACAGTATCTCATTTATGGAGTGTTTGCTGCAGCATGGGACAGAAACAGAATCAGTGGACCTGGTCATTCCATCATAAGGAGTGTAGAAAGTCCTGAAACTATGGTGGCCTCAAAGATATGATGTCACTCCACTGCTTAAAACACTCTAGCAGAGCAATCAGACAAGAGGGAGAAATAAAGGAATAAAAATAGGAAATGAAGAAGTAAGGTATCATTATTTGCAGATGATATGCTATTCTACATCAAAGACCCCAAAACTCCATTATAAGACTGCTAGACATAATAAAATAAATTCAGCTGCATAGCTCAATACAAAGTCAACACTCAAAAATCAATAGCATTCCTATACACCAACAAAAATCTCCATGAGAGAGAAATTATAGAAATATCGCCTTTCACAACAGCATATAAAAAATGAAATACCTAGGAATCCACCTAACCAAGAATGTAAAAGACCTACATGCTGAAAATTATACTATTCTAAAAAAGGAGATTGAAGAGGATATTAGAAAATGTAAGGATATTCCTTGCTCTTGGCTAGGAAGAACCAACATTGTGAAAATGGCCATACTCCCAAAACTATTAACAGATTCAATGCAATCCCCATCAAAATACTATTAACATATCTTACAGATCTAGAGAAAATATTCCTAAAATCATCTGGAAACAGAAAAAACCTAGAATAGCAAAGGCAGTTCTGGGCAACACAGGCAAGACAAGAGGCATCTCAATTCCTGACTTCAAACATACTACAAAGCCACAGTGATAAAGTCTTTATGGTACTGGCAAAGAAATAGACCTGAGGAACAATGGAACAGATTAGAAGATGCAAACACAACTACAAAGACACTCAGCCACTTGATATTTGACAAAGGTGCTAAATATGTTCACTGGAAGAAGAATAGCCTCTTTAGCAAATGGTGTTGGAAAAATTGGCTTTCCACATGCCAAAGACTGAAACTAGACCCAGGTCTATCACCATGCACAAAACTAAAATCTAAATGGATCAAAGACCTAAATATTAAAACATAAACACTGAATCTACTGGAAGACAAGGTAGGTAGAAGTCTTGGAGACATAGGGGTAGGCAGAGAATTCGTAAACAAAATGCAAATGGCATAAGAAACACTTCAAAGAATCAACAACTGAGATTTCATATTACTGAAAAGTTTTTACACTTCAAAAGAAATCACCAACAAAAAGAAAACCCACAGAATGGGAAAGAATTTTAGTCAACAATCCCTCAGACAAAGGACTTATATCCAGAATATATAAAGAACTGAAAAACATCAAGTCCCCCAAATTCAAAGACGCCCTCCAAAAATGGGCATCAGTTGAACACATAGTTCTCAGATGAAGATATACAAATGGCAAATAAATACATGAAGAATGTTCACCATCACTGGTCATTTGAGAAATGAAAATTAAAATTGTATTGAGATTTCATCTCTCCTTGGAAAGAAGGGCTGTCATTAAGAAAACAATTTATAACAAATGCTGGTGAGGATGTGGGTGAAAAAGGAACACTTCTCCCTATTTGGTGGGAGTGCAGACTGGTGCAACCACTGTGGAAATCAGTATGGAGAATTCTCAGAAGATTAGGATTGGCAGTTCCACTCAATCCAGCTATTCCCCTCCTGGTTATTTTCCCAGGAAAATTGGAAAGTCATATCACAGGAATAGATGTACACCCAAATTCATAGCAGCACAATTTGTGATATCTAAATCTTGGAAACAACCAAAATGCCCATGAACCGCGGAGTGGATGAAAAAAAAAAATGTGGTATTTTTATGCAATGGAATACTATTCAGCTATAAAAAAGATGATCATGAGGCCTTTATAGGTAAATGGAGGCAAATTGAAAATATCCTTATTAGTGAAATATACAAGATTTAGTAAATATTACATTGTCTCTCTAGTGTAAAAAATAATAAGAACTGACAGAATAGCAGAATCCAAAATGTATAATAGATATTGTACAAGTGAACGGGAAGCAAAGTGCTCTAAAGTATGTAAGAATATGTATAGTGTGTATGAACAGAGGAGATTGCACTATCAATGTTTGAGTACCTAGCCACTTTTTATGCTTTGATTTTATAACTTTAACAACTATTTTTAAGATGACAATATATAATACATCAACTAGCATTTTTATGATGTTAATTTTTTTGAATTCTGTATTCTATTTTTCCCATTTTTTTCTATTTTTGAAAAAATTATCTCTTATTTCTTTCTTTAAATAATAATTTAAAAAGTAGTTTCAAGAAAAAAAATAGAACACTCTGCCAGCTGTCCCTCCCATTTAGAATAAAGTAAAAATTCCTCACCCTGGCTTCCCTGTAAGTATATTATATACTACTTATTGTTCTAACCTTTTTTTATTTAAAAGGAAAAAGAAAAAAAAGCAGAACAAAACAAAACAGTATAAGGGTACAAGTAATTCAGAACTACAAAAAAAAAAAAAACAGTAAGCTATTGCCAGTTAATAGACCTTAATCATTAATCATTATATTTCTAACTTTAATCATTATATAAATATTGAATGTTTCATATTCCAAACATTAGATACACATAAGTGAATATCACAAATCCCATCTACATGGTGTTAACATGCTAATGTAAAGAGAAGATACAAATATGTATGGCAAACAGAATATTAGAGATGTTCAGACTACTGAAGAACGAAAAAGTTGAGGAGGCTTAAAGAGGGAAGTCACTCCAGCACAAAAGGGTTCAGCAATTTTTTCTGTGAAGGGCTGATAATATTTTAGGCTTTGTAGGCAATATAAACTGTGATACAGATTCACTTTTGCTCACAGCAGAGAGGAAGCCATATGCAACTTGTTAAGTAAATGGACTTGACTGTGCTTTAATAAAACTGTATTTGCAAGATCAGGCAATGGACTGATTTGGCCCAAGAACCACTAATAGGTGAATTCTTCAGTGCCAGTAGTAAATGCTTACCGGAGGATGCCTTGTACAGAAAGTCGATTTGAGGAGAGGAGATACTTGGATAATTTATCTCACTCTCTTGAGTTTCACACCATTCCTAGCTCACTGGTATTTTTGCTATCAGTAATCAATATTAAGCTTATGCTGCCTTTGGGGCCTTAATAATATCCCTTCTACATCAACTTTCCACTCTAGATTATGGAAAATTTTTCTTCATCTTGTTTTCAAATTACGTATCTATGTCACCAAATCAAATACCATTTATTTCATATGATTTATCAAACACTTAATCCAAACTAGCATAACATATTCAAATTACTCTTAGTTCCATAGTCCTGTATAGTTTTGAAAATGTTTATCATGATGTTGTTTTATATGTGCATTTATTGGAAATCTTTGTTATTTCTGAGTATAGTACAATAATTCGACTCAGGCAGCAAGTCGGTCTCTTTTCTCATTTCCAGCATATGTTTAGCACTAACATTGGTGTTTGGAACTAGGTAGATATTTAATAAATTGTTACATAAATGATAGTGTATGTTGTTTCTAAAAATGCAGTTAGCCTTTAGCTCCACCAATGTTTATCATAAAATATTGAAGTATCTGTTTGTTGCCAGATCTTCTAGGTTTTCAAGAGAAGCTAAAATCTAAAAACATGTAAAATCTCTAAATTTTTAATTTTAATTCAAAGTTATAAAATTATTTGCACACCTATTTTTTGGGGGGGTGGTACTGGTCATTAAACTCACAACCTTGTGTTTGCTAGGAAGGTGCTTACGCTGCTGAGCTAAATACCCAGCCCCTAATTGAGTATTTTTGAAAATAGTTATCTGGGGATTCTGCTGTATACAAGCAAGGGTTAGACCAGTTGTTGTTTTTATTTGAGTCTCTTATTTTGAGAACAGTATGAAAAGTGATGTAGATGTCTGTGATGAACACCAGTGCCCCTCATGTATCTTAATTTCCTAATCTTATTCTATGCCTCTAAGAATTTCATATCTCAAACTTGTTTTTTACTTTAGAAGCAATATGCTCTCTAAAAGATATTCACATATTTTGTGCTTAAACTTTAAAAAACTGTATCAGATTATTAATTTTATTTTTTAGTTAGCAACCTTCATTTTGATTTTTTTTGGAGGGTTGAAATTCCCAAATCTTTGGGTCTATGTGGCATAGTTTTCAAACAAAATAAGTTATAAAGGCTCATAGTTCATTAGTTCAATACCTATCTATGGTAGATATTTCTTAAATATGTATTAATTCATAAAATCCATTTTATGGTATTTGAAAAATGAGTATATCTAAAATAAACCTATTTTGAGCAATTTGTCTTAGAGAAACAACTTTACTCATAGGTATGAATGTCAAAATCTAATATTTTCCAAAAATCCATATATATATATATATATATATATATATATGTGTGTGTGTGTGTGTGTGTGTGTGTGTGTGTGTGAGTTAAAATTGAATCTGTAATGAATGACAAATTCAAATGACCTGGGGGTCTGTCTCATTTTTGATTATGCTATTAAATACTAATTATAAAGTGTTTCTTTAGATATTCAGTGAATATCATGTATTTTACAACTACTACTAATGTTTACTTTAAAAAGAAATCAACTTTATCATCTTCACTCTATGGGTCAAACCACTGAGACACCGATGATTCTATCCCATGTCTAGGGTCAGAAGGACAATGAAGAGCATAGCCAGGGTTTGAGCTCTCAATCAGACTCTCTTTAACTACTTTGGAGACTACTAACACTTTGTATACAGTGAATTGATGAAAGCACTGCTCTGGGTGTTATCTCAATTACATTAATAAAATAAGCTATTCTTTTTCATTAATTTGTTTCTTAAATAGCACGATGTCATTGGACAAAAATCTGTAGGTCAGAAGACTCTCCTAGTTGTAAAATTGTTGAGATAAGTCATGGAATAAATGCAAACAACCTTTATCCTGCTCTTAGTATCACATTTCTTCTTTTTTTAATATTTAAATTTTCTCAGTTTTCTCAACTCATTTACTTATTGGTGTTGACCTTACTACTGCAGTTAGTTCTAATATTACATTAAGTGTGAATATTCCTGAAAAGCTGCTGTCTTTGTGATTGACTCTGTTATCATAGTACAACACATACTGGTGAGAATCTGGGGTGAGATCCTTTTGGTCTGTCAGTGATTTCATCTGTCAGACTAACAGTACAACATTGAAAAACTGATATTAAAGCTTTTGTCAACGAAAAGGCACTTCCACAGCAAATAAATGTAAAACAGCCAACATTTCAATCTCTTGAGCATTTTATTTATTATAAATACAGGTCAATACCACGAGATGGCACCTTCTTACTTTCAACATCTACAATTACAAACAATTATCATCATAAAATGGTTTCAGATTTTAATGTGTTGTTTTACATATTATTGAAACCTTATAAAAGAAAGACTTGCTACAAACAGCATTGGTGTTCAATGTATATTAAATGAGGTCAGATAATTAAATTAAAAAAAGAATTTATAAATATTCAGATAAGAAAATTCAAATTACAAAAGCAGAATTTATCATCATTAAACTGAATTACAACTGTGTGTGGTTAATGCTTTACCTACATGTCTAATTTTTTTGTTAAAATACAGTTGTAGTACTCAAATAATCTGTCTCATTCTCCAATATAGCCACCATATTTCATTTGTACATCCTAACATTCGGTACACATTTCATTCAGAAACCACCTAGCTTTCATTTAGTTCAAAAACTACTCACACTCTATTATTTTCAATAGATGCAACCCATGAAGTGCCACCATCTCCTGGCTACAAAACAAAATACAATATTTAAAGATAAAAACTCAGAGAATTTCTGAAATGGCAGCCCATTCTCTCTGTGATCGTGAAAATAGGCAATCCAATTTGAAATTCTTTGAACCAATGTAAACTCTAGAAAACTCATGTTAAAGTATGGGAAGAATAAAGACTTTGCACTAATATAGTGCATAACACTGCAGTATCAGACTTGTCATTTACAGTAAATGTCATGATTGGACTTTCCTCCAGATTGTCATTATGCTGCTGAAGATGAAGTTAAGTCTGTGGGAATTTCATTATGTTTTGTTCTTCCCATTTCCAAACAGGAAGATCAAGGTTTTCAGGTCTCTTGGAAAAACCAAAAAAAAGTAAAACATTCATACCCACAAGAACTTGAAAACAAATGGCAGACCTAATAATGTTTGACTCCATGTCAAATGAAGTTGAGGCAATATTACTTTTGCAATATCTGTATTGTGCCCAATACATCACACCATGAGATTCCTCAAAAAACTGAGAAGTCTGAGAGCTACAAAAGAGAAAGTGGTTAAGGCAGTTGATGTCTACATTTGGATTTCTTCTTCAGGTTACATGTCTAAGTCTCCATCGTAGGCTAAGGTTAGAGGCTTCTGATGGGGAGGTGTGCTTTGATGTGGTTTTGGCTTCTTGCTGCAAAAGGAAAAGAATTCCTCAGATAAAGTTCATACAGCTGTTTCATCTGCCAAAGAGAATTTTTACATGCAGAAATTCAAGTGGTAAAATAACAAATAATGCATATCTCTGGCCATGTGGCTTTCTTTTTGAAATACGGTCATGTGTTGCTTATCAAGAAGGAAATAAAAATGAAATAAAATAATTTAAAGTGTTCAAACTGTTTTATTAGAATGAAGCATCTTGGTAGAGAAGCTGTTTTTCTTTTCCAGCTCTTGTTAACAAACAACAACATGGTGGATATGCCGCTCAATAATTCCTAAATATTGTGATCTCCACACCACAGATGTTTAACATGAGAAGCATCTGGAGCAGGCAGACTCCTGTGCCTTATTCTGGTCTTGTTTCTAAGTGAACACCCTTCTGCTCTAGCTTGAAATTTAGCTGCAAGTCACGATGGGCTGTCAGGACAATCTCACTGGTTCTACTCTGTACAGAGTCATTCTCATCTGACTTCTGCTTTACCTGCAGTCAGCAACTTTGCCAGGTCAGGGAGGGATGTTGTTTCTTCTCATAGAGAAAAGCTGATGCTGAATGACATCTCCAATTCAACAGGGATGTGCCCTATATTACACTTCTTGTTTCTTAGTATGGGTGAATCTCTATTTATATTTATGAATACTAATAGCTGGAACTCTACCATGCCCCTCACTGTACCCCACACAGTTTCCTTTTCCTGCCCAGTGACTTTGCCTTGCTGACTTGCCCTCAGTAGGGAGTTACCTCTTTCCTGGACTTTAGATTTCTGTGTTATATATTCTGCAGCGGCATCTATTATTTATTGGATGCATCCTAAGTACTGTACCAACCTCTGTGCTAAGTATTTTATATTTAACCTCTCAATAAACCCCTGAACAACTTTGAGAGGATGGTATTTTTGCTACTTTACAGAGCTCTAGAGTAGTTATTCTCCCTCAGGCCTTTGAGAGGTAATGATAGAGCCTGTAACTAACACAGAGACCTTAGCTTTTAACCACTTCGCACTCTTTCTATGTGCATGTTATTTTCTTGTCACTTGTAAGAAATGGTTTTATTTTGGTCACTTTATATGAACTAATTTTTATATTTGGATTGCCCTTAAGTTAAAAACAAACATTTTGATGTATAACATTCAGTGAAATTTATTATAGTCATAGTGTTGTCTTCTATCACTGCTATCTATTGCCAGAACATTTTCATCACTCCAAAAGGCAATTCTATTCTCACTGAGCAGTCTCTTCCCATTTATCCCTCCCCACATTCCCTGGCAACCACAAATCAGTTTTCTGCCTCGATAGATTTGTCTATTCCGGAGATCTCATATAAATGGAATCATACTATATGTGACTCTTTGAGTGTAGCTTCTTTCACTTAATGGCTAAAATAGTGAATTTTACCATAAAAATATTTGATAAAATTAAGATGGTTATAGGGAAAATCACCTAGTTTTAAAACACTGATGTTCTCAATTCAGCAGTGAAATTAATTTGGGGGTTGATATTGGAAGCAAATCATAGAAGCTAAAGAGATAAAATGTCTTAAAAAAAACATTGTAAGGAAGCACAGACCCCCGTTAGTGTCATCTTTGCTCTGGATGGGTGCTAGGTCTGGAGAGGGTTTCCAGTCAAAGAAGCTGAAGTAAAGCATCCATATAAGTTAGAACCTCTGCAGAGAAGCCTCAGCTCTTACATTGTGTTCATAGAACCTCTTTAGTTCTCATGGGAGTACTGCACAATTACCTGGCCAACTCTCAATTTTATCCACTTTAATACGTAAGTATATTCCAGTGGTCCTAATTATATGATTGCCCCAGTCTTTCGCTTGGAGAATAAACCAGGCTTCTGAGCCCAGTAATACACAGCATTTAAAGGTATTAAGAAATCACACACAAACTTGGGACAAGTTGGACATAAGAGCTTGTTTGGGTAACATGGTACATTGTGTGATGTCTCAATGGCAAAAAGAAAAAAGGAACATCATCTCAAATGCAATACTGGTCCACCTTTCTTGTCTCTATTTGCTTTTGTTTTGAGGACGGAGGTGTTTCCAAACAATTTTTGGCAATCCACCCTGAAGTGGCATTTGCTAAAGTTTACTACATAAGGAGAGATGAGGAAATGAGTCCCAAGTTGAAAAGAAAAATGTAAAGATGGCTCAAATTATATAGAAATAATAATATCCTACTGCCTGAGAATTATAAACTTGGCCAGGCTCTTTGAGCTGCGTCTGGAAAATTTTAGTCATCACATATGTACCATGGTACCCACACAATATATGTAAGTTTTATATGAGTTTTCATATGGAAAATTAGAACATTGTATAGCTCTGTAGAGAAGAGAGTCCCTGAGAATTTTGTGCCCATGAGAGTCCCTGAGAATTTTGTGCCATATATGCCACAGCATTGTATGCTGTGATCATTGTGATTAGGACCTTACTCATTACAAATTTTTTTTCATATTATATAATATTCCAATTGAAAGATACTAATATGAACTTTCATGGCATTTACAGGAAATCAACATCCTCTCAAATGTTACCCTGTGCACTGCTAAATATAGTAACTCTTTGCAGGGCAGTTGTTGGCTTACCAAGCTTCTTGGCCAGTTAAGATACTTCTAAGGAATCTATGTCTTCGTCATTTTTTGGTCCCCCGACACTTATTACAAGAAAGGTGTGACCACTTCCCTCCCTCACACTAAATAAGGATCCAAAAATGCCTGGTACATAGGTCACCATCACTACTAGACTCCTGAGTCCAGGTTGGACTTTCTCATCCTTCACACTTTTCCCTCCTGTTAAGTGGACATGCAGCTCATTCCTCTGCTTAACAGAGCAGCCTTGACAACCAGCATTGCTTTTCCAGTTAACACAAAGAATAAGATCATTCTGTCATCCACGCAGTGAGAGACCACTAACTGACACGTTTTAAAGTGACCTCTTCTACAGTGTCATTTGCATTTTAGCAAAGGAGAAAAACACATTAAGCCAGAAAAGTGAGCTCCTTTCAGACTGACAGACACTCTTGAATTGAAGACTCATCTATTCACCACTAGAGATTAAGTAGTTTCATGAAAATATGAACTCCTTTGTTTAGCAGCTATTCTGAGAGGTGAGCTTCTCTAGAATAGGTCTACCACTCTTAAACTTGGAAGGAAAAAAATCTGTTACCAAGTTGTGTTGGTCAAGGCAGAAGGAATGTAGTTATCCAGAGTAACTTCTAGGTTCAGATTAACTATGAGTTCATTTAGTGGTCATTCTTGCTAATTTACTACATTGATATTTGTTTCCAGTTGGTTCAAAGGTTATTGTTAAAATGATATTTGTTCCCAGAGGAGCTCGGGCATCAGTAGTATTTCCAGAACTCTCAAAATTAATGGCAGATGTTCCAAGAGTCTTATCAGAAAGAAACATCTTTAAGATTTTTTTCTATATTTTCTCCAAAGCATTTCCATTTTTTATTATAAATTTCTCTCTTCTAAATTATATAACTAAGACATGGAATATCATACAATTTGTACATTGCTAAGACTTTTATATTGGTGGAAAATATAAAGCCTCCAAATCTGTAATCTCTAACTTTCTTGTGCCTATTTAATAGAATTAAGTATCATAAATGCATCTGACTGTATTTTTTAGAGAGCTTATATGTAGCAAGACGGTGTTTCCTGACCTATACCTTACTTTACCTGGGACATAAGGAACCTATGAGAACGGTGAAAGTTATAGACAGTGCACTGCATGTGAAGAGCTTAAGTATTACTCAAGGGAAAAGAACCACAGAGACTAAAACACCAATAGAAAACATCGCCACTTTGAGACTGGGCAAATCTATAGTTGAATTTATGATGGCAGTTAGCAAAGGAATACTACATACTTGCTCTTTAAAATGGGGATGGTAATAGCAATACGTCCTGAGGTCATTATGAAGATTGAGTTAGGCCATATATTGCCATATAAATATTTGATTTTTTTCTTGGCCTTTTAGTAAACATCATGGAAAATATATTACTTTTCACTGACATACTCATTTATTCATCTATTCATGTGTTCAAGTAGATATTTTTTTTAAATTTGTACATGAAAAATCAACAGATCAGTTACTATAGACCCCTGCCCAACCCACCAAGTCCTTGAAATTCAGTAGATTTGTAAGACATTTATATAAATAACTACAATATTAGGAAGTAAATGCCACAGGGGAAGAGACATGGAAAAGTCATTCCAGATTTTTGATAAGGAAAAGTATAACTTTTCAGTTTTACCAGAGGAACTGATTGAAGGCCAACAGCTAATAATGGAAAGCTCTTTGCAGACGAGTGGGCCATAAAGACCAAACCATGAGAGCAGTAAGGTAATAGGAAAATGGGAGAGAAGTCTGCTAAGTGTCCTAATGTAAGGCTATTCCATTAAAAAAATTGTCCTTAAAAAAAAGCTCTTATGTTTAATCTCCAAAAAAATCTTTATAAGGGGCCATTTTTGCTACATGAGACACTTTTTTTAAAAAGGTGGTGATCATAAATATACACAGAGGACAAATGTTTCCTAGGATGTATTAATAGCACATGGGTTTTAGGATTAAGCCTTTGAAACAGCAGTACAGCTAGATTCAAAGAAGTGCTGTATCTCAAAGAACCTGAAGAGAAATGAGTACAGTAAACATGAAAAGCTAAACTTGATTGTAGGTAGAGAGTCAAGAAGAAAGTCAACATGGTTGATTTGAAAGATAGATATGAATGTAGTAATCTAAAATTAGAGAAATTTCGTTAGAATTGAATCAGAATTAAATACTACTATAAGATATAGGATTATTGTTGGAGCTACATAATTAAGCATATTGATTAAATACTACAGTAGAAAATATTTTACTTCATTTAAATAAAAGTATGTTAAGTAAATATTTTCTTTTTAGGTTTTAGTTTTCCTTAATGAGAAAATGAAGACAAATATATGTGGGCCTACATAGCATACATCATGCAAGGGATATGGAATTAGTGAAAGATGGAAGGGAAGCCTTATTTGAGATCTAGTTATGAAAACCTCAATCACTTGGTTAGAAGGACAGAACTTGACTTTGATGATGCTGTCAGTAGGACAAGATGACCAAAAGAAGAGGTAATTACCTGGACCAAAGTTTTAGAAAAACTGATCTGTATATGGACTGAAGATGAGAGGAAACATAAATACAAATAGTGGGGCTAGTACATAGTTCCCAAAGAGAGACTACTAAGGACAGGCACTAGGTATGAAAAATAGAAATGAGAAACAATGTGCATAATTACTTGTGTAATTTGAAAAATACATTGTCATTAAAAAATAAATAGGAAATTCCACTTACATTTTACATTTTAAATTTTTTCTAGATGTTATTTGTTACAGTAATTCAGTGATGGAACTAAAATTATCTTCAGGGCCTAAAGTTATACACAAAATGATCTTACTAAGTACTGTACTTGTTGTTGAAAGATTAATTAAGGATAAAATATTGGAGAAAATGAGGAAAATCAAAAAAGATAAAATTAGACCTATGAAATTTCTTGCATATGAAATAGGTGATGAATATAAAT
The DNA here is from genome assembly GCF_034190915.1 of Cavia porcellus. Classification (NCBI taxonomy): domain Eukaryota; kingdom Metazoa; phylum Chordata; class Mammalia; order Rodentia; family Caviidae; genus Cavia; species Cavia porcellus. Next base: position 28,214,308 of record NW_026947495.1, on the reverse strand, counting down.
ATATTGAATAGGAAAAGGAACAGCAAAATAATACTTTGACCTCATGAAAATGGTCCTTAAAAATTGTACTTTGCAATAAATGATTGATATTAATAAAATATTCTTAACATACTGCAAAAATGCAAATATATTTACTTCTGCCTGATTTCAAAAACTGCTTATTAACTAAAATATTAATATAATAAACTATCATTTCTTGATATGTTATGAATAATAACAAATTTTAGGAACTAATCACTTAGAAAATAGGGTTCCTGGAATTGAGACTTGATTTAATTTTCAACCATAGCTGGTCAAGCAGTGTTGCTAAAGACCTGGTTCTAATATTTAAAGTTCACAAACAGAGCATGGCCTTGTGACACAGGCTACAATCACAGCACTCTGTAAGGCGGCTACACTGACTACTACATTCACAACACACAGGAAGCTTCGCAAAGAAGGTCTCACATTTGAGCCCAGCCTGGCAGCCATACAGAGACTCAGTGAGACTCTGCTTCAAAATAAAAGTAAAAAAAATTGGCCTGGGCTGTAGCTCAGTAAGAGGACCCTGGTTTCAAACCCCAGTGTCCCTATCAAGGAAGGAAGCAAGCACGCACATAGCTTAAATTAACTGGTTAACTTAGCCTAAGTAGACAAAATAGAACAGATTAGAAACAAAATTTAAGAACAAGTTTCACCTAGTGTGCTCAGCTTTGCACGCATGTTAAAATTATTCTGGAAGTTTTAACACTTCCAGATCATCTGGCCACACTCAAAAATAGATGGCAATATATGAACACGGGACTCGAGCATCAGTCTCAGCAGGTGTTAATGTGCATTGAGTTGAAACTTAAGAATTAAACAAAAATGGGAAAGTCCTAATGGGTTGACTTACCCTCTCATCACTTAAAAACTAAGTAAAAGGATTCTATTTCAAATATGAACAATAAGGAAAATAATTCTCTATTTCAATGAATTAATCTTTCTGCTGCTAAATGCTATTTATGGTCTCAAGGATCTTTTTATAATAGTAACTATGAAATATGTTTTCTAAGGTCACATATTAAAAAAGGTATAAACTTTTAACAGTTCGTACTTACCAAATAAGATAGGAAGTAAATACTAGGAAAATCATGATAAGAAAACCGCCACCTGAAACGCCATAAACCCAAATTTTTACTCGGCCATCTGTTTAAGATAGAGATAACATAACATGCTTAGGATAAAAAAGTCTGTAACATCTGAGAGAGAAAGAGAAAGAGTAACAAAATGCCTGATAAAGCTAAGCTGATTATCAGCTCTAGACTTGAAATGAACAACCCTCCCTTGGCTAACCGAGCACTCAGCTGTGGCAGTCAGCAGTGTTCTGGCATTCTGTAGGTTGCCAGATACGATCAGGAATCAACAAGCATCTCATGAATATCATGGGGATGTAGTTTCTCTATTAGAAACATTGTTTCTAAAAAACAAACTCTACATTATTATTACATTGTACTACTTTTCATGAACTTTTATAGAAATAAAGTGTGCATTAATCTTTAGCAAATTACCAATAAGATATTAAGTTGTAACTGCATGGCACTAAAGCACTTATTTTAATAACGGTTTTATTTTCCACCTGCATTCTTAGGCTGGCATATTCATAAGCATAAAGGGTGATCTCCAGCAAATGTAAAACAACAACAAAAATGTAAACTATATTATGGATCTAGATATATCATATACAGTTACAAACTCCTTATGATGAATGTAATTACATTATCTAAGTTACCAATAAACTTAATAAAAAATCTTTTCCATCTCGACTTCATTAAATAAAATCAACTACCAGCCTATTTTTAATTTATCTAAGGTGCTTATAGTCTTACACATGTAATAAAAAATTTGGAAAATATTCCAAGAACATTAGAAAAACAACCAATTTTTTTTATAAATGTCATTTAATCTTGCAATCAAAGAAACACAGTATGATCATTTTTAATAACTCTCTTTTCTGAAGTTAGATAAACAAAAGCTACATGACCAAAGAAGCTAAACCTATCTCTAAATTACTAAAAAATTATGTCCACATGTAAATCAACACGTTAATATGTATTTACCATCCACTAAAAGTAGGTAAAACAGATAAACCAATTATTCTGGTTCATTATGTAATTTCTTTTCTATCTAAAATATAACTTCACTAAGCATATGGTTTTTTCACATATGAGAAAAACAAAACTGTTTCTAGAAATTCAGTGTTTTGTCTTTATTTTGATCATGCAGCTAAACCAAACTTATACTTGTACTAACAAAGGCAATTATTAGCATCTCAAAGGAATGACATTCCTTCAATAAAGAAATATATCCAGAAATTCATTTCAATGCATGAATGTAATTAATTCAGGTCCAAAATATACATATCAGCACCTTACTCTAAAAAATTCCATGCATTGAAAAACAACCAAAATTTGCTGCAAACAATACTTGTTTTCAATAAAATAAAAATTACTTTCAATTATATTGTAACTACCTATTATAGTTTTTACTTAGAAGAAACTTTAAAGCCTCAATTCCATTTTAGAATGAGCTCATTGTAGTAATAATACACTTCTTTGGTCATAAAAGTTTTAACAAAGCCTCAATTTTGATCTCTTTGATCCACTCATGGTAACAATAACTAGTTACTTGAATTAATACAGTTTTCCCTGAGTGAGACTGTTACTCTGACCCCACAAAATCTCATGAGCTGATGTGCTGAGATGATCTAGTGCTTTTAAACAGCCAATAAAGATGAATGCTGAGATTCAGGACCCGTATGCCATGTTATTTTCAAAAATTGAATTAGTTAATTAACTTAAGATAGAATAATAGGCTAAAACTTCAAACAATAAAAGAAATGTAGTGAAATATATCTTTCCGTTACACTGTCTCAGTTCCTCTGTCACCTTTCGTGGTTCTTTATCAATCTTTCTAGTTTGATCTCCATGTGAAACCAAGTGTGCACAAAACACTCACATACACTTACAGATACATCCCAATCTTAAAAACCACAAATTGTGCTCATCATTCATTTTGATTTGTGATTTTTCTTTCACTAATCAGTACAGGGTAGATGAATTTTCCATGCTAGTTCATAAAAAGTTCTACTTCATTTTAGTACCTGTATGAGATATATGGCACAATTGTACCATATATTTGTTCTTACTTAATTACATTTATGATCATTTAAGTTATTTTCTATAACAACCATGCTATCAATGTCATTAACATACTTCTTTTAGAACATATGTGCATATGTATAGAATGAATTCATAGAAAAAATTTTACATCAAAACATATGATAAATATGCTCAAATATCCTAAAAGTCATTGAGAGATTACTCCAATTTATCCCCTCACTGCAGAAATCTAATAAAAATTAGAGTTCCAGGTTAATAGATTTATAGGTCTATATACATATATACATTTGTATGTATGTATGTATGTATGTATGTATGTATGTATGTATCTGTCTATCTATCTATCTATCTATATATATATATATACACACGTATGATATTATTTATGCTTTAATTAGATTCCCAAAGTCTATCCATGAATTAAAGGCTGAAGACTTCAATTGTGGATCTGAAGACTTACTTCACCAGGATTTCAGTTTAATTATTTTCCTAAAATAGGTTCTACATACAATAGGTGAATCTGTCTACATTTCACATAATTTCTCATCAAATTTAAATCTATTTCTATTTTAATTAAAACTAATGAGGTGTTTTTAAACACCCTTGGCATTCCACGACATATAAGGGAATCAAAAATTAAATAAGGTGTGGTGCTCCTTCTTCAAACTTAGGTGATCAATGCAAATCTTATTTCTCTAGCTAGATCTAGAGTTCTTTGCACCTAGATTCTGGCATTTGCTTCTTTCAAATACATGCCATTAAAATACTTCTGAAATGGACACTTCTGTACGGATCTGGTAGGAAAGTTCTAAGGGTATAGTTGCCGAGCTTTGTTTGTCTCTTGCTTCCCAAGCCCTATCAGTAATATCACAGGGCTCAGTTGTTTATAACACTATGCATCATGGAACAGATATGCATTATAGGCACAGCCTCCCAGTTTTTCCTTCTGCAACTTTGCAAAGTGGTATGTAAGGGCCTTAAAAGTCTACCGTCTTAAAACCTTTATTGAGACTTGGTTGTATGATTTTGGTGAAAATTGTTTTGCACTGTCAGTTTCAGTTTCCTAATTGCTCAAATGAGGCTGATAATATTTCATTAAGTTGCAAGAATGCAACGAGATTACCTATGCAACAAAACCAGTCAGCACATAACCATAGGGCACATAGTGCACAGTAACTGGGCGGGGTAGGTACCACTAGATATATTATATAGATCAGAAAACTGAGGTCCAGAGAAGGTAAGAAATTATACTTCATCATCAAACGGGTATGTTTAAGCCAGGGGTGCTAGTAGAGTACATCTGACATTGTAATTGGTGTACTTTATAATTTTCCTAGTACTTCCTAGACCTGATAAGGTCTCCACATATTTCCTGCCAGATTTTGAGTTTCTATTTCATTTTTTGCTTTAATTTCAGTCATACAAATCCAGTTATAAAAAGAAAGACAGTAATTACAATTAAGGGATATTTCCAAAGGATCCTATTTTGTTACTTAACTCACTGCCTTTCAAACTATGATTGACAGAAAAATATTCAACAATTCATGAAAATGTTTTACATTTAAAAAGGAATATGCATTATAAAATCACTTTAAAATTTTTTAATCTATATTATATTGCTTCTTTCTTCTCTTTTTTGTTTTGTCCTTTGTTGCCAAAATGAGCAATGATCAAAATACGAACAGCTTCTGAGAAAATTCACGTCTTATTCATAATGAAACACACCTGGATCAAGTAGTTGAAGAGACCATCCTTTAAAAATATCATGTATTTTTGAGTTCACAGGCCTGTTTTTCCCAGAAAGGTTTTTCACATCGGCTTTTTTATCCTCTGAGCCTGGTACTTTCATGCAGTAATCTAGGAAGCCGTTTGATCTCATTATCTCTGTATAGCCCTTCTCACAACCACAGATTCCACCCTGCAGCATAAGAAAGAACAGGAAGTGAACAGATGTAGAAAGAACAACTTACGTGCTTGAATCATTTAATATTTGTACAATATGCCACAGTAATTTAAGATTTATGAACTGATCTATGAACAAGATGAAAATGAAATATACAGTTCATCTTTCTGACCTCCAAGGTTAGCATATACAAACTTCCAAATGTGAAGTCAGTTCTATGGGAATAGAATACACTATGACTATGACTATTTTTTTCTAAGACCTATTTATGGTAATTAATAAAGTTATCTTCAATTTTCTCCCAAATAGTTAAGATATTTGACCATTGGTTCCAATTTTGTCTTCCTATTTGAAAAGCATACTTACTTTGAATTAGATGCTATATTAGGTCTGTCATCACAACCAGCCTCCATAAACGTTTACCACCAACTACCAGTCAATTTCTCTATCACCTTCTACCACTGACCACTAGTCTGATGGGAAATCAACCCAAATGGAGAAAAAGAAATTGACCAAAGGAAAACATTCAAGAAAAAAAATTGTCACATATTTAGCTAAACTATTCTTTCATATAGTAACCATGGGTCACACCATGTCACATTCCTAGTTGCAGTTGTGGCAATATGTCCTTTACATTCATCTGTGAAATTCCTAGTCATGTTTGTGTATAATGTATCTTTTTGAGAAGCTTTTATGAAGTGTCATAGGGCTGGCTTCTTATGTACCTTTGGAAGGAAATCTAAATACAATTGTGTTTCCTCTAGACTATAAAGAACAAATGATAGAGATGAATAGAAAAGGCAATAAACAGACAATAAAGAAGAATAGAAAAGATCCTAAAGGATTTCTAAAGGATAGGAATTTGTTGTTACTGAGGTCCCTTACAGAAAACTGCTTAGCATCATCTGCACACCATCCTGCCTTCCTTAGCCACTCATGCTAGTCCTGCTCAGTCATCTTTATCTAGTCAGTTGTTCACTAAACACATGATTTTCAGAAAAAAGTAAATAAGACACCTTGATCTTTTACAAAATAAAAAGGTCAGAAAAACAAATGTAATAATTAACTTCCCATAGTTCAATTCAGGCTATAGTCATATTACAATGACAACATGATATTTTCAGTTACTTTTAATTTAAGATATCACAAAGATCAACAGAGAGGACTAGTTAAGAAAAGTGGTATATGGTTACTTTTAAAACCAACTTTTCACGATGTATCACTCTTATTAGCTTGAGAGAGAAATTATAATCACTATGTCACATGTATGAAGGATTCAAGGAAAAGAGTAGTTTATATTTTATTAAAGAAAGTTTGGTAGATTGATAATTGGTAGTCAACTTCTAACAACCAGCTGAACTGAATTAGCTTAGTGTTGGATGAGGAAGGTCCACTTGAGGTTTTTTGCCAACATAAAAAGAGAACTGGATGGAGAACAAGAGATTGTTGTTTGTTGTTTCAGGTTCTCCTATTGCCTTTGGTCTTCTTGGAGGAGTTTGTTCAGCTACTTTCCTGATATGAACTCGTCTGTCCTCATCATCAGAGGAGCTGTGGACCTTGGGATAGATCTGGCCAGCAGTGACCACCCCCCATCACCATTGTAAAAGCCCAAGCACAGGGGCAAAAGGATCATTGCCACATTATAAGAGTCTAACCACAAGAACAAGGAATACCCCCTGTAATGGACAGCCCTGCTGCCAACCTCCTCCACAGAAAGACACATTATAAAGAAAGTACAAGAGCCATCCAGAGCTCTCAGCCCATGACCAAAACAATACCTATCCACCCCCCTTTAACTGTCCATAAAAATTCTGCTTAGCCCTGCCCTGCCTGCTCTGCCAGGTAAAGTGGCACTTCTGCTTCCCTTGATTAAGACCCCTTGCATAGACCTTGTAGTGAGTGTTTTGGTTTTTGGCTTGAGGTTCGATCGCTTTATCACCTTGTTGTTGCTGAGAATGGCTGCAGTTCACTTTGGGAAGTTCTGGTCCTTACTTTACCACTTTCTGGCTCCAGAGAAGATGGTGTGTTCAATCTCCAGGAGAAGCTTGTAATGCTGGCTTACTGATTTGAATTTGGGTGTTCCCATTATTGGAGGAGCTTAGGACTACACTGTCACTGAAGATGGTTGTGCTACTTTTCAGTGGAGCCCTGGTCCTTACTCTGAGCATCACTTCCTGACTCCAGGGCAGAACCTTCAAACTATTGGCACAGAATCTTCATCCTTCTGGCAAGGAAATCTAGCTTTCACTGCTGACCTTTGAGTCTTCCCAATGCAGATCCATGAAACAGACTTGCATGAGTCATTGTTGTGGGCTCTAGGCTTCCAGTTGGACTCATAGGGAACAATATCATCATCTTTACTTCTTTAACTGGACTCATGCAAGACACTGCCTCAGCTGTATTTCTGGGGATCTTTAGTGTGTGGACAGACTTCCTTCACTTTTCATGTTTAACTCTTTGGGTGACTATTATTAAATAATACTATAAATTATTTGCTCTGTACTGTGTTGTTCTCCTTGCAATCTGTAACTACAACAGAGGGCATCCAGAAAGTTGATGGTTAGCTACAAATAGGTGGTAATTATGGTAGAGGGTCAACTTGACTGGCTTTTAGATCCACTCAGGTGTTTGGCAGAGCATACTTTTAGGTATGTCTAAGTGAGTCATGGAGGCCTGGTCTTGAGATCTATCACTTGTTCCTCACCCATTCCACACTGGCACCATTCTCCTGCTCTGCTTTCTAGCCAACAGGAATTAAGTAGCTTTGCTCTGCAATACCCTTTTAACCATGATGTTTTTGCCCCGGAACCAGCCAACCATGGTACAAACTCCCTACAACTATAAAGCATATTAAACCTCTCCTCCCTAAATTGTGGGAAGACTTCTGGAAGTCTTCTGTGAGTGTCTGTAGTCATACAGGCATAGCTGCTTCAGTGTGTTTGAAGTGAGGAAGAGTATTTTCAAGATCAATGTCAATGTTTCTTTTATTGTAATAAATGTCTTTTTCTTTATACATATTGGATATTTTGATCACATATCATATTTGCAAACATCATCAACCACTATGAAGTTGTTACTGATCTTTTTTCCTTCCATTTTCCTCTGAAAGTTTATTCATTGCTTTTGCTATGGTAAAGAATTAACTCGTCTTAAAGAATTAACCCATATTGAAGTAGAAGAGCCATTAAAAAGGAGTGGGTGCTTGATTATGTTTAATAGAAGCATTTTTAAAATAAGTTACTAGAAGAAGAAACATGTTTCTTGAAGGACTCTAATATAACATTTTTAAAATTATATATGCACAGCACACTGTAAGTGCTATTGATCACAATGTTTTATAAACTTTGTATTAATTCCTGAACTGCTGTAGATGGAAGTTATAGGAGAAGGGGAAAAGCTTTCCTTATATGAGCACATGTCTTCTCAGTATTACTCATATACTCAACATAAAATGAAACAAAAATTACTCTTACTGTAATCATCATAGTGTAATAAAGTTTATGAAATAATTTTATCAAATACAAATAGTATATGTCTTTCATAACTGTTACATATTAAAGATAAAGAACAGAACATGTAAAGCAGCTAAGAAGAATTACTGATAGGCAGAACTAATATAAATTAGATATCTAATGGGTAAGTTACTTATAAACAGATTTATAAAGAAAAGACTGCTTACCTAAGTACATGGCACTTCACAGAAACTAATACCTGTGATTAGTCCAGGAAGTGCCTCTAGGTGGTACCCTGGGCACACCGAACTGCTGCATGAGCTACAGCAGACAAGAATACACTTGACTGCATATGAGTAACACAACAATTACAATACCTGTAGAGATCACAGCATGACTCACCTGTGTACAGTAGGAAAAAGGTTTTCTGCAGGCTGGAATACACTGTCGAATAGCAGCAGGGCGTGCCTGAGGGGAGCAGCCTCCTACAAAAGACCATCATATTCAGATTTCTCTCTGATACATATTTTTTACACTTTGGCATTTTTCCCCTCTGGCACTGGACATTTTGTGACAACATTATTGTTATTTTCAATGCAAGTCAACATTTTGTCCAGTTTTGTCTTCTTGCTTGCTAATTTAATTACCATTGGGCTTTAGTATACATGTTTAAAAGGGAAGGCTCTTCCAACAGTGTTTCTGGTGCATTTTCCCCCATGTTTACTGGCACTGTGATTCTATCATATGGCTATGCTGCCCAGAAAGGTCTATGACTGCCAGGATCAACAGAAGAATTGATAAGCATCTCAGTTTAAGTTAAGGAACAGAAAAGTGTATTTGCTCAAAAGATTCATATTCTATGTATATATTTTTCTATTTCAACTCAGCTAGGAATTAGCCTGATTACAACAACAAAATGCTAAAATAAGGCTACTAATTAATTCATGAGATCACTGTAGCACCAAAATTTTCACATGTGAACCTTCCATGATATACACACACACAGTCACTTACAGATCCTCATACAAAAAAGGAAATTCATAAACTCTGGGAAGAATAATCAGACATTAGACACGGTATTTCTGGGTGATCAACAAATACCTTTGAGAAAATGGATGAGATAGTACATGTATCTCCTGAAAATAATCTGTATATTAATTTTGTCTTCCTTGATTCAAAGCATTAAAAGAGATATGCAAAAACCCTAAAGATAATTATAATGAAAAGTTAATTTATTATTTAATTATAATATTTACATTGCACTTAAATAATAGTTATAGACTTTAGACTTTGCCTTACTATAATTGTCATCTAATTACAATTTAGCATTTTGTAGGTAGCAAAAGATTTTGGACCCAAGATGGTATATAGATCTATATTTTTCCTAGGAATGAGGCAATTAAATTACTTTACTTGAAAAGTAAAATTTTAAAGAAAACAATTCAGAATTAGCATGTGAGTATGAAACTAATCACTTGAATGTTACTGACAATAACCACACAGCTTGTTGCTAGTATTGTGTTCAGGGAATGGATTTGCATCCTTTGTATTCTCCTAAACAGATTACCCCAGAAGATTTCTTGGGGTGGGAAGAAATAACTGAAACTTACAAAAATTATGAAACGTTTTTAAATTTTAAGAATGAAATTAGACTCCAATGCTATTTAGCAGATGTTATGGGTGAGCTGGGATTATTCACCAGATGATGCAAGCTGGATGCTGTGCAGTGTGACCACCATACGCAAACATGACAGCAGAATTCTCACTGGTACGGACATCCAGCACCCTGAACAGCATGATGCTTCCTAAGTGTAGAGTTAGGTAGAATCACAGTAGAAAAAATTCTAGCAACTTATAAAACAAAAAAATAATTTAAAAGAATATTGTATATAGTAAGGATTAAAGGAAATATTAATGATATAAAGACATATAAATTAAAAAAGGAAGTGCTAACAATTCCTCTATTTCTTCGACACATCCTCATCCATGCATAAGCTGTCAGCTGCAGCATCAAGTGAAACAATGTCAGTTAAATTGTCTCTGACAAAAACGCATTTTTTAAAAAAAATCAAATGATGCAGTGGCAAATGTCTGTAATCCCAGTACTTGGTAGGCTGAGACATGAGAATCCATTAGTTTGAAGTCAGCCTAGGGTACATAGGGAATTTAAGGTCAGCCTGACCTACACAGTGGGATTCTGTCTCAAATACAAAACAAAACCCCTTGAAATTACTAAGAAATCCATTTGTATCATCACACTACATCTAATGTTATGAAAGAGAGACCTTTTCTTTAGTCTATTTTTACATATCAAGTAGCCCAGTCATCAAAATATTTAAAACCAAGCTTCCCATGGGTAAATACAACCATCAGTGATTTTTAGTAAAAATTTTTAATTTTTAAAATACTTAACATTTTTAACTTTTAATTTCAGTTTGATTATGTTTGTGAAATGATATACTAGCATAGAAGTATAGAAATAATTGTTAAAATAGTTCCTCAAAAAATTTAGAGTATGATTTAAAATTTTAAAATCATTATTTAAAAGTAATACATCACTTTTAGTTTCTATCTTACATCATGAATTTTAATAAATTTAAATAAAAAGAAATTTAAGGAATTTTATTATGTTTTGGCTCATTTTTTAAAAATTGTATGATATTTTATGGGTCTTCAAATAGAAAGGTCTACTTTCTACAAGCCAGAGAGGTCTAAGGAAGCTTTGCCATGAGGATCATCTGAGTCACTTGCCCCATTATTCCTTCCTAATATTTCACATAAACAGCACACTCTGAGATATTTCTCAAGTGCCTACAAGAGTGTTAGGAAGCAATACCTGTGACATTAATGCCATCTGAACGTTGGCACCAGACAGTTCGTTCATTATTGTTCCAAAGACTTGCTTTCCACACGTAATGATAACATTTGCCTCCTGCAAGTAAATATAATATTAGCAGTTCTACTAAACATCAGTTAGAATAAGCCTGAAAAATCAAGGCTAAAACACTGAACAGTGCTCTTGGTACCTGCACAAGGGCGTGTTTCTAGAACCTGTTCGGGACAGCTGTCTTGGTTCTCCAAAGACTGAATTATAAAAGTTCTCGACCTCGATTGGCGACCGGTCGTCTCAAAACTTCTTCCATCGATGCAGGTTAATTCACATGCACTCCACTCTGACCACGCAGTTAAATGGCAATCTCCTGGACGGACACACAGCACAGGGCAGAGGGGAGACCATGAAAACTGGCGTGGCTGTCCATACACAGACAGAGCATATGCAGAGGCTTCTGACAGAGTGTGCAGTGAGGGGCTGGGTTCCAGACCCTGTGCATTCTATTGTGACCGATTTTCTCATTAGAAAGCGCTAAGAATGATGACATTATAGTATAGTTTCACAGCAGTGTCTCAAAAACTACACTGTCATTACTTTGCTTCAAAGCATAGTAGTCATATCTAGATTACTATGTGGCTGCTAATGACAATAAAATCTTTAAAAAGGATACGGTAAAGATGATAGTAATTCAGTTTTCAAAGATCAGCATAATGTAAAATGGATATTCACAGAAACCAAACAAAAATAAGTACCAAAATAAAATATCATTTGACTAAAAGAATAATTAAATACTCTCTGTATGTGTTTTTCTAGACTATGTTATATACAATTATAAATATAAAACCTTTATATGGAAATTTTATATGCATTTACACATCTTTGTGTATATACTATATATGTATGTTTTATTACATATATATTGGAAGGATATATTAAGTCATTCTAAATGTATTCCACATAAGCCAAATTGTGTTCCTGGGATTAAAATGAACTCACATTGTATGTAACTATAATTATACTCATATTTTTATAGAACATAACTGTTTAAGGAGTGGTTTTACAAACCTACAGTATTGCTGGTTCCCACCATGACACCACCCAAGATTTATCCATTTATGGAAATAGTTTATATTCTCTGAGCAGCTGTTTTTATCCTAATGCTGTTGGCTTGACCAATTATTTTGATGCAGACACCATAGCTTAAAGGGACCAGAAAAGCGTCAGAGACAAGATGCTAATCTAAATTTCCAAATCCAATGCTTTTTTTTCCTTTTTCCTACTTTATCTCCATGAAAGCAAGAGTATATTCCAAAATGATAACTGCAACCACAATTCAAAATTAAACAAAGCTAATTAAAATCTTCAATTTTGACAAGTGAAGCCTCTCCAGAAAAGACTTTTTAAAAATCACCATGGGAAGTATGCTGTGTATACCTGGGCAAGGCACAGAGCAGAGCTGCTTCAAGCTGCTATCTGGAAAAGGCATCTCACCACACAGTGTATCCTCGCTACTGACAGCTGCTTGGGACAGTGAACCATTGTGGACCATGCAAGAAAGGCTGCGCACCTGGACTCCTTCCCCACAGTCTCCACCCTGTAGAGAGAAAGAATATTCTCCATATTACCCATACTATTAGCATCTCAAAGTTATGGTTCCTGCTTCTTTTTGCCCAAGAGAATCTACTTCCAGATTTCAATAGCTTCCTCTTATGAAAGTTCTTTTCAATTGTTAATGTTGAAGCATCACGGAGAATAATTCAAAGCTGATAAAGAAATTAAAGTAGAAATACAACTTATGCCATGGACTTTATGTACTCAGAATATGACCATTCTCTCTGGTATCTGGCCAGAGCTACATGACAAGAAAGGCAACACATATTTGTCTAAGTGTATCTGATAGTGGCTTAATCCATAAATGCATCTGAAAGGACTTGTACAACTTTAAGGCATAAATTTCTCCTGTATTTGTCATCATTTTCTTTTGTAAATTCCAGTGCTTTCTTATATGGATTAAGTTGGGGTTTCCATTAAAACACTTTACTGCCACTAAAAGTTATTTTCCTAATATGCCTTCTTTGCTGAATAATATTCTTTGAGAATATTTTATATCCATCTTACTCAGATACTCTGGGCAATTAGAAAAGTTCTGTACAACGCCTTGCAGAAATAGAAGCTTAGAAGTGAAAGGTTCTTAGTGGTTACCTGCCCTGACTATTTGCCTAATGTAAAATTTCCTGTTATAAAATTTCTGGCAGATATTCATGAGACAAGCACCTTTGCCTCAATATTAACCAGCCATACTCTGTCATGTTCATACTCATAAAGAAGTCTTTTGGATATTTAGATAATTTCAGCTCATAGCTCTATTTTCACATACATACCTAGCAAAGTTTTTATACTAAGGAGATGCAATACCAGGTCAGCAAGAGGACTGAGAGCTGAAGCAGACAAGCAAGCAAAGTAAGGTTATTTATATATAGAACAAGTTTGTTAGCCTCAGTATCATGAATAAGCACAAATAATGCTTTGATACCCATAACATCTTCCAGAGAGGTCCACTGGTGGCACTTTTCAGCTCTATCTATAAAAGGGAGAGGGAAGCTTTTAAATGCCAGCAACCTGGGATCCAGTTCTTGCTGATCAAAGTTTATTCTAGTATGAATTGTTGTATATTTCACAGTTGTGTTTCCTAGCATCCAACAAATACAGAAGTTGCTGGAAAACTAGTGCTTTTGTAACTACTTCTGCTGTGGTAGCGAGAGAAAGAGAGACAGAGAGAGAGAGAGAGAGAGAGAGAGAGAGAGAGAGAGAGAGAGAGAGAGAGAGACAGAGAGAGACAAAGAGAGAGAGACAGAGAGAGAGAGAGAGAGAGAGAGAGAGAGAGAGAGAGAGAGAGAGAGAGAGAATATTCTTTATTAGATGATGGTGTGACAGTCTACACTGGAAAGCTGGGTTTCACCTCCTTCTCATCTCTTTCCCCTCACAGGAAGTAGACACTAGATTCTCTAAGTTTCAGAGATGCTGTTGTTCCTGCAGAGGTCACACCCTGTTCGGGTAGCACAGTCACTCCATGCTAGTCCTGCAGGTCATGAAGCAGGTAATCATGTACTGCAGACCAGAGGGGCACCAGCCAGGCCCAGGCCCAGGCCCAGGTGTAATGTCCGAAATTGCTAGGCATCAAGGAAAGCTGATGATAGTCTGCTGGAAGAGTAGGTTGGCACAGAGTGGCTGTTGAGAAAAAGTCTAACATGAAGGAAATGGTAACTTAAAGGTTGGCAGTAGCCACCCCCTCTACTCCTTATCAGTGGTTCCTTTACCTTTTAAGGTATAACTCATTCCTAGTGAGCCATGGTCTAAAAAACACTGGAAAATTCCAGAGAGAAACAATTTCTATTTTAAATTTTGTACTATTTTGAATACTATGATGAAATGTTATACCATACTATTCTATCCCACACAAGATATAAATCTTTTTAAATGGTGTATCTAAGCTGTATATGACAACTGTTAGTGACTTAGCAGGCATCTGGATTATCAGAGAATTTGTCATGCTATCACAGTACTTGTGTTCCACTGACTCTTATCTACTTATTAATGGCCTTAAAGCTCAAAGTTAGTGGTATTTGGAATTTTTGCAGCATATTTTTATGGTTTTTCAATTGTATTATTTGTTATTGTTGATTTCTTACTGCACTGAATTTATAAGTTAAATTTTATTATTGCCATTTATGTGTAGAAAACTATTATATGAGATAATATCCATTATTTCAGGCAGCCACTGCGAGTCCTGGAAGATTCCTTTATGGACAAGCAAGGACTTCTGTAATGGCAAAAATGGAAAGCTATGATTTGAAGAAGACCACGTTGTAGAAACTTAAAGTCTAAGGAATCTGAAGAAGCACATGAATTTAAAGCATGTATTCTGTTTTAGAGATGTTTCAACAAAACTTGTAATTGGTTTGTTTAGAATAGTGACTTTGTCTATTTAAATTGCAATAAGAAAAAACCTTAGTCTGAGTAACTTATAAACAACAGAAATTTACTGCCTATAGTTCACAAAGCTATGAAGTCCTAGGTCAAAATGGTAGTGGACTTGTTGTCTGATGTGGGCCTGTTCTTTATGCATAGTGATTTCTACATGTCGGCTCATAAACCTCTTTTACAAGAGTATTAGTTCTATGAGTGAACCCTCATGACCTAATCTTCTCTCCTCACCGGTACTAGCACTTAATTTCATGATATTTGGGGTTAAGTTTCAACATAAAGGTTGTGAGGAGATCCAAACTTTCAGAATAAAGCAGGTACCAATTCTTATACTCAATTTGTCAACATCTAATAACTGTTTTGTTTAGTTCTATGGCTTTTGTGAAATTATAAAAATAGTAGTACAACTTTAAACTTAAATGCATAGTTTTGAAGAAAAGGTTTAAAAACAACATACAGTAAATTCACTCAATACAAATTGTAGTTGTAATAAATTTATTTACTACAACTAAATTACTAAATTAATTTACTACAACTTAACTGTACAAATTGGAGTTGTAGTAAATGTTTACTTCCTAAAATGGAAAATAGTAGCATATACTAAATTTCATGTTTCAGAGGGAGGATTAATTCATTTTTTACCATCCAACTGACAGCTCCATTGCAGCATTGCTAGGTATATATTTGTTAGACAGCATTGGACTCTGTGTAGTTAGAAAAAAGATTCTGAAGACAATGCAGCATGGATAAACTGAAAGTCCTAATACCTGAGACCTCCAGTAAAAGAAGTTGCAATGGCAGAGAGTTTTGTTTGATACTCTATGAGACAGAGTGTAAAGAAATGACAGGAAACAAGCTTATATCCAGGATCAGTGTAAAAGCCAAGACAAATAGCAATAGGCTCCTTGTATGTATCTTAGAATCAGCCTGCCTTCAAACTTAATCTCTCATATCTTTGACAACAGCCACTATATGAAAATAAATCAGCATCAGAATAATGATTTCATTCATAAAGCAAGAATCTATTTGCTCACATTAACAAAACTTTATACTCTAGGGCCCCAAAATAGACTTAGGTTTCTTAGAGTGAGACTGTCAACAACCAGGATTCTCTCACTAACCATCCACTACCCAGGTCATGAATGGGGTTTTGTGCATGCTGAATTGCTATGTCCATCCTATGTGGATAGGCAGATGGTGCTAACAAATGTAATCATAATTTTAATCAAAATTATAATAGCAACCATAATGTACTGAGCTCCTGATTTATGTCAGATGGCATTCACATACAAAGGCAAATAGTTTATACAATTTACCTAATCCCTTCCAAAACTCAGAAAAATAGATATAGATGGTCTTTCATATTTGAGTGGTCTACATTCCACAACTGTGGACTCAACCACTTGAAGAACAAAACAACTTTTTTTAAAATGGATATTTCTCAAACATATTTTTACTTACCATTATTCCCTATAACATATAATAAAAATTAATGTAATAAATATTATTATAATAAATATACTACATTAGCTACTATAAGTAATTTAGAAATGATTAAAAATTTATGAAAGCTGTGTATGTTATATGCAAATATTGTACCATTTGATATGATAGATTTAAGCTTCGGTAGATGTTAATTTCTGTGTGAGGGGGTCCTAGAATCAATCTATTGCTGTTCTCATGGCATATAAAAAAACAGATGTTTATAGAGTTTAGAAATTTGGCCAAAAATGCAATGCTAGGAATTTCCAGAACTATGATCAAAATTAGGGCTGCTAACCTCCAGAATCTGAGCTCCCAAAGTAAATTTATCAACATCTGTGTGTACATACTTTAGCAGCTGGAAAATTGGCGAAAAAAGAGTTAGGAAACAATAAAAAAGTGATGACTGAGAATAAATACTCCCTTTTGTTAATGTCTTCCTCTAAATGATAGTGGTAAAATTGGCATCTCTTTCTCTGTGTCCCTTGAGCCTCTCTTATGGTTTCGTATTTTGTGATGGCAAGGAGCCATGGAAATGTCATCACACCACAGTGAATGAGCTTCCCACCTGCCTTTGGCAGATTAGGACATGCTAGGACAAGAGGAAGAAGGAAAACAGCTGGAGAGAGATGTTATTCCTTGTGTGAGAGGCCTGCATGTATTTTGACTAGTAATGCCAAAAACTCAGCTTACATATAAATTGAAAAAAGACAACTCACTGAAAAGATACTATGTTATCTGTCCCACAAATAATTAAAAGCTAGATTTTGGGAAAGCACCATGGCTGTGGAACTCAGGAAATAATAAGCTCAAGTATTGTGCTGATACTCTTTCCCTTTTGCCTCAGCCCTCCCTAACAGCCTGCTTTGTGTTCCTGCTTCTGAATGACTGGCTTTATCTTCAAGGTGGAAAAACATGTCAGCTAAGTATTCCTCATTACAGTATCTTTGAATAGTTTTACATCCACTTCAAATTCCTGAGGAGGGGGACTGATTGGGTTTGTTTAGGTAGGCAGATACCCTGAAAATTAACAACAAATATATTTTTTGAGGGCTTTTGCTGGAATAAATCCACACCCATAGTTTTTTCCTGACTGAGTTAGTGAATGGAGCTAACACCATCTAGAATCTGAGGCAGCCCTGAGGCTTCTTAAACTAGGTCTCTCCACTAGATGCCAAAACCCTCCCTTCACTGCCAGCACCACTACAGGGAACGGTCACAACCCATCTGTCTCTGAGAGTCTGAAGAAGCTCAACATGTGACAAAAAAACATCACAATTGGCATTTTCCTGTAATGTTCCTACGAGACAAGTTGGCAGACTTGTCTATAAAAAAAGGCTTATGGCACCTGAGAAGATAAAAGCAAAGTGCAAAAGTATAACTAAGGCACAGCAGCATCTACATGCCTGTAAGCCTTGGAGCAAAGATGCTGTCAGTCTTCTGTCCTGGATTCCTCCCTGCCTCCTGCCCTTTGCTCTGACTCTCTTTTTCCTAACATTTTCCCCTTTCCCTTCCTTTGCAGTGAAGGGCTCCCTGAATTTTTTAGCTTATTTTCACTACTCTGTCAAAGTTATCACAATTTTAAGGAAAACTATTCCTCCCATTCTCTAATTATAAGTAATTCTGAGCATTTAAAAATTGCTGAAGACTAGAAAAATGATACTTAGACTAGCAAAAAATAATTAATATTCAAGGATTTCGTTCAATTCTGAATTACTTAGTATGGTTATTTTATTTTACATGAAAAGGAAAATGATCAGGTTTACCACACAGTTTGATCTTCTGAGACCTATTAAAATGCATGGGTATTAAACTTCTGACAATAATGCTGCCTGATAATGCCATCCTGGCTGGAAAACGATGAAAATAACTTTGCGGATTTCCTAATATGCAATCAAAATTATTATTACTTAAATAATATATGCTTTGGAACATGAACTGAAAGGTAAGGTAGTGAAATAAGATGAGAAAAAATCAATGCACTATTTCTTCAGCAAGAAGCCAGAGAGAACACACAGTACAGGATCTTTGCTGATCCAGCAGAACCTCTGGGTACGTGATATATTACGATGTCGCCTGGCATTTATATTTCAGGCCAATAAAAAAGTAATCATTGAGGAAAATGTAGTGACTTTGGTTCATGCAATAATGTTAAAATATAACTTTCATTCACTTTGGTTTCTTGCTCATACGCAAGATTTTGTCCTAACATAAAAGCGCCTTTTAAAGAAATACATTCTAAAGCAAGCTGTGATTCCACATCACTGGTGTTTGACTGATTAAATAATACTTTGATATTCCCACAAGCCAAGAAAATAAGAGGGTTCTTGAGTATGCCAAAAAGATTGATAATCCCATGACTCAGCTTGTTATCATCAATGTCTAATGAATTTTTTTTTTGTTTGTTTGTTTGTTTCTTTTTTTGATATTTCATCCTGCATGAGGTTATGTCACTTGGCTGGATTTTTCCACATTCTCTACAGCATTAAAAATACATTTTTTCCAGACCACTGTGCTATGAATTTATTCTATCAGCATGTTTGACCAGACAAGTACTCTACGAAGCATTTCACTGTGTCCTTATATAACCTACCTCCAATTTACAGGCAGACCAGTTGCCAATGACCCAGCTGTAGCAGGGGCTCACTGGGCAGGGTTTCTGCTGGATCAGCTCAGTGGGGCATGGCCGTCCTTCTCCCTGGGTTGGCATAATGATAAATCGAGTCCGGCTCATTCGACCTAAAATGATAAAGGAGGCATCAGCACTTCAGTTAAGGTTTCGCTTGGAATGGAATTTGAAGGACAGTTTGGTGCCTTACATATCACATATGTAAGTACAGAGAATATGTATAAAAAATACGTATGTATTCTTCAGAATACACAGAACCCTGTCCAGTCCCATTTTTAGTTTTTTTTTTTGCCATTTTATTTTAGGTTTTCAGTGAACAGGTTACCTACATCTTCATGATGCTATAATGGGTCTCAAATTCTACCTGTTTTCTCCTCCTTCTTTTCTTTGAGGCAGAGTCATGTTACATAGTCCAGGATGCCCTTGAACTCACTATATCGGACCATCTTGCCATGAACTCAGTGATCCTGCTGCCTTAGCCTTCAGAGTGCTAGAATTACAGGTGTGTACCACCATGCCTGACCTGTCTTCTTTTAAGTCTTCATATGTCCAAACTCTGTATTCTTGTCATGTTGACTACCCTGAAAACATGGTAAAATGCTAATTCTTTTAACAATTTTTTTATGAAGTTCTAGTATGAAGAAGGCACCTTGATATGTGTTAGGTACAGTAGTAAAATTGCCAGATATATCTTCTACCCTCACAGATCATGTATTTTGTGTAAAGATTATAAATATTAAACACAAAATTGAGAAAGTTGCAACTTTTTTCTGCTAGGTTCTAAATTAACAAGTAAGGTAAATTACACATTATCCAAATTAATCTAAAGAATTGCATGGCAAAAATTCCACCCTGAAGGGCAAGTAATTTCCCTCAATTAATTCAACACAGTCAATTTTCCTAGAGATTAATGATCAATTTCTTCCTTCACTGAACACAAGAAAATGTTGGGTTGTGTGTAGGAATCATGGTGTTAAAAAACCATTCAAACCAAAACAAAATAAAACAAAACATACTTTCAAGTAATTCTATTCCATTCCATGATAAAAGACAGTTGGTTAAGAAGAATGGCTGAGGAAAGGATAGGGTGTCCTTGTCTTATGACCCCCCAGGCATCTAGGCAAAGTACAGTAGTGAACAGAATGACCTTCATATTTATAAAAGCTTTTTCCTCTCTCTCTTCTCTCTTTCCCTCTTTCTGTCTCTCCTCCCTGACTCTTCTTCCCTACCCTAGTTTTTACTTATGAGTAGTTAAGTGCACTCAATTTAATCACCACTGCTTATCAATGAATGTGGGTGAATATGATTCCCTTTTTCTTGCTGTTATAAAGTTGATTATTTCACTGAATTTGTGATAAATGTAAAAGAAACAGCAGAGGGAATTATGAAAGCATGTAGAAATAGGAGCTCATTCCCAAGCGAATCAAATGGCATTCTCTTGAGAGATTGAACTTAACACACAGTGTGAAAAGATGAAAGCCAGACAGTCAGATGTGATGCATGGGAACATGCTCCATACAGGAATGAGAGTATGAAGAGACCATGGGATATCAAGGATCATAATGTCTCTGACAACCTGATAGAGGCTATTGTGGTTGAAATAGAGAGAGTAAGGAACAAAAGAGCTTTGAGAAAACGCTATTACATCTACTAAAAGTAGGGTCTATTAATCGGTGTTAAACATTCTATATTTATATCTTAAGAGAAGTTGAAAGCTGGTAATGATTTCATATAATTCACTTAAAAAACCTAGACAAGAACAACTATCAGATGTACTCAAGTTTAGTGACAAGAAAGGGCAACCCATGCTTTCAGAGGACTACACCTCTTATTGCCCCCCAAAACTTTATCATAGATTTGGTGATAAACTAATTCTCTCTGTGAAGATCCTTGAAAACAGTCAGGACATTCTAATCACTGAGTTTTAAATTTCTTATGGTTGGGTTTTTGTCCTTAGCATGGCAGTTATTGCACATTCACTACTAACTAAATATTTGTTTAATTAATATTTTAAAAATTATCTGCATGACATTATGCTCATTGAAAATGTATGCTAATATAAATAGCACTTAATGAGCTGCTACCATATGTTAGAGAATATTTTAAGCATTTGATACTTTCTGACATATTGAAGGGTTGTAACTCAAGAATAATTACATGATTTTCCATATTGGAGATGAACAATGTAAGGACAGGGCATTTAAGTCACTTGTCTGAGGTCAAAGGTAGTAAGTTGTAGACTAAGATTCAAACCTAGGACATTTGCTCCAGTAGCTGCTATATCTACTGTTTTTCTTGGTGGACATAGAGAAGAGACAAAGATATTTATATACTGTTTATGGGAAACATCAAATAATTTGGGCTCAATGAAAAAAAAAGAATGTACCCATTGTATATCCTATACACTGGGATCCTCTGTAGGCTACAAGTATTTGGACAGATATTTTTCTATGCATTACATAAATCAAATCATAGACTAGACATCATTCATACAAAGCACTGTTTTTGCCTACATAATACATTTAACTCAACATTTTACCTTGTCTTGTTCAAAAACTGTTTTAATTTTTATGATTATTCTTACACACAATGACATCACCCTAATATCACTAACCTGCATTGTTTTCTAGCCATCTGTGAAAGAATGATGAGAATTTGGTGCCATCTTTACTGCAGCCTGAGGTTCTAGTTCATTATTAAAAAATTACTCCAAGCTTGTGTCTAAATCTATGGCCTGTTGATATCCAATATCAGGAGTGATTCTATTTGTTTACATTAAAGTTATGGATATTTTATGTTAGACATAAAGATAATGAATTCAGTAAGCACATAATGCAATCGTTTTCTTAAACAATGAAATCTTTAGACCATTCATTGAAAGCATGGAAACATAATTTTTCTATCTTTTGCTATCCAAATACAAAGATAAGATCCACAAACAATGACTACTACAAAGAATATTTCTTAGAAGTAACCAGCCTTTATCCAAAAATATAGTTTCAAGCTTCTTGTTATTTTTAACTAGTTTATATTAAAATTGAGCAAAATGTTATCAATAATGGCATGAATATATAAAAGAAGACTAACAGACTTGATGTTTCGGTGGGGAGTATGATACTTTTAATAAGGACATTTTCAAGTCAGAGATAATGCAACCTAATCAGGTCAGATTTGGTTGCATTATAAGATAAAATATACCTCAAATTTGTAGCTCACAATTCTGAAGTTATGAATAAAAAATGAAACAACATAAAATGCAGAAGCTCCCCACACAGGAGCTTGATGTTTCATAATTGTGGTCAAATATCACATGTATTTCCATATATCAAACTGGAATAGTTAATCAAGGCACTCTCTCCACAGTGATTATGCTGTTAGGGATCCCAAAGAGCAGAAATTTGGAGGAACTTTTCCTGATTTCATTAATTTTGATATGAAAGAGAAAGCAGTGGAGACCAAATTAAAATTATGATGGAGATAAAATGTGGAGAAAGAACACTTAAAAATAGGTGATATATGGTGGATAAAACATGGTTTTGGCATCAAAAATTAGAGTTGGAAACAGTTCTCTTGAATTGACAGCTAGAAAATGATGTGATATCATGAAAGTAATTTAACCCCTCTGAGCATGAATTTCCTCCTATATAAAATAAAACTAATATAGAAAGTACTTATTACCTAGAATAATTCATATTGGGAATTCTTTCACTTAAGACTGAATCTCAAATGGGAATTAAATTATTTTAATAAATAATGAAATATTTAAGTGGATTTTTTTCTGTAACTGAAAATTATTGAACTGGGTTTATTTTATCTAATGTCAACTACCTTACAGATTATAATTACAGTTACACACACATTATTAGGACAAAAATAAGTCAGCCTTTGTAATTTCTTATATAATTTCATGACTATACTACTAAATATCTATTTTGTAATGCCTGATGTTTGTAGCATGATCAAAATCCTTAGGTCTGTGTGTCTTTTTGTTGATATTCCTGGTCTGCCTTTAATCTCTGGTGTAAAGACCACCAGCTCCATACTACATCCACTTTGTCATGCGGATATATTCCATTTGCAGCTCAGAATTGATAAGCAAATCCCATAATATGCAGCAATGGAACACATGTGCCATGGAGGGTGATTATTGACGGGAGGTTAATTTTGTAATGTTTGCTAGTGAACATATATTTACACCATGTGGAATTTTATTTCCTATCAATACACCTATGGACTACCTTAGTATACCTCCCACAGGTTGTAAGAATAAAAAATAATAAACAAGCAATAACAAAATTTAAAGTGTATTTTTAAAATTTAAAAATATATTAACACAAAAGAAATATTGTCATCAATCCACCTTGCTTTGAACACACCCAATCATTCTTGCTACTTTCTGCAGAAGTTTGAGAACAGTTCTTTTGCGAATGTCCTTATGAGACATGATTATATATACAGTGAATGTTGTTGCCAAGTAGAATCCAAAGGAAAAGTAGGTTTATAAAAATATGACACTATGTCCTCATACACTTCACTCCATCTGGTACCACACAATTTCTGGCTCTCCCCCAAAGTCAAAAAGATCATTAGAAGTAAACATATTGAATTGATTCAGGACTCTGAGGCAGTCAAACAGCTGAATTAGAAACACTCAAGAAAGGCAGCTTCCAGAGCTGTTTCAGAAATGCAAGAGCAATGAGATAATCAGTGGAGAATATTGGAGGGGAATTACTGGCAAAGTGTCTTTTAACGAATACTTTACAAAATGTAAACATTCACTGCATTTTTCAATCATATAAAGTGTCTTCTACAGTATCCAAAATATAGTAAATATTTGTTAAAATATTATTTTATTTTAATTCTCATAACTGGCCATAGCATGAGCCTGTGGTGGATATGTAAAGCATGTTACCTTTTTTGCACCTATATTCTGTTGAATCCATATTAAAGGCACACATATATGAAACTCAGAATTATTCAGTTAGGTTCCAATCTGCAAAAGCCCTTATGCTCTAGGTTGGACTCCTGCCTTTAGAGCAAGAGTGAAGATGGTTGCCATGCATATGGCTGTAATTCCCAAGTGAGAGGAGAGAAATTTCCTTGTCTGCTCTCTGTACTCCCTTCCCCTGAGTTTAGGTTTCTCAGTGGAATCACAGGATGGAGTGAAGTATCCACTGGAACGTGGATTCATAAAAAATATGCCTAGTAAGTATGCCTTCATTTTTTAAGATGGAGGATAAACTGACTTTATTTGTATACACCCTGTGAAATGTTTTCTATTTAATAAAGACCAAATATTTAATTATTAATTTGTACTAGCACATTTTAGATATACATAATGAAAACATTCATTAGAGGAAGTTTGTATCTGTACAGGATGTATTGTGACTCTCCTTTATTACTCCAAGCCTCTCCCTCCTTCAACTATTCTTCCTTTCCTTATTTACAAAAGCTTTGTTTCCATTTTCTTCCTTCCATTTTGTTATTTCTTTTCCTTTTCTCCTCACCCACCCTCTATTTCTCTTTCCATTTCAGTATTTTCTTCATATTTCTTGGTATCTATTATACATTTTGGCCTTTTTTCCCTACCAGTCCCTCCCACTTGAAACACAATGTGATATTTAAACATGTGTGTGAGGTTTATTTCATTTAAGAGTATGGACTCTTCATTTTCATTTTCTTTCTTCCTTCCTTCCTTCCTTCTTTACAATCCCCCTCTCTGTTCCCTTTTCTTTTGAACAATTTATTCCTATTTAACAGTACATTTTATACATTTTGTCCTTATTTACACTTTCAGTATCTCATAACAGAGAAACAATGTAATATTTACATATGTTAGTCTGGTGTATTTCTCCTAAAAGTATGTTCTTAAGGTGCATAGGAATCAATCTAATAAGGGAAGTAAAAGATCTATACATTGAAAATTATATAGTACATTGAAAAAAGAGATAAGAGAAAATATCAGAAAATGGAAAGATATCCCCTTGCTTATGTATAGAAAGAAACAGCATAGTGAAAATAGCCATACTACCAATAAAAATACCATTAGTATATCTCACAGATCTAGTGAAAACATTCCTAAAATTCATTTGGAACTAGAAGAGACCTAGAATAGCAAAAACAATCCTAGGCAGCAAAGTCAAGATAGGGTACATCACAATCCCTGACTTGAAATTATACTACAAATTTACTGTGACAAAAACAACATGGTACTGGCAAAACATAGACCTGAAGATCAGTGTAACCAATTAGAAACAACTCCAAATATACCTTTGACAAATGGGCAAAGCACATTCACTGGAAGAAAAACAGCCTCAATAAATACATGATGCCATATGCTAAAGATTAAAACCCAACCCATGTCTTTTATCATGCACTAAGCTAAAATCAAAACAGGTCAAAGATCTAAATATTAAAACAGAAACATTAAATCTTCTGAGAGAGAACAGGTGATTTTTTGCAGACATAGGCATAAGGACAGATTTCATGAAGACCTAGTTTACAATGGTGGTAAGTTTGCTGTTTGATAGCAATTCTCTTCTCCAAGTCACTGAGGAATACCGGGATCAAATGTATGCAACAGTGACATTGGACTATCTATAAAATTAGCAATAATTGCATGCAACAAAGAAAAAAAGAATCACATGGAAAGATTTGCACTGGAAAATAGACAGGGAAGTGTCATATAAAGTTGTGAAAGTAAAACTAAGTTTAGAGAGGGGCCAATTCCATTGCTTACAGGTTGGTTTCAAGAAAATCAACCAGATCACACTCTCATGCATCCCAAAAGGAATCATGGTGCCCACTGGGGCTACCTTGACAAAATAGCTGTGAAAAATTGGAAACAGTAAAAAAATCATCTGCTTACATCTTGGCCAACTTTTGTCACTTAAAAATAAAGTTAATAGAAACATTTGCCAATTAAAACTTTCTTAGAAAAACAGTCAAACATAAATTTTCCCTGTTGTGACCACACATGTGTATCGAAGTAGCCAGCCTCCCCATCCTTTCCAGTGACATATTTTAAACAGTTATCCCATGACTTTGATAATAGTCATTGAATTAGTTGAAAATTACGTTTTGCATAACACAGTCAATTTGGATATGACCCAAGCAACAACAAAAACTATATAGGTAAGAGATAGTGCAAACAAAATACAAAAATAACATACCTTAACAAAAATAAAATACCTTTCCTCCTTACCTGGGAGGGGAGGAATTTTTTTTTTAAGACAAATGAAGATATATTCTGTAGAGGTATAAATATCCTAAGATGAATGTGACCATTATGTATAACTAAATTGTAGCAATAAACATAATAAAAATAAAGAAGGTACCTATTTAAGGTCAAATAGTTCATGGAATAAAATATATGAGGAATGTATATGACTACAGCTATCAACTCCTACGCACTGCAGAGATGTAAAAGCAGTAATGGTCGTGTATATAAAGACTTGGAGTCTTCAGCATACTTTAAGTGTTATTATCACTGGTTTGCTTTCTACTAGGGCATTATTTCTTTGAAATATGAACTGAATTTTTAAAAGGATGGTCTTTCAGAAACTAACATTTATAAGGAGTTGGCCAAATTAAACACAAAGAAATAGTATTCAAGGCCAGGGATTTAGCCCAGTGGTGTAAACACTTGCCTGGCAAGCACAAGGTCATGAATTTGAGCCCCGAAGATAGGATGCCACATAGCTAATCTCATTTTAATGGTGGTCTTTTCTGATGTTCACCAAAAATATGTTATCAAATAAAATGTTTCAATCATCAACTCTTGGCCCTGTGAATTTATTGTTAAAACTTTTGGTACTGATTCCCTAATAATGTTTGGCAATAAAAACTAGAGGAAGACAAAATAAATGAACAAGAAATATAGGAATTCCAGCAGAAATTTCATTAACAGATAAACACGTTCAGTATGTTAATTCATTTTAGCCATATATTCGTACACCAGTTTACTGTATAATGATTTTTGTCACTATAACATTATTATTCATGGAGGGAGGGATTAAATGAGTGATTACAGTGTGCTGAGTGACACACAGATGATATATCAATTTATTGCTCAACTCTTCCTTATTTCTTATTTGTTTGTTTTATTTATCTATTTTGAGACAGGGTCTCACTATATTTGCAAATTGACCTTGAACTCACTGTGTAGCCCAGATTGGCCTCCAGGTTATAGCAATCCTCCTGCCTCAGCCTTCCGAGGACTGGGATTACAGGTGTATGCCACTGCACCCAGGATGCTTCACTCCTTGTTTTCCTTATCCTGCTTTCTTCACTTTCCTTTCTATAAGCGTAGTTCTCTCACACTAAATTCCATCCCCAGGCCAAACAAATAGCTTCAACGAAACTTCCAGACACAGCTATAAATATAATTATTCTTATAAATAAATTGAAGCTCAGAGAAATTAAACAGTGATGATCATAAAGTAGAGAGAATTGAAACAAATGTTTTCCTTCTTCCAAAAGCATGTGTCTTCTAATAAATCTTACCCAGTGAGTGTATTAGATGTCCACCAGGGCTTATGTTTAAAATAAATAAAAATAAAATTTAGATGACAATTTAGGTCATAGGTATTAGATGCTTTGCTTTAAGACCCTTTGAACAAGTATTGGAACTGTACTTAGGTCTACATTCTGCAGTAAATGTGTTACCTGTATTTATATACTTCATATTTTTCTTTAGTATAAAGTAATTAAGGTTAATGTACTAATACTTTTCTCCTATGATAACTCTTAGTTACTTTTGAGTACTCATCAGAGTAAATTTTCAAGAGCAGTAGAAAATCTGATTGCATATAAAATGCACAATTAATTTTTTGCACACAGATTTTTATGTTGGACATGTATTACAAAGTGGCTGAAACTATGCTTTTCACCTCTGTTAGAAAATGTCACTAAATTTTATTTTTACTTATTTTAAACACAAGCCCTGGTGAACATAAATTTCAAGTCAGGATTATTTTCCAGTGTAACAGAGTAAAGTTATAGCCCTGATCTGTAACCTAAAGACAGCTCTTATGTATGTGTTCAGTATTGTTGGAGACGGGAGACATAGTAATGATTCTTCACTCAGAGACAGTCTGTGCCTTTTCTCTGTAGAAGAATCCAATGCCTTATCTCAAAATTGCTTCAGCTAGCCAGCTACCTTTCATTCTAAAGAACACACAACACAGTCAGGATAAGATTCCATAGGCTGTTCAGGGTAAAACTGACTATAGTCTCAGCCTAGATCATCTCTCTATTATGTGAGGCTGGTTACTCAAGGAAGTAAGAAGACCATATAGAGATCAGGATCGCCTCCAATATAATACGAGTCTATCACATCCAAGGACAGGATGTTTAAGGGAAGAAGATTAAGTACCTTCAGCTTTGTTTGGATATAAAGAGCTAAAATTGCAGTGGTAAATTATATGTGTGAACTTTAACTGTTTTCTCCTTTTCTACTCTCAGCAATTATACTAGTCCTATTAAAAACTGAGAGAACTTGATATATCATTATAAGTAATCTATTAACAGCAATCCAGTGAAGCACTACCATGGTATACAACAAGCCAAGGCCAGAAAAATGACTTTGGCAATGTATGAGTACTCTCTTTTTTTATAGACAAAACTATGAGAGTTATATATTATTTTAATGTATGATTGGTAGCTGTATAGATGGATTAGATGTTATGTAACATTACTAACAATGAGGTTGGTATGTTTTTGATAGAGATAATTCAGAGGGGCTTCCTAAAGCTCTAATATAACTTTGTGTTCCAAACTAAAAATCCGTTTTTTCTTCTTATCCACACATGTATCAGTAAATTATAAGAATTTTAAAAAGGTAATATATCACCTACACAGGAGTATGTATAAAACTATAAAATGTCATGTGCAAAGGACCATAAGTGGAACACATCAGGGCTTTGAAGATTCTCAAATCTGGGTTCCATTGTATCTTGCACAACGAAAAAGTTGTACAATCTTGTGCAGATTGCTAAATTGCCTATCATTATAACTGTAAATTAGGCCCATGGTTCATAGGACTGTCATGAAAAACTCCTAACATGTTCCTGACATCAATAATTGTACCCTTGACCAATGGTTCATACAAAATATAAAATGTTAAATGATAATTCAACATTTTATAGGTAGAATATAGTGCAAATTAGTTCTACAAGTCATAACTGAGATGCTCAAAGTCTCACAACTTGTCATTGGAACAGCAGGTTTTAAAACTCAGATCTTCTGGGGGTATTTTACCTCCTCTTTTCTTTTTGGTACAAAGAATCAAGCTCAGGGCTGAGATACATTGCCAGCTCGAAGGTATATGAATGTTTTCTTGTCTAATCTTCTTTTGCACTCCACTATCTGGCTTCTTCTCCTCTTGCCATACAAACTAATTACTTCACATAGGCAATAAGTTTGAATTATTAATGATCACAGTGAGCTAAGATACTACATTACTCAAATTTTATGCACTTACCAAATATGACACTTAATGATTTGACCTTGAAATGAAAAAAAAAAAAACCGCTAGAAATACAAACCTTGCAGGCTAAGCATGATGACACACACCTGCAATCCAAGCATACTCAGAAGGCTGAGGCAGGAGGATTTCTGTGAGTTCAGGACCAGCCTGATGTGCACAATAAGAACATATCTCAAAAAAGCAAGCATAGCTATAAGGGTCCAGAATCCAGTCCTGGACCCCACACGCACACATGGGTTGAATCCCAGTGCAGAGAGAAGCCTTGGAAATTTGCTCTCAGATGGTAAGACCACACCCTGTGTCTGAAATCATCCTAGGACGCCTAGGTGGTACCTGTGGGCCCACCTGGCTCATGCCAGTGAACTCCAAGAAGCTAGCAGGAGCCTGAATTCAGACCCGGGTTCTGAACATGTACAGGTTGAATTATAACACAGAGGGAAGTTTTGCAACTTCACTCCCAGGTGGTAAGACAAGGCCCTGTGTCTGAAATCACTGGAGGAATCATGGGACACCCTGTGAGCCTAACTGTCCCATGTCTAGTGAACTCCAAGCAGCTAGTAGTTGCCTACAGTATGCCCCAGAAGCCAAAAGTAGGCCAGGTGATTCCCAGTGCATGGCAGAAACTTTGAAATATCACTCAAAACCCAGAAATATAGGACAGTGATAAAACAAAAGAACAAAATGCAATCTCAAACTCCCAGCCCAACCCAGGCAAGCTTGTGAGGCATGGACACAGAAGAAAATATAAGCCATACACATGAAACTCCTGAAATGATAACAACTGAAGTAAAGAAACAACTCCAGGAAGCTATAAAACAACTCAAATCAGAAGTAGTCCCCCAAGTAAAAGAAGAAATGATAAATCTAATGAAAGAAATGCTAAACACATCTGAAGAAGACATAGTTGAACAATTAGAGGAACAATGAAAAAAGATGGAACTTCTGAATGAACAATATAAGAAACTAACAGAATGCATGAAGCAAATCCAAAGCAAATCCAGGAAATCAAAAATTCAATTGAAAGTTTGCAAAACTATCTCAACAAAAGTGAAGATAGAATTTCCGTCATTAAAGACAAGGTTGCAGCTAGTGAACAGGAAAGGAAAGATCTTTTAAAAATAATAAGAAACCAGGAAATAACAATTCAACAACTGCAAGATGATTCAAAGAAAAACAACATAAGATTGATAGGTATAAACAAAAAGGAAGGTGACCACACAAATGATATCAAGAGGCTATTTACAGAAGTAATAGATGAAAATTTCCCAAACATGAGAATGGAAACAGACATATATATCAGTGAAGAATACAGAACTCCAAATAACCATAACCAAAGGAAAACTACACCCAGACATATAATATTCAACATGCCAGAAATCCAACATGAGAACAGAATATTAAAAGCTGCTACAGAGAAGAGACAGATCAACTATAAAGGAAAGCCTACAGAATCACAGCCAATTTCTCAGCACAAACAGTGAAGTCAGGAAGAGCATGGATTTCGGCATATGAGAGCCAGTTTATTCAACACCATTTATGAAAGAGACTGTCGTTCTTCCAGTGAACATGTTTGGCCCCTTTATCACAGATAAGGTGGTTGAGAGTGTTTGTAGTTGTGGTTGTATTTTCTAATCTATTCAATTGACCTTTGGCTCTGTTTTTATTCCAGTACCATGTTGATTTTACTACAGTTGCTTTGTAGTATAAGTTCAAGTCAGGGATTGTGATGCCTCCTGCCTTGCCTTTGCTGCTTAGAACTGTCTTTGATATTCTGGGTCTCTTCTGGTTCCAGATGAATTTTAGGAGTGAGTTCTCTAGATCTATGAGGTATGTTGTTGGTATTTTTATTTGGATTGCTTTGAATCTATATAACCGTTTTGGGAGAATGGCCATTTTCACAATATTTAGTCTTCCTATCCATGAGCAAGGGATATCTTTCCATTTTCTGAGATCTTCTTCAATTTCTTTTTTCAGTGTATTATAATTTTCCCTATATGGATCTTTCACTTCTTTCGTGAGAATAATTCCTAAATATTTCATTTTTTGGATGCTAGTATGAAAAGTGTGGCTTCTCTTATTTCTCTCTCTGTGATTTTGTTCTTATGGTTTCATCATGTTGTATCTTATTGGATTTTATTAGATGTGATAGCATAAACAAAATTTTTATGGACAAGGAGATAATATAGTGATCATTGTTAATTTTCTGTTAGTTGGTTCTGAATACCCTGTATTAATTTCATTTGCTTGAATGGTTTTACACTATCTTGTTATGTTTGATACTATTGTGTATGAAGCTATACTCAAATACTTCAAGGAAAGAAACACTATGGTAGCTACTGTTATGTCAGGTTGTCTTGTGGTGAAACATTATGTTGCTTAAATTTTTCTGTTCTGACCTGTTTTGTTATTTCCTCCTTTATTTTAATCTTTTTTAAAAATAAAAAAGAAGAGCAGAGAGTGAAGTATTTTAGATCCTAAAGGAAAATGAATTCCAATCCAGACTGATGTCCTCTACAAAACTGTCCTTCAAAATGGATTGATAAATAAGATACTTCCATGACAAAGAACAGCTGAAGAACTTCATGACCACCAAACCACCCCTTCAAAGAATACTGAAAGACATTCTAGACAGACATAGGCAAAAAACACTAAGCAAGGCAAAAAATTAAACAGAGTAGAAAGCTAAAGAATCAAGAACAGAAAGATAATATTGTCAAAAGTAAACCAATATATATCAGTTATAACCATTAATGTAAATGGTCTCAATTCACCAATTAAGAGAAACAGACTGGCAAAATGCATCAAGAAACAACATCCAAACCATATACTGTATGCAGAGAACCCATCTAACCCAAAAGGAACTCACAGACTGAAACTCAAAGGATCAAAAACAAAACTCCATGCAACAGGAACCCCCCCCCAAAAAAAAAAAAAATCAGGGACGGCTATTCTGCTTGCAGACAATGTGAACTTCAAACCAAGAATGATCCAGAGAGATAAAGAAGGCTACTCCATACTACTTAGGGGAAAATATCAAGAGAAAGAGACAACAACCTTAAACATATATGCACAAAATTTGGGAGCACC
Organism: Cavia porcellus; assembly: GCF_034190915.1. Lineage (NCBI taxonomy): Eukaryota > Metazoa > Chordata > Mammalia > Rodentia > Caviidae > Cavia > Cavia porcellus. The sequence goes on along the minus strand of NW_026947495.1, from coordinate 28,181,309 downwards.
CAGTTATTAAAAGCAAGTATTAACAGAAATGAAAAATTAAATAGGCAATAACACAATTATAACAGGAAACCTTAAAACATCATTGACACAAAGGGACAAATTAGCTAGACAGAACATCAGCAAACAAATAACAGAAATGAATCATACTTGTGAACAAATAGACTTAGTAGATGTATACAGAGTGTTCCACCCAACAACATCAGAATATACATTCTTCTCAGCAGCACATGGAACAGTCTCTAAAAAAGACCATATACTAGCCCACAGAACATGCTTAAGTAAATGCAAAAGAATTGAAATTATCCCATGCATGTTATCAGATCATAGTGCCATGAAACTAGAAATTAATGGCAAAAAGAAACTGCAAAACCCCCACAAACACATGGAAATTGAATAATACACTCCTGAGCAATCAGTGTGTCATAAAGGAAATTAAAGAAAAAATTAAATAATATTTACAGGCAAACAAAAATACAAATACATCTTATCAGAACCTGTGGGATGCAATAAAAGCAGTCCTCAGAGGAAAATTTATTGTGATGAACTCCCACTTTGGGAAAACAGAACAAATACAAATAAACGGCCTGAAGCAACATCCAAACATCTAGAAAAAGAAGAGCAAGTCAAGCCCAAAGCCCAAAGCCCCCCCCAAAAGGGAGGAAATTACAAAGGTCAGAGCAGAAATCAATGCAATAGAGACAGGGAACAGTACGAAGAATCAATAAATCAAAGAGTTGGTTCTTTGAAAGAATATAAAATTGATAAGCTTCTAGCCAACCTTATTTTTAAAAAAGGAAAGAAAACTCAATTCATGTAATAAGGGCAAAATCACTACAGACCCTGTGGAAATACAGAATATCATCAATACCTACTTTAAAAACCTGTATTCTCATAGTGTTGATAACACAGAAAAAATGGACAAATTCCTAGAAACGTATGAATTACTAAAGCTGGGTCAAGAAGATGTAAAACTGCTGAATAACCTAATTTCAATTAACAAAATAAAAATGTAGTTAAATCCTTACCTACAAAGAAAAGCCCAGGTCCAGATGGATTTACTGCGAAATTCTACAAGAAATTCAAAGAAGGTTTAATGCCTATTCTCCTCAAACTCTTCAATGAAATTGAAAGGGAAATAATTCTCTCCAACTCATTCCTGGAAGCAATTATTACTCTAAAACCAAAACCTGAGAAAGACCCAACCAAAAAAGAGAACTATAGGCCATTCTCCCTAATGATCACAGGTACAAAATTTTCAATAAAATTTTGGCCAACAGAATGTAGCAATTCATCAAAAGGATTATACACCATTACCAAGTGGGATTCATCCCAAGAATGCAGGGATGGTTCAACATATGCAAATCAATAAATTTAATTTACCATATCAATGCAATTCACAATATCAAAAAATAAAACACATGATCATTTTGATAGATGCAGAAAACCTTTTGATAAGCTCCAAAACTTATTCCTGATAAAAACCTACATAAAAGTAGAATAGATGGTCTTTACTTCTATATAATGAAAGCCATCTATGACAAACAAACAGGCAGCACCATATTAAATGGCCAAAAACCGAAAGCCTTTATCCTAAAATGAAGAGCAAGACAAGGATGTCTATTACCACCACTCCTATTCAATATATTACTGGAAATACTAGCCAGAGCAATTAGACGAGAGAGGAACAAAGGAGTAAAAATAAAAGAGAGGAAGTTAAATTATCATTATTTGCAGATGACATGATACTCTACACAGAAGACCCCTCAAAACTCCATTGAAAGAATCCTAAGCATAACAACACAGGTCAGAACAGAAAAATTTAAGCTGACCTGTATTGTTCTGTTACAGTGTCCTTTTATCTCAATCTCCACCCTTTTTTAAAAATTTATCTATTTTTTCTTATTTTTTTCAATTAAGGGAAAACTAAATTTAAAAATAGCGGGATATATTATAATAACTTTTTTGTTTTCCTATTAACCTGATTTGAACCCCAGTATTGCTCTCCTCATCTTGTTCTGTCTGATTCTACTATATTCTATTTTATTTGATAATATCAAGTTTGAGGGTATAGGCAACCACTTTGAAGGCAGTAAGATTTACTATGTTGCCCATTATGGTTTGACTATTATCTTATTTTGAAGTCCTGTAAGGTCTCCAGTGTAGGTTTTATTAGTCTTGTACTGTACTGTTTTGATCAGTTATATTATACCTGATGATATAGGCAGCTCTTTTTAAAAATAGAAACAGGCACAATTGGTAACCATTTTTGATCACCTGGTATTCTATGTACATCATGTACTATGCCCGTCCTTCTGTTCTAACCGATTCTGATCTGTTTAGTCACGTTTGGTTTTATTCTCTTCAAAAAAAGTAATAAGAACTGTGGGAGTAAAAAAACCCAAAAGGTGTAATTGTTATTGTAAAATGATAGGAAAGGAAGGTGGTGTAAGGGATATAACTGCAGGTATGTTTGAGTGTGTAGGATGGAAAACCATATTACTGAGCTTTTGTTGGATCATTGAACGGAACTGTCTGCAGTCTCACTGTATGAATGTCCACTTCATATGCTCTAATTTTATAATTTGGACAACTGTTTCTAAGATGACTATGTGTAACCTATTAATTAGTGATTTCTTACTGTACATTTTTTTCTTGAAATTCTGTTATTATTTGTACCCTGTTACTGCTTTGTTTTTTTTATTTCCTTTCTTTTTTTTCTTCAAATAAATTTTAAAAAATCCTAGGCATAATAAATAAATTCAGTAATGTAGCTGGATACAAAGTCAACACTCAAAAATCAATAGCATTTGTACACACTAACAACAAAACCACTGAGAGAGAAATACGAGAAGCCACACTCTTTATAACTACATCCAACAAAATGAAAGGCTTTGGAATTAATCTAACAAAAGAAGCAAAATATCTATGCAGGGAAAATTATAATGCCCTGGAAAGAGAAATTGAAGAAGACCTCAGAAAATGGAAAGACATTCCTTGTTCATGGATAGGAAAAACAAACATTGTGAAAATGACCATTCTCCCAAATTTGTTACACAAACATAATGCAATTCTAATTAAAATGCATTAATATACCTTATATATGTATAGAAATCACTCCTAAAATTCATTTGGAACTAGAAGAGACCTACAATAGCAAAGGAAATTCTAAGCAACAAAGGCAAAGCAGGAGGCATCACAATCCCTAACTTGAACTTATACTACAAAGCTACTGTAATAAAATCAACATGGTACTGGAATAAACACAGACCTAATGATCAATGTAATAGATTAGAAGATACACTACAATGACAAAAACACTCTGCCACTTTATCTTTGATAAAGGGGCCAAACACGTCCACTGGAAGAAAAATAGTCTCTTCAATAAATGGTGCTGGAAAAATTGGCTCTCCATATGCCAAAAACTAAAACTAGACCCATGCGTATCACTGTGTATTATACTAAAGTATTAATGGATCAAGATCTAAATATCAAAACAGAAACACTAAATTTGTTGGAAGACAATTTTGGCAGAAATTTTGAAGTTGCATCAATTCAAAGACCCAGTCCAAAAATGGGCATCTGAGATCAATACAGTTTTCAGATGAAGAAATACAAATGGCAAATAAATACATGAAAAAATGTTCAGCATCATTGGTTATTAGAGAAATGCAAATTAAAACAGCACTGAGGTTTCATCTCACTCCAGAAAGAATGGCCACGATCAAGAAAACTACCAACAACAGATGCTGGAGAGGCTGCGGGAGTGTAGACTGGTACAACCACTGTGGAGGTCAATCTGTAGATTCCTCAAAAAGCTTGGATTGAAGTTTCCATTTGACCCAGCTATTCCACTTCTGGGCATATTCCCAGAAGAACTGAAAATATCATACCACTGTGATATATATGCATCCATATTTATAGTAGCACAGTTTATAATAGCCAGACCTTGGAAACAATCTAATTGGCCATCAACTGAAGAATGATTAAAAATGATGTGGTATTTTATACAATGGAGTGCTACTCTGCTATAAAGAATGAGTACACTGAGATATTTATAAGTAAATTGATGCAACTTGTGACCATATTCAAAAGTGAAATAAATCAAACTCACATGTGTAAATACTATATAGTCCCCCAGTGTAAGAAAGGGCAAGAGTATATTAGATACAAAAAACTCAGGGAACACAGAGAAAGAACAAGAATCTGATTAAAGGGGAAAAAACAATATTTCAGGAAAAATGTGGAAAAAGAAAAAGGAAGGGAAAATAAAATATATCAAGAAGTATATAAACACACTTAGGATAACTAAGATGATTGTGTTACAAATTCTATAAGTTCTTGGAAAAAATAGTTTACATTCATAGGATTTAAACAATTGTGAATATTATTGTATAGTGATCTGAGGAACTCTTAAAGATCATTATGTAAAATAACAACTCTAGTTATGCTCATACCATCTTGCTTTGAAGGCCTATATTATCAGTGTTCTGGATTCTTTGCTATTGTTGTTTATATGTCTTTTTCATTTTGTGTTTTTCTGGGGATTTATTTTGTTTTGGTTTTTTCCTCTAATACATAAAGAACAGGTATACATCTAGAGACTCATGCATGCATAGAACTTCTAAAATTTATGAGAATCGATTATATAATGCACAATGAAATGAACAGCTACTTTGAAGAAAAAGAGACCCTAAGGTATCCAGTGCTGATTCCGTAGTGTCATGATATGAAATCCACCAATACTATTATTCTTTGTTCAGAGTGATTTCAGTCTGTTTTGTTTTGTTTAATTTCAACATATGTGAAGGTATGGATAGCTATTTTGAAGAGAATGAGAGACATTATGGGAACCATTGTTGACTTTCCTGTTGTCTTGTCTTGAAGATCTAAAATGCCTTCATCATCCTGTTCTGATCAGTTTTATACTATTTTGTTTTGTATGAATTCATTGTATGTGAAGATATGGACAACTATTTGGAAGAAAAGAAGAGACAATGTTATAGACAGTGAAGAACTCTAGTTGTCTTGCTTTGAAATCTCTCTCTTACATTGTTTTCTTATGATCTGTTTTGTTCTTTTAATTTTACCCTCTTTAAAATAAAATTAGAAAAAAAGCAACAACAAAACAACTTGTAGTACTTTGGAAATAAAAAGGATTTTTTCTTTTTATCATGAGCTAGAATTGACAGAAAATTTATAAATCATGCGGGAAACACAAGAGATAGGCTGGATTGTACAGTACAGAAAAATATTACAAACTCATTCACACTTAACTAAAAATTGCACAATGTGAAACTATCAGTCTGGAATTAATAGTCTTAAAGTCTTATTGGTTGAATAATAACTGTAAATAATTAATGATATGCTACATTTAGGGAGTTCTAAATCCCACTTACCTGACAAAAATGCAATAGACAAAGAATATGACTAATCCAAATATTAAGCTCTTCTATTACAAGATTTGAAATCTCTCTAAAAAGATCCTCACTGGAAGTTTAGAATCACTTTCTCTCTAGCCTGAAAGAAATTGGGTTCAAACTGTTCTTACCCTGAAATCCTTAACACAATTAGAAATTTCATGCCAAGCTTCAGGTGTACATTAAAGAAGCAATTCAGGCACGGAAAATGGAGTAAGAGCTCATTTTAAAATTTCCCCTTTGATCAATGTACTTCTGAGAGTTTGATGGTGAAGCTGGCTCCCTAGGTTTTGCCCAACAACTTAGGGAACTCACAAACAGAAGTAATTTGTCTTTGATAAAGAAGTCAGTCCAGAGCTACAGGTGCTAAAGTCTGACTTCCATATAACACACCTAACTCACTTGTCTCCTCTCATGTGACTGTGTTTCCATTACCTTTGCTGTTATCTAGGTTTCAGTGCCACGATTATCTGGGGAAGAGGGACTCAGGCAAAAGACATCTGCAGACACACTGCTTTAACGGGACAAACCACAGGTGCTTTCAACAATAGGCTCCAACATTTTTGGCTCCAGAATTCGGTCTGTATCATACGTTTCTGCTTTGGATGACTGCTGTTTGTTTATTGTGTTCTGGTTGTACCATGTGAAGATTAGGCATGGTATAATACAGAATTCTCTCATCTTGGAAACACTAACATCTACCAAATAAATGATAGCCAGGGAGGAGTGGTAAAGAGTAGAGCAGAAAAGCTAAAATGCGGGGAAAATTCAAGGCTGAGAGGTAGCGAGCAACCCCTGGGTCTACTTAGCATAGTACTGATGGTAGGTGCTCAGAAGGTAAAGGTTCATGTGTTCCACTGAAGCAATGATCTTTTACTTAATTTTTAAAATTGGGAGTCAGGCAGAAACAAATATATTTAGAAAGATACTCATGTTTTTATTTATGTTCTTTTCTTTTTGTCTGCAGGTTCTAACATAGAACATATAATTTTAAAGGCAGTCAAAACTACTTTGTAAGATTAAAGATGGAGTAGCCTAGCAAAGAAAACACTACTTTTAAAAATTCTGGTACCATCTTGTCATTTAACTTTGACTCATTATCACCTCTTCAGTGGCCTTTCTTCCCCCACCCCTCATTCTTCTGCAACACACTTGCAATACTCTACCAGTGTAAGTGTTAGCATAGCATATAATATTTGATTTTGTGTACTTATTTGTTTACTTTCTTTCTTTCAATCTTTTTTTTATCATTCAAGTTCCCACTAGAACATGAATTTTAATAAAGGCCTAAGATCTTATCTTTCCCAAGTTACCCCGTTGGCTACTTAAAAGCTAGCTAGAGGTGCTCTATAATTTGTCTGATATTTACAAGCCAATGGATTTTAGATAAATCCCCAAATGTAGGGAGCAGCTTCAAATAGCTGCTGCTGCCCTGCCCCTCCCGCCTGAGGGCATTCTGTGTGTCAGCCTACATTTCCCATGATCCTCATGTCTGCCTACATTACCCATAATACTCTCCTGCTTACGTCATATATCTGGATGTGATGATGACCTATCAGATAACACTCTGTGCCCTCTTCCTGCCCTTGGCCCGCCCCCCACCCTATATAAGTTGTAGCCATTTTAAAAATAAACGAGACTCGATTGGAATTGCATCCTGTCTCCATCTCTCTTTTCTCTTGCCCTGCCCCCATCCCCGATCCCCTCTCCAGGTGAGACCCACAAACTGGTCCGTGGGGCGGATCACCCAAATCCTCATGTAGCTTGATTTCTTTTAGGACTTAATATTCCTCATTTAGTCTCTCTGTATCTCAGTTCACATAAGGTTTTTTATATAAAATCTTGACTGCTTGTCTCTATTTATTATGTTGAGGATTTGAAAAGCTAAATTTAAAATCATGCTACTTGTCTGGCTTTTTCCAATAATGGGATTCCTATTTAGAAGGAGTCTTTTTTAGTATACAAGCAAGGTCTGATAAGTCCACAAGATTAACACCAGCTTTAAAAATTAAAGTAACATTTTGGTACTGAGCACATGATTTGGGATTTATCTGTAAAGGTGGTGTGTTAGAACAACATAACAATCTTTCATATTTCAGTAGGTTGGTATGTTGGCAGAATTAAGGTTTTCCTACAGAAATAAAAATATACAGATTTTGTCTCTCCTTGCATTATATTCACTATTGGGTGTTAAGGACTTAGAACTTATAGTTTAGAAAGACAAAAGGGAAACAACAACTGGCAGGGTTCTGGCTGCCTTTGAGTTTACAATTCAGCATACAACCTCTTTTCCTGTGGACTTTTTTTATTGGTTTAGAATTGCCTGGGTAAGGACAACTGTTAACTGAAATTCTTCGAACACAGCAAACACTATGCTCCATCAGAACTGGGAAAATCCATTCATGAAGATTGTAAAGAGGGGTGATGCGCCTTTAGAATGATAGACATTACCACTGATTCATGCATGGCAGGCATCAGAGGAGGCAACGATGTGGATGATGGTCAAATGCTGTATATGAGGGAAAGTGCCACAGTGGGAAGAAACATGATGCATTCAAGGGTGTGACTGACATAGTGTGTTCCACAATGGAGAGAACCAGTAGGATAATGGGTTATGGTACAAACATACAGCAACAGCACAGGTAAGATCCTGCAGGTACTTGGGAGCAATGCTCACAACATCTATATTTCATTCTTCCTCTACAGTTTTCTAGCATCCTTTAACACACTTTAGGTGGGGCCCTTGAGGAGTGTAGTTTGGCTGTGGGACAAGCAGGTGGATCATCTGTATGTTGTGGAGCAATCAGATGCTCTTGACAAGCATCATAAGGGCAACACCACTCATTTTCATGAGTCATTGGTGAATTCATCACTGTGCACTTTTTCCTACTTCTTTACTGTATGTTCTCTGCCGACGACATAGGAAACTATACGAAATTAGGAAATGCTTTTTCTTTTTCCCCAATGGCATCCCCCAAACATAGAACTATGTCTTGCATTTATGTATTTGTGAACATGGTAATTTAAAGGATGAATGACAGGTTAAGCCAATAGGAAAACATATAATTGCATTGTCACTTTTAAAATCTCAGTCTATAGTTTGGTGCATAGATACTGAGTGGAGTAAAAAGATGACTTATGAAAGCGGGTGGTGAGAGTGGCTGTGTCATGAAAAGAATCTTTGAAAGACCTTAGGAAGTCTTGTAAGCCTCTCTACTCCTTGCGGGTAATATGGAGGTAGAAATCAACATTAAATCAATATAAAGAGGGATGATGGGCCTTTAGAATGATAAACATCACCAATTATTCATGCATGACAGGCTTCAGAGGAGGTAACAATGTGGATGACCATTAAATGCTGTATATGAGGGAAAGTGCCTAGGATGTGTCAGTTACTACATTGTCTTCATAAACTTCATGTCATTTAATTGTAAATGTGAAACAGTCATAGTGTTAACTTTCTATCACTATAACAAATACCTAAGACAATCACTTTCTACAGACATGGTATATTTTGGTTCATAGTTTAGATCACACTTGTTTACCTACTTGCTTTGGTCTCCTCAATAGTACACTATGGTAGAAGCATGTGGTAGAGCAAACTTGCTCACCTCATCATGGGACGTTAATGAGAAAAGGAACAGGGTCTGAGCTCCAGCTTCGTCTTCAGAGATTTGTACCCAGGACCTAAAGACTACTTAATAGGCTCACTTCCTTAAGATTCTACAATCTTCCAATAATACCATCCTAGAGTCTAACCACTTAATACATGAAAAGTTCATGGATTCTTAAGAATCAAAATATTGCACCTGCTAAAATACAGATACTGTCCAATTCGTAAATAAACAAAATGAAACTCAGAAAGATTATGTTATTTAAACAGTTACAATTTAAACCTAGCTTTATTCAGTTATCAAGTAGATGCCTCACTTGAAACAATACCTTGCTGCCTCTCCAGAAAAATGATTAATTACAGACGACTGTTGAAATTTTGATGATATATGATTTGACACATAATTTGTTTTCCTGAGGCTCATTGATCTCATTTGTGCAGGAAATGACATATTTTTACATGGAATTTTGATTCTCTCATTTTCATTGTGGGTGATGCTCTTTAAATAGTCATCAATTTTCCAAACCTATATGATCCTAATACACATAATGGCTATTTTAATCTCTGACTTCTCTAAGATATTATGGCTGAGTTCAGAGTAAGTCCTCTTCCTTGCTGATTTCCTCACACAATTCCAAGTAAAACAGGGAATTACCAAGAATTCCTACAGATTTATTTGCGAGGCAGTTAGAAATGAGCTCATACCTCTAGTGCTCCAGTCTAGGAAATTCTAGAAAATTGCTTTCAAATACTATACGTTTGGTAGGCCATCAGGTCCAGATCTATATAACTTCTCCCCCTGATTCCATGATTCTTTCAGTTTGTGGTTCTTTCTTTGCCCTAACGTGATTAGTGCCTAACCATATACAAAGATTTCTCCTTAGGATTCAACTCTAAATTTCTGACATTTACTTTGTAACAAACTATAGCATTTGCAAGACCACGATTTGATCCAAAATGACTCCGAGGTAGTCTGTGATGATCTTGCTGTGCTCTCTCCTATGACACATGTATTGCTTTTTGGCTGAGTAGCTAGAGTGCAACCTTATCCATTTATCCAACTTCTGAGTATCAGTTTATTTCTTCAACTGGCCTATTTATCAACTTATCAGAGACTGAAAAATATTTAAAAACTGAACTATGTAATAGGACTAAACATAAAGGAACTCAAATACCTCCTTGGCCACAGGTCTGTGAGCACTCTGTCCACGCCGTCCACGCTGAGAGCTGACAGTTGACCACACACTCTACCAGGCAGGAAATACTCATCCTCTGGGGCTTCTCCAAATTATACTGCAAATGGAAATGAAGGATAATTTCACTGAAGATATCACATCACTTTCAAACTGCTGTTCTTTCACAGGGAAGACTACTTTTTAATCTGCAATATTCTTTTCACATTTCAGCAGAGACAAAACAATCCTTTCTTAGATAAATAATTTTTCTAATTTCACAAACAAAATTTTTCTGGTCCAAACTCCTTTTTATAAAACTCTAAATTTTATATATTTATTATTATTATTATTATTATTATTATTATTATTATTATTGCTATCAGGAGTCAAACTCAGGACCTCGTGCTTGCTACGCAGGTGCTGTGCCACAAAGCCTATCCTCCCCAGCCCCCAAGCCCTAAATTTTACAATAGATCTGCCATTAGGTTGTTGGGCAAATAGAATGCCATGTGACTCAGAGACCTGTCTTATTGCTCAGCCAACAACGATGACACAGAGATGACATCTCAAGGATGACACATACCTTGTATGAGATAAAAGTATATACATGGTTCAGCATTAACAGCCAGTGAAATTAAAATGTAAGTAAAGTAGGAATAAAAATAAAATCAACAACTCTTCTGAAATCCATAAATAGACCCAACTGGGTTGAAAATATAATCATACGTCTAATCATGAGACAAGTTGGTAATGCAGTTTATTTTCTTTGTTCTCTCTGAAATCAGCATCTAAAAACAACAGTCTACAATTTTTAATAGCAAAGACAGAAGAGGTCTTAGTGAATGAATAAACCACCTAACAGACACAGAAAGAAAAAAGAAATAATGCACTATAAAAGCACAGGATCAGGGCTGGGGATTTAGCTAAGTGGCATAAGTGCCTCCCTGACAATCATGAGGGCATGAGTTCAATCCCTGGTGCCACACACACACACACACACACACACACACACACACACAAATCACAGACTCTTTATTTGTATGTTTAACTAGGAAAACTTTGACATGAAACATATGTTAAATAGCAGTAAAGCATTTATGTCAAGGTAAAATTAATTATTATGGTAGAAAGACTTGCCAAATGAGTAAAATAGAAATTACCGCAATGGGATTTATAGTTCATTTGTGAAATACAGATATTTTAGTTAGGCAAATAGTCTGGGATGTTTTAAATTTTCCTTAAATATTTATTGGATTTATACTATTTGGAAAACAAACATGATTTTCTATTAAAGAATAGCTTTTCTCTTTCTTATTATCAAAGGTTTATCACATATACAATAAATGTTTACAATTGTAGATGGCTAATTTATTTATTTTTTCTGCGACAGCAACTTCTGAAGAGACAGACTGAATAAAATGATAAAATGAATCACTAATACTTGGTAGGAGTACTCAGCAATGCCAATTTGGGAATTTGACCAAGTGGGACACATAGTCTCAGATAGTCTGTCCAGGGTTGGTATCCTGCTCAGAGGTTGTCCCATTGTTTAGAGAATATGCTCATGATAATACACAGGGTGAAGTTAGAAGAGGTGAAAACAATTTGTTTTGTTTCAATTTCCACCTATATATTCCAAGTATATTTGGAGAAATGGGACCACATTTTTCATTTTGCAAGTTTGTTACAAAGTCTCTATGTCAACCTGAATTAACTGGTCCCCTATCTCCAATTTATTCCAAAGATTGTTTCAGTGATTCTTATAGTGTGATGGCATCTTTATGTCTATTAAACTTCCCTCATAGAGCTTTTCACTTATATGCTGGGAAGGAAATGTTAACTTCAAAACAGGTCTGACTACCTGGTTTTCTGCAAACTGAATATAGCTTATTACAGGGGAAAAAAATGAGACAATTAGAAAAGTTCAGAATTCCCTAATTTGAAACTTGACAGGGAGTCTTTTATGCAGATTAATAAAAGTACAACTATGTCATTTATTCAGCAATCATTTCCTAAGCAAATTAATGGAGTATTCTAACAGCAAGTGTCAGTGTCCATCTTATATGAAAGAATATTGCATATATATATGTCATATATATATATATATATATATATATATATATAAAACTCATCTGTCTCAAACAATGAGTCATAATACAGTAGTAAAATCACCAGTATCTACAGTGTGCTAGCAAGCAAGTGTAGTTTTCCCATCATTTTGACCAAATCCAAACTACTGAAGTATAATGTACTATAATTGCTCCTTTTACATTAACTGAACCTAAGATGAGGTAAAAATAAATTAGACTCTGTGGTCTACATCATAAACCATAAAGGCTATAGACCAATACTGAGAAAAAGCCATGAATGCGAGATCCCAACATAAACACATTACCTGCTCACACTGGTCCATGCTGACAGGCTTGCCGTCACTGCGCACGCAGCTCAGCAGGCGGGTCCTGACCCCTTGACCGCAGGATGCATTTTCACTCAGCTGGCATGTGCTCCATTCTACAGGCATAGGATCACCCATTGTGAGTTCAAAATTACAGACATGTGAGCAAAATAAAATGAACCTTTGACTGTCTGCACTGGTGGAGATGTAGAGTCTATAAATAATCCTAAAATCATTCCCAGGTGGCTTTGGAAAGCAGCACACAATAATTTTCTTGCAAAACAAAAGAATAGATTAAAAAAAAAACTAAATAAATGAAGGCGAGTTATCTTACTCCATGTACTTTACAGAGCAAATAAACAAATGGTTTGTTAGAATTATTTCACATTGGCTTGAAAGACATCAGACCAGTGAAGAAAAATTAGTTTTGAACAATCTGTTGGAGATAATTGAGAGAAAAACACTCAGAAACAATGCCAGTTGCTATAGCCTGAAGTTTCCTTCTGTCCACAACCAATTCATATATTAAATCCTAGCTTCCAAGATAACAATACTGGGAAGAAGGACCTTTAGGGGTGATTAGGTTATGAGTGCACAAGGCTCATAAATGGGATGAATGCCTTCACTGAAGAGGCCATAGGAAGAAGCTTGAGTGACCCTTCCATCAGGTAAGAGAGCAAGAACATGCCATCTAAGAGGTGGCAGCCCAACCAGGGACCAGATCTGCCAGCACCATGGTGTTGGATTTTTCTAGACTCCAGAATTGTGAAAAATAAATCTCTATTGTATATAAGCCCACTTAGTCTATGGTGTTTGTTACCATAACCTGAATAGACTAAACACCAATATTGGATGTAAACTTGAAAATGTTTTCAGAGAACAAATGCAATAGTTAGCCAGATTTGAATATTTGATGCAGTGTAGCTGTATCTTAATTGCACAACTATGTTACTTCCAAAAAGAGGAGTGCTTGCTTTGGTGTTACATACATTAAAAAGTAGGGAAAACAGAAACTCTAATTTTTTTCATAAATAAAGATTTTATAGATTTGGCTACTCACATTACAAAGTAGATGGGGAGCTAAAATAACTACCCAATAGTTAACTTGGCTCTTAAAAATACAGTGGTAGTTGTGGGTAGAAAAGTAATCCTTGATCATATCAGTGAAAAACCTCTTTAAAAAGATTTTCCATATTTGATAAATCATTTAAACATTTAATGGAATATCACATATGCATAATAAAACAAATTTTAAAATATATGCTTTTCCAATAAAGCAAGCATCACTGGATTTCTAAAAAATACTATAAAAACTCAGTATCTAAAGATAAAGGACCAAGGTAACATATCTTTTCCCTATAAAGCCATCAGATAGCTACTTCAGAATTTACTATGGGATTTTCTACAAAAGGAATCTCAGTGGTGCCAATGTGTCTAAGGTAGAGATTTTTTTCCCCCGAAAAATAGCTTTCTTTGCCTCTGCAAACGTATGGTATTGTATTTCTCAATACTGAATTCAATGCTGAGACTTAACATGGTTCCATATTTTGTGACTTGTTTTTAGATTTACTGCTACAGAGAATGGCAGGTAGCAGATCAATCTGACTATGACAGTTCTTTGTTTGTAGGTACTGAACACTGTTCCCAAGAAAAGCCTGGGCAAGAGCTGAGTAACTAGGCTGACATGATTCTCACACCTTTCAAATATCCCTTGCCCATCAGGACAATCATTTATTCTTTTTGAGACCTATAGAAAAAGTATATCATGGATTTGAATTTTCAAAATAATAAAAGCCATGAAAAAGTCAGACTCTATGATCATATCATTACAATTTTCTCTCACTAGTAAATTATTCCTTGCTAGCTATTTTTGTTACTTCAGTTTAGAATGGCTCAATTAACATTATTCAGACATACTGCCAAATGTTTCTAAGCATCGGTATTTCACAGACTCCAGGTGGCCCTGTTTCATATACATGCCAAGAAATGGGCTTTTCTTTCTGTGAAGGGTCAATGGAAATAACAAGTCCTCAGCCTTTCAAAAAACACACTCAGCCATTCTCCTTCTCATCCTAAACCCTAAGAAGGGACATACACACACACAAACATTTCTTCCATTAGCCAGTGTTCAAGAGAAGACCAAGGTCAGGGACTTCAGCTGTACCTGTTAGATTGTACTGGAACTGGAAGCAGTTTTCATTAAGGAGGCAGGGCCGCACCTGTGAGTCTTCCGCACAAGTCCTTGAGCTCAGGGAGGGCCGCAACAGATAGCGAGTTCTTCTCTGCATTGTGTGGGGGTCACATGACTGCAAACACCAGAGAGGGCCCAGGGGTAGTTAATAAAATATGCACAGTTATATGTATTCAAGTAGGCACATATATAACACCTAAAGGAAAAGACCATGGCAAGTGTTAAACATAATTATTTTGAAAAGAAAATCATTTTAGGACTCATTGGAGATGATAATTCTGTTTTGTCTTTCACCTGATGGCTGTTATTTTGTGTGATATCTTGAAGGCTGCATTTCTATTTCCCACATAGCATTAGGTATGGAAATTATTTTCATCAATTAAATGCACTCTTTAAAATAGCCTGCCACATAGTAAGAAATCAATACATATTGAGTGTTTAAATGAAGGCAAAACGGAAAACATTGTCCCTGTGACCTCAGATAGTCTAATCCAACAATAATAATCACACAGAGCATTTTAAAGAGAAAGTTGTTTTTAAATCCCAGAATAAATAAGCATAGATAAGGAATTATGAAATCAATATTGCCAAATAAACACAAGAAATTTCTTTTTTGTGTGATGCTCTTTGAGTCACAGGGCATGAGACCTTGCCTACCGTGGCTCTCTCAGCAAAATAATTATATTAATATGAACTACAAAGATGCTCTAAAAGTACCATAATGCACATGGGCTCCCATGTCCACCTAGAGATGCGCTTCATATAATCCTCCAGAGCAAAGAAAATTTGCTGGTCACATCTCAACGAACTGTACTACCTACACTAGAATTTCTAGATCCTCCTACCACAAAATTCTAAATTGTCTATCAAACCATGCTTCACTTTCCTCATAGCAATAATGAAGGCTCACTTCTTTCAAAGGCCTCTCTAATGATGATAATTATTTTTATCCTTTGGAAAAAATGTTCACCCATGTTCAAAGATGTTTCTATGGATTTGTTTCTAAGCTCACATAAACTTAATATATATATATATATATATATATATATATATATATATATTATTGTCATTTTTCATTTCTTTGTACCCCACTACTTTTCATTGCAAATTCACTAGGAGATGATGGATCAGGACATGTACTTCTCTTCTCACTATCAGAAACATTGATATAAATGGTTATTTCAGTTATTTAATAAATGGCATTAAGGACATTCATATTAAGCAATTTAAAACCCTTTCAAATCTAAAGAGATTTGTACACATGAGAAATAAAAAGCTTCCAAATAAGATATCAGCTATCTTTTGTATGCTTTTTCAAACTCCACTAATTGCTTCAGATATTCAGTAAGTACACAGACAGTACACTGGATCTTGGCTATGAATTACAGTGATATTGTTACATTACATTGAATCATGGAGGTAAAACACCAGCAATTTTTATTCTTACCTTAAATGTTTGGGACAATGACAGACATTTACTATCCACATGATTTTATAATACTGTAATCTGCCAATAGCTGCAATTTTGTTTTAATTGTATCAAATTTTTCTGTGTGATTAACATGAACTAAGCAATTATTCTTAATTATATACACAAAAATGTCATGTCAAATTGTTACCAATGATTACTATTTTAACAATTAATTTAAATATTTATTTTTATTTTAAAAAGAAAAAAGAATAAAAGTGATAATTTAAAAAAAATAATAAGAGATTAACAGTGGTTAATATATTACATAGTTATCTTCAAGTTGTTATCTTGCTCATCTTACACGATATAGGCATGAAAAAATGATCAATGAAAGCACAAACCATTCTTTTTGATGAACTAACAGAGATTGATAGTATAATTATCTATTATGCATATATATATATATATATATATATATAACATTTATATATTTATATAATCATTTCCTTTTTTTTTTTCCCCCCTGGTCCTAGTTGTTTCTTCCTTTTATCAGTTTCTTTCCCTTCCTCTTTCACAATATCCATTGTATATTTTGGATTTTATTTGTTCTTTCAGCTTTTATACTACAGACACAGTATGATATTTATACATGTGAGCCTGATTTATTTCACTTATAAATATGGTCTCAAATTGTATCCATTTGTTACAAAAGCCTCAAGTTTATCCTTCTTTTAGCTGAGTAGTATTCCACTGAGTAAAAGTACATCTTTTGTTATCTATTCCTTTGTTCATAGGCATTTGGGTTTTTTCCAAGAATTAGCTATTACAAATTGTGCCACTATAAACATAGGTGCACATATATCACTGTGGTATGTTTTGATTCTTCTAGGAAAATACCCACAGGGGGTATCGCTGGTACAAATGGCATCTCCAATCCTAGTTGATCCACACTCCCAATAATAGTGGAAGAGAGCTCTTTTTCCCTGACAGCCTTGCCAGCATTTGCCATTGCTTGATTTCTTTATGATAACCATTCTTTCTGGAGTGAGATGGAATCTTAGTGTTGTTTTAATTTTCATTTCTCAAATTACCAGTGTTGTTAAACATTTTTTCATATATTTATTTGCCATTTGTGTTTCTTCAGTTCAGTAGTGTATATTCATTTCAGATGCCCATTTTTGGATTGGGTCTTTGAATATGGGGTGCCTGAAGTTTTTCAATTCTTTATATGTTCTAGATAGAAGTCCTTTGTCTAAGGGACAGATAGTTGGCTAATTTTTTCCCCTTTATATGGGTTTTCTTTTTACTCAGTTGGTGATTTCTTTTAATATGCAAAATCTTTTTAATAACATGAGATTCCAGTTGTTCTTTGAATTACTTCCCGTGCACTTTGCGTTTTGTTCATGAACTCTTCACCTACCACTAAATCTGCAAAATTTCCACCTATATTGCCCTCTTGTAGATATAGTGCTTCTGTTTTAATATTTAGAGGTTCATTCCATTTTGATTTTAGAACATGGTGATAGATATGTATTTAGTTTTAGTCTTTAGCACACAGAAAGCCAGTTTTTCTAGTACCATTTGTTAAAGAGGCTATCTTTTTCCAGTGAACATGTTTGGCCCCTTAACAGAAGATGGCTTAGTGTATTTGTAGTTCTATCTGCATGTTCTGGTAATATGCAGCGATTCTCAGGACTTTTTTTTTTTTTTTGCCAGTATCATGCTGATTTTAAAACAGTAGCTTTTAAATATAGTTTCAAGTCTGGGATACTGTTGCTTCCTGTCTTGCCTTTGTTTCCCAGGATTGCCTTTGCTATTCTAGGTCTTTTCTGTTTCCAAATGAATTTTAGAAATTTTTTCTCTACATCTTTGAGATATGCTAATGGTATTTTAATCAGAATTGCATCAATCCATATAACAGTTTTTGGAGTATGGTCATTTTCATGATGCTGGTTCTTCATAACCATGAGTAAGGGATATTTTTCCATTTTCTGATGTCCTTTGCAATTTCCATTTTCAGAGTATTGTAATTTTCAATACACAGAAATTCACATCCTTTGTTATATTGATTCATAAGCATTTCTTTTTTTGGATGTTATTGTTAAGGCATTCCCTAATACCTATCTTAGTGAGTTTGTTGTTTTTATACAGGATTTCTATTGATGTTTGAATGTTGAACTTATATACAGTTAGTTATACTGCTAAATTTCCTTTTTTGGTGGTGTTTTGGGGGTCTTTCTATATAGAGTATCATGTCATCTGCAATTAGTGATAATTCAGTTTTTTCCTTTCCTATTCTTATTCCTTTTATTTCTCTGCCCTGTCGAATTGCTCTGGCTAACATTTCCAGAACTATATTGAATAGGCTGGTGATAATGGACATCTTTGTCTTGCTACTGATTTTAGAGTGAAAGCTTTCAGTTTCTGTTCATTGTTTATTTTGTGTGATGTTGGTTGTTGGTTTGTTATAGATTTTTTTTTTTTTTTTGGATTAAGGTGTTTATTGGATTGAGTTCATCTACTGCAGTTTTCTCTGGGGCTTTTATCATGAATGAGTGTTAAACTTTATCAAAAGTTTTTCTGCATTTATTGAGACGATATGATTTATGTCTTTTGCTTTGTTGACATGATGTATTACGTTTATTGATTTGCTTTTGTTGACTCATACCGGCATTCCTAGGATGAATCCCAGTCGGTCATGGTGTATAATCTTTTTGATGATATTCTTCATTCCACTTGCTAATATTTTATTGAAGATTTTTTTGGAACTATATTCATTACAGAGATCAGCCTTTAGTTCTTCTTTTTGGTTGGGTCTTTCTCTGGTTTTGGTATCAAAATAATACTTCAGGAATGAGTTTAGGAAAATTGCTTCCTTTTCAATTTCATTAAAGAGTGTGAAAAACATTGGTGTCAAATCTTCTCCAAATTTCTTGTGGAATTCAGTTATGAAACCATCAGCACCTGCACTTTTCTTTGTGGGTAACTTTTTAATTATGTCAATGTCAGTAACTGATATTGGGTTATTCAAAAATTTTATATGTTCTTGATTGCATGTTAGTAATTCATGCATTTTTAGGAGTCTGTTCATTTCTTGTGTGTTTTCAAGCCTATGTGAGTAAAGATTTTTGAAGTAGATATTCACAGTCTTCTGAAATTCCATAGGACCTGTAGTGATTTCACCTTTTTTCTTACTCATTGCAAGAGTTTGGTTTTTTCCCTTTCCTTGATAAGACTGGCTAGCAGTTTATCAATTTTGTTTATTGCCTCAATGGTCCAATTCTGCAAATTATTAATTCTTTGCATTATTTTCTTAGTCTCCATTGCATTAATTTCTGTTCTGCTCTTTATACTTTCCTCCATTCTATGAGCTTTGGGCTTGACCTGCTCTTCTTTTACTAGAAGCTTGAGATACAGCATTAGGTTGTTTATCTGCAGTCATTCTATTTTCCTAAAGTGAGAATTCACTGCCATTTATTTTCCTCTTGTACTACTTATACTGCATCCCACAAATTCCAATATGTTGTATATGCATTTTCATTTGACTGTAGGTATTGTTTAATTTCTGATTTAATTACATCTGTGACCTGTTGTTCAGGAGGGTGTTATTTAATTTACAGGTGTTTATGTAATAGTTTCTTTTCTCATTAATTTCCAATTTTAGTGCACTATGATCAGATAATGTGCATGGGATAATTTCAATTGCATTACTTTAATTTAAGTTGCATTAACTTAAGCATTTTCTAAGGCTAATATATGGTCTGTTTAGTGAATGTCCCATGTGCAGCTGAGAAGAATGTGCGTTCTTGGTATTGCTGAGTGGAACACTATGCAAATGTCTATTAAGTACATTTTTTCATATGTCTGATTCAGTTCTATTTTTTGTCTGCTGACATTTTGTCCAGTTGACCTATTGCTTTGTGACAATGAGGTAGTTAAAACTGTCTTACTGTTTATTGATTTTTCATGTCTATTCATATTTGCCTTATATATTTTGGTGCTCCCATATTTGGTATCTCTTCTGCTTGAATTTTTCCCCTAACAAAAATGTAATGGCATCTTTATCTCTTTTGATCATTTTTGGTCCAAAGTTCCCATTGTCTGCAAACAGAATAGCTATCCTGGCTATTTTTGGGTTACTGTTGCATGGAATATTATTTTCCATTCTTTGACTTTCAGTCTATACATTTCTCTTTGAGTTAAATGTGTACATACAGTGTATTGTTGGAGTTTCTTAATCCATTTTACTAGTCTTTTTCTTTTGACTGAATTGAGTCCATTTACATTGATGGTTATAACTGACAGGTATTAGCTTATCTTTGTTATGTTATTTTACTGCTGTTGGTTCCCTGCTTTTTGTTTCTATTTAATTGCTTGTCATGTCTGGTGGTTTTATTCTGATGTTTTTCCTGAAATTGTGGTCATTTTTATATCTAAGCAGAAAATCTTTTAGTACTCTTTGTAGGATTGGTTTGGTGGTCACATATTTCTTTAGTAGTTCTTTTTGCCAAGGAAGTATCTTAATTCTCCATTAATTTTCAAAGATAATTTTACAGGGCACATTAATCTTTATTGAAAGTTGTTTACTTTCAGGTCTTGAAATTCTTCACTCCAAGCTTTTCTTGATGGGAATGTTTGTGTTGAGAAGTCTGCCATGATTCTAATGAGCTTTCCTTTATAGGTGATCTGTTTCTTCTCTAACATCTTTTAATATTGTATTCTTGTGATAAATTTATGCAATCTTGATTTTTATGTGTAGGTGTAGATTTATTTTGATCATGCCTAATTGGAGTCTATATGTCTCACTTATCTTTATGTCAGATTCTTTTCACATGCTTGAGAAATTTTCTGCTATGATTTTTGCAAATAGTTTTATTTTGTCATTTGCAATGACTGATGCTTTTTCATTTACACAAATCATAATTGTACTGTTTTTCTTTGCATTGTCTTGGAGCTGTTGAGTTATTATTTTATGGTCTCTTGTTATTTTTAAGAGATCTTTCCTTTCATTATTGCCAGCCATGATCCTGTCTTCAAGGTCTGAAAGTCTATTCTTCAGTTTCTTTCAAGAGGTTTTGCCAGCTTTTGATTGACTTTTTAACTTCCTGGATATCTCTGTGAATCAGTTTCATGCACTGTAATTCCTTTCTATATTGTTCACTCAAGGTTTCCTTAATTTCCCTATGCTTCTCTTTTTGTATCTATGTCTTCTTTAGATATGCTGAATATTCCTTTCAGTATGTTTGTGATTTCTTTTCTTTTTTTTTTTTTTTTTACCTGAGACCTTACTTCTAAGTTGATTGCTTTTACAGTCTCAAGAAGTTGTTTCTTTATTTCTGTTGCTATCCTCTCAGAGACTTCAGGTGTGTGACTTCCATTTTCTTCCATGCCTGTATCTCTCAGACTTGTTCTGTGTGGGCTGGGGGGTCTGAGATTGTCATGTGATCCTTTGTCTTGCTATTCTTCTGAGTTCCTCCTAACAAGCTGGTTGTGGGGCCATAGACACTCCCCATGTTGACTGCCCCTATGGGAGTGTGGTGCATGGGGCTTACTTGGTTACATGTCCCTGTTCCTGCTGGCTGCCTGCAGAAAGCAGCCTTCTGGTAGCGGTGGCTGGCAGGTGGAGGTGGATCTGCTGGCTCTCTCTGCCTTTTCTGGCTGCCCACAGGAAGGGGCCAGTTGGTGGCAACAGCCAGCAGGCAGAGGCAGATCCGTCTGGTTCTGTCTGCCCACACTGCCTTGAATGTTTATTCTTATGAGCATGAATAATAACAAATCATTTTCCAGAAAAAGAAAGATAGATACCTTTGTTAATACTTCTGATTAGTGTTCTATTGTGTTCATACTTACACAATAATCAGTAAATATCTGAACCAAGTGAAAATGTGTAAGGACCGATGCATGTATCTGCTTAGTGTATGCCATCAAATAAAAAAGAAAAATATATACATACATACATACATACACCTGCCCACACACATCAGATTTCTGATCAAGTTTCCATTACCCTAAGGTCTTGAATCATAAATGTTTCAGATTTAAAAGATTTTCCAGATTTTAGAATATTTACATAATTTGAATAGATTAAACAGATTGAAATCCTCTAATCTGAGAATGCAAACCCAGAAATGATTCTATATTGGAAACCTGTACTATGTAAAAAATGCTTTTCTTTACTCTGTCTTACTTCCTCACTGAACCTACTGTGAGAAAGAAGAAGAAGAATAAGATACAATTTGATGTGATTTAAGCACTTCTTCCTCGGTTTGTATTCTGAACATAGATTTAAAATATTCTCTTGTGTTTAATCCATTGTTTATATTATGCAATGTTTTATAGTTACTAGAGACTAATTTTCTAGAAATTATTGGACAGCAACACTGTAACTAATTCTTTACAAATCTTTTACCACAGAAATAAGTTTAAGAGCAAAGTGTGGGGAGACAAAAATGCATAAACATGATACCTTCTCGTTTTAGGCAGTACTTTCCACACTCCACTTTACAATAACTGTCCTTGGCCTGATAATAAGTGACTTTATCATTTTTCCTTAATTCTTATAGCTATTTATCAAAGTCAAGTGTTAATATTTCAACTTATTTATTTCTATCACCTATTCATCAGAATTTCATCAAATAATGAATTGGCCACTGGTGTACAGATAAATGAAAAGAAAAGGGAACTTGAAGCTTTCTGTATTGAATCAAAACTCTTCAAGCACAAAGGATCTCCCTTCTCTATCAGATTTATATAAGGATATAATGTCAATTTATTAAATATATAAGTGAGAAAATGATATGTAGATAACAAATCCAAAGCTAGCTTTATTCTAAAGATCAAGTTTTAGAAGCAGTATTTTCTAGGTCAGGAGATGACCAATAAGAAATAGTTAGTCTCTACTACATAAACCCCTTTGTGAAACTAGACTCTAATTTATTAATTTTGTAAGCGAGGACTTATTTAAAGTTCTATCCTTCCACATTACTTTTGTTTTCTAGCAGCAAGGCCTCTTGTATGACCTGAATATTGTACCCTTCCCTTAATAAAAAACTAGATACCACCTTTATGATTTTCTACTGACTTCTCTATATCCATAATTAATAGAAACACTTCATCCAGTCAACCATCCTTCTATATATATATATATATATATATATATATATATATATATATATTCATCTATATGATTTCCTTCCTTTGGGCTATCTGGAGAGTCCAGGTCTTAATTTTTGTTTGATCCAATGTTTACAAGTAATAAATATATGTCATATATAGGATGCTTTCATTGTTCTTGGGTAATCAGACTGGATTTGTATAAATTACCTGAAAAAATGGTATACCCTGAATCATGGTCACATCGGTACAATATAAGGCTTTCTCAAAGTCTGCATGTTTAATTAAATACACTCTTTTCTGCAGTTTTTACATATTTTTCATAAAATTTAAATGGAATTTCCAAGAATACTAAAATACATTGTTATATTAATAAAACAAACAAGTAAATGAGTTGTAACTTGCCCATTTAAAAGATAACTTACATGATACATTTTACATAAATCTTTACATGAAGGTACAATCTGATATTTTCTTGTCACTGAACTTTTGACTATTACAATTTAAAAGCTATGATAAATCCATGTTCTTGTAAATTTAAAGTGAGTCTGCAAATTTGCTGTCTGGAGATGAGCATGATTTCAAGGTCCAGCATTGATAGCTTCTATCAGATATACAAACCAACACTTTATTCTATCATGAGGCTTATCTGATCATTCTGAGATGTCCTTTTGCTCATTTGGTCAATTTTCTGCCATTTGTTTCTCCTTATAGACTTTAAAAGGGAAAAATAGACATCCACTCTATGAACTTTAGTTTCCTATTTAGAAAAACGGGAATAAAAGTTCGCAAGAAATATATTACAGTGATTTTTAAGAATTACTTTTAATGAAATTAAACCTTATGTCTTAAAGGTTGACACAAAGTTAGAAAGACTTGGATCAAGGGGATTTTAAAACAGTATCAAATATTTCTTAAGTCTTAGAGATGTGGAAGAGAGAGATACAGATATGAGAAGTTCTTTACACACCACAGTTCAAAGTAAACCAAAATCAAAACAGTAGTCAATATGATCAGTGAAATTAAGTGAGACATCATCTCCACAAACACCAAACTACAAAAATAAGGGCAGCAATGTCTGAAATCACAGGATCCAAGTGACATCACTATCTGGCAGAAGAAAGCAGGAGGATATCTGACAGATCAACAAAGTGAAAAATTAAAGTACCAATTTGGAAGACTTTGCGTATAAGCAGAGGAATATATGGAAAACCCAGGGAACAGTCATAGGAGTCTATGCAGCCTAGATTCAATGAACTTTCAACACTGTCAGGTAAAAGCTCCCTTTCAGGACAATCCATTCTTCCCTTACTGCTCCATTAAAGAGATGCAGATGGCAAGAATTTCCAACTGGAGAAAACCATAATGAAGGCAAAGACAGGATAATCATAACCAAGGTGCAGAGAAAAAACAAAACTAGCAAATCTCATACAGTGAACTGCTACATTTTAGATACCACCCCTTTTAAATAGTTCACAAACCTGGACTCCCAGAACAAGAAAGACACACAAAGTTCAAGTCTTATGAAAGGGTATTATAAAATAAGTTGTATAAAGGGCAGAATATCATCTGCCTAGATTTTAAAAAATGCTGCAGAAAGACAAGTATGAAAAACAGATGAAAACTCTTTTCCAAAGGAGATAAAAATCAATTAAGAAATGACAGAAGTTTTAAAAGGGGGTAAATATAAATATACATTGAAAAACCCAGAAATTAGGTGACATACTTCAGAAAACAATTAGGATTATATTTAAGAAATGAAAATAAAGCTCTGAGTAATACAATATTAAGAAACACAATGCGTCTTTAAAAGAAAAACATTAAGAAAAAAAAACTGAAATGAGAAAACATTTTAAAAAAGTGTAAACAGATGAGAAAAACTGGTAGATAAATGAGGCAAAACAGATATCATGTGCATATAGGATTTTGTAAAAGGAAAACTAAACCAAAAGCATCAAACTTAAAAAGAAACATTCAAGAAAACTCCAATAAAAATAAAGATTTGAAGTTGCCTATTGACAGTGCACATCAGAATCACAATATTGAAAAACATATTCTAGCATAATTACTGAGTTTTGAAGAAGAAAACATTCTTTCAATATCTATACAAAAAATCAGATGGTTTATAAAGAAAACAGGATCATATTTTCAATTTTGACAGGAAAACTTTGCGTCAGAAATAAAGTATAGAAATAAAATATTCAGAAATAAAGAAAATGATCCAAGAATTTTATACCAACTAAAGCTGAATTTCAATTACAAAGACCATAGACTGTTCACAAGGTGGAAGAGCTCTAAGAAAAATTTTTCCAGTGCACTTTGAGATTATTGTAAACTGTATTTGATACACTCAACTGCCTGGAACAACATCAATGTAGAGAGTTAAATAAGCCATCTTCATATGTACCTACTAATTAATGTAAGGTCTGCATAGTCTGAAGATTGAGATAAAATAAGAAAAGAAAAGTTAAAGATTTTAAGTTAATAGTGATAGTATTATTCATAGACTCTTTTCTCTGTTAATGTGAAACAAAGTAATTTTGTACTTATTACATGTCCTATTTCTATGACCTAACCGTATTCTTGATAAATTATTTCTTAGTATGGAAAAGCTGAAAAATACATGAGAAAGAACCTGAACAAATTCCTATAGCTCTGAATTTAAACTGGAAACATCAAAGTCTTAATCTATTTTTACATTTCATTTTCAAAATAAAAGAATAAGTATTTCAGAACTCTTCTTCCTGAGTCCTAGAAACAGCGACATCCAATAAAGTGAACATCCTTACATTCTAGAATGCTTGCCAGAGCACTGAAGAGACATTTCCTCTAGAAAAAGACACCAAGATTTAGAAAACTAGGTGATTCTAAGTCTGAAAAATGAAATGTTTAAAATGGGCATAAAATATTCTGCTTTGTCACATAACAAGGATGCTGGCAGAGACCACCACATATTTACTTATTATGAAATACATTTTAAAAGACTAACACTAAGACAATCTGAGTGTTGCTACAGATCACAAGTGAGAAGGATAAAAACTTGTTTTATCTGAAGTTGACTTCATAATGATACAAAAAGGCACATGTGATGAAAACATAGATCTGGTAAATATAGAATTAACTATTTTCCTGTGTTTTCTATACAAAATAAATCATTAGGTAGGTCAACAGAGTTGAGGCAAAATTTCTCTTAATGTATGGATACAGTAGTTCCACAAAACCGGTGAGGGCAGATGATAGAATTGGAATATTACCATTTTGTATTTCCCAAAATATATAAGTGCAGACATTGTCCAGCAGTAGTAGTTGTTTCAGTCAAGTTTCAGTTGTGCTTATTACAGAACAGATTTAATGAAAGATATGTAGATATATAAGAATTTCTAAGATTGGCTTCCATTGGCTACCCACAGAGTCAGATACGGGAGAATGCAAAAGGACTGTCTGTGCACTGGAGATCCAAAGTTCTGGAGCTCACTGCAAAGTCCTGCGCACGTCTCTATCAAAGGTCTGGGATGGAAGTCTAAAGAGTCTGTACAGGAAGCCAAGAGACAACATACAGTATGAAGGTGAACACTGGAAACACTGGAGCCCTTAGCAACACACCTGTGTCTTCCTTCTTTATTTCCCTCTTACACCAATTTAACTACAAGCCTCCCTAGGATGGGTCTTTTGTATTTAGTAAACCCCCTCAGCCACACCAAAACTGTGCTGATCCAATTTAGTTTGGCATTTCTTACTCCAGTTGACACAATTTGTTAATTATCATAATTATGAAAAAGTGATAACCACACATTGAATCTTCTGGTAACACATTTGTGAAGGACAAAGACTGAGGAAACCTCTGTAAGCAATTCTCAATTTATGGGGAACTCAAATAGAGAACCCTGAACC
Source organism: Cavia porcellus (assembly GCF_034190915.1). Classification (NCBI taxonomy): domain Eukaryota; kingdom Metazoa; phylum Chordata; class Mammalia; order Rodentia; family Caviidae; genus Cavia; species Cavia porcellus. The sequence goes on along the minus strand of NW_026947495.1, from coordinate 28,154,103 downwards.
ATGCTGTACCTCACTATGGAAAGAAAGAAAGAAAGAAAGAAAGAAAGAAAGAAAGAAAGAAAGAAAGAAAGAAAGAAAGAAAGAAAGAAAGAAAGAAAGAAAGAAAGAAAGAAAGAAAAGAATGGAAAGGAAAGGAAAGGAAAGGAAAGGAAAGGAAAGGAAAGGAAAGGAAAGGAAAGGAAAGGAAAGGAAAGGAAAGGAACAGAAAACAAAAGAAAAAAGAAACCTATCTCAAAAGAAATAGAACTAGTATGTTTGGCAGACATGTAAAACAGATTTATAAAAAAGATTACCATGGAAGTTAGTGCTGAGTTTACTTCTGAGGGATGTGAGGATTTATAATTATTGAGGAAGCTGTGAAGCTCCTCCAATTGGGGAGAAGATTGTTCTTCTGGGTGGCTCTGTGTTCTTCCCACTTTTGAGGGAGATGGAATAAAGACCACCAGAATGACTTTCTGAGTTTAGCTTGAAGACAGTAGGCCTACCATCAGCTTCTGTACTCAAGTAAATCCCTGAAGCAAAAAGCATACTTTCCACACCTGGAAACCAACCTAGGGCCATTTAATGGATGATCAGTACAATCATACTGCATGTGAATGATTACAATTTGGGGTTGTTTTTACAGATTATCTGTATCTGCTACATAATGTACTGTGAGTTTCCAAGAATATCAAACCTTTATTAATAAAATGAGCACCATTCCACATTTTGGGTTACAGATTTTAAAGGCACAAAGAAACGTGAAATTATTTTTAAACTCTAAGGTTATTAATTTGTTGTCTGTGTGATTTCATTAATCTTCCTAGAAAAACTTCTAAAGTTTCCATTCACTTTAAACAAACATTACTGAAGACTACATTAAATGCAATGCAACATACTACTGAATAAAACAATCTCAGGGAGATTTTTTTGATTTATAGTCAGGATTTTCAAGAGATTATACCTTTTATCACAAAAACATATATAATTATATTTTAAAGAACAAAAATAGAGCATTTTAAAATCATACAATTTTATCTGCCCTTCAAAAGAAAAATATTTATTGAATTTGTCTCTAAAGAAGTTAAATTTAATTCACTATTTTGCTCATTTTGAAAAGTAAGGTGGTAGGCAGGAGACATTAGTCTTAGTCATCTGAAAATTGTTTTTCTTTTCAAACTGCATTATATATTAGTGGATTGTGAAAACCATGCCGATAGCTAATGCTTTTATAGTTATTACTCTGTGTATGTCACTGATCTAAGTTCTTTAAATTAACTCATTTTATTTTTATAACTTCTTTAAGAAATATGTACATTATTACTCCCATTTTTTCTAAAGGCACATAGAAGTCAAGCAATTTCTTCAAGATCATATAGCAAAAAAGAGGGAGAGGTGAGAATCCAACTATCTCAGTCGTGTAATTCTGTTTTAACTATGCTATCTTCATCTCAATTTAATGATTTAAAATCAGTACATTAATAGGATAAAATATTAAATATATATATATATATATATATATCACACTCAGAAAAATATTTCATGAAAACTTTCTGATATCCTTATCTATATATAGTGCATATATGTGATGCATATATATATATATATATATATATATATATATATCCCACTAGTAAGCAATGTGTTTGCTTTGTTGTTACACAAAATACATTTTTATATTTTTTATTTAAAGAAAGAGAAGAAAAAAGAAATAGAAAAAATTACAAAAGGTAGAATACAGAATTCAAAACAATTAATATAAAATCGCTAGTTGATATATTGTATCTTAAAAATAGTTGTTAAAGTTACAAAATCAAAACATAAACACTGACAGTGCAAACCATTCTGTTCAGTGGTCTGCCAGAAACTTAGTAATACGGTCATCTATCTTACGCACTATACATACCGTTATATCCTTTAGGGCACTTCTCTTCCCTTTCACTTATACAATATCTATTATATTTTGGATCTTATTACACTGTCAGTTTTTACCATTTTTTACACTAGAGAGACAACATGATATTTACTAATGTGAGTCTTGTTTATTTACTAATTAGGATATTCTCAAGTTGCCTCCATTTACCTATAAAGGCCTCAAGATCATCCTTTTTATAGCTGAACAGTATTCCTTTGCATAAAAATACCACTTTTTTAAAATTTTGTTTTATTTTAAAGAGATTAAGATAAAAGAGGACATAACAAAGCAGATCAGATCAGAACCATGCAAGTAACACAGCATTTTAACACAAGATAACCCATAATTTACAGTAACAACCATTTATGTCTCTTTCTTTGAAAGAGTTGAGCATAGCTTCATATACGAAAACCATTCAAGAGAATGAAAGCATTACAGGGCTTTCAGAAAAATAGCAGAGAATGAACAATGGCTACTATATTACCTCATTTTCCATAGAAAATGTGTTTGTATTATCACAAATAATAATATCCAATAAGATATAACAGGATAGAACCAAAGGCAACAGAAAAACAAAAGCATAGTAGGAATTCAGGGTAAGATGATACTAAATCATCTCTGGCTATTCTAATGTCTTTTTTCTTTAAAATAGCTGTTTATACTATCACAGATAATAAAATCAAACAAATTAGGATAAAACCATTCAAACTAATGAATGCAGACATTATAAGGCTTCAGAGCAATATAATGGGGAATCATGATTACTATAAACTCTTATGTACTCTTACCATTTCTTACTCTAGAGAGACTATTCAGTATTTATAAATGTGAGTTTGATTTATTTCACTTATGAGTATGGTCTCAAGTTGTGTCCATTTATTTATAAATATTTCAATGTGATCACTCTTTACAGCTGAAGTAGTACTCCATTGTATAAAAATACTACAACTTTTTTATCCATTCCTCAGTTGATGGACACTTAGGTTGTTTCCAAGATCTGGCTATTACAAATTATACTGCTATAAACATGGATGCATATATATCACTGTGGTATGATGTTTTCAGTTGTTCTGGGAATATGCCTAGAAGTGGAATAGCTGGAACAAATGGGATTTCCAATCCCAGCTTTCTGAAAAATCTCCAGGCTGACCTCCACAATGGCTACACCAGTCTACATTTCCACCAACAGTGCAGAAGAGTTCCTTTTTCCCCACAGCCTCTCCAGCATTTGTTGTTGGTAGTTTTCTTGATCCTGGCCATTCTTTCAGGAATGAGATGGAATCTCAGTGTGGTTTTAATTTGCATTTCTTTAATGAGTAATGATGATGAAAATGTTTTTCATGTATTTATTTGCCATTAGTATTTCTTCATCTGAAAACTCTGTATTCATCTCAGATGCCAATTTTTGGATTGGGTCTTTGAATTTCGGGGGTCTGATTTTTTAAAAATTCTTTATGTTTTAGACAGAAGTCCTTTGTCTGAGGGATAGTTCACTAAGATCTCTTCCCAGTTTGTGTGTTTTCTTTTCACTATGCTGGAGATTTATTTTGACATGCAGAAACTTTTTAATAAGAAGTGATCCCAGTTATTCATTCTGGGAAGTATTTCCTGTGCAGTTTGATTCCTGTTCATGCACTCTTTACCTACGCTATGTCTTCAAGATTTTTACCTATTGTTTTCAAATAGATTTAGTGTTTCTGTTTTCATATTCAGATCTTTGATCCATTTATATTTTAGTTTAGTATATGGTGATAGGCATGGGTCTAGTTTTAGTTTTTGACATGTGGAGAGCCAGTTTTTCCAGCACTATTTTTTGAGACTGTCGTTCTTCCAGTGAATATATTTAGCCCCTTTATCAAAGATAAGGTGGTTGAGTGTGTTGGTAGTTGTGGTTGTATCTTCTAATCTATTCCTTTGATCTTTGGCTCTATTTTTATTCCAGTACCATGTTGATTTTACTACAGTTGCTTTGTAGTATAAGTTCAAGTCAGGGATTGTGATGACTCCTGCTTTACCTTTGCTGCTTAGAACTATCTTTGATATTCCAGTTCCAGATGAACTAGTTCTCTTCTGGTTCCAGATGAATTTTAGGAGTGATTTCTCTAGATCTATGGGGTATGTTGATAGTATTTTTATTCAGATTTCATTGAATCTGTATAACAGTTTTGGGAGAATGGCCATTTTCACAATATTTAGTCTTCCTATCCATGAGCAAGAGATGTCTTTCCATTTCTGAGATCCTCTTCAATTTCTTTTTTCAGTGTATTATAATTTTCCCTATATGGATATTTCACTTATTCTGTGAGAATAAATATTTATTTTTGGATGCTAGTGTGAAGGGTGTGACTTCTTTTATTTCTTTCTCAGTGATTTTGTTGTTAGTGTATAGAAATGTTATTGATTTTTAAGTATTGATTTTGTATCCAGCTACATTGCTGAATTTATTTATTATATCTAGAAGTCTTTCAATAGAGTTTTGAGGGTCTTCTATGTAGAGTATCATGTCATCTGCAAATAATGATAATTTAACTTCCTCTTTTCCTATCGTTGCCCCTTTCATTTCTCTCTCTTTTCTTATTGCTCTGGCTAGTATTTCCAATATTATGTTAAATAGGGGTGGTGATAAGGGACATCCTTGTCTTATGCCTGATTTTAAGGTAAAGACCTTCAGTTTTTGGCCATTTAATATGATACTGGCTGTAGGTTTGTCATAGATGGCCTTTATCATATTGAGATAAAGACCATCTATTCCAATTTTCTGTAAGGTTCTAATCATGAATGAGTGTTGGACCTTATCAAAAGCTTTTTCTGCATCTATAGAGATGATCATGTGATTCTTACTTTTGGTTTTATTGATATGGTGGATTACATTTATTGACTTACGTATGTTGTACCATCCCTGCCTGCCTGGGATGAATCCCACTTGGTCATGGTATATAATCTTCTTGATGATTTGCTGCATCCTGTTTGCCAATATTTTATTGAGGATTTTTGCATTGTGTTCACTAGGGAGTTTGGCCTATAGTTCTCTTTTTTAGATGGGTCTTTCTCAGGTTTTGGTACTACAGTAATATTTGCTTCCAGGAATGACTATGGAAAAATTGCTTCCCTTTCGATTTCATTGAAGACTTTGAGGACAGTCAGCATTAAGTCTTCTTTGTATTTCTTGTATAATTCTGCAGTGAATCCATGTGGGCCTGGGCTCTTCTTTATAGGTAAGGACTTAAATACATCTTCAATTTCATGAATCGAAATTGGGTTATTCAGCAGTTTTACATTTTATTGACCCAGCTTTGGTACTTCATATATTTCTAGGAATCTGTCTATTTCTTCTGTGCTATCGAACCTATGAGAGTAGAGGTTTTTGAAATAGGTCTTAATGATTTTCTGTATTTCCAAAGAGTCTGTAGTGATTTCATCTTTTTCATTTCTTATTGCATGAATTTGAGCTTTTTCTTTCCCTTTTAAAATTAGATTGACTAGGGACTTGTCAATTTTATTTATTCTTTCAAAGAACAAACTCTTTGATTCATTGATTCTTTGGATTGTTTTCTTAGTCTCTACTGCATTATTTTCTGCTCTGGTTTTTATAATTTCCTCCCTTTCTTTAGCTTTGGGCTTGCTTGCTCTTCTTTTTCTAGATGTTTGAGGTGTAACATCAGGTTGTTTATTTGTATTCATTCTGTTTTCCTGATGTGGGAAGTCAGTGCAATAAATATTCATCTGAGGATTGCTTTCATTGCATCCCACAGATTTCAGTAAGTCTTATTTGTGTTTTCGTTTGCTTGTAGGTATTTTTTAATTTCCTCTTTAATTTCCCCTGTGACCTACTCATTTCTCGAGTGTATTATTCTATTTTCACGTGTTTGTGTTGTTTTTGCAGTTTCTTTCATCATTAATTTCTATTTTCATGGCACTATGATCTGATAACATGCATGGGATAATTTCAATTCTTTTGCATTTATTTACATATATTCTGTGGGCTAATATATGGACTATTTATGAGAATGTCCATGTACTGCTGAGAAAAATACATATTCTAATGTTGTTGTATGGAACACTCTGTATATGTCTATCAAGTCCATTTGTTCACAAATATGATGGAGTTCTGTTATTTCTTTGCTGATTTTCTGTCTGGTTGATCTGTCCCTTGATGTCAATGGTGTGTTAATGGAACTTCCAATCCTAGTCTTCTGAGGATTCTCCATACTGACTTTCATAGTAGCTGCACCAGCCTGCACTCCCACCAACATGGTATATAAAACTATCTGCCATCTTTTATGTTACTTCTTGCCCAAAGTTAATTTATCACTACTTTGAGTATAGTAATTGAATTTTTATTTGTTATATATGTATTTGATTAATCTTATCTCTCCCTTTCAATAGAATGTGTGCTCCATGTGGGCTGAAACATGATATTGCTGATTGTTGAGATATTCAGGATCTGACATAAACACATGTGCCTGAGAGATACTTGATAAATAGGTTTCAAAGAACATAGGCTTGTGAGTTACAATTTAATCTTTGCAAGGCAACTCTGGCCTTTATTGGGTCAAACAGAGAAAATATTTATTACATTCCCAATAGATATTTGGAATATTAAATTAGTTAAAATAATGTATGTAAGCATAAGTTCCTAAGAGTTTTGGAAAGTCAGTGCAGTTTATAATTAATGTATTCTATGCAAGTAAAAGTATAAAATGGAATCAATATATAATTACCATGATATTACTGCAAACCTAATCAATAATTAAAATGCAATACATTAAAATAACTGGTTAATAGGCTGACCAGAAATTTTGGTTTCTGGATCCTACTGTAATGGGCTGTCTTCTGTCTCTTCCCTAGATTTGAAAAGTCCTACAAATTTGTATGCAGAAGAGTAGCCTATTGTAACCTCCATCTTTCTTTTGAGAAATAAAGAGGTTAATAATGATGCAACACCACCTGTGTTTTGACTGCTATCCTATCTTCCCTCTAACAGCAATAGGAAGCACTTCAGAATACCAAAATTTGCTTCAGACTGTAGAAAAAAATCCAAGGGGATGATCTCATCCAATCCTTCAAACTCCTGACTAGCTAGTTGTATTTTTAAATATTTTGTTCTTATAGACAATGAAATTAAAGTTCAAAGGTTATACAACTTTATACTAAATACTAAAGCCAGGATTAGAATCTGAGAGGACAAATGCATCATAGAGATGTGTCAAGGTTGCAATTATTACAACCGCTATTTGTTTTTTTTGTTTTGTTTTGTTTTTTGTTTTTTTTTTTTTTTTTTTTTTTTTGTCTTTTTCATTTTTATCGGTACCAGGGATCGAACTCACGACTGCCTGCTTGCAAGGCAGGCGCTTATGCCGCTGAGCTAAATCCCCAGCCCCAACCGCTATTTGTTTTAACCTGAAAAGCATTTAGTACGAACAATGGTAATTACAGGAGGAAATTACATATACAACAAGTAAAGCATTTAGTATGAACAATGGTAATTACAGAGGAAAGGAAATACAGTGTATAAGATAATAATACACTATACAATATAGAACAGAAGGGTCAGGCTATGTCTAAAACAACGAATAAGGATTGCTGCTTGCTTTTGAGGAGCACACACAGTTCACAAAACATGCTCCCAGTCTATGGCCCTGGCTTGTCAAATTTAGAAAGTTAATGGGTAGGAGTGCCAGCTACATGTCTCAGTATTTACAGAACTGACTAGAGCAAGCACAGAAGCTCTGATATCGTTAAGATGACATAAAACATTCTTGTAAGGTTTTGTTAGCCCACTGCTGAGGGGCAGTTCGAATAATGCAAAACTCTTAGTAGGTTTTTGTTCAGCTAAGATGTTTGAGTAAAGATTTTATAATGGCTTGGGACACCCCCGCATGGTTTCTTTGGCTGGTTTTTCTGTCCTATACAGTTTTGAAAGTACATTTTGCAGTTAACTCAGAGGCCTTGGAAAAGATGAGAGATATATGATACATCCAATTACAGAGTCCCAGGCTGTCACATGTCTGTTAATTTTGGAATTTGCGATAAAGAAAGGAGAATGACCTGCCTAAAATACTTGCCTGCATTCTTTAAAAAATATCGAAGCCATTCTTTTCAATTATTATTTGGTATTATTACATGTATTTAGTACACAATGACTGCATTCCTCATGGAGAGTTGGTACATGTACATAGTATATCTCTATTCATTTCCACCCATCTCAACCTTGGTCTTCTCACTTATAAAAGATCTACCTCCATATTTCTTACTATCTACCTTTTATTTTGTTCTTTATTTATATTTTGGGTTTCTCACATAAGAGAAGCCATGAAAGAGAAAGAAAAGTGTTTTTTAGTATTATCATTAAGTGAAACATAGTCGGGATACTGACTGAAAATACTACAGATACTATACTGAACAATATTTAGTGCAATGAGAATAACAAAACAAAACAAAGCAATCACAATAAAAATCCCTAAGCCCCACATATTAGCTATCAATATTGTATGAATTCTACAATCTTTGAATCTCTTAATTATGTTGTAATTATCTTAAAAAAATTTGCTTTACTTAGGAACATACATTAAATTAACAATATTAAGGGTGTAGAGTAGATGATGCCTATACTGTACACTCAAGTGGTTAATGAAAAAGCTGAATATATGTGGAAGGAAAAGGTCTGGAGAGAGAAAAAGTGAGGGAGAGAGAAAAAAAGGAGGGAGAAAGAATGAGAGATAGGGAGAGGGGGAGAGAAAATGAATACGTAATGAACTTTAAAACTTCTGGTGTAAATTTTATGTAAATGTGACTTTATTTGCATATAATCTTTTCATTACAAGAGAAATATAGCTGAGTGTGGTAGAACATGCTTGTGATACTGGCAATCTGGGAGACTAGAGTTGGAAAAAACTTAATTTCTCCCATTCTGGGCAACTTAGTCACTTTAAAATCAAAACGACTGGAGATATAGTTTAGAGCAAAGGCCCCGAGTCCCTAGATGGCAGAGACAGACACAGACACAGACAGAGAGAGTGCTAATGAATAATATAACTCATTCATACTCATAATTATCTGTATTCTTCCCAGAGGGTCTGTAGGTGATGACTGTTATTTGAATTAAGGGGTGATAAACTCTTAAGCTCAATTTAAATTACTTCCCCTCTTTTTTCTTTGCCTCTTGCTCTTTCTTATGTGATGCTTAGTTCATCAATAGTTGTCCAGGGACAAAATACAAAGTCAAGTCAAGGTAACCAGTAAATTGCATTTGGTCTCCTGTCCTGTGAGGGTCTCCAGAATGCTGTCTGGAATGAGAATTCCAGGACAAAAATTTTGGTCTCTGTCAGCAGTATATGAATATATAAATTCTACCCAGACAACCCCGACCCAAATAAAGGGATTTTTTTGTGCCTTTTTTGTGCCTCCTCCCTTCTGCTGACATAAACCAAAGGAAATGCAGCAAACAGTTCATATAGATTCTGTCTCCACCTTTACCTGTTCTCTCCCACCAAACAGTTTTGGGTCCCTTTCCTCACAGAAGAATCTTATCTTTTGAAGGACAGAGCTATATTATCTGCTAATTGGAAGAAGCGTTACTACTCAGTTGTACATGTTGGGGCTGGCAATGGTAAAGGCTGCCATATGGGCTCTCCTCTGGCCCATTCTCTCTAGTAACACCACTGCTCAGGGCTGTCTTCATACTGGACTCTCTCTCTGTCCCTCTTTCCTCCCTCCCTCCTTCCATCCCCCGTCCTTTTCTTCCATTTCTTGCTTGCCTGCTTGCCTTCCTTCCTTCCTTCCTTCTTCCTTCCTTTCTTCCTTATCATTTCCATAATCTGCTTTGACTCACCCTTAGCACACTGTCAGGTTTCCAGGTAAAGAGTCTCTTTCTTACGAACACAGCTGATCCTTCCCAGGCATTAAGAAAAGCATCAATATACATGATCTCTTGACAACCTCTCCTTTCCCTCTTTTAAAAACTGGCACCTTGGAAATTGATGTGACAATTTCCGCATTCTTCATTACATTGTAGGTTCTTTGAAAACAAGGACTCTTCACCTTATAACACTGCAGCAAAACATCTGACACAGCAAACATTCAATATTGGAAGAATAGGTAATATTTACAATTTAATCTTGTACATTTATACCACATATTATGCTAAATGATTATATAATGATTCACATGCTAACTTCAGAGTTGAACAATATTATCCTTATCTCTCTGATTTTAATAAGTCAAAGTGGCAGTACCACACATAAAGCAAGTCAGAAGAAAGAGAATGCAGTGTATTTGGGATCCTTTTAAAACTCAGATTGATTCACAAAATTGTTTATTCAACTTTGCTAAGTATGTAAAACTTACCTTTCAACATGGAAATCAGCATATGGAAACAGTATAGGACTTTATCTCCAATTTTAGAATCATTGTTATTATTTTATTATACTTATTTATGTTTAATAATCACAATTTTAAAAAAACTAAAATAAATATGCAGAACAAAGAAATGCTAGTGGAATAGCACAAAGTTCATATTGCTGACCATATTACATTATTTCAGAAACTATATTTCCCTTCAAATTTCCATAGTTATTTTTTTAGTAATATGTCTATTATAACCAAATGGCAATGGATATTAAGATCTGGAGATAAACATATAATTTTTAAATGTTGAAGTTTGTACAAAAGACAGTGCTGTCCATCACAGCTCAGCAGACAACCATTTCATGCACAGGGTCCTTGTCAATGGGTACTGATGCTGCAACCTTCCATGGGAGCAAATGCATTTTCATATGCTTTTCTCATAGAACCAACTTTGGGGACTAAAAACATTCAAACAAGGACTTATAAGATCTCCTTCATGTACTCTAAATACATGTTCAAATTCAAAGTGAAAAGCTCAGCTTTTCTTCTTCAACACAAAACATACATTTGAGTTGAAATAGAAATCACGAGTGGATTATAGACTTACTGAGTTCAAAGTGAGTAAATCACCACAGTTCGATAGTAGAGTTTTAAAATAGCTATTATAATAATGAAATATCATCATCAGTAAAGGAAGATCTGACACATCAGAGAGAAAATGGCATTTCAAAAATTTTTTTTTGTATTTTAAAATCTTGAAATAGTCTTTATTTCACACTTCACCAAGAAAACCTTGTAGTTACTTTTAGAAAATTATAAGAAATTAAATGCTTATTATAGGTGAATCTGGGGTATGTTATTTTAAAATTTATAACTAATTTTTGATGCATATGTAATTCCAAGAAAAATAATATTTGGCATTCCAAACAAGTAACTATTATACTTTTTTATAGACAAGTAAACCGAGCTGCAAAAATTGATAAGCTGTCAAACTTGGTTAGCACAACATAAACGTCCAATATAACTAAAATAAGATTTTTATTTCTTGGTGTCTTCTTTGCTCTTAAGCGATGCATCAAGTATGATATTTATATGCTTGCCGCAAGTTTTAATTCAACACTGAGAAGAATAATTTTGTTATTTTAACAACGGCCAATACATCTTCAGATTTTTTTTCTAAAATACATGGGTTTCTTCACTGCTTGTGAGAAAGTAGACTGGTGCAGCCACTGTGGAAATTAGTATGAGGATTTCTCAAAATATTTGGTTTGAAGATCCTATTCAATCCACTTATTCCTTTCGTGGATATTTTTCAAGAAGAATTGAAAACATTATACCATGGTTATATGTTCACTCATGTTTATAGAAGCACAAATTGTAATAGTAATCTTGGAAACACCAAATGCCCACCGATTGTGGAATGGATAAAAAAGATGTGGTGTTTTATATAATGGATTACTATTCAACTATAAAGAAGGATGAACTGGAGGCTTACATAGGTAAATGCAACTTGAGATCATACTCATAAATGAAATAAATCCTACTCGCATGTGTAAATATCATATTGTCTCCCTAGTTGTAAAAAAACTGAAAGAATAAATAGTTCCAAAAGGCACAACAGAGACTGTGAAAGTGCAAGGGGAAGAAACTGCTCAAAGGGACAGGATAACTGGGATAAGGGAAAGGAGAAAAGAAAGAAGGGAAAAGATTATATATACACAAGATAGATAATTGTACCATTAATCTCTGTTATTTCATCAAATAGAATGATTTGGGCTTCCATTGTTTAACCATTTTTTTCATGCCTATATCTTATAATCTGAACAACCACTCTGAGGATAACAATATGCAATATATTAACCATTGTTAATCTTCCATTATGCTGTTTTCACATTCTGTATTTTGTTCTTTTTAAAAAAAAATCCTACAATAAAAGTTAAAGATTTAAATAAGCTATTTTTAGCACCACTGTGATTTTTGAAAGGGTCATCTGAGGAAGTCTTCTTCCTCAGAAAACTAAATTCATTGCCTTTAGAAATAAAAATAATTTTTCTTTTCTTCTTTTTAAATTTTTGATAGAGCTGGGAATTGAAATCAGGACCTCACAGTTACAAAGCAAGTACAATACTACTGAGGTATATGCTCAGCCCTAAATTAATTTAATCACAGTTTTACTCTAATTAATAATCATGTAAAGACAATAAAGTGAGATAAATCAGAATAATATTTTACATTCCAGCAGCGTGTTAAGTGCTATTTACGTACTGCATTTGTGGGAGCCTCCAAACAGAAGCGGGTTTGTGCTGAGTTGCCATAACACACGATTTCAGCAAAGCATCAACTGAAGGTAGACCAACAGCCAGCAAGGACCAATTCGTCACTAATTACTCTAAAGTCAGAGCAACTTAATAAAGTGACAATGGAAGGAAACCTAAAATGGTAAAGCACAAAATTGTCAGCCCCTGATTCACAGGGATGGAGAGATTTCCTGAGACCTTCTGGAAGGACAGCGTGGTGTAGAAAAGAAAGACAGATATGTGAATGATGATCTAAGAGTTACTCCAAGTGCTTTGTGTCAACTTGTTCTTGTTGTGAATTATGTTTGGTAGCTTCTGTTAAAAAGCAAACCCTTATAAAAAGCATTTAAATTGAATTTCTTTGGGTCACTTGCTTGTTGACACAAAGAGAGAGAGGGAAAAAGAAAGAGAAAAATTTCCAGGTTTCCTTTAGAGGGTTGGAAATCATAAAATTATGAGTTATGCAGATATTTACAAGCTTGGCTTAGACAGGGTACCATAATCTATAAATACTATTCAAGTGATTTATGTCTCAATTGTTCTTGCATATTAACAATATCAGGAAATGTATTTAATTTATTCTCAGGGAAGTGCATTTACATTATTCACAACAAGCCATTTATAAGGAAACGTGGAAGACTTAAACTAAAGTGAATGCCCCTCTAGTGGGTTTTGAACAATTATTACTGTCTAATAAGTGTAGTGTCCTAACTTAGTATCCAACCTAATGGAAATGTTCACCAGATACCCTGTAAGCACTTTATGCTCTGAATTAGTGAACAGTGTGGAAACATGACAGGATCCATATACTGTGTCTAAAATAATAAAGGATCTGAAAGGCAAAGAATCTACTTTCCTTGCTGAAATTGTTCTAAGGCATGAAAAAAAATCATATTTGGTTTCTGATTGTATATTCTAGATTGTCAGTCATAGCAACATGGAATATTTCAAGCCTCTGAGGATCTTTCAGCATACTGACTACTTATCGAAATTGTGGAAACTACAGTATCATTGGTCAAATATGTATCCTAATTGCATCTGGATAAAATAACATTCTGAGTTTCTATGTGTTCTTTATAAAAACATGCATATGTACATATCAAGAAGGGAAGGGTGAAGAGAGAAGAAGAAAAGGAGAGGGATATTAGGAATGATGAGCTGGGAAAAGAGAAGGTGAAGGAATGAGGGGAAGCAGAGACTAGAAAAGTGATTGCCAAGCTGAGTCAGTGTCCATTTATGTGCTATCATGTATTTCTCTCAGGACCCCTTTGAGGAATAAGCAACAAAAAAACTATGTAACAAATTTGAAGACTGAGGGTTATCTCTAGGTATAGACAGTGCAACTACAATTCTAATAGTTAATCTTTTATCAATAAAGTATTGTCCTCAGTTCAAAATAATTAAATTAGAGGGAGGGACCCCAAGTGATCCAGCAAGACACCCACAGCAGTAGCAGCAGCATCAGTGGGAGGCACGTGGCTGAACCACCCCAGGGAGGGACCCCACTCCCAAGACCTCTGCATGGACACACATGCCAGCAGTTGGTAAGTCAGAGAACCAGTGATGTGCTTTGGCACATGGACATGTGTAATAGAAGGGGGCAGTTGGGACTGCCATTATCCTGTTTATGTAAAATTATATATATACATATGTGTGTGTGTGTATATATATATATATATATATATATATATATATGAACAAATTTCACTGAAAAACTGACTGGAGTACACAACACATTTCTAAAATCACACTTGGACCTACCCTAAAAATATAAACACCAGAGAAAATTTACCCTGTTTAATTTTTAATTGGTTTTCCTTTTTATATTTGTTGAGGTCTTTTTTTAAATTTAGTTTAATTTGGTCTTGTTTTATTTTTTAACGTTATTTCTGTATACTGTCTTTAGTCTCTTTTTTCTTTTTTCTTTCTTTAATGACTTAGATTTATTAATTTCCTTTATGTTTTCATCTACTTGTCTTCTAATTCTCTATTGTCAGCCATCTTGTTTGATTGAATGCTTATTCACTTTCATGTCAGTAAATATGGTTTCTTCTCTATCCAGTTTACTTCAGTACTCCTCTACTTCCTCTTCCATTCTTTTCCTCTTCTGTTCTCCACTTTCCTAAAACTTGAGATCATTCTATGCCCCCCATCCTATAGGTTACTATCTTGCTCCTATCCATCTTAATCTCCATTTCACAACAGGGTAATATCCCTCCACTACAAGGAAAATTATTGCATAGAGGTTCCTGATATACATTGGATTCTGTTATACAACTGTTGAATTAGCTTGTACACTTAAAAGTATCAGGCCAACAGTTACCACAGTTTCTCAATAGCTACGCTGAGCTCAAGACTATTGTTGTTACTAACTGTACTGCTTTTATCAGGATACCATACCTGCTGTAATCAGCTTTTCTCTCCTGTGTGATAACACTGTGATTATATGGGATCATTACCATCACCATAGTCCAGTATCAATGGCTGAGTCAAATAGTTAACTTCTAATCTCAACCCACGTACTTTGGATAGACACAAAGTCCAAGGACGATATATATCTAGAAGATATTCCTGTGGAAAAGCCATTTGCTAGGGAAACTTCAATACTTGTGATAAAGCAATATACATAAGAAATCTACAAGCATAAACATAGAAAACAAAACAGTACAAAAATAGAAAACAGAAAATGACAAAGTGTAGAAGCAAAATGCAATTCCATATCCCCAGCCCACCAGGACAAGTCCAGAGCACAGTAAGTTAGAGGAAATCAGAAGTGAAGCCCTGGAGCTTTCTGAAATGATAAAGTGAAAAAAATAAATGAAAGAGGCTATAGAAAAAACAAAATAATCTCTAAAATACAAAAAGAAATGATGATCAAAATGATTGATACTACAGCATACACATATGAAAATATAGAGGAGCTCTATATTTCATAAAAAGCATGAAAGTTCAACACAGGAAAAAAAATATAATCCATGAAACAGAAACGGGAGATTAGAAACTCCACTGAACATAAACTCAACAGATTGTGTAAAGGTGAGAATAGAATATCAGATTTAGAAAATAGGATTGTGGCTAGCAACCATGAAAAGATGCCTTAAAATAGTGGGAGATCATAAAAAATCAGTCCAACAGATAGAATATGAAGCAAAGAAGAACATAGGATTGACTGGAGAAGAAACAAGATTGATTGGAGTCAATGAGAAAGCTAGGGATAGTGAAAAAGACATTTAAGAAGAAGAACTCTTCATAGAAATAATGGCAGAAAAATTTCCCAACATGGGTAAAGAATTTGACATGCAAACAAAAGAAGCATATAGAATGCTAAATAGACATGACCAAAACAAATCTACACCAAGGTACATAATAATCAAATTTCTAGAAACTCAGCACAAGAACAAAATAATATAATCATCTATAGAAAGGAAATAAGTCACCTATAAAGAATACCCATCAGAATCACAGCAGAAATATCAACACAAACACCCAAATAAAGGAGGTCTTGGAGTATCTCAAGCCCTAAAATATTTCAACATAGCTTGATGTGACCCACAAAATTATCTTGCAAAATCAACAGAGAAATAATATACTTCCATAACGAAGAATGACTGAGAAGAAATTTATGACCACTAAGTCAGCTGTATAGTATGCTCAAGGACATATTAGAAAGAGATAATGAAGACCACAGACACATGAACAGCAATTTAGAAAGAAGTAGCCAGGCAGGGTAAGCAATTAAACAGAGAAGGTATACAGGGAACCAACAATAGAAACAACACGACCTAAGAAAAGCCAATACATACCAGCTATTAAACCAATGTAAATGGTCTCATATAACCAATCAAAAGAAGCAGATTTGGACTAAGAATAAGATCCAACAATATTATGCATTCAAGAAATACATTTAACTGAAAAATTCGTAGACTGAAAGTCAAAAGACAGACAATATTTCTCCACGCCACAGAAACTCAGAAAAAAACAGGAGTAGCCATTCTATTTGCAGACTGTGTAAACTTTAAGCCAAAACTAATCAAAAGAGACAAAGAAGGTCTCTGTATAATTGTTAAGGGAAAACTCCAAGAGAAGATATAACAATCATAAATATACATGCACCAAAAACCAGTGCAACAAATTACATAAAATAAGTATTAACAGACTTGAAAAACCTAATAAGCAGTGACATAATTACAGTAGAGAACCTCAGTATTCCACACTCACAAATATAGATCAACCAAACAAAAATTGAGAAAGAAATTCAAAATTAAACCAAGCCTGTGATCAAATGGACCTGAAAGGTATCTAAAGTGTTCCAACACAAAACATCAGAAAAGTCATTCTTGTAAACTGCACATGGGACACTCTCCAAAGTAAAAACATTAGCCACCAAAACAAGTTTAAGTAAATACAGAGGAATAGGAATTTTCCTATGCATACTATCTGATTATAGTGCAATTAAACTGGAAATCAACCACAAAAGAAACCACAAAAACTACATAAACACATGGACATAAAACAACCAATGAGTAAAAGGATATTAAAGATAAAATTAAGCAATATAAACAAACTATAAAGCTGATACAACGTACTAGAACTTATAGGGTGCAATGAAGAGGGAAATGTATAGCAAGGAAATCTCACACAGGAAAACAGAATGAGTTCAAATAAACAATCTAATATTGAATTTCAAACTTTTAGATAAAGAAGAACAAATCAAACCTGAAACTCATTCATTTATAAAGATAAGAGCAGAAATTAATGCAATTGAGGCTAAGAGAATAATACAAAGAAGCAATGAATATAAAAGTTGGTTCTTTGAAAGCATAAATAAAATTGACAAATCATTAGCTAACTTCATCCCAAAAAGGAAAAAAAAAAAAGTATAAATTCAAGTAGTTCACAATGAAAATGGGGAAATCACAACAGATCCTAAAGAAATCCAGAATATCATCATACCTACTACAAAAACTTATACTCTAGTAAGATAAAAAAAAATGTGGATAGATGCCTAGACACAACTGAGTTGTCAAAACAAAATCAAGAAGACATAAAATTCCAAGTAGCTCATCAGCCAATGAAATTGAAAATGTAATTTAAAATTTAACAACAATAAAAAGCCAAAGCTCTGGCTGATTGAATCCTGGTTGAATTTTCCAAGAAATTTAAAGAACCAATGCCAATAATACTGAAACTGTTTAAGAAAATTGAAAGGGAAGCACTATTTCTAAAATCATTCCTGGAAGCAAGTATTACTCTGATTCCAAAACCAGGGAAGAACCCCCCCCCCAAAAAAAAAAAAGAAAGCTGAAGCCAATCTCTTAATAAACACAGAGAAAAAAAAATCTTCAATAAGATACTAGCAAACAAAATGCAGCAAATCATTAATAAGATTATACACCATGATTAAGTAACATTCATACCAGGGTTGCAGAGATGTTATGACAAATCACTACATGTAATACTACACATCAACAGAAAGAAATACAAAAATCACATGATCATCTCAATAGATGCAGAAAAAGCTTTTACGGAGTCCAACACTCATTCATGATAAAAAAAGGAAACTGTACAGAAAATTGGAATAGATGGTCTTTACATGAATCTGATGAAAGTCATCTATGACAAACCAACAGTCAACATCACACTAAATAGTCAAAAACTGAAAGCTTTCACCCTAAAATCGGAAACATAACAAGGATGCCCACTATCACCCCTCTTACTCAACAGAGTTTTGGAAACATTAGTCAGAGCAATTAGACAAGAGAAAGAAATAAAAGGAATAAGGATAGGAAAGAAGAAGATATATTATCATTATTTGCAGATGACAGGATACTCTATTCAGACCCCCCAAAATCTACCAAAAGACCTGCAAAGATAATAATCAAAATCAGTAGTGTAGCTGTATAGAAAGTCACACAAAAACCAGTAACATTTTTTGTACACAAGCAACACACTCACTGAGAGAGAAATTAGGGAAACTACACCCTTTACCTTAGCATTCAAAAAATGAAACACTTTTGAATTAATCTAACAAACAATGTAAAATACCTAAACATTTAAAATTCCACTACTCTGAAAAAGGAGATCAAAGAGGATATTAGAAGATGGAAAGATATCCCTTGCTCATGGATAGGAAGAACGAACATTGTGAAAATGGTTCTCTTCTCAAAACTCCTGTATAGATTTAAAGCATCCCAGTCAAAATACCATTTAGCATACCTCACAAAATTAGAGAAAACATTCCAAAAATGCATTTGGAATCAGAAGAGCCCTAGAATAGCAAAAACAATTCTGGGTAAGAATGGCAAGTTAGGGGATATTATGAACCTTGACCTGAAATTATGTCACAAAGCCACTATGATAAAGTTGGTGAAAAACAGACCTAAGGATGAGTGGAACAGAATAGAAAATGCATACACAACTCCAAACACATTCAGCCACCCATCTCTGGAAAAGGAGCCAAACAGGTTCAATGCAAGAAAGTCTCATTGATAAACAGAGCTGGAAAAACTAGCTTTCCACATGCTAGAGACTAAAACTAGACTAATTTCTATCACAATGTGCTAAACTAAACTAAAAATCAAAATAGAAATACTAAATTTACTGAAAGGAAATCTAAGCAGAAATCTTGAAGACACAGGTGTAGGCAGAATTCATGATTTCATGAAAAAAAAAAACAGACTGCAAATAACACTGTCTTCTAAAAAATATTTTCTCCTTTGTCTACTGGATCTTATTGAATTAGCAAATGATCCTGACAGAGTGTGTTGCTAGAACATGCATGTTAAGCACAAAATAACCTCTTTCCTAATATAAACAGTGTGTGTTCCGGACTGACAGACTTTGGAGAGTTCTATGTACTAATATTGTCTTGGAGGCAGGGATTCATAATTAAATTAGACAACTATTTGTTAACATAGGCAGAATTCCTGCATTCTAAGTGCCATTACAGCAGTGTTTGTATCCAGTGATCCATTTCTATGCTCAATTGATTGTCAATGGCTAGAGTAATTTGTTTTATTAATTATAGTAAAGTACCAGTATACTGTCCTCTATTCTGACAAAACTTCCAAACCACACATCATATTATTTTATTGTTGCCATGATTTTGGTGTCCGGCTCCTACAATACTAGTTTCAAAGTATTCTTCTTATAAAATAACACAAAATGTTTCCATATCTATTTAAAAAACATGCTCAAATGCCATTGTATCTTTATCATTTTATGATAATTAACAATCTCTAACATTCTCTAGTATACTTTACATGTATATATAATCATTTTGTTTCATTATCTTATTTCCATGCTTTGACAATAATTTGAAATACAGAGTAACAAAAGGAAAATTGTGCTAAGCAATCCACTCTGTTATTAGAACATGGAACATAGCCATACAGCCTTATAAATGTTGAAGAACAAGAAGGAGGGAGGGAAAGTAAGAGAGACAGAAAGACAGGGATATAGAGAAAACAAGAAATTATTCATGTTAGAAACGGCCCAACTCTCACTTTTACTCAATTTGTAAATGCTTTGATGAATGTGACTGAAATCAACCCATTATATTTCAATGTAAAATAAATACAAATTAAGAATAGTTAAAATTGAGTGATATTTGATTAGAATATACTTAACCATACTTATAATTATAACATTTGGTCTCAGGAGTAATCAGCAAATGATGTTTAAACACATAGGTAAATGTAGTTAAAGGAATATCTCTGACACAAAATTTAAGGGAGTCTTTCAAACTACATCCTAATGCTATATACCTAAAATACAAAAATAATTCCTTAGGTCTCCACTGAAATCCTTTGTTATGTACCCCCACTTAATGAATTTTTGTAGTCTGTTTGCAGTTTCACTGTATCCCAAGTAAAACAGTTTCAGCCCTCTTCCGGGAGGATGTCACATCATCTAGCTGTGTTCATGTTTTCTGTCTGTATTCTATTTTGATGGGCTTTTTAGGCCTACTAAAAGTAGATTATAAGTGTCAAAATTAAAATCACAGTCGAGCATTTAATAGTCCAGGTGATGTCAGCTGCCAAAATGTTTATTATAGGTTTTTATTATAGGTAAATTAGTATCAGTAAATCTTTTCATTGCTACAAAACAAAGCAAA
Source organism: Cavia porcellus (assembly GCF_034190915.1). Lineage (NCBI taxonomy): Eukaryota > Metazoa > Chordata > Mammalia > Rodentia > Caviidae > Cavia > Cavia porcellus. The sequence goes on along the minus strand of NW_026947495.1, from coordinate 28,133,450 downwards.
TATCTTTAAAAGAATTTCATTCTTAATAGAAAAACATGTACCTTAAAATCCAAGGAAAATTAGTTGAATAAGTACAATGAACAAAAATAATATATTAACATTAGAAAATAAAAATTAAAAAAAAATGAAATCACAGTTTTAAAATTAAGTTTGCTAAAATACACTGGAAAAATCTAAGAGAAATGAAGAGAAAAAAATAGCAAGGCATAATGAAATCAGATATAATCACAAATACAAGAAGATGTGTCTACAAGAGGACTTTTGAAAAATATATTTTAGAAATAATTTCATGTTAACAAGTATCAAAAATTATGTGGACTGAGCAGTAATAGATTTCTGATAATATCTATGTGTGTATGTGTGTGTGTGTGTGTGTGTGTGTGTGTGTGTGTGTGTAAAAAAGCTGCAGAAAATTTATACAAAAATGAGAGACATAAGTACATTTTTAAAATACCTAAGCATAATACTCTGATTAAAACCAGGACAAGATACAAATTATTTTTATTTAATTCTCAGCATTATTTAAAGGGTTCTTCCTAGTATATAATAATATATCTAGGAAAGATGATATAAAGATGATATAAAGATATAACATGAGACCATAAATTTTTATACTATAAAATCATTTCTAAATTGCATAATTGTGAAAAAGCCTAATGTGGACTAATGAAAGAAAAAACTAATAGAATTAAGTCCAGGTATGATGGCGCACCCCTGTAATCCAAGCACTTCAGAGGCTGAGGCAGCTGGATTGCTGAGTTTTTGAAGTCAACTTCAGCTACAAAGTGAGTTCAAGGCCAGCCCAAACTGCATAGTGAAACCCAATCTCAAAAAGACAAAAAGAAAAGAAAAACTAATAGAATAAGAATTGGCCCTTGATATCTGGATCCTCACCACATTTTTATTGGGATCATATTCCTTACACCACTCTCCAGAAAAGAGTGTCCAGTCAGAGAGCCTTGGTGACTGTCAGGCTCATCTCACTTGGTTCCCTTCTTCAGTTACCAGGTTGTTTACATGTGAATACAAATCCAATTCAATCCAAATAGATTCAATTATCTCATTGTCTTTGAACTTGCCTTACCACCACACTGGTTTAGTCATTAGTAAATTAATTAATTTTGGCACTTTGTATTAAGATTACTTTTACAAATTTTTGACAGCTTTATTTTTACAAAATCTAAAACTTGTTGAGATTGTTATGACTTGTGACTGATCATCAGTTTAAAAAGACAAAGATATATATGGATGAAATGATGTGGACTGTGGTAAACCCATTCATCTTTGAGTATCTGTTGGGAGTTAGTTCCAGAATACCGCATGATGAGAATACAGAAATGTGCTGATTCTCAAATAATTTATATAATAATATAAAACGTATATTTGTAGATACCCCACATTCTCTTGTATACTTTAAATAATCTCTAGATTACTTATAGGTTATATTTAGATCACTTGTAATACATTACTGATAATATTTAATACCATGTAAACACTATGTAAATAATTGTTACACTGTACTGTTGAGTAATGATAAGAAAGAAGGTCTGTATGTGTCTACTACACACAATTTTTGTAGTTAAGGGAATCTGCAGAAGTGGAACCACAGAAAGGAGAAGGAAGGTTTTAATGTATGGAGATAATGATGCTATTTTTAATTGAGAATTTACATTATAAAATAGAATGAGAGGGAGAGAAAGGGAGAAAGAAACAGGATAACAATGAGAACAATGGAATCTTTATGGTTTACTCCAAATTGATGATATTGAGAATTAAAGAAATCAGACTATATATAAAAAAGAATAATACCAAGTAGATTAAATTTTTAAAAAACTAGAGCAATGCAGAGACTCCTTTTATCAAATTCTCATTTTCTGTGCCAATACAAGGGAAATGAGTTTCCCTTCCTGCAGTGCATCATGTGGCTCTGAAAACAAGACTGGCTTTAAGTGATATTAAGCCTCATCACACAGAGGGTACAGAGCAATGAATGATTGTCTTCTGACAAGTGCCAATATCAATTTAGCAGGAAAAATGAGAATTTACAGCCCAGATTAGAGAAAATTATTACCATTCTCTTCCCCTGGCTTTTAGCTGTGGGTCTAAGCAAAACATGAGGCAGTTTGAGGGTCTTGGCCATAAAACGTCCTCCAGAGACAATCACAGGTTTCTATCTGCTTGTTAAAGCCTGTTAGAAGAGGTTGAAGAAATGCTTGGAGCTAAACTCCAGTGCTAAACATTGCAGTAGATTGCTTCCCTTAAATGCAACTTACAGACAGCGTTATTACATGCTGAAAATGGTGACTCATCAGTAATAAAATGTCACAGTCCACAGTTTTTCCTCAAAATAATGCTGGACCACCATGAAAAAAAGGGAATATTTCTTAACCCCAAATGCTTATTATGGATCACTTATGAGAAAACTAGCATATATTATTTTAAATCACAGTCTTTGCTTGAAGCAATAATGTCATAGTTATGCACTGGTTTTGTTAATGAACCTGGTAAATATAAAGATATATAGAAAAGGGTAAAACATTGAAGTAAGATTTTGAAAGTGCAATAATTAGAATTAATAACACTAAAACCTCACGGAGTTTCTTTGCAAAGTTTACCATTGTGATCCTTCTACAGAAGTTGTTCTAGTGACAATAGAAAGATATGAGTCCCTATTGGATCCTGAGGTTTTCTTGGACTACTCTTCAATTCATACTGAGGGGAATGTCCGGATAATTCTAGCCACCTTTGAGGCATTTAATTGGAAGTGAAACAGCTGACATTCAAACTGATTTGCTACACCTAAGCTACTTTTATGGACAAGATTTTGAAAGTCTTGCTTCTTCAAAATGTGCATCAGTTTTGAAATTATTCAAAACCACCTTTGCTTTCTCCTGTCAGTATCATTGTTTAGGAAATTCTCTGATAAATCTTTAAGGACTATCAAAAGTAGAAAATCTATACTACAGAATAAACAATTTCTGTAGGGATCAATAGCATAAATGAAGAAAGCATTTGCAAAATTGATATCACATATTCTTCTAGATGTGTGAGGGTCTGAGCTGTTTCAAATGTTCCAAAATATCTGCATCCAGAAACTTACAAGCTCTTTTCAGCAATATGTGATTCTATGAACAGCCTCAGCTAATTCTGAATTATGTTGAATATGAGTAAAAACTGGATAAAATCATTAGATAACAGAGAACAGTGTATAAAATAATGAACTATTAAGTATTTGTTTGTACTCACATTTGTGTGCATACATACATGGATTTATACACACATATGAGTATACCTTTAAAGAGTAAACACTTTTGAAAAGATTTTTGTGTACACAGTTCTACAAGCTTCTTTTCATATTAAAGCATGGTAGAAAAATGAGCAAGTTGAAGTCAAAAATAATGATTCATGCATGTGTCATGGGAACAAAAAGTAGGTATATTAAATTAAAAACAAACACATGGTTTTCCAGTTTCTTCAAATTCTCCTTGAGTTGTATTTGGTTTCACCCGATCTGTTTTTAGTCTCTAGTCCTCCATAATACAGATTTAAAATGATCCTGCTATAATTTTTAATGTTTCTGTCATATTTGCTTTTCTAGATGATTCCCAATTGACAGGGACTGCCAGGTCAGTGACCCAGTAACTCAAGGGTTTCTATCCAATGGCTTGTTTTTTGGAACAACTATTAAATTAGACAAAATACATAGTTCAGCAAAGGAAGTAGTATTATATTTCTGAAAGATCAAATAATAATATTTGTGTGGGGAAACAGATATTTGCTGTTACAACTTAGAAATTTACTGTTGCTTTCCCACCACACTTTAAACAACAGGAGGGGGGTTCATTGGGCTTCTTCTGTCCCCCCTTTTCCCTCTGCCTTCTTCCATCAATATAATATATTAAGCAATACTCTGATATTCACTTAGTACATGTTATCTCTGATACTTAAACAATACAGAAACAACAACAACAAAAACCACTGTCATTACCCTCTATTTCTGGTAAGGCTCCAGTCACTCAGTTCTTAAGTAACTATTTACAATTATGATTGAAACGTGGTAAGATTATTTACATGTTTGACTCTCATGAAATGCCCTAGGAGGGGAAATATATGCATGAAACTGGTTCCATTAACAATTACCGTGCTGCAGATTATCAAAGAAGAATTTGATAAAATAATAAAAATAGAATCCTAACATCAGCACATGGTATGGAGAATACTTATAAAATAATTGTTTGCTTCCTCAGGAAACGCACATGAAAGTGCTAATTAAACTTTATTACAGTAATTCAGGTTTCTGCCTTTGTTATGACCACCACCATCATCAAGGACTTATTAAGCTCCTATAATGTTGGAACCTTATGCTAAGATCTTGAAATTTGTTAAAATTATGTGACATACTCTAGATTCAGGGAGCAAAATCACGTGTGATTCCAATTACTATACATTTTTCTATGTTGAAGTTTCTATAGAGAACAGCATAGCATCTGACCGAGAACAAGGCCCCTATGGTCAGAGAGATCTGAGTGACCACAGGTAAGTGTTCTAAAATCTTAGCACAGTGTTGTTAAGAAACTTTGTGTTATATTTGGCACAATGTTGGCTACATAAGACATGCTCATGAAACTTTTTTTTGTTAACAGAGCAGTTATCATTATAGTTATTATTATTGTGTAACTTTGAAAGTACCTAAGCAATTCAAGGAAACATTTGTCTTGTTTCAGACTGACAAGTGAATAATTGGTGATGTTATCTTCCAGACATATAAAAGGAGGTTAAAATACTCCTTTCATTTCTGACTTCTAACCACCACAAAAATAGAATGATTACAGTTGGATGAGCAAACCTGAAAGAAAATAGCCACTCCAAAGAAGCTAATGCAGGTGTCTGTGCAATCACAACTTTGTGAAATGTTCCTAAATAAATATTTTACCCCTCTGGCAGGATACTTTGACTTAAGAGATCAACATTTTCATTGCAAAGTAATTAAAGCTTAATGGGATCTTCTCTGAGTAAATCAGAACAAGAAATGAGAGAGATCATGACCTTTACATTTAATTAAACTTCTTCAGGTTGCTAATTCTTTTATAGGTTGATTAATACAGAGTGTATTCATTCTAAGGTATGAATATGTATACTAACTCACAGGAAAATCAAATAGACAAATAAAACATTTTAGTTTTCTTTTAAAGAAAGAAATATGGAGTCTAAATCTATCTTAATTCTTTCACAGTAAATGAGTGGAGCATGTAAGACAAAAGGCTTTGTCTTCATAGGAAAGAATCAGGTCCATTCCTAGATTATCTTTTGTTAAGTGTAGAATTTTTCAAAACAACTTAAGCTTTCTAAGGATAACTTTCTTCAGCTGAAAAAGGAACTAATCATAGTACTTATGTAGGATGAGGTCGAGAAGAAATGTGCTCCTTGCTCAAAGTAAGTGGCCAATAAATGTTAATTTACATTATATTTAAGTTAATCAGAAAATAAATCAATTAGTAATACAACCATCCCACCCTACAAGTACTTTTTATTAATTTCCTTTCATCTTAATACTTTGTGGGTCTCAGAAAAACTCATCAAATAAAATATAAAAATGACAGGAAAATACCTCTTAAGTTTGCAATTCTTAGTAATCAATAATTAAAACTGCAAATATAGGCTATTAACAGATTGCAAGGGTGTTTCCACTCCTTAAAAAGGTTTTCATAATCTCTCTACATATTGCCAGTATAAGAGTTCAATTCAATTTAATCTTAGTTCTTTCCGTCCTAATATTTGGACTGGTATCATATGTTCTCAATTCTCATTTTCCCTTTCTTCCATCTTTACACAGAAATATAAGTTTAAAATATCAGAATTCATCTTCTGGAAATGTTAAGTTGGACTGTACTACTTGAAGAATATTCTTTCATATTTCTATAATATTTCCATTTTAAAAAGAAGAAAAATACAGGCAAATGCTTTGCATTTAAGCAAAGGGTTCTTTTTCTTTGTCAGGATGGAAGACTAAAAGCACAGAAGAGGAACACCTGTCTTCAACAAAACAGCAAAAGGCAAACACAGATAATCACTAAAAAAAAGCAAAACTGCGCAGTGGAGTTGATTTCTTAAGATATAATTGGTTTTTCCAGAATAAAAATGAAACATAACCAGGAAAGTATATAATAAAAATCATTTTGATGCTAAAGAGGACCTCTCTAACATGGAGATGCAGCTGAATCCTAGTATGATCATTAGAGGCTCATTTCCCTGCTTCGTGTTCCTATGATAAAGGCCTTAGGAAAAGCAACGGCTTTCTAAATTGCTCGGTCTCAGAAAAAGAAATTTTTTTTTCGGCTTTCTCAGGAAACAGCATTTGCCCATGTTACTTGAAGAATGGTTTGGAAAGCAGCATTGTAAATGCACAGAAAGAAACAGCAAAGGCAGTGCTGCAGATCTGGGGCACTGAAACAGGGAAAGGAATTACCTGTGGACATTTGCTCCAGGTTCCCCACTCAGACATGACACATTCATTGGGACACGGGAGAGAACAGGACTGGGTTTCTGAGGGAGTTTCCTCCTGGTTGCATAGGTTAAGATCCACTGCTCCTCCTTCACTGTCAGCAGTATTCACACACCTGGGAGGGGAGACCACACGTTAGCTGGATTCCTTAAAATGATGGGGAGTAAATTTAAGAGAGTTACAGTGTATCATAACTGCTGACTGTATAAAGATAGTCAAATGGACCATTATAGAGTGATAACTCAGTAAAGTACTTTTTATTTCACAAACTAAATGAGCACAACAGAAAGACTAGGACACTGACTTTCCTCAAAGAACTTCCAGTCTCAAAAGACCTAGAATGGATTTACTCAGTCCAAGCACTGAGAAAATGTTTCATTTATTATAAAATATCTTACATGCTTCTCTGAATAGATAGACCACTGTGTGAAAGGTAGAGTCCCTATCCTTTCTGTGGTTCTCCTAATCTTTCCCAACATATTTCTCAAACCATCCTAATCTTTATCCCACACATTTAAGGTCATAGCAAAGTAATATAAAAAATAATTGAATATATCATTCTTTCGGGCATTTTTTAATTTCAAATGGAGACATTTGCTCTCATAATTAAAGAGCAATGAGGAAGTACTGCCATGCAATGCAGGAGCACAGAGCATGGATATACAAAATTGTTGCTTATTCTGCTCTACATGAGTCTGTGACATAAACCATTATGCTATGGACAGGATAGTGAAGATCCAATTATACTAAAATTAAATGTTACATTACTATATATCCTCCCAAAAGAGTTTGAATCATACATTTGGAAAGTAGCACTACTAAACAAACATGTAGAACACCTGTAAGTGTTCTTACTGTGCTGGAAAGAGAATAAATTATTTTGAAAACTGGTAGGTAGTACCTACTTTATGTAACCTAGCATTTGCATAGGAATGTGAAAAATGCCTATCCAAACAAAAATGAAAACTGACTGAAAATGTTTATAACGGCATTATTCATGACCAACTAAGCCAGAACAGCTCAAATGTTCAGTGACACTAGAAGGAATAAATACTTTATGCTAAATTCATTGGGTTAAATGCTATAAAGTGATGAGAATACATAGATTACTGCTACATGAAGTGCTTATAAACATAATGTTGAATAAGTCAGCTAGACAAGAAAGAAAATATAGTCATGTTTCCATTCATATAAATTGGCATTTCATAAAATGCCAAAACTATTCCATTTTTTCAGAAGTCAGAAGAACGGTTACCCTTGCAGGAATGTTTAGTGACATAGGGTTTATACAGTTCTAGCAATATTTTGTTCCTTGACTTCTGAGGTATGTTTGCATTCTGAAATGCTTCCCATTATGTCCTCCTGATGCTAGTAATTCTCTTATATTTCAGTTAGAAGTTTATTTTTTGACATAAAATTGCTGTATGCAGAGATCTTTCCCTAGGAATTGGGATATGACATTATTTGTTAATAATAATGCACTTAATAAATATTCTTTGAGTATATTATCTATGAGGTCCTTGCTTGGATGTTGGAATACAAAACTGGAAAACACAGATAATTTCCCTGGCATCTTATTCCAATGCTATGGAAAAAGATCACGTGAAAATTGACAATGATGTTGAGATAAATGATATCATTTGTTGCTCTGGTAGTTTTGATACAATGTCAAGGTAAAGGTATGCACTCTAACACTTGTGCCGGGGAGCTCTGTTGTTCCTCAAATCATGTTATCCTAATAAATTATCCTGTACTGAAGAAATTGTTCTCCACACACGTTAAAAATAGTAAAACAAAAGTTAAGGACACTTCCTTAGTAGCATCTCATGTAATGTAAAATAAACCAAGCTTTATTAGCTGTCAAGTAATGAAAACTATAAATTCAGTAATGAAGGTTGACAAGGAGAAATAGAAGGAGAAAAGACCTAAATGATGCCTTCTAATACAGGGAGGCATGGAATAGGCTCTGCTATGGACTTCGATTTCTCCCACGGTCATGGTCCATAAAGGAAGGAGAATCCATGGGATGGCTTTCCCTGGAAAAACTGAAAGCACTTGAAATTGCTCTTTTGTCTGTCTACCCAGCTGATATTCTTTTATCATTTCACTGAGGAAAAAAAAGATAAAACTACTGGTTAATGACATCAAATGTTCTTATAGATCACTTTTTGTTCATTTTCAAGATGCCACAAAAACCATAATAAAGAAAATCATTACCAAAGCAATAACAGTAGTACTGGTAGATGGAAAATCATTTTGCTATAAGATGAAGAACATGAAAGAGAACTGTAACTGGAAAATACATGCAGTCTTGAACTACCTTAATATATCTGAGACAGTTGTAAACTGTACCTTCAGGGCATAACAATAAAATAACTACACAAAACATATGAAAATATTACAAATTTCGTGGTTCTAAGAATACCTGAATATGAAGATAAAGAGGAGGCTGGACAACTGTAGATCTTGTTGAAAGTATGCTTAAGAAGTGCCTATCTCCTCACAATTGGTTAAGAGAGTACCTGTTGCTATCTCTGCAGATTCATTATCTAGAAAGGGTAATGCACTAAAATATCTTTGAAATAGAAAGTGTGCTACATTTAAGGATGGTGGTGTCTTATTGAAAACAAGAGTTTCAGTTTATATACTAAAAACAAACAAAAAATCACTGACTTAATTGCTTAATTATGAAAAATAAATATATACAATTCTGTTGGCTAGAAATCTTCCCTGTTTCTTACTGGGCTAGCATCAGAATATCAGTTGAGCTGTATCACAGGAAAGAACCATTTCCTTGACCTTTCCATGTTCTAGCAGCCACTCATGCTCCTTGAATGGCCTCTTTCCCACTTATAGAGTAGTAGCATTACATTTTTCTGTGCCTGCCTTACATACATACACCTCCTTATCATCTCCATTCTATTCTTAAGGACCCCTGTGAACAAAATGTGACTTTCCGGACTATTCAGGAAAATTATCCTATCTCAAGATTTTTAACTTAATGAAATCTGCAACATCTGCTTTCTCATAAGGGAACATATTTACTAATTCCAGAGGAGAAAGTATGAACATTCCATCATTCTGTGTGCCACACGACAAGCTACTTTCATTGAGTTCCCAGAATAATGGCTGTCAGAATGATCTGTTTCATCTATGATTTAAGAAGAACGTTTTTTTTTTTTTTTTTTTTTTTTTTTTTCGGGGAATTCTGGCCAGCCCAAGAGTGACTACTTAAGATTTAAATTGAGAGTGTTTGTAAATAAACAAGCAACTCTCTCCTACATATCCTATTTTTCTTGCCTATTTCCCTTCAGCCATCAATTGAGGATCATTGTAAAATTGCTCTAAGCCATTCTGTATTTGCTATCAATACTTCCTTACCTCCCTCCATTATTACTTCTGGAAGTTACTTTAATCATGCTTTTAATGCCATGGTAGAGAACCTCTTATCAAAATTACCAGCAGATTCCCCTTTGCCAAATCAAATAGTCAAGTCTTATCTCAGTAAATTCAAAAGTATCTGAAAAAAATTGATTGCTATTTTCCTAGAAAATTGCTCTTCTGTGTCTTCTCATTTTTTTTTTTTAGTTTTCCTTTTACTCCTATGGCTTTTTCTCTGTCTCATTTGTACAATAATACTCTTTCGATCTTCCTAATTATGAATATTACAGTTCTCCAGGACTCAAAAGCTTATCTCGATAAACTTACAAACTAATGGCACCTAAATTTATATTCTCAATTTCTCCCCTGAATCTATCATGTAATACAGCTCTGTTGAGAAGCTAATATAATGTCAAATTCAATGTGTTCATAGCTAAGATTTGTTTTTCTTCTCAAACTTGCTTCTAATAATTCTCAATTTCACAAACATTACCCTCATTCAGGTCATACAAATTAATAGGCATCATTGATGCTACTTTTTCTTCTAATTCACAATAATTTTATTAGCAAATTCTATGTTTCATACATTCAAAATATATTCCAAGTTTGAATTCCTCACCATCTTTGCTTCTACTAAACCCAATCCAATCATCAGCCTCTCTCACCTGGAATTCTGTAATGGCCTCAAACCTACATTCTTACTTGTAAAATGTGACACACTACACTATCTTTTGTGTATGAGATCTAGTAAGATTTTGCAAATATAAATAAGAACATATGATTCCCCACTACTCCCAGTCCTTCCATAGTGTCAAGGCTTTATGTTGTAGTGAAAATCATATGTTAAACCATTACCTCATTTTAGAATATACGGTATGATTTGAGTGCTGGCATTAGCCATATGAAACATCTTTATATTCTTCCAACAAGCCAAAAATTGGCTTCCTTGACATGAGCCTTCCTCACTGATATTCTCTTTATAGATACCCATATTCATTCAGCCCTTTCAAACTCATTCAAATATCATTCAGTATCATTTTGACTAAACTCCCCAAAAGAATGCCCCTATAACTTCAACTCAATTTTATTTTTCTCCTTGGCATTTCATAGCAAAGATATTCCACTATCAATTAATTTATGTTTCTTTTTTTCAATACCACTATAAGTGACTTGAGAACAAAATGTTTTTGTTAACTCTTTCATCTCCTCTACCTAGAACTGTGTCTAATACATAGAACATTAATAATGTATTTTGAACTGATCAATGACTATGATCATGGATGAGCCATGAAGTTTGGAAGTTTCAAGAAACAGAACCAGTGAGCTATTTTATTCATTATTAAAATTTCTTATTAAAGTCAAAATACTTTGGAATACAAGGTGCCTTCACAGTTAGCTTCACATATGTATGATGATATACTCAAAAGCATACTGTAAGAATATATAAGTTTGGTAGGGTTCATACAACAAAACACCAGGTACAGGGTGGCATAAGCATCAGAAGTCTATTTTACTCCAATTATGCAGGCTAAAGGCCTGAATTCCAAGTATAGGTAGGACTGGTTTCTTATAAGGCCTCTGTTTTTGGCTTGCAAATAGCCACTTTTCCCCTGGTCTTCATGTGGTCTTTCTTTTACGTCTGTATTTTTTATTTTTAATGTGTTTTATTTTAAAAACAAAACAAAAAGGATAGAAGCTAGAGAATTTCAAAAAATAGAAAATTAACAGTAGTTAATATATTGCATATTGTTATTTAGAAGCAGTTGTTCAGATTACAATATTTAGGTGTGAATAAATGATCAAACGTTCAAACAATTTCAAACAATGAAAGCAAACACTATCCTTTTTGATGAACTTCCATAGAATTGTAGTATAGTTACCTATCTTGTATATATATGTATGCTTCTTAATCTCCTTTTCTTACAAGACCATCAGTCACAATATAATATGATCTGTGCTAATGACCTTGTTTTACTTTCATTATCTCTTTATCTCCTTTACCTCCAAATTCAATCACATTCTGATATACCAGGGTTAGACATTTGACACATGCATTTGGTAAGAGGCATGATTAGCTCCGCACAAAGTAATACTGAATAGTTGGCTTGCTTTTATTATTCCAGGTTCTAATGGATTGAGCTGAGTCTTCAATTAACTGCCACAATTCTGTCAGTAGCAATTTGTGCCCTTACAATTTTTTTTTTAGATTGTCCAGTAATACTGTGCAGAAGTGGCATGAATGGCCTCATTTACATAGCATTTTATAAAGTGGATTAGTCTGTCACTTTTCAAAATCATGTGAGACTGAGACACAGGAGACAGAGGTTTCAAAGAAAAAAAGTATAGAAACCCAAAGTTTGTGAGACCCTGAGCATAAGTCTCCAAGGTAGTTTTTCTCTATGGAGCTTTCTAAATCTGGCAAAATGATACACTATGTTTATGCAATTAAATAGTTGAGTACATTAGGTTTTCTTCTTATTCTACATACTATAGTGTAGCAATATTTTAACTTTTCTCCTGTTCAGTATTCAATATTTATTGCCAGTGTCCTTTAGAAACAATACGAAAATGGTTCTTCCTTCTCCCCAAGTCATTTCTGTTTAGTACAACTTGACAAACTCAGAACTAGTATATCCTTTGATTACCACTGCTATGTTTAAATCTTTAAACAATATTCCATAGTAAATAATTCAGTATTCATTCATTTTTCAGAGGTGTTCTCTTCTTATATTAAATTTTATAACTACTACTCATAAGTATCCTTGGATGTTTTGTTTCTAAAGCTAACTGTGGGGAGGATTTACTCTGGCCTTTCCAATATACTGGCATCCTAAGCCAAGTGTGGTGGTGCAGCCTATGCAATTGAGTGAAATCTAATCTCAAAAAAAAAAAAAAAAAAGTATTTGCAGAAGTAGCTCTGAGAAGGCCCTGCATTCATTTTTCCCACTTATGGTCCAAAATGCTCTGGCAACACAGTCATCAACATCTGGTGTATCAATGGCAGTGGACATGAAATCAGTGTAGGACACTGGCTTACTGTCTTCCCCACAAGAGTGGGTACAGGAATGGTAAAGACTGACTGCAGTGCAGGGGGAATTTGACTATCCACATGACAGGTAGGTGATATATGCCTATGTGGATGTTTGAAATTTGAGGAAAGTCAGGTTATGCATATGAAAACTAGAGTATACTTGGATAAGTAACTCTGTTGGTTTTAGGAAAATATGTAAGTTCTACTGCCTGAATTTTCCAAATCTCTTCATTTCACATACCTGATTTTCCTAGATTGTGTTCCTCTTCCGCAGCGTGGGGCCCTCAGTTCATTGTTGATTTTGCATGGTGACCAGTGTTCTACAACCCAGGAATACTGATTGCACTCGCTGTAACATGGGACTGCTTCATGCACCTGCCAAAAACAGGACAGAAAAAAAATTATGTGTAACCATCCAAATTATTGAAAAATAGCCTATCTTTTAGAAATGCCTATTGAACATAATCCAAGAAACATTGGACATTCTGTCCCAAAAAGGCAAATTACATTTCAAAAAGCAAGATATATTTGATTTCTGTGAATTTATTGACTTGTCTAAGGAAGCTTATGGGAGAAATCAACTAAAATAAGATGGTGTCCTTTTAAAGAAGAGAATGAAAGACAGTCATTTCCTAGAACCATGACTAGGAATTCCATTATCATTTCATTTCCTCAAAGAGTTCACACAGCATCTAGTAGATGGTCCAGCTCTCAATTATATGGTATATTGTATTCTCAGATGTACTTAACAAGTCAATTGAAACAAAAATATATAAGGACAATTTACTCTTGAATATAAGGCGTTCTTAGAGTACATAAGAAAAGTGGTATTATATGCACAGGAAATTTCTTTTTATGCCCCCAAATGATCAATGCTAACAGGCAATCACTTAGCCTCCTGGGCATTGTGGCTTCATACAAATGTAGTTATTTGTAGGATGTCTTCAGAGCATGGCTAAAATAATTGTATACACACACACACACACACACACACACACATACACACACACACACACACACACACACACACTCCACAAGCCGTGAAAATAGTTTCTGCAGGATTACTAAGAAGATTTACAATTTTATGGTAAAAACAATGAGGACATTTAGTAAAATTTTAGATTACTTTTTTTGTGTTTATTTGTGGTGACATTTTGTGAAAATGTATCCTAATAGGCAGTCAGCTGAGTTTGCCTGTCTTTTTGAGGCTGCACTTAGAGGTCATTGTTCTTTAATATGGAGCATAGCCTTCTCCGTATGTAAAAGGTAAGCAAAAGAAAACTGCTTCCTTGTTGGTCCCAGGCTTCGGATAACAAAGGTGACTCTAGTACTGGCACACTGATAAAGACTGGCTCTATCTACTATCAATATAGTTAATTAATGCTTTTTCTCTTAAATGGGAATTTAAGTACTAGTCCTTTCCTCCTCTTTCCTTTGTAATTCGGTAAAATTGTAAATGATGATGAGGTAGAGCTCTCTATCCAGAACCATTGCGTGTAAGTTTCCACTAAATGCAAGAGAAAGCACTATATAATGGGATAATCAGAAAACAAGATTGGAGCCCTGTCAGCAGGTTAGCTAGAAATCAAATGAGAAAAGGTGATTTGTAAGACTACTTCCTAGGAATCACAAATACTGTCAGAAACTATTTTTAACCAGAAGGCTCTATTCAGCTATCTCACAAGGAGCTCATAAGGAAAAGAAAACTTTTTTTGGAAATTCTGTATTATTTCTACCCTTTTCTCTGTTTTGCTTTTTTCTCTAAATAAAAAAAAAAGAAAGAAAGAAATATTACAGTAAAAGACACTTTGCCAAGAATGATGCCATAAGTGCGTCTGAATCAAATGGGAATGGTTCATTATTTTGAGGGGAATTAACAGCAATGTGTGCTTTACTGTAATATATGCGTAATTTAAAGATTCATCATATTTTTATCACACCTTATTGGTCTAACATGTACACCAATTTCTGCCAAATAAAAACCTTAAGGTGTAAAAAACAAAAAAAAACAAAAAAAAAAAAAAAACAAGAGAGAGTATGTGAAGACAAAATCAAAGACAGGAAAGTAGAAGTGGAAATGGGGAAAGGAAGAAATTAAATAATAAAAGAATCACATTTCGTGCTTTGAATGCTGACAAGAATGGAATGAGGAAATCAGAAGCAGTTCCTATTAGGACAGGAGGTGATAACTTACAGCCAAGGAAAGTCTTTTTCCCTAACCACCTGAGACAGTGAAGGGAAGAGGAGAAGCTATAACAATGAAAAGGCATGACCCCTGCAGAGAAGATGCTCAAAAGTTAAGCTCACACACCTGGATCTAGCTGATCTGAATACACCATGAAAATGCTTTCACACACTTCATGGGTTCATTGAATAGACTGTTCAATATATACCAATAAACATTAATTTAAACAAAGCTCTATAGCTTTCATAAGAGATCTCAGAAAGTATTTTGTTTTCAAAGCACTTTGTGTAAGAGGGGGTAGGAAAAATATTAAAAAGTAAATTTACCACATTTCGTTCAAGAGCAAATGAATGGGACATACCCACATTTTTTTTTCTAAAGCTATCAATTCTAGCAGAGTTCACACACACACACACACACACACACACACACACACACACACACACCACTGACCATGCCCCCACAGTCAAATGCAAAATGAAAACCTGTTCAGTTGCATGTACCTTTGTTATAAGCATTTCAGTGTCTGGCCAGGTATTATTTTGTTGTTTTATTCTTTATGCTCCAGTGGTTTGGATTTGTAGCAATGAAACTAAGCTCATTGACAAGCTATTGGGAGATAGAGAACAGGTCTGTTTGAGAAGCTGTTGAAACATCTTCTTGATTAACAGTGTAAAAAACATAACCTGTTAAAGATTTTCCAGTCACATAGGATTGATTTTTCCTTACATGGTTGACATGTTTTTGTTTGTTTAATTTTTTTTTTCACTGCTGGGTATTGAATCCAGGACCTTGTAAAAGCTAAGTAAGTACTCTGCCTCTGAGATACATCCCTACCTACCATGTTTCATTTAAAAAAAATTAATGCTGTTCATTCTAGCTGAAAAGTATTTGTCCTTCTTTTGAAACTCAGGTAAATCTTCTCATCTCCCTTGATCAAAACATCAGTGTTCACATGCACAAAGCTAGGACAGAGCTGATAGTTAGGAGCATATTGAGTGTTATTGAAGTAGCAAGCACATTAGAAAGTTGTTACCTTTTTTTCTTTAGGTATCTCTCATCACTATTTTGTTTTCTCACCTTATTCCTAATAATAATATATCCATTTTGGACTTTAAATAATACAGAGACAATATACTCTTAATTTGTATTCTCCCTACCTACATATCGTATTTCCTCAAAATTAAGATCTACCTGAGGAACAAATTCTAGCACCATTTTAGAAGAAACATCCTCTTGAAAAGAGCCCTATTACTTTGGAGTAAACACAAAAATGTTATGATTTAGGTCTAAAAGGTCTCAACTGATGAGTTCATTTTGACTTGCTTCTAGGAGGTGGAACCTGGTTAAAGACATGTCACTGGTGTATGAACTGAAAGGTCCGTTCTTGTCCCTGGCTCACCCTTTCTCTTTGTGCTTCTAGGCTGCCATGGGTAGAGCAGCTTTCCTCTTCCATGTTCTTCAGCTTGACTTCTGCTTTAGAGTCTGCTAATCAGGGACTGAATTTCCTGAAACTGTGAACCACAGTAAACTTCTCATCTTTCAAGTTATTGATGTTGCATATTTTGTGCCACTTCAGGGAAATGATTAACTTAGAAAACTGGTACAAGTTGTGTGGCCACTGCTGTTACTGTCCCAGACAATGTGGTTTAAAAGGTTTTGAACCTTGGTTGAGGGGAGGAAATGTTTGTAGATGTTATCCAGAGAAGACTTAAAATGCTGATTTAGAGGTTGATGAGATTCTGGTAAGAGTTTGGAAGACCAGAATGCTGTAGGAATGTGCATAGTAAAAGCCAGGTTTATGAGATCATACATTAGAACACGGATTGTACTAAAAACTGGACTAGGGCTTCATAATGACAAGGAATTTGTCTACATTTTCCCAATGTCCTAAGGCGTTTGTGTAAGGTAGACCTTGAAGTTGGCAGATTATCTTGTCTGGCAGTGGAAATTTCAAGGCAGCTCAAAGTTTAGGCTGTGGCACTGGCATTGCTGGTTGCTTTTAGTCAGATCTATAGTGAGAATCAGAAGCAAAAGGCACACTCAAAAGATACAAAAATTTTCCAGTATTTCCAGACAAGAAATGCCTGCAAATTTGGGGTAAGAGAAAACACAGTTACTAAAAATAGTAGCATAAAAAAGAGATCAAATTCTTTGCATCAGTACAATAAGAAAGGTGATTCAAAGGCATCTCAGAAATTGCCAAATCTTATCACTCATAGGATCAAAAAGGTTATACTTCTTAGAAAGATTTTGTGTTGAGAAGAGAGCACCAGGTTACCTTTGATCACAGGTAATCAAAGGCTGCTGCAGCCATGATGTAGAGGACCCTGGCTACGGCTCCTATTGGAGTAGGACCTGGTATCAACCCTACAGTGCTGGTGTTTCAGGAAGGCAGACTACAAGAGGTGTGGGGTTTTAAAGGCTTCCGCCATAATTTAGAAGAAGCCTGGGAGGCCAGGCAGAATGCTTCTGAGAGGGCAGTGTGTAAAGCTATAGAGTGAGGCTGAAACCACAGTGGAGAATCCAAGAACCTGAAACATATGCTGAGTATAGCCACAGCAATAAGCAGAGCTAAAGAAGAGAACATATAGGTTACAATCAGCACGATAGTGTGGGTCTAGCTGTGTAAGCCCTCTAGAGCTCACATCTCATCATGACTTGCCTTGTGTACCAGACTTCCAACTACAAGATTTAATGTTTATCCTCCTGGGTTTTTTTGTCTTGTTTAACCTGATTCCTTTCTAATTCTCTGCTTTTGTCTTTTGAAATGGGAATGTTTATCCCAGTGTCACTGTGTGTTGGAAATATTTAACCTTCTTTTGATATTTATAGTTAAGAGTTTCCCTTGAATCTGAGAGGAGACTTTGGACTTGGACTTTATAGTTATACTAGAAATGTCAAGACTAAATACATTTTGCATAATGTTATCACATTAGTTTTTCTGTGGACCAGATGAAGAATATTATGATTTAGATCTAAAATGCTCCCTAAAAATCTCATGTGTTTTGAAGGTTATTGGACTATGAGGGCACTGTGTTTATCAATAGATTAGTCCACTGGTAAGTTTATAGTTGGCACACACGTAGGTAGTAGGGTCTGGTTAGAGGTGGCATCATTGAGGCCAAAACTGGAAGGGCAGATTGGGACCCTGGCTTCTCCTTTCTCTTTCTGCTTCCTGGATGTCCTGGGTTGAACTTTCTACTGTCATGACCTTTTTTCATCCATTTCCTGTCTTCCAGTCTTCCAGCCATGGACTAAATTCCTTGAAACTGTGAGCGATGTTAAACCTCTTCTTTTTTAGGCTGCAGGTGTGGGATATTTTGTGCAACTAATGGTAAAATGACTAATGCTTTTGGGGCTGGCTGCATCATATTTGGACTATCATTGTTTATGGAAAATTTTGTAAGTCTTAGACATGTAGAGCCTGTTGTCAGTAATTCTTCATTTCACAGGACCTAGAGTGAGGGTAAGTGCTTAATACTCTTTGAATTGAAACATGTTTTTAAAATCCCTCATTTAATTCTCTATAGGAAACAGACCCACTCAGTGAAACTGTTTTAGGTAGCTGAGTCATTTAGAAATATTATAAGCAGTGAGACAGGGCTAGGTCCTTGGAAGTAGCCAGTGCGGAAGTCCAGACACCTTGCAACTGTGAGGGACACAGACCCCTCCTGCTATGGGCCAGGCCTCAAGACAAATGATCAAACAAATGCACCCACATCCTAAGTGTTCCTCAATAGTTCCCTGTCACCCTGAGTCACCATCCCAACCCTCTGGGGAAAAGTCACTGCTCCCTAAGAAGGCTTGCTTTCTGTGTTACTGACTTCCCCCATTTGATTCCGTTTTAGTCAGTTTTACCTGAGCAATTAATCTTACTGGTTAACCATAGTTCAGTCCCACTTTATGCCCATCTGCCTTGTGAATTCCCAGTTTTCCCTGCCCTGAACCCATCTCACCCCATGATTTTACTCTATAAAAGTCCCTAGAAAAGACCAGGTCTTTGGCACCCAGCTAGGGACCCCTTCTGTCTCTCTCAGAAGCTTTCTTTCTCTCAAAAAATATATTCTTCTCTGAACCTCTATTCTTCCTAAAATTTGTTCTTCAACTTTAGAAAACACGAACTCGTACCAGACATATAGTAGGTGAGGAGTTTCCTTCCTCTATATCAAAACCAGAAGTGAGTATTTAACAAACCACGAAGGACAATAAAAGGCAATAAAAATGAAAATTGTGTCCTTATGGGACTCCGGTGAAGAATTGAAATCACAAGGTCATCAAAAGGTGAAGGGAGCTGCTTAGTGAAGTATGGGCTCTTCCTTAAGAACTGTGAGAATTGTTGCCTTAAAACCCTTGCTCTCCAGGCAGGGAATCTTAACTAAATGATCAAAACTACCCACAAACTACAAGAATGCAACAGGGCATCAAAGAATGAAAACTATCTACCCAAGCACCCAATTTCTTCCCCTATCGGTCTTTTATGTTCTAGCTATTGTATATTGCTGTTTAGCTGGTTCTTGTTATTTTATTATATTTTATAATGGAAATACATTACTAGATGGAGTTTACAAGGAATTATATGAAAATATTCTGAAGGAAGAAATGAGCCCTTGGAAAGTTAAATGAAAATCATTTTTAAATGGGACAAATTAGGAAGAAAATAAAAAGGTTTAATAGGGTCATTGAGGCAAACAAATGCCACTGAAAATTTAAATCCTCTGAGAGAGGTAGGATTTCTTTCTTCTAGAAATGAACTCTATTTATTACTTCTGCAATTTTTATCATCTTTGCAGTTCCATATTCATATCATAAACTTCCTCATTGAATTAATCATGTTTGTTTATTCAGTCAGTCAGTCATACAGGGTCTCACCATGTAATTCAGTTTGGTCTTGAATTCATGGGGATCTTCTTGCCTCAGTTTCCTGAGTGCTGGAATTACAAGCATGTGCCACCACACTTAGCTAAAGTTAGTCATTTAATATTTATTAAATAAGTCTTACTGCAATTAATCAATGTAATTAAGTACTGCTTTTTGATATGCTTTTCCAACTATAGACTCTTCTTTGGCATAGACATAGAAGCAGGATTTCATGGGGGCTCAGTGGGTGCTTTCATTGTATATCTCAGCCTTGTAGTTTAAGGGATCAAATAAAAAAATCCAACAACCTTTAATATACTACATGCATGTACTAAAACACTGAAATGATTTTTTTTTAAAAGGAAGGAAGAGAAATGCAAAGGGATGGAAAAGGAAAGGAGTGTAAGGGAAGGGAATGAAAGAAAAGGGAAAATGAGAGAAAAGAAGAAACAAGAGAAAGAAAGTTTATGGCTTCTGATTTTCTGTAGCAATAAGTCTGTGCTCTGGTGAAATAAGTGAAGATCCCTATAGAAGCTCTCACGATTAATATCTTAGGCACTGAATATACTCAGTAATTTTGAAAAACAGTTCAGAATTCTATCTGGAACCAGAGATTCTAGGAGGATCTCTATCTAAGGTCCCTATAGGTGGTGAAATCAGTAAAGCTCTGTGGGTTTCCTCCCCTACCAAATCTTTACAAAAGATGTACCCATTTTCCTTTGATTAGTTCTGGAATCCCAGGTCCTTAAGTCAAAGCACTTCCCTTCTGGACTCTTTCTGTCCACTCAGGCCTTCTCTTTCCTCCTTTCCCTTCATGTGTTCTCCGGGCTACAACCTCTGTCAGCTTACCAAACTCTGACTATTTTCGGATGCAGGCAGCAACTAAATTACCTATAGCTTCATGGATCTAACATACTAGAATATATACTCTTACACAAAGAACTTTTATTTTAACTTTTATCAATTATGCAATTCTGTCTACTTGCACATAATGCAACATATGCAATGTTAAAGTTCAGTCCTAATGCAGGTATATCTGCATTTTGTACAACAGTGCTCATTTATAGTCTCTGGTAAGTGATACCCCATGATGCCATATAGAACTTTATGTTTAATATTTCTTTTTGTATAAGATATTCTGTGTCTTAAATCTTGATCATCATGATCATCTGCATTATATAAAGTTGCTGTGGCCATTAGAGATAAAAATTAATTACAATTTAATGAAGCTAATGTTTCCATTCATTCTCAGATTGAGATTTTTAGAGAATTTCACTCTAGAGATGCCAGTATGAAATAAGCTTTGTCTGTTTAGCTTGACCAGGCACATCATCACACTCCAAGAGAAATTGCATATCTCTTTGGTGGTGAGGATAATAATGTTAATCCAATCAACTCTCCTGTCCACAGGGCCACATCTATGGTTTCAACCAACTACATTCAAAAATATTCTAAAACAAAAGAAAAAAATGCATCTTTAGAAAACATGTACACATTTTAACTTATCATTATTCCATAAGCAATGTAATATAACAACTCTCTACATATCCTTTATAGCACATTAAGTATTATAAGTAATCTAAAGATGGTTTGAAGATGTTCATTATATGCAAGCATTAGACTTTTATACACGAGGGCCTTACGCATCTGGCAATTTCAGTACATGTGGAAGGTTCTGGAACCAGTTGCCCAAAGATACTGAGGGATGATCATAATTCTAAATTTTTGAAAAAGGAAAACCACAAACTGATTTTTTTAAGGTGGTTCATCAGTTTGATGATGTCTGAGCATTTATGTTTAAAATTTGGTTACTGAGACTCCTTTTACAATTTCAAAATGAAATCTCTAAAAACCTAATTTTTGAGTCTGAAGTCCTATATTATTAGGTGATCAAAATACCTTTGATAGAATGGTAGTTAAGGAAAATATACACATTTATTGGTTCTAGAGGAAAGTTATTATCCCTGACATTCTGTGCAATGGGCACTCAACACGTTAGCACTTGGAGTTGGGTGTTTCTGCAGATCCTGAGTCCAGAAATAAATATTCAGAGATGTTGGTTAATGTCAATTTTAGTTCACATGCTCAAGTAGGAGTCCAAGATGCACTCTATTTTTCAGAAATTTTGATATATAATCTTTTAAAGCTGTACATCAACTTTAAAGACTTCTTAGAATATGTTGAGGTTCTCTTCATGCCTAAGAATCGCTATGGGATTTAAATATGCATTCTGTGTTTTTAATATTAATTCTAGAAATCTAAAAGCGAAGCTAATGATGCCAAAGCTTGTTTACAAAATATATGGAAAATAAAAAAGTGAACTTTAAATCCAATGGAAATTTAATTGAAACCATAAATGTGGTATCTGCATTTTGATCTCTTAAGAACAGCAGTTTCCACTCTAGCCATGTAGACCTAAGATACAACATTATTACAAAGTGCACACAAGTACATACACATACCATATAATGTCTGTAGTGTCAGTGAATAATGTAATTTGTAATCTTGTCAAATGAATGGTGCAATGTTATGGTTAATGAAATTTTAATTTCATTTGATAGCACTGATGTATTTCAATTAGCTTTCCTCTCATTAGGAATTTTCCAAATCTAGGCTAAAAGCACAAGGTCTTCATATCAAAAACTTTGAGAACTATTATCCTTTCACATAAATAACAGAAGAAATTGACTATCAAAGAGGTTCTGCCTTAAAATCACATTGCTATTTATATTTTGATAAGACTTACAGAACAGTCCTTCTGCTGGAAAGCAATATTGATTACTTTTTAACTGAGAAGCACTGAACTACATATTCTTAAGTTTTAATTTTCCAATGGTCTATAGCACTTACCCCTTTCCTTCTCTCTGGAATATCATGATCTTTATAAAAACTATATCCTTAAAATAAAGTCTATCACCTACACACAGCTAAACTGTTATTACTATAGTTTGAATATGGTTATCCCCCATTCCCTACAAACCTAAAAGAATGCAGAGGTTTAATTCCCAAACTCATATGTAAATATTAAAAAGATAGAACTTAATATAACTATATTCTTACTATGGTACTTTGAGGTGAGTCCTCTTAGAAGTGTTTAAATTAGGTCATTAAGGAAGAACTTGCACTGAATCTTGGTGACTGTATTAGAATGGGGACTTGGGGAAAACATGGACATAAAGAGATATACATGCACTGTTAGTATCATGTGATACAAACCAGAGGGCCCTTCAGTAAGGCCTATGGTATGCTGTTTTAAATTTCACCTTTTTAACATATAAAAAAGAAAAGATTCACTTTCCTATAAAGTAACTTGTCTCAGATATTTCATTACAGTAAAGGAAAACTGACTTAAACATAAGTCATCCACATAGTCTTATTTTTTCCCCAAAGGAGAAGAATTGAGACTAAGTAAATATACCCTTAGGCAATAGGTATCGATCAGCTTTCCTACTGCTGGGACAAAATGCCCAAAATCTGGAAATTAAAGGAGAAGAAGGTATTATGACCCATTGTTTCACATGGTTCAGTCCATGATTGACTGGCTCCAATGTTGGATCACTGTGAAAGAAGAATGTAATAGAGAAAAGTTGCTCATTCATAATATCCAGGAAGCAGAGCCCAGTGGAAGAGTGTCCATGAGAGATATAGCCTCCAAAGTCACACTTGTAGTGACCCATCTCCTCCAGCTGGTCCCTACCTTCTAATAACACATTTAGCTATGCACATCAGTAGGTTAATCCACCAATGAGTATAATGCCTCATGATTAAATCACTTTCCAAAGGGCCTCTTACTTTAGTTGAATTGACAAGATTAACTGACACACTATGCATATACTCCTTCCCATTCTTTCCTAGTTTCTGACTTGTTCAAGGATATCACACATAGCTCTTCACCCCAATAATAAAGGGGAGCTGAAAAGCCCTCACCTAAAAGACTATTTGTACTGTTACAATTTAGATTATTTATAAAGGCAAAAATTATAAATAGTTTAGTTTTTTAAAATTGTATACAGCTTGAGCATCCCTAATCTGAAAATCCAAAAGGCAGTACATTCTAAGATTTGAGACACTCTCCACATCTACATTATATTCCATACCTGACCACATGTGACAGGTTGCAGTCAAAATACAGGGACACTAAAAATATTACATAAAATTACTTTCATACTATGAGTATAAGATATCATAAATGAATTTCATGTTTAGACTTGGATTCTTTCTCAGCATATCCTATATATATGCAAACACTCTAAAATCTAAAAAATGTCATATCTAAAACATTTACAGTCCCAGATATTTAGGATAAGGAATACTCAAACTACAATATTATATTTCTGTTTATAAAAACCTTATATTTTTATTGAGTGACATTTAAATGACCATAAAAATCAATCATGGTCTTAAAATTATCTACATAATAGTAGTGAGTCACCAACATAAATTATTGTTGTGTAGATTCTATAATGTTCATGTTTATTCTACAAGCAAATCAGTAACATATGCACAGAGATCTTTAAGCACTCACCAGGCTCCCTCCCTGTATATTTCACAGAGGAGAGGTAATGTGTGGCAAGTTGAACTAAAAAATCCATGAAGTGAACTGAAAAGCCCACATCTTCTGTATCACAGCCCTTGTAAATAATCTCAGGGAACAGAATGAGAAGAATTGGAATTGCCTTTTCTGGTACCCTGGATATGCTTTCTACTGTCTCACTGTATGATGGTAAGAGTTCAGATGGGACTTTGGAAATTATTCACAGCAGAGAAGCAACTCCACCCATATTGATCCTTCCAATTTTCATAGAACAGATTGCAGGTATCTGTCAAGCTCAAATGAAAGAAGTAATGCAATGCCAGGTATGACTGACACTTTAAGAAAGTTCTATAAAGCCAAATACATAATGCTTCAGAAAGGAATAGAAAAGAAATCATGAATCAATCTTAAGGGCATATGGTCATTGAATAATCCAGTCATATGATCATTGAATAAGCAATAACTCTAGAAAATGCATGGTTCCACTTGTAAAAGTTGTAATAGTTAAACTAATAAAACAAAGAATGTGATGATGGTTGCTGTGGCCTGAAACACTGGAGAAATGAAGCAATACTAATCAATGAGTATAAAATTTCAAGTGTGCAAGGTGAGAAAATTCCAGAAATTGGATTATGACATTGTGCCTGTAACAATGCTGTATTATACAAGTGAAACAATTTTGAGAGGCTACATTTCAGTTACATGTTGTCATAGTAAATTTTTTAAAAATGAAAAGACATTCTTTGTCTTAGAGAGGAGCGGATATCATCTTGGAAACCTGAGATACTAATGATAGATAGATGGATAGATGAAACAAGTGAATGAGCCTGGATTCCACAATATTACAACCAGAAATCAAAGAGAAAAAGGAAAGTTTTCTTTTTCTTTTGCAATAGAAAAGACAGTGAAACCGATATTGCTCTGTCTTTTGGCAGGTAGGGAAGGATTTTATAAGTTACAGGCATAAGGTGGATCTAAAGCAGAAATTAGTTAACAGATCTCAGGTTTTAGAAATAAATTCCTTAGAGATAAGTAAATCCGAAAGATACTAGATGCTATTTGTGTGTTATAAAGAAAGGGAAAAGAAAGTATTTAAACTCCAAGCTTGTAAGTTTTGGAGAAATTCTTTATAGGCTTTTGCTGGGAAAGGGAACTTACAACTTATTTTCAAAAGCTTCATGCTTTTGCTCTTTTCTAAGACACATGTAAGAGTTTTCATACTTGATCTATGGAAGAAGCCTATGTGGAACAACCAGGAAATCATTATAATTTAGATTAGCAAAATATAATATAATCCAAAGTGTGTATTTCCTAGGATGAGAAATCTGGTATTTATGTGGCTGTACTATCAAATAAAAATGAACAAAGATAATCAGCTTCAGAGTTTATCTAATATGAATTACATTTGGTAGATTTGCCAATCAATCAGGCCAACAAACCAAAATCTAATAGAATTCTAATTAACCGTACATAAAGCATACAGAATGCAGTCTGGATACCGCAGCTCGTGGGCAAGTGAATGGGAAACTATAACAAGGATGAATTTTGTTCATAGATAATGGGAATAACTAATGCTTTAAGAATTCATGTCAAGAGATTCCAAAAAAAGTGTGTGGGAAATTAAGTCATTTTGGATGTGGAGACAAAAGTATGTGAGGAAGCTGCGAAAGGAAGGAATTGCTGTGGTCTCAGTTTGAGGTTACCGTTATGGGATGCGATCATAACTCTGATGTTACTCATGGCCTCTCTAAAAGGTGACAAGGAAGAAGGAGACAACAAAATCATACAGGGAAAATGACAGGACAACAAACCAGAGCTCCTTTTGAGAATCATTTAAGGTTAATGCATTTTCGAAGCAAGGAACATATTCAAGTTTCCTTTTTTTTAAACCATTTTGTGAAAAAAAAAAAAAAAAAAAAAAAAAAAAAAAAAAAAAAAAGGCATCAGCTGACCAAGTGCCTGGAATTCCAGGAACTGTTGCTCATGAGAAAAGGAGCAAAAACTGCTGGCTACTTGGCTGGAGAGCATTTCCATAACATGTTTATCATATCATTTTCTCTCAACTTACACTGGTTTGCCTAAGAGAAATTCAATGCTATATGTGACCCCGAAAAACAAGTTGGTTTTGGGAACATTTGCTAAGCAGTTATGAATATTCACAGTAGGTTAACCCAAACCTAGCGTTTGCTTCAATTTTAGCACCTTATCACAAGGAAAACCCATAACAGGTAAAAAATGCATTTCATATTTTTCTCATCAAGCAATGTGGGTCCTGGGCCCACTTTGCTGCAGTCTATTATCACTGACACAAACAAATTTTCTACTCTGGCATGCATTGAAGTTCTTATTTGGCATTTATTCCAAGTCAACAGGAAGCAGTAGAAATCAGGAGTCATCAAAAATGGTCTTTAATCTGTCTGGAAAAATTGACTTAAAAATAAGACAAAAGAAAAATTCATACTTACTTCAAAAGGATGCTGCTGCTATCAACTTTAGAGGAAAAAAAGAGAATCACTGCACCTTTCCATTCAAGAAGAAGTGGGCAAATTATTTCTTCCTTGTATTTTGGGGAAAATCAAAAATAATTACTATCATATACTCCCAAGGAAACTTTTTTGCACAGAAGATATGTGTTTCAAACACATATACATTTGCACATACACATAACACTTTTTAATCTCCTGCAGAGAATTTTGTGCTTAAGAAAGTAGTTACTCAGTATGAGTTGTAATCTGAAATTAAAATACAACATCGAGCATAGCACAAAATATGAACCCCAACATAAGTTTTCTTGTAATGAACTTGATCTGTGTGAAACAAGGTTAAAGTGGAACGAAGCGCCAGAAGTGGTGTTTTATAAGCAAGGATGGCACATCCTGACCTTTGCAGAAATGAGAGGCAAGATTGATTGGATAATGGAATCCCTGCCATTCACTGGCATGGTGATAAATTGGCATCTTGGCTCTGATTTCTACCCTAATTCTACCAGTTGGAGACTCTTATTAAGGACTAATTGAAAGCTGCTGCTTTATGGAATAAAGAACATTTTGTTACAAACATTCTTCCTCTGAGGCAGACCGTGAAGAGGAGATAAAAGCTGCTATAGAGCTCTCTGGCTTTATATTAAAGAGATAAAATCACACGATTGCTGAAGAAAAATGATAGTTTGAGGCCAACCTGTTCCTGGCTTCCTTTTAAGTAAATTTTCTCAGTTGATAAAAAAAAAATGCTGGTAATCAGATTAAGATGTTTTATTTTAAAATGCAAATATTCCTATAAACAACATAAGTAATAAAGATCTTAAAATGTGTCACAAAATGGTCAAGTAACCCCTTTATATAAAGTGAGCAAGTTTCTACAAGCATGGCCTTGATAATAAGTTAGAATATAAACATACGTTTCTGTGAAAGTGATGAGATGAAAATTTATTTTGATGCCAAATTAAAAAAAAAAAAAAAGAAAAGAAAAGAAGAAAGTCCTTCCCCACCAAAAAAGAAGGAAGAAATTGAGGAAATAAAGCATTATATACTGGTTTATGCTCTGGCTGTCTAGGTGCATTTTAACATAAACATTGAAGGAACAAATGAATGCAGAAGTATTTCCTGGAAATGCTGTAACTTCTGTTCCTTTTGTTATTACTCTTATAAGAATTTTAGCAATGGGTCCAAGGGTTTAGCTGAAGTGTACTATCAAGTATAAATACCTGTTTGGCAAGCACAAAGTTATGAGTTCAATCCCTGGTGCCAAACAACAACAACAAAAAACCTTGTGTTTTAGCATTATGTGTCAATAATTCAAATTTAGTTGTCTATATTATAATTTCTGGATTTATATAAATACGGTTGTCTTGAATTAATTAAGAAAAATGTAAACTTCTGAAAGCATTGACTTTGTTTCTCTTGAAGTCAAGTAATACATAGTCAAGGTAGCCAGCACTTGCTGTGCCAAACTAAATGCCAACACTATTTGTGTGAGGTGGCAAGATTCTCAGGAACAACTTGATCTCTCAGAAGGTAGTGACCATGCCTTGCACATTTCGTGTATTTTATGTAGCAAGTGGCATATGCAGGACTCGTGACAGGCTCACTACAAATGGGGGTAGACTGAACTCCAGGGAGTAACGAGTTTATGGTTCTAGATATGAGCTGTTATCTCAATTACTGCAGGGGTGGCTGGTAAAATACTCCTCCTTAGCAGGAAACATATCACTTTGGATTGATGAAATGACTTCTGTTGAGCAATTTAGGAGATGGACAATATCAAGTAGTTTACTTATATTGGATTTCTGTACTTCATTATTGGATTCCTTGGCTGGGTCCTATTAAATTGATAATGCAATCTTCTTCAGCAGTGGCTACTTTCAGTGATGGGCGAAGTCATTTTGTATTTTGTATGAAAGATTATCTGTGGTCTGGTGAATGGACCATTCTGAAGGAAGCTGTGAGAAAGGGGTTTTGTTTCAGGTTCCTCCATTGATTTTTTCTGCTGGTTCACTTATGCAACTCTTGGGGTCTAGTTTTTCTCTCATAATGTGATATTAATACATAGCATTTTTCAAGATAAGTGCAGCAATCATAGATCAGCTTTAGAAACTTTGAGAGAGTTCACAGCAATAAGTAACATTTGCTTTGAATAAGATTGAGACATGACAGTGAAGGAATTAAAACTAGATAAAAATAATCTATTCTCTGTGCTTCATTTTCTTCATCAAAATACACCTGTGTTCCCCTGAAGTTTAATTTAAAAAACATTGAAATCTTGCTAATGTTGCACTCTTAAAAGCTGAGAGGTGACTGAAACACACAGACACATGCCTTGAAGTTTTATGCTTACCATCACACCTGATAAACTTCTGAGAGAAAGAGATGCCCAATAATTAGCAGCCTTGCCAGAAAATCAATCCAAGTCATTTCAAAAATAGCACTACTTTTCTCAGAAAGAGATGGAGGAGCGGTTGCAATTTCATAGTCGTGTCAATTTTTGGTATTTCTCTCCAATATTGAATGATTCTTCCTAAAAAAGTTTTTAATTCTGTAGCTCAACAAAATGCTCTATGCTGCAAAGCTTAATTAATATAAAATTATTAACTAAGTATCATTTAACCATATATGAGGTAGAATATAAAGTATTGATGAAAAGTAGAAGAAAACATATATATATGTATATATATATATATACATATATATATATATATGTTTCCTGTATAAATATCAGGAAAAATAATTTTCATTAAAGATAAATATCACCTGTTAGCAACAGTTATAGATTATTGTTTCAACAGTTGGAGCTTAAACTTTTGTACTTATTCAATCACTTATGTATTAATTCAGCAGATATCTCCAGAAAATCTACTAGAAAATATCTAGATTTCATTTACAATAGATAAAGGTGTCATGCATCCTTTACCTAGGTGCAAGTATTGGCAATATGGTCCATGAGCCAAACTTGGATTGCCACTTATTTCATATTCATAAAAATTATACATAATTGGAATAAAATTCACACAGTATTTTAAAGATATATTCAAAAAGTTGTAAAACTATAACTAAAACTATAAATAATGTATTATCTCCGAAAAGAAAAACATAATGATCAGCAGTTACTCATCTATTATTCATTCATGTCTTCTCCCCACATCAATTAGCATTGGTCTGTTTCACACCTCTAATGAATTTGTTTATTCAGGACACATATAAACAGAATCATACAAAGTGTGGCCTTTGATATCTGACAACTTTCACTTATAATGATTTCAAAGGTCATTTATTTTGCAGCATAAATACATACTTCAGTATTTCTCATAGCTGAATAATAATCACATTGGAGTACTATTTTTCTTTATCCATTTAATAGGCATTTGAATCACCTATGACCTTTGCTAATTATGAACTACAAAATAATACCTTCATGTTATTTTAAGCCACTATATGTGTGATAATTTGTTAGAGTAGCAATAGGAAACTAACAGCAATTTCATCAAAAATCAATCAATTGTAAATATATGTATTTTGCTCAGGCTTTCGGCTCTATTACACTGAGCTACAGGTCGATTCTCACTCTAGTGCAACACAGGTTACTGTAGCTTCATAATAAACTTTCAAATCAAAAAAAGGTAAACCTTCCAATTTTGTTCTTTTTTATTGTTGATTTGGCTATTTTTCTCTTGTATGCTTTTTGGGATTTCACTCTTCTTAAATTTATTGCAACTATTACATATTTTAACATGTAAATCTATCCTGGAGAATGTTCCAAATGTTTTCTGCTGCTTTTGACTACAAGAGTCTTTTCTACATATGGAATTAGTGTTTGCTTTACTTGTACTGGCAGTCTTCACTTTCTTCATATAGACTTGAAATATTCTCTACTTTCTTTTCATATTAGTGGTTAATATTTATTGGAGACCTGGTCATTGCGATGCATTATCTTGTTTTCTTTTATTTGGGGTTTCCTTAATGTCTCCTTCATTTATTATAAATGTCTTTCCTAAATACAGAATTCTTGGTTGACAGTGCTTTGTTCAGCACTTTGGATGTCTAATGATTTTTGGATCTCTGTGACTTCTTGTGAGAAATCAACTGCTAATCTTGATATGGACAATCACTTGTATACTAAGAGTTATTTCGTTTATTGTCAAGATTCTTTGAGTTTGGCTTTGATAGTCTTCATTAAGGTATGTCTAGGTATAAATATCTCTGTCTCACATGAGCTTTTTAATATATGGAGAAAAGTTTGCAACAAAATTTAGGAACTTTTGATCATTTCTTCAAACATGCTTTTTTTCTCCAGTTTTTAATGCGATTCCCATTATTTATATATCTGTATGCCTGATAGTGTTCCCTAGACGTCTGGGCTCTACTCATTGCTTCTTCATTCTTTTTCTTTCTGTTCCTCACACTGGAAAATCCCCAAAGTCATCTTTCCAGTTCTTTGAGTCTTTTTACTGCCTTCCAAAACCTGCTGTCTGGATCCTCAGGTGAAATTTGCATTTCAGTTTTTCTATTTGTTGTGTCTAGAATATTTGTTTTATTCTTTCTGGATAATAATATTTTCTATTTGGTTCGACAACATTTTCTTACTCTGGTTCTTCAGTCACAGTTTTCTTTAATTTCTTAAAAATTTTGGAGTTGATTCAGAATCCTTATCTAATTAAGCCCAGTAGCTCATCTTCTTCAGACACACTTTATACTGACTGCTCCTTGAAGGTACGCCATACTTTGCTTCTCTGAAGGCCTCACATGGTTTTGTTACAAACTAGACACTTAAAATTGTACTATGATGGTGACTGAAATCTCATTCTTTCATTTCTCCAGTGTTTGCTATCACCACTGTTAATATTATCATTTGCTCACTGACTTTGTCAACTATTTCTATGACATATGTAATGTTTATCGTGCGTAAGGATATATCTATTAATGATATATCTTTGTCAGGATTCAAATTAAGATTCAAATTAATAGCTGAACGTACTAAGGCCACATTTCTTAGGTAAGGGCCTTTATGTATTTTAGGAAACACAGGTAAATTTCAGTCAGGCAATTTACAATTCAGCTTTTGTATTCATTCATTCATTCATGTTGCAAGCACAAATCTTCAAGGGTAGCCTGAGCTGAGAGCATAGGCTCTTGTCTGGGATTTCAGAATGTGTGCATAACCCTATGTATGCACATTGTGTTTTAATTCCCAAGGATAATACAGAGTTGTTCAAAACCCCATGGACGTTCTCCCTTTAAGATTTTTTTTATTTTGTTTTCCTATTATTTACCCTGTTAGCTACCAACTCAGGTAGTGACAAGCTGAACAATTGCTTTGGATTGTTTTAGACGAATGACTCCAGAGGAAAAACCTGTTCAAGTTGTGATAGCTGTGTGTCAGGTAAAACAAAGACAGGTTTGTGAGCGGAGTCTTGAAAAAGCAGCTTCAGGTTATTCAAATAACACAAATTTTTCAGGAATAGGACTTTAAAGATGCTCCCAGACTTCTTTTTGCAGTAGTTGTTGTGGTTCTTGTTTAAACACAATTTTGAGAAGTTTAAAATGGGGATTGTGGACAAAGGAACAGGAGAGTCAAAAATAGCACAAAGCTTTCTGTTCTTATTGTAATTCACATGTTTTTCTGGAATAGACAATCTGCAGATTGCTGAAAGCATTTGATTAATTTTCAGAATTTTAAAATTTTAACTTTGATAAATTTTGCCAGTGTTCTTGTTACTTTTATGCAAGAGAAGATTTTGAGAGAACTTTTCTCCAGAGCTTTTGCTGACACTGCTTATTTCTATAAATCTAGTTTTATAAAGGCACAGCCATGCTCATTCATGCGTGCATTGTCTAAGCTGTTTTTGTGCTGCGGTAGCAGAGCTGAGTTGATGTGACATGACCACACTGACTGCAAAGTTCATATTTGATGACCTTTTCTCTCTATCTCATAGCCCATTATATGTGACATTATAAACTATATTAAACTGTTAGTTTTCACACTGTGTGACAAAATTTTGAAAGAAAATGTCAAAGGTAATTCTTTGTAGTATAGTCAGATTAAAAAATAAGATATACCAATCAATAAATTGAAATTTATTTGGAAAAAAATATGTCATGGATTAAAAATAGATAATCCACCAACCTAAAAAAGGAAGTGATTTTAAGTCAATACAATTAAACATTTCTGGCCAGAAACTAAAACAATCCAGCAAGTGGCATGTGTCATGCAGCATGGTACACAGAACCCTAAATTAAATGTCATTATTTCTACCCAGAGAAGTTTCTATGGGACTTCCAGTATTTGTCTTGACAAGTCACTGTAATTATTTCAGAAATTAAGCAGGAAGAATGTGACAAAATTGTTCAATTTTAGCGAATTCACCTTCTATATAAACTAGGTTGTACATTCTCAGAGCATGAAATAATAGCCAAACCCCAGAATATCATGCAATGATTTTTCATACTATATGAAAGAGCCAACTTGAGCACTTAAATGAAGCTTAGAGTCAATAAAAAGTATGATATAAAATTTTGAATCTGAAAATATACTGCCTAGCCACCAATCAGAAGGCAGTATAAGTCCAGAGTTATACATCTGCTATTGTCCGTAGTTCATGGGGCCTAAGCTACATAGCAGTTTTATTTTGTCCACTTAGTCCTCGTAAAACCTGGAACACAAGAACAATCTGGATTGTTCTGTGACTGGCAAATTCACTTTAGCTGTACTTAGTTGATGGCCCATATGGCACCATACACATCACTTCAGTGAACTATACATGTAGCCTCTTAAAAAACATTACTGATCCTTTTATTCAGTATACAAATGACCATATTTCAAATGAGAATTGAGGTGGACAGAAATATCACATGGATTTATTTAAACTATAAAAGTAAAGAACTTGAGGTTTGTATGATATTGATGTAATCTTAAAAGTAGATTAATGCCTGTGAAAAATGAGACAGTAAGAAGCAGAACAAGACACAGCCAGACAGAGACAGAGCCATCAGTGAACTGGGTGTAAAATGTAGAATCTGGTGATACTAGAGTCAAGTTCTAGACAGGAATCTATGTGTGGGAATCTTAAACAGTGGCACTACACTGATCAAGTGCAATGTCATCAATGTGTTCTGAAAGTGCTCAGCAGATTTGATATCACAAGTATTTTCAGAGATTGGTACATTCTGCTAATTTTGAATGCTCAGAGCATCATTTTCCTCATCATAAAATAAGTTACGCATGGCAAATTCAAGCAGATATATATCATTTTGGGGGCTCCTGAAATAGTTATTCCACTAAAATAAAGGGATTCATTCAACAGCAATGTAAAAGAAACTGACTCTCCTATGGGAAGACTTTTTTCTCCCATGTGTGAACAAAGTTTTGATCAGAATTTACAAAGAAAAAATAAAAGCTGATTTGTGATGGAAAACATCAAAGCTGCTCTTCACTAAATGAAAACAGTAAAGATCAAAACAGATTGCAACCAACCTGAGCCTTTGTAGAAGTCCATGTTAGCAGTGCATGATAAGCAAAAGGGAAAGAAAATTATATATGCATTAGTTGAACTGCTATTATAATGCAAAATTGAAAAAAGTTTTAAAAAAAAAGTTCTCCCTGGTTATTAAAAATCGATGGCTACATCTCAGCTAGAATTTGAATGTTTCCCTCCCAGTTCTCCAGGAATATGCCCCCTCTAAGTGCGTATCAAAGCCATGATTGTGTGGGAACAGAGAACACAGAGATCTGAGAAAGTTAAGCAGATTTTTTTTCCTACCTGACCTCTGGCTCTGAGAGCTGATTCCTGAGATCAAGGGCTTAAGAAAATAAAATAAATGCCTGCAGCTTGACTCAAACTCCCTTAGAAGTACCATAACCATTGTTCATCAATCTTGGCAAAAGACACATTTACTATTTCTGAAGTTACATCACATATAGATCAAACTATTAGATGTAAATTCCAGGGCATATTCCACCTGCTCCTTTCCAACTACTATGTATCCTTCTTTCCTTGTTAAATTTACCATAACTTTAATTTTGAACTTACTAGAGGAATAATTTCCTCTTTAAAAACTAGACTTTAGGCTCCCTGAGGACAGGAATAGTATCATTTTTATTTCCAGCATTGTATTCTCAATAATTAACTAGCATTTGGCATAGAGTAAATATTTCAAAAATATTTGTAGAAAGATGAATTAATGCAGCCCCAATGCAACATAAATTATAAATCTTAGTTATATCTGAAAAATAACATAAATCCAAAATCTAATTTTGAGTTCCAATTTTACTCTTTACTGTAATAGATTAAAATCATAATTAACAGAATAATGTTTTCAAAGAAGCTAAGTTTGGCAGGATCTATTAAATATCCACATGTCTGCCACCTTAAGTTTTAATTATCTTGACTAAATCCATCATTATCATCACACTCTTTGAATAATGGTAGTTT
Source organism: Cavia porcellus (assembly GCF_034190915.1). NCBI lineage: Eukaryota > Metazoa > Chordata > Mammalia > Rodentia > Caviidae > Cavia > Cavia porcellus. The sequence continues at coordinate 28,098,036 of NW_026947495.1, read as the reverse complement.
ACAATCATAAGTCATTGAGCCATTAGGACATCTCAAATACAGCAAGTGACTAAATAATCACTATTTCAAAGATATTATTAAAACATTCTTTTTGAGTTATAAATTGCATAGATTAATAGAATAGACTATCATTGGCTTTAGATAGAAGTATAAAGCACTAAAAACACTTAATGGAAAGAAACTCAGGAAAATTCCTGACATTAATATCCGATTAATGTCAGATTATAATTAACTCAGCATTAAGTGATCATTGATCTTTTTAAGTGATCACATGATTTTGTTACTGCACATTAGTATGAAATGAGTATTGCTGTCTTAATATTAGTGTCAGACCTTGGTGATGGCTGCCAATTGGAATATAGTTCACCGACTATGGAGACTTGAGTGTATTATTTGCTTCATTACTTTTTGGGTAGACAATCCATGCAGAAATTAGTGTTACTGGTGTTCTGTAATGCAGCTCAATTGTGTAAATGCAGCTCCATTGTGTAAATAACTATTTGATTTCAGATCATTGTATTACTATATAAATAAATGCTGGGCAAATAATAAATGCATTATTAATACTAAAGAGCCAAAAATTGTTTCTCTGAATTAGCAATGGGTAATTTATCTGATATGGATAATTAATGTGCACAGGGCAATAAATAAAAGCAATAAAAATACTTCTTTGTCATTCCTCTGGACACATCCTGAAAAGGTTTTCAAAAGCACCAATAATCATATGACATGAGAATTTAAATTAACTATTTCAATTTTTCCCTGAAATCATATATATTATTTTCAAACAAAATATACTGTTTTATAATTTTATAATTTCTGGTTAAATATATGTAATAACTATATAGTGTCAATATGCTCTTGTTTAAAATTCTTTCAGGTATTTTGACTCCTTTTTTTTTTTTTTTTGGATACAGGGGATTAAACTCAAGATCCTTGTGCGTAGTAGGCATGTACTTTACCACTGAGCTATATTCATCCCTATAACTAGTTTTATCTGTATGCAGAGCATTAATCTTCTCCATGGTTTTATTCAAACTGCTTTTGCCTATTTATACTGCAAAATGTTGCTATTATGTTAACATCAATGTGCTAACATAGAAATTGTTTAATTTTCCCACTGGGCTAATTCCAGTTTCACAGATCAAAATATTTTCGCTTTACAGCTCATTTTAGATCTTACTCGTACTCTAAATTTTATCAAGCTTGCTTCCACAGTACTCTGAATTTTGAAGACTCAACAGAAAGTAAAACAGATTTGGCTGTTTCTACATATGTCTGCCTCCCTATTTTGAAGTCTGAGTCTACTTTGAGATGAGTTTCAGTAGCACATACTTCATCAGACAAGCTCAGTCCAATTTTTACACCTACTCAAAATACTGAAGAAGTTCACACAACACTTCGAAAAAAACCCATGGTTCTCAAATAATGGCCCACAGGGTCCTAAATGAACCAATTCTTGTTTATGTCTGTAAAAGTATCTCCAACAACCTCCCATTACCTCTCCAACTCTGTCATACCACCTTTATTACTGCTCTTTAGCTATAAGTGAGAACCTGCCTGTGAGCTGCCTTTGTCTATCTAGAAGGTTCTGTCTTTAAGTCACCAGGATACTCCATCATATCTTTCTTGGCTGTGTTGTGATGTCTCCATCTCAAAAAAGCTTTCCCTGATCATTCTGTTTCCCTACCTGGTTTATTTTCTTCACATTAGTTGTTATTTGAGCTACATATACATTTGTACATTTTTGCACTGTATTGTTTTTTTAATATTATTAGTAGTACATTTTGAAATACATAATGAGTATATTCATAGTGTGCTATTGGCACATACATATGGAATATCTTGTTTTGATTATTATCTTTCCCCTCCTCTCCATCCCATTTCTCCCAACCCCTAGATCCTCTTTCTTTCACTAGAATATAAGCTTTATTTGAATTTTGGCTGTCTTTTCATTGTAACTAAGAAAATAATACCTAGGCTATATTACATAATTGTTATTCCATAAATAATTACTTCTTTACATTTTAGGCATCTGGCATAACATCTTAACCAAGGAATGTGATGATTAATAACCACAGAATAAGATGTGTTTAAAAGACACATTGAAGCTGTATTATGTTACATAGATCATTACACTTAAAGAAATAGTGATTTGTAATCTTATTTATTAATTAGCTGAAATTAAATATTACTGGTAAACAGTGAACATAAACATCAATTAAGGTACTCGCTAGACTATATGAACAGCACTGTTCATTTCTTTACCTGTATGTTCCAGTACACACCTGTTCTATACTTCCATAGATAAATTTTTTTAATCAAGTGCAGTAACATGAATGGATAAAAATGATATTCTCACATAAACAATGAATATTTATTTGGAACATTGTGGTATCAAAATATTGACTATAAGCAAAAATAGATAAATTTGTCATTATGTTTTACATTCTAAAGAATTTCTGTAACATAATCAGTATTACAATTTTCAAAGAAATGGGCTGGTCTTATAGTTTAGTGGCAGAAGGGCCTGTCTGGTAAATGTGAAGCTGTAAGTTTGATCCTGGGTACAAAAAAAAAAAAAAAAAAAGGAAAGTAACTAACAATTTTTAAAGCACCAAATACAATAAAAGTTAAATAAACATCTAAATTTGCATTGTGAAAACAATGAAGAAAAATAAGAATATTTCAGAGTATTTATGAATAGATAATTACAGAGACTATTAATAGACAAATCAAATTGTAATTCTACGATGATACATGAAATTGAGTTTATCTTTTTGGTGAAATTTTATGTTAAATGAATACATCCTATGTATGTACAGTTTTCTATTATAAAATGGAATTGCTTCAAAGTGTATGCTATTGTATGAATTTTATATGAAAACTACCCAATAAGATCATAAAAAGTATTATTCAGGTATTTTAAAATTCATATAGAGATACTGACACGGGGATTAGTCATAGAGCTATATGTCTGGGTTTACACATCTTAAAATTTGGAGGAAGTAGAACAATATTGTTAACATATTTTTAGTATAAAGTATATAAAACTTTCCCATAATTTAAACATTGATATTGTATTTAGTACATAGATATAAAAATGTATTAGGCATTATATACATTTTATAATTAGAGACACAGAGCAACTAAACAACACAGATACTTCTCAAACTCACTTCCTCTTCCCTTAGAACACTTATATTTTTTTGAGATCAGATTAGAAAAAAATGAAACAAACACAACCAGTAGAGGCCAAGAATTGATTTTTCAATGATATTCTTCTAAGTGCTACTTCTAATTGATCATAAAATGTTATTCAATGCTTAAAATGACATAAATGCTGTATACTATTTAACAACCACCAACTACTCTGAAAATAAGAACACTATTTCTAGAACTCAGGTTCTCATTAATTCTCTTAAACCCTCCATAAATAGTTAAGAAGATAAGAAAAAGAAACAACTATTTCTCCTTGCTAGTCAAGGAATCAAAAATGGAGGAATAAATCTGTATCAAAGGCAAACAAGGAAATGGAAGGATTGGAAAAATAATCAGTATTTCAATGCTGGAAAACCAAAGTTGGAACAGAATAACATTAAGTCTTTTCCTGACATTAATTGTGCATGAGTGCACACACATGCACAGAGAGTTATATTTACTCTTGTTTTAGATACTAGAAGAATTGAAAGTGACCATAAAGAAATTTTTTAAGACTGCTTTTGCTAAATTAAGTGTTAGAGTTTTTCCTTGTGTGTCTATCCAATGAAAGCAGAATTAATCAATCAGGCAAACAAACAAAATTTTCAGAGGCAAATGGCTCATTCCAGGAGTCTTCTTGAACATTTTCAACTTGTTGAAATCTCAGGAACCAGGTTAGACCAGGCTTCCCAGGGTGAAGGTAAAGTCTCATAGTCTTAACTATGTTAAGCCAAATGTATCATCTAATATGGACAGCCACTGTGTGGAGAAATAATCCCAAATAATAAAATAATAGAAACAGCAATAAATATTTCTGTGGCTTTCCTAATCTCTTAGTATATATCAAAATGATGTGCCTCTCTCTCTCTCTCTCTCTCTCTCTCTGTGTGTGTGTGTGTGTGTGTGTGTGTGTGTGTGTGTGTGTGTGGTTTTAAGATGAAAAAGGAGAAATGACATTATTGGCATTAAGTGAAACTGAAAGGAGAAAAATGATATAGCTAGCGTGTTGGCTTCTGTGTGATATCTCAACAATTCAGACATTGTTTGAGGCAAGAAAAGGGCTGTGAGTCTGAGGCCAACCTGGGCTACAAGTTCAAGGCTAGCCTGAATTACATAGTGAGATCATGTCTCAAAAAAACAATAATTAAATACAATAACATATTGTTTTTTATGTGACTACAGATTTAGCCATTACAGAAATAACACTTTACTCTGCATTCTATTTATTTCCTACAGAACTAGATTCCAAATAGGTATGTTATAGAGAACTGGAACATGCTTAATGCCAGAGAAATAAATCAGGTCTAATTATCCCTAAAAACATTAACTTAGCAATAGGGAAGGAGTCATTTACACCTAAAAAACAATTTGGTGATTAAAGTGAAGTTAAACTAGAAATTTCTTTGGACTCCACCATCTCTTTCTAAGTTAAATACATATTACACTGATACATGAATGCACATGCACAAGACAAAATAGCTGAATCTTGGAAGCAGTCTCTAAATCCCTTAACAGATAAATGAGTAAAGAAACTGTGGATTTTACACAAAATGGAGTATTACTTTTTCAAAAGATAAATTTTTGTCATTTAGAGGAAAATGGATGCACTTAACCTTCTCAAATGGGAAGAGGATCAAGAGAAAGAGGGAGGAAGGAGGGAAAATGAATGAGAAAAGACATTAATATGTGCTGTGTACATGTACCAACTCCACACAAGAAATGTAGACATTATATATTGAAAACATGTAGTAAGAAACCAAACAAAACAGGAAAAGAATATATTTTATTCTAATACTTCAAATAAAAATGTCATTTCACTTTACCCACCTATATCATTATGTCTTCATATGTAAGTAGTTATATATTGTATATGTTACATATGATCTATTATATATATACATAAAGATATAATTTCACAGACATATACACAGATTGTTTGTTAAAAATATATACGTTTTTCTAATAACCTTTTCATCTGTATAGTCGCTAGGTAATACACTTATCTTCAAATGCTATAAAAGTTCTAAATATTAGGTATTAAAGAAAACCACAAGTAAGATCACAAAATTCTACAGATAAAAACCAGAAAAAAGCCAAAAAAAGGAGAAAACCAAACATATTCTTTGTCTCTTGAGACAAATTTTGAAGGATATGTATGACATACTTTGTTTCTACTCTATAACCAAGCAGTTTAATGGTTTTTAGTATTTCACTTAATTTCTTAAGCTCTGTAATAAGAAAGTCTTATCTCAGAGATGTTAACATTTCCCCAAAGACTGTGTTCTCATCAAGTTAACTGAAATTACATATGTTTTATAGGAATTTAGTAAGTTGCAAAACACATAGAAACATAATCCAAAATAATTCTTCTGTTTTCTCAAACTGAAAAACATTTTCCTTTTCTAAGAATTAGATTATCTTCAGTTCCTTCAATAATTAGTAACACAAAAGATTGAGAAATTTCTCTTTTAGGATATAAGTAATGGCATTATGTATTATCCTCTAAATATTATGCTGCATTTGATATGAAAATACTTTATATATTTGTCCAAAGTGGCTCTAGCAACATCCCAAGATGCATAAACAAAATGATTCTAAAGAATATTCATTCCTTCACCAAACTTTTATTGAATTCTTACTGCATTTAATATCATAGTAATCAATGGGTGAGTCACAGCTCCTCACTTTTTAATAGTCAACCACAAAAAATAGAATCACGATGAGCTCTTCAAATTCACCTTCTTCTGTGAAACCCACCCCATCTCACATCAGTCTAATCATCTCTATTTGCCTAAGAGATTTAGATTTAGGGTCACGTCTCCTGAAAAGTATACTTGATATTCTGACAACACTAACATTCACTCAAAGTCTTGTATCATTTCAGGCAGATACTTTCCTCAGAACTGAAAACATTGATGAATTGCTACAAGACACACGCAGTGGTATAAATCACCAGAATATTAGGGGAAATGGTCACATAGGTGCCTTTGTCATAAGTTTACTTTTAGCCTTTGTAATTAACCACAGGTGTAAAAAATTACATGCAGAAATAATTGTACCTGAAATTAGCTAAAGCAGGTGCAGCTGGTCAGTTGTATATTCACCAGGGAGCCCTTGGTTAATTATGCCAAGTATTAGATAATTACAGGTATAATATGAATTTCCATGCATTTTTACTGCTTAAAAGCTCTAGCGCAGAAAATAAGATATGAATGTTAGCTTTCATAAAATTTTCATTGAGAACGGTGTTTGCTGGGTTTCAAATGCTTAAAAACTGAATGTCATACTAATAATTTTAGCCTCCATGCCTGCCTCTGTATTCATTATTCATTCATTGTTTATTTCAATCGTATCCATTTTTCTTTGTCCAGAACAAGGATATAACCAAAACACCTTTCTTGAGATACTGTCTTTAGTTCAAAATTAGAGTCTAAATGTCATCATAATTGTGGAAAACATTAATCTTTGATAAGATTGTTTTTACTGAGCACAAACAACCAAAATATTGTGTTCATTTCAGTAGAAAGCTGGTTATGATTAGGTTTTGCTTTGGGAAAGGGTACATACATTTCTCCTAATAGAATGAGCTTTCTCATTGTGATTATTTTACTTTATGATTATTCAAACAACAGAGTTGGAACCTTTAAAGACACATGAAAATGATGGCTACACAAATGCTTTGTTTTGATAGAATAACTACTTCAATTTTTGTCTGTTGGGATGTTGAAAACTGAAGAGCACAGTTCCTTTCACTCTGGCTGATTATATATCATGATTAGTGGAGCTTGCACTCCTGTTTCTTAATTTCTGTCATTCAGCTCTTGTCATGTTCCTTGTGGGATCTATCCCTGTCAGTTATCACAATTCTAATGATAGGTCTTACTACTCTTCCCAGATGTGGTAGTCCGTTTTGTACTTCACAGAACCCTATTGCTCTTTCTAGGTCTTTTGGTGTCCTGTTTCTGCATGTTGGCTCCAAAGATCCAGGCCTAATATCAGAACCTATTGCTATGATGTGAATGCATCCCTTCCAAAATTCAGGAGCTGTAAATATACTGGTATTGGGAAGTGGAGTCTGAATTAGGTGATCTGACTATGAGAATTCATCCTGCATTAACAAAATCTTATAAATAAGACCCTTGAGTAGTACTGGGTCTCCTTCCCTGCCTTGTGCCATGTGAGGACATAGTATCACCTCCTCCCACAGGATGCAGCCCTTGCCAGTCAGGGAAACTTATTCTACATCAATCTTGGACATCCTAGCCTTACAATTGAGGAAAAGATTCATGGGTTTGTAAACTTACCAGGTTTAAGATATTTTCTTATAGGGCCACAAAATGAACTAAGAAATCATCCTTTCTACTGCTTTTTTGGATCTCTCAATTTTGCCTATAGTGGGATCCTGATGGATCATTATCTTCTCTCAGTGAGTAAAAAGGTCTTAGTGATAAAATATCCAAAAAGGTCCAATAGGCAAGCTGACTTGGAAGTCCTGCATTTCATTGTGAAAATCATGGTATATATATTCAGAAAAATATCATGTGTATTGTCATATATTACCATTTCATTTATGATATGATATCACTGTTAGGACTACAACGTGAATCCTGCACCTCATCACTGAGAAACATGGTGGGCCAGGCAGGTCATTTAGTCATGCCCAGCAAAGTCTCCATGCAAATCTCAAGGGAGTTGAATAGCTCCACCTTCAGCGTGTTCACAGAATGAAAGGTTATATATTTAGTTGAAAACAAAATATGTAGCCAAATACATTTGTGAGACAATAGTATATACACTTACGACTTCCAGATTTAAGTAAATGGGTTTATATTCAACAAAAATCATGTTCTTCAAACTTATTTTAACATGGAATCTTTTGAAAAAGCAAAATATCTGATGATAGGCATTACACCATTTACACATTATTTTGTAAGAAACAAAGATTGAACATTCCAATTGCAAATGTGACTTACTCTGGTTGGAATCCAGAGCTTTTCTGCCTATTATTTTAGTCAATAACTAACTATTGCAAAGCATCAAGGAGGCTGACACATCTCTATGGGGTACTGGTAGAATAATAGAGGAAGATGATTGTTTTGTCTACAGCTGCACATCTTTTAACTCTAACTCTCCCAGGTGTAATATAGAACCTGATGTGCCAATCAAAGTAACTTTTTTCCAATTAGTGGTCAGTATTTATAGGGATCAGAAAAATTTAAAAACACATGTTCATTTCATTTTTCCCATATGCTATTTAAAATGAACTTTTTTTCTCTGTTAATTGGGTCATCATCCTCATCACTCAAATTTTAACTAGGTGGTAGGTAGGACAATCCTCTAGGCACTGTCATATATTCCTTTTATTTTCTTTTTTTTTTTTTTGGCATCTTAGGAATTCTGTAGTCTACATTCATCAAAGTATCCAGTTTTCTTGAACCTTCTTCACTGTATTATATCTTTTGAAATGCTTGTTTATTCTTACTTGAGCCTCAGCTCTTACCTTGTCTTACTTCTGAGGTCTACCTAAGGATGATAATGTCAGTTAGTCTTTATCTTTGGGGAAAACCTGAGTCCCTCAGCACATTTGCTATATGTCAGTAAATGATTCATTCTTTTATTATAATATCTAGATAACCTACAGTCTAGTGGAGAAAGCAAAAAGGGGTGGCAGATGTCACACATGGGAAACAACTCATAAAATGACAAGTGCCTTAAAAGGGAAAAGAACTGTGTCTTTGAAGAGTGTGGCAAGCTTGAAAGATCAAATTTAACTTCTATCACTTATAATCATTAAGATTTTTTAAAACGTTGAAAATTTTTTCAAGTGAAAATTCATTGCGTTCTTGACGATTTAATTTAATAAAGAGAACTGTATGCTCAAGAAATGACAAGAATTTTTGGTGTGACTGAAATGTATATAGTAGAAAAATGAGTTGAGAAGTGCCAGTTTGCCATGTTTTGTGTACTATATCAATTAGTGTAATCTTTACTCTATGTATCAACAAGTCTAGAATTTCAGCATCTATTTTTTTTTTCAGTTTCTTTTTTAAAAGCTGTGAAGGCCTTAATGGCATTCAGTCTTAGATCAGTGTGTTATTTTTTGCTTTTCTCTGGTGATTCCAACACAAGATTTCCTCAGATAAAAGTGTGAAACTTTTCATCTGTATGTAAGGGGAAACTTAAGGGATGGATTAAATGGAGGAAGAGATGCTAGCACACTGCTAAGAGGTTTGGGAAGATCAGATAATAGATGTCAGTGTTAGTAATGATGATTTCATTAAGTGTATAGATAGCTCTATGTACTTAGTTGCTACTATTCTTGCAACAAACAATATACTACCTGAGTACATCTGTCAGTAAAGGCACTGAAATATCATGGATTCAATTCACAATAATATGGCAGCCACTCTTCTCCTTTACACAGCATACTCTCCCACTTAAGCCTCATAAATATCTTGTGAGGTATCTAAATTGAGGAAATAAGCCCCCAGAGCACTGAAATATCATGCTCAGAGTTCCACAATGCATACACAATAGGAGAGGAGAGTAAAATCGAGCCCTGTAGCACTTTTTTTTATTCGCCCTGCAGCTCTCCAAATAACTGTAATAACTTTCTAAGTACACAAAAAGTTGAATGTGATTTGTACTACTGAAGTTAAAATGTAGGCTTCTAATATGTTTGAGCCTTGTTCCTTTTACAAATGATAACATCTCAAGCCCTATTTGTTTAAATCAAAATGGTTGCTTATTGATCCTTATGGTTAAAAAGGTCTCCCATACACTCTTGATAAACACTAGCATCAACTGATTCAAGAAATGAAGAAATAACTCTAAAAATAACTTCTTCCTTTCCCATCTCTTGACTGCTTTCATTTATAGTCTCTCTGTTCAGTTCTATTGGTCTGAGTAACATGCCTTGCTACAGACAGTGGGTTTCATATCTTCCGAAGTTCAACTCCTATAGAAGAGAGAACTTTTCTTTTACCCAGAAATCTTTGTCAAAGAATCGTTGAAATTCTAACTGGGTACAGAATCCATTCCTGAGTCAACACTTGTGATGAAGGCAGGGGTAATTCAGCATTCACACTCTCATGGGCAGATTATGATGTCTATGTTTGGAACCAATACAGAGTTAACAGTCCTCAAACATACATTCTGGGTGGGAGACAAATATGTCTTAAAACCTGATTTGATTATACTCCTCAAACAAATTTCACAACACGAAGGGAGCGATACTTGCAAATGTTCATAATGTTCAGCTAAAATAAGAGTAAAGTAATTTATTTCGGTATTATTATTATTACAGGATCAATTAAATTCATTGATAAAATAAATAATTTTCTAAATTTCTTTATTTTTATGATATACTAAAATTTACAGCATGAATATGCAGAATTGGAAATTTATTCAACAACACATTTATTTTATTGCTTTATTATTACACACCAATTTCTACAGAACTATTGTCTATATAGATATTACCATTTAAATAAGATTACTCTATAAACAATTGACTAAATTGTTACCTTCTTTTCACAATTCCTTGTTCAATCAAATTCAAGCAGTTTTTTTAATATTCAAACTAATTTGTGTGTGTATATATATATATATATATATAGCCACAATCATTCTTCAGCCAAATACATTGGTTCTTTAATCCTTTAATCAATATTTCCCTTGTAGCAATTCATATTTTTTTCCACATTCTAAAATTGTTCCTTTCTCCAAGGTAGGTAGAAGGGTTTACTGATTCATCCCTTTGGTGGTTTGTTGCAAACTGGATGCCGGGAATATTTATTTTGGGTGTTATTTCATATTTATTTGGGTGTATGTATTAATTTTCAAACTGCTAATTTTTCTGTCTCTTATGTGCTAATATTTCCTTATTCAAAATACTTATCATACTGTGACACAGTTATTAACCACTATACTACTACCATAATGACAGTAGCATACATATAATTAATCTGTAATAAAAATTTCAATGCATTCATATATTATCTGAAAGCTCATTTAGGACACAGTTCTACATTTTAGCCCCTAAGTATGTTGTCTTCAAACGGTAATGAATGAACGTATGTGGTGAATCCATTGAGAACTGAATACTGTGTTACTTTTCCAAAAAGTTGGTTTTCTCAATGTTTTTGTTTGACAATTTTAGGAAGGGAATATCCTTAGTAGTCAGGTGTCCTATTCAATCCTGCAAGGCACAGAATGGTAAATGAACTCCCTCTTTTTCCAGGCAAAGTGATGTAAAACCAGGAGAAGTGAGGAGAGAAAAATCAGAGAAACAGGCTGAGTGGCTGCCAGAGCAGGAGGTACTGACTAGGTAAAATATCTGAAGCTAAAGCGTCATTAGCACAAAGATCCAAGGACAAGAGAAAGGCATTTATACACTGAGGAGCAAAGGGGCTGGCTGGCCCACCAACTGTGATGGGCTGAGTCAAACAGGCTTTTATCTGACTCCTAACTGGGGACTATATTAAGTGCTAGGAACAGAAGGAGTAATTTGGCTACATAGACACTTACTTATCCATCCTCCTCTGTCTCATTAAATACTTATAAATGTGTGAATTCACTAGCAGATCTTTGCTGTCCAACTTTCTCCCCATTAGTCATACAATTTCTGACTATATTTCCACTTCTAAGAATGGCACATTTTGAAATATTAGTATTAATGACATTTATACTAATTAAATTACACTATTATGTTTGCAAAATGTGGCCCACATCAATCAACACAACAAATTACAAATGCAAAACACGATTTAAGCTGCATAATGACAGCATATTTTAAAATGTATCCCCGAGTGGCAGTTAGGAATTCCATGAGAAAAGCAGAATTATACATGATAGAAAAATGGATAAATAAAAGTAACTACTTCTTGGAAAGAATTTGCCTCCAGAGACATGCTAACAATCTGGTTCTCCAAGTGAAGAGAATTTGATAGCTAACTGGGAGCTAAAAGCTCGTACCTTAGCTATCATCTGGAACAATGGTTCTTCTCTGGACTATTAATAGTCATAGAAGGAGAGTTTCAAGAGTATACATGGAGTTTGACTTGTATTTTTTCTGTAGCAATCCATGTTCAAACACAACTGCTCTGAGTATACTGCCTACATTGACTCCCAGTGCAATGTGGTCCAAATACCCTTGGTACTTTGAATCTTCTAACCCAACATCAATATTTATCTCATACTAAGTACCAAGAACTGTATTACACATATTGGAAAAGGAAATCAAATGCAAAAAATAAAATTACAGACACACCACCAATAGGCTCTATGAAACATGAAACATAGACTCTCTCCAGGTTTCCAATTTAGCTTCTGGAAACACAAAAAAGAAAATGAACAGCAAAATGCTCAATTGTGCTTTCCATCACCCATGTGAATATGAGTTCTAGAGCAAAGACTGTATGCACAATATTTAACAACCTATGTATCTGGTATTCATCAGTTGAAAAGTTACCAAAGTATCAGAGGGAAGATCAGACAGCAAATCAAACAAGCAAGTATCTATGGAATAGCATTCCTAGAAGGGTATGTTGTGACATGTATGTATGACCTAAACTTGGAAGGCTCACTTCACCCTACCTGAACATCATCTGCTTTACCTTATCAATATGTCTCTTTTTCTCTATGCATGCAATACACAAAGCCAAATCTAAATTCCTAGAGTTGGAGTCATTTCTTGCTCAACTAGTATTACAAGGCTCTTAACTCTCTTAAGAATGACTTGGCAAACATAAACAAGGACTAAGAATTTGAAAGTCACCCATTAAAATTACAAATAGTTTTCTTTTCAAACTATGTGAGCAGGCATTTTGTACTGTAAAATAGCTTTGACCCAGAAATAACAGTGAAAAGGAAATAAATAAAAATGAGCATAGAACTCTAACAAGCAGAGAGCCCATGCTCTGCCAGCCAAGCAGTGATTCCAGTGGCCCACGGCAGGAATGGTGAGGAAGGAGTTCCACATGAGGAACTTCTTCATGAGTCGGAAAATTTCTCTTAGGCTAACTGCAAAGTCTCCCCACACTGACTTGGGATTGTCTAGTGACTTTCTGCATATCCTATTAACAGTTCAAGGCAGTTTTTAAAAATGAGGTTTGATGCCAAATCTTTTGACATTTTGACAGACTACATAACTCAAAGCAGCAGGACTCTCCATTTTTGTTGTTGTTCGTTCTCAATGTAGTAAACGGGGATACAATTCCATGCAGCAGATGGTACAGAGATTTGGTTGAAATTCTGAAATCTGTTAGAATATTTTAAAAAACTTATTACATGTTTATAATACATAATGATTACACTGATTGTGGGGAGTTGGTACATATACATAACACAGCTTAATTCTTTTTGTCTTCCTTTCTTCTTTCTACAGCCCTTGATCCTGTTTGCAAGAGCTTTATCTCCCTGTCTTTTATTTTGCTCTTTAATTATACTTTGGGTTTCTCATTCAAGAAAAATCATGTAATGTTTAATTAAGATTATGTGTTATTTCACTTAATATTTTGGTCCAAATTTGTACTTCCCTACAATGGCTGAAGTTTATCCTTTTTTTATAAGATTAGCAGAACATTTTAAAAAGCAAAACCATTAAAATTCTCTTTACATAATGATTCATTGCCCTTCACGTATATTTTTAACTAACAGTTATCTTGTGAGGACTTACTATGATACAGTAGTAGTTTTCAATCATGGCTTTATGTTTAGAATTATATATTTAGAATTATACGATGATGATGGTGCCTGAGTTTCATCTTAGAGTTTAATAAAAAAGATTGTGCCCTAGAGATTTGAGTAGGATTCACAAGAACTCAGTCATAGGCAACTTAAATGGCACACTGCAATAACTATGACTGCCTAGAGCTATCTTGACTATGTCAGTGAAATCCAGCTCGTATCTGGTTGAACATATTTGGCTCCCATGAGCATAAATAGAAAATATAAAGAAGAATGGTTATTAGAAAGGCAATCATTAGATAGCCAACAAACTGTGCCTCCCATACACTAAAAGTACCTAAAATGGTTCTTAAAAAATCAGAGATGTGAAACTTGCCGGAGCACAGTTAGAAAATGATACTATTAATTACATCAATTATTCTAGCACCCTTCCTACTCCATGTGAATACACCAAAGTAACTGAAAATGTCTTAAAGACTGTAAAATTAAATTCCATAATTTCAACAGTCTTCCCTATCTATAAAATCCGTGATTTAAAACACAAAGGGAAATTTCAAATCTGCGAGGAAACAGAGCCTTTTGGTCTTGAAAATGTAGTAATGTTCTGAAGGCACATCCAAAACACAAGAAGCAGAATACTAGCCAGTATTAGCATTAAAAACTGCTATGACAAAATTAAGTTTTGAATTAATAAGCAAAAGGCTATTAATAAAGTAACAACTTGTAGTCAGAACATTGAAATATATATAGTCCATTTTACATCTGAAAATCTGAAATAATATTCTGACCACTGCATAATTTTAGGAAATGTATGTAACCCTTTGCAACATTTTTAGGCTGTGGCATTTACATCATCAATGCTAATTCTCAAACATATTCATTTAAAACAGTTCTGCCTGTTTCCCAATCACTATGTGGTCAGTCCTACACTCTGCATTAGAGATATTTAAAGATCAATGAGATGCAATTCTTGCCTCTCGACAGATAAGCAACTAGTTTGAATGCAATCATTCAGCACAAATAGTAGAAAATGGAATACTCTTAAATGCAGAAATGATCTATCTTGAGTAAAAGTGTATTATGTCACAACATATAATTCCTAAGTGCTTCGTTATGCTCTGCTGAGAGATTTCTAATCAGAATCTTCTTTATTCTCATTTAAGTAGCAGGTAGGTTTGTCACCAATATTTGCCTCTATGAAAATAAATTTATAACAGTGTCAGTGAAATAACGCAAAGGAGTGCAGAGGCTGAAACAAATGGTAACTGCAACCAAGGTTTCTAACTGCTACAGAAGTCCACAGTTGCCCTGTCTTATTCTCTCTGTTCCAAAGAAAAAGGGATGGGGGGGGGTCACCCTGAATTGTTTTCTTTCTCTCAACAAAAATTTACTCAACAAACCTTTAACAAGACCTCCTTTGCAACAAGAAATATGTTAAACGTAGAGAAGAAAGATATGCATACGAGGCATACAGAACTCTGGAATATTATCATTCTAATTTCAGATAAGTGAAATGAGGCACATCAGTGGACTTGCACATGTTACAAAAGAAACAAGCACAAAATTAGAAATTAAGTTAATGTCCTTTACACCCTGATGATGTTGGTTTACTTTCTTCCTGGGGAATTCATGAAGTCTACGCAGGACTTGAGCAGGATTCTCAAAACGATAGAGAAACTTCTGTGGCTCACCAGGGGCCATGCATGGGGTGCCTTGGTTATTGCACAGGCAGTTTATCTGAGTAGGTTTAAACCTCAGGAAAGGCTGGCCCAGCCACATCATCACCAGACTGAGTTCAGAGAAAGGAAAACTTATTTCCATCCGGGAGGCTTTCTATGTTTATAAAGTACAGGGCAAGGCAGGATGTGTGAGATTCTCTTTCATAACACCTCCACACAGAGGGATGAGAGTCTGGTGCTCAAGAATAAGATGGACACGGAGTGAGATTATTTAAGCTAAGCGACACATATCAGAATTGTCCATCCCTTTGCATACTGTGACTGACAGGCCCTCTGACTGTCTGGCTTGTGATACACACATACTGTGACTGACAGGACCTCATACTGTGACTGACAGGCCCTCTGACTGTCTGTCCTGTGACACAGTGGCCATATGCTAAGGAGCTCTCCTGTGTCATAGAAAATCAGAATGTTAGAGAAATCACTAAGCCAGATACCAGCATCCCTCTTCTGCCTCTTACTGACCAGAAGCTGTCTTGCCAGCTGGCACCTCCACTTTCTCCATCATTGGAAAGATCCCACAAAACAAATAGCTGAAACACCAACGACTCTATTGCCCATGACCAGTAGAGCTCTATGAGCAGAAGATGAATTAACAGACAAGTAAAGGAATCCAAAGTGAAGACATAAATACAAAGTGAGTATTAATTTTCCTTCCTCTGAGCTGTTTTACTTAAATGACTGTGCTGTACTCTGTATAACATATTATATTCAGAAATCTCTCTCCCTGTAGAATACAAGCTTCTGGGTGACAAGGATGGTTGATTGATTTCTTTAGTCATAGTCCCTACATAACATAATGATGGACAGAGTGAGAGCCTAAAACATACTGGTTCTGTTATTTTTGTTAAGAAAAACACTATGATAATTAATGGAAATACAGAAAGTAAATAAGGAATATAGAATTTTTGTCATCCGGGTCCTGAGATCCCTGACGTGACTCTCTCTTTCAAAACTTAACTCAAGCAACAAACTATCTGACAGTAAACAGCCAACTGGATTTTTGGTTACATATCAATTTATCTCTCTGCCAGAGACAGTACAAGTCAAAAAAAAAACCCAGCAAGCTTCAACTCTGACCCATGTAAAAGAGATGACTAGAAATAGTGGAAGGACTAGCATTTTACTTCTATTTGACCACAGAGTTCCCCTTCTACAGTTCACTAAACACATTTCAAGCAACGTGAAGAGTGTATTTAAAAATCCAACTGTTACTTTTTTAAAATACTCATCATGACTCATTCAGTATATTAAATAAAAAAATAGAAGTTACAGTTACCCTTTGAACTATAAAGTCAGTACAATATAACTGAAATTAGAAATAAAACACTGCCTCATGTTTATTGGCTTCTTGGTGCATACCTGTGTCATAAGGATGATACAGATATAAGTGCCTATACTAAAGAACAGTATGTGAGTATATTGATTAAAAGAAATAGAGCAATAAAATGAGCTTACCATTATTTCAAGTGCTCCTGATATAAAAGTATCTCTCTAGGATCCTTAGGAAATAAAATGTATTTATAAGCATCTTTGAGCTATATATTTATTGTTTTCAATGGAGATTTGAGAAATAATTCTAGTTTTGGATTCCCCTACCTTCACACATACAGAAGAATTAGCTCACTTACTTCCAATTTGTCATACAAAATTGTCCTGTTAAATGCATTTGCTTTATCCATAATTAACAATGGCTACAATACATACAGAGTCTTATATCAGTGCCTAACACATGGTTGGTATTCAGTAATTTAATTCTGTTACAAAAGTCATCATCATCATCATTTTTCTCATGATCATCTTAATGAAACAGAACAATAAGATAGAGAAGGACTACGGACAATCAAACAATTCAAGCTTTCTTCCTTTTCTGGAGGAAAAAAGAGTGCCCATGCTCTGCTAATATATTACCAACTGGCAAACACGTTAGTGAGAAAAATAGAAACAAGATTGCATCCTTACTCCCAGTACATAGATTTATCACTCAGTAACTATTACATAATAAAAAATGCCTTCAGGTTATTACGGGCATGGGATAGTATCAGGAAATGGAGAGCCACTTTTAGCCCTTCTATCACAGTGTTAATGCAGAACCAACTTCAAGGCTGTATTTCTTCACCTGTGTAGCTGTGTTTTAATGGGAGATAGAAATGGATATAAGTATAGTAAGTCTCTGATTTATGAATGAGTTCCTTTCCAGAAGACATGAATATTAGTAAATCAGGAACTATTTTATTCAAAAATTTTCATGTTTTGTTCTGATATTTACTATTAACTGATTTCAAGAAGAATTTGAAAGAAATTGTAAAAAGGTCTAACACATACAAAAAAGGACCATTAAGACCCCCTATTTATGACAGTTAATTTTTGCTCCCTCTTAATATATTGTTAATTCACCTATTAAGGATAAGACCTAAACTTCTTTTTTCACTTTGAAACTGCTAGGGGTAAAACCCTGCAAACAACAGCTTTTAGATTCCTTTGCTTTCATGATTCTAAGTTTTCCCTGCTCATCAGAAGTACGCATGCCAAAATGGAAGTAAGTGAGGAGTTAGAAGTTCACTTCTGGCAAACTACCCTGTAGAGACAGAAACAGCAGCAGCAGGAGTCCATGTTCTGCTAATCAAATATTTTAGAATCAGAAGCTAACTCCATCAAATAAAGAGAAACTCCTGCACATATCACCTGCCATGACATGAATAGTACTGAGGTAAGTGCTCTAAAAATATGGCAATATTAGTGACGAAACTGCATGCACGGGCGTTAGTTCTGAGATGGTAGCATCTTCCTAGTGTCTTATAAATGCTCCCTTCCCATTTATCTTTTTCAGGTCTTCTAGCACTTTTGAAAATTTCTCTAAAATAAATCTTTCTCTGAAACACTTGGATTGGTGTTTCCTTCCTGACTGGACAAGAGAGATTTGAAGTTGTCACAATGCCTTGAGTGGCTATATTACAGGTGAGAAACAGTGGCTCAACAATGTATTTTTGTGGTAGGATACAAGAAATAAAGATAAGTTGAAAGGGGACAAGAAAAACCATAATTTAAAAAAAATGTACTAAGAAAATTGCAGTTTCAAGATACAGAGTTGCCCAAGATGACAAGGTCTTTTTCCTTTCCAGGAAATTCATTAAAAAAAATTTAAAGGATAATATATATATATATGTATTTTCATATATATTTTATATATTTTAAATATATATATATTTAAAGGATGCAATATGTACATATATACATATATACATATATACATAAATACATATATACATATATACATATATATATATATATGATATATACATATCAATTGAGCCTCTGGTTTTCACCTGTAAGTTGAGGCTATCTTTTTTCTTCCAGAGATTTCATCCATAGGAAATAATACTATTAACTGGATAGAGTATCTTTAAATTTCAAACATGCAAATGTTTGCCTTCTAAGCTAGTTCACTATGTACATCTTCATGCCTTGATGACACTCCAAGAATACAAAAATATTTCCAGCCCCCAACCACAATGCACTTTGTACTGTGAACACACACACTTCCTCTGAGTACTACTTTCTTCCTAATAAATTTTCCTATACCTGTCACTGATTCATCTTGCTATTCTTTTCTGTGACAAAAGTCAGGACAGCAACAACTTACACCATGGGTGATATGAGTTTAGGTCACTATCTCCTCTTTGGGGGAATTCCTTGGATCCCTTGTCTGGTGGGATTCTGATTTCACAGGTAGAAGAGAATCAGAACTAGTTCCATTGGCCTCTGATATCTTTATTAAGTAATTTTAAGATTTAGCTATTGAAGCTTGTTTTACAAACACCAAATGCATTTTATTCTAATCTAAAATCATGCATGGTGAATACATGACATTTGCAAAAACACAGAACACAAATATCACTTTTTAAGTCCCTACATGAATTGAGCAGCACTCTATTACTCTCTAGACCTAAATATTTGCTTGATGTGACATAAAATATAATAAATATATAACACATAGGCTGCCACATATATCAACAGTAAGAGAGGATACAAGGCCAATTTTGAGGCAATTTTCAGTTGATGTCCCATGAGAAAATGCTATTAATAATGAAAAAAGACAGTCAGTGAAACGATGAGGAAAAGGAACATATGACGAGGCATAGAGATAGAAAAAAATCTGTATTATTACTTTGAGACATAAAATTACACTTTATAAAGGTAAATGGAATGATGTACTCAAAGTATGTGTGTATGATACAATTTATGCCCCTTTTCATATCTCTATTTCCATCTGCCAGCACTCAGTTTTGTTCATAGAGAGAGACTCTCTCCCCTCCCCACTCTGCCTGGTCTACAAACCGCTTGTTGTCTGGGAAACCTGTGACAGTCAGATTCCTGAACAGTACTCTCTGTATTTTGCTCTATCTTTGCCTCTGGATCTGTTTTCTAGGGCATCCTGTGTAAAGAAAATCATCCTTAATGAAATATTGATACATTTTAGTTAGAATATTTTTACTTAAATTTATGCTACAGCATTTTTGTTATATGTATTATGTAACTATATACTTTACACACTATTGGCAGGTTGAAATCTCAATGTATATTATATATATATATATATATATATATATATATATATATGATCCAGTTTAATAGCATTTGGATCTTAAGTTTTCCAACCATACATGATTAGGGGTTTTATCTTCAATTTTATGCTCTGTTGGTCAAGACTAGCTTTTTATGTGTTGCTGGATCCTATACTCTCCAAATCCTCCACTTCCAATTAAAACACTTCTCCTACAGCAATGTCATCAATTTTTCAGCAATTCATTTTATTATGCCCTTTCAGATGTGTATTATCACAAAACTTTGTATTCCTTCAAGCTGAAAAATTTCATGCAGTATGTTAGTGTAACCTACTGCTTATTATCATTCACTGAAACATTTACAAGGTATGGGGGATTAATTAGCCATAAAAGCAGCACTGTCAAAATAAGCTAACATGTCAAAGCTAGAGTAAGACACCCAGAAAAACCAGAGGTCGGTTATACACCATGATTTTTGGTAGTATTGACTGGGTACTTCCTTTTCTTTCTTTTGTAAAGTATATTTTAGCTCATATAGCCACAGGAGAGTCATGTATTCTGTGTGCTTGATTCACTCTTTTGGAAAATTAAGGCAAAAATAATATTGCCTCATAGTGATACTGTGAAGAAAAAATGAATTTCTATATGTAAGGTATTTAGAATTATTCTTTCATAAGTCTGATTATTCATTTGTTCATTCATTCTGGTACTTGAATCCAGAACTTACACTGAGCTACATCCCCAGCTCTTTTTATCAAAAAGAAGGAAGGAAGGAAGGCAGGGAGGGAGGAAAGGAAGAAGGCAGAAAACAAGAAAAAGTAAGCTCAGAAAAGTTGAGCTGTAGCTCAGTGAAAGAGTGCTTGCACACAAAACAAAAACTACAATATACAAGGTTATTGTGGCAATGGATGAGCTAAAAAAAAAAAAAAAAAAAAAAAAAAAAGGCGGGGGGTGGGAATTCTCCTGAATATGAGCCTCACTGAGTTTATTTCATCAACCAGTACTCCAAAATTTTCAAATCCCTAGATTTCAAAGTTAGGTGAATTTGTTGCTGTTGAAGAAAGACAGTAAGGCTTTCTGGTAACATTTATATGCTGAACATTTCTTGAACCACAGTGACCTAAATTTGACCTCCCCACAGTCACCAATTCATTGACTTTGTATCCAAAGACTTTGATTTCAATGGCAGAAAAATAGAGTAAAGATTGTTACTTTCTAGCATGGGAGGGAAGGAGGCCCTCCCATTGCTTGCTGCCATTCTAAGATGATGATTGAAAAACAAGTCAGATTTTTGTATCAATAAGAATACTCCCTTTCTGGAGAGGTTATCTAGTTTCTATTCAAGGACACAAGTACGTACTGTTCAGCTTTGTGAAATATCTTCATCCATGCTGAAGGCTACCAGCTGAGCTTCTATTGTTACATGAAAGTCCACAGAATTTTCTTCAGAAAACAGGGATTACATGATTGTTGTTCCTTGCAAGCCTCTGGAGACGAGTGCTCTGATGAATTTACAGTTGTAAATTCACATTTTTGAAACTTTATTGTGCAAGATCCCATTCAGATTCAGATAGTTTTACTAATAGCAGTCTACTCCTGCTTGGAGTGGGTCAATATAAGGGCTTCCAGAATATTCTCGGAGAGCAAGGACTTAATGTCCATTATCCTTAAATTAGGATTTCATCCAGAGATCATCACAAAAGAACATTGTAAAAGAAACTTGGAGACTTGTAACACTGGAAACTTGGAACATTGTAAAAGACTTGGAGAGAAAGATGTCCTCTCTCAGAAGCATTTTCTGTGGTAATTGCTAATGGGTAATTTTATATTGTGGCCTTTTTGAATCTCTCTATTTAGTACTTATCTAAGCATATCCACATCTTTTCTTTCCACAAAGAGAACAGAGACTGAAGTATGTAGTGAAGGCAGGCAGATTGAAATCACTTGGAAAACAGTAAGGGTTATTTTAATTGGCTGCTGTCAGTATAGAAATAAGGATCTGAATAAAATTTTTCTCAGAAACATTAAAGAACTCAAGATGAGGGAAGGAAATTCCTATTCTGCATAGAAAATTATTTTCCTGAAGGTGTGACAGGTCTCTAGATAACAGACCCCTCAGGTGAAAATGATACTATTTATGAGGAACGGGCATCTAAGGGTTTCTTTTTATGCCCACAAGTCACTGCTGAAACAATGCCAATGGCTGTATTAACCATATTGTAGCTTCTATAAATTTGATGCTTTAATTTCTGTCCTACATGCACATGCCAGGCACGCCTCTTCTCTGGAAACATGACAATATGCCTGTGTCTGAATCACCTTGCCCTTGCCTTCTCCTGCCCCAATCCTCTGCCCACATCCAGGAATCCTGTTTCCCAAGGGAACACTTTGCAACTATAAGCCAAACTATTCAGAGTCCATGCTCCATGCTCTACCTCCTTCATTATGCGATTTCACTCAGAATAAATATCCCAGCTAACTAGATACAAAGCTCATGCTAATTATTAAAACTAGCCAATCCTAAGCCCACTTCCCTGCTTCATCCATTTTTTCTTGGAAACCGCAATAGAAGTTCTTCCCAAGGTGTTCTCGTCTCCATTTCCTGCTGACTCATTTCTTGTGCTATCTAATGTGAACTCTTTAGCATGGTATGCCCCTTCTCTTTGAAATGTGACTATGCGAGCTATCCTTTCAATCAATGGTAGTCATCTAAGCAATTGCTATACTATACCTCCATTTCCTATCACTACAATATATTTTAAGCCACTGCTGAGGTGTTATGAATGGTTATCACACTTTGTACAAAATTATCCCAGAAGGATGTTTATAAATGATTGGCCTAGGGTGATCATGTGACATACAGCAGTCATCTATAGACTGGACAGTGACCTAGGAGTTGGTTGAGTATCAAGCTATGTGGACATAACCTTCTTTGAGTGTAAGCGGAAAAATAATGAGCCATGTGGACTAACCAATAACTAACTACTATTACTGATAAGCCTCAACTTGTGCTCTTTACTATAATAATTCCTGTAAATTTATGGGAGATGCAGAATTTCAGATCCTTCCACAGACTTATTGGTTCAGAATCTGAATTTTAATAAACATTTTTAAATGAACTGTATACTCATTAAATTTGCAAAAGACCACTTGTAGTCATCAGAATAAATCTTTCTGTATTTCAAGGCATTAAATTCAGAAATCCTTCACTGCATTTACACCTGTTGCAAAGAGTCTATGTTTCTCATGAGATACTCCCTATAAGTGGCTGACTATGCAGAGCATTGTTCAGAAGTTGGAATGAGGAAATCTGGCTTATGGAACTCACAGTGGCCTCAATGAATTTCCATTAGAATTCTATTCTGAGATGTGTGCACCAAACTTCCTCCATTCACTTTCTAATTCACTTGAGTTAGACCTGCATCAGAATCCAGTACCTTGCATACATCATTGCATTTTCTCTCCCTGAAATTTCCCTGTGTATCCTTTAATCTTATTTTTGAGTCTCCCTACTGAACAACCTAGATCAGGGGTGGTGAACCTATAGCATGTGTGCCACTGTGTGCTTTGTTATTACTGAAAGCCCTGAAAGCTTTGCCACTTCTACATCATTTTAGATGGTAGCTTTCAGATCTATGAATACTACAAAACTGACCCAAAGCAACTGGTTGAAACTTCCCTTATACGGACAAGGAGGCAGACATGTAGTTTTGCCTTCTTGGGAGAAGCAGTCTCATATACCACTTTCTGTAAATATGGCCCAGAATTGATTTTCAGGAACCTGTTGGACCCAAGACAAGTGCACAGAAAGTTAAGCAGCGTATATTCTATGAAATTACCATTGGAATCTAATTTTTGTTTGATTTAATTATATCATTGTCATTTTAGGTCTAAAGAGTAGCTTATCCTTACTTAAAGGAGGTGTTACAATTATTGCTGCTATTTCAGGCACACTCATAAGAGAAAAAAGAGAATCTACCTACATGTATCATTTGGAAAGAAATTATCCATCACTGATCCTCTCAACAGCTCACTAAAGGTGATGGAGAATGGGGAGGTCATAAATTGATACAATAATGACTAAACACATTTACCAAAATATACAAGAAAAGGACTTTAACTACATTATTCAATGTATGAACAAATACACGTTTATGAACTTCTGCAGTATCCTAAGAATGTTACAAATTCAGGGCATCTTCTTGGAAACAGATACTACAAACCACGATTCAGGAAATTAGAGATGACTAGACAAAGTCTTCTAAGTAGGAGTAACTGGAGGAAAAGCATGTTCGGCAAATGAAGGTGACATTCTCACCCACAGAACCTCATTTTCTCTGTTCTGTACCTGGAAATTGGGTGTCATCTATTTAAAAGAAGAGGGAATCAAGTTTGTAGACATTATGTAATTTGAATTGAAAACTATGTAACGAAAACTAGGTAATCTGAATTTAAAAATTAGGTTGCCTTGTACCAAACTCAATGTTATTTTGTTTCTCTACAGCTCATGAGAAAGATTAAGCATGGAATTACATAGCTATATTCCCTACATGCACAGTAACATAATTTTCTGAATGTATTTTGCATACCTTGACTTTTGATCATATACCATTTGTACAGACAGTGAGACATGTTCAAAATGTCTCTGAAAGCTCTGATGCTGAAACAAGTCACAGGGGCAGAAGCAATATTGGTGATGGCAGCCAAAGGACAAGAAGTGAGCTGTGGGGTTTTTTTTTTGGGGGGGGGGCTACTCTAAACTGATTTGGGCATAATGTTAAATATTTTATCTAGAATGGCAGTTACACACACACACATATGTAGTTATCACAACTAATTCAACAGTAATGTATTCTTACGATTGAATTTTGTTACATAAAAATTAAAACTCACTAAAGTTAATTTTAAGAAGTAAAAAGGTACCGGCGTTACAATGGTAATATGCTTGCTTAATGATTATAAATATATACACTCTTTGGCTACACAATATGCTATAAATTATGATGATAAAGTGAAGATTTTCTTTAAATATCCATTTTCTCTCCTGCTTCTTTAGAAAGACTTCCTGATATTGATAGTCTATATTATATAGTGTATGTAATATCAATAATGACATCTAAAAATTATATAGGAAGATTTTTTCCCAATCACACCATATTCCATATTCCATGTAAGATTTTGCATGATTTTCTGAAGCACTCTAAGAATCTTATATATTTATAAAAATAAAAATAAACATTATAAGCCATAGCCCACCGAGCAAGAGGCTTTGTGTATGGATGACACTGAACAGAAGTGATCTTCATACATAGTAAGGGTAATTTTAGGAAAAGATATATTCAACACTTATTAATAAAATTGGTGATGGTCTCAGATTAAAACTCCCAAATGATTTAAGTTGATAAAGGTAATATTTCTGTAGCCATGATGTTTCATCACATTTTACTTCTAGTCCACAAAAAAGTTAACTTGATTCTGAAGCACTGCCTTACTACCTAAGGTCAAGTGTAGCATAAGCTAGGTTATTATTATTTTGCCCTTGAGGATTCAAGGCTTTAGTAATGGAATCAATGTACTCGTGCACTCCATTTCAAATGTCAGAGAGATTTTTTTATCTTTCTTCCTCTCTTCCTCCTTCCTTTACTCTTCCCTTTTCACTATCTTCCTCTATCTCTATACACACTTGTATAAATGTATATATGCACAGATACACACACATATAATGGGTACAAGCATATGTATGTGTACTGCATGTATATATGTGCCTATCTATTAAGGATTTATGGTACATTGTGAGCTCCTAATCTGACTTAATAAGAGAACTACTATAGCTCAAAGTCATTACAATGAAAGAATGGTATGTTAGAATATAACAAATCCTAGGATACTATCTTCAATGCATAGAATTTGACTTGATCATCACTGCTTTTCTTCAATATATTTTCAGGCAACACTCAAATGCCCCACTATATATATATATATATATATATCCCTCATGCTTTATGAGTTTCTTGTAATTAGGTTTATGATGAACACCGAGAGAAGCAAATCAATGTTGGTACCTTGTGAATTGATCATCAGTGCCCACTTAATCCTTTCCTGCTTAAATTACTCAGTTCATTAGCCAGACCACAACCACCAAAGCATTTCCAGTTGTATTCAGGGGAAGCTTAGCATCCTTCATTGGGAGAAGTCCTGCTTATATTTATATATCTGACCTCACATTTAACCACTGAATTTAACTTCTTTGGTGTTTCAGAGATGTAATTTCTTTGCTAAACCACAATTAAAGGTGAAAGTCATAGGCAGTTTTCTTGAGAAAATCTTGAATTAAATTTAAATTACCTAAAAAAATTCCCATACTAGAATCACATTGGTAATTATCAGTGATCTTGCTGGAGAGGGGTTTGTAACTTGAACTTTCTATTTCAGGAATGCTTCCCATCTCTAAAGCAATCAGAAGGGGCACCAACTAATACAAGTGAAATAATAATAATAATAAATAAATAAAAATAATAATAAAATTAAGAGATAATAAAATAATAATAATAAAATGAAGAGAAGGATAGATTCACTTTTATAATATGTCAGAAAGTAAAGTCCATCAAACTTTTTGAAATGATATACTTTGATCTTTATAATAAAATACCTTTACCAAAATTATTATCATTTTCTTAAAAGTAAATGTACAACAACATCATGTAACACTGAAATTATTTTAATATTTAGTATAGATTCAGTATTATAGAATTATTTGAAATGTATTTTATTATCAGTGCTTCATAGGAAGAACTACACCATAAATTAATAAAGGTAGTATTTCTAGACTGTGAACACCTCTTTTACATATACAAATACTCTCCAATGTTGATAGAGGTACATTTGCATGTATCAGTGATACCTAATGTATAAGGGGAACAGGGAATATGTCTATAATTTTATAGAAGTGTGCTATGTAAAGCAGTACACCTCGCTATAGAAAGTTACTTTTTACATAACTATCACAGTTTGGTGTGATTCTAAATATTACTTGTTTCTCACATGCAGTTGTTTTTCCTCCTTTATGAGGTTCTGATTTTTAATGTCACAAATGCACAAATGTAACAAAACTAGAAAATTCTACTCTTTTTTTCCTCATAAAATATACAAGAACCTAAAACATATTAATTAAAGCCACAATGCATATTTTCAACAATTCTTTTGCTATTACCAAGTTCTAGGCTCCACTGAGTCTAGATGAAGCCCTAAGTGATGGACTTGGGAACATATACTTAGCAGATGTGCTGTCCTTCCTGAAATGCCCTGGATATATTTTATACTAAACAAAATGCAATCTGTCAGTGGTAGATTCTATATTAGAGTTCTCCAGATTTTTTTTAAAATTCTCACAGGAGCCCTCAGAAATCTGTATTTGTTTGCTCTTATGGTTTGGAGCTGTGATATTCCCCAAAAGAATATAATGCTGAAAAGCTGATTTCCAATGCAATAATGCTCAGACTGGGAATTCTGAGAACTGGTGAATCATGAGGACTCTGATCTCACAGAGGATTTAACTCATTGATGGATTCATAATTTACGGACTACCAGAAGGTTAGAGAACCTAGAGGAGGAGGGCTCTAGCTGGAGAAAAGAGATCCCTGGGACACGTGATGGAAGGTTATTTTTTTTTCTTCTGGCCACGTTTTTTGTTTTGTTTGGTTTGTTTTGCTCTCTCTCTTCCTCCAATCCATTCTGATTGAACCATTTTGTTCCACCATATGTCCAACATGATATTTTTTCTCAAAATAGGCCCAGAAGCAACAGAGACAAGCACGGATTGAAGCCTCTGAGACAAAGGCAAATTCATTCTCTATGTTTTAACTGATAGTCTCAGATATTTTGTCATGGTGATACAAAGTTAAGAAATATACCTACTTCATAGATTGAAAAAGTACTGTCAGAGAATTTCAAATGCCTCTCAGTCCTGCACAGTAGTAAGTTTCAGAGCTAGATAGAAAACATAAGTATTCCTAACTTATAGCTTAGATTTTTAAAAATATGTCTCATTTGCTTTATTGACATGTCACTCTCTAGGCCATGGCAACACTAAAAATCCTGACACCTGTCACACTGAAATGAGAACTGGGTCATTCGCCTGAATATGCATATCTGAAATGTCTAAATTTACCACTGTGTCAAAAAGACATACCTGAGTTATTCATACAATTGCTTCAATTTACATTTCTTACAGTATATCTCAGTTTAGATTTAAAGTTCAGACTTGGCTTCTATTAGTTTTGATATATTTCATTTAAATCACCCAGATAGATTTCATTATTAAATATTCAATTCCTTATGCTGAAATTTCAAAACAGTTATTTTAATTAGGTCATGGTTTCACTACTGATTATTCTTCAAGGAAAATGAAAACCTTTGATTGGAGAGTTTTTGTCTGAATCCCATGCTTAAATCTATGCCTTTATACATCTGATTTTGGTAACTTTTCACTTTATTATCAGGCACTGTTGATATCCCTTCTTATCCTGTATTTCTTTACAAGATACAATCAATTTGAATAAGATATTTTACCTTCAGATACTCTCCAGGACTTATTAATTTCAATAGCCTCCTGCATGATCCTGGGTCCGACTATATTGCCTGTCCTCACACAACATGTTCTTCCACCAAGGATCTCTGATAGTCTTCAAGTGTGTGTGGATGTGTTAGGCTTCACGTGTGTTTCTATATTTTCATTTCAGTCACATATTTTTCATTTTCATTCACAGTCACAGTAACTACATGATATTTTTCAATATGTTCTCTTCTGCTTTGGCTCATGTCACCAATTGTTGAAATGATGTCTTTATTTTGCCACTAGAAGAACCCTCAATATTTTCATGATTTTTATCCAGTGATAAGTACTGATAAAACTTAAGCAATTCAATGCTTGTCAGATGTAAATACGGGCTTGGTCTTTTTTTTTTTTTTTTAATCTTTAGTGCTGATAGTGTAGTCTTTTTATCCATAATATCTTGAAATATCACAAGTAAATGAGCTAGGATTATGGCTCAGTATGGTGGAGCACAAGGTCCTGGATTTAGCTTCCAGAACCTCTCTCTGCTCCCACACACTAACAACAATGAGTAAAAGATAAGAATGATCTTCCAAAGCAAACTTGGGAACAGATACAAAATTAGTTGGTTGTAAAAAGATAATATAGCACTGATACGAAGAGATTACTTATTATCATTGTTAAGCACTGGTTAAAATGTATCTAGGCTTTGGAAAAGCTAAATTTTATATCTATATCCTTTTTTTCTGTAAGTACAAATATATGTTCAAAACAGCAAAACTTTGAAGAATGGACTAGTCCCTCTAATCTAAATATTAATTTACGTTTGCAATGATTACACTGAGTCTACATGAGGAATTGGACATTTTAATAAAATAGAAACAAATACCATCCTCTGGAATTCACAACACATACTTAGAATATATCAGGACCAATAATTTGATTCCACTGTACCATGAATGAAGATTTATAATCTTTCTTTCTCTGCTCAAACAATACCACCATATGCACCACTCTCCTGCAAGAAGCTCCAGACTACAGAAAGTTCCTGGTGCTGTGGACAGAGTTCCCACAGATGTTTGTGAGTAAGACTTGTGCTCATAACTATCATAGAAGCTCCAGTACTTCCATGTCCACCCCCTAGAGGAGCAGTACTATCCCTGCTAGTGGGATAATTGATGATGCTTATATCTGTCATGTGTACAGTCTTCCTCTTTTCTATAGGCCAGAAATACGGTGGTATCCTTGACTGATACACAGTGCTATGCCTTTCCTCAACATGGTACAGCTCATGGACATTTAAGCCCGTAGGTACTTCTCATTTCTCTTTTTCATAGCTCTACGAGGGCGACCATGAAGGAAATTTCTTCAGGATATAATACTCAGCTGTTTCATCTCTCATGTTTATTCAAAATGTCCAATTGCTTTCCCTTTGTTATTTTTATCTGTTCCCTGACTGAACGAAAGCCTACAGTGACTTCAGATTACCGACATTCCAATAGCACTCTCTTTAAAAATCAAATTTCTTATCTCTAAAATTTAGTTTGGGACTGACAGATCATTCTCTCTCTTCCCTAGTTCTCTGTATCAACTGAATTTTTTTCCTATTTCATAATATCTATTATATATTTTGGTTCTTATTTATACATTGTTTCTCACACAAGACAAACAATACAATTTTTACATGTGTGCCCAATTTATTTCACTTAAGAGTATGGTCTCAAAGTGTATACATTTACTTAGATATGTCATAAGCTTTTTTCCTTCTTTAATGCTGAGTAGTACTCCATTGTATAAAAACCCACATCTTCAGCACATGCTGGCCTAGGCAGTACCAGAGACAGCAGACCCTGATGTGGGTGCATTGGCCAGAAGGTAGGACCAGTGTCATGGAAAAGTGCAAAGCAGCCCTGACAATACAAGTCACTGGTTGGTATACTAGGTGAAACTGTATTGTGCTCCAGCACACAAACATATGGAAGTGAATGGGTGGGATTGCCACGCTACAGCAAAGGACTTTGGGAGAACCTGAGCAACAGAAGACCATCTCAGCCCACACATCTAGAGGCCAAGATCACCCCATACACAGTACAAATACCACAGCAACCTTCGCTTGAGTACATGGCACATTTCTAGGATTCCACCTGGACACTACTATAGATCTGTGGACCCCAGAAGAATTTTACTACGTTTATTCTTCTTTCTTTGACTAGGTTTTTCATTTGTTTGCTTGGTTTTGTTTTGATATGGTTACTTTTGTTTTTTTCTTTTTCTTCTTTCTTTTTTCACCACTTAGAGTTCTTTCATTTTGTTTCCTTCTACTTGTGTTCTCTCTTTCCTGAGCCATCTCTTGATTTTATGATATACTCATGTGAGTAACCATTGTCTCTCCTCTTTCTGGCTCACTCTGTTACTTCCTTGCTTTCTCTTTAATTCTTTTTCTCCTGTGTCCTCCAGCTTCCCATATGTTAGAAAGATAAAATGAAGACCACATAAACACCAAGAGAAAGAATCCAGAAAGGGCAAACAATTAAATGAGGGGAAAGATAGAGAATCAACAACAGGAAAAAAATATGAGAAAGGAAAATCAAAGTATGGAAAAAAATTCCATGGGTCAGGAGCCCAGCAAAAATCAGGGGTAGCTATTCTGTTGGCATACAATGTGTACTTTGCAGACAATGTGATCCAAAGGGATAAAGAAGGTCACAATGTACTTGTTATGGGAAGAGAAAACAATCATAAATATATATGCACCAATTCTGCTGTGGCCAGCTACATAAAAGAAGTATTAACAGATTTTAAAAATCAAGTAAGTACCAAATCAATTGTAATGGGGGACCTTGATAACCCACTCAACAATTGAATAGATCAACTAGACAAAAAATCAACAAAGAAATATAATAATTAAAATAAACATGGAGAAGGGGACAGGATAAAAATGAAGGGGAAAGCAAAGGAACACTGAAGTGAAACAGACTAGAGACAATGTCCACTCATATGAAAATATCAAAAAACCAAGAATGATAGTTAAGGAAAGAGAAAAATGTGAATAAAAGTTAATGCCTAAACAAGCAAAACAAAAACAAGCAAAAAGGAAAAGAAAACAAGCAAACAATAACCACAACAATAAGAAAGAGAATACAATTTCTCTGTTACCCTCCTTTCTGTAGTATTGTCCATCAGAACCAAATCTGTGCTCAGTATCGCAAGAAGTCTACAGTAGGATTAGTGCTAGGTACAGGTCTGACTTGGCCTCCCAATGTGGAGGTTGAGGCCAGTGTCTTCAGCAAGCAAATATTCTTATATCCCTCAATGACTCGCCTATGTCTCCTTAACTCCTGTGTCTCTGCATATTTCTCCCAGCTGCTATGGCATTTTCTCACACAGACACCCCTAGGTTGCTCCCAGTCCCTTGTATTGTTGGCCACTCCTAGCCTTCTCTCTTCCTTTCCACTACATCTGTCACATACTGCTGGGAGGACGATGAAGGGAATGCTGACTTTCCACTTGTTTGCTGATCATGGTCCAAGGTTGCTTAAATCCCACATCCCTCTCTCACACCATTGGGAGAGGGGTGGGAGGGTGATGTTGTTCCACTAATTATCTTCACTGCTGTTTCTGTGGTCCCTAAACTTGTTGCTGGTACAGGTTCCAGCTGACTGCTATCATGCATGAAGAAAGAGACAGACAGACAGAGAGACAGACACATATGGACTGACCGACCAACCAGTGGCCCTGATCAATTACCCTAGTTGTGCTGGTGAAATTTGTGGTGAGGCTGCAATATCCTCTACTTGGAAGAAAGCAAAATAGTTGAGGGGCCTTATATCCCAAATATCCTGTGTGGCTTAAGTTTGCCATGCTGTTTCTTGGAAACTGCCCATAATGGCAGTTCCTATTCCATGTGCAGGTAGAGTTCCACAGGTAGCCCTGTGGGCTGCTTTTTCTTTTTAAGAGTTCTATGCATATGTTTGGTTTTCAAGTCTGTTATTTCTGGTTGATTCTGGCTTCAGAATGTATGGCCCACCTTTTCTTCCAATTACCTGTTTTTAGATGATTTTCTCTGAGTAACTACAAGGTAGCTCCTCCTCTATTCAGCCATATTTCAACCATAAGGGTATAAATTTTAGAAAGTAAAGTATTTTTTCTCTATAGAGAAAATATGCCAAAGAAAATTCTTCACTGAGGAAGAATGAATACATACATATATGTATAATATAGTGAATGTATAAAATTTTAAATTATACTAAATGATACATTGCCATTAATCCCTCTTGAAATATTCCTTTCTGTATATAACCTCATCAGACACACTTATCACACTGTTCCTGCAACTTGCTATACTTTTATTTTTTAATTTTATGTTTAAAGAGGGTAAAATTAAACATTACAAAACAGAACAAAGCAGATCATAAGAAAACAATGTAAGAGACAGGTTTCAAAGCAAGACAACCAGAGATCTTCACTGTCTATCATATTGTCTCTTGTTGTCTTCCAAATAGTTGACCTTATCTTCACATACAGCAAATTCATACAAAACAAAATAGTATAAAACCGATCTGAACAGGATGATGAAGGCATTTTAGGTCTTTAAGACCGTACAATAGGGAAGTCAACAATGACTGTCATCATGTCTCTTATTCTCTTCAAAATAGCTATCCATACCTTCATGTATGTTGAAATTAAACAAAACAAAACTGACTAAAAAACTCTGAACAAAGAATCATAATATTGCTGGATTTCACATCATGATGCTACAGAATCAGCACTGGGCACCTTAGTGTCTCTTATTCTTTAAAGTAGTTGTTTGTCTCATCGTGCATTATAATCAATTCTTATAAACTGTTTAGAAGTTCTACGTATGTATGAATCTCTACATGCATACCTATCCTTTTTGTATTTGAGGGAAAAACAAAACAAGAAAAAACAAATTCCTAAAAAAAAAATGAAAAGAAAAGACATATAAACAACAATAGCAAAGAGCCCATAACACTGACAATTTAGGCCTTCAAAACAAGGTGGTATGAGCATAATTAGGGTTGTTATTTTACATAATGAAGTTCAAGAGTTCCTCAGACCACCATAAAATAATATGCACAACTGTTCCAATCTTTTGAATGTTAACTATTTTACTCCAAGAGCTGATAGTGTTAGTAGCACAATCATCTTAGCCATCGTGTGTTTATATAATTTTAGACATTTTTTTCTTTTCCCTTCCTTTTTCTTTTTCCTCATTTTTCCTGAGATATTATTTTCCCCTTCAAGCAGATTCTTATCCTTTTGCTTTAATTGTTGAGTTTTTTGTATCTTATGTACTCTTATCATTTCTAACACTAGGGAGATTATATGATATTTACACATGTGAATATGATATATTTCACTTATGAGTATGGTCTCAAGTTGTATCCATTTATTTATAAATATCTGAATGTGGTCATTTATTTGCAGAGTAGCACTTCATTGTATAAAATGTTGTAAAAAAAAAAAAAAAAACCTTTTTTATCCATTCTCCAGTTGATAGTTGGTTTCCAAGATCTGGTTATTACAAATTGTGCTATCAACATGGGTGCACATATATCACTGTGGTATGATGGTTTCAGTTCTTCTGGGAATATGCCCAGAAGTGGAATAACTAAGTCAAATGGGACTTGAAATCCCAGCTTTTGTAGGAATTTCCAGATTGAACTCCACAGTGGTTGCATCAGTCTACACTCCAATAAACAATGCAGAAGAGTTCCTTTTTCCCTACAGCCTCTTCTAGCATTTGTTGTTGGTAGTTTCCTTGATTCTGGCCATTTTTATCTGGAGTGAGATGGAACCTCAGTGTTGTTTTAATTTGTGTTTCTCTAATGACCAATGATGCTGAACATTTTTTCATGTATTTAATTGCCATTTGAATTTCTTCATCTGAAAACTATGTATTCATCTCAGATGCCCATTTTTGGAATGTGTCTTTCAGTTTTGGGGATCTGATTTTTTAAAATTCTTTACATGTTCTGGATAGAAATCCGTTGTCTGAGGGACCATTTACTAAGATTTTTCCCCAATTTGTGGGTTTTCTTTTCACTGTACTGGAGATTTATTTTTACATTCAAAAACTCTTTAATAGGATGTGATCCCAGTTATTGATTCTGGGAAGTATTTCCCATGTGATTTGATACTTGTTCATGAATTCTCTACCTACCCCCTTCAAGATTTCTACCTACTTTGTCTTCAAACAGATTTAGTGTTTCTGTTTTAATATTTAGTTCTTTGATCCATATAGACTTTAGTTTATTACATGGTAATAGGCATAAGTCTAGTTTTAGGTTTCAGCATATGGAGAGCTAAGTTTTCCAGCACAATTTATTGAAGACACTATCTTTCTTCCAGTGGACGTGTTTGGCCCCTTTATCAAAGATAAGGTGGCTGAGTCTGTTTGTAGTTGTAGGTGTATCTTCTAATCTATTCCATTGATCTTAGATCTGTTTTTATTCCAGTACCAGACTGATTTTATTACAGTAGCTTTGTAATAAACTGCAGGTCAGGTATGATGATGCCTCCTGCCTTGCCCTTTGTTGCTTAGAATTGCCTTTGCTATTCTATATCTCTTCTGGTTGCAGATGAATTTTAGGAGTGATTTCTCTAGATCTATGAGGTATGCTAGTGGCATTTTGATTGGGATTGCATTAAATTTGTATAACACATTTGGGTGAATGGCCTTTTTCACAATGTTTGTTCTTCTTATCCATGAACAAAGAATGTCTTTCCATTTTCTAAGGTCCCCTTCAATTTCTTTTTCAGAGTATTGTAATTTTCCCTGAACAGATCTTTTGCTTCTTTTGTTAGATCAATTCCTAAGCATTTCATTTTGTTGAATATTATTGTAAAGGTTGTGGCTTCTCTTATTTCTCTCTCAGTGTTTTCGTTGTTAGTGTATAGGCATGCTATTGATTGTTGAGTGTTGACTTTGTATCCAGCTAAATTACTGAATTTATTTATTAAGCCTAGCAGTCTTTCAATGGAGCTTTGGGGGGTCTTCTATTTAGAGTAGCATGTCATCTGCAAATAACGGTAATTTAAATTCTTCTTTTCCTATCCTTACTCCTTTTATTTCTCTCTTGTTTAATTGCTCTGGCTAGTACTATATTGAATAGGAGCTCTATATTGAATAGGAGTGGTGATAATGGACATCTTTGTCTTGCTCATGATTTTAGGATAAAGGCTTTCACCTTTTGGCCATTTAATATGATTCTGGCTGTTGGTTTGTCATAGATGGCTTTTATCATATTGAGATAAAGACCATCTCTTCCAATTTTCTCTAAGGTTTTTAACATGAATAAGTGTTTGAGCTTATCAAAAGCTTTTTCTGCATCTATAGAAATGATCATGTGGTTCTTATTTTTGGCTCTATTGATATGCTGGATTACATTTATTGATTTGTTTATATTGAACCATCCCTGCATTCCTGGGATGAATTCCACTTGGTCATAGTGTATCATCTTGATGATTTGCTGCATTCTGTTTGCCAAAATTTTATCAAGAATATTTGTATCTCTGTTCATTAGGGGGATTGGCCTGTAGTTCTCCTTTTGGGTTGGGTTTTCTCAGGTTTTGGTATTAGAGTAATGTCTGCTTCCACGAATGAGTTAGCAAGAATTGTTTCCCTTCCAATTTCATTGAAGAGTTTGAGGAGTATAGGCATTAAAGTTTCTTTGAATTTCTTGAAAGAATTCTGCAATGAATCTGTCTGGACCTGCACTTTTCAATGTTGGTTAGGATTTAATTACATTTTCAATTTTGTTAATTGAAATTGGGTTATTCAGCAGTTTACATCTTCTTGACCCAGCTTTGGTAATTCATATGCTTCTAGGAATTTGTCCATTTCTTCCATGTTATCAACACTATGAGAGTAGAGGTTTTGGAAACAGGTATTGATGATCTTCTGTATTTCCACGGGGTCTTTGGTAATTTTGCCGTTTTCATTCCTTATTGCATGAATTTGTGTTCTTTCTTTCCTTTTTAAAATAAGTTGGCCAGAGACTTATAATTTTATTTATTCTTTTTTTTAAAATTTTATTTAAGAGGAAAAAGAGAAAAACACAAAACAAAACAAAGCGGTGTAAGAGTACACGTAATACAGAACTACAAAAAAAAAAACATAACAGTAAGAAATCACCTGTTAATACATTACATATTATCATCTTGGAAATAGTTGCTCAAATCACAGTATCAAAGAATACAAGTGGACATTCAAACAGAGAGACTGCAAACAGCTGCATTCAATGATCCAAAAACATTAATATAGTCAGCCATTTAACACCCCCAAATACACTTGCTGTTATATCCGTTAGAGCTCTTTTTTTTCCCCTCTCTTTTTTACAACAAAATTTACACATTTTGGATTTTATTACTCCTTAGTTCTTATTACTTTTTTGGGGGGGAGAGAATAAAGTCAAATATGGCAAAACAAAGCTGTCAGTCAAAACCAAGGATAGACATAGCACATGATGTAGAACAGAGTACAAGGTTATCAACAATGGTTATCAACTTTGTCTCTTGTTTCCTTAAAAAGAATTGTCTATCTCATTAGATATTATAAAGTTGGATAAAACAGTAGAGAACAAGACCAATAAAACTTAGGCATTGTAAATATTACAGGACTTCCAAAGAAGACAATAGTCAAACCAGAATGGGCATCTTAGTGAATCTTACCTTCAAAGTAGTTGCCTATACCCTCAAACTTGATACTATCATACAGAATGGAACAGAGTCTAATCAGTCAAAACAAGATCGTGGGAGTATTACAGGACTTCAAAACAAGTTAATAGGGAATCAAAAAGAGTTACTATTATATATCCTAATTTTTTAAATTTTTCCCCTTAATTAAAACAAACATAAGAAATAACTAAATAATTTTTTTAAAGAATAAGGGAGAGATTGAGATAAAACAGGACATAACAATATAACAATAGAGGTCAAAGCATGACTGTTTCAGCATTCTTTCAAAGAGCCAACACTTTGATTCATTGATTTCCTGTACAGTTTCCTTTGTCTCTAGGGCATTGTTTTCTGCTCTGACCTTTATAATTTCCTCCCTTCTTTTGGCTTTGGGCTTGACTTGCTCTTCTTTTTCTAGATGTTTGAGTGTTGTTCCAGGTTATTTGTGCTTGTTCTGTTTTCCCAAAGTGGGAGTTCATCGCAATAAATTTTCTCTGAGGACTGCTTTCATTGCATCCCACAGGTAAGATATATTTGTATTTTTGTTTACCCATAAATATTGTTTAATTTTTCTTTAATTTGCTCTATGATCCACTGATTGCTCGGGGGTGTGTTATTCAATTTCCATGTATTTGTGGGGTGTTTCAGTTTCTTTTGTCATTAATTTCTGGTTTCATGGTGCTATGATCCTATAACATACAGGGGATAATTTCAGTTCTTTTGCATTTACTTAATCATGTTCTGTAGGCTAGTATAGATTCCATTTTAGAGAGCATTTCATGTGATGCTGACAAGAATGTGTATTCTGAAGGTGTTAGGTGGAACACTCTGTATATGTCTATTAAGTTCACAGGTGAGATTAAGTTCTGTTGTATCTTTGCTTACTTTCTTTTTTTAAAGTTTACTTAAAGAAAGACTAAAAGCAGAAAATAGGAAATATGTAGAAATAATACATATGTTCAGTGAAAAAAATAAACAGTAAGAAGTCACTAGTTGATGTTTACATATTGTCATTTTACAAATAGTTGTTCAAGATACAAAAAAAGAACGTGTAAATTGGGAATTCAAACAGCAAGACTGCAAACAGTTCTCTTCAACTGTCCAACAAAAACTTAGTAACGTGGTTGTCAATCCTATACACTTAAACATACATGCATTATCCATATCTTCATTTATGTTGAGATTAAACAAACTAATGCAAGTTAAAATCATTCTGAACAAAGAATAACAGTATTGCTGGATTTCACATCATGACACTCCATGATCAGCGCTTTTAAAAATTTAATTTAAAGAAAGACTAAACAAAGCAGAAAATGGGTAGAAACAATACATAATTTCAAAGAAAAAAATAAACAGTAAGAAATCACTAGTTGATGATTACAGATTGTCTTCTTACAAATACTTATTCAAGATACTAAACTGGAGCTTATAAAGTGGGGATTCAAACAGTGAGATTGCAAGCAGTTCTATTCAACTATCCAACAACAACTTAGAAATATGGTTATCAATCCTTAAACATACATGCAGTTATTCATATTTTCAATTATGCTGAGATTGAACAAACCCAAGCAGGCTAATATCACTCTGAACAAAGAATAATACTATTGCTGGGTTTCATATTATGACACTCCAGGATTAACACTGGGTACTTTAGTGTCTCTTTTTCTTCAAAGTATCTGTTCATTTCATCAATTGTCATAAGATCAGTTCTCATAAACTGTTTATAGATTGTACACATGCATGAGTCTTAACATGTATTTCTATCCTTTCTATATTAGAGGGAGAAACAAAATAAAGCAAGGCAAAACAAAATGTATTCCTATAAACACGTGAAATGAAATAAACGTATAAGACCATTGTACAAATCATTCTACCATGGTTCCTGTGTTCTCTTGTTATCTCTAATAGAATTGGCTCTATCATCAGACATAGTATAACTCAATATATCAGTACACAACAGTATTAATAAAAACACAACTTTGTATATAGTATAGAACTTCAAAAACTGGCAGTTATCAAACCAGAATATGTATCGTGGAGTCTTTTTGTTCAGTGTAGTTGCCTATACTCTCAGACTTGATTCTAGCAATTATATCAGTTTTAAATAAAATCTTCTCTGCCTCCTTTCTGTTATGCTCATTTTGTGCCATCAGTTGTCTGCTTATCTTCTTCATTCTGTTTTCTGCTCCATTCATTGAGGCCTCTCTGCCACTGTTTATGGAATCCTAGTACTTTTCTCTCTCTTTCTAGAATGCCCTGCAGTATGCTCTGTAGAGTTGGATGGGTGATTCCAAATTTCCCAAGTTCCTCTTTGTCTTGGAAGAATCTTGTTTCTCTATTGATTTCTAGAGACAGTTTAGCAGAGTATAAACTGGGGGATGGAGGTTATTTTCTTTCTTGGGCTTGGAATATTTTGCTCCAGGCTCTTCTTGACTTGATGGTTTGTGTTGAGAAGTCTGCCGTTATTCTGATGGGTCTTCTTCTGTAGCTTATCTGTTTGTTGTCTCTAACAGCTTTTAATATTATGTTCCTATGTTGAATTTCTGGGATCTTGATTTTTATATGCCTGGTTGTAGCTCTGTTTTGGTTGTAGGTGGCTGAAGTTCTGTTTGTCTCATATATCAGAATATCAATTCCTTTTCCTACGTTTGCGAAGTTTTCCTTAATTATTTCTGTGAATAACCTTTGTAGTTCCTTTGTTTGTATCCCAGCTTCTTTATTAATATTCTTTATTCTCAAGTTATAAATCCTTTTGTCATCTTCTAGCCTTTGTATTGTTACTGCTTGTTTCCTTGTTATTTTTAAAAAGTTTTTCCCTTTCATACTCCCACATCGCAAAATTGTCCTGTTTGGGTAATCTATCCTTAGTTTCTTTCAAGCTGATTTGCCATCTTTCCAGAGTTTTTAGTTTCCTGGTGATCTCTTTGAATCTGCTTCATGTATTCTAGATATTTTTTATATTCTTCACCAAATGGTTCTCTCCTTTGTTTGAGTTCCTCTCTTCTTCCGTCTGGGTCTGCTTGAGAGGTGCTTAGTATCTCTTTTATTAATCTTCTTATATCTTGCTTTATTTGGCTAAATATTTCACTTTTGAACTTATCTATGAGGTATCGAATATATCTCTTTATGTCCACTGGTGCTGTGTCTGATATTGCATGTTTGCTATTCTCATTCTCCTTTGTATTTACCTGTCCTGGGTCAATGTTCTCAAGGTTGGGACCTGAGAACTTGGTGTTGTTGCTTCCTCTTTCCATCTTTTTGCTTCTTCCAGGAGGCCCCGGTTTCTTTCTTTGTTGGTTACAATTCTTCTGAAGCATGCTGGCTAGATGACCCTTCA
This sequence comes from Cavia porcellus, assembly GCF_034190915.1. Taxonomy (NCBI): domain Eukaryota; kingdom Metazoa; phylum Chordata; class Mammalia; order Rodentia; family Caviidae; genus Cavia; species Cavia porcellus. The sequence continues at coordinate 28,057,254 of NW_026947495.1, read as the reverse complement.
TACTGCCGTGTGCTAGTGAGTTGCAGACAGGGACAGTGTATGCTGGCCCCTCCCCTCTGGATCAGTCAAGCTGCTGTGGCCTGCACTACTGTATTACTTTGCTCACCTCCCCTCCAGACCAGCCAAACCTCCAAGGCCCCACTGGGCCAGTGTGGTTAGTGTGCGCCACTGCTGCTGGGACTTGACCTCAGATAACCTATTGGTCTCAGTTGGGCCACGTGACCCAGGCCTAGCTCAGTCCCCCATCCCACTTGGGAAAGGAATAATTGACTGAAGTCTCTGCTGCCCCTTGTACTTGGCAGCCCTGCCCAGTCCCAGAATGTTGTCCGCTGGAGCCCCCCTATTAATGGAATGGTTCCACTCCTGTCAATCACCATAGGTCTATGTAGGCACTCTGCCAACTCAGCCCTCTGTTTGGCTCACTGACCCCCAAATGTGCTTCTAGTGAATTGAAGCGGTGGGACCTCGGAAGGTCGGCAAGTTGCCTTAATTTCCTTTTGGCATGAGAGAATTCATCTCAGTCTGTTTGGAGCATTCTACTCTATATTATGTTGAATTCTAAATTGACTATCTCAGTGAGTTCTGTAGCCAGTTGTTATCTATCCGCCATCTTTGCTCCTCCCCAGCCCCCCTTCTTTTTGCTGATTTTCTGTCTAGTTATCTGTCCTTTTATGTCAATGGCATGTTAATGTCTCCTGTTATAATTGTGTTATTGCTTATTTAATTTTTCATTTCTGTCAATACTTGTTTTGTACAGCTGGGTGCTCCTGAATTTGGTGCACAGATAGATGTCTAAGACTATTATCTCTTCCCCTTGAAGTTTCTCCCTAACTAATATTTAGTGGCTTTCTTTATCTCTTTGGATCATTCTTGGTCTGAAGTTCACATTATCTGCAAAGCTATCCCTGAATTTTTTGTGGGGTTGGGGGAATCCTGTTGCATTGAGTATTGTTTTCCATCCTTTGATTTTCAGTCTATGAATTTTCTTTTGGGTTACATGGGTTTCCCATATATGGCATATGGTTGTCAAACTGTTTCTTTTAAATGGTGAATTGAGACTATTTACATTAATGTTATAACTGATATATATTGGTCTATTTTTGGCATGTTATCTTTCTGCTATTGATTCTTTACCTTTCCACTCTGTTTGTTTGCCTTTCTTAGTAGTTTTTTCCTATGTCTTTCTAGAACGTCTTTCAGTATTTCAGGGTTGGTTTGGTGGTCATAAGTTCTTCAGCTGTTCTTTGTCATGGAAGTGTCTTATTTCTCCATTCATTTTGAAGGACAGTTTTGTAGGGTACATCAGTCTGGGTTGGAAATTGTTTTCCTTTAGGATCTGAAATACTTCACTCCATGCTCTTCTTGACTTCATTGTTTGTGTTGAGAAGTCTGCTATGATTCTGATCAGCTTTTCTTTATCAGTGATCTGTCTCTTCTCTCTAGTAGCTTTTCATAAGCTGTTCTTATGTTGGATTTCTGGGATGTTGATTATTGTATGTCTGGGTGTAGTTTTCTTTTGGTTATGGTTATTTGGAGTTGTATATGCTTCACTGATCTGTGTGTCAGTTTCCATTCTTATGTTTGGTAAATTTTCAGTTGTTAATTCTGTAAATATTCTCATGCTCTCATTTATGTTATCATCTTCCTTTTGGTTTATTACTATCAATCATATGTTGTTTTTCTTTGCATCATCTTGTAATTGTTGAACTGTTATTTCCTGATTTCTTGTTATTTTAAAAATATCTTTCCTGTTTACTAGCTGCAATCTGGTCTTTGAGGTCTGAAATTCTATCTTCACTTTCAATGAGGCAGTTTTGTCTACTGTCAATGGAATTTTTGATTTCCTGTATATCTCTTTGAATCTGCTTCCTGAATTCTGTTTGTTTCTTATATTGTTCATTCATGGTTTCCATCTTTTTGCACTGGTCCTCTGATTTTTAGACTATGTCTTCTTTAAATGTGTTCAGAATTTCTTTCATTACATTTATCATTTCTTCTTTTACCTGGGAGATTATTTCTGATTTGAGTTATTTTATAGCTTCCCAGAGTTGTTTCTTTACTTCAGTTTTTATCATTTCTGGAATTTCAGGTATATTACCTCTGTGTCCATCTCTCTTAGGCTTTGCTCAGGTTGGGCTTTGCTCAGTTTGAGATTGCATTTGGCTCCTCTGTTTTGTCATTTTCCTATATTTCTGGATTTCAAGCAATGTTTCAGTGCTTCCTCCATGCACTGGGAATCACATGGCCCACTTTTGGCTCCTAGGGCAGACTTCAAGCAACTGCCAGCTGCATGGAGTTCACTGGACCTGGCCCACTTAGGCATGTGGGCAACTTCCACGCATCCTCAGGTGATTTCAGACATGGGGCATGGTCTTACTGACTGGAAGTGATGCTCCCAGGGTTCCCTGTGTTCTGGGATTCAACCCGTGCAGGCTCAGGACCTGGGACTGAATTCAGGACTGCCAGGAGCTCACTGGGCATGGGCCAGTTAGACCCATGATGACCTCCTTTGGGTCTTCCTGGCACTTTCTAAAGCTGCTCTAAATTGTCCTCTTATGTGCAAGACTTTAGCTGCATTGTCGTGGCTGCCTCAATATTTGGTATCAGTTCAGAACCTTTACCTTTCATGATGATTTCAAATTGAGGGAAGAATCAGACATCACACAATGCCAAATTTGGTGAATGAAATAGATAAAGATATATTGCAATGTTTTTATTTGACAGAAATGTCCATATCAGCAGCCTTGTGTAACATGCAGCACTGCTATGATGGATAATGAAATTGCCTGTTTCTAAGTTGGTTTTCTATATCATGTCTTATACCATCTAATAAGCCCTCATAGTCATTATAGCATTGTTCTGTCATGTAAAGAGTGAGTGGAGTTAGTGCATTTAAAAATGATACAGAAAGCATACAGAACTTAGTTAAAATTACTATAGTTAATAATATGAATTTCAAAATGGAACTACATAGTTAGTGGCTGAAAAAGGTAAACCATTATGATATGTTTCTTCAGAAATTAATGCATTAAAAGTTATTTTGCCATAAGTGTTGGTCAATAGAGCCATTTAACAAACAATGTCGTAAAGTGACTAAGTGTCCGTGTCTAGTTTCACTCACAAGAAAAATTAAAAATAAGTTATTAGAAGTTTTTACCTGTATTGTATTTTGGACCAAAATTAGCCTGGATTAATAGTATTTATTTAACTTGTTTTAAACAACCTAATACAAAGTATGACTTTTATCTGCAGAAAAATAAAAGATATACATGTCCTAATTCCCTATAATGAATATAATCACTATTTAATGTATGCAGCCAATAATAAAATTAATAACTGAAAGAAAAGTAGATATTTAAACAATCATATAATATTTCATCTGCCATTTCAGATGGGCCATTTATTTCAGTATCAGGCACAAGCTAGATGACTGGAACTATTGAATAGAAACATCTACAGATATTTCTATATTTCTGGGGTTAGGCATATATAGGCATTTAAAAATGATCTTTATGAAAAAAAATGAAAAATCACTGAAATGAAAACTCAATGAAAAGAAATTAAATCCATTTTGTAAACTGTCTTTTTTAGTATTTATAAATTAATGATTGCTTTCTAAAATCCTTTCAATTAAATGAATTTGTCTTACAAGTAAATGAAACAGAGTTTTATGTTGTCAAAAGAGATAAAACAATGCCCATGTTTTTAAATAGTATAATTTGGGGGGAGAAATTATTGGTGCAATAGTAATTGCAACTGTTAATAACTTTAAAAAGCTATCCATATAAGGGAACTTCCACATAATGAAAGTTTGCACTATATTTGGAAGTGTTTAAACACACACACACACACACACACACACACACACACACACACAGCTCAAAGAGGAAAGAAATGGGCCAACTGATGGCTTGGAGAAAATGTTGGCTGAGAGCCTTAATTAACACATTCAGATTTAAGTTTATCTTTAAAATGGAAAGTGCTAGCTTAGCTCCAGAAGACCAATTCTGTTACTCTTTGGCTACAAGAGGCTTCAGGAAAGCCATGTATAAGATTGTATGTGGAGTCCTTCCATGACTTACAAAATGAGAGGGCTTATTAACTGAGCTTACAAGTCTTTTGTATCTTCAACTGTGTAACTTCCTTGGATATATCTCTACCTATAGAATTCCAAAGATGGCTCAAACTACAATTTACCCACTTCCATTTTTTCTCTCTCAAACTTTGTAATTCTGAGCTTGACTTTGTACTATTTTAAAATATAAAATATGTGAAAAACAAACAAATGGAATTGTGATTCTCTACAAATAAAATTACTTTTATTATTTAACATGGAAAATAAAATTTTAGAGTTATATGTGAAAAACAAAACTGGCAAATAATTGTACTGGGAATTTCAGAGAATAGACCTATAATTTTACTTTTAGTTTTACAAGCATACAATATTTAAAAGTTGAGAGAAATATATTTTATTCCCATATAAATATCAAAGGTATACTGGAGCAGAACTTTGTGTTGTGAAAAGTACCACATAAATAGTCCCTTTTTTAGTTATCTGGTTAATCACAATTCCAAAAAAAAATGCAGTTGGGGACATCTGAAGATGATGGCAGTCAGTTGGATAACTGGGACCTATAAGTAGGTACTTAAATGAATCATTAAGTGTTTAATGAGAGATGAGGTTTGAGCCTTCTAAAACACTAACTTACACACTCTAGTCTCTCTAAAACAGCCCTTGGGGTGATGAAAAGCACTCTTTAGAACAGCGTAAACCCCAGAGTAAACTTCACTGGATTTTGGAATTGTTATACGTGAAGGCTTGAGAGATGCAAGGTCTAACACACCAGTAAGAGAGATGAAGTTGTGAGAAAAGTAGCTGTGACAGCCGCTGGCAAGAAAAAGCAGCTCTTCAGGAAGAAGAAAGCCTAAAGGATCTGCTGTCATACTGACAGTAGTTTATGTATCTATTAAGCTTAGTGTCTTTTTTCTTGAATATTATTTATTTCAAAATAATAGGTTTATGGTGATTGTGATGTAATTTCTTCAGAAGCACCTGCTTTGCAAGCAGGCAGTCGTGAGTTCGATCCCTGGTACCGATAAAAATGAAAAAGACAAAAAAAAAAGAAAGAAAGAAAGAAAGAAAGAAAGAAATACTGAGATTAAAAGAAAAGGGACAAAGGACAAAGGGCAAAGGACTGAACCAATTAAATAAACTGAGTACACTGAAGGCAAGATAAAATAAGCCTTCAAGAAAGGTGGAATTCCAAAGACAAAGAACAGATGGAAACTATGAGCCACAGCAAGCTTGTCAAGTAGCATCATCAAACAACAAACTGCAGTTTCACAAGTCCTTTGCTCCTTTATTGCAGTGCATTGCTATATATATATATATATATATATATATATATATAGAGAGAGAGAGAGAGAGAGAGAGAGTGCATTGCATGCACTATATCAATTTCTAGACTGAGGTACGCCCTTGGCATCTTTGCCCTCCATGTCTACACCTGCACATTCCCCAATGTTTGCTGAGCCATGTTGTCCTGTACTTCAACCTTTGTCACTTCAGAACAAGAACTTAGAAGGAAAAACAGTTACACTCCTATAGAGAAATAAATGAAATTTGCAGGAATAACATTATAAACCTATATGACATGGCTTTATTCAAAGGATTTATTCTGTCATGCAGAGTTAGAGCTGTAACACAATGGAAAGTGATACAGAGCATTCAGTATTGCATCAGAATATAAAGCACCACTCAATGTGGTCTGGTGTGGAGATGATATAAGGTGATCATTCTTGGAGACAGTGACACAAAATATGAATATTAGTGTACATATAGAAGGTACAAAGGTAATGGAGAAATAGATTAGTAGGAAACATGAGACTTAAAATATACTGCTTTGGGTAGACAAAGTATATATGAATGCAATTCTAGATGACTGGGGAAAAGATATCCATAGAAGCACAGCACTACATCACAACAGGCCATGATTATAAAGCTAATGGGTATAAATATTCTCTTAATATAATGAAAAGTAGCTACAAAAATTCTTATGGAAGTAAAATACAGCTTATGCAATAAAAAATGGATATAAGGTAATACAAATGTTGAATAATAGTAAGTATAGAGAGCCAGGTGATATATAATGAATGTTTGCTAAGGAAAATAAGATTACCATTTGTTCCTACTTACTAAATAAGATCCTTCTTTAAAAAAAGCAAGAAAAACAAGAAACAGACTGCAATATTTGTTCACATATTAGATCACAGATTAACTTCTGGTTTAGAGAGAGGATAGCAACAAAATAACACTTCTGTTTTGTTTCTTTTGTAACTGACTGCTGGAAATCAAGACATATGAAGAGAACCTGTCAATAAATGAAAATTTATTTCTTAAAGGAGTACATTCCAAGGACTATGTTATAGATATTAAAATCAACTTTTTTATATTTTATAATCTTCATCTAGTATACTTTTAAGCACAAAATGATGATGTTAATGAAATGTAAGAGACCACATCATCAGACAATATTCCATTTATGTGTTTGGCACATCATACTCTATTTAATGATGTTGTGAACAAAGCAAAGTAATAGGCTTTCAATTACTTAGAGCAGTGAAGATTAGCTAAATTTCTAATAACTACAGATTCAAAGTTTAATTATCAACACTGTTTATATATCTTGTTTAATATAGAAGCAGGAAGATTGATTTTTATTGAGAAAAAATATTACTATTATTTGATTTATTTACAAAAATTTTATATTAAAAACTTCATATATCAAATTGACTTACTGAGAATATAATTCATTATAAAAATGAGTAAAATACTATGAAATGTGAATGTTAAAGCTGAGGGATACTAACAGTATCATTTCTTAAATAATATAGAGAGTAATATACAAATGGTAGACAAATTTCCCAAGTATTGGTATCACTCTTTTTAAAGGAAATCAGATCAAAATGAAAGAATAAAAAACTAAATAGAGTGAGGGCACTTGGTTTTTCACAAAATATCACTTTAAGTGCTCAGCTTTTTGGCTCAGGTCTGTGTAATTTGGTTTCTCCCCAATACATAAACAAAAGGTAAAATTGGACTCATAACCTGACCTTTACATGAGCCACTCTTTTATTTAAAGATGATAATGGATTTTCCGTATGGTAGAAGTTGTGAGCCATGATAAGTGCCCTCACTTATCTTACTGTTCAAGTGGTGACAGAAGGCAAAGAGCAGGAGGAAGGAGCTTTTAGGACAACAAAAGACAGATGTAGCCTCATCATGGTTTATTAGCTTCAGAATGTTGTCTGATTACATATAATAAAATTAATCTCTTGCTGACATTTAACTTGCATCTTTGTCGCCAAAATAGTGAGATCCATCCTATAAGTAGTTAGAGAAAGCAATTGTAAAAACTATAAAGGAAAGTCTTCAATAAATTTCACACCTAACCTCCTCTAACCCTCTTTCCAGAATAACAAGAAAGATTTAGGCACAATATGAGTGAAATATGAGAACAACAAAGAACTGCTATGCAAAAATACCATCCTTAGCTTATTGCCATATATTTGAAATAGTAAATTATTTTAAGTATGAATTTCTCATATTGATTATTAACTACTAATTTAAGATACATACTATCTGTAAATCTTCACATACTAAATATAATTTAATACTAGTAAGATTCCTGAAAAATAGCCATTGTCATACATTTTTACAGAGGAAGAAACAGAATTAAGCAGTGTTTAAAATGACTACTAAGTCAATTTCTAAATTGAAACTCATTCCATTGAGTCCTCTTACTTCCTCCTTATTAAAAACCTGGGATTAGGAATTATTTTTATTTGCAAGCAAATTATCCTGGGTAGATCACTATATTATTCCTAGTTGCTATTTATATATCATCTTGGGTCAATTCAGAAAAAATCTCCCCTAGAGATGGTTTAGTTAATGCAGAGTAGGCATTGAGAGGCTGACAAACAGAAATAGGAGAGGATTGCTAAGAACCTCCAGGCAGACAGAAGCTCACATGGATATTTAGTGGATAAGAATGTCAAACTCCAAAAAATAAATGGGAAGAGAGGGAAGTTTTAAAACTAAATTTCATCACATTTCTTTGAGCCAGTGCTAGTTACCTGGGGCTGGAAACTTTTAAAATGAACACTGAGGACACATCTTATTTCACTTGCTTGGTGGTACCAGATAAGGGCATGTATTCCAAAGAGGCCAAGAAGGACCATGGGGTTAAACGAGAAATTGTGAAGGATAGACATAGTCAAAAATAGAGCTAATCAAAACAGCACTCCTCTTCCTTATTAAGATGCAAAGATTAGTTCAAATGAGGCCAGATTAGAAGTAGTACTCAAAAAAAAAATGAAGAAGAAAAGATCAAAGTAACTCATCAGTGATTGCTTAATAAAATCAGCTAATAATCATGGCCTGTACAATACTGGAAACTGATGAAACTGTGTGTTAACATTCTGGGAACAACCTAATTCATTCAAAAAATTTTCTCTAACTTTTCATTAGGAAATGATTTTTCTTTCAGTTGTCATTAAAATAGGGAAGACAAAATATTTTCAAAAAGAAATGAAATAAAGGTTCAACTAGTATATCAGAAAATCACCTTGGCTCAAAGTTGTGGCCAGTATGTAAACTGTTCTCCAGAACCATAGGATGAAGAAACTCACCTACAGCTAACTGTTCTGTCCAACTCTTCACCAAATTAGCATCGACATAGTGGCAAAATGACAGGAGACCAAGTTAAAAATATTGAGACAAGTAGAAGGCAACAGTTAAATACACTGTAAAAACAACTAAGCTGTTAGTGTGATTATATATCTCTTTTTGCTGTTACATAAACAAAGATTAATGAGCATAGTCTGCAATACTAATAGTGTTTTTAAAAAACATTAGCCACATCCATATTCCTGACAAGTCTATTCTGCCATGATAAATTTGCAAAGAAAGATCAATACTTTCTGTTTCTCCACTTTTATTTTTCAATCTCTCATTTTAAATCTGAGTAAGAGTAGAAAAAATACATTTTGTTTTGTATGGATGCGTGCAGCCTTGTGTGTTTAGTGGGGGTTCCCTCAAAGGTCAACTGCAAGACCTAACCATTTTGTTAAGAAGTTCTATATTAGATACATAAATATATTCATGTTGCAAGTGGCCTAATAACTACAGAATAAATGATTGTGAGAATGCAGGTGTATCTCATTAAAAATATATGGCCACATGAATAACTTCATAAATTCTATCACTTCTATGGCTATCAGATTCAGATTTGAAAACAAACTTTTCAGGAGGTTACTTGTTACGCATGTCACCAGAAACACAAAGAGAAATAAAGGTTTTTAAAAATCTATGTTTGAATAGAAAATGTTTATTTGAATAATCCAGAATATATGTGAAGTTATTTTTATAAAAATCATCCATATAATTAAAGTATAACCATAAATATATACATTGTAATTATTTTAAACAATTTATGAGCTTTCTATGCTATGTTCATTATTCCTTGGGTAATAACAGTAACACAAATTCCCAGCATACATGCTTAGCATTTTTATCACCTTCTCCAAAAATGCTTCAGTTAACATTTTATGAGTAAAAAAAATAAGAGTGAATGATAAGACAACAAAAATGAACCCTAATAAATTTTGAACTTTGTCTAATAGTGATGTTTCAATTTAGGTTTATCAACTATAACAAATGTAACATTGCACTATGAAATTTTGAGAACAAAGGAGGTTATGGATATTGGGAAGAGTTAAGTGAGAGATCTTAATATCTTTTGCTTAATAGTTCTGTGAAGCTACAATTGTTTTAAGAACCAAAGTCTAATAAAAAGCAAGTAAAGTATTAAAGTATCAAGCAATGCCCATATCTAAACAACAGAAATCTTTTGCTATATTTCAAGGAATATAATTTTTAAACTATGTACTTTATATTTAAGAAAGAATGAAGAAATTTGAATGTTTTAATATTTGGGCAGATAATCTAATTTCACCTAATTAAACATTACTTAGTGCAGACCCACCCAAAACAACACATTGTGTTCCAGCAATGTGTACAAGTGAAATCTATTTAAAAGAATCAAAAGAAGGGAAAGAAGGAAAGAAATGTTCATAATTTCTTTTAGGATCTTTAACTTATCTTACTTCCTAACATTATTAGGAATAGATCTTTAAAATTATGGTCCCAGTATAAACAATGAAGTGTCTTCAGGATAAAGCACAACACAAAATTTACACTTTGAATTATGTACTATAATCAGAAAAAAAAAAAAACTTTAAAGTCACTACCTTGATTAATATGACTCAAAACAGCTTGGTATTTATATGGTATTCCTTGAATGCTGAATGTGTTCTAGTGGCCAGATACTAATAGCCAGAAAATACATGTTTTAGCTGTATCCACTTTACACTGTTTATGATGTCATCATCCCTTCCTGCTTGGTGATTACTGTAATCATATTGTCTCTCAATATATTTGAATTTTTTCCTTGGTGAAAGTCAAATTACCATTGATTTCCTGGGAAGATTTTTCTAATGATATGCCTCCTGAGTTGCTCAAGTGTTTTCTCTAAAGACACCACTCAGAAAAAAAAAAAAAAAAAAGTTTTTATGGACTTTACAATCAGCAATGCTCTTGGAGCAATGGGCAATGGAGACAATAAAGAAAAGAATGGGTTTTTCTTCAGGCTTGAGTGCTTTAAAATTTGGTCAGTGGTTTGGAGCAGACAAAATACAAAAACATTCCAACTTGTGTATCTGTTTGTGTGTGTGTGTGTGTGTGTGTGTGTGTGTGTGTGTGTGTGTGTAAGGATGAGTGTACATTAGGAATGATGCTGGGTTCCAATTCAGGATATTCTGTTTTTAACTATTTAAATAATGATTAATCTGGATCACATTATCTCTGGACTGACTCAACAGTCATTTAAGAAGCTGCTGGAAGGAATTTTCAACTAGCACTTGAATTTAATGTAATGAAAACAATTCTTAAAACCAAAACCCAAACTAAAATGATTCATGGTCAACAGGAATAAATAGGCAAACACTAAAAAAAATATTTACTTTATTAGGAGATTGAGCAGGCTATTTTCTAAAAATAGGAAATATTGGGCCAAATAGTTGCTGTGTCTTTTAATTGTTTAGTGCAACAGGAATTTACAAAAATTTTAAAGAACTTCCCTTGGTCAACAAGTATATGAAATTATGTTAGCATGGATAGAATTTTAATATTTTTCCTAAAATCATATAATTGAGAAGCTCGAATGAGCACTGCCTTGGGAATCCTGGAGATTTCACACTAGCCCTGGAGTTACCCATCTTGCTGAGGAAGTCAAGAATAAATCCATTCCTTGTCCTGAAGATGTGCAATTACATAATACAAAAATTCTTTCTCCTCTAAAATCAGGGTTAACTTCAAATTCATTCCTCATTTGCTTTGTAATTCTTCTCTGAGACAAGGCACATAGGAGTCATTTCTTCTCCATAAGTTGGTGGAGGACACCATAGATTCATCTCAAAAGACTAATGATCTTGAGAAACATACTGTGTCTGCACATTGTGAATACTTTAAAAGGAGCAAAAGAGAAAAGGAAGGTGTGAAGTGGCTTCCTGACAGTTCCTTGCAACTCTACTTCCAATTTCATTGTCATTCACTGAGTTTTATATTTCATATTATAAATAGTTGAAAAAGTTATGGTGGGTCCAGTCTTAAAGATTTGTGTCTATATCAATGGTTTGAAACCCAAATTGCTTCTTCTCATAGAGGACATAAGCCTTTTCTCATAGATAAATATAGAAATACATATATAGATGTATAAATACATATACATACATACATACTATATGGACATGCTGATTGTACATGGAGTACATTGTGATGTGTATATGGTATATATGTGATTTTTGTAGTTTATGTATATTTTATACAGTTAACAATAGAATTTTGTAAGTATAAAAGGTAAATTACTTCCAATTGTATTTAGAAAGCTAATTTCAGTTAAAATATTTCAACTTTCAGTTTCATCTCAATCTGTCATGTACTGAACATTTTGTTAAATTTCATATCTAAATACCGAGCTATTGATTGGAAATCTGCAGCTAAATAGTTTAAGGAACTTGAAAGTAAGCATGTCTGAAATTAACCACACCATGTCTAACCTCAAGGTATTCTATGTATACTAACAGTGTTAGCATCTCACCAGCCATCTAAGCTTGAAAAATTATTATCCCTTATTCTTCTTGGTTTAAATTCCAATGCATTAACACTTGCTGTAAATTCTGTGCCTCAGATGACAAGCTGTCACTGGTGGTACTTGGTTACATGCTGCTCCCTCCCTTCACCAGGAACAGGTAAGCCACTGTGCTTTCTCCTGCTCAGAAGCTTTCCTTCCATTTTCTGTTTGTTACAAACTTACAGACCCAGGTCACTCATTATTATTATGAAACCTTCTCTAATTGTGTTGGCTAGAATTTTCTTCACCCAAGCGTTTTCTAAAAAGTCAACCTAGTAAGTAAATACTTACACACATAAATAAATATATGTTAACTAGAATTCAATATAGTCAGCACTGTATAGCTTCAGGCTAAAAGTTAGATCAGTTCCAGCCATGACAATCCATCTTTATGGTCCAGCTGCCTTGAAAAAATCTCCACATCTAATATTGTTGCACTGGTGATTAAATCTCAACATGGATTTTGGGGAGTACACAAATACATATTCTGGAAGAAATTACTTTGAAAAGTTGGTTTGCTTTACAAATCTTTACAAAGTTGTCTTTTAAAAGCAACCTAGGAACTTTTCTTGGTCCTTCACATGATTAAAATTTTAATCTTGTTAATTTATTAATGTACTTAAATTTAGCCTCTTCTGAACACTAATGAAAAACCTCCATTTGAATTATAATTAATTGGGAGGTCCTTGAAACATGCAATTTAGCCTAATCAAAAGTGAAAAATCTCATCTTTTCTCAATAAAGATAAAACTTTAACATAATTGCTCAAAATGTAGACCACTCTACATGTACATTTAATAAAATAATTGAATACTTACAGCTATTTTTTACTGAACTGCAGAATTTTATAATACCTACATGGGTACCTTGATAACATCTTATTTTGATATTTCAAAACAGCATAATGTACTGAAAGCAAAAAAAGTTTTCCATAGTTCTATGAGAATATGTTCATAATTTTTTGTAAATACTAAAATTATAACATGATTTAAAATTCTGATAAAACATATACTGGGCATATTCTTTATAGAGTTGAAAACGTTAGTTATATGGTGTTCTTAACCCAAATAAAAAGGTCATTGCCAAAGCGTTTTAAAACTGATCAGCCCAAAGATTCCAGCACTTGAATTATCTCTCAGTGTATGTGAACAAAACCTTCAACATGATTGTTTGTTAGAAATACACAAGGAAAGTAAATGATATCACTCAATCACATTAAGGACAATAGCTCCTCTGAAAAGAACTTTCTTTCTCAATCCACAGTCCTAGTCCTAGAGAAACTTGTACATAATTACAAAAAGAAAAGAGAAAATGTGAGTAGAAATGGACTTTGCGATGATTTATTAATATTTCAATATTGCCTCTTATATATTAAGGATTAATATATGCGATGAATATGCTGTGTCATGGTCTTGCAACTAGTTCATTAAATGAATTAGTGAATTGTCTACATTATGTACATCACAATATTAAGAACAAAGAAATGGTCAAAGGAAACTTCAATTTGATGACTTTGCTTTTATTTGCACAACTCTTACATGTCATACTATAAAGTAAAAAAGAATTTAAAACTACAGTACTCATTATACTGTACTATACACAGTACTGATTATACCGTACTTAACACAGTACTGATTATACTGTACACAGTATAATCATAAAAACTTAGTGCTGAATAAACAGTGTACTGTACCAAAAAAATACACAGAAGTGCTATAAACGTCATGTATTAGAACCATACCAAGAATAAATAAAGGACAGATCATAAATCTGAGCAGTGGATTGTAAATCCAAACAGAATGTGTTAAGTGTAAATTGGAACAGTCATTAAACAGAAGGTTGTAAACAAGGATTATCTGTACATGAATCTGTATATTTGTAAGGTGCTGCAGTAGTATTATTACCATTTGTAATGAGGCTATTGGGACTATATAAAGTTTAATCTTCATAAAGATTCAAACAATCAGTGAATGACTAAGAATTTTATAATACAGTTACTGTATTCCAACACTAGGCCCTTGTAATTACATCGTAAGGACAGAATGAGACATTCACTGGTTAGAGTAGGTGAAACTAATGACCAAAGTTAAAAAAAAAACTGGCTTTTACAAAATCTTGATCATCACTTGCAGTGCCTGTGTTATGGGCCAGAGGTTAACTAACACAAAAGTAACAGGAGAAAATAAAAAAAACACTTCCTGTACAAAACCTGGCATTTCCGTTTGTCCTGGTCAATTTTAGTTGACTGTGTTGACTTTATTCTCTGTGTTGGAATGTTGGGGGTGCAAAATGGCATGAGAAAAGATAGAAAAAGCAGAGAGGTTTTGACAAATAAACCCTATATCAATTTGATCTGCTTCCTCCAAGCCCAATAACTTTAATGTTAGTAGAAAGAAGCAGGATAGAATCTAAGGGAAGTTGCTAATTAACTGCGTGTGAGATGAGTTTTTGGAGAAACTTAAAGTAATAAAAAAGAAAAATTCAGGAGGTCAGTTTATCAACAGTACAATTATAAATGTATAGTAAACACTGAATTAAACCTCAATCGAAGGGACTTTGACAATAAGTACAAAGTAACTTTCAGAAAGTGAGAAGAATTAAGAATTGTAATTTTCAAAGTGTGCTTTAAGAATATATGTGCTTTAAGAATATACTCTCTTTTAGAGAGTCTGTCATGTTATTTTCTGGGTTTTTTTTTTCTTTTGAACTCATAACACTTGTAATACTAAGGCAAAAACAATGCATAGTAAGCATCTGTACCTAAACGAATCAAAGACATGCACCAAACTCTAGTCATTGTAGTTTTCACCACTGCACTTTTACAATATTCTACATGATAATTTTTTGTTGCTGCTGTTCCAGGGAGGGATTGAACTCACAACCACATGCTTGCCAGGCAGGCACTTAGGCCACTGAGCTAAATCCCCCACAGAATGAATCTTGAAGTGAGCATAAAGCAAATCTGCTGCACACTAGCTTGATGGTTCTCTTGATAATGGTCAAGAGTGAGAAAGTCCCAAACTGAACTAGCTTCTTCGACTTTGGAACAGCAATTTCACTTGAAAGAACTTTTACCAACAAGCCCGGGCTATAGTATACACTCCCTTATTTAGCAGAAAAGTTTGCACAAATATGAAACAAACCTGTCACTTTAAGGAAAACAACTAAGTAAATAAAATTCAAGCTTTCAAGTGAAATATTGGAAGATTTGTGTCTCCCAGTATTAGCTTGAGAGGTCCCTGGAACAAAGAGTTTCTGATTTTCTCTGTGGTGATATTAAACAATATGAATTTTTATACTTTGTACCAAAATATTTTAGCTTTTTTTTGGGGGGGGGCGGTAATCGGGAATCAAATTCACAACCTCAGCTTACCCAGCAGGTACTTATGCCGGTGAACTAATTCTGTGGGCCATATTTCAGTATTTTAACTTAAATTAATGGACCATTTTTTAAAGTGACTAATATATGAGGTTAAAATGTGATGCATAGATTATAGATTTATTCAATGTGCCAGGTAGATCAATAGATTATAAGTATCTTGGCTACTTTTCTTTCCTTGCCAAACAAAACCCTTGACACCTAATGTTAAGGGAGGAAAGATTTAATTAGCTCACAGTTCGTGAATGTTTTAGTCTGTAGTTACTTGGCTCCAAGACAGAGTGGCATGGTACTGGGGCAACACTTCAAGGTGGCAGAAGATGACAAAGCAACAAGAGCAAAAATGAAGGGGAGAACAAGCCTCTTTGCCTTTCTTATATTGTAAGCAGGCTAACCCCCACCCCAGGTCCAGTGTAGCAATCACAATCTCCTGTGGTCTCCTCTTGCACAGGCTCAGGACTTTTACAATGCAAGAATCCTGGCTCCCTGTTGAGTCTGTTAGTTAAATTTCCCCTCAAGTTGACACAATGTATCAAATATAACACAGAATATAAAAAGTATACAGTTATTTCAGATTTCATATTGCAAATAACCATCAAAACCACTATCATTTGTCAAGGTTGGTATAGGACCAAAGAGTTTCTAAAGTTATTTTCAAAAAGTCTACTAAAAAAGCTTTTCATTTTTTTCTACCCACATATCTATAGAAAACTCAAAATTATTCAAATACTTCACACACACACACACACACATACACACACACACACACACTATATTGCAATAAGTTCAATTCAGAAGCAGATACAAGAATTCAGCTACCTTCTGTGAGGTCAAATATCAAATAAATGTGATAAACTGCAAAACAATACCAACATTTAAAATTATTTTGTATTTTGAAATATGTAGTTCTTTTTCATGGGAGTCTTATTAATGCTATCATGCTATAGGATTGATCTTAATCATTTTAATAAATTAATATACTTTTATATTCTTATGATTTTTATTACAGTAAACATAGATATATACCATACAAATAAAGGCTCTTTTGCATCTTATAATGATTCTTAACAAAGTATCCTGAAATTTAAAAAGCTAGAGAATTTTTATTTTTAAGAGCACCTTCCTATAAGAGTTTTAAGTGAAACTTTACTAATTTCTCTCCTATTTAAATTGGAAAAATTTAATAATTATTCTACAACTTCCACACTGTGGCATAAAAACCAGAAATGCTACTAAGTAGCATAAACAACACAGTACAAGTAAGAGGAAAATCAAAGATTAAACCTCAAACATCTGCAGATTCTAAGCATGTAACATAAATAAGTAAAATAATCCCATTTTGTAACTAAGCTTCTTTCTTGAATCCCTCCATATTGTTATTATCTTTTTTTCATGTTACATTTTTTAAATAGACTTGAGTTTCAAGAATAATGCTTTTCTAGAATAAAGGTGGTATAGAACGCAATCGTACAAGTTTTTATGTAAATAATCACTGGCAGTACTCTCTGCTGTCTTCTCCCTTGGGCACAGAGGAACCCTCTCTAGTTCTCCTGCAGCCGTGACTCTCCCTAGGGGTGGAGAACTACAGAGTCAAGAGGACAAGCAACTGGTAACTTCTTCCTGTCTTGTTCTAGAGCCTTTTGGCACACACTAATTGAAATCAAGATCCCACCTCTCAGAAATTATAGCCAAATTGGTTTAAGCTGCCTTCATGAGTATGTGGGCCTCTTCCTTAGATTTGTTCCAGGAAATAGGAACTGTTCCCACTCACATTAATAACTTGGGGCCTCAGGAGTGTACATGGGTATTGGTTTGTAGTGAATGGCACTTGTGAACAGGTGTTCAAAACAAACCTGAAGCCTGGTTCACCACATGACATCATGTTTTGCTTAAGAACTTTTGAGAGTTGCACATTTGGATTTACCCTTTTAAGTTTTTATGAAAGTATATGTGCAAGAAAGGAAGGTAAAATATATACTATATAGCATATTGTTAGCTTGGTTTACAGCTTTATTATTGAAATACAGGAAATGTGGGTATTTATTTGTATCCTTTTCCTCAACCACAGAGATGAGCCTTAAAGTTGATTTTTGTCCTGGGTATAAGGAGGACTGCAGGGAGAGGGAGGGAAAATGTCCATCACATCAACATATTCTGTTTACAGAGCAGGCCCTCTTAACTTCACTTGTTTGCCAGACATGCTGATTTTTCAAGGAGATATTAGAAATTCAAATTTTAGTGCAAATATTTCTAATTTTAAACATTTCACATCTAATTTAAAACCTAAAATCGGACAGAAAATACTGAACAGTCCAAATAATGTGCTCTATAACTTAGATCTGGCCTGTGGTCCAGTGGATTAAAATATCTTCACTTTAAAAAACATTATGTTACCATGTAGTATCCAAATCCTTTTCCCAGTTTCCTTACCAGCATTGCCATTAATAATGTCAATAATAACAGCTGCTTACTGTAACACACTGAGAATTGTACTAGAACTATTGAAGACATTATTACAACAGCGTCTATGCTTTCATATATTTTCAAATATGGTTTAAGAGAACAGAGTGCGACAATTCTTTCTCACTTATCTTGTCTCCTTTATAATAATTTGTGTCAAGAAGTCTATTCATGGCTTTGCTCAGGAACTAGTAAGTATAAACTTTGTGGTACAAATTAGAACGGTTTACCTGGTCTGTGGAGAGATTAAACCTCAGCAGAAACTGTAATTAAGTGAGTTCATCTGCTTCCATATTGATTCCAAATCTGTAATTCAATACTATATTTTGGGCAACTGAAACTTGAATCCTTTTTTGTGGGAATTGAGCATCAAACTCTTTTGATCCTAGGCCAATAAAGCGTCATCTCCACATTACAAATCCTTTTATAGCTTTCTCATAAATTCCTTCAAATAGTCTTCTAGATGGACTATAATGTAGTTAATCAGAATACATTAAATTTGAACTTACTACTAAAATGGAAATTAATTATGTTTTCTCCTAAATCTACTCAATTGAAACATCTGGTACATATATTTCAGTGCTTCATTCACCCTGATGGTGATTATTTTTGCAAGTTGCTAAAAGTACTTCTTACTTCCCTATCATAGTGGTCCAAAAGATACAGCTAATGTTTCAGCATCAGAGCATCTCTCACAAACTCATTAGAGAAAGCCCCAATCCTCTCTTATTCATCATTAAGTAAAACGAGAAGAACATTATCATCTGCCCACTGCCAACCAGACAGTGAAACACTGCCCTTGCTGGAAGAAAGTTTAAAGTTTTCAAGAAACCAAGGGCATTAAGCATAGGAAATTAATTATTTCACTGCCAAGTTTTACACTTTTGAATGTGAATTTTCCCGAACTGTGAGTTTCTTTTGTAATGTGTGCTGTAGAGGAAAAAAAGATGCATAGTGATTGTACTTAAGCAGAGCAATACATTTTGATGATAGGGCCAATAGAATCATGGGAAATTTATAATTTGTAAATGATATAAATTATACAAAATTTGAAAATGATCATAACTTACTTTTAATTAAGTAATAAGTAAGAACACATTTTCAGTGGTTCTGAATAATGTGTTTCAAATGACAGGCCATAATTCATACAAAGAGAATCATATATTGAGTCTAAAATGTTCACATTTCACTTTTTTATTACAAAGCAATTTCCATTAAGTTTTTTAGTTATATACTATCACTCTTTAGCATTAAGTAGCTAATTTGACCAATTTTTTCCTCAGACTTATTCAGCAATTTATGCAATTATCTTGCTGGCTTGACTTCTGAGAACAAGAGGCTTAGGTTCTGATGCCTATAATCACAATTATAGTAGGAAAAAGGAATCTAGAAAGATCTAGATAGGCTTAAATTCTAAATATCAAAGGGTCTACTTCTTAGCTTCTTTGTCTGGAATTTATTACTATTGTCATTTATTTCAATTTCATATAGAAATCCTTCAGTCAACTATATGAAAACCAACATTTCTCAAAAGTGAAAAAATGCACAGTTAATAACTTGGAGGTCAATAAATAAATGCAATCTCTTTTTCACCAAAGTACAGAATGAACCACACAAATACATCAGAAATGGCTGAGCCAAACTTCTCTACTCTTACTCCATCTCTCAGGGCTTTAGTCTGCTTATCAATTTTCTATCTTTTATATATATACCAAGGTAGTAAAAACACAACAGAGAAGCTCTAAGGACAGTAAATAACAGGTTGAAAATGGCATCTGAACACAAAGTCCCCAAATACACATGCTCACTCTTTTATTGTGTAGTGACCAAGAATTTATTCAGAATAAACAATTTAATTATTTGACTCTGACAAAGGTCTTATACCTACCACAACAATTGTCCCTAAAACTTTTCATTGTTGTTTTTATTTCGGGAAGGGGGCAAGTGGAGTGCCATCACCGTGATCCTATGGAGTTAGCTCTTGGATAAATTAGGATGACAACAGAGAATAAGGTACCTGCTTCTGGTAGGCTTGAACTAGAGGATGAATCAGAACAATGCATGCAAATACAATAGTAGTAAATAGACATACAAGAACGTACACATTAAATGAAGATCTATGTGTTTGGTGTCTCAGTGCTTTACATTTTCTAAGATTCAACCCTCACCTGTTCTGTTTATCATCCCTCAGGAGTTTTTTAAACTTTTAAAAAATAACTCTATATCTAGATATAAATATATAAATTTCCTTAAATGAGCAATTTTGACTGGGATTTCCTTTTCATAAATATGTGCTCTTCACTTTCCTCCAGAGTAATATGCAGCTCTATTCAGTGCTGCCATCAGAATGGCAGTTTTGGATAGACTATAGAAGGTTTGTCTTGGATTAAAACATTTTAGAAAACCTAAAAGAAAATACGTGAGTTGGCTTCATTAGTATTATTATGAATCCTCAGAAATATGTACGTAATTTTAATGCATCTTTAAATCCTTGGCAAATAACCCAAGAAAGGGTTGCGTGGCTACAGAGAGCAGAGAAAACAGAAGGAGAAACATGTGGTAATGATAATATTGCTTCTCTGGTTTGGGGGTCTGTTTATTAATCATGCATAAGGCACTGGAAGTTCCATATATCAAATAGCTTACAAAATGAAATGATGCCAGAAGGAAAGAGACAGAGGTTAGCTATCTCCTGGAACAGCCTCCCTCAAAGCAATTTGTATGCTCATAAAGAAAAATTTAGGTTATCTTTCCTAACGCAAAAGACAGGTTCTGATATTTTACTCAAAACATGACTTAATTTTTCCATGTCAATATAAAGTCTAATGTCAACATAAAGCTCAAAATATTGCTTAAAACCAATTATACTATTATAAATTAAGCATCAAAAAGAAAATAAAATTAAAAGTATGCTGGAAAAATAGGGCTCACTCTTCAATGTGTTTACATTCTCCAGTGATGAGTCTTTGAAAGGACTCTCTGACTGATATTCATTACTATATCAGTGTTTACTCTTATGCAAAGCATCCACAGAGAACACCTTTGGCACCCTCAGTGATTTGGTTAGAATTGTAGTCCACCTCCTTTCTCCCAATCCTCCTCCATTGCCTGTGTTTTAGCAAGATCCCTACCATAATCCATGTAAGTTCATAAGTTTGAGAAGCATTGCCCTGCCACACTGGCAAACTATAAATGCATTTGAAAAGTGACTGAGACATTGCTGTTACCACCCCCACAGAGCCTACCCTCTCAGGCCACTCTCCACTGCCCTAAGCAGCTCTGACCATGTATCCCAATTTGAAAGAAAAATACACATTTTTCTATGTGCTTGGAAGTTCGACACAATAAAGAAATGAAAAGTATGTCTTGGAGCTAATCAAATTCTTATGATAACTCTTTCCAATGATCTATTCAGTAATGGGCATAAAACTCAACCTCAGCCAGTGATATGTGGGGAATGTCTCTTGTGGGAGCTTGGTAAACTCTTGCAATGCCTTTCCTAAGATTCAAAAAAAAAAAAAAAAAAAGAGCAATATTCTTTTGTTCTTTTGGTCATTGCTGCCATGGAAAGTTAAGCCAGAAACTGCCAGAAATAAAGTTTGCCTACAACCTGAAGATGAGGTCAACACCAAAGACGACAATGCAGAGACAGACGAAGCAGTGCTGCCATGGATGACACTGCAGAGACTCCAAACTATGCCATGCTGCAACCTGCTTGTTTCTGTCAATTTGGGATGAGGTTTGTGTTAGTTAAAATCAAAATCTAGAAAAGAAAGGGAATCTTATTTATTGAGATTTAACTGGTTTCATATACTTTTGAGAAAGGCAAAGTAGTTCCATGCCATCTATAATCGAAACATTTTATCTATATTTTTAATAATCGAAACTATCACTGAGGTCCACAGGAGTGTAAGCTCCCAGTCGTAATTCCTTGAGCAGCAGAACTGAAATGGGCTCTTTGATATTCCTTCCTGGCACAATAAATGTCAACAAATGTGTGCTGAATGAGTGAATGAATCAATGGATGAATGAAGGCACAAGTTCACTGCATTAAAGTTGCATTCCAAAATGTTTAGCTTTGAATTTTCTTCTTTTTTTTAACTGCCAAGGCTCATCAATGAGTTACTGTTGCTAAAAACTCTTCAACCACATTGCCATAGTTTAGATTTTAAGTGTTTCCCAAGAGCTATATGATGAAGGTTTGGAGGCTAGCTGGGCTTTTGGGAGAAGTGAAGGAAACTTTAACAATTGAGGCCTACGGACAGATGTGAGGTCACAAGGGGTAAACCCAGGAAGGAAACTACAAGACTCCACTCCATTCATCATACTCTCTTCTAGTCACAGACCATAAAGTTAGGTGATTTTGCTGTAAAATGTGCTTTAACATGAAGTGCTGTTTTATCATAGAACCAAAAACAACAGGGCCAACAAATTTTAGATTGAAATATTCAAATCTCTGAGATAAAGCAAAACTTTTCTGTTTGAAAGTTGTTTTTCCTCAAGCATCTGTTATAGCAACAGAAAGATAATGCATCTATCATTTCACACTTTGGTTTACCTCAATGTGTAACACTACTTTATGCCTACTTCCAATATCCCTAATTATATGGCATGTAATAGCTATTGAACAATGCAAAGGAAATACATTTTTTGCCATATCATAAAACTACAAACCCTGAACCACCGGATAGCTTATATTTAATGTTTCCATATATTGAAAGATACATGCACAGTCAGGTATGTTCCCTCCTTGTCTGTGGATAAGACACTGGATGCCACAGGTTTAGTAAAATAAACTGTCTCCCCAAAGAGCTTTCTTGTTTGTGGTAAAGATCACTCAGTGTTGACGGGTCAAAGAGAGTCAACGTGAGAGGGAATCTTTTAAGATGAAGTCAGAGTGCACCTTATTTGTTTACCTGTGAAAATAATGCTCACAATATTTCTCACTTCACTATGTTCATTTTGAAGGAAGTATTCAAAGAAGGAGAGAAAAGTGTACTGAAAGTCTGGGCCCCTGTCTAAGTTCCAGTTACCCTACTTACAAGAGAATGGGGTTTCATTAAATAGCAATTCTCAGCCTGGCCTGCACATTAGAATCCCCTGAGGATTTTTAAAAATACAGACAGTTGGATCCCATCACCAGAAATTCAAATTTAATTGGCATGGTGGGTGGGGCAGGGATGTCAATCTCAAGTAAATCCCTTCTGCAGCCATGACTGAGAACTAGCAAATTAGATATATTTAGGTTTTCCTCATAACTTGATCTTTTTATTATTCTAGTTTGAATATGTCCTACAACAGCTCAGTGATGTTCAGTGAGAACTCTTTCTTTCACAGAAAAGGAAACGCCATGGGAAGATATCACATACCAATCTATCTTTCTCTGCCTCCTGCTTATACCCAGTTCTAAAATCCAGAACTACACTTTTTAGCAATAACTAAAAAACAAATAAAAACAAAAAACTTCACTATACAGCATAGGTCCCAATGTATTTTTATTTTAATCCAAATATAAAGTACTCAAGTTATCCATGTAGCCAACTATTGGTCTATATCAAACTGTATTTTCATTGGAAAAGATATACACTTCTGACATGTCATAGATAACACAGACAATACACTCCTCTAAGAGAGAATACCCATTTAATAATGTTAATATAGGGATACCACATGTAGTAATTTTTCACTGTGCTTTGGGCAAACTCTCACTATCAGTATCTATATTTCTGTGCTTCTGAGCTTTTTCCAAGATGGGCAGACTGGTTATGCTGAGCTCAGTGTATGTGGATTTAACATAGCCTCAAACAGGGAAGCTTGACATTTCTTTATGAATATCTCAGTTGCCTGGCCCTTTAGATGAGATTAAATTTGAGGCATGTGTTTTTCAGTGACCTTGAAAGTCTTAAGCCTGTAGCGGCCTACAGTACCTGGCTTAATAACATACCTCTTCTGGGCTTTCTTCCTTCTCTGTAAACACTCCTGATTCACTCCCCTACTAGAGTTACTTACACATGAGAAATAAAATTTTTATTTTTGAATACTGTCTCTGACTGTTTCTGGGAAAACTGACCTAAGATAACATTGTTCCCAGCTTTGAAAGCACTCATGGATAACTGTCAGTATTCTGCTTGTGGATATGCTGGAAATACAACCAAAATGTAGCACAAGAAAGAAGATGAAAGGGAGATAAGAAAAAAGACAGAGGATAAAAGACATAGGAGACAGGAAAGAGGAGAAAGAGACAGAAAATGATAGGAAGAGCCAAAGCAGAGAGGCAAGAGATTGAGGTAGAGAGCATGAATTATATGAGACAGATAGTCAAATAGGACACATTAAAAAACATTCGAGCAGAGATTTTAAAATATAAAAGGACTCATGTAAAGGTCAAATGTCTCTTTAAATGAATAAGATAAAAAATTTTAGACCAACTATAACTTGAACACAATCGTATTCCTCTCTCCAAAAACACAGAAAATCAAGAGCAGTTTCACTCTGTGTGGTATGGCTGCCACTCAGATTTATGCTACATGGACCTTCCTTATTCTTTAATAGACATTAGAGGGTCAGTTCAAATGACACATCTCCTCTAACATTGCTTCCCAAATCAATGTAACTGTATTCCTAAGGATGACAACTGTTGCTTATTGGGGTGTAAGAAGGACTTAATTCAACTTTGTGCAGTTTGAGAACATTCCTTGGAAGTTTTATAACTAGTACCATATTTGCTTTTACCATTGGTGATATGCACAATGTACTTTACTTATCATATAAGGGGAAAAATTTCTCTTGAGAAGGCAAAGAAACAATTCCACTCTCTCTTGAATGATCCATAGTTAAATGATGAGGGAGCTCATTTTTCTGCAAGTAAAAAGAGTTTAATGAGTGTTCCCAGAGAAAAAGTAAAAAATAAATCTAAGTAACTAATTTTATTAGGAAATTTTTGTGAATTGTAAACTAAATTGAAAGTTAATTTCTGTAAAAACTTACTATATTTTATATAATCAACTGACCTGAAGATGTGAGACTGACATTTTATGAGAAAGCCTGGATAAGCACTGATGGGCAGAGAGGGACAGCAGTGAGTCCTTCCTTCAGACTCCAGCAGCTCCCTACACTGAGTACCTTGCTGCAGGAGCACACCTGTGAGCTCAGAGACAGGGACCTGGGAGTTATAGTAGGATCACATAATGTTTTACATACTGTACTGTGTGGTTTGCACTTCCTGTCAATGATAAGAAGAAATGTGAAGGATTTTAAAACTTGATTGGATTTGTAATGAAGAAAGTTCATGCTGCTGTGTCACGCACAGAGTAAAGAGGCAAGAAGATTAATAAGAAAAAGGAAGGATACTCTGTAGAGGTAGGCAGAGTCTAATATGAAGGTAGCACTCTTGCTGTTTTGTTTGGCAAAGATGTAAGACTTAGA
The DNA here is from genome assembly GCF_034190915.1 of Cavia porcellus. Classification (NCBI taxonomy): domain Eukaryota; kingdom Metazoa; phylum Chordata; class Mammalia; order Rodentia; family Caviidae; genus Cavia; species Cavia porcellus. The sequence continues at coordinate 28,031,739 of NW_026947495.1, read as the reverse complement.
AGGAAGCAGCAGTCAGTGATATGCTGTAGAGATGGAAAATTTGTTTCTCACAAATCTTTTCATGGTGTGAGATAGATCATATTTCATTATAAAATTTATACTATCTGTGTTTAGGAAAAAACTGTGGTAGTTCAAAATTGAAATAGGATGTCGGCCTTTGCTGTCTTCTGTCTCCTTGAGATGTTGCCTCAGTGCCATGCCACTCTGCCTTGGTGCCAGCTGATCATGCACTGAAATCTACATAAACTCAACTGGATCAGTTTGCTGAGAAATATAAGGCTTGAATAGTTGAAAACAACAGCATTAAACTTACTAACAGTTTGTGAACAACAGATCTCGGTTGGAATTTGCCCTTGACAACTAGATCTAGGTTGTGAATTTGCCGTTCTACTAGAAAATAATGAATGATGCAAGTGACATGTTGGCTGCAATATTGGGACAGATGGATGGAATAATAGCAGGTTCTAATGCCCTGGAAAATCCCAATGGGATTTTTTAACAGTCAGTCTTCCACTTCTCCATTCAAAGGAAACTTGCAAGCTCTACAATTTGTAGAAGAACTGTGTATATTATCAGAGATGATGGAAACAGATGAGGAGGAAGGCTTGAGATGCTAGATCTCAGATTCAATGGCAAAGACACTTTGGCTTCTGAGTCAAACAACCAAAGGACACCTATCTTGCAAAGGAGATGTGTATCAAGAAAGACTGGCACACTTGGAAAATACTAGAGTCTTTCATTTTTCAGGTAAGCGTGTTAAAAGACCAGGTGGAGGCTCAAAGGGAAAAGATTCAAGGTTTGGAGTTCTATCTTAAAGAGCACAGAGAAAAGTTGAATACCACAGAAGAATGCTGCCGCAGAAGCTCCCAGAAGGACATCCTTAGAAATCTACGATTTGGATCTGATGGCAGATATATCTAACTTGAAGTTAAAATTGATAACAATAGAGAATGACAGATTAGATAATGATGATAGGATCAGACACAGGGAGGATCTAATAGAAGAGATCAGTGACTTGAGATTGAGAGGAGGTGAAATGGACAATGAGAGACTTCAGTATGAAAAAGAGCCTAAATCAACCAAAGGTGAATTGGCATCTTTAAAAGAACAAGAGAAGAAGAGAAGGAACCTGAAGTAAAAATGGTGCAAGAAAAAATGGTTTGCAACATGAAAGGAGAAGGGTTTGAAATTCTTGCTAAAGGTGAAAATTATACAAAGAAGCTCAAAGAGAAAAATATAGATGTACAAAAATGAAAAATACTGTAGAGTCTTTGATGGCAGCAAATGAAAAAAAGGACCAGAAAATAGAAGATCGCTAACAGTGCCTGAACAAGTACAAGAAAATGCAAGACATAAAGGTATCCCAAAGTCAAGGATGGCAAATATGAAGACCTGCTCAATTCCAGTTCCATCTCCACTTTGTTGGATACACAAGGATTTAGTGATCTGGAGAAAAGTCCACTGTCTTCTTCAGTGATGAAGTCTCCCAACCATTACAATTCAACACAAGTATTCCAGAAAAGCTTTACACAGGCATCTTGCACGTTTCAGTCCCTTCATGATTGTCAGCATCCATAGACATGGGCTAAAAAATCAAAGTTGCCTCCTAAGTCAGAGACATCATTTGAAGAGAATTGTTGGTACTTCTGTTGAAATCCAGCCTAGTGATAATATTCTAAAATTCAGCACCCTGGGAAACCTGAAGAAAGAAACATCAGATGGGTAAAAGGAGCCTATTTAGAAACTTTCAGGGGATAAAACACCAGGAAAAAAAAAAACAATATGTTTAGTAGCCTCCTTCCCAAAGCTCCAGTACACAAAGTCTCTGTGGATGACAATGCTTTTAGCACTGAAAAACTGAGATCTTTTGGGGCTTTTTAATCAAAAATAACAAGAGGACATGCTTAAAGATTTTGCTGCCATTCCCCCAGTGCCAGCAACAGATTAAAACTCAAATGTTTAACTGTGGAACCTGGACCTTTAGTCTTCTTTCCATTTTATTTCTCAAATACAGTACATACATTAGGCAAGGGATGGGATAGTGTTTGTAGTTATAACTTTTATTACTACAGAAATAAAAATAGAAATTGTGAATTTTTCCTGTTTAAAAGTTGCTACAAAAATCAAACACTAGTAAACACGGTACAATTGTTTTTTCTCTATTTAATGTAAAAATCTGTGGTATATTTTAACTAAAGTACTGCATAATGAATATTTTACCACAACGTTTCCATCCACATCTCTGGGATAGCAGGCTTCGGAATGACTGTGTCATATCTGCATTCACTGCAGCCATCTAAGCAGGACATTCTGTGTTTTCAAGACTAATAAGGGATTTTGTTACACATTCATTGTGCCCACTGAATGCCAGACACACCTCCACTTGGTTCTTTTATATACTTTATATATATACATATATATATATATATGTATATATACATATATATATATTTCTAAATATACACACACATACACAAATAATACATAGAAATAAAAGTTTTGCGACATAAGGAAGATGATGAAAAGGTCACAATAAAAACAAAAACGTCCAGAAGCTGGACGGATTGATAAGTAGCAAGATAAAGAGCCTCTCTGAGAGAAACAGCTCAGATGCTAGAACTTAACACTATGGAAAAGATCAGATGAAAAGGGAGAGATTCTCATGACCCAGGAAAAACTAAGGAAAAAGAAAAAACATGGATGGAAGGCTGGAGCCAGACACGCTGTCACTGGACTTGGTCCACACTGTGCTAGGCACACTAGAGTCAGACAACCACCAGGGTTTCTGGATTAGCGACAGAGAGACCTCAATGAATGGGGCAGACAGTGTAATGAAGGAGAAAAGCAGACAATCAATGGCAGAAAAATAGCATAGCAGGGATGAGGCAAAGAAGGTTGGCTATAATCACTAACATAGATGGCCTTGATACACTAACAAAAAGAAATACAGAGTAGATCAGAAGATAGGATCCATCGAGATGCCCAGTTAGGAAATATAATCAACCTGAAAGAGGGTTTATGGACTGAAAGTCAAAGGTGAGAAAATAATGCTCTAAGTGACAGGGAACCAGAGAAAAATAGGGTCAGCTCATCTAGCAGCTTTAGATAGGTTGGAAAGATGTGACATTTTAGTGCAGTGGAGAATTCTCAGCTAGAAGGAAGGAAAACTTTGAAGCTTTTGTAGGTAAAGGAATACAACTTAATATCAAGCTCAAGGGTAAAAAGATTCAGAACCACTTAGGTAAATAGTGGGTTGCACTCTAATCTAAAAACTAAAGGAGTTAGTGGTACCCAAAATGTACAAGGCACTCTGTGAAAGTGAAACGGGAGGAACTGTCTAAAGAAGGAAGGCAGAGGATGTTGCTAATAGTGCATCAGTATTTAAATCAACATTATTCTCATTCCTCTGTTTAGTTTGATTATATTCTGTTCCAGTCTGTCTACTTGTACTAGATTTGAAGGTACATACAGCTACTCGAAAAATAGCAGGATATACTATGGTAACCATCCTTAATTTCCTATTAACGTAATCTGAAGCCCTGAATTACTTACACTGTCTTATTATGACTGATGTTATTTGAATCTGGTTTGTTAGCCTGCAGTTTTGTTTTGACTGATTTTATTTGAATCTGTTATATTTGAGAGTAGGCCAACTACTCTGAAGATGACAAGATTCATTAGGATACCCACTCTTGTTTGACTATTACCTGCTTTTGAAGTCCTATAATGTCTCCAATGTTTCATTTTTATTAATATTGTTATGTACTGCTATGTTAAATTATACTATGCCTGATGATATAGATAATTCTATTGAAGATAACAAGAGATAACATAGTAATCATTGCAGATAACCTTGTACTGTGTTTTTAATCTTGTGCTATGTCCATCCTTTTATTTAGAATGACCCCATTTTCTTTTCTTTCTAATTTGGTTTTATTCTTTTCAAAAAAATCCCCCTGTCCCCAATTTCTAAATTTCCATACACCAATAAGCTCCCAAAGAAACCAAAATATTTATTTCTTCACAGCTGAAGTTTATACATTGGTCATTGAAATTAAGTTAATATATATGAAATATCCCTTTTTGATGACACCACAAAATTCTTGAACAGGTTAAATATTTTGTTCTTAACTTTGAATCCACTGAACTTGAAAGCAACACTTTGAGAGTCATCAATATACTGTTTATTTGAATTCATTAATAAATATTCATATATCCCAAAATATTATAAAATGAATTTATAATGAAAAAGCAAAACAAAACCTTTGCATTATTGTTTCTTATTTTGTTAAAAAAATTTATTTTAAAGAGAATAAAGCCAACCAAATCAAACCAGTAAAAGTGATAAAGGACCTCAAAACAATAGGAAATCAACAATGGATACCATAATGCATCTTGTTGTCTTCAAAATAGCTGTAGATACCTTCAGATATAGTAAAAATCAAACAAAACATAACAGAATAGAACTAATAAAAACAAAACAATGAATGCAATACGGGACTTCAAAACAAGATAACTGTAAATCCAAAATGGCTACCATAATATATGTTGTTATTTTTGAAATAGCTGCCCATGTGATCAGATATCAAAAAACAAACAAAACTAAATAGAATAAAACCCAACCCAACAAAGCAATGAAAGTGATACAGGACTTTCAGACAAGATAACAGGGATTTAACAATGGCTCCCACCTTCAGAAGGAAATCCCCAAAAGATGACACACTGTGTACCATTTTCCTCTGAATAGATGATCAGACCACTGGCCCTAGACCTGCAAAGTCAGTGAATCCTCAAACACCACTTTCCCTCTTTGCCAAATACATCATTACATCATAATACTCACAGTCTTTCTACACCTGCTTACATTTCTCAGGCTGTCAATGGGACAGAACTCAAAATGTTGAGGCTGCAAGATTAGTTTTATAATGCTATTTTTTAGACAAGATGTTATAAACATCAAAATACTCTTTATAAAGAACATAGAAAACCAATGAAAAACTGGCAATGTCATATGAGCAAAAATAAACTGATAATTGAAAAAATATAATATCAATCACCACTGACTTTGAATATATACATAGGTGTATATCTTATACCTGCAGATTTTACCCTTATGTATTGATGAACAATGGATAAATCATAGTTTATGTAACAAAGTAATGGTATGCTACATATGATAAATGAAGCAGTGAAAATGAACAGAACATTGTTATATGTCAAAACATGGATGAACATTATAAAAATCATGTTAAGTAGAAAAAGAAAGACACAGAGTGCCAAAGCAGAATTCCACATATATTTTAGATGACAAAAATAGAGTGTTAAAAATCTGAGTACTAATCACAGTTATGCAAGAAAATAGACATGAGATGAAGGATACAGTTGAGATGTTGATATATTATTTCTTCACTTGACTATAGAATCAGTAGCAGAGTTTACTTTGTGAAAATGTATAGAGTTGTATGTGGGGAACCACAGAAATGACTGTATTTGACTTCCCTTGAAAAGAAGAGCAATTATCTCCATTTTGGATAAACTTGGCCCTATCTGCATGTATTGTTATATACAGAGCTTTCTAGGCTATTTCTTTGTGCCTTCAGTTGGCTTTAATGGGCTGGCTGAGGAGCTGATGTGTAATCTCCGAAGCAAAGCAACAAGCCACTCTTACTCTGGCCAGTGACTCCCCAAATACGTGGTTGAGCCTGGTGGGATGAAAGGCCATGCTCCAGACTGTTGGCTGGCACTCAGCCATGAGAAAGAAGCTGTGACTTTCCAGGGCAAAAAGGACTATACATTTGAACTGAAACACCAACCTAAGTTATCAAATATGCCTCAGTGTTATGCAGATACCCCTCTGCATTTTAGAGGTGATATTAGACATCCTTCCCAGCCCAGCTCACAGTAGTCATGGCAGTCGCATATATCCCTCCACTCTCACTATCACTCATCCCCAAGCCACGTTCATTATGGAGAATTCATAATACCCAGATTGGGCTCTGGGTACTGGCCTTCATTCCAGTAAACCACCATTTTGGGTGGACTTAGGACTCCTTGGCTCCCCAAAACTGTATATATGTCTCAGCATCTTTCTTCTCTCCATGTATTGCACTGGAAGTAGTTGATTGGAATTAACTCACTAGAATTCCAATAACTTCTCCTTTGGATTACAGTTGCAAAGCTTCCTGGACCATGATGAGGACTGGAGAGCTCTCTGTAGTTAGGCTCTGAATTCATAAGAGTTGTGTGAAAATTCATAGATGTGCTGCGTAATAAAACACTTATATCATTAGGAGCAAAGAATTACAAAATTGTGTGAAGGTAATTATAACAATATAAAGTTATATTTCTATTTGCCATTAGAAAAAATGCAAAAAATAATACGTTTAGTAATAAAATAAAACAGACTTCCCATATAGGAAATAGTGGCAATGGTTTTTGTTACACACCTCAACTGTTATTACAACTGAAATGTATGACTACAAAGGTTCCAGTAACTGTATAAATTAATTTGAAAAAGTAGCATGATATAAGTGAAAGTAAAGTGAATTGAAAACAAATTATGTTAGAAACCAAGGAAAAACAATCATATCTAACACTTATCACATAATTATTATGTACCAAACAATAAGAAAATTCACTTTCTTAAGCTTATGATGTGTATGTTATGAGGTAGTTGAAAATTATACTCATTTGACAGATTATGATATTAAGACTCAGAAGAGATCAGTCTGACCTCAGACCAGATTAAGTTTACATGCATGCACATCAGTGGACATCACAGGACAAATTATTACACACCTCCAAGGATCCTCACAAGGTTGTTCTGAATGAAAAACTAAAAAGTAAGTAACTAATTGTTTAAATTATAAAATCCAGGCTAAGTCAACTTTCAAGACTTTTTTTTTTTAGAGCTGAATTAGTCAAAAATGATGATTTCAGAGGTCAAATGTCTCAACTGTGGCAGTATTCATGAACTTGCATAATTGGAAGAACCAGCACAAATAACCATTTTTTTCCACAAATGAAGACTTTTGGACTTTCCATCTACTTTAATGCATCCTGATATCCCACTTATGTGTCCAGGAAATTTTTTTTTTTTTTTTATCAGTACCAGGGATGGAACTCAGGACTGCCTGATTGCAAGGCAGGCGCTTATGCCTCTGAGCTAAATCCCCAGCCTTCAAGGAAACTATTTTTATAACAACTTCCCCTCTATCCCATTTTCTTGCTGTGCTTAGGATAATAACCTTATGATTCTGGCTTTCAGAAGATTTAGGCTTGTCAGATTATTTTTATCTTGACTCTTAAGTCATGCAGAAAAAACAAATCATAATTCTTTTTTTTTTTTTTTTTTCTGCAAGGACCTATTGTAGGATCAAGGTAATGTGTTTTCTGTTAATTTAATTTTGGGATGAAGCTTGAAAAAATAAAGCTAATTTATAGAAATGGAGGATAAACATAACTTAAAATCTTACTCTCAAACAGGAATTGAGCAAATATTTTCATGTTTGTAAGGAAATTTTTGCATTCCCATGGGTTTGGGTTTAATGTTTACGCATATTTAATGAAACAAATTTGTACTTGTGGTTACATTCATATTTTTAAAGGCTTAAAAGAGAGACAGCAATGCCAACCTATTGTAGAATATTTTAGAGGTACAGACTGAACATTTTGAATACTAACAAAATGTTAGTTTGGACACATGAAAGCAGTCAATATCGAACATGTAAAACAGCAAAAGGCAAAACAAAGAAAACCGTAGATATAAACAAGTGCTCCATGAAAGTTCCAAAAGATTTTAATGTCTGAGGTATATTTCACTGGAACACTCAAGAGTAGTGTATGTGTAAAGGCAAATGTTAGGGGAGGAACACTCTTGGAACAAAAGAAAACTTTTGTTTTTGTTTGGAGGTGGCAACAGGAAACAGCAAAAAAATTCAGTTAGTGGGATGGCATAACTTGGAACACAGAGCTGGGCCGGGAAACAGGTGTAGAGGTTATTAATGGAAGGACACTGGGTGGCATGGGCTATGTCAGGCTGCCTCCGTGGTGTGGTATGTACCTTGGGCCAGTGCTGGGATAACTACAATGTTGAGGAGAGGGGAAATGGTTTAGGAGTGTTTGCTTCTGTTATACCAACTCAACCATAAGGACTGAATTACTCTACAGCCCCTCATTTTATGCCACCCAAGATTTCACACTTACAGCAAGTTTTTGTCAAAGGCACAAACACCAGTTGCTTCTACCTATCCAAGAAGAGCGCACCTGAATGTGCTTAATCATGAGTCACTTTGGGCTGCTTTCCATATTAATTCTCAGAAAGAAGGTTTTCTGTTGCAATTACAGTGTGTTGCTCTTGCCAAAGTACTAAGGCCAAAGTGAACAGTTCTCTGCCAGGAATGATTTGGTTTGGTCAGGTTCTGTGGGAAGTGGGCTGGTCCAAAAGAAGCAACAGGCCAAAATTGGTTAAATGAAATTAAACCTTAAGTGTAGCCATATTTTTCTGTGTAAACAAATATCCAAACAGAATGATAGCTATGCTACTTCTGCAAACTAACATGCTGCTAATAGGTAATCTTAATAGTTAATGAAACAGTTTCCAAATGAGCATAAGCAAACTCCCTATAGAAACCTTGTCTCAGTCAGAAAAGAAGAAATGTTCATTTATCCTGTTTTGAAAAAACAAAAGCCATTATACTCATTTCCAAATTTAGACTACCTCTCTATGGGGAGAACACAATCTTTTAAAATAGCAATTGTTTCCGGAGAACACATTATTTAATTTATAACCTCTGAATCAATTGCTAACAACAACAAAAACCTTTAAAAATTAAAGGTCATGAACTGGGGAATGCTAGCACATGCCTCTAATCCCAGCACTCAGGAAGCCGAGACAGGAGGATTACTGTGAGTTTGAGGCCAGCGTGGGTTACATAAAAATACACAGTCTTAAAAAAAATTGATAGTGAATGTTCACACAAGATTTTTATTCAGACTGAATTTAATGTCTTATAATTTATAAACCAAATACAGTGTAGTTTTCTAAAACTCCTTGGCTTAATTATGTAAAGAACTAGTAAAAGGAACTGTAAATTCAATGGGGTTTTAATTTCTTCATATTTAATCCTCCAATGTCAGCATTTCAAAAGAAAAATATGGCAAAAATACACAGTACAAATGTTCTTAAACCCACTCACCACTTTATAGACTGTAAAATGAAAATATAGTATGTGTTTTGTATACACAACAAAGTCATATGTAGCAGCAAACTGATATGATAATCCAATAAACTATGTTGAAGATGTTTATGCCTAGGTGAGAGCTCTGGATGAGCTGCATACTCCAGTTAGCATCTCAAATATATTTAGTAGAAAGCTACTCAAGAATGCCTGTCGCTTAAGCACATCTACAGAAAGAGCTATTGACTTGATACATTCTTCTTATTTAAAGGAAGGCTTTTATGAGAGAATATAAATATTGATTTCACTAAAAATTTCAGAATAGTTTATGAACTTGTGTATATAATATCAACCTCATATATTCATTGGATTAGATTGCAATAGGAAGTTAAATATTGAAGATTATTCAGGAAAATCTCTAATGGCTCTTTTCGTACAGTAAGATTTTGCAGATAGTTACCTCTTTCTTCTAGAAGAGCTCAAGCTTTTGCGAAAGGAAGTGGCAAATCAAAGAATAAAGACCCAAGTTTTAATATATTTCATGATTCCTATGAAACTAAACATTCACTCAGCCACTGAAGAGATTACTTTTCAAATCAGGCATCCAATGAATATTAAGTTGACAACCCACTAGTACCCTAGGAGAGAGAAAGAGTGACAGAATAAAAGAAAGCTTGCACTCTCTAGAGAGCTCATATTCTGCAGAAAATCCAAGGAGAAGGAATAAGTATATGCTGGAGTACTAACATTCACATAGAAACAAACACACACATGAAGCTCAGTATTATTTACCTTAAACCCACATACTAATAGTGCATGCTCTTCTCACTGCTATAATTTGGTTATTTTTCAAAAGCTTTGTCTTATGGGTGGTTTAAAATGAAACTAAATTGCAACCTAAGCACCAGCTTGAAAGAAGATGAATAACCTGGAGGAAGTAGTAAAACTGAATTCCACCAAAGAGCCTCTGTGGGAATAGCTACACCACATCTGTAGTTTAAAAAAGCAGGGGTCCCTTCTAGAAAAGAATCATCATAAGTAACAGAAGTTTGGGAGTGAATTATTTCCAAAATAATGAAAATCTGAGACAAGACACTATGCAGTTCAGGCTGGACTTGGGCTCACTTTGTAGCCCAGGCTGGTCTCAAGCTTGCAAGGATCTGCCTGCCTCAGCCTCCCAAATGCTGGAATTACCGAAGTTGTCTGTTGGCTGGAATTACACCTGGCTGACAACCCAATTTATTGTCAGGTAAATAAAAACATAAATGAGGTCAAACAAATTTCTATGTACAGTATAACACACACGCACGCACATACATACACACACACACAAACACACACACAAAGAAGAGTACATAAATAAGGACAAATACAGGATAAGCATGCTTGTCTTAGAAAAAGAATTGAGCCTGGGAGAATTTCCTTTATACATAGGATTTCTTACAGCAATAGTGTCTTTTGCCCTTCACAGACATGTGAGACAGAGCATATACTAGCACATTATTTATTGCCCCATTCAACCAATTTATATGAAGATAGGAATCATGTTTGACAGAGCAAAAAGAATCCTCATATATTGTTCATGAGAGTGTAAATTATAACAACATTATGGAAAAATTTTTCAAAGTACCTCCAAAAACTGAAAATAGAATTATCAAATAATCCAGCAATTCCACTGGCTCTGAGTATTTCCCTCCTGTATTCATTAATCATATCTCTTCCTCCCCTTCATTAAACTCCTGGACTTATGAGGTTTCTTTAATTTGCTTTATTTTGATTCCATGGTCCTATGCTTTATTTTCCCCAAAAGACTTACATCTTTGAGTGAAGACACTGTGATTATTTTAAGCTGGCATACTAACTAGTACCCTAGGAGAGAGAACGAGCTGACAGAATAGAAGAAAGATGTTTATGCCTAGGTGAAATCTTTAGATCTTAAATAATTCACACTATAATGATTCTTCATTTCAATGAATTAGGTATCATTTACAATAACTTAGAGGAAAATTGTCTTAAATTGACTCTTAGTCTTAACCTGACACATGGTATTTAAAGGCAACCAACACTACACATATGATTCAAATTAAAAATACAGGCATGGTATTTTTCATCTACTAACAATCTAATCAAAATCAAGATAATTAAAAGGACAGAAATTAATTTCACTGAATTAGTGATAGAATCCAGTCAGCTCTTCTGTTAAAATTTTCCCAGTAACAGAGGGTATGCATACCCATTCTTATAAGAATGAATATTTACCCAACCTGATCTTGTGTTCCACCTATTCAATTGATTTAAAAACCTGAATGTCAGTCCTGATGTAATGAATATGAAACTATGTAATAAGTATAAAATTTGAGTTCTTTGTAGTAATTCTTGATTTAGACTCTGTTATATATAGATAAAGAAAATTGAAATATTCTAATCAGCTTTTCTTAAAATGGCAATTTTATTAGACATTTATATGGACAGATATCAATTAGAGATTCTTTTATGAGAATAAGCATGACTTTTAGGGAAACAGAAAACATTATAAAAGACTTGGAGAATTGTGGAAGAACAGGTGATACTGAGATTGAAAAATAAGATAAAGGAAAAACAGAACACCATTTTTGGAATTGGTTAAGTATATTTTCAAGAAGTAATACCATTTTTCCTCAATGTATGTACATATAACATTATATGTATATCTTATTTTAATATCAAATTAATCTTCATGATCATTTAAAAATCAATTGCATTTCATTTTGTAAATTCCTAAAGATCCCAAGTTGGTCTTGGCATTATCTGCAGTAGGAAAAGCACCTACAACTAATTCTATTATTTTGATGTCTGCCTTCCTAATCTTTCTTTCACAACACTGTAAAACTACCAGAAATAAACGAGTTACTTCAATTTTCACAGAAAACAACACTGGGGATAGTTTTTAGGTTTTGATATGTTGTTTCATACACTTTACCTGATTCTTGAGATCCAGTTTGGGACATGGTCGACCTCCATTGTAAGGTTTTTCCTTCAGCCATTTGGATCGAATTCTCACTCCAATCCCACAAGACGAACTGCAAGATCCCCAGCTAGACCAGTCACTTAACTTGCAATCAAAAGGGCAAGGGACAACACACTGCTCCTGAATATAACCTGAGAGGAAAAAATTAAGAAAAGAAAAAGTCTGATCAAATGTACTAATCAGATTAACTTTTTATTTCCATTATCATAGCTCACATTTTGAACAATTACTGCCACAATGGTTCCAATCATTTTCTTCACAGAAAAACAGACCAAAACTTTAAGAGACAGATAAATATGATTACATTTGCATTCAAATTTATACAATTCTCTTTAATTCATTTGAGTCACAAAGTAATTATGAGATAGAAGAAACAAGAAAACTTTCCGTCAGTTCTGGTTTCTGATACAAAGGAATGAAGCAGGTAGGGTTACAGATAGTACCATCTTCCCTTACAGGGCATGTTACGTCCATTCTACAGTTCTTGCAACTCATCACCTTGACATGGAGAATAGCAGGGTCAATGTTCTTATGTCTATGATTTTCAAGCCCTTTTCTAATATATATGCTGATTCTCACTTACAGATAGTGTGGTTTGGTTATATGAAAAGGTGAAGAACAGACCACAAACTAGGAAAATCAGGACATTACTGCAAAAAGAATATGGAGGAATAGTAAAAAGTTCTATCATGGGATACTGCATTGGAATCAAGAAATATGAGTTGAAGGACAGTTTCTGTAATTCTAACTTTATTCCTGTCTTCAGCCCACTTCTTTCAATAGTGTTCTTCTCAATCATTTCATTGTTTTAACTTTCACTACTAACCACCAACAAATATGCCTGCCCCATGATGATCTTTCTACAGAATTTTGCACTTCCTACTGAGCCATTCTAATTAGATGCCTAATTACATCACCTTTATCATGTCTAAAACTGATCTCATCTATTTCCTCCTCAAATATTCTAGTTTTCTTGTATTCTTCATCTGAATTAACTGCAACATCATCTGAATCCTGTATTGTTAAGTGTGGGCAGGAACTGTGATCAGATGACATTCCTATAATTAGTTTATGCTATGTGGCAAAGACGAAGGGAATTTAGAGATATAATTAGTGTGCAAAGAAATTGATCAATAAGAGTTAATCAAAAGGAAAATTATCTTGGGTGTGCCTGACTTAATTAAGTGTAATGCCTTGAAAGCAGAACTATTTTCCAATGATTATTTTACTGACCGTAAAGAAGTTAACAGCCACGCTTTGACAACCAAAAAAGGCATGTTATTTTGAGCTTTCTTTCATTATTTTACATATTGATTATACATGTAATAAATTCTTATGCACAAAGTCACAAGTCTATTCCTGAATCAGCAGTTTTTTTGGCAGTTCCCCATTCAAGATTTCACCATTGCTGGCCCAGAATAAGGTAAAATTTTCTCTACTCTGCATGCTTTTCTCCTAATTATTCTCTTTTAGTATGTATCAACCATTCTGAGGAAAAATCTACTTTTCAAAATAGATGAAAACTCGTATGACTCCTCTCTTTAATTCTTTGACTATTCTCCACTGACTTGAAAACAAAACACCAACCCACCATGCAAAAACAAAGAAAATCAAACAAAAAACAAACTTTTATGACAGGTGCAGCCTCAGCAATGCTTTTCAACCTTGGCTGTAAAATATAACTTTATTTCCAAGACAGAAAAAAGGACATTCAACCAGAAGCTCAAAGGATAGCACCTAGATACTGGCACTAAAACTCCCCAAGTGATTCTGGTGTACTTTCATTGCTGAGAAGCTTCTCTTTCTTTTCCTTCTTGCATTTTGAATTTTACCTATACAGAGTACTCCATTTTTTCCAATCATAGGTACATCTTTGTTCATGGAAATTAAGTTGTCTCCCTAACCATTCTTGCTCTATAAGTTTTGCATATATAAATGACTACCTTATTTCAGTGTCTTTCCTTAAGGTCATATTGGCAAAACCTGAGACCTTGAACAATCCAACCACCTGTTAAACTGTCTCTATTTGTGCTTAAAGCAGGACCCTGAAGCTGAGAAGAAGACAATGCTAAAGTGTTACATGGGTAACACTTTAATATCCTGTCTTTATCTTCAACTAAGTTCTCCTACTATACCTTGTCATTCTTTGAATTTTCTTTTCACTCATTCTGTGGAAATCTCATTAAAATATTCTCAACCTTTAAATTCCAGAGACTTACCTATTTCATTCCAGAAAAAAAAATGGAATAGAATGCTTTCAGTTTCCTCTGACTATGACTGTTTCAATATATGCATCCCTAGCTGTACTTCTTTCTTCATATTAAAATGGAGGGGCATCTGTTCCCTGATATATGACACATTCTTTGTCTATGGTCCATGCTTCCATGTCTCTGGAACTTTCCTCAGTTTCCTTGGTTGCTTCTTTCCCTCCTCCTTCCCCATCCCCTCTCCCTCTGTTTTAAGTTTACATTTCCATTTACTTAGGTTAGCTTTAAAATGATTTTAAATTCTAAAAATGAAACTGTGCTGAAATAGTGAAAGCACAAAACTAGATATAAAACAGAGACATATTTTAAAAATGCTGACAAAGCTAAGATCTGGTAGAATCATGTGAGTAAAAATGATGAACATGTCTTCATTTCACTCTATTTGAAGATTTGGTGTTGTAATTTATACAGCTTTACAGTATTAGAATTTATTATTCTATTTATTTAATGAAAATTAACTGCACTACAAAGTTCCACATCTTTTTTTTCTAAGTTATATTTGTTTTAGAGAGATGAGGAAATAATTGGAAGTGGTGTTTTAGCAAGCCAATTTGAGATGTTAGATCAATACCATTGTTTCTAAGAAAGCAACTAACAGTGTTAAACATTTATTTAAAATCTCAATTCATTAGCATGTAAAATATAGACAAACACAATCAGGCTGGCAGTTGGACTTGGTAAGTTTATATTCTAGCTATAAAATGCTACTTATGATAGCAGCTGTATGCTCTCCAGGATGCTTCACAGTCTAGGTCTCCGTGAAGTCAAAGAGTAAAGCACTGAAGACTCCCTATACTATTGTCACTTTTTAAAAATTTTTATATATTTTAGGTGTGGAAAAGTCAGTGTATAAGCAAGAAGTATTATTGTATTTCATTCATTCATTCAGTGGTGCTGGGATTGAATGTAGTGTATGTGCACTATAGACAAGTGCTCTACTCACTGAGCCACAACTGCAGCCCTGGAAGTTCATTTTATAGACCTGACATAAGTAGAAAGGGAACTCAAATCCTGGAGATTATCAGCTAACTGTCCAGTAGAAAAAAATCAAACTGTATGTGGTGGCCCATGTCTGTAATTCAAGCACTTAAGAAGCTGTGGCATGAGAATTGCTATGAGTTCAAGGCCAAGCACGGGTTACACAGTGAGATCAAAGGAACCTTGTACTACATGGTGAGACACAAACTGGGAAAAAAAAAAAAGAAAAGAAAAGAGGAAAACAGACACAATAAATTATTATAGTCCTAGAATGTTCTTTTTAGTTCTGGAGTGATGAAACACAGAATTAATTTGTCCTTGAAGTAATTCATATTTTAGAAGAAAATAGTTATTAAAGAAAAAAATTCTCGTATATAATCAAGTACTTAAATCACATGACTCAAATCATATACAGAAGTTCTATAACATTTGAGATCACATGAATGGATTCTAGCTTCAATCTTCTAAGAAACTTTTATGAAAATATTTATTATGGCATATACAAGTTTTACACTTGATCTTAGCCAAAAGGCTGAAAAGCAATTACAGGTTTTAACTAATTTGCAGGGTCGGTCTCACTTGCTATAACTAAATGCCTCAGTGTCAATTTAATGTAACAACCTAAACAACTGATCTTTTAAATTGAATCATCTAGGCAATTTACTCAAGAAAGTAGCTCAAGTTGTTTATACAGATAGACTTAAAACATTAACTCTCTGTACCAATTTCCTGCAGACAAAGATTATCTTTGCCTAGAAGACATTGAGAATATCAGGGACAAATGGAACATTAAACACAGAATAATCACAATGTTAGGTCTACTTGAAGTAATGAGAGAAACCACTTTGTATCTAGTGGTTTAGCTCATTACTGCAAGTAGGTGCTGTTAAAATTAAAGCAACTGAATGGTTAACCACATCATAAACTTGGCATTTATAGCAGGGCAAAGATTCACAGATTCCTGACAATATTAATGATCAGTGTCTAGAACTGAGATTTGTAGGGCCTATATGAAGTCCTTTCATTACATCATCTTGCCTTGAGAGAGTTTTACTTAAAACTCTACCAACTACAGTACTCTGCACTCAGAGCTTAAGTAGAAATCATCAGGGTATTCCTCAAATATTTCAATATATTCCTCAAATATTATTCAATATTTGAGGGTGAACACATACTAACTGAAATGTGAGCAGAAGTAAAGTATATCACTTCCAGGTGGAAAGTTTAAGAGCTGGACCATAATTTGCTATGGTTTTTCTTTATTCCACCTGGATCATCAATATACTAAATAATAGCTGCCCTTTCCACCAGGGTTTAGAGTGAAGAGGACGTGGAGCAGAGTCTCTAGCCAACACAAGATGGACATGGACCATGAGTGACCCTTGATGTCTAGCCATAGAAATTTTGAAGTTGTCTGTTTCATTTTTACCTACAAAATCTCCTCACCCATCCTGGTGGATTGGTATGTCATAGAAAGTTTATCTTTAGAAATAAAGAGCGTTATGGAATAAATATTTAGAATATTTTAAAAATCTATCTAGTGCCCTGGGAAAATAAAATAATGCAAATCAGCAGTTAACAAAATCGGAATATCAGCACTGTCAAATAAAAATGTGTCTTTGTAAAAGTTAAACCTAATATATATATATATATATATATATATATATATATATATACACACATATATTGCAGGGACATTTATAATTTATTATTTAACAAGCACTGACAATATGGATAATAAATCAAGGTCTAACCTTGTGTGATCTGAGATAAAATATTAAATCTCAATAGTGGAATTTCCCCACCACTAAAATAAAAATATAACAATACTTCTCCTTTGTAATTCTCCATAATGCTTCAAGGTCAAATGATATAATAAGTAGAAAATTGTGTAAAAATTAACATACAATATAAATGACCTACTAATATCTTACTAATACCAAAAGCTATATAGAAAAGTAGAAGTATTCTTTTCTTATTATGTTTTTGGAGCTAGAGATTGATAGAGAATATAATTCTGTAAAGACACTTTAGCAGAGAAATTATAGGGTAATAATTTTCAAATTTGGAAGTCATTTCTCATTCCACATCATTTCCATGTAAATTAAAGGCTAGCATAACACTGACAAAATGAGTGATTCTGTATTGTGTCAGTAAATCAGCTGTTGTTTGAGTCTGTCTCTATCTTTCCAAGTCTCCTGCCACCAGTCAAGCCCAGAATCATTTTCTCTCTCATTATCTCTCACTTAGATTATTATCCTAACCTCTTAACTGGACTCCAGATCTTAAATGTCTTCTTTCTAATCCATCTCTTGTCTGGTCAGCTGCCATATTAATATCCCTAAAGCAAAACTCTAAGTAAATCATGGCATCCCTAAAAATAAATAACCTTTACAGCATGGCAGAATTTGATTAATGGGTGGACATAAAGAAATCAAGGGGCAAGAATAGAATAGAAAAAATAGGGGAGAGAATACATGGTAAATGAAGACTAAAATTAACCCAAAATGCTCCTCAAGACAACAGAGAAGCCTTCTGCACAAGAATTTGAGTTTAAGGACAAGTATAAATTTGGTTAAGACACTGCGAGGTCATACTAGAAGGTCATATTAGGATGGCTTTGAAAATTGATTAAGAATGCTAATACTAGTTTGGGTGCTGCTATGGGTAGGGTCTAAAAAGTTCCTCAAAAGATTCATCACTATGATAGCTTGGCTGCTAGGTAGTGGATTTTTGGAAAGTTACTGGTTGATGATGGCTCTAATTTCATCAAGCAGACTAATCCTTCGATGTTCTTGTCCTAAATGGGTTTATTAGTACTTAGCTGATCAAATCTTGTCACTGGGACCATGGCTCTGAAGGGCATATTCGGTCATTGGCCCCTTTCTCTCTCTGGCTCATTTTCTTTCCCTCTCTCAACCCTGGCTGTTCCCTGCCACACCTTTTCTTCATGATGTTCACCATTTCCCAAAGTAATAGAGCCAGCAGCACACAACAATGGATACAGGAGCATCCAGCAATGGATGGAAATTACTAAAAACATGAACACAAATAAGTATTCCCTCCTTTAAGCAGGTTTTTGTTGGTAGTTTCCTCACTAGCACTGGAAATTGAGTCCAGGGCCTTCTCACTGAGTTCCAAATCTAGCCCATTTATTTTTTATTGATTTATTTTTTTTAGTTTAAGATAGGCCTATAGTAAGTGGTTAAGTTGTCCAACCTATGTTCAAACTTGTAATTCTCTTCCCTCGACCTCCTAGAGTGCTGAGACCAAACTCCTGCATCACATGTGTAGCTTCCTTTAAACTGTTTATGTCAGCTATTTAGTCACAGAATCTGAATGGTAACATAGGTGTGCTATTAGATGGAAGAAGAAATAGCATTAGCTCAGAGCAACTAGTTGAAAGATAACTGGAAAATTTAAAAGTGAAGTGATAAAAGACCATTATAAGTAATGAAGTAGACACACATGCTGTTAGAGAACAATATAATGAAAGATGATAGAATGTCCTTATATAATTAACTAGCTGTAACACATAAACATGACTAATGTGCTATCCATAGAAGGAGATTATCGTCAAAATGACCAGTGATTCTGTCAGTTAAACAATAGCTTCATTTCCCAATGCTAAAACAGATCTAACATAACTAATATCAACAAACAGACACAGTTTGTGAGCAGATAGATGCCTCTATATATCTCACAAGACCCAGAAATATATAAGCTTAGAAGACAACAATTATTTCTGTTCTTTTTGCTTTATCTCCTAGGTCCCAAATCATGAATTTATTTATCTACTTGCTTACTTGTTTGTTTATATATTAATTTTGATGCCCAGAATTCACAATTAAGTGATTCAACATGGAAAAAAAAAAAACAAAAAAACAAAAAACCTTTACTTCTCTTGAAAATGTGAATACTCTCAAAACATCTGGAATTTTTACCATAGAAACCATCATCTGGAACTGATGATGGGCCTCTTAAAACAAAATAAGACTATGTGCCTTATAGTCCTCTACAGCCCCTAAACTTATGACACTTGTTTTGACTAAAAAAAGCAGAGCAGTTTTCATAAGTTCCATAGAAAAGCAAACACAAGAGAGGCTGCTGTTTTGATGGGGAAGACACAGAGACCCCGTTTCATGGCTCACCACAATGCTTACATGAAGGGATTCATGAAAAAAGTCAGCTAAGAAACCCCTGCCTAGACTGAGATCCCTAAGACTCTATGCCCCAATCCTAGGTGTGTGAGCTCTGATGATCACGTAATGGAGTTCTTTTTCAAAGTCAAGCTTACAAATTCAAGTTCAGGTGCAATGATGTGGAAGTAAAAAATTATTTAGTGTAAGTTCCTGAAGCATTAGTTTCTTTTAGCATCAGCTGCCATCAGATCTTACATACTATTTCTTCAACTTTGAAATTCCTAAAGGCGGCAATGAGACATCATGAATACTCAAAGTTGCATGAGCATGTAGGGCAAGGTGGGTGGAAACATTCTTTACCCTGAGCCGACCTCCTCTAAAAACTCTGTAACATAGAACAAATTTCATCACGTATAAGGTGTGCACCCAAAAAACTTAAGAGATGAGAGTCTGTTTATTGTTTCATTTGCTTAACTGTTAAGTCATGCAGACCTTGATTTGTATTCATGAAAAATGAAACAAGTTGCTATACATTCTGAATTATGAACTATATAATGGAGAAAATTTATTTCTGAAAGTTTGCTTTTGCAAAAGAACTGAATCTTTCATTGAACTAAAGCAGAAATCAATGTACTGGAATGAGTTCACAGTACATTAACTTCTTGTAAGTTACTGTAAAAAGCTTTGAACTTTTGCCATGGTGTAAAATTAAATATGACTCCTAGTGTCAACTTATACAACATATTGGTAATGGTGAATTTGTTTCACTTACTGATAAATTTGTCTCCTAATGGATTGTGCTTTGCCTAATTTAGAGATGCACATTTAGTCTTCAACTGAAAGTGGATATCCTATATATACTTCTATTTAGTGATATTTAAAAGAACACTTACTGAAACCAAAAAAAGATAAATACATGTATTTATTTAAAATTGATTTAATTTTATCCTCTAAGGAAATTTAAATAGCCAGCAACCTTCTTACTTCATTAATGTAAGTTTCAAAGGAGTATCGATAATCCAGATTGACACAGTCTTTTCAATCAGGAAAAAGTAAGAGCAACTAGTAATATTCCTCTGAAGAAAAAATAAAAAAGGACAGAAAAGAAGAGCATATTAGTTTTGTAGGGCTGTCATAACAAATGAACAGAAACTTGGTAGCATCAAACAAAAAGATTTGGCCTCTCAGTTTGTGACAATGTATGCTAATGTCTGCCTTTCATGTCTTCAACATGTTTGTCTCTCTCTTAAACCTCTCTCTAGTTTCTTAAATGGACACAAGTCTGTGAATTTAGAACACACCCGTCTGTGAATTTAGAACCTACCTGTTAAAGACAGTTAAGTTTAGCTGTCAATTTAACTAGATTAAGAGGCTGCTTGAGAGGTGATTGGAACAGCTGGAACGGTGTGGTCTAATTGGAGAGGTCACTGGGAGGATGCCTTTGGAGGGAAGCTCTCTCTGGCATGCTGTTCTTCTGCTTTGCTTCCCACCCAGCACAAAATGAGTGATTTTGTTTCATCATGTATTACTGCCATGATGTTTCTGCCTTGGAGCCTGCTGATTATGCACTAAAATATCTGACATCACAAGCAAAAATGAACCTTTCCGCCTTAAAGCTATGTGTGTCTGTGCATGGTGTATATTTGGCCCAGCAAACAAATAGTTTAGCATACACTTAAACCTAAGATGACCTCACCTCAACTTCCTTAATTATGTCTACAAAGATCCTATTTATAAATTAAGTCATGAGCACAGATATTGGGTTTTACAATTTAAACATACGTTGTTTACTTGGGGAGTACTTTAGCCTATTAGACAACAGAAAGTTCACCAAAAGGAAGACAATGTGAACACAAGGATGGGAATCCAGGCTTTGATCTCACTCTGGCCTAGTTTTATATCCGCCTTTAACCAGAGCTGCTTAAATCTATAAATTTCAAATTTCTTAAGTCTAATAGGGATTAGTAAATATAGTGCAAGTCAAAACCATTTTCTGCTTGCTTTTTTTAAATACAGTTTTGTTGGGCAGAGCTACCAACACTTGCTTAAGCGCTGCCTATGGATACTTTTACACTATAACAGAAGAGGTGGCCAGTTATGATAGATAGCAACCTGACAAATTGAAATCTTTCCAGTCTCTACATTTATAGACAATAAGTTCAACCTCTTACCTATAGATGGGGATACTAACAGTGCTAAACCATTTTGACCACACTCAGTAAAAGATAACTGGCTATTATTAATGGACAGGCATAGGATAAGAAGTTGGTTTAGAAACTAGAATGGACAAAATCAAACAGGTAAATTTTTATTATTGTCATTTATTTATGCCTGTCATAAACCTCTCCAAACTTTAATTTTCTTTTCTATAAACTGGAGATAATTATTACACCTTGTTCAAGGAACTTCTCTGTAGATAAGAGGAGCTAAAATAAGAAGCTAGGAATTGATACTAGGAGTTTTCTCCAAAAAAATAATAATATCATCTAAAGTGTATTAGATGGAAGAGGAACAAGGATAAAGGAAGGTTTCAACTCAAAATGTCCCAGCATTTTCCAGTAAAAGATCCAGCCTTGTAATTCTTCCCCAAAACACCCTGATTTTCCCCATAAATCAAAACCACAGTGGCAAACACAGAAGGGTAGAGTTCATCTGTGAATTTTTGTGTACATGCTGATCCAGCAGATAGAGGAGGTAATATGCTCTGTTTGGCATATGGCAATTAATAATTCCATTCTAGTTAAAATAAAATTATTTAAAATATTGAACAAACAGAGCTTGAAGGCCCCTATGAGTGAGCACGAGTTTACCGGACATCGAGGGAGAACACACTGAATTCACTATCACTGCCCAACTCTGACTTCAGTAAATCATATTTTTCTTCTTATGTTCTTATCTTGCTCCTATGTTCAAGTCAAAGCTTCATTAAATAGTGCACAGGTATTTATGTAATCTGTAGCATCTATAGTCTCCATTGCTTAAAGGGTACATAAAATTCTGTAACTTCATATCATTCGACGTAAAAAATTCTCAAATTGGTGATATAATTCAAAAAATTGTTGAAGATAGTTTCTGCTTTGCTTATTTCTATTCAGAATCATCTTAGTTTAACAGGGAACAATTTTAAGCTGCTTTCCCTTAGAGATGTACACTGATCAGTGCAGGGGCATCTCCTACCTCTCACAATCTAAGCAGATCACAGCTGAATGATTGGGGTTGGTGTAATGTGGTTAGTAAAGGTTTAATTTAGCAAGCTTTGTAAAAGCTGTCAGGTCAGAGCTCAACATAAGGGAATAGCTGTATGTATTTTAAGTATAGTTCTGTTCCAGAAAAATGTTGAAATAGTCCATGTGAGGTTAGAATATAATACACACTTCTTTCTAATAACCTAAATGGTGTTCCTTGAAAAAAAAAAGATGAGATATAATGTGCAAGTCTTATTCAAGAAAATTGAGACAGTACCCACTTCAGTATTTTAGAGCTCAAATTTTGTAGTACTGTTATTAAAAATGTTCAAGTGAAACTGATCCATATCTAAAGATATGCAAAATTTAGGACTGTACCACGTAGGCTTCAGACAAAAAAAAATTTGGCTCTGAGTTTAACTTTACATATGAGACTCAAAATCTGAAGGCTTTTCCTAATATAAATCCAAAGATCAAGATATAGAAAATGGAAAGCAAAAAGAAGTAATAGGTGGAGGCAAAAATTTCTCACTGTTTAAAGGCTACCAGTTATTAATATTTTGGTATATTTCTCCTTTTTGTTACTGCACCTGTTTCTTTATAATATACATTCATGTAATCTTAGTAGCTGTCTTTTGATAATGCTATAGTAAAATGATCACAGAATTGTTCATAATAGGGTTATTTGAATGGCCAAGGATCAAATGAAGCCTGGATAATTTATTATTAGTGGGAAAGAAATGTAAAATTCTAGACACATACAGAAGATAAAAAAGTATCCAATTACACTCCCACTCCAAATAAATGCATCTACCTACAGCACCATGAATGCAGCAGTTCACATATTGGTTGAGAGACATGATTTGCAACTAGATTATAACAGGTGAAGAAATAAGCACTGACATTCCTAGCTGGATAATCTCATGCAAATTCACTGATCTCTCTGTTTCTTAATTTTCTAATGTGTAACTTGGTAATAATAGCAACACTTATATGATACTGGTAATATAAGAATAAATTATCAAAGGTAGAACTTATAGAAAGATATAGCATATTATACATGTTCAACGGCTGCTATCTTTATCAGAAAAAATCCAGAGGGGGTATGTAGTATAAATTTAAATTAAAATACAAGCTATATAATTATATAGATGTATATTTATTTATATGCTTTTATCAGGGGTATGTATACACTAATATAAACAAATGCAGAATGAATTGGAAGGTTATAAATTCAAATATGAAGGAAACTAACAGCATTGGAGATACAGAGTGAAAGAGAAAATTATGAAGCTGAATTAAAAGTAAATAGAGGATGTGCCTGGAATAAAGATGACTGCATGTGGTAACTCAGACCTCTCTCTCTGTCTCTCTGTCTCTGTCTCTCTCTCAGTCTCTCTCTCTCTCTCTCTCTCTCTCTCTCTCTCTCTCTCTCTCACACACACACACACAAACACACACACATTTTGTCAGACATACAGAAGATGATAGAACTGGGCAGAAGTCACGTGACAAACAGCATTTCACAGCGGACAGCCTAAGCAGAGGGCAGAACCCAGAGCCCTTGTGTGTTTCCTCTTGCACTTTCTCAGGTTGCTGAGCTCCCACAGCCCAACTGCTGCATCTAGTGCAGTGGGTGCCTAAGGTTTCAGATTACACGTTCACCTCCAATGTATCAGCTTGTGTAGGTACGCTGCAGAGAGCACTGTCCAGAAAGATGATAAAACATTTTCACTGAACTGGACATATATAAGGGCCAAAGAAAATTATTTTTAGGTCCTTGGAGATAATTATTACTTTTCTCCTTCTCAAAGCCCTGCCATGGGAATTGAATAGGGCCACAATAGAGGAAACAGTAAAGTAAGCTCTCCCTTTCTGCAGGTTCTATACTCAGGGAATCAACCAACTGAAGACGAAAAATATTTGGGTACAAATGTATTTTTACTGAACACATTTAGGATTTTGTTTTAGTCATTATTTCTAAACATTATAGCACCTATTTACACAGCATCTACAGTGTATAGATATTATAAGTAATCAAGAGATGATTTAAAGTTGTGAAAAAATGTATAGGTTATGTAAAAATACTATGGCATTTATAGAAAGGACTTGGATATCCATGGATTTTGGTATTTATGGGGCAATCACCATGGATACGAAAGCAGCACTAAATTTTTCAATTCTTTGTGTGTGATGATTCATCACTTAACTTTATTGCACCAGGAATCTGAAAGTACAATATTTGTATTTTTTCCATAGCAAGAATGGGCTATGGGAGCCTGAGGTTTGATTCCTGGTGAACAGAGATTTTAAAATAATGTAAATAAGGCCCTGAAAAGTGGCTAACACAGAGTATATTCTTTAAAAAGCTAGTAACTTTCTTCTCACTTTCCTCTAACATAGCTTCACTATCCAAGAAAAAACTGTCAAAACCTATTAAATTATCCAATTCTTCCAATGACTGATATAAACAGAAAACAATCTAATTGGTGAAAAATCAGAAATGTCACTCCTTGAATATATGGTCTTATGAGGAAGTAAAATACAGGAGGTATTAACTTTTTTATTTTTCTTAGAAGACTAAGAAAAAAGGAAAAGAAAGCATAGAAAGCAAAAGTTTTGGGCATAGGTAGCATTGAAGATAAACTTTTAGGCAATAAAACATGATTTACATCTTAGAAAATGATTAAAAACACCTTAACAAGAGAAAAACTGGTTTTCAGCTAACATTAACTATAGGGCATTAATCCAAACTTCAGAGAAGGACAGGTGGACAGATAAAGCATCAAGCTGAGAATAAGACTTGAATCAACAATCTCATAAGGATAAAACAGAAATGAGAAACAAAACTATAGGCACCATTATCTGTACACTGATACACAAAATACGAAAAATCAGTACACAAACCAGTAACACAAAGACCAAGAACTTACCAGTACAGGAAACAGATTTGTGCAGTCACATCCCTACATCATTATGTCTGTCTAAAGAACATGAACAGCATCCTATATAAGTCAGTCAAGGCATATTGTTCTTAGACCTTGAAAAATTGGGCCAGGGTTTCAAGACCTTGAGAAACTATCTGACTCCAGAAAAATGGTGCAATCATGCGGGTGATGCTATCAGAATTCTGACAAATATCTATGAGTATGCTACTAAACATCTTATGAATATTTCAATAAATATTGGGCATCAGCTATCAAAATGAGCTCATTTAGGCCACTTCAACAAAAGTTATTTAATTTTTTGATGGGATTTCTAGATTGGTAAACAAGAAAGAGTAGAATGCTATAAGAAAGAATGAATCCGACAAAATTTCTCCTGATGCACTCAGAAACTAATGTAAGGAGCTAGATGGATTTGTGTAGTTTCTCAGACCGTCTTGATTAATGGATCAGTGCCATCCTGAGAGACGTCTCTCTGCAAGTGAATACTGATGGGAAATACTTGGTCTTATTTTGTTCAACATTTTGATTAACAACTTGGATAAAGACACAGATGGCATGCTTATCAAAATCTAGGATGATATAAAGCAGAGAGTGATAGCTAATATGTTAGATGTCAGACTGAAGATTTAGAGCTCTTAACAAGCTGGAATAATGAGCTGAAACTGAGAATCTGAAAGGAAAATACCAGTAAAAGTACAGTTCTGCATTATGGTCCCCAAAGGGCAGTTGAATATATATATATATATATATATATATATATATATATATATATATATATATAAATCTGAACGGAGCACAAAACTATACTAGTTCCAGAAAAAAGAAAAAAACAGGCTGCAGGTTTTTTTCTCTGTAAAATGAAAATGTATCAATAGTTACCACGCTGATTAGATTATGCATTTTGTTCATCATCATGTAAATGTCGTTTATCTAAAAGTATTTGAGATGGTTCACAAAATAATTCATGAAAAAAGTATTATTAAATGGTCCAAAGAAAGTGGTAAAATACTGTACAATATTGCAAATACTGTACTTCTACATTCACAATACATTATTTTAGTATCTAGTTTGACAGGAAGAGTATTTTTGACTGTTCTATACCTATTCGTCTTTCACTTTTTACATCACATTTTCTTCCCAAACCGGTCTTCTCTGATTTCTCAGCCTAAATGCTGTCCTCTTTGTTATTCTCTCATATAATCCTGATACTTGTACTTACAAATGTACTACACATACATACATATTACAAATACATAGCATACATAGAATTTTGACATTACTTTTTCTGTTTATGTATGTCCTTAATATTTATCTCAACTATTAGCCTACATAGAGATTATGCTTTATATGTAACACTACATAAAATGTACAGCATCATTCTTGGTACATAGTTGGTGTTCAATAAATATGTCTTTCTATTAAAGAATAAATAAGCTAAGAATTCAGAGATAACAATCTAGAAGGGACAGAAAAACATACAGAGACAAAGTGTAATACAAATCCTACTGTACATGAAGGTATGACTAAATTTCTGTGACAATATAAGAAGCATCTATTGATATTCATGGAAAGACTTCCTTAAAAAATGTGACTTGAGTTAGGGCTCAAAAGATGAGTAAGAGACTACTTAAAAAAGAAAATATACCAAACAGACCAAAGTACATAAAGGACTAGAGTCAGGGAAGGACAGACGGTGCGTGGGGGAAGTGGAAGAAGTCCAGGGTGGCTAGAGCATATGGTACTAGAAATGTGTGCCTAAAGCTGACACAGGACACTATGTTCTTTACTATCATTCAAGTGTTTCTTGCCAACTGGAAACATATTGGACAAAAACAGCCCAGTGACAAAAGGGGCTAGAGGCTGTTACATGAATAAAAGTATAAAAAACTCTACTCAGCCTGAAAAAAAAATTTCCAAAATTTCTGAAAGGTTCTAATGTAGAACACATTTTAGATTTACTTTTAATTGAATACATTTGGAATCTATGAGCAAAAAAAGATATAATTAGACTTTTAAAAGACTCTTCCAATTTTAGAGCTGTTTGCTCAGTTTTATAAAAATGAGCTTCTCTAGGGATGACGTTTAAGCAAACTTTTCCACCATCAACTCAAATAAAACTATTTCTTAGAGTTCTGAGTTCAGCTCTTCCTATTATCAATATCAGTCTTATCACCTACAAGCCCTTCAAAACTGTATCCCAAATCTATAATCAGGAATATCTTCTCTTGACTTCAATAAAGTATTTTCATTTCTGTTCATTTTGTCTGTCTGATTGCCTATCTGTAATCTATCTACCTACCTACCTTCCTACATTTTTAATACTTTCTTGTACATTTTTGGTAATGGTTCTGCTCAATCATGAAGCCATTTGAATCTCTCTTCATTTTCCATTCATAAACTGGGCCTTTACCCTTGTTAGGGTCATCATCCATTACTAACTCAGTTTTCAACATTATTCCTGATTCATCCTGTTTCTGCATCTCTGATCAATGTCACCCATTGGGTTGTCAGATATTATTTTTCTCTCTGCAGCTACTGCCTCTGCTCTTTGGAAGTAGCACTGAAACAGTTTGAGGTTTGAAAAATCAGTGAGAGATAATGACATAAATAAGGTCAAGTTCTTCATTATTCCCCAAACATTCCAGACACTCTCTCCCCAAGCAAGTGATCACAAGTGAGTAACTGTTGGAGCAACTCTTCTGATGGGTGTGTTCTAGGTAAATGTTATTGCATAAGTTTGTCATCTTAATAAAAAGAGTGACAATCACTGGCCTAAAGGTGAGTTATGTAGTATCTGCAGTTACTTCTCAGAGGACGTTCAATCTCAAATTTAACATCTAAAATTGTATGTATCCTTCAGGTTAGATAACCTACAGTCTATGATATAAAGAGCTTTCATTTAGTTTCATGTTGACACACAAATTTTATCATAAAAATGATTTCAGCTGATATTAGAGCTCTTAGAAATTAGTTCCTTGAAAAACAAGTCCTTGTATTACTCAAGTTAGGGGAAAAATCTTCAGCCAATAACTGTCTTCAGTATATGAGTACCTAATCAAACATTTCCTATTTAGTTCTCATTTTTTCTTTCTCTTTCTCCCTCCCCTTTCTCCTCCATCTTTTTTTCTCTCTTTATATACATATACCTATACATATACATGTGTGCACATATGCGCATGTGCAAGAGAAAGATAGAACTCCACTTGTAGGGTTTTTTTTGCATGCATATACAATTATCCACTTTATCAGATGCTATTCATTAAGACTGTTTTTGTCTATTGTGAACTCAGAATATTTGTGGAAAAATAGTAGAGCTGCATATGTGTGGAATTATTTCTCAACATTCTACTATGCCCCTGTGAGTTATATACAACGTATATTGATATAGAAAGTTATCTTAGATTGTCCATGTAGCCCAAATAACCCTGTCTTCATACGAACTAATAAAAGGGGGATTTGATACAGAAGAACCTAGAAAGATAGGAAAATAATATGATATGTCACTGGAAATGAATATTGAGGAAGAGGCCATGAATGAAAAAAATTACAGCCCTCAAAACTGGAAAAAGCCAAGCAAGGTCTTCCTCCAAAAATCTTTTAGAGATAGCATAGATAGATACATCTTGATTTTGACCTAGTTAAACTAATTGTAGATGTCTAACAGTTCAAACCATAAGAAAATAAATGTGTTCCATTTTGAGCCCCAAAATTGGCAGTTTTGTTATAGCAGCTATGAGAAACTCATATACATATGTACAAAAAAGGTATTTATACAGAAGTACAATTTATACTCTATGTGTTTTAGTTGTTATTGAGTATATTTGATGTGCTAATTAATACTTTAGCAGATATCTGAGATGAAACAGTAATGCAACAAGCATGGTCCCTCTCTGTGGGAGTACACATATCTCTATGACAGAATGGACAATCAATAAGGCAAGTAACATAGTAAAATCTCTAGGACTGGTGACCTACATCTTGCTGAAGGACTGTGCTGGTTATTTTTCCTGGGCTGCTGAGACAAAAACCCAACACCCAAAGTTAGAGGAAGAAAGGTTTATTTAGCTCACAGTTTGTGGAGGTTTCAGTCCATAATTAGCTGGCTCCAACGCAGGGTGGCTTAGCAGAGGGTTAATAGTGTATAGCAGCAGAAAACATCAAAAGCATCAAGAGCAAAAAGGGAGGAGTAACAAGAGAAGACTTTGTGTCCCTATGTTGTATGTAGGCTACCTACCTTATGGTGAGCATAGCACTTACACCCATAATCTCAGCATTGTACCATCAATCAATCATAAATTCTGGAAGCCTGCCCCCACGACTTCATGAGACTTTGGTGGAGACACCCAAACACAAATCATAACAAGTACATAAAACAAAAATGCTTGCCTCCTAGCAGGTTCTGGTGATTATAGAAGAGCTTCCTGGTAAGACTGCCTGCAGGATTTCAGAGAGGATGGTTAATATTTTTAATGCAAGTCCAGAAAGGTTATTAGGAGGTAAGTAGAGATGAAGCTGTGGAGGAGATCAAGAGGCATAAGTTTTGGCTACTGAATCATATGTAGTAGATGAAGGACAGTGATTCAGGGGATTAAAAATGTTAAAAATCACACTAGAAAGTCTGAGTAATGGGTTGCTACTAAAAGTTTAAAATCATGAGAGCAAAAATGATATTTGAATCTTAGAAAGATTCTTTTCACTGCAATGGGAGTAATGGTAGCAGGTAGGGGGACTGTAACATGTAATCTCTGGAGTGAATGCACCAGAAAAGAAAGTATAAAGTGACTACTGCTTGCTTAGGAGTTGACATTGCTAGGTTCACTTTCACTTGTCTTCCCTTTGCCCTTCCATAATATTGCTGCCCCTTCTTAATCCTGATGTTCTCTCCCATTTTATCAGCATTCTAAGTTCTACAGTAAATCACACTCCACCGATTGAGATGCTAATGGTTCAATAATCTTTATATTTACAGAACCCAGAACATCTGGTAAACTTTGGAGAACTTAGAAATGTGTAGTGTCCCTTATTTTTCTATTAATCTTGTATATCAAAGAACATAAAATATGTAAATTATCTGAGGTCTAACTTGTAGAAAATTAATGTCTATCTAAAGAGAACTACAGAAACTAGCCCCAGGATGGTAGGGTCCACTGTGATGTTCTAGAAAAAATAAAATGGAAAAATACACCCTGTAAAATGAAGAAAATACTCAGCAGTAGCTATCCTGACGTTTTTCACTCTCTGTGAAAGTTCCTGTTCACCCTGATTAGTTTTGCTGGAGGTTTGCAGAGGACAGTTTTCTCTACCTGCCAAGACACTAAAGCTTGAATAAATCTGATTCTTTCCTACCAACCCTCATTGCCTAAATATTGTCCTCCAAATTGAGACAGCAGACTAGGGCATGGCACAGTTGGCTGGGGAAGCAGGCATCACCTGTTAAGTATAAAATTCCAGGAAATTTACACAGAACAGTTCTCAAAGTCATGCATGTGCATTTCTCCTGAGAACTCAAGTAGAGTTTCAAAAGGATAGCCTAGACTTGATGTGAGGAGAGGGTGATACAAAAAGGACCATCCACACTGACTTTTTCCCATTGTGTTCCCTCTTGCATGGATTGCCCACCACCACATTGTAGGGTATACTTCTTTTCAGGTTTGTACTTGAAGCAAACTCACCCTGCCAAATCTGTTTCTTTACTTACATTTAATAAAACTTTTCTACTGCTGTGCTTGTCTTTACTAATTCTTTGTTCAGAACAGAAAGAACCTAGAAACCACTTTAGGAGATTCCAGCATCTCCTAATACCCAACACCTCAAAACCTGTTAACAAAATGGCAAACAACTGAGATATTAGTCTGGGAATAAAAGCATCCTGAAATGAATGTGAGCAATGAAAATGGAGAGAAGTACATACAACCATTTTAAAACAAAATACAAAAGAAAAAATATAAACATGAAAAAAATATAGAAACATATTTGTTATTCTGTCAAATTTAAATTTGCTTCACCCAGGTTTGAGAATTACTACTTAAGTGGTATAATTTGAAAAGCTTTTCAGTATCTTAGGAAGCATAAAGGTATACGGAATTTAAGAAAAAGGTCATTTGACAGAAATTGTAGATAATTTAAAGTTTCTAATTCTTTTGGCAGGAAAGTATGCTATGTAATTACTCAGTCACTTTTATATGGTAGACTTCTGGAGAGACTTTACAATGATTTTTGAACATTTTCTCATCTTTGGTATCCCACAAATATTTGCTAGGGTACTTTGTAAGATACTTACTTAATTATCTTGGTTAGTAAAGTTAGAGCTTTCAGTCCCTAAACATGTTCTTTTTGTTCAGACAAAATAAACTTGTTCCTATATAACTGTAATATTTTCATCATATGAAATTAAATTAAGATATAAAAAATACTAAAGGTATTAACATGTGTAATTATTCTTAAATTTCAGAAACATTCTTTCCCATTTTTGTTTTTTGTAGTGCCAGGGATTGAATCCAGGTCCTTGCATATGCTAGGCAAGTGGTTTACCACTACGACACACCCCCAAGCCCACAAGAGATTTTTTGGATGATGATGATGATTATGATTTTGCTTTGCCTACAGTCTATACCTCCTAACATACGTGAGCAAATTAATTAAATTATAATGGAACTAAGCCACAAACACTGTTACTTCTGGATGAAATATTAATGGAGATAATTGCTCTCAAGAGTAATCTTAATTTATCAGGAATCACATATAAAATATTTTATTTTCACTTTTTTCCCCAATAAATTAAACTTTATTCTAACTCACTTAGACCTGGGTTATTTAGAAAACTGTTTCCTCTGCATTCTTTCATTTTCCAAATCATTGCTTGTCCACTTGTAGCAAAGCAAATTCACTTCCTCTAATCCTAAAATGTCTATGAAACCCAAAAGAAAGTCAGGTTTCTGTACTACTTTTCTGATTATATACAGACTTCTGACTTCTCTATAGATCTACTTTATTTATAAGATGTTTTTCTACTGAAAAGAAGGGTTATTAAGACACACACATGCACGCACGTATGCACATATACACACTAAACTTTTATACAAAAATATGTGTAGGGGCTGGGGATTTAGCTCAGCGGCGTAAGTGCCTGCCTTGCAAGCAGGCAGTTGTGAGTTCGATCCCTAGTACCGATAGA
The DNA here is from genome assembly GCF_034190915.1 of Cavia porcellus. Taxonomy (NCBI): domain Eukaryota; kingdom Metazoa; phylum Chordata; class Mammalia; order Rodentia; family Caviidae; genus Cavia; species Cavia porcellus. The sequence continues at coordinate 27,998,859 of NW_026947495.1, read as the reverse complement.
AAGGAAAAAGTCAAAAAAATATATATATGTGTGTGTGTGTAGACTCTTTGACATGCCTGATCTAGTCCTTTCATTCGTTTAACAGTCTACACTGATAGTTTATAGGGGCCAAACCCTATGTTGGGCATTGGGGATGCAGAAATATAAATTATTTTATCATGAATTTCCATAAGTCCTTCATTTATCAAAATAACAAAATCTAGGTGTGGTAACATATGCCTGTAATCCCAGCACTTGGGAGGCTAAGGCAGGAGGATTTCTGCTAGGTAGATGACAGCTTACGCTACATAGTGAGTACAAGACAAGCCTGGATTACACGGTGAAAAAAAATCTATGTGGAATTAAAAAAAAATAAGGCTAAATGTAGAATTTAAGAGAAGCACAAGAAAACTAGGCTTTATTTTTACTAGAATAAGTAGCATTTATCATACACCATATAATGAGAATTCTGAAAGAAAGAAGTTGTATAGACTGTGAACTCATGAAAGTTCGTAAGGGATTAATAAGAATTGAGTATACAAAGGAGAGACAGATAAATAATGCAAGTAGGCTAGTGGCATGGTTACATTTGAATTTTAGGATGGTAACTATATACTTGGCATGATAGATATTACACAGGTATTTCAAGACACAATAGTATAATAGGGATCACTGGTAGATAGCAGTAAGTAGCAAGAGAAAAGTTTACAAGATACTTCACAGGTAAATTATTAATGTCTGATAATTCAATTATGTATTTAAAACCATGCTTTGAATACCTGTGAACATTCATGCAGTCTTGTAGGTGCTATGAATAATGAATAAAGGAAGGAAAAATAAAAGTCTTTTTAGCTCTTTTGGAAATATCATCCAGAAGAATGAAGACTGGCAAAGGAAACAGGAAGGGCTAACCCAGATCTGTATATTAGGGGAGTCTGAACGAACTGATACGAAGAGATACTGAACAGAGATGTAACTAAGGTAGTAGAGAGAGGGCCAAGAAGAGAGAAGAACGCAATGTGTTGAAGTATAGAGATGTGAGGTAAGAAGCATATTTGGAAGTAACTTACCTAAGTATCTTAATAGTAATAATACACATGCTATTTTGCTGGCTAAATTACATAGTGCACAGTCAACAAGAGGCAGAGAATACACAATGTGCTGTGTTGTTAGGCATTGTTGGCATTTACCAGGAAATGATACTGGATAAACATTCACAAAAACTTCATCCTTAAGCCTTTTAAATAATAAAGTACAGTTTTAACATTTGTCCTCACAATAATTTCCCCAAAGTCAAACCAAAGTGGCTTTTTTGTGGTTTGAATCACCCATGAAATCCATTAAATTGATAATGTAGTATTTATTAAATTGTATTCCCATAACTATGGGAATCAGCTGGAAAACTAATCATGTAGAATACTGTCCTTGTGAGAAAGTCTCCCTGTATCATCTTGGGATATCCCTTTTATGACTTCCAAATACAAATGAAAGACAATGTCCACATAAGGATTTAAAACAGGAAAGCATGTATCATTCTTTTTAGAAAAAAACAGACAGGATCACTATTCTGTGTCTCACTTTGTCCATAACAAACCCAAAATTCTGAATACCAAGTTAACATATGAATATAAAAGCAATACTGTGTCTTTATAAGTGACAATTGGAAATTTACTTTTTTCTTAATAGTTACATATCACATTCCTAGAGGTAACACAATAGTACATTCTCTCTAGTTTAGGAAAACAATATTGAGAAATTTTATCACTAAAGCATAAATATCATGAACTTTACAAAACTACAGTAAATTTTGATCAAAATATTGTATTTAGTAAAATCTTTTAGGTACCCTGAGAGCCTTTGCTAATATATTACAAATTGTCTGAGTTATAAATATCTCTTCTTCCTTGAATATATTATTTCTCACTTGAAATGATTTTTTTCCAAATTAAAAGAAAAACACATGTATACACACATTCATGAAAAATTAGAGGTGAATGACAGGTAACAAAAGATATTTATATGTGAGATAATTTTTGTCAATTCTATCTCCAAATCAAACCAAAAAGTCTCTCTATTATTCCTACCACTCTTATCTAACCAACTCTGACATTTTGCTTAGACTACATGCAATAATAGTTCCCCCAATGACTTCTTTGCCCTTTTTGAGTTATTCTTGCTTACAGATGTCAAAAGTGATCTTTAAAAACATAAGCTCAATAACATCACCCTCCTTATTTCCAATTACCACCTGAACTTGCTTGGGTAGTCTCAAAAAATTCTCTACTCTTCAATCCATTTTCACTCAACTGTATTCTCATTCTTTTGAAACCCTACACTCAAATTACGAAGCTTGCACCCACCTGTCTCCATTTCTGTCTGCCACAACATCTTTCCTGAGTATCACACCTCGGACACCTACTGACTGAAGTGACTTTTTTATGTACCTTTCATGTGAATGCCACTTTCTTACAATTCACATCTAAGATTTAGGTGAGAACTTTCCTGATGTCTATCTAAAGATATTCTAATCAAGACTTAAGTTCTTATTAAGCATTTATACAATGAACTCCAAATGTCCTTCTATAATCATAAAATTACTAATTGTAAACCCAAATCACAGAACAGGTTCTGAGCAGGTACCTGAGCATACACTGGTTTCAAAAAATAAATCAATACACACTCAAAAGTTGTAAAATTAAATTAGTCATCAAGTTTTGGCTTCGTTACAACGGATGCATTGCTTGTTTGTGGAATGTTTAATGTTTCTAAAAGTAAAGTCACTTTAAATAATTCTAAAGAGCAACTGCGGAGCTAGATTTGGGCAATTATAGCACTAAGAATTACTCTACTTTAAACTCATAAAATGATATGGACATACATTAAATAAAAATCAACTTGTACATTGGCCATAAAGAACTATTACTTACCTGAACTGCACAATAGAACTGAAATCAGTACCATTTCTAACACTAACATTCTTTTCAGAATAAAAGGTCCAAATTACCCATTTGTTTATGGAATTGCTCAAACACAATATCTCTTTCCATATGCCTCTGTAAAACTCCTACCCTATTTAAGTCTTAAAAATAGAAAATACTATGAAACATAGAAGTGCGTGTAACCCTTCATGGTGATGCTCACCCTCAGCCTCCTTTGCTCCCTGCACTTTCACCAAATTTTATCCTAGATGTGGTTAACCTTCACTTCTTTCTCCATTCTCTTTTATCTTTTAAGTTCTTTCAACAAAGTCTCAAAAAAGAACAGTCTTCCACTTGATTAACATCTCACAAAACTTTCCCAGAATTTCTCTTTTCATTTCTTATCATTTTACCCTATTCACTTGGGTGTATTTATACTTCCTATGTAAAATGTTCAAAATCAAGGTTCTCACTGATATTTTGTTAACTTCATCAGAATAAATTCAAGGTCTGGTGTCCTTCATATATATGGTCAAAGCATCAAAATGTATCATAAAATATATGCATCTGCCCTGTGCTTTGGTTTTCTCACTGAAAGAGAACAACTGTGCTCACTATCAGTAACCAAGCAGCCAATATACAAAAGTTCAGTACCAATAAGGGAGTCAAAAGTCCACCATCATCACAGTCCAGACAATCACTGGGATATGGATGTGTGTATTTCTTATATTGTATGAGTGGCCATGTATTATTGACAAAGAGGAACAAAAATGAATCATTAATGAACAATACTATGAATTCTAGAGCTTGGAAAAACCTCCTGAGCTTTGACAATGGTCTCATCTGCTATTCCTCATCCATCTCCTTACCAGAGTTGCTGCAGTAGGTAGGGTCAACAGGTCTTCCATTTTTATCAGAGCAGGCTATTGCTCGAAAGCGTACACCTTCTCCACATTCTTTGCTGTCTCCTTGTACCCGCAGTCCCCATTGAGGCTGGCTTCTGCCTTCTGGAAGAATGCAATCTGACCAGTTTCCATAAGGCTGGGATATAAACACATCACAAGGACACGGTTCCGTCTCTACGAGAGGGTACAGGTCAGGATCCTGGCATTTCTCTTTCTTTCTGCTTTTCCCTGTTCCAAGAAGAGACATTAGCATATCAATTTTATATCTGCCATTTTACTAAGAGTCATTCACGTTTTTGTTTTTAGAAGCTCTTAGACTAAAATCTTAGATAAAATAAATTTTTCCTTTTTTCTTTTTCTTTTTTTTTTTTTTTTTTTTTTTTTGCCCTGGAAGGTAAATCCGAGGACAAAGAAGAAACTCCTAGGGCAATTGAGGTTAATGTGAAAACAAAAATGCTTTCTTGCTGAAATACAGTACAAAATGCCTAGAAAACATTTACCATAAAGCAAACAGCTAGGAATTTTTTATTAATATGTTTAATATTACTTTCTATACATTGTGTTGATAACAGATTGATTACCCTTGTCTCCATTCTCCATGAAACTAATTGTCAGAAAAATCAGTAAAAGACTATGTAATAACTCCCTTTTCTGAAAACAACATTTTTTTTTTTTTTTTTTGTCTTTTGTCTTTTGTCTTTTTATCAGTACCAGGGATCGAACTCACGACTGCCTGCTTGCAAGGCAGGGGCTTATGCCGCTGAGCTAAATCCCCAGCCCCCTGAAAACAACATTTTAAATATGGTTTATTCAAGAAACAAATGATCTCTCTCATATGATGACTTTAAAATAAGGATCGAGAAGACTTCAGATTTGATGGAAAGTATTCATTTTGGTTTTGGCTATCAGCTCACAAGTATTAGTACAGTAAACTAATAAATTATGTAAACAGGTTAATTAAATCTAAGAAAAACTACATGTATTTGAGAAACCCTTTTAACTTAGGTATATTAGAACATGGCTTTATCTTTCCACTTGATTTTGATTGTCCTTTTAGCTGTGACATCAACTCTGTGTAATGACAACAGTATCACTTTTCACAGCTGTGTGTAGCTGATTATCATGTTTGATGGATTCCAACTCAGCATATAACTTGATTCAATTTTGCTAACAACAGGCTTTCTCAAGATTACAAAAAAATTTCCTAGATCTAATAATTAAACTTTTGCTTTCTCATTACTGAGTCATTAGCTACAATCATGGATGGTTATAAAAAATGTAGGCAGCACTATTGGTCTATTTCCTGTCTACATAGAAGGTTGATAAATACCTGATAAGAAGCTCATGCATGAGCTCTTCTGAATTCCTAGATGGCTTTCATCACATGGAATTTCACAACTGTCAGTTGGATGATTAACTCTATGGCCTGCCATGATATTTATGTCTAAAATAGATATAAAGCCTTCTCATAATAACTGGAATTGGTGTGGCAATAGCTTTAGCCATCCTCTGGTTCCTTTGGGAGGCTGTATTCACTTACTTAACACCATTAGGAATATTTAGAATAAGTTGAGTTATGAGGATTTACTGGTTGACAGTTTTAATCAGTAAGTAACAATTGTTTTCTTTTCATCAGTGTTTAGCATTCTCAAACTGTACTTTTCTCAAAATTCCACTAAAAACTCCTTGTCTCTACCTTCTCTACTTCTATTTTCCTCTCAACCCACCTAACCTTAGATTCAGAGTCTACCTATTTTCTGAAATGATTCTTACCAAACTGATAAACAAACAAATGCAACAAGAAGAAACACTTTTTTATATTCAGACTTGATCACTCAGTGATGGTTTAGCATAGGAAGCATGCCATTCTTTTATTGGGGGGTGCTGGAGATCAAACTCACAATCTTGCACTTGCTAGGCAAGTGCTTGTGTCACTGAGCTAAATCCCTGGCAAGCATCACATTCTTGAAACATCTTTTTCAAGGTCCATAACAGCATACTGTTTTCTCTCACCCTTAAAGATGGTTACTTATTATAGAAATCAAGGTGCTCACAAATTTTTCTCGTTGTGTACTTCTCTTAACTGATAAATTTCTCAGAGACAGCAAACTAGTTTCTCTTTTCTTCTGGTGCTGTATCTTAATATGTTTAGAGAATTTCAATTAGTGTCTATTTTTTTTTTTTTTTTTTTTTTTTTGTCTTTTTCCTTTTTATCGGTACCGGTGATTGAACTCACGACTGCCTGCTTGCAAGGCAGGTGCTTATGCCGCTGAGCTAAATCCCCAGCCCCTAGTGTCTGTATTTCTAAACTTCTAAATTATTAGCATTATTCTAGGTTTTTGGCGCAAGCTTTTGAAACAGAGACTGAAGGTTACCTAAAAAAAACCAGAGACGCCTAATCATTTGAAATGCTACAAGGCCACCATTAATCATATGGGGAGATTTCAACAGAATAAGCCTAGTGTGAAATTCCAGCTCCCAACCCGATACCACAGCAGGTATTGTGTGTGTGTAGTAGAGCAACTCTACTGCATTGTAGTTATCTGTAATAAAAATCTCACTGTATGTCCAAGTAGCTGTAAACTCTTAATCCAGGTCCCTATTTGCTTATTGTAAGATAAACTGAAGATGTTCATTGAATAACTAAGAAAAGGAGGTTGGAAGAAGAAGAAAAAAAAGGAGAAAGATGAAGAGGGAAGGGAAAAGAAGAGAGCGTAAAAGAGAAGAATGAAGATGAGAAAGAAAAAAGACATATGTAAGGCAAATGAAAGTTATTATAAGAGCAAATGTTCTGAAGATATGGACACTGTCCTTGCATATGTAATATCTCTTATAATTGTATGACATCACTGTGTGAAGAGGAATTGATGTAAGTTAGTGCAAAAATGATTTCTATAATAAGTAACCATCTTTATATTTTAATCAAAATCAACACTGTCTTTCAGAGTTAGAGCAAGCTGATTCTACACCAATCCCTAGAAAAAATCTAAAAGACATTTTTCCTTGTCAAAGTATTAATTGTGTAGTTATTGTGAATATATACATACACAAGTATATACACAAAAACATGTGTATATACATTTGTGTGTGCCTACACCTAGCTAAACAGTAATTTATCTAATGAATTAAGTATTTTCAGAATTGTATAAATGATTACTTTAATTATTTTTCAATTTAAAATTGTGAGAGCCAGGAATATAGCTCAGCAGCACAAGTGCCTGTCTGGCAAACACAAGGTCTTGAATGTGATTCCTGGTAAAAAAATAAAATAAAATAAAATAAAATAAAATAAAATAAAATAAAATAAAATAAAATAAAATAAAATAAAATAAAATAAAATAAAATAAAATTGTGAATAGTGAATTAAAATCATTAAAAATTGAAAGAAGAAAAATAATACCCTAGATGACACCTTAATTCAAGGGAGTACCCAGTATATGTGTTAATGTGCTTCTTCTCATGTGACTGTGTTAAAAATACAGTCACATGGCTTTTTCTGTCATTCACATTAGTGATAGTTTATTGCTAGTTTGCATAGGACAAAGAAAATCTAAGTACTATTGTCATACTAATGAAAATAAGTCTTAAATATAGAAATAACACTACTGATTTTACTTTTTCAGCACTGATACTAGTGATTTATTTGAATGAATTATTTTTTTACAGTTAATGAATTTCAGGAAACCACTTGTGTGTGTGCGTGTGTGTTCATGTAAACATGATGACACACAAAAATCAGTTAGGCTTCTAAAGTAATGACAATTAATAATTCAGAAAAATTCTAAACAGTCTTTTAGCTCAAGTAGCTATTAATCTTCAGTGCTAAATTCTATAAAGTACATTTTTAAAAAGTCAAATTCATTAAAGTTTTAACAATTTATAATTGTTCTGGCCATAAAATAAATAAGTAGCCTATGATTTTCAATACTTTCCATTCTTATTTTACAGATGCCAAATATCATTAGCAAATCTTCAAGAGAAGAGGAACAAAAATTGGCCACTAATTAAACACTTTCTGTCTAAAAGAAATTCTGTCAACTCAGAGATACAAAGTAACTAGAATAATGGCTTCTAACACATCATTATATAGGTACTGGCAAACAAACTGTCAGAAAGTTGGTCTCTGAACTTCAAAACCTTCTCTTCACAAGCATTTTGTTTCATCATGTCCGTCTCTATTAGAAATTTGTTTTATCGCAAAAATATAGACAAGGTTGCATAAAACTATACATCTACAAATTTTTGTGTACAAGAGAACACAAAGTACAGTACGTCTTATCCGATGTTTCTACTGTAATTATACATTTCACCTTCACTTACAAATGCAAACACAATTTGTGTGCAGAAATTCTGTGAAAGGCTCTAGTTGACTGAGTAAACCCATTACAGTGTGTTAAATTATAAATGTGATCAGGTAAGCAATTCATTCAAACAAAGGAGTTGCAAAACCAAGAGAAATAGCACTTGAACTGCTCTTGAAAACGAATGGTCATCTATACTGAATTCTTCAATGTCAACACCAATTTTATTATGTCATTGATTATTCTTATATTTTTTCTTTGGTTGTCCATTCCTTGAGTTAAATACTTTGCATATACAAATACACTTGTAGCCAAGATAAGTTTTAGCATATTATTTAGACAAGTAGTTAAATATATTACTGTACCGGTTTGTATAAGCAAAATGGACTGAACCAGGACTTAAATTACATGTTGCTTTAATATCCATTAAATTTGGCTGATGTATATAGAACTACAAATAATACTATGCCACAAAAGCAGAATCTATATATGCAATTTAATTATTACTTTACACTATAAAAGTTTTAAATGATAGATTATTTATAAGATATAGGCCAAAAATAATAATGTAGTTTAAGCTTTGTCCTTGGTGTTCTAGTGACTGCATTTAAGCTTACTGAAATTATGGGATGGTAAAACTCCAGAAACTTTGCATTAGTTGCACTGAATATATATTGGTGGATGAAATGTCCTTTATGATTCAATGACTACAAAACTATACTGAAAAAAAAGCCCTCTTTAGTCATAAAACAGTTCACATCTTTTTGTTCATTTCACAGATATTAATTTGGTACATCATATGCACTAAGCATCACTTCAGGAGATATATTAAACAGTGGGACATATGAAAGGAGAAAGAGCTCACCTGACACGAATTCTCAGCCTTTGAGTATATATTTGACAGGACAGATTCAGAGAAGTATAAGCAAGTAAAGTTAAAGGCTGCGAGGTGCACTGTACCTGTGAGTTGTCGTCGCCTACTCTGGGTGGCTTCACACTTCTTGGAGCAGGATGTAAATTTGGACCAAGCAGTAAAGGTGCAGTCTTCTCGACAAGGAACAGTACATTCTTGCACAAGGGGAGGCATGCCACTCATCTGTTTGAGACATTCCATCATCTCTGCTGGCCGGTTATCATCAGAGACACATGAGACAGCTTTGGGGGGGAAAAAAAGCACATCTTTTTAAAGTTTTGATTAAACCAGTTAGTGATTGGTTCTTTGACCAAACAGACCTCCCCAACATCTGTAAATTTGATTTTCACTGTGATTGCACAGTTTTCAACATAACTAAACTTACTGCTCTCTGAAAATTACATTTTTATTGTTGCCAATGAAATTTGAGGATATAATTGGTTTCATTATAAATCCAAGTCTTGCATTGACAGCAAGCAAAATAACTTTCAATAATTTATTATATTTCCTGCTTATGAGAATCTGATCTCCAGGGATAATAAAAAAGTTAGAAAAAGAATCTAAGACAGTGAACACAACAGCACAAAATCAATTTTTAAAAATCTTCTAGACTACTCCTAGACTTGATTTTTGTTCATATAACACTTACAGAAGTACTATTTTCATGAGAGAGTCAGTTTTTTAAAAGTGTTTTCTGTTGTCTATAAGTTAAAAAATGCTTTAGAAAGCATTTCCTGTTGTCTGTAAGTTTTGTTCTTTTCAATATTTGAGGCTCAGTAAAAAAATTTAAGTCATTTTTGACTTGAATTCCCATCATGAATATTGTATTAGTTGCAAGTAACTTCTCAGTTTCTCTCACACTTTTTTTCAGCTCCAATGTCCCTAATACAAAATAAGTAATAATGATGATTATTACCAAAATTAATGATAATACAAAATAACATATTAAATAACTAAACATATTTAAAATTTTGGCTATAGTTTTATTTGAATCTTTGGACTCATCTATTTTGATTATGAATGCATGATACTTTATGCATCTTTTATTCACCTTGATTAATTAAGGTTTCTGTAAGGAAGTGTCTTTATGTTGCATAAGTCAGCATTTCTCAACCTTAGAACTGTTGACACTTTAGATCAGGTAATATTTTCATTTATTTTTATTGGTATACATTTTCCGTACACATAGATCACATTTAAATTAGGGAATCTGTACCTCTAGATAATATATCTTTATTCTTCTTTGTTCATTCTCCTCTCCTCTATGCAATCATTTTTCTCCTCCTCTTACAGAAGTTGTTACAATTTTTGCTTTCATTCTTTGCTTTTCTATAATCCTTTTTACCTTTCCTCTTTCCCCCCTCCTTTGTGCCTTTCCCATTTGAAGATGTTCTTCCTATTTCCCAATGTTTATCCTCCATTTTGTTCCTTATTTACCCTTGTGATTTCCTACATAAGAGAAAAACTTATGTGCCCGATTTATGGCTCAGGGTGCATCCATTTACCTACTAAGGACTTATGTTTATCCTTCTTTATGGAAGAATAGTACTCCATTGTATATAAATAACCTATTTTATTCATCCATTCATCTGTTGATGGGCCTAAGGGCTGTTGCCAAGATTCAGCTATATAAATTATGCTACTATAAACATGGGTGTGCATATGTCACTAAGATATGATGCTTTAAAAAACAAAGTACATGTTCTTTTGTAACTATTTTGATTAAACCAGTTAGCTTCTTGTTCAACCAAATAGTAGAATTTTTCAATGTTTATGAATTTGATTTTTACTGTGAAACATAAGTAGCTACTTAAAAGGTGATTAGCTGGATTGAATGGAACCTCTGGTTTCAGTTTTTGAGAAATCTCCATACTGGTTTCCATAGTGGTGGTGACAATTTACACTCCCACCAACAGTGCAGAACATTATTCTCCACACAGAACTGCCAACATTTCAGGCTGGCTGACTTGATAATAGCTATTCTTTCCGGGGTGGATGGAGTCACAGTGTTGTTTTAATTACGTTTCTTGAATGACCAGTGATGTTGATTATTTTTTCATATACTTATTTGATATTTGTATTTTTTCCTCTGAGAAGTGTTTATTTATTTCAGATGCCCATTTGGGGATTGGTTCTTTAACCCAAAAAGGGGGGAGTTCTGATTCTTTTCAGTTCTTCATCTATTCTAGGTATTAGTCCTTTGTCTGAGGAAAAGTTTGTAAAACAATTTTTTCATTCTGTGGGTTATCTCTTCCCTCTGTAGTGGTCTCTTTTGTTATGCAGAACCTTTTTTTTTTTTTTTTTAATCCAAGTCTCATTGTATAGTTCTGACTGGCTTTCAACTCACTATGTAGCCCAGGCTGGCCTCACAGTGGTCCTCCTGTCTGTCTCCTGAGCACTAGGATTACAGGATTAGCCACCACGCTCAGCCCAGAAACTTTTTTAATAAGATGAGAACCAGTTTATTATTCTTTGTAATATTTCCTATGCAATTGGGTATTCATTCATAGTCATTGGATACACTTACGTTTTCAAGAGTTTTACCCATTCTAACTTCCCGTGCTGGAAGTGCTTCTGTTTTCCTATTTAAATCTTGTAGATCAGACCATTTTTAACACGAGCCTTAAGCAAGTTTTATGTATGGTAATATATCAAACAGCGACCCTGACCTCTATCCATTTTATGCCAGTAACACACCTTTTGAAGCTATGACACCTTTCTTTGCCAATTTTTTTGTCACCAGGACAAAAGTCCCAACATATGTAATTTTAAGGACAAGAGGTTTACTTTGGCTCTCATTTTCTAGTCCAATCAGCTGGCTCTATAGCAGGAAGCAGTGGTGGAAAGTGCCTGGACAGAGAAACCATGGTAGTATGGAAGCAGAAAACAAAGCGGGGAGCAAGGGGCAGATTCAGTTTTCTAGGTCATACCTGCCTCTTCTCACCACCACTCATCCCCACCACTTCTAAAAGCAAATCAGCTATAAGCTCCATAATCCAATCACCTTCTACAGATACTGCCTCTGAACACATGAAGTTTTAGGTGGACATATGAAAATAAACCATAACACTGCCTCAAACTATTACCAGACAGTGCTAAATATCTCTGGAGGTAAAATAGCCTCAATTAAGAACTAATCTAATTTGCTTCTTAACGTGTCTGTCATTTGAATATACAGATACTATAACTTGACATTAGGTGTATTAGCATCTCTGGACAAGAAATCTGGAACCATTTTTGTCCTTAAGTGTCCTATGTAACTTCAATCCAGCCACCACTGACATGTCATACATGTTTGGATGTGCTATGTGTTAATGGATGTTTTCTGAGTTCATTATTCTAAAGAAATCATAGTTTAGTCATTGTATTGTGGCTTCTTAAACTCTTCCATGCTACAAGAACAAAAGAGACTTCAACACAAAATCAGTGCTAAGAATTCTATAACATCTTTTAATACAGGAAAAATGCACATAGTGGATTCTATAAGTTGTTCATTCTTTTCATACTCAGAAATTCTTTTTATTCTGATCACAACACAGAACAAGTCTAACTGAATATTATAAATCTTCTATTTTAGAACTGGTGAAGGAAAGAGCCATCTAATGCTTTGAGGCCAAGAAATTAGCAAAGATAACAATAGATACACATACAATACTTCCCAGTTACACAGCTGTTCCATAGCAGGTGGATCTATTCATTTATTTTGATTATTCTTTTGTTTTCTTTTTATCCATATCCTAGGAACAAAATCCTAGGAACAAAATTCACTGCATATCAAGCCAACATCACCTGCATTTTCTTTGTTGGGAATAGTGCACCCATTAATGATGAATACAACAAAAAACATTATCTTAAGTAGAGTACAAGCAAATGTTGTTTCAGTCACATGCATGATAATCAATTTAGAGTCAATTTAGAGAACTTTTTCTTGCCAAGTTAATTTTTTTTCCCAAGATGACCATGCACTGAATAACATGATGAGGGATTTTAAATATCTTTAATAAGTACTGCTGTGTGAGATATAATGCTCTAGTGTATATAAGTAAGGTTTTTCCCCCAATGAAAATAAGTTATTCCATTTTTATTTTCTATAATTTCCTTTGAATAAGTTTAGAATTGAATACTATGATAAATAAAAATTTAATGCTATTTTATGGGGCTGGGGATTTAGCTCAGCGGCAAAAGCGCCTGCCTTGTAAAGCAGGCAGTCGTGAGTTCGATCCCGGGTACCGATAAAAAGGAAAAAGACAAAAAAAAAAAAAAAATTAATGCTATTTTAAAGTTTTATAATCTATCTAAATTTGAATACATGGCCTTTACAGAGGTATATACTAAGATGCTATGACTTAAGGAAGAAAAACAGAAAAAATTAAAAAGAATAACTATAGTATATGATGGAATTCACAAATACTGTAGTCTAATGGTAACTACAAACACTTGGAGTTTAGGGAAACTAAGGTAAATAATTTAACTTCCAATAGTCTTTATCCTTCAACGACAATCTACAACAAAAGGGGTTAGAATTCTCAGTGTTTTCCATACACTAAAAGCTGAATAAATGTTACCAATCATTATTATGCATTATATTTCCTTTTCATTGTAAGCAGGCTGACAGTAGTTCTACAAGCCAAGTTCTCTCCCTCTCACTCCCCTCACCCTCCCCCCCTCCTCCTCCTTCCCCCCTCCCCCCCTGCACGGCCCCGTACTCCTCCCTTTCCCCCTCTCTCTTTCTCCTCATGCCTCATTTGTTCCTTGGCCATTCTCCTTATTTGTAGAGGAAAGTCGGAAAAAACTGTGCTTGAATCTTTACCTGCTCTATGTTTAAAACATCATTAATCAACAAATAAATCAAATATGACCTCAAAATTCATTATACTGTAGGCAAAGCAAATCAAATATATTCTTTCTTCACAAACTGGTATGGTATTATAGTCTAGTGGAGACACTATATGCATTTCTAGGACTGCAGAATATATGATGCCGAAGAATGAAGTTTGACAGTATCTGCCTCAGCCTGAGGACCACAGCTGTACTAATGGGAAGCCTAGCGTGAGGGATGAGAGAAAAACCTCAGGAAGAACAGTTCTCAGTTTAGAATAAGAATCTTGCTTTTTCAGATTTCCCCAAGTTTGGGACACGAAATTTAAAAGTGGAAAAAATAATTAAAATGAAAATATAAAGTATCTTAATGCAATAATTTCTTTCTTAGGAATATTCTAATATATATATCATTTAATAAATAGTTTTTGAAACATTATATATTGAACTACTCATGAGGGTAGTGAAATATTGACGAACTAGCAGGTAATAAGACTGCAGCAGTGGAAAGTCAGCACTGGGAACAAAACAATACTCAAAAGAGAGGCCACTGAAGGTAACTGGGGATAATTACTGGGCAGAGGTACAGCTCACTGTGGAGGCCCCTTTCATGTGCAACTCATGGTCAAAAAGTGTTTTTAAAATATACAAATTCCTCATAAATAAAATATGGTTTTATGACCACCTTAAAGTTAAACAGTTTAAGGCAGGCAGCATTTTTTTAGGAACAAATCAGAAGCAGTACAGTATACTGATAAAATAATAAGTTTTGCTGTCAAACAAAACTAAGGACAATTCTTCATTTCTCGTTCTTTCTTTGGGCATGCTAAACAGACTTCCTTCAAATTCAATCCATGTCATAGGAATGATAATAACACCTACAGTGTATGGTTAATTGGTGCAAAGAAAATGCTTACCACAAAAGTAGGCACTCAGTGACAGTAACATTATTATGATGAAAAATATACTGGAAATGGAACATAAAAGACAGAAGGAAAAAAGTGTTCATTACTTATCTTGGTTCTTGGCTTAGCAAAGATTTTCCAAATCCCACTAGTCTTCTGCAATTCTCTAATTCTGAAAAGTGCAGCTGGAGCTTTCCTTGAATCACAATACTGATGCCAGCAACCTCTGCAAAGACTGCAAGGCTGTCCCCAAACTATTATCTGATATGTATTCAAGTGGTGCTCTATATATAGCTAGTTAGTGTCTTTACAAACAATGCTTATATGTCAAAATAAAAGATCACAACTATAGGCAACTTTAGAAACTAAAGGCAAATTTAGAAACTAAATTCTAATGCTTATCAGTAGTTATTTCTAGAAAGCATCAGTGTCGAGATTTTGAGTAAAATATGAGTTTCATCATGAGGGGGTAAACATTTATACACAAGCAAGCTGATCATATTTATATCTTTGTACCTCACTTACTGAGGTGGTCATATCTAGCAGAAACAAGTACATGCCCCTTTCATCCACAGTTGAATTAATGAAGATTTTAATATCAAAGCAATATTTAGACACAAGTATCAAAGTTTCTTTGAGCATTTCAACCATTCGGACCTTGTTAGTAATTTGAAGAGTGAATGTGAGATAAACAGAACCAAAAAACAAAAACAGCTAATGTCTTAGGATGAAAAATAAACCTTTTAAAGGTCACTTCCTTCATATCCATGGTGGCCTAGATGCTAAACCTCATTTATACAATGGAATAATTATGTCACACACCTTCTTTTCTAAAACATTTCATTAAAGTTAATCTGTATGTCATCTATCTACTCACTTATTCTAAAAAGTAAATATGCATATATGCATATGAAATTAAAAATTTGAAGGCACTCTGTTGTATGCCCACATACATATACATACACATACCCATGTATGCATGTATTTAATATGTCACAGTGATGGCAGTAAGAAGAACGTAGATAGGTAATAGTAGTACAATACTGTAGCATCCCTAATGGTGTTAACCCAGAAAAAAATTGGGATGGAAGTGAAAAGCATGTATTTCAGTCCTAAATGAAAGATTATTTAGGGGCTGGAGGTTTAGCTCAGCAGCATAAGTGCCTGCCTTGCAAGCAGGCAGTCATGAGTTCGATTCCCCTTACCGATAAAAAGGAGAAAGACAAAAAAAAAAAAAAAAAAAAAAGAAGGATTATGTAATGGGTAGGCAGAAAAAAAAATAAATAGTTATAGAGAATTTATCTGTCAGACAGCTATTTATTTAAACTCTGAGTGCTGGGTCCTTCAGAGTACAGTAAATCACTTGCAGGCAACAGTGTAGAGAAAATATTTCTCTTTTAGTGCCTTCAAGTATTAAAAATACTGTGCTATCCCAGTGAGACAGACCCTTCCATTGGAAAAGGGACTGACATTTACTCCTAGCCCTTTCTGTCATTTTTACCTGACTTTAGTAGTCTAAGGGGTATGGAAATTCAATATTAATTATATTTTATTCCATGGAATGTTTAACAACAAACAAACAAACAAAGACTTGAGATGTTTTTTTCCTTCCCTGGAGGAAAATTGTACTCCCAGGTAAAATTACCTAAAATAATTTTTAGAAGGATTTCTTTATTGGGCATTGTTTGAAATTTATGTGTCTTGAGCTCTGGACAGAAAGTGTAGAGGGCTGACATGCACAACAGTCTGCTGACAAGTGGGTGTGGCAGGCTGATTTGGAATGCTGGAAAACTCTCCTTGGTGTAGGTCACACTGGCCTATAGTGCTAAAGGGTACATAGGCATAGCAATGAGTTCAGCAACTTCATTTTCTCTTAATTGATGAGATCTATTAATTGATCTCTTAACTGAATGAGCCTTGGAAGAAAAGTACCCAAAAGGCAAGGTTGGAGAAGACAGATGATTTACCAGTTGATTTCTCTTACGTTCTGAATCTTTTCCATTCTATCAGGATGAAACAAATGAATAACTCAATACAAAATGAGAATTTAGCAAAAGAAACAACACAATGACTTGTATGAATTGTCACCTTGTGTCATGTTAATTTTTTTATAGAACTGTTGCTAATATGGGATTGTCAGGCTTCTTAGGCTTAAATTATGACTAAAATCAGCAAGTTATTAATTGTTACTAAATGGCTACTCTTTCTGTCCCCATCACCTCTAAACTTTATTGGGCATGCTATGATATTTTTCTTCCTTTCAATTATGATACAAAAGGACAGAGGTTACTGGCCTTATCATAAGGAATAATATTGCTCTGCCTAGAAAGACAAAATAAGGATGGAGACTGCTACATCAGACTTATCTATGCCCATCACTCTCACCAATGACACTCAAATTACTTTCCTGAGTTTCTTTTGACCAGAGTTCAACTCTAATCATTGAAAGAAAAAGATAGTACATTTCTTTCAAGAGGTCCTGATTTCCAGGGAATGTTGATGATACATGAGAGAACTAGAAGGTCTGCGGCTACATGCTTGCTGTCCCATACTGGCAGGCTGCCTCTGCACAGGTGCAGAGCTCAATATACATGCTCAATATACATGCACATGCAGGCGCTGTAAGTGTGCCTCAGCTCAGAAAACATTCATACAACGGATGCTCTACATGTTGGGACTGCACTAGTGTAGGCAATTATGCACAGAAGGCCAAAACATGGAAATAAGACCTCTCAGCCTTCAGAGTGGTCCAAGAGCACAAGCCTGTGGTCTCATTTATAGGGTAATCAGTGGAGCCTTTCTGGAAATAACAGTGCGTTAATGGTGGGTAGAGTGCATCCAATGTAAACAACATAGCTGTGCTCAGGGCTGGGAACGCCATGACTCTTGTGCACAGAAACAAGTGATGTGATGAGCTGGCTTCTGCTCTTGTTACTCATTTCAGTAAGACCTCTGACTTTGCCTTTGATAACACTTACAATACTTCTCATACATGGTCAGTATGTGTGTAGTGAGATTACTAATTTAATAACCACTCCAGGCTGCTTGTATATGTGGGAAACAGGGTTAGAATACAACAGGAGTTCACACCCATAAATCGAAAGAACTAAAAGCCACAACTAAAAATTTTAAATGTGTAATAAATTGATTCTATTTTCCAAACCTAACAAGTACATCATAATGACTTGGAAAGTGAAGTTCCAATGAATAATTCTGGGAGGACTTGAAATTTCAGGCTAGAGTGTGATGGCACAGAGTTCAGGACTGCCTTCATCTCTTCTCTCCCATATCTAGTTTCTGTCCTGGCAGGAGCCTCGTTGTACATATTGGTGGGTGCTTCAAACCAACCCCCAAGGCTCAACAGGGAAACAGGCCACTTTTGTTCACTCAATGAGCCAGAGTTCACTCAAAAAAAAAAAAAAAAAAATGCAAGCTTCCTACAGAGGCCAGAGTAAGAGAGAGGCTCCACAAGCCCTCAAGGCTGGCTTACATGGAATAAGAGTCCAAGAACCTGAGTGTTGGGCAGAATTTGGATAAGGGTCAGACCAGAGAAGAAACAGGGTCTCTCTGGGGCTCCTATGGGCAGAAACAAAGCTGCAAGCAGGCTGCAGCAGGCATCCAAGGTATAGTGACTGGGCTAGGACCCTTCAACTGAGACTAACTAGGGGCAAAAGTATACTCTGCTGCAATTATTTCATTACGGCTTGATGAATTCTTAAGAGTTCCCTTCCCAGGAGGTAATCAAGAAAAGTAAAAATACACTATCTCAGTTCTGGCCATTTTTCCTCTCTAATTAAAATAGTTCATTTTGGGTATGAAAGTTGTCTTATTCTTCAGTCACTTGTTTCTCTTCCCAAAATGGCATCCAGGCATCTGTGGCAGGAACTGGGGTCCTCAGGTCATAAATGAAGATCATTTATAGGTTCTCTGGGTCTTTGCTATCACATGCAGAAAGAGAGGCCCCTTGTAAACCCAGTGCCTGCTTATCCTGATGACACCCAACTTGAAAATCTCAGACTAAATATCTCATGATTGATTTCCCCTCAATCTGGTTAGAAACCATGCTCTTCCAAGTAATTTGGTGAGGTCTTCCATGGTCCTAGCACTTGCTGAAGTATAATAATCTTCTGGGGCCAGGTGATTTGTGGTCAGAGAAGTGCAACGCTGGTTTTCCTGTGAGCCTGCAGCCAGCATCACTAGCTACAATGCCTTCCTCCAGTGAAGCTTGGAAAACTTCCAGAGACTCTCTGTAGCTAAAGAAATTCAAGGAACGAGGGAGGCATTAAGAATCCTCTCCTGCCTAGCAGCCTAGGTCATGCTTGTCCTTACAGAGCATAGCTTACCAGAGTTCTAGATAGGGCCCAAAACAGAAAACTGTTTATGGTATTTTTCCTTCCTCAAATTCTACTTCTGAGTTAGGGAAAGGATCACTTCTGAGTTATTGAAAGCTTTGACTATATTCTTTCGGCTTTCTCTCTCTCTTTTTTTGACCTCCACCTGCAGGAAGGGGAGATATTTTCCTCCCTAGTGTCTTCAAAAAGTTTCCCCTTCACTGCCTTGTTCTGCCTCCTGAAGTGGCATTTATCCCTGGTCCCTTTTGCTGAAGTCATAATGGCAAACAGGAGAGAGGAGGAGGGAGGAACAGGAAAAGATGGGAGGAAGAGGGAGGGAGGGAGGGAGGGAGGGAGAGAGAGAGAGAGAGAGAGAGAGAGAGAGAGAGAGAGAGAGAGAGAGAGGATTGAATTAAACATGCCAGTTAAGAAGCACTTGAAAAATACATAGATTACAATTCACATGCTTCAGCATTAGGCAGAGTCTCAGGAGAGTTGAACCTGTTACTGACTTGTATAATGATGTGTCCTCCAAACAGTGACTAGACACAGAAGGCTTTTTGGAAGTAGAGAGATGATTCCTTGAAGCTCATTATAGAGTAGAAGGCAAGGAATATTTGGCCACATAGCTGGAGGGAGAAGATAGGTATTAGACACGGAAAGACTTGGTTGTTGGCTCTCCTGGACAGTTCAACCCCTTTGGTCTGACATAAGGAAAGCTCTCTGTGTATGTGTTGTTAATTCATTCCAAGATGCATTACTGTTGTAACAAATGTCCCACTAAGTGGAAAAGAGAACAGAAATTTATTCTCTGACAGTTTAAGGATCAGAAATTCAAATTTGGCTTCACTGTGCTAAGTCAAGACAATGACCTGCTTCCTCCTTGAGGCTCTTGGAGAGTATTTGTTACCCCACTCTGTCCACCTTCCAGGCGCCGTCTCCGTCCCTGCATCACAGCCCTTTCCTCCAACTTCAAATTCAGCAATCCAAATCTTCATATCTCTTGTCTTTGGCTTCCATCCTAACATTGTCTCTGTCTCTTATTAGAAAAATTTGTAACCACACAGTACCTAGTTGAATAATGCAGTATAATCTTCTCATTTGAAATGTCTTATTTACTTGCATCTCCAAAATTCCTTTTGCCATGCAAGCTAACACATTGATAGGTTCCAAAGATTCAAATTTGTATGTTTTTGAAGGCCATTACTTAGCTTTCCACGGGGCATCACTGCATCTAGTAGAATAAAATGAGGCCTTTACTACCTGTTCTCAATAACAGAAAGGAAAGCAGAGTTGACACTCAGGATTGCAATGACTTTCCCATTTCCTGCTTTCACAAGTTACTTTTTTGTGTGTTAATTAATTGCTTTTCGGGCTTCCTGCCTGATTTCCTTTTTCCATCCAGCTAACCTCTAAATTATTTTCTCCATACCTTGTTGGAATTTCCTTAACGAAAACAAACTAGCATACAAATTCTAGACTCACAACTATTAAGAATGTATACCTGCATTCAACAGAAGTGTATTACAAGGCCAGCACTGTGCAGTCTGAATCATGAAAAATGGAAATCCACTGTCTCTATCCAACTCTCTTGGGTCCATCATTGGCCAGAATATGAATGAGAAGAAACTCTTTTTTAGAGGAGTACTGGTGTTAAGAATGGAGCAAGAACAACTAGAACAAATTGAAAGTTCTATATCCTGAAGGCTTACTCTATATTCTTTCCCTAGAAAACTATTGATTATATTGTGAAGACATGTGCTCACCTGTCCACCTTCTGGAAGTGACAGTAGCCTCAACCACTCCCGCAATCTATCCTATGCTCAAGAAACAATAGCTGGTCATAGATATGATGTCCAGGATATATATGGTCTCTTGCTTATGTCTGGTCACTTAAGCTGCAGGGAAGGGAAAATGGTTTCTCAAATCCTGTCTCCAGATGGCTAGTGCAGGTACAAATCAGAGTCAAGATCACTAGTAGTAAAAGGAAGACCAGGAAGGTATCCAGCTAGCACTGACATTTCCAAAGACTGAGATCACGTGGCCCTACCAACTCAAATTTCCCACTCAAAATGAAATAGCCCCAATCCCCTTTGGACTTCAATCCCTAAGCTAACTAGCCAGGCTACATATTCCAGCGCACTCAGAAGATGTCACTACAATTCTTTCTGTGACATTTGGCAGTAGTAGAGAAGATATTTTTATTTGTCATTGCCCAAATAAATCCGTCTGCACGTTAAAGCCAGTTCCCAGCATGCTCTAAGTACTTGTATTGGATCTCTTCCCACGCAGTACCCACTGTGTAGAAGTGCTGTATTTGGAAACCTCATTCTATTAAACTAATGTTTGAGGAAAGTGTGTGCTTATGAGCACTGTACATGCTGTCTGACGTGTATGCAACTTTTGAGTGGAAACAGCATGAGTTGTGAAAATTGAATTAAACAATAAACCTGTAATTGCTTGTTAGGGTACTTTAATTGACTCCTAAGTACCATATGCAAAGCTGTGTGGCTGCAGGAGCCCAATTATAAACTTGCTTATGGAAAGATACAACTCATTTTGAATGTTGGAAACATATTCCCCAATTATTGTTGCTCTCACCGAAAAGAAAAATTTTCAAATAGATAAGAAATGCTTACTAAGCTAACAGCGTGTGGTTAGTCCCTAGATAAACTAGAATCATTTAAATTCTAATACAAGATCAGAAATGTGTACTTGAAGTATGCTCTCCTTTTTCCAGACATTTGTTAAGTTCTAAGGCCCTCTCTGTATTACCAACTAACAAGGGAAAGTGCAAAGCAAGGGCTTTTGGCTTCATACCATCTAACCCCTCATTGAAAAATATTGATGAAAATAAACATTCTAGGAATAAAAGGAAAAAATAAAATTACAAATAATTGATGTTAGATATGAAGACTAGCTAATATATGTTCATAGGTCCTAGCAAAGGGAAAAAACAACAACACCAAAAAAAAAAAAAAAAAACCTTCAATTCTGGCTGCAGAGCTGATCTGGTGCAGCCCAGAAGGGAATGCTAAAATTGTGGTCAAGCTATCAGCCACACTGAGTGAAAGTCATCAGAGTTAGCACTACGAACACTGATAGGCATGAGAATCACAGGTGATCCAACATATCTTTCAGTCAAATGAAGATATCAAGACCTTAATATGAAAACATTGAAGACATTCAAGACTTAGTGTGAAAAAGAAATAATCGTTCAGACTCTTAAGTCCCAGGAAGAAACAACTCATAAAAACACTAACTAATCTTTCCGTAGAACGAAACGTAGCCTAAGGATTTATAACAATGTTTACCTGGACCACCAAAATGAAGAGATAAGCACAAAAAGTTGCTTATTAGCAGGATTGTAAGTCAAGTCTCTTAAACTACCTCCTTCCTAAAGTACACCATTTAAAGATACTGCAAAAGCAGAAGGCATGCTATGAAAATTCAGCTATAAAATAAATTCCTCTTCTTCCACTTGGATTTTTCTCTAGGTCCTTCAATCAATAACAAAATACTGCACTGAATAAAACCTCTATAAATACATATAAATAATGATATTCACTAAGACATTTGGCAGAAATCATTCTAAATTAAGACACAGCAGAAAATATGAAGGAGAGATCATTCTAATCAAGTTATTTAAAATTGATCAATAATTCCTTCCCTGATTTTTACAACCCTTTGGGATAGCTTCATTTATCTCAATTGACTCTCTTCCATTAAAAATAATTCAGTGGGGGAATAAATGCTAAGTATAGTGTTTCTTTTGGGTATGGTGAGAATGTTCTGGAATTAGATACTAGCAATGATTGTATAACTCAGAATAATTAAAATTCACCAAATTATACATTTAAAAAGTTATTTTTATCTCAAGAAAGCTGCTATAAAATTCATTATTTAAATATTCTAGATCTTAAATAAATTCAATTTTGGCAAAAGAGTTCCAATATTTTATCACAACTTTCATGGTTTATGTCAGTGGCCCCCAATCCTCATGCAATTATAGACTCGACCAATTCCAAAATCTGTAATTGGTGTCTACTGCTCGGATTGGTGATGTTTCACCTGCCCAGTGGTGGAACCAGAATATGATGTAATGGTAAGAAGAAGGTGTGTGTGTTTCTCACTCTCTCTCTCTCTTGCCAGTTCATGCCTTGCTGTTTGCAGTGCCATGAACCAAGGCCCTACCATGCCACCCTGCATGGAGCCAACTGACTATGTATTAAAACTTCCAAGAAGTGTAAGAAATAAACCTTTCCTTATTTTATGTTGGGCATCAGGCATTTTGTCTCAGCAATGAGTAAAATATAACTAGGACAATAATATAATGCCAATCACATGTTCCATTTCTATAAATTCTAGGCATCATAAGTGTTTACCATTAACAAAAAATCATTTCTCCCAAAGGTTATGCTCAGAATCATTTTATTATCTTGTATGAAGAAGGTACTCATGTATAAGGAACTAATATTTTGTTCTTAATGTAGTTATTTTCACATATTTGTGATCTATAAAGATTTATGTTTTTAAATTTTTGCCTGCATTGACTGGGGAACAATGAGCATTTGAATGTATTCAGAAGACCTATGTATTGGGTGCCAGATAGTTAATTCCCTACTGTGTTATAAAAATCTGGCAGGCAAGAAATCACCTAACTCCCCATATAAATGTGGGTTATTTTGCTTTCCTTCTTTCCAAATCACAACTTCATTGCAGTAGTAAACTAATGAAGATATATTTTCTGGCATTTCTAAATCATTTTTCTTACATGCACTGAAAGACATGGCATCAAATTCCTTCAGAAATGCTTCTCACAGCTAAATCCCATACCTTATGCTGAACGAAGTCCTCAGTTCATATTACATGAAAGCTTTTGTCATTTCTTATATATGTGTGTGTGTGTGTGTGTGTGGAAAAAATCCTGTATGCTTCATTCTACAGACTATTGCTTATAACTGTGCAATATCCTAGAAGTTTTATGCTCAAATTCCCTATTTTATGTTCATGTGTGAGGGACATACATATTTGGCAGTTATAAAAAAATAAATATGCTAATTCATACACTGCATGTGGAAAGTGATTTATTTCATTTTTGAAGGAATGTGGCAGAATTAACATAAGTTTCACCTGTGTTTTTGCAAACAGCTGTTGTGTAACTAACTTCCAAATCAGGAGAAAAAATGGGCTGGTTGTTTTGAGCAGTTTCTCTAGGTCTGACAGATGGATGTGCTAGAGTCACCTTATGCATTTCACATACAGGTGCCATAAGAGTTAGGCCAGATTGCTGCAGCAAATAATACAAATCTTTTAAAATGTGCTTATTCTTGGAGTGTGAGTATTAAGATTCTTTAAAAGCTTGTGTGCACCTTAAATTTTCTGACTGCATTCACCGTAAAATAAGCTATCTGAATAATGAATTGTCTCATTTATCAGACGGCTAAACCTGTATCATATAATCATTCTAGTAACAGTAACTAAGTAACAAATGAGATGTGAAACTTAAATTTAGAAATAATTTGGTGTTCTCTATTGAAAAACAGCTTTAAACATTCAAGATATTAATTTTCACAATACTACAGAAAAACAATAAATCATTACAATATTTATACTTATTTTCCCTACAAAACTGTGTACATGTTTTTGTTGATCTGTCTACTTAAAACATTTAAGCAACTTACCTTATCCTCTTAAATCATATTTATTTTAAATGACACATATTGTACATACTTATAGTTTACAGTGCACCATTTCAATACATATATAGAACATGTAATGACTAGATCAAGGCAGATAGCATATCTTTCACTTCAGATACATATCATTTCTCTGTGTTGAGTAGATACACTTTACTATCTATTTTGAAATAGTCAATTAACTGTTTAATTATCCTACTGTGCTCTAGAACATTAGAACTTATTTCTCCTGACAGAAAAGAATGTCTTTTTTTCCTATAAATAATTTCCTCTTTGGTGATCATTGTAAGTACTCAGGCTTTACTTGTAATCATGATCACCACCATTATAGTATATGGTCTGTTACAAAGATGATGCCATATTAAGAGGACATTTCATTTTTTTTTATTTCCGCTTGTATAGAACTTGCCAAAATGCCGCTGAAATTATATTTACGCATCTTCATATCCTCTTTGGTCCCTTTGGAAACCATGTGTTTGCTACAGTCTTTATAAAAAACAAATTTATTACACCTCAATTCTGAGTTAAAATCTCAAATTTAATGAAATCATATAACAATAGACTGAGTAATATTTGATTTACAGGTTCGTATCACAACTTCTGTGTCACAGATTTTTTTGTAAAGAACAATTCATTTCATATAATCTGTAGATGGATTCTTGGGTAGTTATACACAAGGAACATGAAGGAAATGATTCTATTCTAATGTAATATGGAAGCCTGCTTTTGAAGGGCTTTCCATTCAGAATAATGGTGTTTAAACTGAAAGTTATATTTTTCTGTGTAAACAACCAATCTTGTGCTTATGCAAAACTGAATTTGCTTAGAGTTATATACTGTATATACAAGAGCAAATAACTTCTCATTTTTATATAATTTTACTTGCTAAAACTAGTTAAATGTATGAAGGCCTGCAAATGTCTCAGTAGTTATAAGATCTTTAAATGAGCAACTTGATCTATTTTTACTTCTACGCAATGTAAATGATTAATTTTAATGTGACTATGTTCAATTTATACATGAAACTATGAAGTAGTTCTAGTCACACATTGAGTGTAAACACTAACTGGGTCTGTAATAACACCTTACTTTCATTAAGCTTTGTACCAAGTAAGAGGAAACTGATTTTCAGCTAAGAGTTTCATGCCGTGACAAGGACCATAAGTGAATCCCAAGGAAGCAATAATGGTTAGAGAAGATACTGAACTGGCTCAGGCCTTATCTGTAATATAATAGCTGCATGGTCCACTAAGATGGGCTCAGTAACACTCAAATATGTTTAAGTGAAGAGATTGATGCAGGATGACCTGCAGAGCTTGGTCACTCTCAGCTCTAATACTCATAAATATATTATGTTTACATACATATGCAGAACAATCTTATATGGAGTGTTTTATCTATGATGCTACTGCAATCTTGCAAGATTGGCAGAGCCAGCTGGTACTAATGCAGGTTTTTATGAATATTTTATTTCTATTTCACTTAATACAATATTATTAAGTACACAGGGTGTGGCAAATATACAAATATTCTATAATTTTATCTTAAAAATCTGTACTTTAATTATGGCATTTAACAAGACATCTATATTAGCTGGTCTTCTAGGTAAACATTGGCAGAGAGAAAACTTGAAGACACATTTCCTTCTAAGACCTCATGCCTCTTTACCTCCCTTATATTGTATGCCAGCTCTCTGCCCATGGCTGGGTGCAGCACTCATACTGGCAATCCCAGCAGTAGACAATGAACCAACCAAAAATACTAGATTCGGCAGCCCCCATGACTACATGAGGCTTGGGGGCACATTTAAGCACAAACCATAACAATGGAATCTCCCATATTAGTAAGGCAAAATACAAAAAGAAAAACAATGGATAGACTGAATGACACAAGTGGGTGGATCTCTTGCAAATTGGCAGGAGGGCAAGAGGTGAAGGAGAAGGGTTAGGTGGAGGGGAAAGGGAAATGTAGATATGTCATGTACAGGAAACTAGTAATCTCCATTAATGTAAGCACTGTGTGCCATAAAGTTCAGCTAAGATTAACAGCAATGAGAATGAAAATGGAGAAAAGGTAATTAAAGGAGAAAGGAGGGGGAGACAGAAGGTGATCTAAAAATAAGGAACATTTTATATTATGTACATGTACCTGTTCCCTAAAATGATTGTAAACTGTATGTACTGCAAATATATAATAACAAAAAAAAGTAAAAAGAAATAAAATAAAATAAAAATGAGAATGAACAAAATGGTGTCATAATTTTGGAAGCTATAAAACAATGAACAAGAACAAATAAGAAGATATAAAGATAGAAAGCACAAAAGTTAAGGATTAATCTCATTTAATAAAAAGATTAATTTGATTTATATCATAGAATCATTGGAAGTGGTGTTGAATGCAGAGACGAGATATCCTTAAATGGAAAAGACTCCACAGTGTTTCTGCAAAACAGTCAGATCCCCAGATTGCTTCATTGTATCCCTTCTGTCTTATTCCTGGCATGATACTGACCTTCCCTTTCTTGTTATAAGATTGAAAAGCTTATAGGATTGGGGGGGGGCTGCAAAGGCACAACAAGATGATCACTTGACTATGGTCCTATTGGTGCTAACATCCCCTACCTCCTTCCATAACTCAAAACCCAGAAATCTAAAAATCAGGTTTTCTTGCTCCTGAAACCACCAATGTAGAATTAATCTCTAAGAAATCTAAGTAATACAAGAGGAGAGACTCAATGATGCTGATATAAAACATTTCCCAATTGAGTACCCCAGCAGGATCATCTTACTCAAAAGCTAGTACGAGTTGCCAAACTTATGCAACCTCACCTTTTCGTTTCACTGACAAACAGAAGCAGAAACCCAAAGACTAACAGATATCTGAGAAAAATATTAGACACAAACACAAGTTGTAACACATGAAAATACTGCTAAGCAGGAAAAAATTTTGAAAATGAAAACATAAACTGTATTTTTAAAAAAGAAAGAAACCAGTAATTGATACTCTAAACAAAACCTAGCAGGTAATAATCTTTTAGAAATTAAAACTTAAAAAACAGTCAATAGTACATTTTTAATATTGTTTAAGAACTCTCTCAAAAGTAAAGTAAAAAAAAAAAATAAATGAGAAGTAGCAGGAAAAAAAAGTGGACTATCCATTTAGAAAGCCTAACGTAAAAACATAGGATTTCATGTTTGAGAGAAAAAACACATGCAGAGGAAGAAATCCTTACAAATATTTCAAGAAAAAATCAACAATATATATTTATAAATTAAAAGAGAATAAGTGAGTTCCAAATTAGTGTAATTAATTTAGATCCACAAAAGGACATATTTTAATAAGATTTCAGAAAAAACGAGGCAAAGATATCATTTTCTGATTTCTTAACCTTATTCAAATCTAGAAAGAAACATCTGTAAAATTATAGAGAAAAAGTGTATCCAGCTTAGAATGTTATGCCTTACTAAATTATAATTCAAGTGAGAACAAAAAGAAGACATTTTTCAGGCCTTTGTGGTTATGAAAGTGTTACTTTCACATCCTTTGTCAGGAAATACAAAAAAATCAACTTCATTAAAAGGAGAAAA
This sequence comes from Cavia porcellus, assembly GCF_034190915.1. Lineage (NCBI taxonomy): Eukaryota > Metazoa > Chordata > Mammalia > Rodentia > Caviidae > Cavia > Cavia porcellus. Next base: position 27,970,503 of record NW_026947495.1, on the reverse strand, counting down.
TAAACCACAAAAAGAGCAGGGAGGAAATAAGGAGAAAGGGTGATATAGAAGAGAAATCTCAGGATAATAATTATGAAATAGATTTAGAGAATGAATCCAGGCTGAGTGTGTCAGGTCAATGCAAGCAATTTTTCAGAAATATAAAACTGATAGCTTTGATCATTATGGAGAAATATTTACTCAATCAGTAAAAAATTTGAATTTTTTAATGATGAGAAGATGAAAAGCAAAGCAAGTTTGTAAAAATACAGAATATTAATAACTTCAGGGGTACTAACATGGTCCATGGAAAAGAATATTACTTTTATTTTCTCATAGATGATAATTTTTAAAAATGTTTTATAGTTATTAAACATTGACTATATTGTGCTAAGAAAGCTACATTATAATTATGAGCAAAGGTTAAAAGTATACATTTATAGTAAAGGGAAAATGAGTCAAAATAGTTAAATCTTTATTTTTGATAGTGGAAGACAATAGATCATGATGAAATCCAAACATATGATTCATAAAACAAATATTTTTGAATATACAAGTAACATAGCCAAAATTAAAAGTAGTTGACACTAAAGGAAGTTAGAAGATAAAAATTATATAACTTTTAAATTTTTTTCATTCTCGTAATATATTTGTCTTTAAGTTATGAGCATGCATTTGATTAAAAAATAATGAAAATTGAAATTAGTGAGACTAGGTTAAATTTAAGCCCTTCAAAATACTCTTAACAAGTATAAGAAGTAGCATATCCAATCAATTACATTATCTGATAGTTTATATACTGCAGAAACAGTTAAGGCCCTTTCCAATCTGCCTCATTTTTCCACTAACATATAGTGGAACATTAGGACACATTTCCATTCCTCAGATATTTTGCCTGTTTTATTTTTCAATAAAAACATATAAAAATGTCAGGATTTTTTAATTTTCAAAAATAACAGGGACAGTTATCATAAAGTTTACTTATTAATGGGTTACTATGTATCAGGAACTCCATGGAGCATTATAAAGTAAAAGCACACTAAAGAAATTCATTCCTTGGCTTCTAACAGCTGAAGTGCTAGTTAAGGAGAGTTATGTGAATGAAATAATTTCCTCTTAATTCCACAGGAGAAATTACAACAGGTCAAGGAGCCACACTGTTAGCACTAGAGGTCAAAACAATGAGGATGAAGTGCAGTGGTGATCTTCTCTTAAATTAGAACTGAATTAACTAGAAACTCCAGGACCCACAAAACAGAGTAATGGAAGATGAGTTGTGAAGAAGGAACTAGCAGTAAACAGCTCTGTTTTCACTTTCCTTATATAGTATCATTCTGTTCATTTCAGGACACTCAACTCCAAAGTTAACTGGTTTAGAAGTCACATCACCTGAGATTTCATTACGGACCCTCTTTCACCCTTTCTAGAAGAGGAGCAGTAATTTCTGCATTCTTTTGATCAGTCACAAAGAAAGAATCCAGTGAAAATTCAAAGTAATAGGCACAAATTGTGGTATTGTGGGCAGTTCTAGTCCTCCGTGAGCCAACAAAAACAAATAATGCCAGAAAACAACATGAAAGACTGATGACAGCAATAAGCATACTCAAGCCAAAATAATCTCATTTTATTGTGAGCCAAGGTAAACTCATTAGCGACTATGAAGTATCTGCTTCTTTCCAAAATGGTGTAATCTTGTGGGGTAAAAGGATGTGAATACACAATATTCTCCAAAGCTATTAAAAAATATAGAAAAACAGAAAGGTAATGACAAGTTTATATCCAAACAAGTTAATAGTTGCAGGTATTTATGTAAAAATGGCAAAAAATATTGTTTGCTTTAACACATTTTAGAAACTTTAACACATTTTAGAAACTGTTAACATTCAAATATCCTAGAAGTCTGTTTACTTGGAAGATTTGAACTATCATAAAGTAAATTCAGACTTCACAGTAGAAAATAAAAAAAGAAAACCAAGTCCAAGAAATTCTGAAAACCATGTGGTGAAATATTTTTGTACTCAGGACTCTAAATGCAAATAACATGAGTACATTTTCATTATTCATAATTGGGAATTAGTGAATCATGGTAAAATTACCTCAACATACCTTTGTCTCAAGAGTATGAAATTTACTTAATTTTGTTTCCAAGCTATTTTCCAAATATTTGGAACTTAGACTTCTTCTGTTTTTTTAACAGTGAAATAATCTTGGTTCTGTTATTACAATTCTGATTTTTCTAAATCAAAGCAATAAAAATCTGTCTAGGAAATAACTCAAATATTACATTAATATCACTGAAAATATGACTGTATTTAAATAAATTGAGTTGATACATGACTTACACTAAATTAAAGGTAAATATCTTTTTAAAAGGAAGGTTTAATGTAGGTAATATACTATTATTGATGATAAATTACACTGAATTAGGAGAAATCAAAAGGTACATCTGCTTCCTTACAAAAAGGTTTAAATAAATTAAAGAAGTATCAGAAGAAAATGCAAAAGGGAATATTCCTTTAATATTTCTTGAAGTTTTGAGGAATATCAGAATTGAGAATGTCACAGAGGGGAAGAGAAAGAGAGAGAGAGAGACAGGGAGAGTGAGAGAGAGGGAGGGAGAGGGGAAGGCTGAGGGAGGGAGTGAGACAGAGAGAGTTAAATAAACTCTGATATTTATTTTTCAAAGGAAAAAAGGACAATTAAAAAGAGAAGAAAATAAGCTTATCTTTTGATGAGAAACTATAAAATAAAATCCTGTAACCTTTCTTATATGGAGATTTGAGCTAATTTGTAAATAATTTTTTATGTATCCTAAGTCCATCCCTCCTTAAATTTATTAGGTAATAAATGGTAGCAGTATTTTAAGTGGGGATTTCAGGAAGTAATTAAGGCTAGAATTGGCCATAATGGGGAGGCCCTCGTGACTGTAACTAGTGGCTTTATCAGAAAAGAAAATGAGTCTTTCTCTCTGAGTTTCTCAATTCTGATTTTCTACAAAACTCCATGAAATATTAAAGAATTAGTCTAATCAATTCTACAAAAAGTCACTCTTTTGCATTTTCTTCTGATATTTCTTCTTTGTCAAAATACACTATTAATACACAGTAAGTGGGGAAAAAATCCTGGACTAATGATATGCCTTCCTAGAAAGTCTTTCAAAAATCTGAAAAGACAGGTAGTCAAGGAATCATTAGGTAGGTAATAGGCTTTAGGTAGAATCTAGGTAATAGGCTCTTGAACATCTCAGTAAACATGAATGTTTTTAAAAATGAAATGGGAATACATATTTATGATACGATAATTTATTAAGAAATATATTATTTTACCGGACTCTCCCTCAAAATCTGGGAAGTACAATACTTCTATTTCAGAGAAAAGATAACAAACTCAGCAGTATTAAACTTCTTTGCCCTACAATACCCAGCCAGGAACCCAAGTTTCCTGCAGTCACGATCCTGTATTTCACATGTTATGAATCAATGATTCATTGTCACATCCACAGCCTTTAGTAAATCTTTGTTTGGAATAGACAACCATTTACTTATTTTTAATATTGGTTGCTGAAGCTGAAAAATATGTGGCAGCTGCACATTTTATGTGATCTTGGTATATTTTAAGATCAATTTTATCCATATTACTGAATTTTACAGTAAGATTCTTACACTGCTCGTAAATAATTTAGTCACTGATTCATTTGTTAAATCAATACAGACATTCTGGATACAAGTTATCTTAGGAGCTCATATGTATGTGTGAAAGTAGGGTCACAAGGTTATTGGAAAAATAGAAAGTTAAGTGCAGTCCAAACCCCACTATGTAAGTAAGACCTTGCAGAAGATCAAGAAAGGTATGAAACTTACACGTTTACAAAGGGTATCTGGTGAACAATGTGCTATCCTAGAAGCGTATGGTGCCTCAGGACAATGGACTGTTTTAGCAAGTGCTAAAGGTTATTATAATCTGCCAAGTGTCACTCTCCTTTAAAATGCAGTTCAGGAGCAAAACAGAAACAGAAAAAAGGCTGAGTGAAGGTTTGCCGAATCCTGACATCTCTTTCCTATTACCCAAACACCACCCTATCCCACTCTCAAGGGTGTCTTTATTGGTAAGAAGTATGGTTTAACTGAAACATGGCCCTTTAATTTTCACTTTCTCTTTTTTTCATTTTAAAGAAAAAAAGATAAACAGTGAAACAGAGTTTCAAAACAGGTTAATTGGACAGTTACAATAATTGATACATTGAGTGTTGTTGCTTTGTAGTGATATTCAGGGTAGAGATTATAGGCTTGATAGCTTGTCTAAAAAGTATTAGCAAAAGACATTCTTTTCAATGAAGAAATAGAAGCAAGCTGTATAATTATCTTAATATATATATATATATATATATATATATATATATATATATGTGTGTGTGTGTGTGTGTGTGTGTGTGTGTGTACCTTTTCCTTTCTTCCTTTCCCCTTTCCCCTATCACAATGTCTTTTCATTTGAACAGTTTCTTCCCAATTCACAATATCTATTGTATATTTCAGATCCTATTTACATGTTCAGTTTCTCATACTGGTGAAATAACAATACAATTTTTACACATATAGCTCTGGCTAATTTCACTTATGAGTATGTCTTAAGTTATATCCATTTGCCTGTAAAAGAATCCAGGTTATTCTTCTTTATGACTTAACTATATATATATTTCATCCATTTCTCAGTTGATGGGCATCTGGGTTGTTTCCAGGATTTAGCAATTACAAATTGTGCTGCTATAAATATGGGTGCAAGTACATACCTGTGGTATGGTGTTTTTTAATTCTTGTGGGAAAATATCCCCAAAAGAATAGCTGGGTGGAATGGGATCCCTAATACTAGTTTTCTGAGGATCCTCCACACAGATTTCCACCACAGTTGCAGCTGTCTATACTCCCATCAACAATGGATGATGTTTCCTTTTCCCCCATAGCCTTGACAATATTTGTTATAGGTTGTTTTGATGATAGTCATTTTTTTCTGGAGTGAGATGAAATCTTAACTCCTCTTCCTCTGCTCTGCCCCCATCCCATCCTTTGGCTTTAACTTGCCCCTCAAATCACTTTGAAGTAAAGGCAGTCTTCCTGTTCCCTAGCTCTAAATCCTTTCAATCTATTGTTGTGAATGCCACCTTTCAAAGTCCTGTTCCATTTGCATTTTTTGAATGCTCAATAAGGTGGAATATTCTTTCATATATTTATTTTCTGTTTGCACTTCTGTGAAGTGCCTGTCATCTCAAATGCCCATTTTTTGATTGGTTCTTTGAATTTAGAGGGTCTTCCTTCACTTCTATTTATATGTTCTAGATGTTAGTGCTTTGCCTCAGGAAAAGCTAGAAAAAAACTTCCCCCTGTGAGGCGTCTTTTCACTCTGTTAGTGATATTTTTTTCTGTTGAAAAGCTTTTTAATAAAATGAGATCCCAATTGGTGCTTTGTGATAATTCCTATGTGACTGAGCTTTGGTTCATAAAGTCTCTGCCTATGCCTATATCTTCCAAGAGCTCTACCTATTCTATCTGCCAGGAGATTTAATGTTTCTATTTTAATATTTTGATCTTTGATCTACTTCAATTTTGATTTAGTGCATGATGATAGATATGGTCTAGTTTTAGTCTTTGGCATGTGGACAGCCAGTTTTTTCAGCAATGTTAATTAGAAAAGCTATGTTTTTTTTTTTGTTTTGTTTTGTTTTTTTTTTTTTTTTTAGTAAAGGTGTTTGGCTCCTTTGTCAAAGACAAGGTGGTTCAGTATGTTTAGAGTTGCTTCTATATCTTCTAATCTATTTCATTGATCCTCAGATCTGGTGTTCCCCACCCCTCGTACCATGTTGTTTTTATCACACAAGTTCTATAGTATAATTTCAACTCAAGGATTGTGATTCCCAGTCTCTTGCCTTTGTTGCCAAGAAACGTTTTTGCTGTTGGTGGGAGTGTAGGCATACAACCACTGTGGAAATCTATGGAAATTGCTAAAAAAATTAGGATTAGAGGTCTAATTTGACTTTTATTCCCCTTTTTGGTATCTGCTCAAAAAAATTAAAAAATATCATACCACAGTGACATATGTGCATCCAGTTTTATAGCAGCACAGTGTGTAATAGCTAAATCTTGGAAGCAATCCATACGCCCATCAACTAATAAATGGTTTAAAAATTGTTTTAATATATAATTGTGTATTAGTCATATAAAAGGATGAGCTTTATAATTTATTTTTTATAATTTATTTTCTTTTAAGAGGAAAAAGAAAATAAAACCAAACAAACCAAAAAGACTAATATACAAAAGTAACAAAAAATACAAAAATTTAACAATATAAGATTTCAAAACAATGTGGTAGAAACTTAAAAGAAGTTGTTAATTTGCATAGTTATCTTCAAAAGAGTTACTCAGATTACTAGATGTAGACATGCAACATTTATCTAATCCTATAAGTGTTATCTGGGTTTTTTTTTTTTACAAGAAATAATGTAATTAGTAGTACAATCATCATAGCCATCTTATGTGTATATATATATATATATATATATATATATATACAAATTTATGTGTTTCTCCTTTTCCCTTCCTTCTTTTCTTCTTTTCCCTATCCAAGTTACTTTTCCCCTTCAAGCATTTTCTTACCCTTTTGCATTACTTATTGAAGATTTTGGATCTTATTTACTCTTTCTTACACTAGGAAGACAATATGGTTTTTAGACGTGCCAGTTTGACTTATTTCACTTATGTATATGGTCTCAAGTCACATCCGTTCACTGATAAAAGCCTCAATGTGATTTAAAGCTGAGTATTACTTATTGTATAAAAATACCACATCTTTTATATCCTTTCCTCAATTGATGGGCATTTGGGGGTTGTTTCCAAGATTTGGCTATTACAAATTGTGCTGCTATAAACTTGGGCTCAAATATATCACTGTGTATGAGGTTTTCAATTTTTCCTGGGAATATTCCCAGAAGTGGGATAGCTGGGTCAAATGGGACCCCCAAACCCAGCTTGTTGAGAAACCTTCCAACCGATCTTCGCAGTGGTTTACCATCTATACTCCTGCTAACAGTGCAGAGCAGTTCCTTTTTCCCCCACGGCCTCTTCAGCATTTGTTATTGGTGGTTTTCTTGATCCTGGCATTCTTCCTGGAGTGAGATGGAATCTCAGTGTTGCTTTAATTTGCATTTCTCTAACAACCAGTGATGCTGAACATTTTTTTCATATATTTATTTTCCTTTTGTATTTCTTCAGCTGAGAAGTGTGTATCCATCTAAGATGCCCATTTTTGGATTGGGACTTTGAATTTGGAGGACCTTATTTTTTCAATTGTTTATATATTCTGTTTATATATTATATATTTATATAACTCTTTTGTCTGAGGGACAGTTGACTGAGATTTTTTTCTCAATTATTTGGTTTTATTTTCACTCTGTTGGAGATTTCTTTTGACATGCAAAAACTTTTTAATGACAAGATCCAGTTATTGATAATGGGAAGTATCTTTGATTTCTATTCATGAATTCTCTGCCTACCTCTATGCCTTCAAGGTTTGTAATTACTTTGTTTTCCAGAAGATGTAGTGTTTCTGTTTTGATATTTAGATCTTTGATTCATTTTGACTTTTGTTTAGTGCATGGTGATAGGCACGGTTCTAGTTTTAATTTTGGCATATGGAAAGCGAGGTTTTCCAGCCTTACTCGTCCTTCCAGTGAACATGTTTGGCCCCTTTGTCAAAGATAATGTGGCTGAGTACGCTTATAGTCGTGTCTGCATCTTTTAATATATTCCATTGATCTTCAGGTCTGTTTATATTATAGTATAATGCTGATATTAGCTTTGTAGTATAACTTCAAGTCAGGGTTTATGATGCCTTCTGCCTTGCCTTTGTTGCCTAGAAGTGCCTTTGTTATTCTAGGACTTTTCTTGTTCCAGATAAATTTAGGAATGATTTCTCTAGATCTGTGAGGCGATTAATGGTATTTTGATTGGAATTGCTTTAAATTTATACAACAACTTTGAGAGAATGGGCATTTTCACAATGTTTGTTCTTCTTATCCAAGAACAAACACTGGCCTTCTATTTTCTGTAATCCTCTTTGATTTCTTTTTTCAGACTACTGTAATTTCACTGTTTAGAAGTTTTACTTTCTTTTTAAAATTTATTCTTAAGTATTTTATTTTGTGAAGGATGTAGTTTGTCTTATTTCTCTCTCAGTGAGTTTGCTGTTTGTGTACCAGAATGCTATTGATTTTTGAGTGCTGACTTTATATCTAGCTACATTACTGAATTTGGTTATCATATCTAGAAGTCTTTCAAAAGAGCTTTGGGGGTCTTTTTTGTAGAGTATCATGTCATCTGCAAATAATGATAATTTAGCTTCTCCCTTTTCTATCCTTATTCCTCCCCCCCCTTTTCTAATTGCTCTGACTAATATTTCCATCACTGTATTGAATAGGAATGGTGAGCATGGACAGCCATTTGTTTTTCCTGATTTTAGAGTAATGCTGGCTATTGGTTTCATAGATAGCTTTTATCATATTTTATCAAGGTAAAGACCTTCTATTTTGACTTTCCATAGGGTTCTTATTATTAAAAAATGTTGGACTTTATCAAAAGCTTTTTCTGCATTTATTGAGATGATCATGTGATTCTTATATTTGGCTCTATTGATATGTGTATTATGTTTATTCATTTGCATAGGCTGAATCATAATCACATTCCTGAGATGAATCCTATGTGGTCATGGGGTATAATCTTCTTGAAACCTGCTGCAATCTGTTTGCCAGTATTTTATGGAGGATTTTTGCATCTATGTTCATAGGGAGAATGGCCTGAAGTTCTCTTTTTTGGTTAGGTATTTCTCTGGTTTTAGTATAGAGTAATACTTGCTTCCAGGAATGGGTTAGGAAAAATTGCTTTCTTTTCAATTTCAATGAAGAGTTTGGGGAGTGTTGGCATTAAATCTTTTCTAAATTTTTTTGTAGAACTCAGGTGTGAATTGATCAGGATCTGGGCTTTACTTCTGTGCTATCAACTCTGTGAGAGTAAAGGTTTTTTGAAGTAGGAATTAATGATCTTCTGTATTTCCACAGGGTCTGAGTGGTTTTGCCCTTTTCATTCCTTCTTACTTGAATTTGAGCTTTTTCTTTCCTTTTTAAATAAGGTTGGCTAAGGACTTATCAATTTTACACTCTGTTACAAGAACCAACTCTGTGATTCATTAATTCTTTGTATTGTTTTCTTAGTCTCAATTGTTTTGATTTCTTCTCTGCCCTTTTTAATTTCCTCCCTTCTTTTGGCTTTGGACATGACTTTCACTTCTTTTTCCAGATTTTTGTGGTGTAACATCAGATTGTTTGTTTGTGTTCATTCAGTTTTCCTGATGTGGGAATTCACTGCCCTCAATTTCCCTCTGAGGACTACTTTCAGTGCATACCACAGGTTCCAGTAAGAAGTATTTACATTTTTGTTTGCTTGTAGACACTGTTTAATTTCTTCTTTAATTTGCTGTGTGACCCATTGATTGTTAAGGAGTGAATTATTTATTTCCATATTTTATGCAGTTTTTTGGATTACTTTTGTCATTAATTTCCAGTTTTATGGCACTATGATCAGATAATATGTATGGGATAATTTTGACTGTTTTGCATTTACTTAAAGCATGTTCAATGGGTTACTATATGGTCTATTTTAGAGTCTGTCCTGTGTGAAGCTGAGAAGAATGTATATTTTGATGTTTTTGGATGGAATACTCTTCATGTCTACCAAGTCCATTTGTTCACAAGTTTGATTCAGTTCTGTTATTTCTTTGCTGATTTTCTTGTCAAGTTTATCTGTCTCTTTTTGTCAATGAGGTGTTAAGGTTTCCCAGTATAATTGTGCTATTGCTTATTTTATTTTTCATTTCTATTAATATTTGTTTTATATAGATAAGTGAAACCATAGTTGGTGCATATCTGTTTAAGATTTTTGTCTCTCCCACTTGATATTTTCCCAAACTAGTATGTAGTGACCTTCTTTATCTCTTTTAAACATTGTGGGTTTGATGTTCACATTGTCTGAAATACAAGACTCCTGTTTGTTGAGAGGGAGTCCAGTTACATGGAGTATTACGTTCCACTGTGACTTTTAGTCTATGGATTTCCTTTTGGGTTAGGTGGTTTTCTTGTACATAGCATATGATTGGATGTTGTTTCTTGATCTATTGTGCCAGTGTGTTTCTTTTAATTGAATTGAGACCATTGGTATTAAGATTTGTAACTGATATATATTGGCTTATTTTTGTCATAATATTTTCAGCTGATGGTTCTTTACCTTTGCCTTCTGCTTGTTTGCCTTGCTTGGTGATTTTGTTTTGATAATATTCTTGAAGTTGTAGTTATTTTTATGTCTGTCTAGACTATCTTTCAGTATTCTTTGCAGAGTTGGTTTTGTGGTCTTGAAATTTTAAGCTGTTCTTTCTTGTGGAAGTATGTTATTTCTCTATAGATTTTGACAGATAATTTTTCAGGGCACTTCAATCTGTTTTGGAAGTCATTTTCCTTTAAGATTTGAAATATTTTACCCCATGCTCTTTGACATATTTGTGTTGAGAAGTCTTCTGTGATTCTGTTGTGCTTTCCTTTATCGGTGATTTGTTTTTCTCTAACAGCTTTTAATATTCTGTTCTCATGTTGAATTTCTGGGATGTTATTATATATCTGAGTAGAGATTTAGTTGGGTTATGGTAAATGGAGTTTAGTATGCTTCACTTGTCAGTATGTCAGTTTCTTTTCCCATGTTTGGGAAATTTTCTGCTATTACTTCTGTAAATAGTCTTTTTACATCATTTGTGTGGTTACTCTTTTTGTTTATTCTTATCAATCTTATTTTGTTTTTCTTTGCATCTTCTTGAAATTGTTGAATTATTCTTGATTCCTTATTATTTTTTAAAGACCTTGCCACTAGCTGCAATCTTGTCTTCAAGATCTGAAAGTGTAATCTTCACATTGATTCAGGCATTTGTGACATCTTTTGATAGAAGTTTTGCTTTCCTAGATATCTCTCTGAATCTGTTTCATGCATTCATGCATTCTAATTTTTCTTATATTTTTCATCCAAGATTTCAATGATTTTCTAGTGTTCCTCTACTTTTTATTTTAACCTTTTATCAGTACCGGGGATCAAACTCACAACCGCCTGCTTGCAAGGCAAGTGCTTATGCTGCTGAGCTAAATCCCCAGCCCCTCCTCTACTTTTTTTAAAACTATGTCTTCTTCAGATGGGTTCAGCATTTCTTTGTTACATTTATTATTTCTTGTTTTATCTGGGAGATTATTTCTTACATGATTTCTTTTACAATTTCATGGAGTTATTTCTTTACTTTGGTTGCTCTCATTGCAGAAGTTTCAGGTGTATGACTTGGGTACCCTTCTGCCTGACCATGGAAGGAAAAGGACTTTTAAGGAGAAGGAATACAAGCCCCATTAGCCTTCCTTGAACTAAAACCCAAGATTTGGGTAGGAAATAAGACTATGAAAGTAAACACACACGAAACCCTAGGAGGCTTTATGTGCTCTATTAAAAATTTTTGTCCCTTCAGTAACAGGGAATCTGTGGAGTTTGTTTTCTTTCAGCAAAGGAATACATGTTTTTACATTATACATTGTTAAATTCCTCTTTAAAACAGCAGGAGTGACTCAGAGAAAGCATGAAGGCAAACATTCACAACTCAATCCATTTAGAAAAGTCAGCAATCAGGTGGATCGCTGGAAAATTCATTGCTGTGAAAGTATCTTCTAAGCATATTCTCAGTGTGACATACATATTTTACACAACAAAGAATCCAATGGATAAGACACTGTCTGACTTGTAAATGTTTTCCAAGTGCCTTGCTACTATGAGGCAGCAAGTAATTCCAGACCCAGAGTAGAGCTGCCAATAAGGTTCTGAACAGAGAGGCATTCTCCAAAAAAAGATTCTCTGTTCTCTATGATGCTATCTGTCATAATTTTGTAACAGGATTCGTATTGTTTAACATACTTTGTCAAATCAACTTGGCATATTAAAGTCTAGTCTTTAATAAACATTTTTTTTCTTCACTCTTAATAGCTGTTATAAAGTTTACACCTAAATTATCTACTATCTTTGAGTTAAATCAGCCTTCAGCCATAACCAAAAAAATGTTCTTCAGGATGCTATTACATGAGATTGAAAGATCAGTTGTATTTTGAATTAATTTATGAAAGAAGAGTGAGAATAATAAGTTTCTTTAGAGAGTTCACTAGCATTGTTTTAAAGCTATCTCTTCAAAGAATCTATATATGAAGAAATTTGAGTGGGAATCTTAGAATTTGTATTAGAAAACAAATAGAATCCTCAGCTTTCAAAAGAAGCCTATAATTTTTGTTTTTAAGTATCTGAGAAAAGAAGCATCTCAGGATTGGTACCTAAGGGCAACAGCCAGTTATATCCTATCATTATTTAAAGTGAAATTTAACAATTTTATTTAGATATTTACAAGAAAAGAAACTAAATATAACATTATTTTACAGTGTATAGGGGAGTAACTGGATAGATTAGAGAAATCCACCTAATCCATCAAATTATGAACAAGATTAAAGGTTATTGGAGAGGTGACACAAATAGCAGTTTTGCCTAGAAGATGAATTAATCTGAGCCAGAGACAAATCAGACATCAGATCCAGATGGGAGACAAAACAAATAGGCCATATGGCTTTAAGATCATAATATTTTCACTGGAAGAAGGATGGTCTCTTTAATAAATGGTGCTGGAAAAACTAACTTTCCACGTGCTGAAGAATAAAATTAGAGCTATGTTTATAATTATGTATTAAGCTAAAGTCAAAATGGATCAAAGATCTAAATAATAAAACAGAAACACTAAATCTACTGGAAGATAAAGTAGCTACAAATCTTGAAGACATAGGGGAAGGCAGAGGCTTTATGAACAAAACACAAACTGCACAAAATTCTTCGTAGAATCAATAACTTTCATCTTATTTTTAAAAACTTACACTTCAAAAGAAATCACCAACAGAATGAAAAGGAAACCCACATAATGGCAAAATATTTTAGCCAACCATCCCTCAAAGCACTTGTATCTAGCGTATGTAAAGAAATGAAAAATATTAGCTCCTACCCAACTCAAAGATCTAGTCTAAAAATGGGCATCAGAGATGAATACACACTTCTCAAATGAAAAAAACATAAACAGAAAATAAATACATAAAAAATGTTCAGCATCATTGTTATTAGAGTGCTGCATATCAAAATAGTACTGAAATTCTTCTCACCCAAGAAAGAATGGCTATTATCAAGAAATCAACCAATAACAATTATCAAGAAATCAACCAATAAAATAGTGGAGGGGCTGGGGGAGAAAGGAACACTTCTCCACTGTTGGTGGGAGTTTAGACTTATGGAAACACTGCATAAATCAGTGTGGAGATTCCTTAAAAAAACTAGGATTAGAGGACCCATTGGACCCAGCTACCCACTTTTGGGTTTTTTTTTTTCCCAAAAGAATTAAAAACATCATATCACAGTGATGTATGTGCACTTATGCTTATATATGTGTACACATTTTAATAGCTTAATCTTGGAAACAACTCAAATGCCTGTCAAACAAGGAATGGATAAAAAATATGTGGTATTTTTATACAATGGAGTACTATTAAGCTTTAAAGAATGATAAAATCAAGGCTTTTATAGGTAAATGGATGCAAGTTGAGACCATACTAACACTTGCAATATTATCACCCTAGTGTAAGAAACTGAAAGAGTAAATAAGTTCCACATTTTACAGTAGATATGTGAAATGAAAAGAAACTGCCCAAAAGGAAAGAAGGAAAGACCAACTAGGATGGGAGAAAGGAGAAAAGAAAGAAGGGAAAAGCAAAAAAAATGTGTGTATATATATATATATATATATATATATATATACACACACACACACACACACACAAGATAGTTAAGATAATTATGTTACTAATTTCTATTAGTTCATTGAAAAGAATGTTTGTCCTTCTATTGTTTGATCAATTTTATGTCTATTTCTTAGAATCAGACCAACTATTTTGAAGATAATACTATGCAATATACTAACCATTGTTAATCTCCTATTATTTTATTTTGAAGTCCCATGTCATTTTTATTATCTTTTCTCTTTAAAAAAAATTAAAAGGTTACATTTGTCTAGTAAAAAGTGACACAGATGTTGACATAAATGCCCCACACCCCTCTCTACTCTCCTGCTTTTTTCTCTGTTCCTTTCGCTTTCCTTTCCTCATCAGGCATTTTCCTTATCCCTTCTCCTTCTCTTCTATTGGCTGTAACCACAGATTATCTAATTATTTCACAGCATAGTCTACCTCTTTTGTGATTACCAATGGCATCTCCTAAAGTATATAACATAAAGATGAAATAAAATTCTCAAAGACTATTGTGATAGATTTTGTGTGGCTGAACCTTCCATTATACCTAGCAGAAGGTATACAATTATTACATACCTATGCATTTATTGACAGGGCGTTTTTAAAAAAATGAAAATGGTAAATCCAAGAGAATTCTAATTGTTACATAATTAAAAGAAAAACAAAGACATGCACAACAACAAGTGTTACAATTCCCTAATGAGCTCTGAAAAGTCTAGAAGAATGATCCGTTACTGCTTAATTCTTCCAGGAAAATCCATGCTATATTGTGCAACATGTCTTACAAAGTCACCTTCTATGCTGGCAGCATTTCAGGTTTCAACAAAAAGTTTATTATGATTGTTATTATTAATATTATTACAGGATTCATTTTTAATTCCTTGTCCCCCTCTGTAATTTTAAAAACATTTCTATAGAGAATTTACTTTTCTTTTAACCATTCTAGTAGTTATAATTCAGAGCAATGACAGCTGGCCCACGATTTATGCACAGTATCAGAGACACATGACACAACACTCAGTGATTTACTTGTCAGGAACCACTAAAGAATAATAGCTTCAAAAGAAAGGTACAGGTAGAACAGGTAGAAATTTGACCTCCAGGTTACTCCACATAAGCACCACAAACATGTACAATAAATTTAAAATCAAGATTGAGTATCAAAATTAGAAGGAATATGTTTCTCCAACCATGAGAGAGCTTAGATTTCTGAGGGCTCCTAACATACTGAAATAATCTCTTTGAGATTGAAGAGAAATAAAATATCCCTCCTTAGAAAGGACATAATCAGGCACGAACTTTCAGAAGAATTATAATGCCTCTGTTTCACTTACTTTTCACATTACTGGACCAAAAATACCAGACACCCACAAGTGAAAGGAGGAAAGGTTTATTTCAGTTCACAGTTTATGCAGGTTTCAGTCCATAGATGGCTTGCTCAGAGGCAGAGGGGTATCACAGAGGAGAAACAGTTCACAGAGGGCAGCAAGAGGCAAGCAGCAATCATCTTGCCTTTCCCTGCTGTTCTATTCAGGTTTCCACCTTTCAGGTGATGACATCATGAAATATTCTAATTCCATTCAGTGGACTAACTTAGTACCACACACTCTTAATCCCAGTATCATACCCGCTATCCCCTGCCAGCTTCAAAAAGGCCCCACAAAAACTCATGAGGGTTTTGGGAAACATTTAGACATAAACCATAACAGTACCCCATGTTGAGATTTATCCATTAATTTCCATACAAATCATGAAGGCAGATAAGAAAAGGGAGAGATAATAGGATCTCAATTTTATCTTTCCCACCTGTCAGATTTCATACTTTTTATAGTTAATATAAAGTATTTTCTCCCTTTTTTTCTTTTATTAGGCAAAAGGGGAGAAAATCTTGTGTGTGTGTGTGTGTGTGTGTGTGTGTGTGTGTGTGTATGTTGAATAACTAATACACATAATTGGTGCCTTATGTTTTTAGAGTGATCTAAAAGAAAAACAACAATACTGTTAAAAAGATAATTCTTACATGAATTTTTCAACTGTCAAAAATTATACCCAGGTTTCCTTATCTTCAACTTATCTTAGCTACAACTAAGTCTCCCTGTACCTCTCAAGTACTCATTATTCTCATGCTGCCTGCTATCAAGAGTACCCAAGTTGGTAACATACATCTTATTGTTTCCTAACTTCTATCAAGATTCACATACCCTTTTCCTCATTCTGCCAGAATTCTGTTCTATCTACTCAGCTATGATCCCTACTATACCTGCTTGCTACTCTATGTAAAGTTAGTTATTTTTTATTTTACCACCAGATAAACTGAAACTTCAGAGACCAACCTTCCCTAAGGTCAGGATTATTACATGCATCCTTTTGAAAACATAGTTCACTGATGGTAATCAAATCATATCAAATGTATCCCTTTCCTGTCCTATGTTAAACATTCCTTGCTACTTTTATGTATGTTATTAAACGGCACTTAAAATTTGTACCATCAGCTATACTTGAACTACTGAGGTTGAAGTTTCTCAGAGAATTATTGTAATCCATTTTCTCACTAGATACTCTCTCTCCTTAAAATGGTGGGTCTCATTCAGTCCTGAGCATCAATTACCAATAGTTGATACTCATCGATACGAGGCTTAAATCAACAGCCTACACTTTTCCACTTAGCTCCAGTTATCTATGTGGAATCTTTCAAAGATTTCAAAGTTGTCTACCTGAAGTCAACTCAAAGTTGTATTAATGATTTTTGTACCCTAAGTTATTTTCTTGCCTGATTCATTGCACACCATCATCATCAATACTTTTGTTGCCCAAGTCACAGTCTGGATGTGGTTGTGGATACATTTCTCTTTTTTACTCTTCTTAACAGTGTTATCTTTGGAAATCTATTTTTCAAACATTTCTTCACCAGTTATCTTTTTCCTCTACCCACTGCCATTTGATAATCTCTATTATTATGTCTTCTCAGAATTCTGACAATAGCCTCTTTTCTGGTCCCTTTTAATCCAGTCTCCCTTTCCACCTCACTTTGAATTAATTCTTTGTGTTCTGCCAGAGTGATTGCTTTCAATCATGCCACTCTCAACACTCCTCAATTTTTCTACTGCTTTTACCATATAATCTACAATATGCTAATCTGGATTACATACTCCTATATGATCTGTGCCCTGTCTGCCTTACTTAAGTTACAATGATTTTATTTTAATCATTCCAGTGACAGACAATCCATGCAGATCTGTAAACAGCACTGCCTTTCCTATAAATAATTTTTCTTATATTCTTAACCAAGTTCTCTTCCCTCAGTATTTATGTAAATTATATTTCCTTGATAAAACTTTCAAGGATTCCTTAGCCTTACCAAACCCATTCATTCTACTGTGGACTTTTCTTTTGGAGTGTTTATTCATGCAAGAATTGGTTACATTTAAAAATAGTTCTATAATACATAATCTTATCATTTTTAAAAGATCCATAAGGAAAGTATTACATATATATTGTTTTCCATTCTACATATATATTGTCTTCCATTTAGTTCCTTGGTACATGACAGGTTATCAAATAGTACATTTTTTGGAAAATGAAATCATTTGAAACATCTAACAGTTAAGAGACCTTTCTTAGCGATACATGTTTCTCATTCACTTCCCATTCCCTTTCACTCTCCTTATAATTCTTGGTCCCCTTCCCATTTGCAAAAGATGTATTTATCTATTTCTTGTTACTGATATTTATTTTTGTCTTTATTTATATTGCAGCTTTCTCATATAAAGGGAAATCATGTGATATTTAAGCTTTTACGTCTGATTTATTTCACCTAACATTATGGTCTCCAAGTATAACCATTTTACCACTAATGACTCAAGCTTACATTTCTTTATGGCAATGTAATACTTCATTGCATATAAATGCCACACTTTTCTTTACCAGTTCATCTGTTTATGGACATACAGGATGACTCCAAGATGTTGCTACTATGAATTATGCTGTTATAAACATGGGTATGGTGATACTTGATAGCTCTGTCTCATCTTCCTGTTTATACCAAAATACATCATTCAGAAACTTAGTCTAAAGAAAACTATGCTTAGAAATTACCACACTTGGATAATTTAGCTGGGATTTAGAAGACAAGATGTATATTTTTATTTTCCTCTCTTTATCTCTAGTACCTCTTGTATGGTATGACTTTAGCAAATGTTTGTCAGTACTTAATATCTGAGCAAACTTTTGGGGAATATGAACCCATTTAGAAAATAAGAGAACAAAACTACAAAATAACTATCACAAGTAACTACCAAGACATTTAAGAGTCAAAGGAAAATGGTCTCAATAAAATGTTGAACACAGTGGGTAACAGCAATACCCTACTTTGAAACTGTAACTACAGAGTTTGCAATAACTATAAGTGGGTCAGACAGCCTTGCCTTCCTGGCATAAGTTTTTAAGACAACTGAAAGGTTCATGAATTAAAGATAGGCCTTTCTAAAATATTACAAATCGATAGCTATCACTGGGCACATTATTTAACCAATTGCTAGGAGTTTTTATGAACTTCAGACATGCCATACATGATTCTTACAGACAGCACTGGGATACTGTCTCCCAGCTGGCTTTAATCAACTGAATGGAATGCAATCAACATCACAAATTAATAACATTTCTTCCCATGATCATTTTGTTCCATAAAGATGTGACAAATGGATAAAATTGTTGTTAAAAATCACAAAATAAAGTCTCCACAGGGAACATAAGTTAGTTTGATTTGGAGATGTCAGTGATTGCTTATACATGATTTCCCAGAGCAACAGACTTGAACGGATACTTCTGCTATCATTTTACATTTTGATCATAGAGTTAAATAAAGGATTTTGCCACAGGAAAAAATTACTTATGTAACCATACTTAAGTCTTTGGAAATAGTTATACTTAATACACACATATTCATACTTATATACTTGTTTTTGTACACAATCATGCACACATATTTACGTTCCAGAATTTACAATCATGTACACATATTTATGTTCCAGAATTTACTGTCAAAAATATTATTTCATAATTATTTTAGAACATTATGATTTATTAAAACCTTCAAATTTATTAATTATGATTCTTTAAAATCTGAAGAAAAGTGAAACAAGCATACAAAAAAAGCAAAATATCATCTCTAGAGGCCCCAGCACTCTAAGAGACTGAAGCACTATACCAAGTTCCAGTCCAGCTGGGCAACCCAGTAAATTAGTGAGACCCTGTCTCAAAGGAAAAATAAAAAGAGCTGCGAATATGGCTCAGTGTAGAGGCCTTGAGTTCAGTCTCTAGCACCAGATTAAAATATTAAAAGGTTTAAAGGAAAAAAAGAAAAGAGAAATGAAAGAAAGAAAAACAGTCTTCCAGTAAGACTTATGTCATATGTATGCACAAACTGCTAAACCTTCAAGGCAACTGGAAGTTTTAAAAATGCAGCATTTAAGTTTCATGTCTTCACCTTGACTTTAATATTAACTTGTGTTTTGTGCCTTATATTCTTACCTCCACAGGAAAACAGGAAGAGACAAAAAAAAAAAAAAAAGGCTTGTAGGTAGAGGATAACTAACTCTTCTACGTACCTCATGAAATACTACTACTGTTTCAGATAGGCACCTTGATTTAATGTGCATTGGCAGACAATTTGAAAATTATGGCTGAGCCTTAATGTGACACACATACCTGCAACAATACTTGAATTACTCATTTGTTTATCTCATAAAGCATAGGCTAGTGCAACATAAGGACATTTCTAGCACACTCCATGGAGACATAATCTGTAACTGTTTAAATGATGAAAGACTAACAAAATGGATTGAACACTGCATATCTAAGGCATATGATTAACAGCACTCAGAAAATCAAAAACCAGAGAACACACAAAAAAAGCAGGAATCTGAACATCTGGCCTTGTAGATACAGATAGTCTCACTAGACATTCAGTGGCAAACAATTACATTTTAGTTATTAAATCATGCTTGGCTTTTGACATCACTTTAAAATGAAGCTAGAGAGTATGTCAGTAACATTTTAATCATGCTTATTCTTTTCTTGAAAATACACTTAGATATTCATGAAATGTTACATGTGGTGCTTTCATAATAGTTTTCTTTACATTAGTACCTTTAAAATAGGCCAGGCACTTCCATATATACTTTTCCACATTGTTTAATTAACATCAGCAAATGATTAATGGTCCAATTAAGAGCAGCTAATGTATAACTCTGGTCTAGATTCTTTCTAATAATGCTATGCTTTTTTAAAATGAAACTAAATTTAATTTAAGGTATAGTATAATAGCGTTCTTGAATAATTCCATCCTGTGATGATTTGTTCATAATTAATGTCTCTAATTCTCATACGTTAGGGATCAACAACTAAGCATAATAAGTCTTGTAGAACTATAACACTAAGGATTATTTGTCAGGTAAACAGCTTTAAATTACTCTTTGAGTAACTTAATCTATCCTAAACATTACAGTAGAAAAGATCCAAATCTTTTAGAAGTTCTAACTCACTTACAAAGTTAAAATGTGCACAAAGGCTCAAGAAACCTGCCACAAATCAGATATCTAGATAGTGGTGGAGCCAAAGGGAATCTCAAGGTAGTGCTTATTACCAATTGCTCCTTCTATTATTATTTTTCAAACTGAACATCTATCAGTATAAATCTTTCTAAACTACCAAAGTGAAAAGCAGCCTCGCTGCGTTGGGGCTCTGCAGTTTCCCAGAGTCCACATTTTCTATTGCTTGTTTTTGAAGTCGCATCTTGTATAATTATAAATTCTATACATATCCTGCCATTGTTCTATTCACTAGTGATACACCGTGGTTTTCCACTATAATCGCATCTAATTCAGAGACACTGACAGACAGGTTTTATTTATTCAACCACTTTGTAAGATGAGAGCATTAGCTTTTCTGTATTAACCTTCATCTTTCCTTTTTCTTTCTCCACCCTGTCCCCTTTGATTTCACACTGTCACTGTTGGTAATAATCTAAATTCTATAACTGAATTGTTTCTCTGATTTATTTTCAACTGAGCTAGGAACTTTTTATAAAAAAAGTAAATATTTTGGCTTTTTGGAAAAGTAAACTATGAAGATGGGGAGAAATTCAAATACTTGTGCACTGTTTGTGGGGATGCAAAATGGTATAGTAGCTCTGGAGAATAGTATGGAAGTTACTCAAAGCATATGACTGACAGCACTCAGAACATCAAAAACTATACTCCACTACATCAAGCAACACAGATACTTCTTCAAGTCAGCATATAGATGACCACTCATAGACAGATAGATGGACGAATAGGTAGATAAATAGATCAAATTAATTGCCTATGCTACAATATTCTTTAGTTTTTGTTCTGTTTTGTATCTTTGAATTGCTCACATCCTATAGTTGTTTCCGAATCTCAGTTGTTACCTTATCCAAGGAATCCGCATACCAATTTCCTTGCTTTGGCTCCTACTGTAAGTTAGATTCTTTACATCTTATGATAATTATTTTTATTTCTCTTTAATTGTTTTTCTTGGTCACAGTCACTCTTTCTTGGATCCTATAATATCTCTCTCTCTCTCTCTCTCTCTCTCTCTCTCTCTCTCTCTCTGTCTCCCCCTCCCAATCTCTCCTTCCCTCCTTCCCTCCCTCCCTTCCTTTCTGTCTCCCTCTTTTACTCTGTCTCACACACACACCCACACACATATTGTTGGAGTGCCTCCTCAAGAAATATTGCATCTTATAAGCCATTATTACATAATAATTTTTAGAAGTACATTTTTCAATCCTTTCAGAGAGGTATATGTTTTGAAAGTTGCACATTTCTGTACACTTACTTATTAAGGTCTTTATTTCTCACACATGGTTAGGGCAGAGTATATCAACCAAAAACTTATAGGTTGTTGGTAATTCCCTTGAACTTTCTAGTGGTTTTGCACTATTATCTTTGTGTAGCCAAAATAATAAGAAAACCAATACCAAATCTGTTTTATACTTAGTGTTGTTCCTCATCTAATCCCTATTCTTGGAAGTAGATTCCTATTATGAGTTCTCTTCTTTGTTTTGGTGATAATGGCTTTTGTTAAACTTGGTGCCCATTTATTACTTGCACATGTGCATAACTAAAAATTGCTATTAGATTATTTGATGTGTCAATCTGAAGGTCTAGTCAGGAAAGGCAAGAAATAAATACTGTGGTTTGTAATCAAGCTCATTTTTCAGGGGGTAAGGCATTGGATAACTGCATGTGTAGTCTCTGGACTGGACACTTGTTATTCTACTTGGATATCAAACTTCTCTTTTCCACATATCAGACCCTTATGAAAATATGAACTATACTCAATTCTGCAGCTTGACTCGGTTGGTGTAGATGGTGTACACAGGAATAGGCCTATCTTATTTCTGTTCCGATAATGATAATTATGAACAATTTGTTGACCTGAGGCCATTATCATACTCTGTTTGCTCATTATATCTACTCCATCAAAGCACACTGCACCTTTGTTGTCTGCAGATATTCAAATCTAAATAAAAATTAAAGAAAACTGATTCTTCTCAACTTGTGATGTTTCTCCTATAGAAACGAAGCAATAATTATTCTGGTCTGTGTCTTCATAATTAATTTCTCCCCTATAGGGCAGGAAACTTTTTGAGGTTTGAAAATATATGACAATACATAAGGTTATGCTTCTCTCACTCAAAAGTGTACTTGCTGAAGATGTCGAGTTCTCTACTACTCTTGTATGTATAGTTTGTAACTAGGTGCCCCCTAAAGCTTCATGTACTCATATGTGGAGTTTTGGGGAGTGCCTGGATCATGGGCATGTGATAATGGATTAGTCCACTAATTGTTTTAGCATAATTCTGAGTGTGGGTGGCAACAAGCAATTTACTAAAAAGGGAAGGCCCATCCTGGGTGCCCTGGGTGTGGGTGGCACCAATCAATAGGTTTGTAGCCTGGATGGAATAAAAAGGGAAAGCAGAAGGAAGGTTGTTGCCTTTCACTGTCAGGTCATGAACTGTTTCTTTTCTTCCATGCTTTGAGCCTTCACAAAATGTAAGCTAAAATAAACCTTTCCTCCTTTAATTTGTGGGTATTGGGTACTTTGTTCCAGCAACAACAAAGTTACTAACACAATTATGAATGTTACCCAGGCAGCAGCCACATATCTAAATTTGAGATATCCTGCCTAGTCTGGTCTTGCCACGATTGGGTGCCAAGTGTCTTTCATTTTCATATAAGGAAGCTCATTTGTCCTCAGAAATAAGCCAGCTTACTAATGCACATGGAACTTCTGGTGACTTAGTCTATTTTCCTTCTTCTCAATTGATTCAGATCTAGAAGGGAAAGATGAAAGCTATTGAATGGGTCACTTCACAGAATACAAAAGATATATTTGAGACCATATATCTAATCTTTTATGTTAACAATTTCTGGTTCACCAATAAACTAATATATTTTCTAAAAAGTTATGCATGAATTAATTTTTTTCTATCATTTCTAAGAACAAACATGTAAGCTGCATGTAATCCACCTGCCATTTTAAATTTATGCCCTCTTCTAAAAAAATAAATATATCCTTTAGCCTAAAGATTCTCACCAAGAGTGAACCAATCAAGAGAGCATAATATTGAGAAGCAAGGATTTTTGGTTATTTCAAGAATTTGATGGTAGTAATAATTGAGGATAGTGAGGCTAAACACTGTGTTAACATAAGCAGTTCTGATCAGTGAATCATCCTGCCCAAAATATCCACCCTTCCTATGTTGAGAACTCTTGTTCAGCCTTACACTGTACTTATTAAAATGTTTCTCCTAAATTCATTCTAAAACACTTACATCCTGTGTACATCAGTTTTAAGACATATTTGATCTGAAACTTGGAATTAAGTCTGAGGTATTTTTTAATTATAGAATACAAGAGACTATCTCTTAGATTTGTGTCTATTTTATAAAGAAATATGCTAGAAGCAAAATCTCAATTCAAGATAAATGCAAGTGAGAAGGGAAATGACTTCAACTTTTACTCATTCTAAAATCACATTGATATCTTCTATATGATGGACATTTCCAATATACCAATACTAAATAAGTAAATTTCTATATTAAAAAATGATACAGAGGGGCTGGGGGTTTAGCTCAGCGGCATAAGCACCTGCCTTGCAAGCAGGCGGTCGTGAGTTCGATCCCCGGTACCGATAAAAATGAAAAAGACAAAAAAAAAAAAAAAAAAAAAAAAAAAGATACAGAATAATTATCAAACTTTTGCACTACAGAAATGAAAATTGGGGTAATGAAAAAGTAAGCAACCCAATAAATATCTGGCTACTTTGCAGAGAAACTGAATCTGGTATATATCCACACTAGCTTTCTTCCCTCCGCTCAGTATGGTCTGCCTTTCACACTGCTGAATGAGGTAGCAATAAAGAACAAAAGAGCGAGACACAGACATAAAAGAGAGATGCCTAACTGTATGAAAGTGACAAAACAGCAATCCTTTTCCTAATTGCCCACACCTAACAGATGTTACCTAAAAAGTCTCATGATTACTTCACTAAAAGGTTGGTATCTCTTCTAGAAGCATATCAGCTCAAAGCACTTTCCTTTGTTACTTACTGAAAGAACCATTTATTAACAATGACTACCTTATAAATTTCTTAAAATCACAATCCGTGCATCACATATATCTCTTACTATTTCTCAATTTAGAAATCTGGGCATCCACTCTAACCCTAGCCCCCAGTCCACTCTGTAATAGCACTGCTTTTGCTTCTCTTTCATACATTCTTAAGACTTGATGGGAAGACTTTCTCTTGGTATTTTATACTGTTCTCCAACAGGACTAAGTGGAGCATTAAGAATCTATGCTCATTTACTCTTCTCTAGTTATTTCTGCATCAGTCACAAACACACCTGCTCCAGTGATTTCTGGATGCACTGGATGTTGGCCATCTGATAGAAACAGCTGTGCTGATCTGTCTGAGCAGAAGGACTGCATTTCTAATGACACAACACTCCAACTGATGACACAGTTCTTGATGCAAAAGTACTAGAGGTCAGCCCACAACTGGTCTTTAAAAGATATTTATTTGGAAAATGTTTATTCCCTTGACATATTTTAACAGAAACTGCAGTCTAGCAGTTCTTTATGATACTGAAAAATATACAGTCAATTTCTTGAGAGTAGAAACCACATATGTATTATGTATGTTATTTTGTCAATAAACACAAATGTCCAATATAGTCACAGAAAACACAACTGCCAGCATCCAAAGGAACTATAACTAAATCTCTAAGAAAAATTAGCCTTCACAACCACTGCTATGGTTTGGATCTGGAATGTCCCCAAAAAGCCGATATGTGCTAAAGATTTGGTCTCCAGTATAATCCTGATAAAAGGTAGAATCTTTAAGAAATGGGGCCTAGTCAAAGACCCTCAGCAATTGAGGTCACACCTTCAAGTGGGAAAAAGGAAACCTCAACCCCTTTCTCTGTCTTCTCTGTGTCCTAGATATGAGTGCACAACTCTGCTCTACCACATGCTCAGCCATGACATGCTATCTCATCACAGGCCTGTAAAGAGCAGGGCCGAACAACTATAAACTGAAACTTCCAAATTATGGGTCAAAAGAATTCTTTTCCCTTATAATTTGATCACTTCAGGTATTAATTATAGTGATTGCAAGTTTACTAACACAGCCATGCAGTCTCGGTCCTTCCACCTTCTTCTAACAGCAAATATAGGACATGCAAAATGCACAAACACTTCATAAAGGATTTAAGGATGGGTTTGGGTGTCAAATTCAAAACTTATGTACAGCATTTAGTACCACATCCTAGGTAACTATTTTTTCTTTAAACAAGGTCTTACTATGATTTCCAGGCTTGACCTGAACTCACTGTGTAGCCTAAGCTGATCTTGAACTCATAGCAATCCTCCTGTCTCAGCCTCCCAAGTACTAGAGTTGCTGGTATGCACCACCATGCCTGGCACTAGGTAACATTTTGGCTTCAATGAAACAACATCAACCACCACATTAAATTTTGTCAATTATCATTATATGGGTTTTTACTTCTTCCCTTGCATTTAACTTGTATTAGTTATAATTCATAAGTACTATAAAATAAAAAATATTGCCATGATTGCATGCATGTAGATTTATAGATAGCATTATCTATAAATTATATAGAATTAAGTTGATTTAAATTGACAGTAAGTGTATGTAGTTCATTTTCATCAAGGTGTTATCACCCATTTCTCCCTCCCCTTTGTGCAGATCATTTTATCTCATCTCCAAAATTTAAATCCAATGGCCTAGAACTGTTTTAATTGAAAGACTGCAGCCGAAGTATGATGATGTAGGACATTGGAGGCTTGTTTATCAGGAGATCTATAGCTTCTACCTGGGTACTTTTGAGCACTTGTTGACGAAGAAGCCTCCTAGTATGTAAAATGGCCAGCAATCTTGAGACCATTCGAATATAAGAAAGCCTAACAAGTCATTTGGAAGGAATGTGTTAAGAAAATCGCTTGGTAGTCCCCAGTTGGTACAACTAGCCTAAACCATGCTTCAGACATGTAAAGAAGCTATCCTGGCCAATGCCTGACTGCCCCTGTTGGAGGGATATCAAGTGAGAACCATCAAACTTAGCAAATCTCCTGAAACATGGAAAACAACAATCACCAAATTGTTTTAATTACTGAGCTTTGGGGTTATTCATTCTACAGCATTAGAAGTAAAGAAAAGAAGCCAAAATAATATATTTTTGTCTTTAAAAACATCAATGAGTAAAGTATGCCTTAAAGAACTTCCAGTGGCTAAACTGAGGCTAGTTTGAGAAACAAAGTGTTGCAGTAATGGATTGTAACTCAAATAAAATAACTATTCTTCAGTCCACTCTGATATAAATAATTGAAAAGTAAGAGAGAAGTAACAATACTTTTTTAGTAGTAGTCAAATTAATACACAGTAAGAATGACAGAAATACATAATCATCATTTGACAAACACCACACTTAAGCATTTTTTTGACAAGAATTGCTAATGGTAGTTAAAATTAATGAGAAAAAGAATGATGAAAAACAGGATATTTTGTAGTCCCTAACTAACTACCCATATAATGTTTATAAATTATAAGAAAACAAGAATCACATCAGAGTGGATAAATCTTTCAGATATCATATTAAAAATGAATAACATTAATTTCTACATGTGTAATAGGGCTGTGGTTGGTGATCAATTAATGATAGATTCCTTAAATATATACTAAGACATGCCGATATTATATTACTCTTGATGTTATGTTTTTATTATGAAAAAGCTATAACCTCAATCTAATCTTGGGTAAAATATCAGGCAAACCCCATACTATAAACTTGCTATAAAATAAATGAGGTATACTTTTCACAATTCTCAGGGTCAGTATTTTCCAAGATAGGAGAGGAACTGATAATAATGCATGGAAACTAAAAACAATATGGGACCTGGACTGACTTTGGTCACAAAGTCAAAAATAAGCAAAATCAATAGGACAAATGATAAAATCTGAATGGAGTTGGCAGCATTGAAGAGTTCTAATTTACTGCTTTAGATAATTGAGGTTCAGTGTATACAGATTGACAGCAACAGAGAAATCTGGCAGATTAAAAACATCCACATGCTATTTTATAATTTTTTGTAAGTGCTAATGTATTTTTAAAATATATAAGTATGGAATTGGCTCACAAAAAATAAACATGAAAAAGGATTAAGTGTGATCTCAAAGATGCTTAATTTGATTCTTGAAAAACAGAGATTTTAATGGTTATTTTTGAAAAAGTTTTGTTAAAAGGAGAAATTTTACACCTGCAATTATTTAATAAAATATTAGAAAAATAAAAGGGATATGGGTAATAAATCAAAGCTGACACACCCTGTTGTGGGATTTTCTATGTACACAGCATTTTAACAACACTGTGTATCCTTTGTTCCATCTCATTGCATCTCTTCATGTTCTCAACATAGAGTGTAGGACTATATGAAAAGAGCATCTTTTTACAGTATTTGATCCATAACAGTTGAACATGTCTTGATTTTGGTTTAATAAGCAATTCATTAAGGGGTGAAGGATGGAACAGAAGGAAGTCTTCTAACATCATCTCTGGAAAATGTCTTTGGACACACAGGGTAAATCTTTGACGGTCACACTAATATTGCCTAATCATGCCCCATTGCTCCTAGCAGGTCAGACTGGGAGTTGAAAGCATGAGAATTAAATTTACATGAATTAAATTGGAGCCAGAAAGATGTCATCATCCAGCTTTTGCAAAGCTCAGAAGATAATAGGCTGGGGGGGGGGAGGCGAGAAAGATCTCTTATTAGCATTTCCTGCATCAGCATTTTCTATTGTAGCTCTAATAGGCAGTTTCTTAAGATCAGAGTTTCATTTTACACTATAATTAGTTCCCTCAATGTAAAAATTACTCACCTTGGATTAGTTAGCTTTCCCATAGCTGGAGCAAAATATCTAACACAAAAACTTTGAGAAAGAAATGTTTCATTAGGATTAATAATTTTAGAGGATTTGGTCCATGGAAGGTTGGATCCAAGGCAGGATCATCATGGTAAAATGGCACAGTAAAGCAAGTCTTCTCACTTCCTGGTGGCCATGAAGCAAAGCACTAGGAAGAGTTCCAGTGAAAGATTTACCTTCCAAATAAATGTTCCAGTGACATGCCTCCTTCAACTGGGAATGACCTCTATCAGAAGCACATTCAGCTACAAACATAGGTGGATTAATCTATTGATAAGAATAGGGTCATGATCCTGCAGGTTTCCTCAGTAGGCATTCTACATTCTTTGCATTTTCCTGGGATCTCTACTGTACTTTGTTCATGTGTCTTTTTGAGACAGGATCTTGCTATGTGGTTCAGTCTGGCTTCAGGCTCACATTGTAGTCCAAGCTGGTCTTGAACTTGCAATGATCCTCCTATCTCAGTCTCCAGAGTACTGGAACTACAAGAGTGCACCACCATGCACAGCTCTATATTGTACCCTTGGCTTCATTCCCAGAATTTCAAATACCACCTTTTAGGAGCTCTTTACATGATTTTCCAGACCTTCCCTTGAAATCTTGTAAAAGCCTCATTGAATCTACTCTTGCATTCTGAATGCCACTAACAACAGTGTTACATAATCGTTTTCAACTTTTACTGTTAGTGGAAGCAATAGCCAAGTCTCCTTGGATCATGGCAGCATTAGCCTGTAAGTGACTAAATGGCTAAACATGATGAATTGAATTCTGGAGAACCACTTCCCTGGGTGTCCTTTTTGAGCAGGACTTGTCTTGTAAAAGGAAAGACTTATAATTACACCCTGAGCTGAAATGGGTGTGGTCTTGCTGATTTCTGAGATTGTGTCACAGCATCTCTCTTTTTGTCTCTGTACAAAATATTTGGCTTCTTTTTAATGACACTAAATTCTTCAGCGACCACCCTTCCTTTGGTCTCAGCTTACAGGGAGCTCTTTTAGGCAAAAAAAAAAAAATAGTTTTCAAATATTTCTACATGTTTTTCACTTCCAGTTCTCACCATAAATCTGGCTAAAAATAGATAGCAGTACCCATGCCACAGCCTGAATGTGGGGCTTCCTTGAAATTTCTTCTGCCAGTTAAATTTGTTCACCATTTTAAATTGAGCCTTATATAAAGCCTCTGAGCATGGGAAAATGACAGATTCTTTGGCAAAATATAACCTACATGAATATTAATCCAATTCCCAAGAGCATCCTCATTCTCAACTCAGAATCTTACATCTTACTATCCATACTCCTATCCACATTCTAACCCAAACCCTAACCCATCAAGTTCTGCTTTAAACATTATAGGGCTTCACTATCCTATATTACCACACAAGTTGAAAATCATTTTGAGCCACATAGTCAAGTACAGTCACAGCAACAACACCTTTAGCCTTGTGCAATTTTTTTGTATTGGTTAGCTTTCCCTTTTCTAGGACTAACTACCTGATACAATTTAAAGAAGGCAATGCTTTATTTGTATCATGGTTTCAGATAATTTAATTCATGAAAGGTTGGATCCAGAGCAGGAATATCATTGTGCAAATATACAGTATCTTGGTTCACAAATGATTTTGTTTACAAACAATTCAGTTCTCAAACAAAAGCATGCAACAAAATTTCCTTCCATTCTTGACATGAGGTGACAAACGAAAATTGCAGCCAATTTCCTCACACAAACACAAAAATAGTCATCTTCTCCAAATTGTAAAATAAATTAAGTTTGTGAACTGCACTGCCACTGTATGAAAAACAGCAAAGTTGCTTATTTCATGGCAGTTAAGAAGCAGAATCCTGGAGAAGGGTACTAGAGATAAATGATATAAAAAGACAAACGAGGCTCTAACTTCTAACAGCATATTCAGCTATAAACACAAGTGGATTAATCCACTGAATAGCATAGCATTTCCATAATCCAAACATCTCTCCATGAATCTCTAAAATCAATTAACAACTAACTGACACACTTCCAATACTTTTGATGTTCTCTGATCCTCATGATTAGCTGCTCCCCTGATGCTTTCATTTTAATATGTGTCCCTCAACTATCGATTTTGGACTTTCTTTTTCTGTCTCAAGAAAACAACTCAACTTCAATCAATAAACTTTTCTATTTGTGTAACTGGTTTCTGGTTTCTTTCAAAATCAAGCTATAAAATAATATACATTGATGATTCACTAATGCAATTTTTCCTCACCAAAATGAAGTCACAGTCCAAAAAAATCATTTGAGGAAGGAGGGAGAGAAAGAAGGAAGAAAGAAGGAAAGAAGAAAGTAAGGGAGGGAAGAGGAAGAAGGATGGAACTAAGAAGAAATAAAAAAGGAAGAAAGAAAATAAGCTACTGGAAACCAAAACACAAAAGAAATGAATGGAAAAACAAGCATTTAAAAATAGGACAATATTTTTCACTTAAATCCCAGAAAAATTTTCCCCTGCATGTTCCATGGCTAGAATCCTAATCAGCATTCTCTGTGCAGGGGAAATCACCTAAAATCAATATTCTGGTCTATCCTTGCTTGTTTTATCTTGGAAAGCAGAATTCAATCTATTTACTCAAAGTGCAACAAAGGGCGGTAACTACAACTCAAAATAACATTACTTACCCCTCTGTCCTTAACCTGATTGCAATCTGCCTAAGCACTGTGATTCAGGCCAAACATTATTTCTCTCCCCAATCCAATATTATTACCAACTAGTGCTCATTAACTTAAAGGTTGTGAACGTGGACTATTAACTTTGGCAGAAAAATTCAATTGTGGATGAGAAAAGAAAAAACTCCCTCCAAGAGGGAGCAATAAAAAGAAATTTTAGAATAAAATACAAAAGTGATGCATCAGTCTGTACTCTCTTGCATGCTGCTTTACTAAGCACTCTCGAAGAAAAGGTCAGATATTATTTATAGAGTTCATTGAGAATACTCTTACTTGCTCACTAATACCAACAACATTAAGAGATTTTTCAAAAATATGATTCATCATTTTTAAAGCACATATGCTATAATTAATTCAATTAGAATTTGCAAATAACTGCTGTATTTTCCTGTAGAACTAAAAGATTTCTTGTAGAAATCTATTTAAGCCAATTCTAATCATTATTATCTATTTCCTCAAATAACATCTATATATGGGAAACACATTTAGAAATACCTTGAAACACCAGCAGGCTGTGTCTTACCAGAATGACTGGTACTGACTTGTTGAGGAGGAGTCCACAGGACAGCGGGATGGGGAGTAGGGTGAAGAACTGAAGGATGTGTGGGGGGAGAATGCTGTTAGGTTAACATTAGGCTGAAGAGTCAGGAAGTATGTTCTAAAAGACACATGAGGATATAGAGGGTTTACAGGTTTGGGATATGAATCAGGGTATACAGAATCAGAATGCCACAATCTGTCCTCCCTATTCCATTGACTAATTTTCTCTTCCCATCTCCTTTCTAATGTCCAAGAAGCTCATTGTGCTACCTAAGCTAAAAGAGTATAGAAAACAAACCTGATAGGGAACCAGCTAGTCAAAAATTCTATCTTACTTTCTTCATGGTTTTATTTACCAGCATTGAAAAGGAAACAGACAGTTTTTAACAGAATTTGGCAAAGCATAACCTGTGGATTAAATCTCACTGTTCATTGTTTGTGAATAAAATAACATTATATTTCAACCACACCCATTATACACACATTTTGAAAAGTTAAGTAATTGTGACACAAACCCATACATGCACAGAATCAAAAATATCTGACCCTTATCTGGCTTTTGCAGAAGTTTGCGAGTTATTGGTTTTGAATTATACTCAGTAATGGGTTTAAGTATGGAGTAATAACAATCACACAAAAAGGAGAGAGCTCAATCTAAGTCTCTCTTTTCACGTTACCCCTCACCATTATGGTTGTCCTACTTTTTCTCCTATGGCTGACTTGGCACCAGGATGTTGTGCTAGGAGGAAAAACAACTATGACAAAAGAGAAGAGTTCATACATGTGGTGTAAGTTGTGGATCAAAGAGCAGAGAGTGGCCAAAAAAATGACAAAATCATCAAAAGAGTATGGAATAACTATTTTAGCTAGTCAAAGAAAGCTATTTTTTACAGTCCAATAAAGGATATGTGGGGCTCTGACTGGCTCTTTTAATTATCAATGGTACTACACATTTTGTATATTGTTAGGCTGTCTTTCTAATCCTGATAAGACTCTTATTTTCTCAATTAGGCAGGAATTTCTTCATATACATGAACTACATGTCCTGCATAAGAATCTTTTAGTCAGCAGAGTAAACAGATTCTGTAGTGATTTCATAAGTTTATAATGGAATTGAATTCTTACCACCCAGTGATATCAAAGCCATCACAGTAGAACATGTTATTTATGTGTGTGTGGTCATACTTATGTGAACAACCTCATTTCTCTAACGTAATATAAAATTCCATATACAAATGGAAAATGCAAATAATTATGTACAGTACAAAAGGTTTGATAAAGATAAAGAAACAACTATCTGCTGAATAATGTATTTATTACATTGAATTTTTCAGTAGTATTTTGGATTGTACTCTTCCTACTTAAAAAAATGTTTACAGCAAACATTATAACATGTTACACCAGTATCCCTCTCGTGTAGCTCATGTTTACAACATACCTTGAGTGTATTAACATTGAGTGAATGACCTATACCAGTGGAGATGACCCTTTGGCCTCCTATTATACCATTATAATGGTATAATAGTAAAGATCCTATGGGCTGTTTGTATCTTTAAAAGCTCTAAAAGGTGCAGCATCACTGACCTATCCATACAGAACTGTGTGAGTATATTATGTGATATTAACACAATGATGAAATTGCCTAACAGCATGCTTCACAGATCGGATTTTATTGTTTTGTATCTTGCATGGTGCATGTTTATCAACATAACCAAGAAAGACTTATTGGTGGACTAATTACAGAAGCTAATTATACTTGTAGAGATGCTCAGAGACAAGAAAGTATAAGGCCTAACCTATCTACTTAGATGAGCAACCCAAAAACAGAATTTACCAAATAAATCATTTTTTTAAAAAATCTAAATTTTCTTAAATTTAAAATATAGGAAATAAAATATAAATACATTTCATTAAAGTTTTTCAATTCATTTTAGGAAATCATTTTCTGGAAAGGATGAATTTTATCATTACATTTTGTCTTTTAATACTGCCGTTTCATTGCATGAGTTTCAAACTATTATATGTGCTACACACTAAAGAAAAGGTATGCAAGAGGCTTTGCCGAAGGCTGTTATGTTCAATTCCTAATCTCCAAGAGTTTTCAAGCACTTCAAAGAAATACTCACCAATAAGATTGCTTTTCTAAGCATCATATTAACTATGCATTTCATGAGGTTGCTGTATCTCTCTCTTAAGGGAAATTAGAATGTTGATTAAAGCAATATTAACATAAAGGTAATATAATAATAATGGTATAATAGTAAAGGCAATGACTTTATTAGGAAACATTGACTAATTTAATCCTTGCAACCACTATGTGTTGCAGACATTATTAACTCTGTTGGAAATTGAGTCTATTAATGATTATATAATTTGATCAACATTACCATATGAGTTAGGAAGGAAAAGACTCAAACTGTAGTCAGCCTGATGCACAAACCAAATATCATATTGTAGATTTTTTAATTGCCTTCCAGACTGCATAGTTATTTATATATATTCTAATAAAGCAAAATTCTAAGCACTGTATTTAGAAGTCAATGTTAGGTTCAGTAAAGATGAATTTATAATTTGGCCATTGAATAGTTCGTAATCAATAAAGAGTAGCTGTTAAATAAATAATCACAGACATGTAGATGAAAGTTGTGACAAGCTCCATGAAGACACAAAATGTTAAAGGGAGACTTGAGTAGTCTGGGGATACAGAGAAGTTACTCCTGTAAAGAAAGCTCTTCTGGATAAGGGAAGGGATCTGCAAAACAAATGAGACTGAAGAGAGGGATGTGCATTCTAGAACTGAAAAGACACCCAGTGTGCTCCAGCAGGTACTGAGGGAACTTACACCCTGGGCAGGGATGCAGACACACAGAACTTTGCCCATCATATAAACTAATGTCTTTGCTTTAGGAATCAAGGAAAATCATTGAAGGGTGCTAGGCAGGCGAGGAATGTCATTTAATTTCTGTTCTTTATGAAATCATTTGTGATGTATAAGGAATAAATTGAAATGCAGTTTTAAGTCTGGTCGTGGTGGTAGAGATAAAGACAGTTTTGAGACTTCTGAAATAGTAGACATGTCCAAATGTCCAGCAAGGCTGGAGATAAAGAAATTTCTACAACCATGATTCTTAAACTCTGAGTAGGCTTAATCTGCCTCTCCACTTGCATAAGGATTTCCTCTGCTAGACACAACCTCCAAAATTTCTCCAGGCAATCTGGTTTACTTAGTTGTTAGAATTCTGTAATTGGATACTGCATAACCACCTTACTCCTCCTACTGCTTATTGAAGCTTTCTATGTTAAGAGAATTTGAGAACTAATGGAATAGAATAGTAAAATCAGTTAGGCATCCCTAAGATTTGATCATTTGCAAAGGAAGCACTGTGACTGCTATTAGTGGACATCTGGCTGCTGTTTCCCTGATTCAGGTATTAGCTTCAGAATAGGTTTTGTTTTTATTAGTTTGCCACAAAATAAAAATATGAGGATAATTATCAGTGTTCAACATTTAAACGTTTAAGTTAAATTTCAGAATATTTTCCATGAAACTCAATACAAGTAAGCCTTAGAAAATGTGGATAGCCATACAACTATTGGTACTAGAAACTGGTATTACATTTGTTTACATTTGTTTTCATTTTTTTAATAAAGGAACTGTTGTGGAGCAAAACAAGTTAAATGAAAAAAATTAGCCACTTTTTAAAATTCATTTATAAAAATAATATATTGCTTTATTTAAAGATTTGACTAGACATATTTATTATCAGCTCATGGAGCAATGTCGCACTTGTAAGGAAGAATCAGTAAAAGTGCCAGTGATTTATAAAAACCTGATTAGGAAGCAAAAATCCCCATATCTATAAGGGAGAGACATAGCACTAGGTTTGTAATTCTTTGTCTACCTGGCTGGAAATTTTATCCAGCTGAAAAAGAAATATCAGCTCTGACTATTTGCTTTTGGAAATGTCAGCATACCTGTCATAAAAATGCCCTTCACGGAAAAATCTGGAAACTCCAAAGGCCACATTTATAGACATCAACAGCGTTTATTTAAAATAATTCATTAACATATTTGAGCCACAGTGTTGAAAAGAAACACTTGTGTGAGACTAGAAATAATAGTTAATGCCATTCTTTAATAATTCTGAAACTTTGGCCTGGAAACATCTTTTTAAAAATTATATCTAGCTTTACACATTTGGAAATCAGAGTTGACTTAACATTATGTGCTATAAATAACTGTCTCACTCAGTTTTATTGATTTATCCATGATAACCTTGCAATAAATATTTAATGATAGAGAGAGGAAAAAAGATGGAGGTTGCAAGGAGAAGAAAGTGTAAGAACAAAGAAGAGGAAGGATCAGAGGTAGATAAGGAGGAGACAGAGAAAAAGAAAATGTAGAGATCAAATCAAAGGAAGAGGAGGGAGGTACCCTTAGAAAATTAGCAGTTAGAGGTTAGATTAATTAATCATAGCGAAACTGCACCAAGTTCACATTCCTTGGTACTATATTACAAATAAAAGTCCTATAATTATATATTTCTTACACTAATAAAAATGAACCAAACATAAGAAATTAAACCTTGAAAAGCTAATAAGAACCAGTGTTCTCAGGCTAGATCAATGAAGAGGTTTACAATGTTCAGCCCATATCACTGAATTCACAGACTCGGCAGTAGCCTAGGGTCATCAGATGCTTACCTAGTCTAATTGTACTATCTCTAACACGGGGTTACCTGTAAACCGAGGACTTAGTAGGAGATTATGCAAACACAGTGAAAAATACACTAAAGCTCTACATACAGATGACAAATAGCCACTCACCACTAAAGGAAGGAAGGATGACTTAGTCAAATAGAAACAAGTCATTAATCTGCGGATAAATGTATTTTCCAGGAAAGAATCAACAAGCTTAAGTGTTCCAACATTGACCCACAGAGAGACTATACACATTTATTTTATCACAAAACACATTTAACAACACCTGCTGTGTGTATAAAACTGCTTTCCATTTTATACTCTTAGAAAAATTCTCATGTTTACACAGAAATAGAACATATATAGACATACAAGTTAACAGGCTGACAAACTCCCTTTTAAACTACTGTTTTTAAACTGCATTTTTCAAGACGAGGTGCATTTTTCTGACATTCTTATATTGATTTGTATGGTACACTTGCTATCCTACAAGGACTCAAGTCATTTTCTGCTGTACACATACAATTTTGTCAACTATACTGTAAGTTTTCACTGAATGGTCATTTCAGTCTTCTATTCACTTTGTTATCTCTAAATGGCTCTGCATTTGATAGGACCGAAAATCAATGCCTTGAACTTAGTGATAACTTTTCTTACTAAGAAGAACAATATGAAGGATCTGAGGGATATGAGTACAGGTAGGTTTTGGGATTTAAAGTAAAAACAGAGCCAGCATTCCTTCTGTCATTTTGCCTACCACTTCGAGGAAATTAAATAGCCTTATATAAACTGCTATGAAGTTTCTTAAGGTATATTTGTGTTTTGGTCAAATATTCTTTGTTCTATGCTTATAATTCTTTTTTAAAATGAAGTAAAGCCAAAGAAGAAAATGATGGATGGTTGAGAAATTAATGTACACAGTGGATCAATTAAATGTTAGGTAAAGACCTAAAAATGTTCATATAATGCTATTAGACTTTTATGCATTGTTTATCCCCTGTTGTTCTTCTAAAACTAACCCGGATTTTCCTTTGGGCATCTTCCCCTTTCTACCATTACCAAGTACCTCAGTAGGTATTCAGTACTTATTGACTGCCAATAGTAGGCTTGATGGTTTTAAGGGTAATAGCCCTTAAAATTTTAGATCGAGAATTCACTCAAGCCATTCGACTTGATACCCCCATATTAACAATATTGGTTATAAAACAGGACTGTGACTAAAACTAAGTCAAAAACACAGGAAAGATTACACGTCTTCTAGAAAAAATGCTCTCTCATCATTTGGAGAGGGCATTTGTAATATACATGTCTTCTCCTTTGAATATTATAGCAACACATGGATGTTGGGACCATAGCTGTATAGTCATGAGTATGCCAGTGAATAAAAACTGCACAGAAAGGGTCAAGAAAATAAATTTTAAATACCAATTTAACTGTGACTTTATGTAGTTCAATCACTTCACTAGAGTTTTATATCATTTACAGCATCTCTCTAAATACATTTATTTTAACTCATTTCAAGCTTTAAAATATAAAAAATAGGTGACACTGCCATTAAACATGAAAACTTAGCTGATTGGTACTAAATACAGAGTGCATGTTTGGCTCAAAACAACTGAGGTTGTGTTATTATTCTCATCATTACAGATTGTGAATCTGATGAATGATACAACAATTTAACCATGATGCATCCACTAATACAAGTATGGTGAACCCCCTACCAGGTTCTCCTGCAGGACTGTTTTGTTAGGTAAAGATGTTAGCCAGGTTACTTATTGTACTTGCTCTTTACACAGGGAGCCCCTCAAAAACACAAATTTACAAATGAATGGCTGAAAACCAAGCCAAGTGGTAGTCAATTGTTTACTTTTCTTCTAGAGATTTTCTTTTTAGTATCCCAATACTTGGCTTCTGTAGGTGACAATTCTTTTTTCCTTTTAAAAGATACAGTGAGGAAGAGGACCAAAATGTAAAGAGATGATTTGTTATTAATCAAAGTCATCACTTGTCCAGTGACCGCTTTCTATGGTAACAACATCTTGAACAGTACATTGCTTATTGCCAAAGCCTCTGATGAAACTGAGGACTAGGTTAAGTAAAAAAAAAAAAAAAAAAAAAAAAAAAAAAACTGAATTCAAAGAAATGTGTCACATCAAATTATGGAAACCTAGCAACCAGCTGGATGAAGATAAGTATGAAATGGAGTTTGCTGACCTGCACTCCCAAGAAGAGGCACACTGCTCAAGCTCACTCAAGGTCCCAGATTTTCTTCCTCCTGAGAGAAAACTCTTTGGAAAAGAGTCAGTAATATAAAGTTTTGATTTTGTTCTGTCTGATAGTTTTAATTTTCCTTCAAATTCCTTTCTTTAAACAGATTCACTCCAATTTTCTGCCATCTGTTATAGCCTAGCTCTAACCATTGTGCCTCATTTCTGTTTTGTATATGCCACTCAGCCCCCCCACACACTTGCCTTCCTATCTTTCTAGGT
This sequence comes from Cavia porcellus, assembly GCF_034190915.1. NCBI lineage: Eukaryota > Metazoa > Chordata > Mammalia > Rodentia > Caviidae > Cavia > Cavia porcellus. Next base: position 27,931,620 of record NW_026947495.1, on the reverse strand, counting down.
TAAGTTTCAATTTCCTGAGAAAGCTGTAAAAGCCTTAGTTTCCTATAACCCCCTCCGCTACCCCTCATCCAGCTATCTGTAATAAAATGTGCTGTTCTTTAAGAAATGCTCTCCTCTGTAAAAATTGTAAAATCTTACCTAACTGATATGTTAACCATTGTTGCCCTCTACAAATAACAGACATGGTGCTAAAATAAGCTAAGGGATTGTTAATTACCGTTAGACTTTTCTATTCTCTGCTAAGGGAAAGAAGATGTTTGCCCAATCTAAACTTGCTAGTATGCAGGGAGACTTGCTTGTTGGCCTAACCCTTATCTGAACTTTGCTCTTCCTAATGTAATTGCCACATTCCTGCCATATAGTGCACCACAGCCCCCCCCCCCACATCGTGAGACCAGCAGCTGTTTGTGGTTTTTACAAGATACAAGTCCTGACTTTTAGCTGTCAGGCATGCAGTCTCCAAATTGGTTACAGGAGGCTGTGTCACCAGGCCTGGCCTAAAATAAAGCCTTTGCTCCCCAAATTTTAATTTCTTGCTTCCTTGGGTTTTATTCCGGGATCTGAGCTATCACATTTGGGGGCTCGTCTGGGATGGAAGCAAGACCCCACACTCACTTCTGAACATTTGAAAGTAAGTACTCTGGAGGGTTTGTTTGGGCCATGGTCAGTTTGTACTCTTGGGGAGGGGACACCCTTAATTTGGGAAGTGGGGACCTCCCGAGGACAGAGTTAATTGGTTTTGGGGGGCAAATCTTGTCCATTTGTATAGTTTTGGGGACGAACTCCATCCATTTGTGACTTTGCCCTGGGTGGGGAACCGCTCTGTTGGTTAATTTGTTAATTCCTCCAGATCCCAAAATTTGACCAATTTTTGAGCAAGGCCTTTTTGCTGCAGCTTGTCTTGTCTTGTATGACTGTTTGTGTATCCATTTATTCTAGTTGTTCTCCTTTTGGTTACTCCAAATCTAACAGAACATTTTCTCCTAGGAACCCCTTCTACGAGCCCAAAATGGACAAAGGGATTTAGATATTTATGTTCAGGACTTCTGGGAGAACATGGCAGACAGATAACAGCTACTACGGAGGCTCTCTGAAAGGCTCGGCTCAGAAGTCAGGAAGGGTGCAGAGTAAGGAGACACAAGCAGGTGGAGATATGCTCTGCTGACTCAGGAACGAACTGGGCTGAGAGAAACCAACTTGGAATGCAGTCCTGGTGCTAAAACAGGAACAGAAAAGCCTCAGTGTGGAGGCTGGAGCCCGCGCCATTGGAAGCTGCGATTTGGGTTTCCCGCTGCACGGCGACTGACTCTACATCGGCTCGGCAAGGAGAGAGTCGCGCGGAAGCTCTGAGAATGGGAATCTGTGAACGGAGTTGAAAACAGGACAGGCAGGGAGGTGTGCACTGACTTGTGGTGAGGTGAGTGAGAGAAACTGACACTCTACCACAGTTTGATTCCAGCGGAGGACATTCTGGGCCCAGGCAGTCCTGCGTGAGCAGGGCATGGTGGCGACTTCAGCCACACATCCCCCTCTCAGGTGGGATTGGTGAAAAGTGCCTAGCCTACATGACACTGCTGGTGGACCCAGTAGGCTAGCCCAAGCCAGATCCCTGAGCCTGACGGTGGCTGGGAGGGGCAGGCCCCGCGTAGGCTGCCTGGTCTAGAACTTCCTGGTGTGCTGCGGCGGGCAGGAACACCTAACCGGCGCAATTTGATCAGGCTGTGGCCAACAGGGAGAGAAGCTGGGCCTCTTATATAAGCTTGCATATATAAGGAACAGAGAATATGGGAAGAGGCAGCAACAAGAAAGGCTCCTCGGCCCCCAATTCTAAGAAACAGGTAATAATGGACACCACACCAATAGACATAAAGCACCATATAGAGAGCCTCATAGATCAGTTCAGGAATGAAGTTATCAATGACCTGAAGCTAGAAGTATGCAGAATAGTTAGAGAAATGCTAAGCACCACCCAAGAAAAAACAGATGGTGGAATGGAAGAACAGAAAAAGAGGGGAGAATTGTTTGATGGAGAAAACAGAGAAAGCATAGAATACGTGAAGCAGGTTCAAAGGGACTATCAAGAAACTAAGAGGTCTATCGAAAACTGGCATAACAGCTTGAAAGAAACTAAGGACAGACTATCTGAACTGGAGGGCAGATTTGTAATATGGGAGAATGAAATGAAAAACTTCTTTAAAATAACAAAGAAACAAACAGCAATAATACAAAGACAAGAAGATGATAAGAGGATCCATAACTTAAGGATTAAGAACATAAAAGAAGTAGGGACACAAACAAATGAACTACAAAAGCAACTCACAGAAATAATCCAGGAGAATTTTCCTAATTTAGCAAAAGGTAAAGATACTCAGATGTATGAGGCATACAGGACCCCAGCTACCTACAACCCAAACAGAGCAACACCCAGGCATATAATAATAAAAATTCCAGAAATCCAATACAAGAACAGAATATTAAAAGCTGTCAGAGACAAGAAACAGACCACTTACAAGGTAACACCCATCAGAATTACAGCAGATTTCTCTGCACAAACCATCAAATCACAAAGAGCATGGGGGAAATAATTCAAGCTTTGAAAGATAATAATCTCCAGCCAAGATTGAGATATCCTGCACAACTGTCCCTGGAAATTGATGGAAAAACAAGGTGCTTCCAGGATAAAGAGGAACTGGGGGGATTTGCAACCACCAATTCAACTCTACAGAGAGTATTGCAGGATATTCTAAAAAAAGAAAAATACAAAGAATCCAGAAATAGTGGCGGGGAGGCCACAACGAATGGAGCAGAGAACAAAATGAAGAAGACAAACTGACAGTTACTGACAGAAAAAGAGCTCAACAGAAATGAGGCAGAGAAGATTGAATGATAGGAACAACTATTTTGGAGAAAATGACATCTTAATAGGTAATACTGATTTAGTATCATCTTGTTTTGAAGTCTCATCAAGCTTTTGTTCTTCTGTCTCCATTGGTCTAAATAGGTTGTATCTTATTGGATTTTATTATGTACGATAGTATAAGCAAAAACCTTTTAAAGACAAGGAGATTATACAGAAACCATTGTTCATTTTCTGTTAGTCGATTCTAAATACTCTGTAATGCTGTCATTCTCTTAAATGGTTTTACATTGTTTTGATATATTTAATGCTACAGTATACGAAGTTGTACTCAAGGATTTCAAGGAAAGAGACAATATGGTAACTACTTTTATGTCAGGATTATCTGATGGTGAAACACTATTCTGCTTAAATGGTTATGTTTTGATCTGTGCTGCTTTGCTGTTATGCCCTCTTTTATCTCAATCTCCACTCCATTATTTACTTTTTCATTTTATCCTTTTAATTAAGGGAAAAATAAATAAAAATAGCAGGATATATTATAGTAACCCACTTTGACTTTCCATTATCTCGATTTAAAGCCCTGTATTACTCTCACCATCTTGTTTTTGACTGATGTTCCCCTATTCTGTTTTGCTGGATAGTATCAGGTTCGAAAGTTTAGGCATCAGCTGTGAAGATAATGAGATTCATTATAACACCCACTCTCATTGACTTTTATCTACTTTTGAAGACCTACAATGTCTCCAATGTTTTGGTTTTGTTGTTTTTGTTCTTTACTGTTTTGTTCAATTTTATTATAACTAATGATATAGGCAATTCTATTAGAGATAGCGGGAGGCATTATGGTAACCATTGTTGATTACCTTGTATTATGTTTTTACATTATCTATTATGTCCACCCTTTTGATTTGACCGATTTTGCTCTGTTATGTCACATTTGGTTTTACACTCTTCCAAAAAAGTAATAAGAACCGTGGGAGCAATGAAACCCAAAATGTGTAATAGTCATTGTACAAAAGAGAGGAAAAGAAAGTGCTCTAAACTATATAACTGCATGTATATTTAAGTGTATAAGATAGAAAATGATATCACAGAGTTTTATTGGATCATTGAACGGAACTGTTTGCAGTATCATTGTTGGAATGTCCACTTTACAAGCTTTAATTTTGTGACTTGAACAATTATTTCTAAGATTACAATATGTAATCCATTAATTAGTGATTTCCTACTGTTTATTTTTTTTCTGTAAATCTGTATAACTTGTACCCTTTCTCTGCTTTTTTTCTCCTTAAATAAAATTTTTAAAAAATAGATATTTATGTTCAGTGTATTTGTACTTTAGAATTGTCTGCCTGTTTGAATTTTTACTAACTTAGGGGCTTGTTGCCCATTTCTGTGGCAGGATCCATATGGCTTATTAGACTCACGGTTCATAATAAAAAATTATTTCCTTTAGCTCACCAAACTGTGCAAGAAGCAACCTTTGTTTTGTGTCTTTTATGTTGTGGCACCTTGTTTAATGTTTTAGTCCTCAATTGATTATTTGCCACCTTGGCATGCCTCTTTAAAAAGAGTATTTTTCATTCTGGTTAAAATGTAAACATATGTGTACATATATATGTATATTTATGGTTTTTAAGAATCATATCAACTTTACCATGTAAAAACCAGGTCATACTATATTTGAGCCAGTTAAAAGGTTACATTTTTTTTTAAATACAGCATTTTAATGTGGTAAAAAGACATAAAATAATTAAATATGTTTTAGACTACTAAAAGATGACTTCAAAGGTTTTGTTGAGAGTTTTAATGTTGTCTGAGAAGTGAGAGGAAAGGTAATTGACTGGTAATAGTAAGAAAAAGAGGGACAAAGAAAGTGGTGTTGTCTTCAAGTAAAAATGTCTGGCTGTGCCAGAATGTGGAAGAAGATAAAAGCTCAACTTGAGTGTGTATTGTAAGTTGTAGAAAGCTTGAGAGGATGTGAATTTTATTTGTCTTGGTATAGTACTACAAATAACATGTTTGAAAATAATTAAATGTGAATTTAACAGTGTTAGATTAGTTTTGGTAGAAGTATTCATAAGATTGGTAAACCTTTACTGCAAAATTTTCCATTAAAATGAGATTTTAGGTGATTATACAGATAAGATACAAGTTCTTGCATGTGCTATGAACATCTGGGAGATTATGTGGCACAATTTTGTTACCTATGAAAAAGCCCTTTTTTGTTAAGAATGTAATTTCAGTAAAATGATGGCCTGCCACGCAGCACCCTAGGACAAAAAGTGGTGTGCTATCCAGATGAAGCCTGCTCTCTGATCTGGAATGCCAAAACCATGTTTTCCTTTTTTCCCACCCTGAATGGACATCCAGAGGTAATGAGGTTTCCCGAGTATCGCCAGTTGTTCTCTTTGCAACTCAGTCACTCCACATGTTAGACAAAAATTGCAAAGGTTTGAGAGATTTGAGAAAATGCCCCTCAGCCAGTTAATAGAGATAACACAAAAGGTCTTTGAGAACTGAGAGAATTTACAAGAAGCTACCAACAAAAAGATAATCAAGGTGTTAGAATTGTTCTATGAGAGAATTTTTTAAAAAACAGACGAGAGTTTCTGGGCGCGGTTGGATACTGTAGGCTAAATTTTACTGAAAAACTCGCCCCTATGTGACTCCTGTAAGGGAGAAACTCAAAACTCACTGAACTGGACTGATAAATGTGAACGGGCCTTCCAGCAGCTCAAGTGGGCCTTGACAGAGGCCCCAGCCCTGGGACTCCCTGATGTTGCCAAGTCATTCACCTTGTTCATAGATAAACTCAAGGGCATTGCCAAAGGAGTCCTGACCCAGGACATTGGCCCTTGAAAGAGGCTTATAGCCTACCTCTCCAAAAGACTTGATCCGGTGACAGGAGAATGCCCCCCTGCCTGAGAATCCTAGCTGCTGTGACAATGTTACTTAAAGAGGCTAAAAAACTCACTTTTGGACAGATTTCTGTAGTGACCTCCCACAGTTTAGAGACTCTTATCAAAATCCCTCCCGAGAAATGGTTTTTGAATGCTAGAATTTCACACTATCAGGCCCTGCTCCTAGACCCAGAGTAGGTAATTTTCAAGATTTCTTCAGCTTTAAACCCGGCCACCCTTATGCCTGATGATAACCTGGAGGAACAAAGGACACGTCTCCATGAGTGTGCTTTGACATCCTCGAACTGCAGCAGAACCTATGGGCTGATCTTACCAACCAGCCTTTGGGAAATGCCGACAACTATTTCTTCGATCGAAGCAGCTTCATCCAGAATGGCAAACAAGTGGCCAGGGCAGCAGTGACCACCGAAAAGGAGGTACTCTGGGTTAAGCGGTTAGAGCCTGGCACCTCTGCTCAAAAGGCAGAGCTCATTGCTTTGACTGAGGCGCTAAAACTAGCCATGGGAAAGACGGTAAACATCTATACTGATAGTAGATATGCTTTTGCTACTGTACATGTATATGGACTCATCTACCAAAAGCGAGGTCTCTTAACCTCGGCCGGGACTAAGATAAAAAAATGCTCCACAGATCCTAGACTTGCTGGCAGCAGTCTGGCTGCCTCAGCAGGTTGCTGTTATTTACCCTAGGAAACAATTTGGCAGATCAGGCCACTCGAAAATTAGCCACTACATCAGAGGGGCCAACTGAGGAGGTAACTGCTCTGATGCTAGTCCCTCAGATCTTGTCAGAACCAGTTACACAAAGAAAGACCTACAGTTAGCATCTCAACTTAGAGCGAAGTCCCCCACCCCAGGAAGCTGGTACCAGTTACCTGATAAACAAGTACTGTTACCAGAGGCACTAGGACAGGGGCTATTACACTGGGCTCACCAAACTACCCATTTAGGGGGAACTAAACTTGCTGAATTGTTCAGAACTCGGTTTTTTATTCCAAAACTCTGCAAACTGACTGCCTCTTTGAGCTCCAGATGCCCACAGTGCTTGTTAGTCAACTCAGCCAAGAGCTCTACACTGGAGACCACCTGACATTGAGGAATTGTTCCAGGAGAACATTGGGAAGTAGACTTCACAGACATGGTAAAGCCTGGTTTACAGGGGCACTGCTATCTCTTGGTATTAGTAGACACCTTCACTGGCTGGGTAGAGGCTTTCCTCTACTAAGTCTGAGTCAGCCTTAGTGGTAGTTAAAAAGCTATTGCATGACATCATACCTCAATTTGGCCTCCCACTATCAATGGGGTCCGATAATGGCTTGGCTTTCATAGCCCAAGTCACACAAAAGTTAGCCCAGGCATTAAAGATTAATTGGAAAACTCCACTGTGCCTATTGGCCACAAAGCTCAGGGCAAGTGGAATGTATGAACCAAACTCTCAAGGACATTTTAGCTAAGCTGTCTTTAGAAACTGGCAATAATTGAGTAAGCCTTCTTCCCTTTGCACTGTTAAGAGCTAGATGTACTCCATACATTTCTGGAATTTGCCCCTTTGAAGCCATGTTTGGGAGGACCCCGCCATTGGTTCCAAGATTGTCAGAAGATAAACTAGCTGAAATAACTAATCAAGACCTCATTAAGTCCCTGCAGACTTTCCAACCCATGTTGACTTCAATATACCAGCTGTTTAGACAAAAACACCAGGATCTGCCTGCAGAGACGACTCTCAAGGCACCAATCGAGCTAGGGACTCCAGTCTCGATGTGATGCTATGACTGTGACTCCCTCGAACCCCACTGGGAAGGACCTTTCACCATGGTGCTAAGCACTCCCACCACCATCGAGGTAGCAGGAAAGACTGCATGGATTCACCATACCCACGTCAAACCACTGGAAGCAACAGACAGCGAGGAGTGTTATCAATGGACTGTACAGCAGACTGGTAACCCCTTAAAGTTAAAATTGACTAAAGCATAGTTAGATTATGCCAGGCATGAACTGTCTTAGCTTGCTTGCTTTGATTTTAATAACACTGATGTCGACCTTGCACGGCGGCTTTGGTCTCCCTGTAAGCAAAAAGCAATTGTTAAGATCTTTGTATGGGAACCCCTGTGATTGCAGAGGGGGCTATATTACTAAAGGTAAAGACACCAACGGGGGGGGGGGGAATTATACATACAGTAGGAAACAAGGATCGAGATCCTTCCTACACAAATGATAAATTGTATACATATAGTCTTTGGACAGATTGTGGGGACAAGTTAGCATTCCTTGTTGCTATACCCTCAGTTACAGGGGATTTGACTCAAATGTGGATGTATAAGTTAGAGCCCGGTGTGATACCTAACAAAGGCAGCCAGCCAGGGCCATGCCATCAGAATTGTTCTTAGTAAAAGTAATGTTTCCCCAGATACATTACCACCCCTTGATGCTGCCTAAATCGTGAGGAGTTGATATGGATGCTCAAACTTCTGATATTCTAGAGGCCACTCATAAAGCCTTAAATGCCTCCAACCCAACTTTGGCTGAAGATTGCTGGTTATGCATGGCACAGGGCTCCCCCATGCCCTTTGCAATCCCCACCAATGTTTCTCTGACTATGCTGGAGAAACAAGATTACTTAAATTGTAGTGCTGGTCCCCCCTTTAGAGTACAACCAGTAGGCTTCAAGGACTCTCTCTGTCTCCAAGGAGGTTTTCATAACAATACCTCCGACATTGACGTGGGGTTCGTTGCATTTACTAATTGTAGTTCCATAGTTAACCAGACTACCTCCCTTTATCCTGCTGAAGGGCAAGTATTTATTTGTGGAGGAAATATGGCCTATACTTTCTTCCAACTAACTAGACAGGGATATGTGTAACAGCCGTCCTATTGCCTGATATAGAGATCCTACCCGGGGATGAGCCTGTCCCCATTCCTAGTTTAGATTACATCACAGGCTGATCAAAGAAGGCAGTTCAATTTATCCCTTTATTGGTAGGCCAGGAATATCAAGAGCCTTAGGTATGGGGGCAGCAGGAATAGGTGTTTCTGTCCAACTTTCCAATCAGATTGTTAGTGATATGCAGGCATTATTTAGTACCATTCAAGTCATTCAAGACCAAATAGACTCGTTGGCTGAAGTAGTTCTCCAAAACAGAAGGGGACTAGACCTCCTAATGGCAGAACAAGAAGGGATCTGTGAGTCATTGCAGGAAAGATGCTGCTTTTATGTAAATAAGTCCGGCATTGTCTGAGATAAAACCAAGAGACTATAGGAAGACCTAGTTAAAAGGAGGAGAAAGCTATTTGAAAACCCTTTATGGAGTGTCTGGAATGGAATCCTGCCCTATCTCCTGCCCTTGCTTGGACCATTGTTAGGGGTACTGCTCCTGGTCACAGTAGGTCCTTGTATACTTAATAGAATAACTACATATGTCAGACCACAAATGCAAGGCATAAAGTTGATGATGTTACGCCAGCATGCCTACGAGCCCGTACCTCAAAAATCCTTAAAAATTAGGTCAAAGATTTGACCTCAGTCACAACATCAGAGGAGAATGTTATAGCGTAGCTCTAACCATTGTGCCTCATTTCTGTTTTGTATGTGCCACTCAGCTGCCCCCCCCCTTGGCTTCTTATCTTTCTAGGTTAAGTTTCAATTTCCTGAGAAAGCTGTAAAAGCCTTAGTTTCCTGTAACCCCCTCCGCCATCCCTCATCCAGCTATCTGTAATAAAATGTGCTGTTCTTTAAGAAATGCTCTCCTCTGTAAAAATTGTAAAATCTTACCTAACTGATATGTTAACCATTGTTGCCCTCTACAAATAACAGATGTGGTGCTAAAATAAGCTAAGGGGTTGTTAATTACTGCTAGACTTTTCTATTCTCTGCTAAGGGAAAGAAGATGTTTGCCCAATCTAAACTTGCTTGTATGCAGGGAGACTTGCTTGTTAGCCCAACCCTTATCTGAACTTTGTTCTTCCTAATGTAATCGCCACATTCTTGTCCTATAGTGCACCACAGCCCCCCTCCCTGCATCGTGAGACCAGCAGCTGTTTGTGGTTTTTACAAGATAAAAGCCCTGACTTTTAGCTGTCAGGCGTGCAGTCTCCAAATTGGCTACAGGAGGCTACACACATTTTCCTCTGAAATTATCCATTTGTTTTTGGAGAAAGCAAAACTTTGTTTTAAGAATCAAGAAAAAACAGTAGTAATCATTCTAAATAGTATGTGTGCAGAATTTAACAGTGACTCTGTCAGGACCAGGACTTTTCTGTGTTGGTAGATTCTTAATTTCATCTTCAATTGTATTGACTGTTATCAAGTTATTTACCCTTTTTTTTTTAATTTTGAGAAGAACAAAACCAAATGAGAAAGAAAACAAAATGGCGTCATTCAAAACAAAAGGATGGACCTAGGACATGATTAAAACCACAATACAAGGTGATCTACAATGGATACTGCGATGTCTCTTGTTATCTTCAATAGAATTATCTATATCATCAGGCATAATACAATTGAACATAGCAGTACAGAACAACATCAATAAAAGCAAAACATTGGAGACATTATAGGACCTCAAAAGCAGGTAATAGTCAAACCAAAATGGATATCCTAGTGAGTCTTATCATCTTCAGAGTAGTTGCCTATAATCTGACTCAATACTATCAAACATAACAGATTCAAATCAAGTCATTCAAGAGAAAACAGTGATCTAACAAATAAGATTCTAATAAGATCAGTTATAATAAAACAGTGTAAGTAATACAGGGCTTCAGATTAAGTTAGTAAGAAGTTAAGGATGGTTACCATAGTATATCCTGCTACTTTTGGAAGAGCTGTCTGTGCCCTCAAATCTAGTACAAGTAGACAAACTGGAACAGAATGTAATCAAACTAAACAGAACGATGAGAACTATCTGGGTTTTAAATTCTGATACACTATTAACAATGTCCTCTGCCTTCCTTTTTTAGACATTTCCTCCCCTTTCACTTTCACAGGGTACATTTTACATTTTGGGTACCACTAACTCCTTTCGTTTTTAGATTAGGGAGATACCTTAGTTACTTTTTACTCATTGCTGAGACAAAATACCTGAAGCCCAAAGTTGGGAAAGGAAAGGTTTATTTCTTACGGTTTTTGGAGGTTTGAGTTCACACTCAGTTGGCTCCAAGGCAGGCGGGCATAGCTGGGCTGCAGTTCATGGCGGCTGCAAACAGACGGCCAGAACCAGCAAAGAGCAAAACACACCTTCTTCCTGCTATTACATCACATCTTGGCTCCACTCCTTTGTGGGTGGAGCACTGACAGAATCAATCCAAACACTAGACAATGAATGAATAACAAATGCACAAATCAAACTCATGAGACCTGGGGGAAACAGATATAAACTATGACAGGAGACAATCTGCTATTTACCTAAGTGGTTCTGAACCTTTTTACCCCTGAATTTGATCTTAAGTTGTATTCTCTTACCTACAAAACCCTCAAGGTTTTCCTTCCTTATAGCTGAGTAGTTCTCCATTGCACACAGGTGTCATGCATTTCAACCCATCTGCAGCTGCTAGACAAGCTACCCTATTTCTCTCTGGTTCCCTGTTGCATAGAGCATTGTTTTCTTATCTTGGACTTTCAGTCAATAAACCTTCTTTCAGGTTGATTATATTTCCTATACAGAGCATCTTGATGGACCCTATCTCCTGATCTACTCTGCCTGTGTTTCTTTTTGTTAGTGTATCAAGGCCATCTGTGTTAGAGATTATAGCCAGTCTTCAATGCCTCATCTATGCTATGCTACCTTTCTGCCATTTGGTTGTCTACTTTTCCCCTTCATTCCACTGTCTGCCCCATTCATTGAAGTCCCTCTACCACTATTCCTGAAACCCTGTTCTCTCTCTCTCTCTCTCTCTATCTCTCCTCTCTCTCTCTCTCTCTCTCTCTTTCTCTTAAATGTCCTTCAGTATTCTTTGTTGGGTAGGATTTGTGGTCATGAACTTCCCCAGTTCCTCTTTGTCAAGGAAGCATCTTGTTTCTCCATTAATTTTGAGAGAGAGTTTTTCAGGGCACATCAATCTGGGTTGGAGATTATTTTCTTTCAGGGATTGGAATACTTCTCTCTAAGCTTTTCTTGATTTGATAGTTTGTGTTGAGACGTCTGTCATGATTTTGATGGGTTTTCATTTGTAGGTGATCTGTTTCTTTTCTCTGATGGTGTTTAATATTCTGTTCTTGTGATGAATTTCTGGGATCTTTATTATTATATATCTGGGTGTAGATCTGTTTTGATTGTAGCTTGCTGGAGTTCTGTATGCCTCATTCATCTGAATATCATTTTCTTTTCCTATGCTTGGGACATTTTTCCTTATTTCGGTGAATAGCCTTTTTATTTCATTTATGTTTACCCTCTTCACTCACGTTTTTATTCTTAAGTTATAGATCCTCTTGTTTTCTAGCCTTTGTATTGTTATTTCCTGCTTCCTTGTTATTTTTAAGTGATCTGTCCTTTACAATCATACATTGCAAACCTATCTTCAAGTTTTGACAGTCTATCTTTAGTTTCTTTCATGCAGTTTTGCCAGCTTTCAATGGAATTTTTAATTTCCTGGTCATTTCTTTAAATCTGTTTCATGTATTCTAGTTTTGTTTTATATGCTTCATCGGAGGTTTCCCTTTTTCTATGCTCCTCCATTCTTCCATCTGTGTCTTCCTGAGAGTTGTTTCACATTTCTTTTATTATTATTCTTATATCTTGCTTTACTTGTATTAGTATTTCTGTTTTGAGTTCTATAATATCATGAAGATATTTTTTAATGTCAGCTGATGCCATTTCTGATATTACATGTTTTCTGCCTTCATTCTCTTCTGTGTTTACATGTCCTGGGCCTATTTTCCTGGGTGGTGGCTGGAGACATTTTTTGTTTCTTTCTTCATGTTTCTGGTTTCTTCCAGACAAGTGTATAGTGGAGGTCCCAGCCCCTTTCTGTATTAGTTTTGATTACTCTAAAGCATGCTGGCTAGGGATTTCTGCCCTGCCTAGTTTACTGTTGATCACTGAGGAACAAGCAGGCTGGTCCCTCCCCTCTGAGCCAGTACACAACTAGAGGTTTTCACCACATTAGTGTGTGCCACATGAATGGAACTGGTTTTGGGACAGCTTCAGGGGCAACTTTGCCCATGGCTATTGGGTCCTGCACAGGGGCAGAATGCAGTCCAAACCATTCCCACTAATCTGCTTTGCACCAGGAGCTGCCAACTGAAGCCACTAAAATTCCATGTTCAAGCCATTCCTACCTGATTCCAAAATTTTACCCAGCTGGTCACCCTTTCCCAAGGGAGGAAGAAATTCCAAGCAGTCATTGTGGGCCAGAGCAGATCTCAATGCTGGCTCCATTCTCCATTGTGACACATCCTCCCACTGAGGTCTTCGGGCTCACCAACCTCCGACTTCAGTGCAACTGTGCGTTGTCAGTCTCCAGGGTGCCTCACACACCATGGTACTGGCATCTGGCTCCAGCCTTCCAGCCATGTTTTTCTTTTCATTGCTTTTATTTCCTTAGTTTCTTTCTGGGTCATAAGAATCGCTCTCCCTTCATCTAATCTTCTCTCTGGTGTTAAATTCTAGTGTCTGAGCTGTTTCTCTCACAGAGACTCTTTATCTTGCTACTTATTATTCCCAGGTTTATATCTTCTTGATACATCTTTAGTAATTGTTATGTATCTAAGAATCTGTCAATTTCTCTTGTATTTTATATCTTATTCTAACACAGATTTTCAAAGTAAGTACTGATGCTTTTTTGGATTTCTGAAGGATCTGTTCTGATTTTACCAATTTAATTCCTAATTGCATGGATTTTATGTTTTTCTGTATGTTTTTCATAAGATTGGCTAAGTGTTTATCAATTTTATTTAATCTTTCAGAAAACCAACTCTTTGATTCATTGATTCTTAGTCTCTGTTGCATTAATTTCTGATTTGATCTTCATAATTTCTTCCCTTATGAGATTTGGGCTTGCTTTGTTATTTTTCTAGAAACTTGAAGATTCAATATTAGATTATTTCAGCTGACTCTCATTTTCTGGTATAAGTATATACCGCTATAAATTTCAGTCATAGGATTCCTTTTTTGGTCCCTTAAGTTCAGATACATTGTGTTGGTATTATTAACTGTATAAACTGTTTACTTTCAATTTTGATATAATCAGACCCACTGATTGTTTAGGAGAGTGCTTAATTTTCATGTGTTTATGAAGTCTTATGATTTCTCAATTTCATTGCACTATGGTATGTTAATCCATATGGGAAAACTTCACATTCCTTTGCATTTACTTAATCATGTTCTGTAGCTAGTATGTGATCTATTTGGAGAATATCCTGTGTACAGCTGAGAAGAATGTCTATTTTGATATTGTGGGATAGACCACTCTGTAGAACTCTACTAAATCCATTTGTACAAAATTTGGTACATTTCTTTATTGATTTTTGAAGAACAAATGCTACTACTTCTTAAACTCTTTAATGAAATTGAAAGAGAAGTTCTAGATTTACTAATCAAATTATGTAGCATAGCTGGATACAAAGTCAACACTAAAATAAATAATCTTCATGTACACAATTAACATATCCAGTTAGAGAAAAATTCAGGGAACAACACATTTCAATATAGCATCCAAAAAATGAAATATGTAGGAAACACTCTAACATAGGAAATAACAGAATTTTACATTGAAAACTACATATTCTGACAAATGAGATTGAAGAGGATATTAGAAAATAGAAATATATTCCTTGCTCTTGGGTGGGAAGAACAAATATAGTGAAAGCAGACAGACTTCTGAAACTGTTATATAGATTACTGCAATTCCAATCCAAACTACAACAGTATGTCTCACAGAATTAGAGAAAACATTCCTATCCTGAAGGCAATAAGATTCACTAAGATGCCCATTCTGGTTTGATTATTGTCTCCTTTGGAAGTCCTGTAAGGTTTACAATGCCTAAGTTTTATTGGTCTTGTTCTCTACTGTTTTGTCCAACTTTATAATATCTAATGAGATAGACAATTTTTTTTTAAGGAAACAAGAGACAACGTTGATAACCATTGTTGATAACCTTGTACTCTGTTCTACACCATGTGCTATGTCTATCCTTGGTTTTGACTGACAGCTTTGTTTTGCCATATTTGACTGAATTCTCTCCCCCGCAAAAAAGTAATAAGAACTAAGGAGTAATAAAATCCAAAATGTGTAAATTTTGTTGTAAAAAAGAGAGGGGGAAAAAAAGAGCTCTAACAGATATAACAGCAAGTGTGTTTAGGGGTGTTAAATAGCTGACTATATCAATGTTTTTGGATCATTGAACACAGCTGTTTGCAGTCTCCCTGTTTGACTGTCCACTTTGTATTCTTTGATACTGTGATTTGAGCAACTATTTTCAAGATGATAATATGTAATCTATTAACAGGTGATTCCTTACTGTTATGTTTTTTTGTTTTGTTTTGTTTTGTTTTGTTTTTGTAGTTCTGTATTATGTGTACCCTTACACCGCTTTGTTTTGTTTTGTGTTTTTCTCTTTTTCATCTTAAATAAAATAAAATAAAAAAAAAGAAAACATTCCTAATATTCATTTGGAACCTGAAGAAAAGTAGAACAGCAAAAGCAATTCTGGTTAATAAAGACAAGAGAGGAAACATCAAAATCCCTGGCTTGAAATTATATTTCAAACCTACTGTGATCAAAGGGGAGGGAGAGAGGAAAGGGAAGAAGGGAGGGAGGGAGAGAGAGAGCTAGAGAGAGAGAGAGAGCACGAGAGAGCACTAGCATAATGCTGGCAAAAATACCAAACAAATAAACAAAAATACAAACACACACACACACACACACACACACACACACACACACACACCAGACCTGAGGATCTATGGAGCAGATTAGAAGATGCAGAAACAACTCTAGTCATACTCAGCCACCTTATCTTTGACAAAGGAGTCAAACACCTTAACTGGAAGAAAGATAGCTTTTTTTAAAAAATGGCACTGGCAAAACTGACGTTCCACACACCAAAGATTAAAAGTACACCCTTATCTTTCACCAGGTACTAACTTAAAATTGAAAAGGATCAAAGACCTAAATATTAAAACAGAAACTCTAAATTTGCTGCAAGATAGAACAGGTAGAATTTTTAAATACACTGGTGTAGATAGAGACTTTATGGGAAAAAAAAAAAACAATCGCACAGGAAATATAATAAAGAATCAACTGGGATCTCATCTACTAAAATGTTTTTATGCAGAAAAAAAAAAACCCTGCCAATAGAGTAAAGAAACAACCTACAGCATGGGAAACAATGCTTGCCAGCTTTTCCTAGGACGAAGACTAATATTCAGAATACATAAAAAACAAATAATTCAGACTCCCCGAAATCTAAAGAGCCTATCCAAAAATGGACAACTGAAATGAATAGGCACTTCTCAGATGAATAAGTAGAATAAATATACATAAATACCTGAAAAAATGTTCAACATCACTGGTCATTCAAGAAATGCACATTAAAGCAATGCTGAGATTCCGTCTCACTCCAGAAACAATGGCTATTGTCAAGAAATCAACTAATAACTGCTAGTGCAGCTACAGGGAAAAAGGAACCCTTTTTCCCTGTTAGTGAGAATGCAGACTGGTATAATCAAGTATGGAAATCAATATGGAGATTTTCTCAAAAAACTAAAAGTGGAGACTCTATTTGACTCAACTTACTCCTCTTCTAGGTATCTTTCCAAAAGTATTAAAAGTATCATACCACAGTGATGTATGCATAGCCATGTTTATAGCCATCAAGTTTGTAATAGCTAAATTTGGAAACAACTCAAATGCCCACCAACCAATAAATGAATAATGTGTTTTTTTTTTTAAATA
This sequence comes from Cavia porcellus, assembly GCF_034190915.1. Classification (NCBI taxonomy): domain Eukaryota; kingdom Metazoa; phylum Chordata; class Mammalia; order Rodentia; family Caviidae; genus Cavia; species Cavia porcellus. The sequence continues at coordinate 27,914,950 of NW_026947495.1, read as the reverse complement.
TAAAATGGAGGGCCAAGGCATTTAGCTCAGCAGCATAAGCACCTGCCTGGCAAGTACAAGGTCAATGAGTTTGATCCCTGGTATCAAAAAAAAAAAAAAAAAGAGAGAGAGAGAGAAAGAAATATATAGATATACTACTGTGCCATAAATAAGGAAAAGCTTGAGACATATCTAGCTAAATAAATGCACCTTGAGACCACATTCTTAAGTGAAATAAATCAGACATGCATATTTAAATACTATATTTTTTCTTTGCTGTAAGAAACGAACAGTGTAAATATGGACCAAAATGTATAGTAGATATTTAAATTGGAAGAAAATGTTCAAGATGGGAAGGTAACAAAGGAAGAGGAGGGTGAGTGGGAGGAAGAAAGAAAAAAACAAAAGGAAACAATGGAAATAAATTTTGTAACTAAGGAGGTTGGTGGAGGGGTTGAAAATAGAGGAATAAAAATATATCATCTACAGGTACAAATTCCCTATGATGAATATTATTATGTGTATCTGAAATGTGTCAATAAAATTTTAAAAATACTTGGAAATTTTATGTCTGTTATGAACCATATAATTTATACTCATGCTTACTATAATAACTGCAAGGAAAGCAACCTCACAAGCTTTTTGTTATCTCATAAGGTGCCTATATATTTTCAAGAAATCCATGGGTAGATTCTAAACACAGTAGTTTCTGATCAAATGAAATAATCATAATGATATAATTAATTATTGACAGACTGCATTTTTCTTGTTAGAAATTGAAGCACTGCAGACAAAAACATGGTTGCCCTACTCATCAGGGAAGAGAAATAATATACCTCTTTCAGGTTTTCATCTATTAATTGAACAAACATTTGTTGAGTACTGTCTACCCAAGTACTCTAAACTCCAGGACTGTATGTGATAAAGGTCTGGGTCTCTGGCTCGGTACTTAGGATAACAGACATCAGTCACCAAAATCTGCAGCAAAATAATATGACACAAGGAAAATTGCACTATATGCTAAATTATCTAATTAACTCCTTACTTTCTGAATTACATTTTATGTTAAGAATTTTGACAGCAGGGAAAAAGAACACTTAAGTCTCAAGTGACAAAGTGCTCTTTATGCCTACTCCATATTCTCTGAAAGTCAGAAAATGATATATATCCCTATTTAAAATTCATTTTCAAAATGATTATGACTTAGAGAAAACATGGAAATAAGTGAAAGGTATTACTACTGACAATAATGTGGTTTTTTGCGTTTCTAGAGCCAGACAATGTATTCCTGTCAAATAGAATCTTATTTATCTTCCTAAATTTTCTCATGCAAAATGATGAATATTCATTTGTCAAGTTTATGAAATTAATATCTTTCAAAATTACCAATTCACCAAGAGTTACTGCCTGTTTGGCTTGAAGACAAATTTGTTATCAGGTTCACAGTCAAATTTATTCCTATAAGCAAGCAACCGAACACTCACCTAGTCACTGCTACTTAATCAAAATAATCTCTCTCAATTTCTCAATAGTTAATAAGCACTGAAAAGGAGCTCCAAGCCCAGATCTGTGTGTAGCCAAATATAGTGGTGTAGATGTTTAATTCATTCTTTTAATTGAAAACAGAAGAATTACTTATGATTAGTCAATAAATAATGAAAAATTGTTTCTGAGGCAAATAAGGGAAGGGTACTTCACAGGAATCAAGGAGGAATCTTCAAACATTGTTCTTAAAGGGACCAGAATACACAGCAGCTGGATGGTTAGTTTCCTAGTCTCTATCCTTTTGCTTCTTTCATGCCACTTTTATCTACCTTTGTATTTGTTTCAGTTTACTTTCTCGTCACCTGGGATGACTTTCACCTCTATTTTGTTGACTCTCCTTAACTCACAATGTCTTCCCACTCATCACTATTCTCATCCAAAATTAAAATTGAAAATGATTCATGCCAACCTCTTTGACTTTACTATCCTCACAGTCTTCAAGTTTCTAATTTTCTACAGGTCTAATTTCTTGTTGACTGATTTGGGTCACTGAGATTGCCCACCATTTGGGAATTTGCAAACAAGTGACGGTCAACATGGTTGCCTATATGCTGCTCTACAAAAGTAGTTTAGAAAAACTTCAGCTTAAAAAGGTTGTGAGAACTTCAGTTAATATCTTTAAGGTATGACAAAGAAAACAAAGTATCTTCTCCAACAGGTCATTCCACACCAATGAAAATTAGGTTTCTATACCTGCAAGGAAACAAGGTGAAGTAAACTTTATCTATGACAAACAGAAAGTTACAGGTGCGGAAACCAGAGTATATCAGAGAATATACTAATATATACTACACAAATTAAGCAATACCTTAGCTCAAGCTATTATTAATAATGCCTAGCCAGGTATAGTGGCCTATAATCCCAGAACTAAGGAAGCTGAGGCAGGAGGATTACCATGAGTTGAAAGTCAGCCTAAATTGCAGAGTGAGACCCTAAAACTAGACACATGTCTATCACCATATACTAAAGTCAAAATGGATCAAAGATTTAAATATTAAAATATAAACACTAAATATATTGGGAAACAAGGTAGATAGAAATAGGGAACACATAGGAGTAGTCAGAGAGTTGATGAATAAAACCCAGACTACACAGAAAATAGACCAAAAATCAACAACTGGGATGTCATCTTATTAAAAGATTTTGCACATCAAAAGATATCACCAACCGAGTGAAAAGACAACTCACAAAGGCCATATCTAGAACATATAAAGAATTGAAAAATAATGAGAACCTCCCCAATTCAAAGATCCAATCCAAAAATGGGCATCTGAGATGAATATGTACTTCTCACATGAAGAAATACAACTGGCAAATAAATACTTGAAAAAAATGTTCAATATGATTGGTCACTTGAGAAATGCAAATCAAAGCAACATTGAGATTCCATCTCACTCCAGAAGGAATGGCTATCATCAAAAAATTGGCCAATAACACATGCTGGCAGAAATGTGGGGGAAAAGGAACCCTTCTTTACTATAAGTAGGAATGTAGACTTGTACAATCACTATGGAAATCAGTAAGATATGGAGATTCCTCAAAAAACTAGGATTGGAGATCCCATTCAGCCTAGATATTGACCTTCTGGGTATTTTCTCCAAACAACTGAAAACTTCATACAATGATAATGCGCACCCATGTTTATAGAAGCACAATTTGTAATAGCTAAATTTTGGAAACAATCTGAATGTCCATCACTTGTGGAACGAATAAAAATGATGTGGTGTTTTTATACAATGGAGAATTACTCAGCTATAAAGAAGGATAAACTCCAGGCTCTAATAGGTAGATGGACTTGAGACCATATTCAAGTGAAATAAATCATATTCACAATTTTAAAAATGTATTGTCTCCATAGTGTAAAAACTGAAAGAGTAAATGAGATCCAAAATGTCCAAAATATTCCATAAAATTGTGAAAGTGAAAAGGGAAGAAATTGCTCAAAAGTAAAGAACAACTAAGATGGAGGAAAGGAGAAAGATAAAACTTTTGTGTGTGTGTGTGTGTGTGTGTGTGTGTGTATTTGTGTGTACATGTATATATATATATATATATATATATATATATATACCATTATACTACTAATATCTATTCATCAAAAAGAATTCTTTGTGCTCTGTTTGATCACTTTTTCATGCCTATATCTTGAAATCTAAACAACTAATTTGAAGATAACATTATGCAATATATTAATCACTATTAATCTATTATTTTATTTTGAAATTCTGTATTGTTTAGGTTCTTTTTTCATTTTAAATGTTTGATCAAAATTTAGGGTTGAAATATGCTTTGTGTCAACTCTAGCTAAGGATTTTTCAGTAACATTTATGATGTGAATGACATTTATAAACAGCACTGCTAAGGATGCCAGTTTTGGTCTTAAGACTGAATTGTCCTGAATCCTGGTCCCATATTTTCTCTGGAAAAGACTTAGTGAAAATTAATTTCTCTAGCATTCAATCTTCTTATACATAAAATGGGTATAACAATAGTATCCACTTCATAAAATGTCTGTAGGCCTAACTTACAACATTGATATTAAAAGTTAGAACAATGCCTGAACAGAAACTGTCACTAGGTGTTACCACTGTTCTATATCAGGCTCTCTTCTATGTGCTCCAGACCTATAATTTCATTTTAATCACCCTAACATCCCTACTGGGAAAGTATTATTACCTGTCTTTGACAAAGAAGGTGGTAGATTTGGGACTGGAATTAAAGTTTCACAGGAACTTCCAGGCCAATGATTTGCAACTTTATAAAAGCTTGCACTCAAACTGGAGATTAGACCTTAAGTTATGATCCCACACCAGGGAAGAAAGGGGAGTTGAATTTTGGAATGAGCAAATGACTTTTTAAGATTTCAAAATTATATTCCCACAGAGGTATTAACACTTGACAACCTTACTCTCTATAACCTTAAAACCCTGCTTAATTCAACATGTGAGAAGTAATGGCAGTGCTAAGGCAGCCACAATGAAGATTCTTAGAGTGCATAAAAGGATCTTCTTTCCCATAATGTATCAATGAATCATTATGACAGACAGAAATAAAGCCAGTGCATCTCACTGTATAGCTGATGCTGCTTTTCTACTCACAAGGCACAGAAGTTAATTATTATGAACAGATGTGCTTAGATTGGACAAGAATTTATACTCCATAAAATTTAGCATGGGCTAAAGCAACACAGTATGGTTGGTGTACTTGTACTTCTTGGGTGGCTATTAAAAAGGATACACTGATAATTGTCTCAGTGTTCTGGTGAAGGCCCTTGAGAGCCTGGATTTTCTATTGCCAAACTCTCCATATAGATTTCAGGGCAGAAGAATTCACTTTTCAGGTTGAGATGACCACCCTGCTCCATTACTACAGTACCTATGGTTAGTTAGCTCAGATTTGGATGTACCAAACTAATGATACCACTATTATTTACCCAGTTGGGAAATTAATTACATTCAATATCATGACAAGGCATTCTTACTTATTCTAGAATAGATGACTAGAGATATATAGATAGATTCATTGGCATAAACACAACATTTCCATAATAACGGAGAATGTATATGAATGAATGTCACACAAACTACAAGGCATGAGAAAATAATTACTAATTCAAATTCAAAATATACTTGAAATTTTATCCAGTTTAATATACATTAAAGGTCTATGGTATTCAAAGATGACTAAGAAAAATTTTCTTTACTATACTAAACATATCTTGTCTTAGAGATACTGTCCTCTATATTATAGCATATGATTAGTTTTAAAATGGAAAGAGTGTTTTTCATAAGGCTATTAAAGAAAAGGATAATATAAGGGTTAAATGTGGACCAACTTCTCTGTGAAGACCTTGTTTAACTAACATCACTCACATCATTACTACTTCATGGCATAAATATTATTATGTTAAATTTTAAAGATGAGAAACTTACAGCTTATGAAATCAAGTAATTTTTCTGGGACACACATGCATACATAGGATCTCCATGTGATTCCTCCAAATTCCTTGGCTGCTCTGGAAAGCTAGGGAAAGATTTGGTGTTGGTGTCACAGAAAAAAGTGCCATCTGATTTGCATTTTGAGGAGGAAAGATTTTATCAGAGAAGGCGAAGGGCATTCAAGGTAAAAAAATAGCTTGCCCAAAGTCAGGGTCAGAAAGGAATTAATACATTTGTTCTGATTTGAATAGGTTGCCTTTCAGTATCTCTTTGTAAGCACTTTTTAAATGGTTGGCTGGCTCACAGTATAGCCAGTGGGGGTGAGACGTAGAATAAAGCTTATTATTTTCTTTAACTTTAAAAAGCATGACCCTGAGCTTGAGTACAATGATGACACAGTGTGTGTGTGTGTGTGTGTGTGTGTGTGTGTGTGTGTGTGTGTGTGTGTGATTTCTCATATCAACAGAAATTAACTGAAAACTAATATGCCTTTATGAGAGACATTCCATTCACTGTTACTAACTTGATCAAGGACTAATAAAACTCACAATGCATGATTTCAAAATTGTTATACTTTCCACTAACTTAGATTTTCTTTCAAGAACACATAAAATATTTTTTCCTGCTATACTATGATACAGTAACTAAAAATAGTTAACAATGCTATGCTATGTATTACATTATATCAATAAATAAATTAAATATAAATAAAATTTCAGAATATATAAACTGGGCTACAGTGTTACATAATTATATTTACATGTCTGGGGTCTTGACTATGAAAGAGTTTATATCAGGAACTATATGCAACTAATAAAAGAAATCCAACTATGGTAGTTTAAACTCATAAAATGCTCTTCCAATTATACTCTCATAAAATAAATCCAGTAATAGTGGCCTAAGGTTATAGAGCAGCCTCCCTGAGCTCTTTCCTTCTGCTCTGTAATGCTTAGTAGGTGCCCTCCATCTGTAAGGCTGCAAAATGGCAGCTGGAGCTCAAAATAGTCTCTTCTCTGAGGCAGCAAAAGCAAAGGGGCAGGCTGAGTGCACCCATTTAAACATCATGCTCAGAGGCTCGGTCCCATCACTGCTGCTTATACCTCGACATATCTAGCTTCAGGGAAATCTGAGAGGCAACTATTCATTTTTCAAAGCTGGATATCACTCATTTCTTCCTCTGTTATTAGAGTACAAAGAATTTATCATTGTGCAGGCAAGGAGAAAAATCCAAACCAAGAAATAAGCTGAATAAGACATTTAAAAAAACAGATTAAGAGATATTCTGTACTTTTAAAAGTGCTTTTGCATACCATACAACATAAAACATGAGCCAATCAAATGGCAATAGCCCAGACTGGGGCACATACATTTGTGACACAGAACCTTGCTACTTTACCATTCTCTGACAATTCTCAAGAGGAAATCACTTTGTCAAGAGCATTTAAAGCTACTCCTCTGTGGCCACAGCAGACAGAGTAGCAATAGCTGCATCATTTTCTGTTGAGGATGACTGCACTGCATGGCTGTGGTCATCATGTGAAGAAGAAAGACACTGTGCTCTAGAACATGCTAAAGGCTGGAAAACTGTCCACAGAAACCAATAGATAAACCCCCATCTCATAAGCCTCAAATGGGTACCTTGTGACTTTGTGCTCAAGTGCTCTGAATGATAGAAATTCAAGACTTTAGCCTCTGAGGAGGAGAAGGAGCCTCTAAGCTGTAGGTAGACATCATTGTATAGAATATATGAGTTAAGATGAAGGAGACACATGAGCAGCTCAAGATAGGCAAGAAGAGCAGAACATATAACATTTTGAAAGCCATGTGGATGCAGTGACATTACAGTCAACTTATAAGAAAGTGCTAGTTGTAGGACCCACTGTGTGTCTTTTGTAGAAATACACACACATAGTATACTCTTTTTAACTTATTGCTTGATTTTGTTTTCAAAAGCTCTAATTTGAAAACTAATGTTCTTCATGGACTTACATGATATAAAAAATACATTTTAGGACATACATATTACAAAACTGTGTAGATATTTTAAGGCCAGAAACACTAAGATAGGTAAGTGACTTCCATCACAAAGTTCTACCTAGTAAGTCTTGATTTTAGATGTGCTACAAAATATAGCTGTCCCTTGTGATGCAATTTATAAAATTCGAGAGAAGGAAACTAGATGATCACGATGCTAAGAATGTAAAACTGAAAAGTATACAGCCAATAACTACAGAGACAAAATTCAAATATATATCATAGTTCCCAAATCCTGGACTCTATGTGTAGAAAAGAGTATAAAATTGAGTAACAAGAATCACAACTTTCCAATGTTGTTGCCCCCTTGCATTTGCCACTGTGTGTTGCCTTTATTCTTTCTGCCAGAAAACACATTTTTTTTTTTTAACTTTGAAGAGAGAAAACAGTATCCTGATTCTCAGTATGATATATTTGGGGTATGTCTGGCCCCACGTTGCATCTCTTCTGTACTTATTGGACTTGGATCTAATCAATGAAAGTAATGCTGTTTGGTTCAAGGACATGACACTGAATTAGGGCATGAAATCTCATTTCCTAGACTTTTGTTACAACCTTTGCAAAGGAAAAGCTCTTAATATTCTGTAGATCAGGCAGCCTAGACCAGAAAGTACCTCCTCATGCATGAGAATGTCCCAAGTATAAAGCCAATAGTTAAAAAGTAAATCCAAGAAGAGAACCCATGCCCAGATGACATCATCTGCAATCCCAGATGTACTTAATGCTTGAAGCAAAATCTGTCCCCTAGTTTTTTCAATTATAAGGTCCCCCGCTTTGCCCTTAGACTAACTTGAGTTACACTATTATTTAAATAGAAACAATCTGGGCTAATATAGTTCAAAGAAAATAAGTAACAGGTGACTGTATGATAACGATTAAATGAGAACTGAGGAAGATTATAGCATCAATATTTGTAGAGATCAAGCATGTGAGTTTGGGATGATCTGGGACTTTTTTTTAACCTCCTCTGGATATATGTGTGGATAAGCATTGAACAAAATGTTCTGGAGTCATTATCGCTTATTTGTTTTGCCTTAATATCACTTTATCTTCTAAAATAGGATGCCAGTTACTATGTTTTATAAGGTGCCTCATAGAAAATACAGTCACATTAAACCTTGATAAGACTTTGTGAGAAATAGGTTCATTTTACAATATCAATAACCCCTGTTTGAGCACCTAGTATTCATAAAAATGCCTTACTTTCATATCTGAAAGAGTTTGATTGCTTATTCAATTCTCAGGAAAATAAAAAGAGAACAGAAAATTTTTATGTGGGATATGTAAGTGATAAAAACTGTACCTGATCAATATTCCACAAAGATAAAAGATAGGAATAATGAAGATATACAAAAAATTAAATCAATGTCACCTGAGGAAAAAGGTCAGCTACATTCATAGATCAGCTTACTACTGTGAATAAGAATTACATTTACAAGTAATTTAAATATATGCTCCACATTCTATACATCACTCACTATGCCTATACTTATACTCTTGAAGTACAGATTATGTAAGAACCTGCCTAATCAGAGAATTAAAGAGTCTTAGTTATCCACTAGGAGTAATTAAACTTACCTGATGTTATCAGCAATCAATGACTTTACATCCTACTTCTCTTATGAGCCCACTGTCCTCTTCTCTTACTCTGCCTATCTAACAACCAGCCTAATCACTGCTCCTTTCCAAGAGTTAACCCTTATTTAGATGATTAACTTGTATAGACCCAAAACATTTTGTAATACATCAGAAAATATATGCAAAAGTGCAATATAGCAAAAAGCACATATGGAAAACTGTTAGAACACTTTTGTAGTAACTATACTGGGTGAAATGTGAGGTAAATTTTAGCATAAAAATGAAGATGTAGCTATTCTGTTAAGAAAAATAAACATTCACTATGTCTTAAAACTTCTTAGTTTTATTTCTCCCCACATTCAAATTAAGCAAAGGCTATAATAGATCTATGATAATATATATCTTTGCTGTAATTATCAATAAACTTCCATAGATCTATTTTACTAGTGTTCTACCAAAGTAGAAATTCTAAGATGATAGCAAAAGAATACAAAATATACACAATACTAAGGTTTAAATGTTAAAATGAAAGTTTAATAAATGCATTTATTTAAAAATGGAAATATAAATGGATAAACTTCTAAAAACAAATAATGTGAAAATATTGTTTTAATAGGTGGTTAAAGATTATAAATATACTGAAGCACTGGGATTAATGATTTATGAATAACTAGATATAACATGATCAAGAAAGAGATCCTAGCATGAGAACTTATGATGCTCAGTATTTCAAATTATAGATCAGTGGTTAGGAATAACTGGCTAGCAACCTAAAGAACAAAACATTCCACCTGTACCTCACTGTTTTTTCTAAATATCAAAAGAAGAAATCATAGCTACACATTTTTATATGCCCCTTAAGATAAAGGGATTTTTCTAGTATAATACAGAATCTGGAAACCAAAAAGTAAAAAAGTGATAGACATTTTAATTTATTTATTTATTTTTGTATTTTTGAGACAGAGTCTCTATGCAGTTCAGGCCGGCCTTGAACTCACTTTGTAGCCCAGGCTGGCCTTGAACTCGCAACGACCCTCCTTCCTCAGCCTTCCAAGTGCAAAAAGTGATAGACAATCAGAAAGTGTTTTAAAATTATGTACCAATGGAGGATGTCCACTAATTTTTAAAATACACATAACTAAGGTTAAGATAAATACAAAGTGGGAACAGAGTTATAAAACGTAAGAGTTTAATATATATAATATATGAAATAACTTTTAAGCTAGAGGGAAAGATAAGACAAACATTTTATATAAAAATAGGCAAAAACGTTTATATTGTTTGAAAAGGAAAATAGTTCACTAAGAAGTACTAGCAAAACAAGAAATTTATCTATAAAAACAAATTGCCATATATGTACATTTATTGACAAATATTAAAAATATTGAGTAGACTGGTAGTAGTTAAAATGGTGTTTTGTGGTTAATAAAATTGTAAATGTTTCTAATAGCCTATTTGGAAATATTTACCTTAACTTTTTAAAGTTATATGTTGTTTGACTTAACAATTTCAGCTGAAGCAGGCCCCGGCATTAAAAAGACAGCATATCTGTAGTTCTGAGCTGTTTCTTATATCATCCATTATGAGACTATAATAAAATGATATTTAGAAATATCTGCAGACTATTAGAAAGAAAAAACACAGATTTATTTCTGGGTATACATTTATAAAAAGATGTTTGGAAGATTGTTCATTAGAGTAAAGAAGCATAGAGCTGGGAGTATAGTTCAGAGTGTTCTATCATGTGCAAGGCCCTTGGCTTGATCCTCAGCATTGTAAGTAGTAAATTAAACAATGGTTTTCTTAGGCTGATTAGATTTTGGATGATTTATAGTAATATTTGCTCAAAAAATTCTATTGTAACAATGAGTTTTTAAAAATATACATAATATTTTTAATAACATAAAGTAAATTGCATTTTAAAAGCGAGGAAAATTATGACAAAAAGAAACTAGTTGCTTACCTGCAGCTGTAAGTTGATAACTATGCATTAATGTGTACTACTGGGACCATTTAAGCATATGATATGTCAACTATTTGTAATGAATCTGAACACAGTCTAAATATGCCTTCTTTAATGTTGCACGCTACTTGCGATGGCTCTCCACACTTACAACTTCCTATATAAGTTCAACAAATACAATTCTTTTCACTAGATCTCTTGCTCATAGGTTGAAGTAGTCTAAAGGGAGATTAAATTGGTCTGGAACCTGGTTAACATGCTCTAAGACAGTAAATATTCTCATATACTGTTTGGAGATACCTGCTCCCTAGTCCTAGTTATCTTTTCTGTTTGAAGTAAAAACGGAGTACAGCCATTTCTGGAGCTGAGGCAAGAGTTTGTGAGGTTGTGTATCCATGTATGTACTGCCTAACCGTGGGCTGGAGCCTCCAGAAGGTATTAATTTAATATATGGAGGAAAAGACAGTGTGAACCCTCAATTCTTCCTTCTATTATGCCTCATCTATGCTTCAGAGATGTGATTCCCTAGATGGATTAATAAAGAGCCTGTATGTTAGGAAATGGTTGTCCTATTTGCATCTCTACACCTAGAGGGATGTTTAGCAGCTTATTTGAATGAATTTTAAAACACAAAGAGTGCCCAGAAAGGGACATATCAGCAACTAAAATTGTGCCACCAACCTAACAGACAAAAATACCAAAGGCATCAATGAAAAGTCTTAAAATACTTGCCAGTCCTACAGTCTCTTCTGTTAAGAATATAATATATGCTTAAGCAATACCAACCCAATATATGCCTAATAGTGTGCAAGCCAAACACAGCATAATGTTAGTGGTATTAGTGGCACATGTCTTTTTATTTCGTTTTTACTTTGCATGGAAATATCTGTATGATTTCTCAAGTATGGAAGTCAGATAGCATTGAGTTACATTTCACATCTGGTATGTGACATTCTCATTTCTGCACTAAAATAAATGATTCTGAAATGTGTCTGTCAAAAGCATTCCCTAGATTTTCTAATTCACAGGCCTTCAGATGGTACATGAATATTACCTTTGGAGCAAGGAATGAAGTGAAAATTGATATTGATTCAGGTACATCTCATCCCTGAGTTGTCAAGACATGCTCCTAGAATGTTTAATGTCTCATTTGTTCTTTTCCCACTTATAACCCACTAATACTCCCTGTCATAGTGTAGGTCTAGGAGTTCCTGTAGTGGAAAGTGGTCTGTAAATAGATGGACTAAAAAAATTATGCCCCAGAACTGCTGGTACCTCAAACATTGAAGGCATTATTAAGGCCAAAAGCCAAGTCAAAATCCACATCTATAAAGAGTTTGCACACTTTGTTAAATTTGAAAGAGCTGCTGACTCCACCTAATTGTCCCCTTTCTTTTTCAAAGATGTCTGTTTTGTAAAGTAACTACAAAGTTTCATAGTCCTTCAACTGTAAATATGAGTGAACAACCAAGATTCCTAAGACATATGTGGAAAATCAACATCAAAATCTAAAAGGCCAAGATGAACACGGAAAATGTAAACTGTGAAGAGACTTTTAAAGAATTTAAATCTCATTCTTAAATATTAGAAATGTAAATAAGAGAGTGCAGAGGATTAACCTGTTCACACATGCTAGGCAAGCACCCCAGTATTGTGCTACACCCTCAGAAATGCACCCGTTTTAAGTGTTGCTACTTGAAAACACGTGTGTTCTATCTACCTACTGTCTTTCCTATTTTTTTCTTTCGGAATGGGAACAATTATAAATTAGAAAAGATTTCTGGACTTAGAAAAGAATGGTATATAAAACATTCTGTATACATTCTTATTAAATAGAGTAAAACTGCATATGGCTCAGGGATACAGCACTTTCCTAGAATGCTCAAGATGCTGGGTTTGAATCCCAGGACAGGATTAAAAAAATAAAAATCAGCAATAGAAAAATAGAATACAAATGGCTGAAGATCAGATGGATGACCTGGAAAATTAAAAAAAAAATCAAAGAAAAAAAAGGAGATAATAACATGAGAACAAAATAGGCATACAGGAATAAAGATATAGAAAATACATTTAAGTCTAAAGATATTCCCAAAAAGTTATAGAAAAAGAAGCATAGGAACAATATAATTCCTCTTCAGTGAAAACACATATAAGTCTTAAAATTTTGTCCAATTACATATCAAGAATTAAAATACATTTAGTATAGCCTTATAATAATAAATGATACTAAGGATGATAATGATGGTGATGGTAAACACATTGTTAAATTCTTGTAAATTTTTTTAAGTCTAGAAACAAATAAAGGAAGGCACACACATAGCCTTACTAATAAAATTACACAGTAAATATGATGATTTAGTAAGCTGTTGACATTTCCCAGAATGCTTTTACTTGCCTTTCCCAGATTATAGTAGGTCACAAGGCTGATTTTCGAGATTTGCAAAAGTGAACAGAAATAACAATCATTTTGAAATTTATTTCCATTGCTGTTAATCTGATGACTGGCCTCCTTGGCATTAAGTAGCAGCTTCTACAAACGTTCTACCTTCCCATTTATCTTCTTTTAACTTCTTGCTGTCCTGGTACAAGTTGTTTGGTTAACTGTTGCACAAACCTCACCTTCTACAGGATATCTCCTAACCAAGGTCAGAGACAAGAAACATGAAATTCAATTCGTCTTTATGTAGTTTCAACTATGGTTCATTTCCAGGTTATTTGTGGTACTCATTTCTTGACTATCTGTCCTACAAAATTCAAGTCTTTGCACAATTGCAAAGATAGCAACTTGAAAGAGTCAGAATAAACAGTCTAGGCAATTGGAACAAATTTGTATCTTACATCTGTTCTGCCTCTACTGTTGGTTCTCACTTACAAATGCAAAAACTGTTTCATTGGAATAGCACCTGTGGCCTGTTTTACATATTGGAAAATTATTTTAAAGCCAAACTTCTATACTCAATCAAACTGTCACTTCAGTTTGAAAGAAAAGTTAAATTATTTCTGAATAAAACAAAAGCTGAAAAAATTATCACCTTAATATTTCTGGAAAATAATATATGCAAAGTTACACATGACCAATAAAAAGAAACTAGAACTACATATAAGTTAAAATATTGTATTCTAATCATACACCAGGTATAGACATCCGCAAACAGAATTCACCGTGAAACAAGCACTACCATCAAAATCCAGAAATAAGCTAGGCTTGGGGATTCACACCTGCAATATCAGCATTCTAAGAGGCTGAGGCAAGATCAGGAGTTTGAGCTCAGCCTGAGCAACTTAGCATCTTGGACATGTTTCAAAAAAAATAAAAAAGTGTTTGGGACATATGTAATTCAATACAAAGGCCCTGGGTTCAATACCCAGTGCTATAAGTTAAATTGAGGGAATAATATTATCTAACAATAAAATACAAGTTGTCAAGGGACACATATCTAAACCAAGTATGCATGATCATTGTCACTGTTGACAGTTTTACAAAAGCTGTAAAATATTAAAACAGATAAAATGTCTCTCAGTACAGACACATTAGCAGCAAGTCTACTGATACAGAAAGAAATATGTACATCCCTTTTGGTTAAATGAAAACAAAAAAGGAAACTCGGGAAGGAAACTCGGGAAAGAATACAGAATCACAGTTCATAGATGGAACAAGCTAATTGTGGTGTTAACGTGAAACACTTACCAGGATGTATAAGAGTTTTCTAAAGAAACAACAGCGTCTATGCATAGTGAGAAAACAGCAAGAGACTTGAATAGCCCGGCTAAGAAAATGAAGTTCAGTGTGATTTGGATCTTATATAAATTATAACATGTATTGAGTAGAATAATTATTAGTTGAGGCATTATTTTATCATGTGTAGAAATCTCTCCTTTAAATCAACATTGCACTCATTTTCATAAATATATGTGTTACTAATCTGTAAGAACTCCATCATTCCAATAGTTATCTGCCTTTCCCAATTCTGTGCCTAGCAGTCTGATCCCTGGCAGATACTGAAATAATGATTCTGTATAATTTTTAGCCTAGTCAGTATATCTTATCTACTCCTAATAGTTATAAATTTGGATTTTAATGAAACTAATATACTAATTATCCCTAATTACTAACAATTAAAACTAAAAGCCAGCCCTATAAGTAAAATAGCTTCTCTTAACCTGGCCTTCCCCTGCCCGGGCACTTACAGGGGTAGCAAGTGGGTGGGGTCACTAGGTGGAACCAAAAACATTAATATGGTCAGCTAGTTAACACCCCTAAACACACTTGCAGTTTTGTCCTTTAGAGCACTTTTTTTCCCTCTCTTTTTTACAACAAAATTTACACATTTTGGGTTTTATCACGCCTTACTACTTTTTTTTTGGAAGAGAATAAAGTCAAATATGGCAAAACAAAGCTGTCAGTCAAAACCAAGGACAGACATAGCACATGATATAAAAACAGAGTACAAGGTTATCAACAATGGTTACCATAATGCCTCTTGCTTCCTTAAAAAGAATTGTCTATCTCATTAGGTATTATAAAGTAGAACAAAACAGTAGAGAACAAGACCAATAAAACCTAAACATTGTAAACATTACAGGACTTCCAAATGAGATAATAGTCAAACCAGAATGGGCATCTTAGTGAATCTTATTGCCTTCAAAGTAGTTGCTTATACCTTCAAACTTGATACTATCATACAGAATGGAACAGAGTCTAATCAGTCAAAACAAGATAGTGGGAGTATTACAGGACTTCAAAACAAGTTAATAGGAAATCAAAAAAGTTACTATTATATATCCTGCTAATAATTATTTAGTTATTTTTTATGATTTTTTAATTAAGGGGAAATTAGCTTGTTATATCTTACAACATCTTAAAATATTTTCTTCCCTCAGTGTTCAAGATCGCATACTCCTGGATTTCTGCTTCCACCATTGATCTTTTGTTCTCTTCACTCTCCATACTGATTAACTCTTTTTCTGATTTCTTAGCTTTAGCTCAGTCCTTACACTCTTCCCCAGTTATGTGCAATCTTTCAGTGACCTCATCTCCTATCATGGTTCACATATCTGTCTTTCAAAGTTGTATCTCCAATCACTCCAGGATAACATTTCTCTCAGAACTTTTATAAATCCTATCATCCATATTCTCAAAACATATTCAAAATTTCACTACTGTTGCTAGCACTTGAGTTTAAGTCACCATAATTACTCTCAGTGACGGGTCTAGTAGCCTCCTCATTGGCACTCTTGCCTGGACCTTTCTACCTGTGGTCTATTAACCATTCAACACCATGGGAATCAAGACCAGTCCAATTTTCTGAGTGAAGCCAACAGTAGCTGCCCATTTAACTCACAGTAAAAAAAAAAAAATCACGTTTTATAGTTATGAATAATTAATTTCCTCCTGCCCACATTTCTGCTCTCGACCTTCCTTTTCTGTTCCAGCTTCACTGTCATTTGCTGTTCACTGAGTGCAATAGGCTCTTTACTATTGGTGACTTTTGTATTTTTGACACATAAGCAACATTCACTCCCTCTAATACCTGAAGCCTTTGCTCAAATGTCATCTTCTTAGCAAGCGCATCACCAAACAACATAATTGAAATTGAACTTTTCTTGATACTTTTAGCCTGTCTTTTAGACTCTTCCATTTTTATTCTGATTTCTCCAAGCCATTTATCACCATTGATGTTGCATACTGTTCATCAATTTTGCACAATGTATGTTTTCTTTTACCGTTATCTTGATAGCAGTAGATAAGAGACTTTTATTTTACTACTGTATTACAGGGTCTACAGCAGGAGTTAATGAGTGCTAATGAAATATTTGTTAAATTTTAATGCATATACAGGAAAGGAATGGCCAAACAAAACAGAAAGCTAAGGAGGTCCACAGCCAGTTTCCGGGAGCCAGGAAGGGCAGGAAGTACAAGAGCAGCTGTTCAAAAAGAACTGGGGCAGTTGGAATAATGCTCAACATAAACAGTAATGGGTCACCTGTGATGTGGTGCTAGATGTTACAATTCCATTAGTGTGGACCAGGGGGATGGTTTTAATATTGCTATGTGAATTACAAGAAAGTTTCCAGATTCTAATTATAAAAAGGTTTTCAATCCTTTGGTCTCTGATGAGAATTGCAATTAAAAATTTCACACCTAACACAGGGACATATTCTTCATGCCTCCCATAGTCCCATTTCCTAACTAAAGTGATTTCTAGAGTCTAGATTTTTGCTACATTACCATAATGTTCTTGTCCTCACTTGGTCTATCTGGTCCCCTATTTACTTCAGTAACTGAAACAGCTCTTTCAAATTCCTGCCCATGTAAAATTACTCAGCTACTGTCAACCTTTCTCATATCCAATATCAAATTACCTACACCTCCATCTATCTACATCACAAATGTAAATGTATCATTTTGCATTATTTCATGTTTTTTTCTTTTTCAACATGTGCCCTCTATTATGGCAATGCCATCCTCTTATGATTTCCTAGAAATCATTCATCTCTAGATTGCTCAAGTAGTATACAGTACAATATAGTGAGTTTATTTCCTTACTTAATATAGCATTGGCAATAAATTTTGAAAATTTCGCTTTTCACGTGGGTATGTCATGATGTACAACAGTTGCAGATATTCTGCAAACCTATCCTGTACTTGCTAACTTGTACAGCCCATTAGTAGATAAAACAAAAATGGCATACCATAAAATTGCTAATTGAAGGAAATAAAGTAAAGAGGGAAATACAGAAAGAAAGAAAGAAAAAAGAAAAGGCAGGGTGGAGGGAGGGAGAGATGGAGGCTTCTAAGGTTTCAAAACCTGTAAATTACAAAATAACTTGCCAGGATTCAGTTCTTCATCATATCTGATTAAATGACATTGCTATAATAACTATGGATAGTTTGTTGGAATAAATTTTCTATTCCTTTTTTTTTTGGTTATGAATCTTTCAGAGGGCAGGGGAGAACAGAAATAAGAAGCAATTAAAACAGCATTAGGATTTTAAATGGTGAGTATAATGAAACTCCTATTTGATTTCCCTTAACACATGAAATACAGAGGAACAATTGCACCTATGAATCAGTTTTCTGTGAAACCATAATCAACCTTTATTTGCTTCTATTCATTACATAAAGTAGATAAAATATTTTCATCAAGCAAATAACAGCAAGACATAGAAATATTCATGTAAGGAATACTGTTCAATATTTCATTGCCTGATTGAGAAAACAGATGTAGGAGACTGCATATAATATATTTTATGATATAAAAGCAATTTGTTAAAATTATAAAAAAATTATAGAGAGATAAATTGGAAACTTATATCTATCACTTGTTTATACCAAATCAATATCCTAATACTTCAGAAAAAATGACACAAAAGCAATTATTTAAAGTTTAAACTATAAACAATTAACAGTTACTTAAAGTACAGATATTTTAAAAATTGTA
The DNA here is from genome assembly GCF_034190915.1 of Cavia porcellus. NCBI lineage: Eukaryota > Metazoa > Chordata > Mammalia > Rodentia > Caviidae > Cavia > Cavia porcellus. The sequence continues at coordinate 27,896,471 of NW_026947495.1, read as the reverse complement.
ACAGAATTGCATTACTATTTTCAGGGAAATACAAAATTCCCCAAATCATTCTATATCTTAATAAAGAAACTGGCAGGTGTGTACTTAGATTGTGTCAGAGGCTTGACTTCTAGTTTTAAAAACCTGAACACAACCTCTCAATATCACAAAATAAAATCAATAGCTTTTGTAGTCCATCATATATTTATTCATCTTTAAATAAAGATTTACAAAATTAGATTAGTAAAAGTTTCTGTAAGATATTATTTGTGCTAATCACTTTGGGTTCAGTTCAAGAGTATAAGAGAAATGATATATAATCTCAATATCAAGACCACACAGTGAGTGAATCATGATGGTATTTTTGCTTTCAACTTAGAAATTGTAATATTTATAAAAAGAGCATGACCAATTTACTTCTTTTTAGATATTTAGATAATTTACCTGGAACTTTGGCTTAAGAAAATACACCTCATATTCAACTAAACAGAACTTGGGTCTGACTAAACATAACTAAGCTATAAAATATGTGGAAGGTTAAGAGAAGGATCAGAAGAAGGGAGAAAGGGTCATCACACCTGAAAGGTTCTGCTGTCCCCTACTTCCTCCACCAGGCTTTAGCCCCCAACATAGTACCTAACTATAAATCCATCAGTAGACTAATAATGTATAACACACCCATGTTCCAGCATCACACTTCTCTGATCCAGTCACCTTCCTTATGACCCACCTATGAGCTTAGGAGATTTTGAGGGAGGTGCATCAAGATATATGTCTAACAATTATTTAGATTCAGCCGTTTTTTGTTAGAGCATCAATAACTCATAAGATAGCACCTTACCTCATGAGATTTGTCTACAACACAGAAAGTTATTTGTTAGTATTGGCAACAGTTGGGTCACTGTAATTAAGAAAGATCATAGAATTTTTTTTAAATTGAAAGCAATGAAAATAATCACTAATTACAATTGAGATAAGGTGAAGAAAAGCAGCTAAGAAATTCTAGTCAAATATGATACAAACAACTTAAGTTTGAAAATGACATAATATTCTTTATAGGAGCATTTGGGTCAGCAGAGAACATATAAAATAAATTTGATATGAAATGTGTGAAGAAAAAGAAAGTCATTTTCAGCCAAATGGATTAGAGAGTCTTGATCCACTTACAATGGTAGGGAAATGGAAAACTGACTTTTGACCTTCTGGGAGAATCTGTTGTATTAGTGCTTAATGAGAACCATAAAACACATACCACTAGTGAAAATTCAAAGCCACTCAAATTTCAGCGAGTGGAAGAGTTCAGATTATGTAGGATATGAATTTCCAAAACCCAATCTATTTCAGTCAATAGATAAAGCACTTTAGAGCCTTGGATATTAATGGAAGCAAATTACTCACCATGAATCTCATCTTTTAAAGATATATAATTAGGGAAACCCCACTAACCAAAGACTTCCTCATTTCAATGGGGCAAATTGTTCAAATACTGACATGTGTGCACTATTTGCCTGCTGGGGACATGTAACATTTAGCAAAGTTCAAAATTCTCACTGAAAATATATAAGGAGAACAAACGAATAGAAAGGAATGGGTACACTGGGTATTATATATTTTAGAGGGACAGACTAGGAATCTGTCCCTCTAAAAGAGTACTATAAAATAAGCAAAGTAGAAAAATATTTATTCAACTGGCAAATTAAATTGTTTAGGCTATCTTTAGCATTTGTTGTGATGTTGCTTATTGTGCTGCTGTTTCAGTTAGAAGACAATCTGTTGTGATCTATGGACTCCCATGAGATTATGGGAAATGAAGCCAGTTATAAGGTCACCTAAGAAACTATAAAAATATGTGAGTAGATACCATAAAACAAACTATAGTATCTTAAGAATAAGAAAGAATACAGACTAATTCCTCAGTGATGCCATTCATTAGAATATAAAATATAGGAATAATAAATTAAGAATACTGATATATATAACTTGATGGTTTAAAGATGAAATTATGAATTGTTTAGCAAAAACTCATACAGTGACAGAAAAATAGAGACAGAGAAGAGGTAGGAAGAAGAAAGTGGAAGGAGAAGGAAAAGGAAGATGATGACTTATTTCACAAGTCAGGAGAAAAATTACAATCTACATGCCAAGAACAAAAATTGAGAAAGTTCTTCAACACAGATTTGGTTAAAAACAAAATGAAACTTGACTAAAAACATAATCTTGATTCAAAATAATATATAAACCCTAGAAGACTAAAGCTTTAAACATTATGGAAAGGAGAAAGCACATGTTTTGATTCTATCAAGAAAGAGGAAAACTCATTACTTAGTTTGTATTATTAGGTAGAGATAGGGAGTACTGATGTATGACTTTAACCTATTAAATTAAGTAACTTAGCAACAGGTTATGGAAAAGTTGTTGCAGAGAAAGCCTTAATTGAGAAGGGGTTCAGAGCAATTAGGGGAAATTAGGGCAATACAAACTGCCCAGGATGTAATTGCTTAAAGGGAAAAGGCTTCAAATGCATCAGATAGAGAAGCTAACATTAGGGGGAACATGGACTAAAATAAAAATATATATATAAATCTAAAACAAAAACAATGGAAACAAATTTGTTCTGGAAATATAAGGAAGAAGAACTTATTAAATACCAACTGTGTTAACCATAGATTAGGGTTGTTAAAGTAATAACAATACAAATTAAACTTAGCAGGCTTTACAATATAAGCAGAGAATAAATAGTGCTCTATGGGGAGTATAATTATCCTATACACACCCATTACCCCAAAACCTAAGCTTCCCAAGTAGTTGCTGGTAAAATGGCACATTACTCAAAATTTCAGTCTGCATAAGTGCTTCAGAATTTAATTATAAGTTTGTAGTTTTGTAACTGTCACATTTCCATTCACCATCCAACTGCAAATTCTCCAGTTTTGGATTTCATGTTCAAACAAATGATTCTTTAAATAAACGTTTCTTTAAATAAATACTTTGCACCACTGCAAGTCAAAATGTGTTTTAATTAGTTAACAGATAAACACACAATTAACTTATGTTACTAATAATAACTACAGTTGTAAGGAATATCATTTTGTAGGAAATATTTTAAGTAATCCTAAAAATGAAAAGATATTTTAAAATCAGATTTGCTTAAACATAAGAAGATGATGCTAATGGTACACTTCTGGGTTTACAGTGGAAATTTTCCACCTTGATACTACTGATACACAGAGTTATGACAGCAATATTCTCCACTCTCTATTTTGACTACAAAAATTCCTCCAGCACTTATGTAATGTCTCTTCATAGTGGTAGAGAATTTACCCTTACTTTGAAAACACCTCCACAGAAAAAGAGATTTATTATTTTTGGCCACAAATTCAGAGGTCATGGTCCAGTCACTCCCACTGTAATATACATTCATAGAAATTTAATGGCATTTAATAAACTATATAAGTTTAATTCAAGATATAAGCATCAGAGAGTAAGGTACAATATTTTAACATCACCTTACTTTCTTTTCATTAGGAATACTATACTTTTGTATACTTCTGAATCAATAGTTAACTGTACTCTATGATATTAAGTTGATACCATCTTCATTCCAGGAAATTTAACTAGTAATTAAACACTATCTTTTTACAATTACTTAATTTGAGCATTAAAAAACTTTTGTATCAGCAATCTTAATTACAATTTGTTTTTGTAACAACAAATTCATATACAATCTGCATCTACTTTTGCTCATCACATTTTTACAAAAGTTCCAAACTTTTACACTGGTATATAGATTAAATTTTATTAAGCATTCATTGAGTGACAGTCACTAGTACATATGTAATAAAGGGTATATTTTGGAACACTGGAAATATGTAGATGAATAAGGTACCTTCTTAACTGTAAAACATAAAAGTACAAAATACTATAAAATGTACAGGGAGAAGCTCAAATGAAACTGGAAGAAAAAAAAATTAGGGAAGGAGGTAATATCCAAAATAGAGCTAGAAGAAAGTGTAGTTTCCACAAGTAGAGGAAGTTGAGACTTGGGGAAGTCCAGAGATATCAAATCTTGTGTGGACGTTTGGGAGTGCCTGGGCATGGGTAGTAGGTGATGTTCTCTGAGAGACAGTAATGAGAGAATTAAAATAGCATCTGGTTTAGAAGATGCTTAGGGCTCATGATAATGACCTTAAGTGGAAAAGAATAACCACTGAAAATTCTTGAGTAGGTGAGGGAGATAGTCATAGTTTTTATTCTACACAGATGACTCTGGTTTCAAACACTGATGGATTTATATTAAATGTGCCTGGAAATAGGAATTAGGAGGCTGTCATAATAAGAAGATTTTAGCAGTGGTATAAGAAATGATAGACTAAAGGTTGGGAAAGAGGGTTTCTGCGGCCATTCAGCTACTTGACAAAAATTCTGTCACTTGTCTTCTTCCTCATCCTTGCATCTGAATTCTGATATTTGCACCTGGAGATCGGCGGGCGGAGGGGGGGAGCGGGGAAAGGGAGGAAAAATGTCTTTTCTTTTTTCAAACTTCTGAATTCATTTCTACCTTCTATCACATCTCGCATTCTGCCTCCAGAACCATGCTCATTTAAATACTTTCTACCTCCTAACAGCTTCAATATGCGTCCACTACTACTTATCTCAATTATGCCTTCACATGTGCACAAAGTTGATCCTATTTTCCCTTTCTGAACCTTCAGCTGCGATACTTTTTCCTGATTTTCTTTGACAAATATGCTGTAATATTATCGACTCAATGTCTGTTTCCTCTGCTCTTGGCTCCAAAACTATGATGTTTTTAAACCTACAATTGCTTTGCTGAGATGATATCCACTAAATTGTCAAACCCTTTCCTACTTCACATTCCAAATACATATTTCATATATATATATATATATATATATATATATATATATATATTTCACGTTTCTAGAAATCATTGCTCTTGTCTGTTCAAGTACTGTCTCTTTACTGTATGCACAGTTTATGTCAAAAATTTGTCAACTTTTTATGTCATTATCATACCACTCATTTTGATCTGAAAGCAGAGTTCTTTCAATTCATCACTGTAATTTGCTCTGTATATAAGTTTAGCTATTAAGCACAACTATTTTGTTTTCCTTTAAAATGCCTTTCATATGTATTCTTTCAAATTCATTTCCAACACTGGTATTCTCGTACAGGCTTTCAAAACACTTTCTGGTATAATTACAAAGACTATATGAACCATCAAACTTCCTACCTTCATTTCTTATTCTTCGTATCATGCTATGAAATAGATTAACATATCTTAAGTTTAATTGCCTTTAGTTGGTTTTAAATTTGTATTTCCTATATACCTGGATTGGAAGAACGTCATTTTATGGTTTTGTACTTACCAACATGATCTTTTATAATATGCAACCTTTGCATGTTTGGATTCCAGAGCTGAGTATGGAGATTCCTGTACAATTTTTTCCCCCTCGTACTGATCAATGAACCTAAGGCTTTCTCTTTTGAGTCATGGTCTACTAAGACACTAAGTTGCCTACACTGGGCACAGACTTGTGTTCTTTCTGTTTTAGCCTCCTACAGTGCTAAATTATAGGCAGATGCCACTACATAGAGCTCTGTGTTAGCTTTTATGATAACTACTGAAAGTGTTGGTTCCTTTTTGTTGGTACCTTGTTATTATTTAGAAGGACAGTTGATTTTCTTTCCTTTAGAAATACAAACAAAAATGCACACTTTCCCACTTATCACCAATCTGAGCTAATGTCTAAAATAAGCAGAAACATATACTGTGATCTTAGTGACACAGGGGAATCCATCAATTTGAAGACACAAAATTTTGTTCCTGGATGAGAGACATGTAATCTTACTACATTTATATTGCTTTAGTAGGCTTTGAAAATCATACTAGTATTCCTGAAGGGAAGATAGTTTTGTACAGAGAACCATGTGACTAAAAGAGTAATTTCTTACTCAAGTTTTGTACATGATTTCATTTATCAATTGAGAAAGCTTTACTTCCCATTCATCCTCATTTAAACATCCATTTCACCAGTGATCTTCTGAGAATGTAAGTAAAGTGAGGGTGGGGAAAAAGGCTACTCTGTACTTTGGCTCAGAGGTTATTATATTAAAATCAAAGGGCTTAATGAAAGACAGAGCCTCTGTATCTGAAGACAGTTGGTATTTTGTAAATAAAGCAGAATACCTTAGCTTGCACATATTCTTTATTATTCATTTTATCATCAATTTTTAAAATATGCATAAACCACCTTCAAGCAACTGTGCAACTATGAAAGTCATGAAGATAATCCTACCCTAAAATATGCAAAGGAAATAAATATAGGTTTCACAGTCATTTTTCACTTGCATTAAAATGCAATCTTTGCTCTGACTCCAAAGCTGACTTTTCAAACCTGTGCCTACAATATGATAACCTATTCTTTTGTTACAATCTGAGAATATTTTAACTTGGAGATTCACCCTACACTATAAAACTTTAGTCTGCATTTAACCTGATATTCCTTATCCCACAGTTTCAGCAACTGTTTAAGAGAGATACTTTAAATTTCCTTAAAATGTTAATAGTTCATCATTTGGTATTAGAGCCTATTAATAACATAAACTGATAAATAATTGATTATATCCTCCAAAAGGCTATTCTGAAACTCTTGTCAGAATTGAAAAACCTCCCCAAGAACATACATTAATTCAAATAGTACTGTGGTCTGATCATTTTTCCTATGTAATGAACATAACTTAAAAATGACCTCACAAAAGTAATTAACAAGATGAAGTTTAGATAGGGTTTTTGTTGTTATCCAGATCACAGTGTACAGTATATTTAGCTGGGAAGTTGGGTCATTCTCTCCTTTCATTAAATTCACAGGAAAGATACTGCCAGATGTTTTTGCTCATTTAAGAAAGTGATACAGGTAGAAGAGTTCCCTGGGGTTGGCTGCAATTGTTCCATGCCTCCTATTTCTTACTGAAGATGCCCACAGCCCATAACTAGTATAGCGTTTGCCCTCAATTATTGAAGGGAATAGAAGAAAAGACTTCATTTTTCTTCCCTGTAAACCTTCCCCCTTTCTGTGACAAAAGCGTTTATTTATATAGAAATGAACAAAAATTGTGACTATTTCTGTCTCTAGCTATTATGATTCTTAGTTATAATTAAAATGCACATATCTAATTTCCAAATCTAAGCAAATGACATTTTCTGATTTAAGCAGATGAGTATTACAGAATGGAACTGTACAACTATGAGATTAATAAAGTTTCCCTCCATTTTGAGAATAAAAGTATAATAATTCAGAAGTATATCCTCTTTGTCTGCTAAAAAATAAAAAAAAGACATGAAACATAGAGGAAAACATGACTAGCTGGTTACAATAGCTTAGATATTAGAAAAGCAAAGAGCAAGCCTTCCTGGTAAGCGATGTGAGCCATGGGCGCACCAGGGAGAGAGCAAGTCAGCATCTCTAAAGAATCAGTCATGCTGGAAAGTTCTAGGTCAGCCTGAGTTGATAGCAATGAAGGCACATAAAGCAACTTGTATTGTTTGGTGGATTATGTTGACCTGGCCAGAGGTCTGAGCATTTCTCTGGAGGATGACAGTATGCAATATAGCAAATATGAAGGATTTCCTTCTATCTTGTCTATCTTGTCTTTGAAGTCAAATACTGTTTTCACTGTTTTTCTTTGTTCTGATTGTTTTTCTCTATTCAATATTCTGTTTTTTTTTTTTTTTTTTTTTTTGTCTTTTTCCTTTTTATCGGTACTGGGGATTGAACTCACGACTACCTGCTTGCAAGGCAGGCGCTTATGCCACTGAGCTAAATCTCCAGCCCCTTCTGCTTTGTTTTTATAGTATTCTGTTTTTTAGTTGATTTTGCTATACCTGATTGAATGTACAAGATATACTATGATGGCTACTATTGTTTTCCTGGTATCCTGCTTTGAAGTTCTGTATCAGATTCGCAGCATTGTCTTGACTGGCTTGATCTGTTTTGTTTTATTGTATTTTACTATTTTTAAAATAAAAAATAGCTTGATGTTGAATATCTCCCAAAGGTTCATGTATTAAAGGCTTAGTCAAAAGCTGGTGGCTAATGGGAGATAACAGAACCTTTTTAAGACAGGGATTACCAGCAGGAAGTTAGGTTACTGTTGGCATGCCTCTGAAGGGGATATTGAGATTCTGCTACCTTCCTGTCTTTCTTTTACTTCCTGACTGTTATGAAGTGAGTAGCCATCTCTGTTGTGCATTTCTACTGCAATGCATCGCACCATTACAGGCACTAAACCAATGGCCCAACTATAGACTATAACTTTTGAAACTATGAGCCAAAATAAATCTTTTCTCTTTTAAATTGATTATTTTAGGTATTTGTCATCCCAGAGGAAAGCTAATGCACTGATTGAATATTTTGCATTTTATTGGCATGCTGGCTTGGATGAGTTCTTTATTTTGAAGTGTGTTTTTACTCTATTAGTGCAGTTTTCTAGATGGCTGATAAGCTGAATGGCAGGTGGCATTTATATCTCCTATTTTCTCTACATAAAGACAATATCACTTAGAACAATTTTTCAGTCAAAAAATTAGAGTATCTAGACCCACAATATGAATACTCTCCTCTGAATTTATGGTTAGTTTTGTTTCATACAATGTACAGATTATGTTTATATATTTATATAATCTTAGAAAATTATATAAATTTGTAAAGATTTAACCATATATTAAAATTTAGAAAGAAATTAGCTTATGAAAAAGCATGAAATAAAACATCTTGCTATAGTGACAAACACACAAGTATCTATTTCATATGTACTTTTAAATAATATAGCTATAATATTAAGATACTAAAGCATCAGTTTTCTTAATATCTGCCTACCTAAATTTACTTGATATTTTCTTAAACAGTAAAAGTAATCCAAAATTTTCTCTAAATTGGATTATTGCACCCATTTTTAAATGGAAAAGCACCTTTAAAACATACTCTTTGAATAAAAAGTAACCACATAGAATATATCAAAACTACTATATGAGATTATATTTTCACTGTTAAAAAACTTAGGAAGAACAGACTACTTGCAGGATGTATTAGTTTTTCCATTACTGGGACACACTATCCCTTTCTAAAAAATTTAAAGAAATATAGGTTTAATTTGACTCCTGGTTTTAGGGGATTCCACCCATGGTACTCCTGTTCCTGAAGCAAGACCATCATGGTAGAAGAACATGGTGGATTAGAAGCTGAGAAGAGGAATAGCACCAGAGAAGAAGGGATAACAGGAAAATACAGACCCTGAGGTTATGCCTTTGTGAACTAGCTGGACACATTCAGAAATGTGCTTTCCTAATTCCCTGGACAATTCAAACTAATCAGGCTGATAATTTACTTTAACTATGACAATGGTGATAAAAGACCTACCTATTTTGATCTGTATGAAACTTATTCAGAGGTAGGAAACCAAAATGAAAAGAATACAAGTACTTTAAAAAGTCATGCCGTTTTACAAAACAACATCAATTTCCAGTACTTACTCTGCATCCATTACAAAGCCACACAGTTAAGCCTTTCTGCTGATAGAGGATTATCAGAAGCTGATGAATGAGATGAAAATACTGTCTAAAAGAAAAATGCTAATGAGAAGTCCATTAAAACAATTTTACAGTAGCTACTGTGGATAGCACAATAAGAATCCATTCATAAATGAATTCACATTTCTAGAGATGTCAGCATCTTAACTTTTTGTGTGTTTTACTAAGTTTTGTCTTTTTAAAAATTTTATTTTATTTAAAGGAAATAAAACAAAACAAAACACAACAAAGCAGATCAAAGCAAAACAGTACAAGTAACACAAGATTTCATTTTTTTGACACAAGATTTCAAAATGACAACAGGAACTCAACTGTAGCTACCATAATGTCTAGTGTTTTCTTCAAAATAGTTGTTCATACCTTCACCACAATAAATAAATACAAAACAAAATATTATAAATTCAATAAAAAGAATGACAGCTTTACTGGTCCTCAAAACCAGACCATAGGAGATCAATAATGTTTAGCATAATGTCTCTTGTTCTCTTCAAAATAGCTGGGCATATATCCTGACACATATTATAGTTAAATGATAGAAAACAGGCTAAAACCAATAAAAACAAAGAATAAGGCATTTTGGATGTCAAAACAAGCCGATAGGAAATCAGCAATGGCTACCATGATGTCTCGATTTCTTCAATGTAATTGTTCATATAATCATACGTAATAAAATTGATTCTTATAAACTCCTTAGGAGAAGATATCTATCTATCTATCTATCTATCTATCTATCTATCTATAGATGATATAGATATAGATATAGATATAGATATATGCCTATACATATACATCTATCCTTTCTGTATTAGAAAGAAAAACAAAACAAAAGAAAGTATAAGAAAAATAGGAAACAAAAGAGAAAAATAATAATAACAATGTAGGTTTTCAAAACAAAGTGGTAGGAATTTTACAAATTGTGTTGTTTGGCATAGTTATCTTCAAAAGTGTTACTTGAATTACCAGACAGACATGCAACCTTGATCTAATCTTGTATTATGTTCAGAAAAATAATAGAATTAGTAGGGCAATAATCTTAGTAATCTTAGTATATATAGAGAAATTTACATCTTTTTCCTTTCTCTTTCTTATTTTCCCCTTTTCCTTAGCTGAGTTATTTTTCCTTCTTGGAGTAGTTCCTTACCCTTTCAACTCTTTTATTAAATATTTTGATCTTATTTACTCTTTCAGTTTCTTACACTCGGGAGAAAATACAGCATTTATACAAAGCAACTATTTCACGTAAGAAGATGGTCTCAAGTCACATCCATTTACCTATAAAAACCTAAATATAGTCGTTCTTTATAGGTCAGTAATATTCCATTGCATAAAAATACACATATTTTTTATCCATTCTTCAGTTGATGGGCATTTAGGTTGTTCCCAAAATCTGGCTATTACAAATTGTTCTGCTATAAACATGGATGCAAATATATCACTGTGGTATGATGTTTTCTATTGCCCAGAAACAGGAAAACTGTTTCAAATGGGACCACCAATCCGAGGGTTTTGAGGAACCTCCAGACTGACCTCCACAGTGGTTGCACCAGTCTACACTCCCACTAACAATGCAGAAGAGCTCCCTTTTCCCCACAGCCTTTCCAGCATTTGTTATTGGCCATTTTCTTGATCCTGGCCATTCTTTCTGAAGTGAGACGGAATCTCATTGATGTTTTAATTTGCATTTCTCTAATGACCAGTGATGCTGAACATTTTTTCATATATTTGCCATTTGTGTTTTTTCAGCTGAGAACTGTGTATTAATTTCAGATGCCCATTTTTAGATTGAGTCTTTGAATTTTGGGGGTCTAATTTTTTTTAAAATTCTTTATATGATCTAGATAGAAGTCCTCTGTCTGAGAGACAGTTGACTAAGAATTTTTCCTAATTTGTGGGTTTTCTTTTCACTGTGTTGGAAATTTCATTCGACCTGCAAAAACCTTTTAATCAGATAAGATTCCAGTTGTTGATTCTGGGAAGTAATTCCCATGGAGTTTGACTTTTGTTCATGAATTCTCTATCTATCTCTATGTCTTCAACAACTCTACCTACTTTATCTTCTAGCAGATTTAGTGTTTCTGTTTTAATATTTAGATCTTTGGTCCAGTTAGCCTTTTGCTTAGTACAAGCTGATAGGCATGATTCTAGTTTAACTTTTGACATATGGAGAGCCAGTTTTTCCAGCACCACTTGTTAAAGAGGCTAACTTTCTTCCAGTGAATGTGTTTGGTCCCTTTGAGAAAGATAATGTGGCTGAGTGTGTTTGTGGTTGTGTCTGCATATTTTGATCTATTCCATTGATCTTTAAGTCTATTTTTATTCTAGTACTCTGCTGATTTTACCACAGTAGCTTTGTAGTATAACTTCAAATCAGGGATTGTGGTGCCTTCTGCCTTGCCTTTGGTGGCCAGAATTGCCTTTGCTATTCTAGATCTTTTCTGGTTCCAGATGAATTTTAAGAATGATTTCTCTAGATCTGTCAGGTATTCTAATGGTATTTTGACTGGAATGCCACTAAATCTGTATGATAATTTTGGGACAATACCTATTTTCACAATGTATGTTCTTCCTATCCAAAATAAGGGAAGGCTTTCCATTTTCTGAGATCCTCTTGGATTTCTTTTATTAGAGTACTGTAACTTTCACTGAATAGATTTTTTACTTCCTTTGTTAGATTAATTCTTAAGTATTTCATTTTTGTGGATGCTTTTGTGAAGGGTGTGGTTTCTCTTAATTATCTTTAGTGAGTTTGTCATTTGTGTACCAGAATACTATTTATTTTGAGTGTTAACTATGTATCCAGCTACATTACTAAACTTGGTTACTACATGTAGAAGTCTTTCAAGGGAATTTTGAGGGTCTTCTCTGTATTATTATGGATTAAAAAATGGTGGTCAACTTAACACCAGCTGAACTAAATCAACATTCATTTCATTTTTTTTTCTGGAAGATTATTTCCTTTCTGAGTTCCTTTTTAGCTTCATGTAGTCATTTCTTTACTTCAGTTAGTATCATTTCAGAAGCTTCAGGTGCATGGTTTACTTTTTCTTCTTTGTCCATGTCTCCTAGGCTTGAGGTTTGAGATTGCATTTCTCTCTTTCATTTTGTCATTTTCCTGTATTTCCCTGGGGCAGTGGAATGCAGTCTCAGTTGTTTCATGGATTGAGGATAGTTGCCTGTTCTGCAGGAAGTTTCTCCAGTTGAGTGGGGAATGTTAGGCAGGCCTTAATCGGTTCCCAGTGGCACTCAAGGGTTCCCCAAATGGGAGGAATATGCTGGGTGGACCTTCAGCACACCCCATGCAGCTCAATGAAGCTCCCCAGCTGCTTGGGGTCCCTTAGCAGGACCCTGCCAGATTCTGAGTGGAATACCAAGGCTGAAGAGTAGATGGAATACACAGGGCAGACCTTCACCTCATATCATGTGGCACACCAAAGCTCCCAGCTTCTTGGGATCTTTGGGCAGGGCCTTACTAAGTTCTGAGGGAGATCACATGACTGCACAGCTAGGCAGCGTTCGCTGTGGAGGCCTTCAGTAGGTGCCTGAAGTTTTGCCTTTTAAAAGGCAATAACCTTAGAATATGTATGTTTCTTAATTTTTATTCTTTTAATTTTCATAGAAACTGAACCACCATTCTTTCTCTATTCAGAATAATCATAATGACCGGGGCAAAAAATGCTTGAGTTATCATGAGAATGGGATAATAGGGACAATGGAATCTGAAATTCCATTTCCTTACACACAGTGCAGATTCTGAGCCAATATCTCTTTTGCTTTTCTCTTAATTAGAAGAGTATTACATAAATGAAATTTTAACCAGACACCAATCACACATATCAGCAACAATAATAAAATAAAATAAACAAGAGTTGTTTTTATTTCCATCAGGATAATGATTTATAAATCCCCCCAAATTATTTCAAATAAAATATATAAATACTGGATAAAGTAAGTATCTTCTAAATTTATTGAGCTGGTTCAAGAGAAAAGAATTTGTAAAACCCAAATCAAGATGCAAATATAGTACCCTATAATGTAAATAAGAAAGACAACTTTTATTCTGAAGGTGTCTAACAAATCCCGTAGTTTCAAGTTCTCACCTTTCACAGCTTCATGAGTCACAGGAGTAAAAAAATATCAAAGCCTGCTATTGACACTCTTTTATAAGACCTAAACTAGAAGCAATGACCAGAATGGTAGTCCTTATGTGTTAAGGGTGCCCTAGTTAAAAATATCCTTCCCAGAAAAGGTCCTTGAAAGGTCACTTGCAGTTCTAAAACTTAACATTGCAAGCGGAAAGACTGCCATGAAATTTATAACCACAATGTCCCTTTCCTATGACTGTATGGTCTAAATTCATACACCCTCTGTGCTACGAAACGTTTTCACACAGAAAATTAAAGCTTTTCCAGCTAGCTAGGACCGCCATAGAAATGGATGAAGACAGATAGACCTTCCTAGCAGAGTTCAATAACAATCCAATCCTCCAAGTACTTTCATGGGTAAGATTCCTTAGTGCAGCAGTAGTAGTAGGTAAACCTCACAGCAAAATTAAACAAAAATAACAACAACATAAGTTAAGGGTGGTGGTGCACACTTGTAATCCCAGCTCTTGGGAGGCTGATCCAGGAAGATTACCATGAATTCAAGGCCAGCCAAGACTAAATAGTAAACTCAAGACTAGCATGAGTTACATAGAAAGACCCCGTCTCAAAACAAAAAGTCAAAAGTAACAACAATAAACAACACCATTAGTTTTCTAGGGCTCCCACAGCAACAAATTGCCACACACTGGTAGTAAAAACGAGAGAAAATTTGTTCAGTCACAGTCTAGAGGTCACAATCAAGATGTCATCAGTGCCACACTCCCTCCAAAGACTCTAGGGCACAATCTGTCCTTGCATCGCCTGCTAGGGTGTCAGATGTGCCTTGGCTTTTGGATACACTGCTCAAATGTTTTTTGTATGTTTGTTTGTTTGTTTTGTTTTGTTACTGTCTCTTTTAAGTGGCTTAACTAGACACCTGTGATTTAAGGCCCTGTGGGATCATCTAAAATAATCTCACCATGAGATTCCTAAATTAATTATATCCACAAAGACCAATTTTTCCCGTTACAGGGATTCAGACGTGACATATTTCTTGCAGTCAACAATTCAACTCTAATACATGCATGAAAAAATAAGTCCTTATTTGTAAGCACTATCAAGAAATGAAAGTAGAAAACTGTAGTATAAAACATGTCAATATTTTTCAATCTAATTATTTCCTAGTATGACTTTCTTTTCAAAATCTAGTTTTTTTAGACTTTTACAGTGCATTGACTTGCATAAATAAATTATCATTTAAAAATAAGACAGGTTAGGAGCCAGGGACTTAGCTCAATGGCATAAGCATCTGCTTGGCAAATGCAAGGCTGTGAGTTCAATCTTCAGTACAAAAAAGAAAGTTCCTTTAATATATTTTAGCCAAGAATTTAGCTCAGTGGTAAAGTGCCTGCCTGAAAAGTAGTCATAGGTTCTATCCCCAGTACCCAAGGGAAAAAACAAAAACAAAAAAAGCCCAGGTTTTCTATTGAAAATGTGGTCCAGTCTCCTACCTGGGGATAGTACAGGAAGGGGCATGTGTGAAAGCTGATCAGGCAGAATGATGATGCTAGTAAAAGAAAGGAACTGAGTAGTTCATATCCCCTAAATTGACTTTCGTTCATCTTCCTGATTTTTAGTTTAATCCCTCACTGCACCACCCTCTGTCTGTACTGTACGTCCATAAATGCTCCTGTGTTATATGTCTCCAGACATAGACCTACAGATTCTAGCAAGAATAGGAAGTGGTAAGAATTTAAGTGCTCACTTCCTTCTGCAGAGCCTGGTGGATTTCTGAAGTTGTGTAGACCTAACTACTTTCTTTGTGGTCAGCCTCCACAACCTCACACCTGTTGGTCAGCACTTTGGGCATAACATTATCCTGTACATTTTATCTCCATTCAGTTTCTAAGTCCATATATTGTTATTTAGATTACAGATGGCGCCCCACAGATATGAAGCTAAGGTTGTTGGGCTGCTTGCTCCTTGGAATATTTTGCAAGGGAAACTTTATTAAGACTTGTTATGTGTTGCTGTATCTTGTTTTCTTCAACAGTTTTTGAAGTTAAGGAAAAGATGCTGTGGTAGACATGTCTTTCATCCACTGTCTTAAAATTGACAACTTTTAAGTACAGATTTAAACTTTGAAGTGCAAATTACTGCTTTAAAAGTGCAAACTGCCAACAACTAACCACCAGGAATTCTGTAAGGTTGGTGTTTAATTTAGGAAAAATCCAGACATATTACTCCTGTAGCCTAAGGAATTGCAAACCATCCAGCTAGAAATCCATTTAAATTGGAACCCAAGGAAGACTCCTTCTAGGACAGAGGAAATAATTTGCTTTTTATGTAACAGGATTCTACATCCTTTAGAGGCAACATTTCTGCACAATTCCCAGCATGGTTTTGTAACAAAAGCAGCCACTGGGATATGCTAGTATTACAAAATTGCAAAGTCCAGGTCCCAAGTTTAGTTAAATTGTTTACTATACAAAGGAAACGTTTTTAAAAAGGTTCATTCATATGGAAGATAATGTTGATTAAATATAACAAATGTTCGTGATATATGGAAATAAAAATATAATGAAGAAACCTGTCCCTTCTTGTAATTTACACAAAGTTAAACTACCTAGCCAATGACAGGTACATTTGTAAATGTTTTTCCAGGGAAATAATTTCCAAAGTACAACTTTTAAAGCAGGAAAAGAACCATAATCTAACTGTATCCTTTAAAGGAATACTATTTTAAAAACCAGTATAATAGAATTGATCCCATGATGTATTATTTAGCTGCACACACACATTTGGTGATAAACTGGTTGGATTATTAAAATAAAGAAGTCTCTATCAAGCTTTATACCATTGGTACCTGGATTATGAATGAAACAGAAAGCAAGCATTCTAATGCTCATTTTAATGATTTTCAGAGGTTCATCACATTTCCTAGATACTAATAATAAAAGGTACTCCTAATCAAATCCAAAGACCTATCCATAATGCCATCCACAAATTTTAATAATTCCTTTGTATGCATATTACATATAGAATGTCTAGTAAATATGTGTATAATAATTATGCTGAATCCATGATCACTAAAATTCACTACCATTATATTCATGAACTTAATCAGAATCTATAAAGTAAAATGTATAACAAATGTCATGTATACTTTTGTGTCTAATTTTGATATAATCTTTATTCCTTGACTGATATTCAACTTGTATTTTCACATCAGTACTGGGGTCTACTGTGACTAAGAGGAGATATTTCCTTATAGTTCTTTGGTCCTGAAGCACACTAGGCTGGTCCTATTTAAAAGATGCTTCCTATGCATCAACATTAACTAGTGTCAGATGCAAACTCACTGATAAAATATCAACAATGTGATCCAATATCACCACTTACTCAATATAAATGAAATAATATATTCTAGGAGTAACATGGCTTTAAATCACACATACACGGGAAGCTACCACAAACTCCCTTACCTCTTGTTTGCAGCCCCTTTCCACAGGCCTCACTGGTGCCCATTATTCCCTGCCTGACTGGCTCTGGCACAAGGACACAAAGACTCCATTTCTGTGGCTTCCACCTGTGATTACAAAGAACAGCAAACTAGAACTTGTTCCCGTGACAAACATAGGAAGCAAATACTTGAAATGTGCATTATGAAATTGAAACACTTAAAGTCAATAATTCAATAAAAAAAAGGACTTGAAACCCTCATGAAATTAAGCCTTGACAAGCCCTTGCGTTAGCAACAGTCTACTCCATACAGGTTCATGGTAAATGCAGTAAATGATTTTTATAGAATTTCAACATTTGGTAAATAAACTGTAGTTGGTAGAGAAAAGGAGCAACAAAAAGCAACAGGAACACATATCGGTCTGACTCATTATAACTTAAAATCTCTTAAAATTAAAAAAAAAAAAAAATCTCAATGCCCTAATGTAACATTAGAGAATTAAAGCTTGGATGTCTATAAGCATGAGATGGAAAAGTTTTGTAAAGGTGTTTCCTAAAACTCAATTATTTTGCATATCTTTGCATATCTTTACCTTTTATGCAATAGCCTAAAAGGAAAGGGAAATGCTAGGGATGTAGCTTACCTGTTAGCTCGTGAGACAGAAGAGGAATGATGCCCCTCTGATGATATACCAAGAGTTTTACTCCTTTGAGGAAACAGTCTCTAAGGAAGAGATCTGATTTCCACTGTTTTTCTTTTCTTAGGTTAATAAACCATATATTTCTGACTTGTAGGACAAATTATGACTTATGTTCTTAAACCTGTCCCTGGACAACATTCTGGAAAATCCAAGTACTTGATCTAACCACATGTACCATTCTTTTATTTAGTGTATGTTATAGTTTTGTTTTCTTATAAGTCCGTACCTCTGATTAGAGATACACTTCCCCAAATGAAACAGAACATTAAGTGAAAAAAATCATTGATCTCCTTAGTGGAAACAACTGAGACGCTATGGAAAATCAGGAAATAGTTTGTTTTTAATGAAATTACCTCTTGATTTTAAAAACTTGGAAATTTACTTTGTACAGGCATATATTCATTCACTATAACTCTAAAATAGCCCAACTTTTTAACTAACGTAAGATATTCTGTCATATTCTTTAAGTTTATACAGATTTCCTAAAGAAACTGAAGTATTCAATTACAAGGTATTCAATTTAATTTAGCTTATTACATAGACAGAAGGAAAGAGAAGAAGTTTTCAGAACTCCCTTGTTAAGTTCTCAGCTTTGGATAATGATCTTTAGTTCAGAGAGTGAGCAAGAGATAGTATGCAATGACTCTAGTTAACTCTGGCCAGCATCCAGACCTTAGCCTGGATGTAAGGCCATGGATGCTTGATTACAAATCTCCTGCCAATTTTACATGAAGATAAAAGTGTTATGCTGTTTCCTCTTTTCTTACTAATGTAATGTGCATAAAATGCTTAATTTCATAGAAAAATTGACATTTTGATGATATTTTACTGTGGCAAATGTGCATATGTAGCCTCTGTGGAATTAAAATGAATAAGACAATGATAACAACCTACCTAAACTTGCTTCTTAAGGTAATTTCTTTCATAATGTACCAATGTAGGGAAAAGCAAAATCTAAATTTGGACCATTTTACTCAAAATTGGAAAATATTTTAATAAGCAGAGAGTTATGTTAACTTGGACATGTTTTGAACTACACATCAGGAAACATGATGTACTTATCTAATTGGTACACAGTAGAAGTGATTTCTGGGGAAAATGGTAGGAAGTCAGTAATAGAAACTAGCTCAAATGTGGTGTTTACATTGCAGTACACCTGCATAATAAAGAGAGTGGGCAATGGAATGACCCACTAATAGTTTCTAGGGTTTTATCTGATTGTAATAGTCCTGGGTTCATAACAATGCCTAGTAATATTTGATTTGATTCATTTTTTTCCCTGTTTCCTTTCCTTGAATGTTTTTTTTTACTGACTCAGAATTTTCAATATTTATCCACAGCACATGAAGATGACTGTTGAGTGTTACTACAATGCCTTGTGTTTACGGAGAAAAAAAAATGGTAGTCTGGACATGATCCCCATGTTTATTACATCCTCCTCAATCCTGTCAACAGAGAGAAACAATGGGAGGAAAGCATGATAAATTCAATAGTTATCTGGATTTTTTCAATGATTTAAACTTTGTCCAGAGTGAGGAGTCTATCCTGAAAAAAAAAAAAAAAAAAAAAAAGGAAAAGAATTTGCATTTTCTAAAATAAATTAGCAAATTAGCTCTTGAGTTTCATAGCTTTAAGACAGTTTCTTCATGAGAAATATTAGACATTTTTATAAAAGATATTTTAAGTGATTTGATAAAATTGTCATTCTTAAAATCATGAACCATTTTTTTCAAATCAGTAAAATGAAAAGTGATTGAATTTCATCTAAATACACTTAAGTAATGTTTAGATCAAATTGGAAATCTTCAAATGTTAAAAGAATACAAGGTTTTCACTCAACAGAGTAACCTTGGATACTGTTTGTACAAATAATAATTTCCTATTTGCCAAGAGAAAAGATCAACAGGACCATGGACAGCTTAAAAGTAAATAATTTTCTCTCTTAATAAAAATATTTTATCCATAGGTTAAAGATTTATTGTAACTGATACTTTCTGAAACCATGTATATAATAAAAATTGACAGCCAATATTTTCTACAAGAATAAATAATTATTAAGGAATTACAAATTTGTTAATTCTTTATTAATAATTTAAGGTGTGAATGAGCTAAAGACCTCACCTGCTATATATGTGTACATGTTTGTGTGAGAACCCTCATTCCACCTTAAAGACTTCATTTTGCATCTTTGGGCCATGTCCTGATTGGTGATTACAGACATGGTGGAAGTCCAGCAGCATACAGTCAAAATTGTTTTTTAATGTTGCCACATTAAGTAGACATTTACATGCTTAATTTTTATTACATTTAGTTGGTAAGGAAAAACACTGAAGTATTTTAATATATACAATATAATCTTTTCCTATTTTTCATTAAAAACATACATTTTAAGAAGATAGGTCATGGTTTATACTCAGATTCAATGATAATTTGAAAAAGTTTCTAATTACCGATATATAGGGCACAATGAGACATCTTCACACTCTCTCTCTTCAAATAAGGTATCTGGGCATTCTTGACCTCCATTAGCTGCTTCTTGGATGATAATCCTGTATCGAGACTGTTTTATTGTGGCATTTCCTGAAGTAAAGGAAAAATGAAATGATAATGCCCTTTTATGTTAGTGCGAATCAAAATCAAGGCAGCAATTGGAGAGGTGGGGGGAGAAGAAGAGAAAAACTGAGGTAAAGGAAAAAGGAGGGGGAGAAGGAGAGAGAGAGAAAATGTAAGCATATCTAAGTAGAACATCAACCTGAGAGGTGAGATTGAGAAGTAAACACTAGAGATTAATGCTCAATCTTACTTCTGTGAGAAACACTATACACTGGAAGTGCAGTTTCAAATACATGTGTTCTCATATGCCAAGATGGCCTCGTACTGTCAGTGTGTTTTTAGTTAACTGGAGTCTTCTAATAGCGTAAGAGTTACATGGCAATATCTAAAGGATCATTGAAATCATCCCTAATCTGAAAAATAGTTGAGGGTCCTGGAGTTTTATTAAGTATGTGTTTTCCCCTCTCAGCTACCTTATAAAACAGAATGCTCCTAAAAAACTAATAGTAGTCTGCTTATTAATTTATTAGATTTCTTATTCCTTATAACATCACCACCAAAATGTGTGTAATTAGAATTTACGGAAAAGCTGCTAAATTTTGGGAAAGAACAAAACATTGTTTACTTTATGGTTTTGTTGAGAGAAGTATTAATAGGCACCTCAATGTAATGAAAACAGATGTTCACTTTAATATGTTAGAGCACTCATTTCACAAGCTTTAAATGCTTTCTGAATCAACAATGCCAAAAAGTCAATTAGTGACTATTTCAATTACTAATTGCAAGGTGTTTTATTCAGAACTGATATGCAGACACAATTCTCTGAACTTCAGAACGCATGATTAAACAGAAAGCAAAAAGAGCAAATGTTACAAGACAATGTTGAATATGAACAGTGTTAAACGGTGATATGATATGAAGTGGGTACAGAAGAAAGAGTAATGTATTTAGACACTGGAAACCAAAGATAGCTCACAGAGGAGTTCAATTTTATTCTGAATCACGAAGTCTGAATGAGAA
Organism: Cavia porcellus; assembly: GCF_034190915.1. Classification (NCBI taxonomy): domain Eukaryota; kingdom Metazoa; phylum Chordata; class Mammalia; order Rodentia; family Caviidae; genus Cavia; species Cavia porcellus. The sequence continues at coordinate 27,875,064 of NW_026947495.1, read as the reverse complement.
AAAGACGATACAGGGTGAAATCATTTCATGCCAAGGAAACTGTTAAAAGGCACTGAGATATTGGAGTTCAAGAAATTTACAAAGAAACATGAATTTAATATGTTCAAAGGGGATGCAGGTGTGTATAGTTTAACTGTTTATACACATGAGGGATTGAGGGAAAATGCATAATGAGAGCTAAAAAGAATGAAGTAAAAGAGAGTATGAAGGAGAACACAGAATGGGTTAGTAGGTTTGGGACAGGTAATGGGCCAAACCTTGTTGAGACATTGGTAGGTAGGAAACTAGGGAGTCAAAACAAAGGGGGAAAGAGGTGTTTATTGAAATTGTACACACACACAGACTCATTGGGAAAAAAAGACTTACAATTAGAAGTAACTGGCTCACACCCAAGTCCCTTAACTATCTGTCTGCTTCCTTAGAAGGAACACTTCTAACTGCTCTGCTTCCGTATGTAGTTTGTTTGTGGTTATCTCTAAATCTTTAATTAACATGTTTATGTCATTACTAATTCATTTATGAACTTTAGACATTACCTATTGACTTTCTGCTATAATTGATGATGATTTACTTTGTATCAGCACAGCTATTTTATATAATTGCAGTGCTTTTTATGTCTCTACTGGTTATTTGAAGTGTTAAAAGTTTATACATTTTTTCAGCACTACTCCCTGTTCTTGTACCCCAGCATGCCACCCATTGCATTCTGCAGAATTGTCTTGAGTAGACTGGTTTTCTCTTCTGCTGCCCCTTCTTGCTAGGTTAGGTCGCAGGTCAAAGTGCCTGTCATAGTTTCTGTGTTCCTCAGGCTTTGTTCATCAATGGCTGTTTTGCCTAAGTGAGTATAGTCTGCCTTCTAATTTGATCCTCTTCTTTTGTTTTCAATAAGGAATTAAGGCTTTTATAATTCCTTTTTTAAAAATGACTTTTGATGAGGTCTTGAGAAGGAATGATCAACATATATGCACATTTCATGATCTTGAACTAGAAATGGAGATAATACAGGATCTTTTCCATTTGCTCCCCTACAACCTCTTTCTGTCCATTTTTAGTCTGTTCTAGGCCTACAGAACCAACCATGCAGGAAATGCATCAGTGAACTCCTCGCCCAATGATTCCATTTGGTCTCTCTGATGAGAGAATGTGGCATACAGTGGAAGGAAAAAGAGGGCAAGAGAGAGGTTAGAATTTTCATTTCACTAGATTCCAACCTCTAGTCCAGCTCAGGATGATTCCCTACTTCTGCCAAAAGCCAGTTCTTATACTTGCCTACAGCTGATATTTTTGAGTTTCATTAATTATGCTTTTTTCTATCAACTTTCAGGCTCCTGTTACTAGCCCAGGTTCCTGTTACTAACTGATTATTCCCTGCCGTCTTATATTAACAGTATCAACTCTTTGTAAATTATCCCTACGTTAAATTTTCTTCATTTGTCCCATTAGATGGGTACTTGTCTCTTTTCAGAATGCATCAATAAAGTAAAAGAAGGTATGAAACTATTAAATAGAAGAAATGCTATAGCTAACCCTTTTTTAAAATACAGTAAAATCCCTGCTGAAGTCCCTGTAAAGAACATCATAACAAAAGCACAAAACATGTAATGAAGAAGTTCTGCATATTTATTAAAATCTACGTAGACTTGGACAGAGCTAAATATGCCATAAAAACTCTGAAAATTAGTATTTCTTAGAATATATACACACACATATATATATGAATGTGCGTTTGTAAATATTATCTTGAGACTGTAAATAAAGATTGATGACAGGAGAAAATGAAAAGGATGTCTTGCCTTCACAATGAGGAACCCTAATGGGGATCAGATCTACAACATGGATGAATGCTGTTCCATTGTATGCATACACATAAGCACACATGCACATGCCATATATATATAATACACACACACACGCTGCCTTTAAGGTGAAATTCCAGGTCAAATAACTCCTGAGTAAAAGAACTGTCTGGTTTTCATGCAGCTGTTCAGGTGAAGGTTAAGAAAAATAGATTCTAAGACAAAAACGAACATTTAGCATCAAGGTAAGATTTTCCAGAGGGAAAGTGATGAAGAACAAAGTACACGACTTTAAGAGAAACAAATAAGGAAGAACCCTGAGATAGGAAAACATCACAAGAAATAGTGAAATATATATATACATTTTCCATGCATTTTGTAGTGGTCATATTCAATCATTTGGTTTTGAAAGATTTTTCTTTTTCCTACAATAAAAATGCTTCAGACCTGCATAGCAGAATTTGTTACACAACACAGACTTGATTTATTGGCACTGAGGTAAACTCAAAAGCAGGGAGTATGTACCATCAGGATAGAGCAGTCAATGATCATACTACTCACCTCTAGTTTGATAAAATAGGTTAAAACAGTTTCCTATCACGAGAGGATAGTTATTTTCAGAAATCCATGAGGAAAAACCAAAGAAATGCTCAAGTACTCACAGTAAACAAAGTCTCCATTTTCCACTGACCACACAATACAAGTGGTATCTGGGAATATATACAATAAGGAGAAGACAGTGGTCTTACATACAGAAAATATTATATATATATATATATATATATATATATATATATACACACACACACACATGCACACACACCACTGACACTATTACACCACTGGCACTATTAAGATAAGCCAGCTCTAATTCTTGCATTTGCATATACAGTATGCCTTTATTATTGTAACACTTCATGGAGTGCTATTATTATTTTCATTTTGCAGATAAGAAAGTGGACAGGGGAAGAGATGAATAATTTCCCAAAGTCACCATACTAGAATCAAATTGCCCTAGAGCATGAATTAAGGCCCATGATCTTTCCATTAATGAGACTTTACAATAAGACGAAAAGGGAAAGGAGATTCCAGGCAAGTAGTTCACCTCATTTCTCCTTTATTATTCCAAAGAGATAGTTCTTTTATAAATAATTCTTCAATAGTATTCTATTTACAGAAGGCTTATTTGTTATTTTATTGGGTTATGTGAGTAATGTTTCCCACTTCATTAGGCCTATGAAAAATAACAATACAATGGAATACATTTGCAAACATAAACATTTGTTTGATAATGATTATGACAAATAACTCATTTACACTCAGTTTTGATTTATGTATCTTCTATCATCACTAGGTCACTAGGTATAATGAAATTTAAGTCATTAATTTTAGTTAAAAGAAATAATATAGAAAAGCTGGTAATTTAAAATTAACAACCATATTAAACATAGAAAACATATGAGTGGGTTACAAACATCAAGGAGTACTATAGATTCTTTGTGATGGTTTATACTAGCACTGTATTTCTCATCATCATGGTAGCAAAAAGGATATATAGAATAACTTTGGATGATCCGCAGCTAGATAAACTGGGGCTTATCATATTGAATGAAAGTGTCATGAGTATCTAGTTCTGAAACCAGGGTCAATCAATGCTTTGAAATAAAACTGACTCTCTTTAAGCTTGTAATTTATTGAACATGTAAGTGTAGAAAAAAATCAAATGTATGGCAGAGCACCTGTGAACACCCAAACTGGCTGATAGGTGAGGTTGAGTTAGAAATGAACACAGGGCATGGGGCCCACCCAAAAAGTAAACAATGAAATGCTTGGGAGGGTTTCTATAAGACTGTGCCTGTCTGGTCCTTCAATAGTGGAACCAAACAAGGATGAAAATAAGGATATGGAGCTTTTATGCAGCTCTAAAGTTAAAAATACAGCAGCCACAATCACATCCTATTGACAAAGTGCAAGAAAGTGTCAGCCTCCTGAAAATGTGCCTCACGTAACTGAAGCTGGCCAAGGAACTGCCTACAACTGAACTTGGACACCCATCAGACAGAAATGGACATTCTCAGCAATTTAAATCCTATATTCGTATCAACAATGTGGATGGGAACTTTTGGTGCAAACTTTTTTACAATAGCCACTCTTTCCTTTGCTTGGGGAGCCACTGATCTGACTGTTCTTAGAGTTACATCTCTCTTCCTACTTGAATAACACTCCCACTGAAGTCTTGCCTGTGGCTGTGTTCATCTGGGTACAGTCTTATTCATAACATTTCTGAAGCCGGGAATCCAACTCTGGTGACACTCCCGGGAAGTGAAGGTGCAATGTAGATGCAGGTTGTTTATATATGTGAAATGCATAGAAGTTGTTACAACACCTACCTGTAAAGTTTTGATCAGATTGTTGAAATATGACCTATGGCTTTCCCTTGTTTCTCAACTGTTTACATTTCAGATAAACCTCAAGACCCTTTAGGTCTCACAATACTGATATTCTTTGAGGCCTATCACCATACAAATATTGGTTTTTAACCTGCTGCTCCCTTTTCTCTTCCCCACTTACATATCCAGTATATCATTCAAAGAAGCAAACTCCCAAATGTGTTGGTTATTTACCTCTGGTTATTCTTGAAGCAAAATCATGGTGCTAATGATATTTTAAGATTAATATCACATAAACAACTATGTGTTAAATACTCCCTGGAATTTCATTACAATCCCAGTACCTTTAGAATTCAGGAAGTTCCTTTTACCTTGTTAACTATCAGCTTTTCCAGCTACAAAATAAGCCACCAAAGCTTTCTGGAACTAATGCTTGTTGAGAAGATCAACATAGCATAATACACATACCTAGTATAGGGACTGTTCTTTACTGTAATTTGCATTCGTGAAAAAAAAGAGAAAAAAAGGAAAATATATTGAAAAAAGTTCTAATATTTAAGTCATCTATAATTTTTTAAAAAGGAAAGAAACAATGTGACAAATGAGTCATATTCAGAGCTGGGTCTCAATTATGTCCTATATATCTATGAGAAGATCATGTATGGTTTACATATGCATGTTCCTGGTGAACTACATTATATTTTCAATGCAACTAGTACCTACCACCACCTTCTCATATTAGTGGAGATGAACAGACAAGTAATCAATATTCTGCTTGGCTAGAGAAAACCTGGTTAATGCTTGGTACCCTGGCTTAGTTTAAAATTGTCTCTATTTGTGAAAAAAATTATATGATTGACCAGACAAAGATAACCACCATCACCATCGTCACTACTGTGTGTAAATTTGAGAGCAAAAACCATGGGTTACATGGGTTACATTTTAAGTGTATGGAAAAGAAAGACTGACCTACTGTTCTTAAAAATTATCTATTCAATCTGATTATTAGTTTTTTATATATTTATCATCACTGAATTCTCTTTGCAATACCAGTTCATGTATCTAGAAAAGAATGTTTTCTGTCTTAAGCACTCTTGCTCATGGATTATCAAATTAAAAAACAAAGAAAAATGCAGGTTTTGCCCAGAATAATATAGTTGCCTGAAGTTACATTACATGTATTATAATAAAATCATCAGCAACTGATGCTACAGAACTGGTATTTAATCAAAGTAGGATATTAATATGAGACATTTATATGACTTGCTAAGAAGTCCATTTCTAAATTAATGCTAAAGACTAAGACCACAGTACAATGTCGAGCAGGCCAAGTTTCTTCAACTTTAAATCTTTCTCAAAGTATAGTATCTCTAATGAACAAGTACATAAAATATATCATTTTGTAAAAGTTGTCACCATCTTTGTTGAGCATTAACAAACAAAAGAGTTGGTTTACCTTTTATAAAAGGAAAAAATAAGGATTCACTATCACTTCATCTCTCAAATAGATACCGTGACTTCCATTCTGAGCAGGAAGTATTTACCACATATAGGTTGGCGTCAATGATAAATATTTACCAGGTGTCCACTAGTATATGAGGGTGACTTAGGTGCTGAGTGACGGAAACTTACATAGATGAACTATTAAATCTCTGTAGTACAGCAGAAGTGAAACTTGATAGATGGATAATAATGTAAAATTTCTGCATAGTTTTATAAGGGTTCAGAAATGATAATATATATATTTTTATTTATTATCTAAAGGTCATCAATTAAGTATTTTCTTTCCTTGTTTAAGTTGAAATGAAGGCTTAAGTGATTAAAAGCACAACGATCCAGAAGTATGGATGAGACATTTTATATGGCACACTTCCTACTTACTCATCTTTGTGTGCCCTATATAGAGCACATACATCAACAGTAGCCTGTCCTCTCCCTGACCCAGAATTCCCTCCTAGCCAAAACCCTGAAATACTTCAAAATGAACAGAGCTAACGAAACTATCTATATGTGGATGAAATTAAGCAAAAGTGAAAAGCTTTTCTGTTAAACTTTCTAGGAATGCTGAAAATAGGCTCCAGGATATCCATATACTTCTTTCATTTTGAAATGTTGCCTGAAAAAATGTATTCTGTATTCTTAAAGTTTCATAATCATCATTCATTTTCAACAGAAGCCAAATGCAATGGATGTAGCAACAGACAAGACCTCCAGGGCTCTGATTTCTAATCCCAGCTCATTACTGAATTGCTGTATGACCTTGGGCAAAGCACTTAACCTTTCAGAGCTTCAATTTTCTTACTTGTCCTATGTGTATAATACTGCCTAGCCAATTCACAGGACAGCTGTTAGGAATGCCTAATTAAATGGGATTTAAAGCACCTTACAAATATATAAAACCAGCCAATGAACTTACAATTTTTTTCCTTAACAGACTTCAGAAAAAGAAAGTCACATTTATTTCTGCATAAACAATTCAAGTTAAAAGTAAAATAGATAAACATTTTTCTCTATGCTAGCCATCACATTCTTACAGAAATTATGCAATAGTTCTAAATTTTGAGGGTTTCTCCCCAGTTCTTTCTAAGTTTTCTCATCACCACAGTCATTCTTGAAATATCTCCAATTCAGAGAGCTAGGCAGTCCTCTTTATGTCTGGTCTTTCCTCTAATTCTCTAACATCAAAACTGAAGTCCCCGCACTCGGTCTCTATATCTACTTAGCCCATGTGGTCCTCGACCCTGGAACTATATCAAAATCTCAAGGGAGATTTTCATGCACTCCTAATGCACCCCTTACCCTAAACCAACTAAATCAGAATTTCTAGTAGTGTGGCTCAAGCACTGGTGTGTTTTAAAACTCTGCAGGACAACAGAACCACCGATTTACCACAATTAAAGAAGAGATCCTTATTCACTCAATATGTAAAACAGGAAAAAACACCTTGCGGTATGCTTAATTAGGCCATTGAAAATAAATGAACACTAGTTTAAGAATTATTGCTCTTACACTTCAAAAAATGCAACTTGCCCTTCAGCTAAGTACACCATAATGGATATAATAAGATATACTTTATGTACTACAAACAAGTAGGGTTAACAATGCTATTTATTATAAGCTGCATTTATGTTTTGTTTTTGCCAATTGTGCTGGTATGGCAGGGATTTATTTTTCCCCATGATAACTCACTTTAATTCTAGCAGGTGAAGTTCTGGTGTCTTTCTGCTACAAGACTTCCTAATGTGTAGAACTCCATAAACATTAAGAATGAAACACACTAAAACATCGTATTGCACTATATATGGGCAATACAAGCATTAGGTGGCCCAAATGTCATCCAAGATAAGAGCTTAAGATGATGTCATAATTATCAAGTAAGAGTATTGGAAATAATCTTTAAAGTAATCCATGTTGTCCTACTATAATAGATGATTTATGCACTTAGGAGCATAAAATAATCCTATTCATACCTGGTACTTTACTGACAGCTTGAAGACAGAATGATTTCCAGATGATTACCATTTAGAACTAAAATGTCCCTTCAAAACCTAATGTCTTCAAAAAGTGACTGACTCATGGGAGCACTACACTCATCAGTGGATTTATGCACTGATTAATTCACTAGCTGAATGTGCTGGTAGGAGATGAGCTCTTGGTTGGGGGTGTATTCTTGTTCCCAGCTGGTTTATTATTGCTCTGTTTCTTGTTGTCATGGGATGAACAGCTGTCCTTTGCCAGGCACTTCTACCATGTCACTTTTCCCCTGGAGCCAGCAAAGTTGGGGCTGAACTTACTGGAAACTATGAGCCAAAATAAACCTATCCTTCTTTAAGTTGTGTTACAATCTGATCACATTGGCTGCATAATTCCCTATGTTTATTCTAGCTAGCAAAAGCAGGTATACATGTAATCAATCCCCTACTGAAAAGTCTTTTTTATTTATATAGTCTCATTTTATTCACACTATAAGGATTTAGGTACCATGTTAACTGTGGTAGCCACTGTTAACACATTTCAGAGCTTACATTCTATTAGGGTTAATGGTTAGTGATATGAAGAAAATAATAAAGGTATTTTCCATCTTATGATGGGATTGCACCCTGATAACCCCATTCTAAACTACAAATACGTATATAAAAATGTATTTAATGCACCTAACTATAAAATATCACAGTCCAGCAACAGAGTACATTGTAGTTTCAGTTGTTTACCCACAAGCTCACACAACTGACTAGGTGCAGGGTCTGACCTTGGTCTTCACTGTGAGCAAGGACCATATCACATATCACCAGCAAGGTAAAAGATTGAAATTCAAGTTCTGAATAACAGTTATATTGAGTGAGTATTACTTTTACACCATTATAGAGTCAAAAAGTCTTAAATTCAACTATTGTAAAACAAGGATCATCTCTCTTAAGAAAGAGGAAGGAGAAGCATTCCCAAGGTAGTTAAAGAAAGGCTCTCTGAGGCTATGACATTTCGAACTGAAATCAAGTGTCAATCCAAAGGCACCTATGCAAAGGGCTAGAAGCAGAGCTTTCACTTTTTTTACTTTCCTAGTTAAGAAAGGAACCTTTATACTTGAGGTGATTCGTATTTTAGAGTTGCAGGCCTCACTGGCTTTTTAAATCATGAATAAACTCATTATTTTCAAAACAGTGGGATGGTTAATTTTCAAATAGTGATGCAATGCTGAAATTTTACTAAGTTTCAAACATCCTTTAGGTGCCTCACATGTTGTGAAAAGAGGTGATTTTTTTAACTTCCAGTATGTAGTATGAGTACAAAGAGATGGAGTGAATCATGCTTACCTTCAGCACCATTGGCCATTTGAGAAATGCAAATTAAGACAACACTGAGATTCCATCTCACTCCAGAAAGAATGGCAAGATCAAGAAAACCAACAACAACAAATGCTGGAGAGGCTGTCGGAAAAAGCAACTCTTCTCCACTGTTGGTGGGAGTGTAGGCTGGTGCAACCACTGTGGAGAACAGTGTGGAGATTTCTCAAAAAAGCTAGGACAGGAAGTGCCAGGTTGACCCAGCCATCCTGTTTGTGGACATTTTCCCAGAAGCAGGATTCAAAACATACCAAAGTGATTATATGTACGCCCATGTTCATAGCGGCACAATTTGTAATAACTAAATCTGGGAAACAATGAAAGTGCCCATCAATTGAGGAATGGATAAAAAGGTCTGGTATTTTTATACAATGGAGTACTAAGTTATAAAGAAATAGTGCATCAAGGCTTTTATAAGTAAATGGACTTGACTTCAGACCATATTCATAAATGAAAAACAAATTCACATATGTAAATACCATATTAGCTCTCTAATGTAAGAAGCTGAAAGAGTAAATATGATCCAAAATCTACAATAAATAGTGTGTAATGGTAAGAAATTGCTCAAAGAGGAAAAGCATCTGGGATGGGGGAATGAGGAAAGAAGGGAAAATAAAAAAAGACATAAATGTGTGTGTGTGTGTGTGTGTGTGTGTGTGTGTGTGTGTGTATGATAGCTAAAATGACTATATGACTAACTGTATTAGTCCTTGGAAAAGAACTATTTAACACATATGATTAGATTAATTTTGCTATTTTATTGGTAATCTAAGCAACCCACTTGAAGCTAACAATATGCAATATTGCAACCATTGTTAAATTACTGCTTTCTTTTTTTGAAAACCTATACTGTTATTCTTTGGGGTTTGTTGTTGTTTGTTTCTTTTGTTTTTTGTTTTTCTTTTCTGTGTTTTTTTCTCTTAAATGAAAAAAAAATACACACTTACGCACATAGTAGCACTTCAATGAAATGTTAATTGCCTGCCCCCAAAACCAGGATACTGCATCCTCTTTTATAGCCAAATGGAAATACTATTCCCACTTAAAGATGAAATTTCTTGATTGGTAATTACACATGGATCATTACTATATTTCTGTCAGCAATAGGTTTAACAGTTCTAGAGAGAAGGGGCAGTCATTGAAGTCAGCAAGTAAAGATGGGACAAGGTTGGTCAGAAAAAATGACAGGCACAGCAGAGAGAAGTGAAGGCTGCAATGGAAGGTGTGCAGGTTCGGGATTCACAAAGTTGCTCAGTACCAGACAGCAAGAATGAGGCCCTCTTGTGATTGCTTCCATGTGAAGGGAGACCCACTTCCTTAGACCTAACTCCCAGACTCTCATCTCTCTCACTTACGTCTCCTACGCGGAGGATGAGTGGCATTTAATCATTATTTCGGAGAAATAAATGGACTTGAATGTTCTAATCTCTCTCTTTTCTTTTTTCAGAATACGTCTTCTCTGAAGAGGCACACAGTCTGACTTGCTCACAGTTGTGCTTATTCAAGGAAAGGTTTTAGCAGGCTAGAAAGAGCTAAGCAGTTGTGCAGTTGAGAATCATCTGATACTCTAGTCTCCCTTTGCTTTGACAGACTCTCAGTTGCTTGCATTTCCCGTGGAGTGTCTATGACCATGCATAACCTTATTGATCAAGTACCATATTATTTTCTATTCCATGCCATGCATTAAATACATATTTATTAAACATCTACTTTTGTTCTGCTACAAATAGTCTTATTTTTTTTAGAATTGTGTGCTCATACCTTTCTAAGTTTCTTCAACTTAAAAATTTCATTAAGTTTGTTGCTTGGGAAAGAGTACTCCTGGATCCTACAATTTAAATTTTGGTAGACAACATATATATTAAGTTCATCATATGGGTTTGAAATGTTGGACAACAAGTTGGATATTACACAGAACAATTATTGCTGAGCTTGCATCTTCACATGGGAGAAGAAAAGCCTTCTAAAATGTCTTACAGATGTCACAATGTCACATGTTATATCTATGTTACAACTAAGTGTATTTAGTTTTAGAGATGTTAACTAAATTTCAAAGCACAACTAAGTAGTGCAAAACTGGAAGTTCACCACAAGTCTGTTAAATTTTAAATGTGAAGGTTCAGGTCTTTCTGTTACACATGAAAACAAATTAGAGTGGAGCTCCAGACAGACTATAATTAAGTGCTAAGCTGAACAAAAGCAAACATCGATCCCAGAGGCTCTGTGGTTATTCAACCAAAAGAAAGTTAGCTCAAGTTAGAATACAGACACTTCTAGTAAAACTTGTCATTGTATTCACATGATCTTCATTTCTTCTTTGGCTACTATCCATAAGGTCTCAGAGTAAATTTATGATAAGCATATCTGAGGTATCAGCAAATACAGTTTAACTCAGAAATACCTAAAATGACAATCTATTATCCCTGCTATCCTTATTTTGATATATTTTACTACTTATCATTAAAATCTTGTCATTCAGATATTCTCTCTGAACAATATATACGTAGCAACTTAATTTTGAAGCAACTTGAAGATATTGTCAGAATATCCAGTGCTGATTCTTCTATTATGGAATAGTTAGAAAACTGTTGGTCTAAACCATAAGCAATTTACCTTATTTGTAGTATGACTTTAATATCTTTATTTATTGCCATATAAAAGTTATTTGCTATTCTTATAAAACCTGCCATTCCAAACTGATAAATGAAGATGCCAATGTATAACTCCACCTCTGACTCTTGGATTTGTTATAGTTATACAAATTAAACAGCTTATATCACATTAGCTAAACCAGTAAGTCAAAAACCTCTGGAAAACACACTCTAATTTAGAGTTATATTACAGTGGGATCAAAGCCAAGGAAGTAAGAAATAATTAATTTATTCTTTTCAATTCCAAAAGATTATTCTATGAATTTAAAGTGTTACATCCTAGATAAGTCAAAACTAATTATTCTGTTTCTTCATAGGACATACACTGAAAGTCTAAAAATAAACTCCTAATTAAATTGGGTGGGTTGGTTTCTGAAAAGAAGCTAATATACCTCTATAAACAAGTAGGGATCATATTATATTGTGCAGAGAATTCTAGACAATAAGCATGAAACCAGGCAGAAGTAACGGCATTTTAAAAATGTTTTTGCATGTAGAGCAACACAGTTTTGCCACCAATGCTAACAATAAATCATTTTGAATATCCATGTGTGGCACAGGATTTATTTATGGTAGTATAGCTTGGCTGCTAAATCAAAAAATTAATAGTATTTTAAAGTAAGCTAAGGAAGTACAACATTGAGTTTCATGTATAAAGAACATAATTCCCTGCTCTATATCTATATTTATTTTGTTTGTTTTAAAATTTGTTTGGTTTTGTTTGGTGTAATGGTTTGTTATAAAACAACACTGCACATGACAGACCACTAACAGAAATCAAAGCAGAATCTTCTGGTAAGAATTCAAGTACAGATAGACTACATATTTTGTTTGCTTGAAGTAAAATACCTGCCCCAGATCAGATCATGCTCACAAGGTACTTTCCCTCTTCTTTCAATTTCTACCAACTTGGAAACATTATTCTACTGCATTTCTACTCTCTGGACATTCATTTTCCTTTGTATAGTCTATCTAACTGACAGTTCTCTTCCCAAATCAAAGCTTTGAAGGAAAAGGAGGGAGGATTTTGCATTGAAAATATCCTACTCTCTCCCCAGGGAGGCCAGTGAAGGCATAAAGAATAGAAGGGATTCCTTTCAGGGTGGATCTATAGGATCTATTAAGACAGTCTGCATCCCAGAAAACCCACAGCCTCCTCTGAGGAATGACTCAATATCACTACTTGCTTCCTTTGGGCACCCCTGTTTCCTTTTCCTCCCAAGTGAGTCTCTACAGTGCTTTTCTCTTGACAAGTGGTTCTCTCCTTTAGAGATTATTCTAACAGGCTAATGAGCCACAGAGAAATGTGGCACAATTATACAAACTTTCATTTTTTTCCTTAGTAAACTGAATCAAATATTTGAATACAAGTTTCCACTTATTGTGGGTATTTGAGTTTTGAGAAGAGAGATGGACAGGCACCCTGATGCCGTGTGCTTGCAGGTTCTGAGAGTGTGGAGAATCAAAGTAGAAAAACCACATAAACCCTGAGGAAAGGTGCTTTTTGCATTTCTGGTTTTCCTAATGGGCAGATGGATCTTATATTCTTGCTCTTGGGTAGCTGTGAGATTTGCTGTAACTTCCCACCAAGCCCTCTTTTTACTTACCGTGGCTTAATGTCTCTGCTCCACAAAAGCCACCATAGATTTGGCTAGAACAATTATAGTAACTGCTCACCACAAAATGCTTCTTCAATGAAGTGGTTTTCAGATTTCAGAGAGTCCTGGAACTACTAGGAAAGTTGGTTTAAAATGCAGAATTTGGGGCTCTAGCTCCCACTTCAAGCATCCCACATAGAACTGAACAGGATAACATACACAGCACTTTCAGAAGATTTTTCTAGTTGGTCTATTTTACTGTGGGTCAGTCAAGACTACTGAAAGATTATCAATGCTCATAATTTTGCATTTCAGTCTTACAGTCTTGAAATTTATGAAAACAGAAGCACTATTAAATCTTGGATTAGATTTCTTATGAATTATTAATTACCATATTATTGGTAACAGTAACTTCTTCCTCACAATGCTTACAGTGAATTGTGAATATCTAAGGGGAAAAATTTAAAGAATTTGCAAATGAAAGCCTGGCATGGTGGCTTATGCCTGTAATCTCAGTACTTGGGGCGCTGAGGCAGGAAGATCACTGCGAGTTCGAGACCAGCTTGGGCTACAAAGTGAGGTCAAAGCCAGCCCAAACTGCATAGTGAGACCCTGTCTCAAAAAGACAGAACATTTTTTTTTTTTTGCAAATGTATAGGCTTTGTTTCCTTAAAAATAGTAATAAGCAAACATGAGAGAAGAATCAATGAATGAACAAGTGAATAAACAAATAAATAAGTAGGATTAAATGTTTTTCTTTCAATCATATTTGCCCAGGAAAGCAGAGATAAACCTGACTAAGTAACATATATTGTGTGGCCAGAATCCTCTGAAACATTATTATACATGAGACAGAGTTCTAAAGGTGAACTCTCTTCCCTTTGAACAGTTTGTTAGACTCACTTCAGCAGCTTGATTACTACTGACATTCTTTCTTTATCACACATTTACTGAGTTTCATTCTGTCTTAGGTTTATTAAGAGCCACTTTTGAAATGAAAACTGAAAAGGTCAAAGTTTCAGCCTTTTAAGGAGCTTACATTCTTCAGAGGGACAAAAATCATCATTCCCAGTAGCTAGAAAGTCAGCAATTCAGACAGGTATTGAGACTTAGGAGAGGAGGAGTGGTTATTTTCAGTAGAAGTATCAGGCTAAGCTTTGTGGTGCAGACAACAAAGAGTCTACACCTTGGTAAGATTTGGCCAAGCAGTAGACATGAGGAGAAAGACATTCTAAACAGAAGGGAAATCCGATACTTGTCAACTTCTGTCATAATATTCTAGCATTGCACACATCACATGTTGTACCTGTATGTTTCTTTAGGTTGCTTATGTGTTTAGTCCCTCATATTGCAGCACCAAACTGAACTTACCATACTGCTGGGACTTATGCCAGTTTCAATTGCCACTCTGCTTATACACACCACATGTCTGGTGCCAGGAAGCCAGTGATAGCTCATCTCCACCAATAGAAGCTTAGAATTCCATGTGTTTTTGACATTTCTTACTTTAACAATCTTGGGCTTTATTTGTAGGCCTCTATTTCCTCATGTGAAGTGAAGTAATAAAAGTTACTTCTATATAATATTGAGGTACAAATTAAGTTATTCAGGACACTTAAAATTACTCTTCTCAACTTTTAAATATATATTATTAATTATAGTCAGGGATCTGTTAATTAGCTTAATACAGATATTCTACTATGTATGCCTCTATCAAAAGATCATCTTGTAATCATGAAAACATACAATAAAATTGTCATGTAAAACAAAATGTAAAATAATGTTAAAATAAAGGATTACATTATTGATAAATTATGGCTACTGTACATTTGACGATGAGATATTGAGATGAAACAGAGTTCTATTGCATAATTTCACTGCCTTTTAGTGACAGGAGATGAGCTTGCTTGATTTTTCTTCCTATAACAGTACAGAGGAACCAGGCAAAACAGTACTGCAAATTTAACCACTGGCTTTCTTGTCTTTTGCTTTTGTGTGTCCACAAATTCTCCCCTTAAGGAATCTGTTGCCTTATCTTTGGAGGAAAACTAATAAAACAGCTTTCCTTTCTCATCACACTATTCTCACAGTCAATGAAGCGGCACATATGAAAGTTACCATGTGATCTGTAAAGTACAAAGCTCCTTGATCTACTCCATAAAGCACAAAACGCACATGTACTGGCCTGCTAACAGATAAGTGAAATGATCTGTATATATGGATATTAGAAATAATTAGACTTCAGATGAAAATACACAGCACCTACAGATGCCTGAATTCAAATTCTGCTCTAGTTAGAATATTCTGAGTAATGAAACAATGGTTCCTCACTTGCTTAATCACGAATGATTAAGATTTACTCCTGCGGCCATTGAAGGAGATAAAGAGGAAACTGCCTGTTGATACTGTGAACTGTACATGTTCATAAATGTACAGCAGTCTTTGCTCCAAAAAGTGGAGGAAGAAAATGACATTAAAGAGTGTAGACTGAAACACATGGCCTGTCAGATATTACTTGGATTAACATTTGCTCAGAATAACTGTAAGTCATAACTAAAAGCTCTGAATTCTTAGCAAGACTTCTTGTTCTAACCCGTGTTTCTGTTTGCCTGGATACAATGGTCATGAGACTCTGAAGAAATGTTCTTAAAAATATTTTTAAGCAACTATGAGAACATAAAAAATTCTAATAGGTAACAAATAGAATGTGCCAATATTTAAGGAAAAACACAGAAGAGAAAAAAGTTAAAATAATTTTTAATTAAGAGAATTATTTTTCAATGATATTTTCTTCCCATGAATTGGGAGGCCTCTTTCTGAATTTTATCACCGGAATTCTGTAGATGCTCAGGGGTGTGACTGAGAACTGTAATTTCTACAGCCCAAGGTTTTGTCATTCTTCCTACTAAATTACAGGAATATTTATTGAGCACTAGTGCCATGCAGTGATCTATGGGTTTTAAATTACAGACTTAAAAGACCAATTCACACTCAGTGACACATGTAAAGACAAAGGCACCTGCACTCTGAATATCAGGGCTGGGTTTGGTGGCATAAATATGAGCTCTACATCTTGTTTAATTTCTCAAAACTCTTTGGAAAATATAATCATACTCAAAATTTATTGAGAGTTAGGTTCAATTACTTTATCAAGGAAGAAAAGATGGTCAATTTCTTTCAACATTTACTCTGGGTCTTTTGTTCCAGACTTATAATCTTGATTACCCAGACAGAGTGGATCTTTCTGTCTTAGGAGTATATTAACATTATATTATCTATTAATCTGGGACACAGGTAGCACAGCTCTGTGAAAATGTGGGGGATCACATGAACTTGAAAGCAGAAAGTGAAGAGGGAGGATAGTGAGTACATTGAATGTGTGCAATGTTGAAGTCTGGGGAGGTCAATTTTTACCCTTTGATGTATGGAATGACCAATTCCTACCTGATCTGGACCTGCTTAACAAGACTCTTAATCTTAATACTATTTTTTCCTTAATTGGAAGCAAAATTTGAAGAACTTGGAAAGATCAGAGAAAAGATATGAAATTCTTCTATGTATTCACTCAATAGCTATTACTGAATACCATCACATGCCGTCCTATGACAGACACCTATAGAATTGAAGATTCCTGTTTTCTGGAGTTTACAAGTCTCCCCTGGGAAAATACAGATGAAAAAGAAGACTCATCATATTAACATATGACAGACTTAATACTACAGGTTAATCTCATAATAAAATTTCCTGACCCTATAGAACCTCATCATCAAATAATTTACTTTTATTTAATGAAGATGATGATGATGATTAGAACACATACCTGTATGTTGACATACTATGCATCCTATTTACCTTATAATAACTGAATGAAGTACGTACTGTTATCTCATTTTAGAAAAGAGGAAATTGAAACAGTTTCAAGTTACTTGTGTGACAAAGAAAGAATTTGAAGGAAGTCTAACCTCAACAATCCATGCTCTTAACTGTTAGGTTGCACTACATAAACATTAAAAAACAAAAACAAAACACTGGCCTATTTGATGCTGGTAATTAAAGGCATAACTCCAAGAGGGTTGACCCAGGAGGGAACACATATTATTACCTAATGAGGTGTCCCACAGCAGGAGTCTGCTGCTCGCTCTCATATCACTATGATGCCATCTAAAGAGAAAGTACTTCTCTCGGACATTAACTAATGAGACTAACAGATAATTATTATCACTGTCATTTTTAAGAATTTATAGAAATCATTATTTTGAACATGCCATACTTTATTTTCCAGGCCAAAAACTTTACTTGCTGAGCCCCCTGCTTTCCATGAGTAGTAAACATATATGAGAATTATTTTGATAACTTTGTTGGAGTGAGAGGGATAAATGGGTAATACAGACAAAATAGGAAAGCCCATGATCTGATAAGTGTATTGTGCTACTATCAGTACAAAAAGTACATTGTATTATTTAATATTTTGTTTTTAATTCTGCATGAAATGACAAGTACATTTGAAATTTTATATATT
Organism: Cavia porcellus; assembly: GCF_034190915.1. Lineage (NCBI taxonomy): Eukaryota > Metazoa > Chordata > Mammalia > Rodentia > Caviidae > Cavia > Cavia porcellus. The sequence goes on along the minus strand of NW_026947495.1, from coordinate 27,857,269 downwards.
AATAACTGCTGAACTTTTATGCAGTTTCTAAAATATATCTTGATAGAAATCTAGAGAAAAAGCATATTAGGGCTTTGCAATTGTAAAGCAAAACCACGAATCCTACACTTGGGAGGCTGAGACAGGTGGATTGTTGTAAGTCTGAGACTAACCTGGGTGACAAAGTGAGCCCAAGGCCAGCCTGAGCCACATAGTGAGACTCTGTCTCAAAAAGACCAAAAAAATCATGAAATATGACGACGGTAGTGACTGAGATAATTTGCAATATTACCCCAAAACACTTAGCAATGATCACCTACAGTAGTTTAAAAGGTGTATGAAGACACACTCCAAAATAATAAGGTCTAAATGAATGTTTCTTTTTTACCACTTATAACAGTTGTCTATGGAGAGTTTTAATATTATGTATGCCCTCTCAACCTGAAGAGATTCTGCTTGAGGAGGGATGGATTGATTCTCAGACAGCTGTGCACTGGAAAAAAACAAAAACAAAAAAACCACCTCCATCAGGCTGAGAAATAAAGCAATATGAAAGCTGTTGCTATTATTAAGAAAGCAACATTGGAAACTTCAGGCAAGCATCTGCTTTATAGGTTGATGAAATAACAAAAGAAAATAGCAACAACAACAACAACAACAACAAAAATAATAATAATCAAAGAAATAGCTCTAAATCGATCAATTAATTTGCAATGAGTACTTAAAAATTAGAGAAGCCACAACAAGGCCAAAGATTGACAGATCTGTAGTTTGCTTAGAAGAATGTATAACAATTATTAATCCTTAAAGGAAAGATTCAGATAAGGAGGAATACGAAGAAAAGAAACATAGTTTGGCTTCTAGCCAGTGATTGCTCATAGCTTGAAAATGCCTTTACGTCTTAAGGTCTTAGCTCATAAACCCAGCCAGGATAAAATAAAATCAGACACACTCATCCATCGCTAACCCGCAAATCACCACTGATATACTTGGTCCTTTACATCCACCTGGACTTTCTAAAAGATTTAGAAATGACTTGGTTTGGGATTCACTTTATTTGAGAATTTCCCAATTATAGAGCAAATCTATTAAATTGGAATACCTGAGAGCAGGAACTGGGAATCAGTATTTTTAGAAATTCCTAGGTGATTCCATTGTGTGATCAATTTTGCAGAGCATGTGCATAACCTCAACTCAATTTTGATGACCTAATCTAAAACCACAGCAGGAAAAATAGGTTCTCTGTCCTCATTTGTCAAGGGTACAACATACTCAGGCCCATCTTTCTCCTGCGACACAAATGTTAATACTAAGTTTAGGCTAAACAATTCTTTTCTACCAGACCACCACTCTACTTTCTGTCCTCACTTGCTAATATGTTCCAGAAATACACCTCTCACTTGATAGTGCTGACAGTGACACTTCCTTGCACGGAAATTTCTAATGAACCTTACTTCACCTAGAGCTTTGTACTCAAAGTCATGTGAAAGCATATGGAAAGGTATGATCTCTAGCTCCATCTAACTCTACCAAGGGAAATCTGCATTTAATAAGATCCCTTGGGGATTTGTATGCACATCAAATGTGAGAAGTGCGTTCTGGGGCAGCATTATTCCCCAAGAAATCTGTTGGAGGAAACTTTCAAGGAGAAAAAAAAAATCCATGCCTAAATTAAAATTCACAGTTTTCTATGTGTTGTCAGAATAAGCAGAATAAGTTGTAATTCAAAACATGTTTATTAAGTGACAACTGTATGTCCATCCTGGCTTTCGTAGTTTAGAGGATCTAGAAGTAAAGACAGTCTCTACATCTGCATTCATTCATGAGTTTCTTGTCTAACAGTGATTAGCAAAGAAAAGTAAGAATGGTAAATTAATAAAAGGAATGTGTAAAATGTTGTGGAATGAGCAGCTTAACAGGATGTATAGGCAGCCAGGGAAATGAGATCAGTATTTCAGGGAAAGGCAGACTAGTGCAGATGCCAACACTGAGGGGCCAGGAAGGATTCAGAAAAGCAGCGGCAGTGTGTGTATTTCAGTATCACACAGGGAGGTGAATGAATGTGATCTGCTAAAGAAACAATGCCTTGGGACTAATCTGCCAGGCAGAAGTAGAAGTGCTGTCCTCATAGGCACATGCAGTTATTAACCTCATTTTATAAGTGAGAAAACTGAGGCAGGAATAAGTAACAGCATATTTGTGACAAAGAAAACTTGAAAACCCAACTACAGCCGTGTGGATAAATAACATCTATGTTCTTCAGTTCTAGAATACAGCCTCTTGAAGTGGAAGGAACACGATACATTGAAGGAACTGAAAGAAGGTCCATGTGTCCAAAGTGTAGATCAAGACTTGCTACTGTATTTATGCCATCTTCCCTAGAATGGGGAGAGGCGGTCACCATTCAGAGGTCATGCTTTCTTAGAACTACAAATTTCAAGTGCTTAGCACACAGTTATTAAATTAGAACTTTTAGTCATAGCACTGGAAATACGCATTTTAATTACACTTTCAGATGATTCAGATGCAAGAAAGTTTAAGAACCATATATTTAGAAGTACCTTTTCCTCCAGAATCTCTCCCCTCTGGTAGTGTTTTTTAATTAACTCACACTTATTTAATGATATCTTGGTCCCAAGGTATGGACTAAATGCAGGGTAAATAGGACTGAAGTAGAAAGCTGGAAGAAATCTGAAAATTGAATCTTTGCTCCTCCAGGTCCCTGGCTGCCAAGCTATGAAAAGAATTATCTAGGCTTGAAAAGTCGAAGCCACCTCAGAGGCTTAATACTATTTTCATTACAATGACAACCATTTAAACAACTAATTGAATCTCTGGAAATTGGAACAAAATTTAAAGTTGCTTAAAGAAAAGTTATTTTACATGCCTGTGATTTCTCTACCCTTAGCCAAAGTTAGGAGAAGCCTCCTAAGCTGCAGAGGGAAATCTTTTTAATATTGAAGACATAGAATCATAGTGACTGAAATAATGTAACTATATGCATGCATTGGTTACAGACCTAATCCACTTCCCCAAGCATCAGAGGAGTTGGATAGCCACAACACAAATTTTAGGGCACAAGTATAGTATTCTTTCCAGTTCATCCCTTTTGTACCTTATAACTCTTTAATGGAGCAATTATGCTAACGTCTGATGAGAAGAAAGCTGAAGGAAGCTGAACCTCAGTAGAGCTCCATCATTGTACATTACATTATTTTCTTGATCTTTAAGGCCCTGAAACATTTTCAGATACATTACATTAAAATTCCCGAAGTCAGCACCCTAATGAATACAGTTAAAATGGTTCTGAATGGCGTCAGTAGCCTTTCTGTCCCATCCTGTCCCATTCTGATAAGTGTAATCAGAAATTACACTTATCAGGCTGCCAACAAACACTTTCTATCCAGTTCATCTACTTTGGATCTTTAATCAAAAAAAGAAAGGGTGTAATGGTGTTTGCTTGTATTCCTAGCACTCAGAAACAGAAGAAGGAGGAATCCAAGTTCAACTCCACCCACAGCAACTTACTGAGTTAGGAGAACTTGTCCCAAAAGTAAAAATAAAAAAAAAAGGCTGGGGTATGGCTCAGTGCAAAGGCCCTATATCTCTATAAAAACAAAGAGAGATAGACAGATAGACAGACAGGTAACTTGGGAGAGTTTATAGAAGAAATGCTAGTTATCTTTACTCCTCAAAAGCTCAGATAAATATCTCAATTTATTTTCAAAGTTCTTTCTTATTTAGTGTATTTATCTCTGATTCTATACATAAACAAAGCTAATTGGATGCTACATATTAAATGTATGTCAAACACATGCTAAGAAGATGAAATGGCAGAGCTGAAAATCTTTATGGAAGCACTACAACAGTGTCATGTAAGACAGTGATGAGGACAGCATTGAAGAGCTGTCACTAACCTTGTGCCAAACAAAAATGTCATGTGAAGAGCCATCAATTTTGAGCCAGTGTTGGCCATATTTTCATGCTGATTTCATTAAGTGCTGGTGCAAATGTGAGTCAAAGAGTGTTTGGACATTACAGATACACAGGACCAGAATTTTCTAAGAAAAAGTGCTAATGCTCTCAATTCTTTGATAAGTTTTCTCTTCACAACTGCATTCTCCTTTCTCCCTTATCCCAGGAGGCTGGTGCAATGCTGAGAGCCCTGGTCTACTTGAGAAGACATGACTACCAAGAAAAGGCCAACAATGAGTTGATTTCTTTCCTTCTTTTTCTTGACTTTGCCTTTTCCTACTGTAAACTGGGTAAAATATGAGGTAGATGATACTAGGGAAAAGGGACTGTTGTTAACTTCAGAGCTTAGCCATAAATGAGCTTTAGGATTACGGATACTTATATTTCCACATGGAAAAACAGCAAAAAGCTTTGAAGGAGAGTTTTTTCTAAGAAATACATTCACTTCACCCTGGTATATTTGTTTAGGATTTGGGTATTAAATGTCCTGGGTCATATTTCTTTAAATACTCCCAGGTGTACAAAGTACTACCATATTTTCAATATCTGTCCCTGTTTAAAAAATTTTAACATTTGCTCTTGTTTCCTCACGTGGTTACATATGATGTAAGCATACTGATTTGGTCCTTTATCCTAACAGAGGTGTTACAATTGGATCCAACAACATAGAATCCACATAGAAAATTGGGATGATGATGGCGTTTTATAAATCCTTTTATAATGAATGTACAAAATGCCATTACATCCTAGTAGGTGATGAATACTCTTGGAATAAGTACTAGTAAAATTATGACATATAATGCATAAATGTGTTTTCCTTTGCGAGTTCTGAAGTCTTTGTGTATATAAGACTTGATTTATACGTGTTACTAACCTTATTCCTACCATGCAACTAGCAAAAAAGGATGTTTGTATTCTACAATCTCTCACTTCTTTAGCAGAACAAAATTCCAATGGTTTGGAATGAAAACAGTAGGAGAGCAGGATCTACTTACCTGGTTGGCACAGTCTGGGGCAGGGTGTCCACTCACTAAATGCAGTCACCACACAGTCTTTTTTGCATGGGAGGAAACAGGGGCGCACAGTTTCAGGGCGAGTAGAATCTGGACATCTGTCAATATGAGGAGACCAGGTCAGTGCCTCCTGGACAGTACAGATGGTTTAACACAGAACTATAGTATTTTAGAGCAGAAACAATGTGAGGACATAATGACATTTTTATGGATGAAGAAAGAAAGAACCTAAGAGGTCAAAACTACTTCTTCAGGTGTGCAGAGCAGATTTCAATTCTCTCAATGCAGTCATCAAACTACTTATAACTAAGCTAGGGTGAAAAAATAAACATTCTCTGAAACTAATGCCCAATAATAATTAACCATTAGCATCAATTTCAAGTAACATTTGAGTTTTTCAGAATAAGCAAATTAGAGACATTTTTTAAACTTTCATTCAAATTAATTTATCAAAATAATTACATCTTACAAAAGGAAAAAGAAAAATCATCAAAGACAATTTAAAATTATGTATTTTGATCACTAAAATCTAGAATATTTAACCAATTGATATTTTTCATTAGAATACATGGACTGATGAAGCAGAGTAAATAAAGTGCAACTGACTGCAAATAATAAATATGCTAACATTTACAAAAAATCAACTCTGATATTATGTAAATAATTAATGACAATACATGGGGGAAAGACCATTTGCAAACAGTAAGACAGCCCTCATTAGGACATGATCAGGTTGTAATTTTGAGAAGCTTCCAGCTTCCAAAACTGTAAGAAATATATAATAACTGTTCAAGCCACTCAATGAAGGTCATTTTTATTATAGCAGCCTGAAATGTCTAAGATAAAGACTCTAAGAATACAATATTAACCAAAAGCAGTAGTGCACCCACCAAAAGAAAGCCACATCATGAAGAAATCAGGAAGGGTGTGAGTGGGCAGGAGTTAAAGTTCACTGTTAATCGAAGGAAGAGCATTTTAAATTGATACATGAAGATATGAACAATTTATGGAAATATAGCCTTTAGAGTTAGAAGACAAGCAACAGAAAATGAAGGGGAGGCTAAGAATATGTGTTTGTGTTTACATGCACATAAAGACCAGTGCAAGTACATAGGAAACCCAGAGCAGAGTAGGTGGCAGGACAGGAGGGGAAGGATGGCTGGGAGAAAGGGTTTTTATATTGTGATAATTTTATATTGTGACAATGGAGCCTATACTTTCTTTCATCAGTTCCTCTGTGCTTTTTTACTCCTACCGTGGAATATGTGATATTTTGTTTAAAATGGGTTAAAATGAAAGATGTATATATGTATATCCATAGGAGTTATGCTCAATAAATTCTTATTAGTGGCATTATTAACTGTCCTTACACAAATATACACACAAACACGTAAACACACACAGACTATCAAATAGATTCATGCAAAGAGTATAACAATAGAAAGAAGAGGTTTGCTATGAGGCTATCGTGTCACTTAAACAAGCTACTCTGGTAAGGAAAATTTATATTTTAACTTAGTCAAGATAGCAGAAAAAAACACTGAAATTATTTCCAAGTCCTTTATTCTTACCTTGAAATTTAATAAAGATAAATTGATCTGCAATTTATACTAACTCCTCCCCAATCTCCCCTGGTAGATGGCTAGAAGTAAAAAAAGGTAACACATGTTTAATGTGTTACAGTTTGTGTCTAGATGTACCCCCAAAGCTTCATGCAGTCATAGAGTTTTCCCTCAGAAATGGTTAAGTCTAGAGTATGTAATTGATTCCTAGTACAATATTGGGATTAATGGTGCTGGGATTAAGGGCAGGCAGTTGTTGGATTGGATTGACACTGCCCTAATCCTGGTAGACTGGACACAACATAAGGTACAGAAAGAGGTTTGTGTTATCATTCTCATCCTTTCAGATTCTCTCTCTCTCTCTCTCTCTCTCTCTCTCTCTCTCTCTCTCTCTCTCTCATTACTTTTGTTTTCCTCCACTCCCATGAACTACTCTCACTCAGTCTTGGATATGGACTGAAACCTCTGCAGACTTTGAGCTAAATAAACCAATCCCTTTAACTTTAGGTGTGGGGTATTGTGTCTCAGCAAGAAAAGAAAATCCTGTGTGCTATATGAATCATGGGTTATGGGGTCCATATCAATCCCCTACATACTCTCAGATATGCACAAAATAATTTAGAAACACTGGAAGTGATAAAAGTCAAGCTTTCTGTGCTTGTATTACAGGGGCTTTCTTAGCAGGAATTGCTAATGGAAGTGGCACTGCTAACTGTCTACTTTATTGATCCTTAACAAGCATCATTCACAAAAAAAATGCTTTCATTGGGAATAATATTGAATCTTCATAAGGTGGCCATTTTTCTCTCCATGAGTCTTAATTCCCTTAATTCCAGGAGAAACAGTGTCATTCCCTCAGAGATAAAAGATGCATGCCATCTATGTTACAACCTATCACTACTTTTCCAATTTCCATAAACTTCCTATTGTTGTTCAAAAATGTCATCATGGTCTACTAGCAGTTTATCTTTCCTCAGCATCCAAACAATACGTTTATTTGCTCTATTATTTGATTACTTACCAAACAGATTTTTGAGAGACTGTATGATGCTGTATGTAGTATGTATGTAATACACATACAGCATGCACTACACATATAATAATTTGGATGTCTTAATGGCAGAATTACATCTTATATTTTAAAAATACTAGATATCAGTTTGGTATAAATATTTAGTAACAGTGAGTGAATCAATGTACAGTAGAAAGTGCTATTGAAGCCAAAAACAAATCCTAGGGATGTTTGACTAATTTTTCCAGCAATTTCCAAAATGAAAATATAGCTTTGAAACTAAGGGTAACATACGGATTCAATTTTTTAGTTAGTAAACAATGTATTACTCCTTACTTTTTATGATAATTTATATTATTCATTTTCATGTACACACATTGATCGCAGATTGGCACTGATAATAACAAAAAGTAAATGTATTTCATTATAATACATACATTTTTGTGATTTTGCACTATTTATATTTTCTGGAATACTCTCTATATATTGTCGCGATCATTCTGTAGGCTTCTGCTCTTTATAAGTACTATGTTGAAAAGCATTAAATAAGAGCTACATTGGTCTGCCATTTTTCATAAAGCCTCTATCATTGAGATGCACACATAATGCTCCAATGCCTGGATCACTCATCTGACTAAGGAACTGACAAATTCATCTTACTCAGCTGAATGGGGCAAAGCTGCCAACATTTTATACGTTTAAATGAAGCTGTTTATTGTAATATCTCACAAATATGCCAGGTGTTTTCACACTGAAGGCAGAAAGTGCCTTATCAAGAACTTGAAAGGCTTTGAATTGTGTTTTTAATCTTTGCTATTATTACTCTTTTTGGCACCACAATTGGAGAAATAAACCGGAATTGGGCAGTGAAACAAAACCAAACAAAACCCCAGTAATAACCTATGAAGTTTCTGGCTTAAGTTGTGTCCTAGTTAGCTCTCATTTTCTGATATGATCAGTTCTATTACTCAAACAATGGAACTTTCTCACCTGCACAGTTATATGGAAACCTAAGAGGCAACCCAGGGGTGCAAGAATTTGCAACAAACTCTGCCTCTCAATGCAATGGGTTTAACAATTAAGACAGTATTTCAGCTCATTTATTCCATAGAAACATCCTTTCTTCTCTGAAGGAAGTATTCTTTAGGAAACATTCTTCTCCTTTTTTATGTCTATCTCCTATGAACCCTAAGAAACCTAAGAAACCTTAGAAGTTTACAAGTGACAAGCGATCTATTTCTAGTGTAAAGGTTCTCATGTATATACATATAAAAGGAAGAACAAAAGAAACTTTTTACTGCTGATAATCTCACTGAGTGCTTCACTGGACATTAGGTATTATGTTCTTAGCTCAATTAATCTCATTAACCTCAAGAACTTTAATTAAGTAAATTGACTAAAGTCAATGTAGGCTGCTCATATCAAACAGCATTGTTTGGAGACATGGAGAAAGAATTAAAACTAGGTTTCTAAGTCTCCAACCTCATTAACAGCATACAAAGCAATTATCATCCGCTATGTGTGTGTGTATGCGTGTGCTGGGAAAACATCTGTGCAGTGATTTTCTATATTGAAATGCTATAGCAAAATTAACGGTTATGCACCGCGATAATATTTCAGTCTCACATATGTAAATCTTGAAACATGCATATCAGCTTATGGACTATACTTTAAACTTTCAACTGATAATGGTAACTTTTTATCACACAATAACTTTAACATTTGAATAAACTAATGTGCTCAGATAGTAGCCTCCATGGTAGTGTGGAAGAGCTCAAATTCCTTCACCATGGTGTTGCATGTGAAATTGTCCAGGTATTTGAGTTGCCTATGGACAGGAACACAAATCAAATTGAATTAGGCAAGGAGTAAATACATTTGCTATGGTATCAGAAGGAGCAGGAGTGTTGTTAGAAGGGAAGGGGACAGACGGCTTGATTAACCCAGAATTTGTTAAGTCTATGTTAGTGATTTTTTTTTCTAAACATCAGCTTTAGTTGCTTTTGTTTCTTTCCAGAAGGCCTTACTGTGTCCGTGGCAACTCGCAGTTCATATGTTAAGAACATCATAAACAAAAAGTAGAGAGAGATTCATTCTCCAGCTTGAAAATTCCTATGAAAGACTGTATTGCCAAGCTTATGACACCAGACCAAAGTTTTTGCCACCTATGCTGGTGACCCACCATTTCTGCGGCTGGGGTGGGATCTTAAATATATTCACTTTGAAATCTCTGTGTATAGAGGAGTTTCTCCATCTTTGAGTATGAAATAGCCCATATATTTTCTTCCTTACTATTCACTAGACCTAGCAAAATATTTTTTTAAAGATGGAACTCCCACAGCTTAGGTCTTCAGTCAATTATTTTTTTCCTCTAATCCATTTGAAATTCTTCTTGAATCTTTTTGAAATCTTGTCTTAGTTCCCATATTTTCCTTCTGCCTTTGAAAATGTTTATATCTCTATGTGCAGACAGCATAGAAAGCATGCAATTGCATCCTATTTGAAGGTATAGATTGGTCTAATCAAAATAGCTGTTTGAATTTCACTGCTCACTACAGAAAAGATTGGTTGAGTCTAAAGAGTAAAAACTCAAATCTCTGAAGTACAAAACCTACTTTATTTTAACCTCATCTCTACGTGATTTAAAAGCAGTCAAAATCACTGAAGTTAGATCTGGGAAAATTTTTTTGATTATTTAAACAAATTCAGTGTTTGTGATTTACTTTTAACCATTATCTAATAAAATATCATTAACTGTACCAATGATCTGTAAGTGCAGTAATCTTTGAGTCATATGCTTTAGACTTTAAAAGGTCAAACAGGAACAGCAACAGCAAAACCTCTTCTTGATCTAGTGCAAACATCGGCACATCAGTTGCTTATTTAGTATTGTCAACTAAAATATGTAGTTATGTGGTTATAATATATACTTTAAGAGATCAGTGATACCTTTTGGTCATTACTTGTCCCACATGACTCTTCACACAGTAGACCTTCCGTGTTTGAATGCCTACACCACAGGTAGCTTCTCCACTCCAGCCAATAGTTGCATTGAGGACAGTAACGAGTGTGTTTTCAGAACAGGGGCCCCAAGGTGCTGTCTCCCAGTAAAGCTGCATACAGGAATGCTCATTGCATAAACGATATTCCTGGAGGGCTTGACTAGGAGGACATGGCTTTCCACCTGTAAAAAAAAAAAAAAAAAAAAAAAAAAAGGAAGCGAAAATACAATTGTTGATATTTTTGTTACAGCTGTTCTTGGTTCTATTGTTTTTCCTATTTAATGGCCTAAAACCCTAAGCCACTAAATACTTCTTCCAACTGTGAGGTCAAGGACTTTGGTCCTGAGTGACAAACTAATGATAATATATTACATTCTTCTCTCCTAAAATATGGGCAGTAGTTCACATAAATAGACTATACAATTAATGAAGTCTCCTGTTCAACATTAGAGCATATATCAAGTTAAACTGGATAGAAATCTGCCTTTTGCTTACCACTGTTTTATCTACACAATTCATTAGACAGAATATCCCCACAACCCTGAAGTAATATTTTGTTGAACACACATACAAACACATACACACACATGCTCACACACACACACACACACACACACACACACACACACACATACACACAAACATAAAAGGAGTAAATACATTTGCTATGGTATCAGAAGGAGCAGGAGTGTTGTTAGAAGGGAAGGGGACAGACGGCTTGATTAACCCAGAATTTGTTAAGTCTATGTTAGTGATTTTTTTTTCTAAACATCAGCTTTAGTTGCTAAAGGTTCATAGGTTCTCTGTTTCAAAGAAAGGCATTATTTTTCTAAGATAATCTTTGTAAGATAGTCAGCTGCCATCTAGAAATACATTTTGCTACAACTCAAAAAGTCCATAAGATTTGCAAGAGAGAGCTTATTTCTGAACTCTGAACTGTGTCTGACAGTGTTCCACCCTCTAACAGGCAGACCAGACAGATCTGCACCTTTACACTCTTGTATGAATAGGATCATGAAACTCCATTTTTGTCTGTCTTCTTTCAGATTTTTGTATCAATATAAAAATTATTGATCTTTTTATACTCCTCCATGCTATCATATTTTAATTCAGTTAGCTAATTGCTCAAGATCTGTGGCCTTGTTTTTTTTTACTTTTTTTCCAGTTAAATACTGTTGAATTTTTTTCCCATTTCCAGAAATTTAAAAGACAAGTGAGAGATACAGCTGCATTCTAAAAATATGACAGTCTTCCTTCATTGTGACCCTGGCCCCATTTTTCAGCATCACAGGTAGGATCTTGTTTAAGGAGTTCCTCACAGTAAGTGGCCTCATAGTCCTGTGGTTCCCAGGGGGCTGATAGCAGATGAGGCCAGTGGGAGACACAAATGCAATGGTGCATTTATTCAAGGACAGAGACCATTGCTGTAAATCATAGAAGCAGCTGCTCCTCTAATTTGTTCTGATATCACTGTTCACATTCCCATAGCACTTTTTATATTCTTCAAAGATATTTTCATGGCCTTCTTGTTCCCTTCCCACCTCCAGCTGGTCAGCATGACAGAACAGGAAGCCAGGGTACACAGATTAGGTCTTTGGCAATGTTACTGGATGAGAAATCAGGTCTCCTGATTCCTACTTTGGAATTCATTTTACCAGAGATATCCAATTATGTTTCCAAATGCACAGTCAGAAACTAGATGCATGTCAACCAAACTTTGCCTTCTTCTTTAAGAAGTGCAATGAAAAATAGCATCCAGTGAACTGATATGACTATGTGAATCAAGCATAAATAAACTAGAGAACTAAGAAAAAAGAGCCATGTATGTAAATGAAACTGTTAATCTGGATTCAGAGGATGAAGGTCTTACCTATGTGTGTGGCTCTTTGTACAGTACATTATTATAACAGACCTGCTCAATTTAGAGTTGAAAACGTTTCTGTTACCTTCTCCAGCTGGTGCTAGGACATATCTTGATCTTGTCTGCTTCCCATCAGAGTTCTTATTTGAACAGGACTGGGAACAAGATGACCACAGTGTCCACTCGCTCACCACACAATCCATTCGGCAAGGAATTTCACAAGTCACCCGTTCAGGAGGAGGAGGTACTGGGCAAAGACTCCCTGATGCATCTTCTCCTGTAATCAACCAGGTCAACAGATGCTTATTAATGGATAATCAAGGCCATTCAAGGAACATCTAGGTTCATTGCTTCTTATGTTATTTCAGTTAGCACCAAATACTTCACCTGGTATCTGAACCAACAAAATAGAAAAAAAGATGGCTTCTTAAGCTACTTTTAATATTTATGTTTTTAAAAATTCCAGGAGAAAATGTAGCACTTAGAAATATAGATTCCACAGCAAAATGACAGTTTGTCAACCTTTATAAGGACAAAGATGGCTTCTTCCAGGAAGACTTTAGCCATAGATGGCTGGAAATAACCATGACTAACACATTAACAACCATATGTAACAAATGCACACTTTTTAAAAAAATGAAGGTTGAAGTGGCCTAAAAACCCTAACTTATGTACAATCTTATAATTTTACCTCATAAAGAAGAATTGCATTATTGTAGCTCTCTTTTGGATGGTGTTACCTCTTAAGCAGAAATTTTAAGCAAGATTATCACTCAGTTTTGACCTTTTTGTGCAGTGTGGTAAATAATCTGAAAATGAAGTGTAATGAGCCAGTAGCAAAAATTTTATAATGTATTTATACAAAGTTAGCAGCCAATCTGGAATTTTTCCTGATTTTAACTATTTTCCTTTGTATAATCTAATGAATTACTAAACTAAAAATAACCATTCAAAACCAAGGCATTAAAGTCCACAATATGAAAAGGATTACCAATTTCACACTAGACCCAATGCCTTTCTATAAATACTACTTGCCGTTCTCCAATATATCATAGTATAAGCTTCTGCAGAAACTTTCAAATAATAAGGAAGGTTGTTTAACAATGAATAGTTGCTAAGGCTAAATGGAGTCATTTCTAATTTACTTTTCCCTAACTCAAAATACTACAGTGATTCTCATAACAAATTGTCCTGAAGTATATTTATACTGCATTATATTAAAATTGTTTAAAGATAATTTAATTACTATTATCCTCATCATTCATAATCTCTTCATAAAAATTAGAGGACACCAAAAAGTGACATCATTTTTTGTTTTAAATACTATAACAACATAAAATTTAGAATGGTAACTATATAGAAGAGAGGCAACTTTATCTGTGTGACTTTACAACTTTGGGTTCTCTTGTTATTATACGTCTCAAACAAACAAACAAACAAAAAAGCATGTGAAAAACTTCTTGAGAACTGCGCTGGTACCAGACCCTGGGTTTTGCACATATTATTCAGGCTTAGAATGTATTACTGATGCCTCCTAAGCAGTTCAGAGAGGAAGGGTAATCCAGCTCATCTCACAGATAATGAGTCAAAGGATCACAGAGGAAAAGTGGTTCATGATTACAAAGACATGCATTGGAATAATTTCCACATAGTTTGACTTTAAACCTTTGTTTTCCTCATTAATCATGATATGCCTAATTCCAAGCAGATGAATATTCTTTTCCTAAAGAAATAGATAAATTGAGTTTCTCTATCTGGGAGTGCTTGAAGGATAAGACAGAACACAGCTAATATCTGCCTTCATATTTGTAAATGATGCTGAGTTCTTTGACCTTGAGGCACAAATAAAACTTTTCAAGCATATTATGAGAAGAGAGATTCAAGTAGATAATCAATCTGAATATCTTCCATCAATCTCTTTCAATCTCAGTCTACTTCCAGTTTATACTGCCTACATTCTACTAATATACCCCAATAAAGCTAATGGCAGTGATTCCCTATGACAGGAGAAGGTGGTCCAAGCAAGACATCCAAGCTACATCTATTCAAAATTTAATTTATACACTTGTGACTACTATTAGCATATTTCTTGCTCATAACACTAAAGTAGTACCTTTCCAAGAACACTAAAATGAATAAGGAGTACTTATAGTAATCTTATAAAAATAGGGGGCTTGAAAAGTACTAGGTTAAAAATACTTAAGTTGGTCTCATAACTGAAGAACTTCTCAGAATGTTGAAAGTGGAAATATATATTGGCAACTTCCTCAGAGAAAAACAGGATATAATTCTTTCTGCCTTATTTCATCAGTGGCAATCCATTTCTGGGAATGTCTCTCCCCACAAAAAGACATTTTTTGTGAATATACTTCCACAAAACTCTGTATTCAAGATTTATAAAGTATCAGGTATTATATGATGAGAATATATTATGTTTAACATACGATGATGTACTTAAAATAGATTATCTATTTATCTTATCTAGAGTTTACAATTAATGATAGAAGTGAGCTATCTCCATACAAAAAAGCTAAACCCAAAAGCAATATCAAGCTGTAAAAGTGTGATTCATATAGAGAATACTGTGCTAACTGATGGATAAATGGAATTTGTCGTGGAATGACATGGACCTCTTTAGCAGGTGACAGTGGAAGGCTGGAGTGGTTGGTGATGCAGGAAGGGAAATGCCAAAAAAAGGTGCAGTGATTACAAAATTGAAATACTTGGAAGAAGCTTAATACTAAGAGTACATGAGGAGGGAAGCCTGTGTATGCCTATTTATCAGACATAAAATTCTGAAAGATCTAGATAAGTACAGGTTTTGTCTATCTTTCTTCCTTAAGTTCCAATTTGCATTGGTTTTATTATGACCTGGATAGTGTATAACAATCTCCCCAGTAATCACAAACACACAGGGTCCTCAGTATGCCCTTTTAAAAATGGTTTATTTGGATTAGAGGATGTGACAAGGGGAGAAAGAGAAAGGAAGGGGATTTTTTAAAAAGTTGTATTGTGTACATGTATCCATTCCACAATATGCCTCTAAATGCCATGTACTGCAAACATGCATATATATATATATATATATATATATATATATATATATATTGCTTTTCCTTTTCTTTTCTCCTTTCTCTCATTACAGTTTCTCTTTCCCTTTGAACAGTTTTGGCTTCTCATACCAGAGAGACAATATAATATTTACAGATGTAAATCTTATTTATTTCACTTATGAGTATGGTCTCAGCTTATATCCCTCTACCTATAAAAGGCTCAAGTTAATCTTTCTTTATGGCTGAGTAGTATTCTATTGTACAAAAACACCACATCCTTTAATCCTCAATTGATGGACATTAGAGTTGTTTCTAAGATCTAGCTATCAAAAATTATGTTGCAATAAATGTGGTCTACATATATTGCTGTAGTATGATGTTTTAAATTCTTCTGAGAAGCCACCCAGAAGGAGAACAGCTGAGTCAAATGGGACCTTTAATACTAGTTTTCTGAGAAATCTCCACACTGGTTGCACCAGTCTATGCTTCCAACAACAGAGAAGAAAGATTTTTTCCCCACAAACCCTCCAGCATTTGTTATTTGTTGGTTTCTTGATGTTAGTCATTCTTTCCAGAGTGAGACTGAACTTCAGTGGTGTGTAATTTTGCATCTCTTAAATGAGGAGTGATGTTGAATACTTTTTCATATATTTATTTGTCGTTTATATTTCTTTCTCTAAAAAGTGTGTATTCTTCTCAGCTGACCAGTTTTGAATTGGGTCTTTACATTTGGGAGGTTTCATTTTTTTGAGCTTTTTATATGTTGTTGATAATAATAATCCTTTGTCTAAGGAACAACTAACAACATTTTTTCCCACATTGTGAGTTATCTTTTCATTTTCTTAGTGGTTTCTCTTGCTGGGAAAAATCTTTTTAATAATATGAGATATCAGTTTTTGATTATTTGTGACAGTTCCTGTGTTTTATTCAGGTTTTATTCATAAAGTCTTTGTCTACATCAGTGTCTTCAAGAGTTTTACCTATTCTATCTTCCAACATATGGAAGATTGTCCATTTTAATACTTAGATCTTTGATCCATTTTTGTCTTTACTTTAGTATGTAGTGAAAGATATGAGTCAAATTTTAACCTTTGATATGTGCAAATATAGTTTTTCCAGCACCATTTATTAAAGAGGTTATCTTTCTTCCAGGGAATGTGTTTGATATCTTTGTTAAAGAAAATGCAGCTGAGTATGTCTGGAGTTGTTTCTGCATCTTCTAATCTGTTCCATTGGCCTTGGGGTCTGGTTTGTTTTGTTTGTTTGTTTGTTTGCCAGTACCATGCTGTTTCTTTCACAGTACCTTTACAGCAGAATGTGAAATCAGAGATTGTGATGCCCTCTGCCTTGCCTCTGTTGTTTAAAATTGCCTTTGCTATTCTAGGTCTCTTCTGATTCCAAATGAATTTTACAGTTGTTTTCTCTAGTTCTATAAGATATTTGTTGGAATTTTGATTGCAATTTAATTAAATCTGCATAAGACTTGGAAGTATGGCCTTTTTCATATATATTGGTTCTTCCTACCCCAGAGCAAGGGTTATTGTTCCATTTTCTGATATTATCTTTGATTTTCTTTTTCAGAGTACTGTAGTTTTCAATGTAGAAGTCTTGTATTAGGTCAGCTCATAGGTATTTCATTATTTGGATGTGACTGTGAAAAGTGTTGTTTCCCTAACTTCTCTCTCTCTGAGTTTGTTATTAGTATACAGGAATGCTATTGATTTTGACTGTTGACTTTGTATCTAGCTGCGTTACTGAATTTGTTCATTAAATCTAGCAGTATTTTTAGTGGCTTTTGGGGGTCTTTTATGTACAGTATTATGTCATTTGCAAACACTGAGAGTTTAACTTCTTCCTTTCCTATCATTCCTTTTATTTCTCTTATAAGAGTAGAGACAGTGAACATCCTTGACTTGTTCCTGATTTTAGAGAGAAAGTTTTCAGTTTTTGTCCATTTAGTATGAAATTCGATCTTGGTTTGCCATAAATGACTTTTATCAGATTGTGATAAAGACCATCTATTCCAATTTTCTGTAGGTTTTTTTTTTTTTTTTTTTTTTTTTACAAATAGGTGTTGGACTCTGTCAAAAAATTTTTCTGTTATCTATTGATATGATCAGATGGTTTTTGTTCTTGGCTCTGTTAACATAATGCATTACACTTATTGATTTAAATGTGTTGTACTGTCCTTGAATTTCTCAGATAACTCCAATTTGATCATGGTATATAACTTTCTCAATAATTTGTTGCATTCTATTTGCCAGTATCCTACTGAGAATGTTTGCATCTATGTTCATTAGGGAAATTGACGTATAGTTCTCTTCTTAGTTGAGTCTTTCTCTGGTTTTGGTAACAGGGTAATACTTGCTTCCAGGAATGAATTTGGGAATGCTGCTTCCCTTTCAATTTCATTACAGAGTTTCAGCAGTAGTGGTATTAGGTCTTCTGTAAATTTCTTACAGAATTCAGCAGTGATTATATCAAGGCCTCGGCTATCTTTGTTGGCAGTTCATTTTTTATTTCATTGATTAATATTGGCATAATTGGGATTTTTATATCTTCTTGATTCAGTTTTGGTAATTAAGATGTATTTAAGAATCTATCCATTTCTTCTGCATTTTCCAACTTACTAGAATACACATGCCCAAATTAAGTACAAATGATCTTGTGAATTTCTGCAGGGCTTATTGTGGGATCATCCTTTTCATTCCTAATTGTGTGGACTTGAGAATTTTCTTTACTTTTGATTTTGATAAAGTTGGCTAAATATTTGTCAATTTTATTTACACTTTCAAAAAAACAATTTTTGATTCGTTGATTTTTTTTGTTGTTTTCTTAGTGTACAATGCTTTATTTTCTGTTTTGATCTTTATAATTTCCTCCTTCATAAAAGCTTTTGGCTTTAACCTGATTTTCTTTTGCTAGAAGTTTGAGGTTTAACATTAAGTCATTTATTTGTGTTTGCTCTGTTTTCCTGATGTGGGCATTCATTGCTGTAAATTTCCCTGTTAGGACAATTTTCATTGTGCCCCAAAATTGTGGTATGTTGTACTGTTATTATCATTTAACTGTCTAATTTATTCTTTAGTTTCATCTGTTATCCTTTTGGCTCAGATGATTTTATTGATATTGCTATGTAAGAGCAAAAATTTAAAGCACCTGTGCCTGAATAATGTCACCTGTCCATCTTTATGGTTAGAAGTATGCTCTGATTGTATACAGAGAACCCATTACAAAAGAGAAGCATTTCACATTCCTGTTCTCATTTTCCTGGATGGATCAATGAAAATAACTAAAATATCTGGCAAGCACTGAAAATAAAGCAGCACACAGGACAGAAACTTATCCATCAAAATAATTATATAAAAGCTCTGGTAATCTAATATTATAATAAAACAATATATTTAAGAGCGAAATTGAATTCATCTTCCCAGAAGACTCTGCCAACAACTCCCAGCCCTTATCAGACACACTAAGATCAATAATGACAACTCTTTGCCTTTCCTAATGCAAAGCCTTATTCAAACCAGTTGTGACATTGGGAAAGGGTTCTGGTTTGAACTGATTACTTAGTATTTAAACAAAGTATGGTGAAATTCACATAAAGTGGAATTAATCACGTTAAAATAAACATTTCAGAGGCCTCCAGAACATACACAATAGTATAGAAATACCATCTTCTACATATTCACAAAATGTTTTCATCACTCCAAAGTAAAAGCCCAGTTCCCATCAAACAGTTTCTCCCTATTATTGCTTCCCTTCAGCCCTTTGTAATCACTAAT
Source organism: Cavia porcellus (assembly GCF_034190915.1). Classification (NCBI taxonomy): domain Eukaryota; kingdom Metazoa; phylum Chordata; class Mammalia; order Rodentia; family Caviidae; genus Cavia; species Cavia porcellus. The sequence continues at coordinate 27,838,027 of NW_026947495.1, read as the reverse complement.
TTACTATCTTCATAGACTGTGGCAAGTATTTCATATATATTAAATTATATAATTTGTGAACTTTTGCGTCTAGCCTCTTAAAACAATATGGTGGAAGCTCATCCACAGAGCTGTTTATTTCACTGCATTTCAGGACTGGGTAACATTCAGTTGTGTGTATTCTCCACAATCTATTAATCTGTCCATCTGTTGATGGATATGTGCACTGCTTCCATATTCTGACTATTATGCGTGTATAGAGCTGCTATAAATGACCAGGAAAATGTACTTATTTGAATACATGTTATCAATTCATTTACGTTTATGCCACTGAATGGATTTTCAGAGTCACAATCATCACCCCATTTTGTTTGCTTATGATTCTGTGGACTGTGTCATCCACAGGGAGATGACTAGGATCTGACTATGGTGCACACTGCTATTCTAAAGACTGCCTACTCCCATTTAAAAGCAAAATTACCAAGAGAAAGACTCTTTAGCATATGAATATATTAAAGACTCTTTAAGAATGTTTCCTTTTCGGCTTCAAATGTACACACTACTTAAATTATAACACATATGGCAAGGTCTCTGTGGTGACTAGTCAAATAACTATTTAAAATTTAACACAAATATCATTGATAGAGTTTAGGCTTCTATATCAAAGTAATAATCAAATCAAATATATACTATATACTATAAATCCCTTGGTGTCTCTAGATTTGTGATCTCTAAGACCATACAGATGAATACTGAGCTATCATCTCTTTTTTATAACAATTAACAAACAACATTGTCTACAATTCTTAGTTTCAGATTCTAGAGTATGAAGGCCAAAATGATAAAAGAAAAAATATATAGACAAAATAGAAATAAACCTAGACATCCACAAATCTACAGAGTGATTTGAAAAAGAAGTTAACTTTTTTAATACAAATTTCAAACTACCTACTCTTCCAAAAATAATATGTATTCAGTACTATATTGATGATTCCTCTTATATACTATTATACTATCTATGGAAAATAATGAAACAGTTATTGAACATACATGTCATAAGATTTTATGTCCTATTTAAATCTCAGAAAAGAATGCCAATAAACATTAAATAAATGCTGGCCTACAACTGAGTAAAATATCAACAGACAATAATGAGCAAATTTAGTAGAATTCATATGCATTTAATTCCATTTTGGAAATCTAAATGTTATATCTTCAAAAGCAAGTAGCCTCTGGCCACTTCTGGACTGAAATCCTAATCAGTGAAGGAAATGTTTTAAGTTAATAAAATATGAAACAAAAACTAGAGGAAAAACAGAAGCCACTTAATATTTCCAGCAAGATGATTAATGTTCCTGCTTGCTAATTTTAAAATTTAAAGTTTATTCATCTATATAGCTTACATATAAAGAAAAATAAATAAACTTGAAGTTAGGTATTATTATATTAATCATTAAAAACATCAAAATCATTAAGGTAACAATAGTACCTGATATTTAAGAAAGCTTAGAGTGGGCTTTGACTCTGGCTAATTACATTACCTGTTGTGTTTTATTGAATTATCAGTATAACACCATTTGTTTGGGGTGGAGATACACCTGAGTCATAAAAAGCCTAAAAGCTTGCACAGAGTTTTTACTGATATATTTAGTATGTACTTCAACTGCACCAGGAAAACAGATCTGTAAGGTATTACAAATTATAGTGTCATCATTTTGTTATGCTGTCTCTACATTTATATCTTACACATGCCTTTTGCTTTACATTCTTTATTCCCTATTTGGTACTTTTTTGTTGTTTTTTAAGAAAAAAAAATTAGCAGATGTTTGTAGAATATAATGATTATATTCACTGTGGGAAGACATATTAATTTTTAAGACATCTTTTTTTTTTTTTAACTTCTCTCCCCCACCTCTACCATTTCTTGGTCTCCCTTACTATTTGAGTCACATAGCTACTCGTATGATGAAGGGATTTCACAAAGTTCATTATCCAGACACCAGTTAAAATTAGCAATGAGGAAACAAGCACAAAAATATAGGCAATTTGATTATCTGGGAATTGTAAAATGTAATGGGATGAAATAGGTAATATTTTTCAAAGTTGAAAAATAAGCAGATTTTAAAAAGAAGCAATACGAAGAAATAAGTTTGTGGCCAAAAAGTAAAATGGTAAAGTAGGAACATGAAAAATAAAAGTAGAATGTATTATGCAAAAATAATATGAAATAACAAATTTCTAGATAAACATGTTTCTAAGAGCCAGTAGTTTTCTGAAATTTGATCTATGTAATAATTGTGCTCCTTTTAGAAACTGCAATTGAGCAGCCATCCCAGACCATACCATAACGGTGGTACATAATGGGATGGTGCCATACCATACTATCTCAATACCATACTGATAGCAGGTAGCACTTTATGATCATTTAAAACGTATCCAGCACAATATTTTAAGATTCTGAATGTTGCCACTCAGTTTGTTAATTCCAGGAAATGCAAACAAGACACTTAGATTTCAACTCCCATAAATTACATATGTTAATTCATTTTAATTTAACAACAATCCTATGAGATAGGAGCTGTCACTGTGTTCACTGTATGGATGAAGACCCTGAATTTCATGTAAGTTAAATAATTTTCCCCTGAGATATATCCCCAGGCCTCATTTTATTTAAGACATGGTCTCTTTAGTTTTTCAGATTTGTTTAAACTTAGGCCTTAGCCTCCCAGAGTGCTAAGATCACTGGCATGTACTACTTCATCCAGCTTAGAATTCATTTTTTAACCAAGATGTTTAATAAATCCTCATGTCTTCTATATACTCTCAGGAAAATTTAAGTACCTGGGTATATGTATCATTCTGCTTTCCCTTTACTGAACCAAACATCTAAAATCTACAATTTAAAGAAGGGAGGTTTATTGGGTTCATGGCTTCATGGAGGTATCAGTGCACAATTACTTGGCCCCGAAGTATAAGCATCATAGCGAAGTCCTGACAGAGCAAAGTTGCTCACTTGGTAACAGTCAGGCAGCAGAGAACAGAGGAAGAGCAACAGAAAAAGATCCACTTTCCAAAAATTGCCCTTAGTGACCCCCCCACCTCCTAGCAGAACTTCTTTACCTGGGCCCTCCCTACTAGTACCATATTCACCTACAAACATTAGTGAGATAATCAGTTTATGAATTTATAGCCATGATCCAATCACTTTTCCAAGAGTCTCTTAATCCAGTCAAACTGATAAAGATTGTCATGCAGCATAAGGGTCATTCTATGCAAAGTCAGTGAACTGTAAGTGCTATTGCATTCAAAATTCATGGATATTGTATTAAGTGTTACTCAAAGGAATATAAAATGCTGAAGTACTAAAATAGAATCTAGACTTTATGGGCAAATTATGAATGCTCAAAGTTTAAAAAGGATTTCATAAACTCCACAAAGTGATTAAGGGCTAAAATGTTACATTTGTTTGGTCTAGTCACATATTCCAAGGGAAGAAAACACAATTTTCTGTGTATGCAAAACTTGAAATTACTCATTATGACTCAAGTGTGGGGAAGGAAAAAAAAATGTTTTTTTTTGTTTTTTTTTTTTTTGTTTTTTGTTTTTTTTTCCCTTAAAAACATTAACTGCTCACAAGCCCCAGTGGGGCAAATTAGTGTCCTAAGAAGGCATTCATTTAAGTAACAGAGGTCTCTCTCTCACTCCCCCACCTCTCATTTTTTCTGTAGTGGGGATTAAATCCAGGATCTCACAGACAACAATAAATATTCTACCACTGAGCCATATGTTCAGTTATTTTTGGTTTTATTTTAAGACAATCTCTGTAAGTTTTCCAAGCTGGCCTTGAATTTACAATCCTGTTTTCACCTTCCAAGTACCTGGAATTACTGATATACACCAGCACAACCTGCTCATTTTCTTAAAAATGTTTCTCCCCTTTCTTTTGTTCCTTTCTCCTGGATTGTCAAAGAAACAGGTGCACACCACTGTTACCTATCCTTTTGTGAATTTTTCTAGTTCTATAAATGAATTATTTCCATCAAACCGATACTTGTATATTCTAACCAAGTCTTTAAAAGTGCACCTGCATCAACTGTTGATTTCTACATTCCCTGTCACGGTTCTGATTTTCTAGTCCACACTCTTCACACCCACCTATATCTGACTTGAAACAAGTTCCAGTTTCTGTAAAGTCAGCATTTCCAAAAATCCCACATCATAAATTTGGAGAAGATGAGGAAGACCTGGCAAACTCACATCTACTCTGTGACTAAACACTGCCTCACTCTTTTGGTTTTTGCTTTCGCTGAAACTCATAATGTAATTCACTTACACACATTTCTTCAGCATATCATCCCATCTACAGAGATAAGGGAGGTCATGAACAGTAGTACAACTATTCTTTTCTCCACATTTTGCCAGTTTTCTCCTTTCTAACTTAGGATATTGGCCAATGGTGGGTTGTGCCTTATGCTAACATTGTATATTCTGAGACTTGTGGCTTTCCTCATTGATATATGAAGGGAAGTATTTAGAATTTATTAAATATTTTTGCCTCCTAAAACTTGCTCCTGTGTATGGATGCCTAATTTGGACAGGACTTAGAAATGACAAGTCAAGATGCCATTTTTGTCACAATGACTTTCTGCCTCTTTCTGCCTCCAAGCACAATAATCCTAACTTTTCAAGACTCAGAGAGTTCCTCAGAAATCACCAGGGTAGAGAGGTCTCATTTAAAAGGACACAGAAGAAAACAAGAGTACCAATTTATCTCAAAAGTAGTCCAATGATACCTGTTTAATGTGGAAGCCTAGCTTCCCATGACACTTTTGCAGAGAAACTTCATTATTTTAAAAAGATAAATCCAGAATGACAACTATGGAATAGATAAGTCCCCTTTGTAATGTAATGACTGCTTCTTCAAATTTGGTGCAAATAAGCAGTTCATATGATGCACAAAGAATTTCATGAGTTTTTGTGACATATAGAGTCTCTGCCATAGTTGCTGATTTTGTAGACCTGAGATGCCTTTGAAACTGACAAAAACATAATTTCGGAAAATTATTAGGTCTTTTCAGGATCCAAATGAGTGGAGTAATTTGCTAAAGGGACAGTACTATCATCCTATGTACTATTCAGTCTGCTGATGCATCAAAGAAACTTTGGTAAAATAACATTTAGAAAATTGTAAAGTTCCATTTATATATAATGTTTTTATTACTGGTGAAATTGAGAATAAAGAACATTCCAAATAGACTAATAATCTGGGTCAAAGACACTATGTTTTTTACACCAGTGTTGATAAAATGGCACAAGTACTAAAATGACTAAGAAAACTCAAAAAATTAATAATTTTGTCTATGTATTTAGCTAGCTTTGGAATAAAAGATGAGGACCTGCTTGAACATGAGATCCACCATTAAACAGTATTTCAAGTTATCTATAAGTTTCTCAAACATCTGAAACATCAGTACTTTTAAGTTAGATTATGTTAAATCAGTTACTTTTATTTTAGATTAGATTATGTTAGGTAAATAAAATAAATTGATAACATCTTAGTATATAACAATCATTTCTCTGTGTAAATAACCTTCCTAAAAGAGGGCCAAACATGGTGATGCACACTTGAAATCCCCAGCACTCGGGAGGCTGAGGCATGAGCTTCACCATTTGTTCAAGGCCAGCCTGGGCTACACAGGGAGGTAAAGCCCAGCCAGGGCTATGTAGCAAGACCTTGTCTCATGAAAATCAAAAGAAAGAAAAATAATAATAATTACCCTTCACAGGCAATGTATGATAATTTATTTACCACTATATTGCGCAATTCAGAGCTCTCATATTTCTCTGTGATAAATAACAAAATCAATGCATTTTTGACCATATAATAGAACAATTTCCTAAGGACAAATTTTTAGAAATAGAAAAACAAAGTCAAGGAATATGAACTTTAAGATTCTTGCAAGAAAAAAAGCTATCAATTTGCCCTTCTCCATCATTTATCATCATTCAGAACTCCCAAATTTAGATATGAGTAAAATTTACTTTTTGCACTGTAGAGTTCTACGGGTTTTGGCAGAAAATCCTGCATACAGCACTGCAGTCATGACAGATTCATTCTGCCCCCACAAAAACATTGCTATTCCTGCCCCTTTAAAACCAACTTCTCCAAGTCTAGCCCTCAGTAATCATGGATCTGTTTTTGTCTATACTTGTGCTCTTTTCCCAAAATGCCACGTAAGTAAAATGACAGTGCGTGTACCTGTGGGTCGTACTTCTTTCACACAGCAAAGTGCATGTGGAGTTCACACATATTGCTGCATCTGCCAATAATTCATTCTTTTCTGTTACTGAATGGTACTGCATTGTACGAAGACAATACATTTTCTTATCCATTTCCCTGCTGACGCATGTTTGGATTGTTCCCAGGTTTGGGCTATGGTAAATAAAGCTGTCAGGCAGCTTTTTCTGTTAATTAACTTATCTCTGGTAAATAAGAATGGGATTGCTAAATTGTACAGAAAGTATAGATTTTAGAACTGGTGGAACTGAGTTCCAAAGCAGCTGCACCATTTTACTTTCCCTTGAGCAAATGTTTGAGAATTCTGGTTGCTGTGTACTCATAGCAACAGTGAATGTGACCATTTGTCTTGGTTCTTTAATTTTCATCATTGTTTTAGGTCTATAACAATATTAACATTGTAACTTTGGTTTGCATTTCCTAATAACTAATGACACTCAGTGTCTTTTTATGAATTTATTTTCCATTTGAGTATCTTAACTGGTGAAAGATACTTTCAAGTCTATTTTTAAACTGAGAGGTTACCTTTATACTGTTGCTATGTTTTAAAAGTTCTATATATATTTCAGGTATAATTTTTTGTCAATATGTGATTTGCAAATATATTAACACAATTTGAGGTTTTTACTTTATTTTAAAAGTGTCTTCTGCAAAATAAGTTTTAACTTTGCTCATCTGATTTTTCAACTCTTTTAGATTAATGTTTTGATGCTTAATAAAGTTGTTTGAAGAAGGCAAATTTCATAAATAAAAAGCAATACATTACTTTCTGGAAAGAAGTAAATCTTATCCATTAAGATCTAGAATGTCATAACTTTGAATGGGAAGAATTCTCAAATTTATGTGCTTTTCTATATAATACCAACACCAGTTTTTCACATATGATATTAGAGAATTCTTTCCAAGACAAATATTTACTAATATTGCGGAGATTCTAGCATGATAATGTAATACTGATAAGAAGATGGTCTAGTCTTTTATAACTTTACATCTAACACCTGACAAAATGTTGTTCACCTAGTTTGACTCTCAATGAATTCTGGTTAAAAGAACAATGGCGAATCAAAGGAAAAAAATGTCCATTTTCGTGTAAGATATACTTTTTAACAATAGTGCATTCATCCCGACCCTTATAGGCCAGGGTTATCATTCAACATTAACTGAGAGGCATAAGGAACTCTGGAGTCAGGCTGCCTGACTTAAAACCCAGCCTGTGTCACTTATTTGTTAATACTCCTAAACTTCTTAGTGCCCTTGTTGGTACAGTGAAGACTACTATTTCATAGGGTAGACTACTATTTCTTGTGGTGACAAGAGTATATATTTCATTGGACCTGGATTCTTCTAAGACAGGTTATTATAAGAATTCAATCACTGGATATAATTAAATCCCTAAGAAGGGAGTGAGGTTCAAAATAATAATTAATAGATTTTAAAATATAAGTGTTGTTAGTAATATATTAAAGTCACAGACTATTTCCATTCTAATAAACGTATAAGACAGGCTTCTAGGAAACATGACTTTGAATAAGTACAAAGAAAGCAAAATAAGCTTGCTTTTTTCTTGAGTTGCTGGGAGTTGATTTTTTTATGCTGAATCACAAGCTTACTTACTATACAGCAACTATGGTATTGCCAGATCTTGTCTCTAGATTCCGTACATTCTGGATCTATGAAATAATTTATACTTAATTAACATCTATGGATTCTTACACTGAGGAAGAAATCTACAAAAACAAAACATTTTAAAGTAGGAAAATCTCCTTTACTATAACTCTTACGAAACAACCATTGTGTTCCATTTCCCCTTAAAAAGTGTTGTTGTTGATACCTTTTCCAGTTCCTGATCCTCTAGAAATTAAATTGCTCCTATTCAATTTTTTGGAACATGATAGGGGTCTAATGACGACCTATGTGTGATATGAAAGAAATAAAATAAAACAGAAAACTACACAACTACAGTAAAGGTTTATAGTGGTAAACTAGGAGAGAATCATGCTACTTAATTTTCTCATCAAAATGCTGTAAACTAATTTCAGACTCTAAAATAATGGTTGCACTTTTCTGATTTCTTTTACAGACTTACCTCAGATATGAGACTATAATATTGTATACCAGAAAGCATAGAAACTAATGTTCAGAACATGTTTGATGTTTCATCCAGCAGAATTTGAGACTGAAACAGAAAACAATTCTAAAAAGCTTAATTTAGTCGTTACTGATGCCTGACAAATGTGAAAAATAAAATAACCAAGTGAACATTAGGCAGGTAATAATTAGAAAAACAGAATGGTAAAAGAATAAACACAGAAGGCAGAATTCGAAAGTAGTTATTCAAGCCAAGTTGATGTCAGTTAGAAATCTGCATACGTAATGAACAAAGATGTTCCACACATATCAATCACGTGAATTGCAGGCAGCCTGAGAATATATACATTTTTGTGATAATTATTTTTCATATGGTATATCTCAAGTATTCTCTGACTGATTCAGATACCCTTTTATAGTGAATAAATTGTGAAAGTGCAATAAACTCTATCTGCCTCAAACTATTACTCCATAAAATAACTCAATCTTGCACTACCTTTTCTTAGTCTAGAAAGTTTTAGAAAAAATAACTTTGTCATAAAAAATTTAAAACATAAATCAAATGCATGCTGAGATGTTTCAAAGAATAAGGAATAAACTTAAGCAAATTTTTCAAAAGTCCAAGGTCCTTTTATTGATCCAGTGCCCAAATTCTCAACACTTCATAACAGTAATGATGACATTTAATCCAAGCTCTATGCTCATTTGAAAGTCATGTTTTACTTTTTCTGCACTGAGCTGGAAAAGACACATATTCTTATTTAATTAAATAAACACTACTTTATTAATATTGCTTTACTTAAGATGTCAAATTCTTAATTATATCAATAATTATATTGATATTTATTGCCTTCATTCCTGATATCTTTGAAAGTAATATAAAAACATTAGATATTTATGGTCCTTTATCTTATTCAGGCAGCTGCACTAGCACTTACTAAATTATTTGTACACAAGCTCTTACTTCCTAGGATATAATAAATGGTGGAAAACATCTGCTTAATAAGTCTAATTATTATATAATGTTGTTTAAGTCTCTACTCCACTATATTACTTGCTTAGCTAGAAAAAATGAGACATTTTAGGTATATCTCAATCTAGAACTGTATCTTACTTATATAAAAGTTTAATAAATGCTAGTTTTACTCAACTGAGCACAACTAGCTAAGCACAAATTAAGCTCTATAGAGCTGGTAAAAACTGAGGAAATTTTCAAATACCCATGAATTTATCAGCATCAATATGCCTGGTCACGATCCTACTCTAAGTATTGGAAGCAGACAGACCTGCTTAGAATTCTAGCTTGCCCTTATTCACTGCATACCTCTGAACAAGTTATTTAATCTCTACAAATATTGGTTTATTCATCTAAATATGTGAATGGTTTTCAAGAATATATTATAGGAGGTATGTGATTATTAAGTGAGTGATGACTAAATGAGGTAAGAGTAACCTAACAGACATACAGTAAGCGTTTAATGAAGACAGTGAGGTAATGATGACAATGATGACACATGTCTACCACCTTTATTAATCCCTTTGCATTTTGGATAGCTTCATTGGCGAGTCAGTGACATGTTATTATAACACAGGTAAGGGGAAGAGAGAGTGCAGAATACCACCGATGCCCTTAAAGTCGTGTAGGCAAAGCTTTGCAAGCAACATCTGATTTGTCAGTGTGCTTGCATTGGCAGTTAGGTTTTCCCTTCCAGGATTCTAATTTTGCTTGAGGTAATATTCTATTAGCATACATTTCCTCAGGGATAATGCTGAGAAAAAATGCTGGATGGCAGAAGGGACATGTCAAAAGAAAAATTTTGCAACGGTGTCTCTCATTTAAGTAATCAAAAATGACTGAAAGTGCCAACACAGTGACAGAAGAATTTTCACAGAAGAGTTAAATCCCCATTGATTATGCTTCTGGAAAGACACAGAAAGGAACTTTCCCTGAGGCAATAGAGGGAGGTTATATAGGCAGTGCTATGTGAACCTTTATAAAAATATGAGCACTGACACTGGCAATCTGAGCATCTGATGCATGATTCTGCTTGCAGACTTTACCTGATGTGACTTTCCTCTTCTAGGTTATAGGAATCAGCCAAGCTCAGGAAACCACATTTTCCTTCCAAGTGAAAAATCATAAACTATGAAATCTTAATTATCAACCCATTCAGTACATTCAGTCAAAGTTAACTTACAAAATCTGTCCTGGACTTGACAAACCCATCTTTGGACATCTGCACACCATGCCACACATTTTTCAACTCTGAAATAATTGTATTGTGTTTACTGTCAAACTGTGAGAGAAATTTTTACAGTTAATATATATGAATTTCAGTAACATGGAAAAGGAAATCTGTTTCATTTGCCTCATTCATTGTTTCACCTACATTGTCAAACCTATCAGAAATAATTTTTGTCCACTCTGCCAAACTGATTTGTAGAAACAGAAAAAGAATCTAAGGGATAAATTTATTTCAACCCACAAAGAATCCTAAAATTGCAGAAAATGATATTCTTTATTTAATTTAAGTAATATTCTTCAATTCTATTCATTACTCAGATGATTATAATGGTAGAGAATATCATGACAATTGCTTGTAGCAAAATTTTTTATACTTTTACCTATGGAGGAATATGTAAACAGAGAAGTATATTAGAACTTTCAGTGTTAATCTATATTTAAAACCCAAGCATAACTTGATAACATTTTAAATATAGAATGCATGAAGTTCATAAAATATGAGTGTGACTGCATTACTATTTCTAACTTATTTTGCCCTCAACAAAATCCACCTTTAAATTCTTATTTATTATGTATTTTATTCAACTGAGTATACAGACAGAAAATACAGTAAAGCTTCACTAATTTCATAAAATATTGAAACACTGACACTGCAAATAGAATTTCACTATCTTTTATATACTTCTAAGTGTATCTCTTAGTTTAATCTAAAACTTATTTAACAAACATATAATTTTTAAGGCCCTTATGTAGATAAATTCCCTTTAGTATTTTAGAGAAGAAACGTTTGAAATGTGAGAATATTACTTTCACTTGTTCAAAAAAAGTCAGAAAACTTGATTCCAAAGTTTAAAATATTAGAGAAACAACAAATATGTTAATATCTTGCCCTCTTACAAGCTTTAAAAAAGAGCCAAATTGTCTTCCAAGGAAATAAAGACGCTTCTTTTTTTTTTTTTTTTTTTTTTTTTTGTAACAGGTATCAAACTCATGACCTTGCAATTACAAGGCAGGCACTTATACCACTGAGCTAAATCCACAGGTCAAGATTTCTTCTTTATAATCAAATTTATTAGATAATCATTGAAAAACCCATTGTAATGTTCTACCTTCCCAATTAATAAGTTCACTCCTGTTTTGGAAGGCACTGGAGTTCTCCAGGTCAACCTTTATTAATCCATTTAGATTTGGGTAACGGTTTTTATATGTCTACCAATCTTTACTATTTTTTTAGATTGTGCCTAAATTTACTGCAAACATAACCTAATCTATGAAAGAAAGACTATTGTGATGTAGGAGACAAGAAAAAAAGCATAGAAAACAATAGCTGCACTAAAAGGCAAAGCTTGAGAGGCACCAGCACGGCTTCTTTGCAGTTAGATATGTCTGTCTGGAATTCAGATGTGTCCTTGGGGGAGTATTCAGTGAGGGCAACCTTTTATTCTATCAACATTTTGAGTAGCCCAGTTTCAGAATTCATAAACCATTTTTTGGAATCCACAAGTTTTATAGAATTGGATAAGAAAAATTAGGTTAAAAGTGCTTGGCTCTCTCTTTATGTTCTACAAAAAGCATGGTTTCTGACACAAATATCTATTATATGTAACAAAAGAGATGTTTACAAGAATTCATATTCTTATCTCACTATGTCAATTTCTACTTGCTTCATGGTATGAATGTCAGCAACATTATATTATAAACATGGAGAAGGTGGTAAACAGAAAGAAAACCCAGGTAAATAAGCATGGTGATGACGTTAACTATGTAAGTAAAATGTATGAAGAAGTACACACTACCATAGAGTCCTTGGGACAGTGCTGTTACTTAGAATCAGAGCCTTCTATGTATTAATTTATTTTCCTCTAGTTTGAAATACATTCACTATGATGCCCATTCTGGTTTGGCTATTATCTTCTTTGGAAGTCCTGTAATGTTTACAATGTTTAGGTTTTATTGGTCTTGTTCTCTATGGTTTTGTTCAACTTTATAATACCTAATGAAATAGACAATCCTTTTTAAGGAAGTAAGAGACATTATGGTAACCATTGTCAATAACCTTGTACTCTGTTTTTTACATCATGTGCTATGTTTATCCTTGGTTTTGACTGACAGCTTTGTTTTGCCATATTTGACTTTATTCTCTTCCCCCAAAAATTAATAAGAACTAAGGAGTAATAAAACCCAAAATGTGTAAATTTTGTTGTAAAAAAAGAAAGGAAAAAAAAGTGCTGTAAAGTATACAATTGCAAGTGTGTTTAGGGGTGTTAAATAAATGCCCATATTAATGTTTTTGGTTGGATCATTGAACACAACCGCTTGCAGTCTCATTGTTTGAATGTCCACTTTGTATGCTTTGATACTGTGACTTGAGCAACTGTCTCTAGGATGATAATTGTAACCTATTAACTGGTGATTTCTTACTGTTTTTTTTTTGTAGTTCTGTATTAATTGTACCCTTACACTGCTTTGTTTTGTTTTGTTTTTTCTCTTTTTCCTTTTAAATAAAATTTAAAAAAAACACTCACCTGCAAATTCTATCTCAAAACAAAATGCAATTTTATTATTAGGTCTACTTAAGACTCTGAAATTTACTATAAAGGAAACATTAAAAACATACGTTAGTTTTCAGTATTATATCATTGTCAATGTTTCCTCTTTATCTTCTATTATGATATATATAGAAGATTTTGATTTCATACTATTTGCTGACAATATACAATGTACCTCGGTGTAGTTCAAGAATGTACCTCGGTGTAGTTCAAGTATTTCCTTCCTCCTTCAAATTAGGCTTGTAAAAATACTAATGTTCATTTATATATATATATATATATATATATATATGTATATATATATATAATTTATATATTATATAACTTACTATAATAAAGCTGATGAATTTTCTATGAAACATTTTTTAGCACATAGGCCTTAGGTTATAGAACATAGAACAATTTCAGTTTAGGCAGACAGCATAAATCTGAGGCTGAGTTGAGTTACACATTTGTCCTCAAACCCTTATTCAGGTATTAATTATCAAGGCAAGGATCCTAGTTATTATTTAGTGCCCTGGACTATAATTTCACATGTGCTGTTCTTCCTCAATCTTGCTCTTCATAGAATTTTGGCTTTGTCCCTAGAGCTATACTCAAGACCTAGAATGTCTTTTTATATAAGAAACACACTCAATCTTCATTTTACAAAAGGTTTATGTTCCCAATGCTGATTCCATTAAGGAGCAAAACTTCTAAACTATCAGTCATAAGACAAAAATAACTAAAGGCAATGCGAGCTTAGAGAGACAGCCTATCTTCCAGCATCTAATAGCCAGCACTTCTCAGTACATTCCACTTCAAAAGGTCCCAATCCAGGTCATGTTTCAATTTGCTTCCATAATTATACTATTTTTCTTAGACACATTTTCAATTGCCCAGTTTCAAGGAAATCTTGATGAATCAAACTAAAGTTTGAGTGATTTTTAAGCATTCTCAAATCTTGAGAATGTTAGCAAACTGTTTCTTGATTAAGACTTTATAATTGTGATAGAATAGCTGATTGGGTACCACTGAAATAAGCTCCAAAATGCTTATGTAAATACTGACTTTGAGAATAAAAATAAAATCTACTCATCACAAAATGAGTTCAGGAAAAGCCTCATATGAGATATAAAAAAAAAAAAAAAACAAAATGTGACAACTGACCAGAATAAAAGGGTAATAACTATAGGAATAACAGTTTTACATGAAGTGTAGCATTTTAAGAATACTTTTTAAAATCAGTATTTAACAAACTATCTCTGAGAGAACATATTAGAAGATGACACTACAAATACGCAAGTGGTGTTTTTCAGCTGTATGATGGCTTTTTCTAATGTTACGATTCCTCCATGCGGGATCTATCCGTTTTTCTCTTGCCATGGCATGTACCCTTACTAACAACAGTGAGCCTGACACAGAGTATGTACTCAATAAATACCTGTTCAATTAGTGAATGAAGGCCCTACTCAAAATGTTGATTCTCCTTGATACATTTCATATCATCTAATAATAGGAACATGCTCACATCAGTGCCATGAAAGGCACTCTGAGATACAAATTATAATTGCAGTGATACAAATAACAAAGAATGTAGTTAGGAACACCTAACCATAACAACAGTACCACAGACTATTACATAAACATCATCAGCACAGGTATTACATGAGGCATCAGCAGTCTTCTTTTGATAAGGCAACTGAGGCAAAAGAAAATTAAGTCAGTTTTCCTAAGTTAGATAGCCATTAAATAGAGCTTATTACACTAAGATCATCTAAAATTTCTGTTCTAAGCACTAAGTCCAATTAAAGTACATTATAATATTAAATTAAATAAAATTTTGAAAATTACATAGTTTTTATGTATTTCCAAAATAACTTAATGCTTTTGTTTTCATAAAGACACTGGCTTTACTATGAAATATATGAGCTTGAGACATTAAGAGAGCACAACTGTGATCCATTCTCAAGTGAGTGTGTGCATGTATGTGTGCATGTGTGGGTGTGAGAGGCAGAGTTTGCAGAAGTGATAGACAACCTGGATTCACAATTTTAATAGGCATGTTCCAGTTCTCAATGTCAAATTTTAAGGCAATTGAAAAGTTAAAATATAAACTTTCCCACGATGAGTCTGTATTTCTGTTCATGCAAACATCACTTCTTAAGCTGAAATGAAATCTTTTTGAGGTCACTGTGATATTTTTGAAAAATTAAATGGCAGGAAAATAGTTAAAATAATAAAATCTCAATGGACATGTGTTTTATCAAGTTGCTGAACTTCAAGGAAAAAGCCAAAAAATGTAACTAACAAAGTATAGTTAATGTTGTTGCAATCAACTGGATCAAAGGTGGGGGAAAAAAAAACTGTATTACAAATTAGTCCTCCTTTTCCTCCAGATGAATAATTCTAACAACCCTTCAGAATAAATGAAAAATAGATAAGGAGTTCAAAAGCCATATGACATCCAAGAGTGTAATACACCTTGAGGGCTAAATTCTATCTTCTGAAATAACTTTAAAAATTTAAACTAGAACATCATCTCATTAAATGACATAATATAAAAGTGAACATAAAATTGTACCTGAGAAATGTTAAACACTTTCAGAAGAAATTAATGTTTGTTGCTATGGTCTTTGATACTTATCTCATCTTTACTTGAATGCAGTTTAAATGTATTACTATATCTTGAAACAAGTCACCCAGTAATTTCTTATAAAATTCTCCCACTCAAAGATTATAAAAGAGTCATCCTTGGATATTTTGAATCTTTAAACTTGAAAAGAAAAAACAGTAAAGGGTCTTATTTGACTGCAAGAGATAAAACATCAAACCAGCATCAATAGCTGATTTTAAATGAACGCATATATTCTAACATTATTTTTATAGAGTACTTGTTTTCCACACACATCACTGAACCACTTACACAGTTTTCTTTTTCCATTTATCTGTGGCAAAATGCCTAATATTACATTTTTACATGCTTAGGCATCATCTACTTATGCTTCCTGATTACTTTACAATAAAAGCCAATTAAATGTCAAAATGGAAAGTCTTAAACAATGGAGAAGCAAGAGAATACAGCATCATTGAGAAGAAATAATGAGTATATGCTGTGTTAGTTTGTTCAGCTGCCTATAACAAAATGTGAATTATAGCACAAATTCAATTTTTTACAGATGTAAAGGCTATAAGTCCCAGTTCAAGGGATCAGTGTTGATGGGGCTAGGTTCTATTAAAACCTCTCTCCTCATTCACAAATGGTCAGCTTTCCACTGTTTCTTTACTGGGTAACGACCAGCATTTTCTCCATGGTATCTTGTTGTTTATTCAGACTTTCTCTTTTTATAAAGATACCAGTGAGTTTGATTAGAGTGCAGGCCCCAGTGGTTTTAACTTAGTCACTCCTTAAAGGGCCTGTTTCTAAATGTGTTTAAATTTTGAGGTGTTAGCATTTAAGGCTTTAACATATAGATTTGCAGAAGACATAATTTATCCAAAGACATGTCGGTTTACTGCAAATGTGGCAATCTTAAATTTAGATAATATTTAAAAACTTGCCCTCTCTACACCTCCCATGTAGTTAGACTCTTAGGTCAATTAATTAATTGTTTTGATAATGTTATAATGGTTTATCATTTGCAGAATTTAGCAATTTCTTTTTCAAGTTATTAAATTTGAATGATATGAGAAGTTATAATATATCCAGAGCTTTTAAAATATTCATACGTATAACAGTAATTACATTATTTCCAGATAAGAAACATAATTATAACCTAAATTTTTGAGCACAAGTCTACTGTGCTATAGGACCTGGTAGTATTAGTCACTAGTAAAAAAGATAAAACTCCATCTATTCACTCATTCATCCATTTACTCATTTTAGACTACTAAATTTAATTGAGAGACCCTTACTGTGTGACCAATTTTGATACAAAAAAATTATAGCATAATTCCTAACTTCAAGAGGACTAGCAGACAGTGGAGTTAGCTATAAAAGCAAAGATCTATTAGATCAGTATTATCACACAGATATTTGATAGTAGCAATGAAGGAACAAAAAGCAAGTGTTCAGTAATATGTGCAAAGGTCAGGAAAGGAGTTACAGAAGCTGTGGAAAAGGACTAAGGTACTCACAGGAATCCAGGAGAGAAGTACCATACAGCTTTCTGTCCTTGTGTTCTTGATCCATCACACACTTTATGACAGCCTTCCCCAGCTGTCTACAAATAATTCAATACAATGCCATCTCTTAACAATTTTAATAAATACATCTGGATGCCCAGTCTTACACCTCGCTTCATTTTCCTGTCCATTTGTTTCATGCTATGTGATTTATTGATATGGTCCTCTTCCTGAAAACTCTTTGCTTTCTGTTCTGGTGGTTAAAAGATTAATAGCAAAGCAGCATCCAGAAATTTATCACCACTTGTTGCCTCATATAAATTATTTCAAATGTTCTTATTTAACTGTTGATTCTTTAAATGTGTTTATCTTTTGAATCGCTGGAACAAAATACCCAACACTCAAAAATTAAAGAGATGGAGATTCATTTTGGCTCACAGTTTTCCTAGAATTCAGTCCATGTTCAGATGGTTTCAAGACAAAAGAAGCATGGTGGAAGGGCATGGCAGAGAGAAGAAGCTCACATCATGTCAGTCAGGAATCAGAGACAAAGAAGAAGAGTTAGGGACAAGAATACACTCAGATGATGGCATAGGTGACTAACTTCCAGCCCGCTGCTGCCACTTACAGCATATTAAGTAGATTCATCAATGGATGACTCTATTCATGAGGATAACAGCAAATAATGAAATTACCTCCCCAAATCCCCCACTCTGAACACATGAGAATTCTGTAGGCTATTTTAGATCTAAACCATAACACAGTGGTACCTCACTTAATTCTTTTCATGATTCTAGTCACTGTATTCTGTTCCTGGACCCAAAGACTCATGTACATTTTGTTTTTCAAAATGCATTTAGTCCATGTATAGGAAGTATCAAAACTTTCACAGTTCCAGCATTGGTGAATATCTAAGCCCAAAAGGAGCTATGAGCTCTTATAAGCACTAACAAGAAAGTTGTATATATGCAAAATACAATGACAATGG
Organism: Cavia porcellus; assembly: GCF_034190915.1. NCBI lineage: Eukaryota > Metazoa > Chordata > Mammalia > Rodentia > Caviidae > Cavia > Cavia porcellus. The sequence continues at coordinate 27,819,776 of NW_026947495.1, read as the reverse complement.
ATAAACATTCCCTTCTCAAAATAGAGAAATAGACGGACATGAAGGAATGAGACCAAAGCAGGACTGAAACTCAGTAGGACAAACATTAAATTCTAGAGCAACCAGGAAAATTTGTGGTGAGATTGATCAGGGAGCTGAGGTAATCTCACCCTTGTGACTTTGTCTCATGCAATCTACATGACCTCTCTCTTGAGCTCGCTTAACTCACTGCCTGTGGTTTCCTTTAGCAGATATTCCAGGTATCTTCAGCCTCTTAAATTGCCACTATCTCTGGCTTTACTATCATTGCTTTGAGCAGTACTCTTTCATGGGCTCCTGGGAAGGACTGCAAAGCTGTCATATCTTTCAGGTTGGCCTTCCAGACCTTCCAAAATCTTGGAGGAAGCCTCTATAACCCACCATTCTTCATTATGCATGGCTGAAAAACCACAACCATGTGGATGATGTCACAGTCTGCCACCAGTCTGAGCAGAAGCCTTGCCCCTTTGGATCAAGGCTGTAGTAGGCCCTGAGTGGCAACATGACTTCCAAATGAATGGAATTCCCTTGGGATCTATAAAAAAAAAAAGTTTTTAAAATGTATTTTAACCTGTTAAAGGTGGGGTCTGAACAATTCCTAAGAATTTCCAAGCCATTTTTTGATTGCCCTGATCCAAACTATTTGGTTTCTTTTAATTCTAATCTTTCAGCAACTACATTCCCCTTTACCCCAATTCTACAGGTGTTTATTTTCAGGTGAAACTGCAACCTAAAGTCATTCACATCTTTTAGCTCAGTTTGCTCCTAATTCTTATTGTAAATCCAGCTAAAGGCAGCCAGAAGTACTCAAGTCACAGCCTGAATGTTAGGCTGCCTTGAAATTCTGTTTGCCGGAACAATGAGTGTACCATCCTGAAACTATCTCCAGCAAAGTTTCAGGACATGAGAATAATATGAACAAACATTTTACAGTGTTTAACACACACAGGCTGTAGTCCAATTGCTCATAGATCTCTTATTTCAACCGAAACCTCCCGAGCTTGGCCTTTACTCCTTGCATTCCCCTCAGAATTCTGGTTTTCTGAGCTTCGACAAGCATTAGCCAATGGACTACACTTGGAGAATTCTACAGTTTCTCTAGCCTGTATCTCTAAGTCTTTCAAGATACTTCTGAAAAACAGTTTCAAACTTTATAAACCACATAGTCAGGTTAGTTAGATAAAATCAGAGCAATGACCCCAGTTATCTCAGTACATTTCTTAAATTACTTTCCCATCACTGGTCCGAAATATCCAACTCCTACAAGTTGAAGGACTAGAAGTATATTTTGGCTCATGATTTTTAGAGGATTCCATGTTCAGCTAGCTCTAGTACAGAAGCAATATGATAGAGGGAATGATGGGAAATCTGCTCGCCTCATGGCAGCTAAGAAGTGGGAAGAAAGGAAGCAGCAGCAAGAATATACCTGGGGATTTAGCTCAGCGGCATAAGCACCTGCCTTGCAAGCAGGCGGTCGTGAGTTCGATCCCCGGTACCGATAAAAATGAAAAAGACAAAAAAAAAAAAAGAATATACCTTTGTAGGTTACGCTCCAGTGACCAGACTCCAGGGAAGCCCTGTAACCTGATTCATCAAATGGATTAATCTACTGATTAGCATAATACCCCTATTATTTAATCATCTTTCCAATAAGCCACCTCTGTATGTATGAGTCTTAGAGGAGATATTGGAGATCTAAACCACAACAATATGGATTATTTGTATGGTATTTGGCCTTTGCAAAAAACTGGTGTAATGAATTGAATCAACCTATGGGACAGAAGGACCTAGGTTTGAGTGATAATATCACCTATTTACAATCTGGGTTTGAACATATAATTTAAACTTCTTGAGTTTGAATTTCCTCATTGAAACTTCTGGAGTTTCAATTTCCTCATCTGTAATAAAATATTCATCATAAATTAGCTTTGGTTGAGCTTTGATCAGATAAGAGCATATACAACAAAGAGACTCTGAATAGTAGAGGTATGCTCAACCTTTTCCTGACTTAACTTTTACATCTGATAGATTCTCTATATTCCTTTACACAGAATCCTAAATTGCTTGCTTTACATATGATTGCCTTCTAAGCCAGCATCTTTTCTCCCCTCTGAACTTCCCTTTCTAGAAAAGAAATGGTTAACTGTCCTCTTGCCTCATTGCTTCTCTTCTGAAAACCCACAAGGAGTACACATTGCTTATCCATTTAGATGTAAAACTTCCTTGCCTAATTGCTTTCATTTCTTTCAATATATTAATTTGTATTCACAGCTCCAATCATGAAAATGCATCACTTTTTCTGTTTGCATTCCTTTAACTTCAAGTACTAGGTCTCAGCAAACAAAGTGTCTATGAATAATAACTATGTAATAAAGATGAAGAAAACATACCCCTTTCCTTGTCAGAAAAATATCAGTCTATCCTAACCATATCTCATTAAGAAAAATGCTCCATGGAATTATTCCATTCACACATAACACTACTGAATTCTTGCAGAGAGAACAGAGGTTCTCAGACATGATTGTGTATAAGAATTACCCAAGAATTTTTTTAAAAGTCTGATGCTAAGTTTCAGTTTAAATGCCAAGTAATAGTGCTAGAGGATGAGTTCCATATACACTTTTAGAATTCAACAGGTGATACTAACAGGCAGTCAGGACTGAGAATCTTTGGGCGGCAACTGATTAAATATGATTGTGTTTGAAACGCACTCACTTACGTGTACTGTTTCTCCCGCATTAATTACATTCTTGAAAGTCAAGATCATTCTCCTGTTTAGTTTTTACTAGGTACTAGATGCATGACCTTAGGCAAGTCATTCAACCTTTCATAACCACAGTGTACTAATCCTCAGGATTTAGTGTCTTCCTATCTTTCAAATCACTGATAAGGACAAAATGTTGCAGATAAAAGAAATCTGCACTAAAGAGTCCATAGCTATTTAAGAATCATCTGCTAAAAATGAACATCCTGCATCTGAAATCACTCTCCTGAAGGCCTCTGCCTTAAGGGAAGGAATAGAAAAATGTGTGCAGATTAGAAAACAAAAGGAGAATCTTTGCTGGACATATTGTTAGGTTTCTGGCACAATAAAGAGGCAAAAATGAAAAGGTCTTTATTGAGAAAGTGTAGAGGAATACACAGCCCACTGGGATTCTCTAGTTGAAGACAAAGGGGTCTGAGGTTTATATGGACTCTGGCCAGCGATGGAGCTTGAGGGGCAGGCATATATTACATGTTAGGAGCTGACTGGGGTCTTCTGCATGTGGGAAAGGAAAGAGCAAGTGGTAATTAAGGGTCAGGGAAGGAGGAGGATAAAGTGGTCATCGGAAAATAAGATGTTGTTCTTTAGTTTTGGCCTTCCACCCTGGTGGACCACTACCATAATATTCAGCAATTTACACTTGGGCAGAAACCTTTCAAATATAAGCTATTCTCTTTGTCAAAGAAGGCAAAGCCATGTTGTTTCTTTATTCTAGCAATGTAAAGAAATGTTAGCAGATGATGTTAATATGCAGAAATATGCTAACAACAATCTAACATTGACATTATTCTTATTCTTAATAAAAGAATAATAATGTACTACAGCAAGTAGGGCCTGAATTAATGCAAACGACTGCAAAATAAATGTATAGTTGTTATAGAATTCTTTCCCTGTGATTGAAGATGCATAAAATAATAAAAGTGGAAATACTTAAATTCAAAATTAGGGCTCTCTAGAATCCTAGGAACATTCAATATGGAGCCATTTCTAACTGCCTGCGTTTTTGTAAAAAGGGACAATCTAGAAGGAAGAGAACTTTTAAAGTGGAATAACCTTCAAAGTCATCTAAAATCAAAAGACTGTGAAGGTCTCAGGTTTACTAAATCAGTGACACAAGGGTCTCAACTATACCAAAAGGAAAAGGATCAAAGACTGTGAGATTCAGTTTAAGATTGGATTTAATCATCCATTTCCCTAATTTCCTGGCAATATCCCAATGAGTAGTCTTTCTTTACTTGCACTTACTGAGTGATAAACCGACATGTTAACTATGTTGACTTAAAAAGTATTTCTTATAAATCCCATTAACTCATAGTAGGAGAGTCTATATTTTCCAGTGTCCTTTCAGGATATGACAGAACAAGTTTAGTACTTGTTTAACATTACAGACAATTTAGTACCTAATGATAACTTTTAAATTCTCCAAGAATCTTCTCTAAGTAACCTATAGTTTTCTACCTTCTCTGACACTGTTTTCAGGTTAAATCTGGCATTAGAGGCTAGTATCTAGTGGCACTGTGCTGTATTTCTCTCATAGAGATTTGGGCTATAGCAAGTGAATTTTGTCAGGACTCACTCAGACTAGATTAAAACAATGGTATGGTAGATCAAAAATCTGTTAGAACATTTGTATACAATCCTAGCCTCTCAAAGAGTCACTGAATATTTTATTCAGATCCAATATTCCATCTGATAAAATTTTTGTCATGCATTTTCGATATGTCTTGACTCCAAATTTTGTTAAATCATTTTATTTCTTTTAAGTAAATAATCTAAACTTATATATAACATTATTATACCAAGAACTATGAAAATGATCATGTCACAACCATGCTTTTAATGTGTAACATTTTTAAATATTTAGTTGATTCCTAACATCTTGATATATTTCATGTGAGCAATATGGTAACATAAGACCACGGATATGTGAGAGAAAAGTATTTCTAAATAAAGTCTCATTTCTGAAATAGTTTCCTTAAAAAAATCATCTGCTACAGAATATCAGCTAAAATTTCTCAAAAAGCTTTAGTTTTATAATCTTTAATATACTAGGATAACTAGACATCAGCTAAAGTAATATTAAAAAGGTTCCCTAATAAAAATCACATTGCTTGTGAGGCAGCACAGAAAACATGGAAATCTGAGGAGTCAGCACTAGGGAAAAATAATATATACCATTCTTCTCCTATCAGAACGAGGCATTTTCAAATGGAAGAAAGGATTGTGATTAAAATCCAAGATTTGTCTATAGTCTCTCATTAAGAATTTGATGCATTCATTTCTTAATTCAGGGAAATATTCTAACAGCCCTGTTATATTTTTAAAAGAGGCACTCTCAGAGTTTCATGAATTATTTCCATGGTGTCCACCCAACAGACTGGCTTTCACATGGAAACCCTGAAGACTGGGCAGTGTACTTCTGTTCCAATTAGTATCATGTCACCAATCTGAGAAAGGTAATCAAGCCCATTACCTTGTTGCCCTAAGCTTTTCCTTTTCCACTGAGATTGTCGTGTTTAGACTTCTTTCATACACTTATCCCAGGTATGATAGAAAAATATGGCAAAGGTTTAACTTTTTACAAATGTTACAAAAGACATATTGCCATCAATGCTCCTTCAAATACATCTCTTTGCTTTAAATACATTGGTGCTATCATTCTTGCCACTTTGTAAAGCAGGTATGGAAGTCCTTTTTGATGAATGATTCTGAGTGTGGGATTGACTTGAATTAATGCCCCGAATTAATTCAAAGTGATTATCTTTCATGGTCATTTGGACTTTGTGGAAGAGTTAGAAGTTTCACAGCACCAGATTTGGTGAATAAGGAGGATGAGGCTATGTGACATTTTTAGGAACTGCCTTTTTGTTGTATAGCACATGGCAGCACCACTCACTATATTTTTTTTAAATCACAACTCATAAAGACACTGGCAAATAATAGTGGAGGATTCCAGATATGCCTCAGAAAGTGGTAAGAATGATGGGATGTGTTATTAAAACCTAGGGGTCCTTTGAGGTAGATGAATGTGACTTTTACTGTAATACTTTTTAATATAATATCACTATATATTTTGAACAGTGTTTTTAGTTCTGAGCAGTCTGCATACTATCATTTTACCAGGTTGCCTCTAAAGGGACTGTGATTTATAATAGTATTTGTGTTGGTTACTTTTTTCTCATTATTGAGACAAAATACCTGATGCCCAAAATGAAGCAAGGACAGGTTTATTTAGCTTACAGTTTTTTGGAGGTTCCAGTCCATACTCAGCTGGCTCCACGGCAAGGGCAGCCATTCATGGTAGCCTCAAATGGGAAGAGTAAAAGGGCAAAAAAGAAAAAAAAATCACAATTTCTTCCCTCCCTTATATTGAATGCTGGCTCCACCCCTGCAGGTGCAGCACTCAGACCACCATTCCCAGTGGTAAACAATGAACCAATCAGGAAAGCTAGATTCAGCTGCCTCCATGATTGCATGAGGTTTAGGGGACACAAGCCATAATTGTATTATACCTCCAAGTTCTTTGGACAGCAAAGGTAAGGTGTGTAAATGATGATGCACATTTCTAAGCGCCTATTGAACAATTTTAGCTTAGCTAATAGCCATTCAAAGTGTGATAGTAAAAAAACAAAATGTGATATACTTTGCACAAAATCTTTTTTTCTGATATTCAAAGATTCCATTTTTAGGTAAGCATGGTGATGCATACTGGGCATGATGGGAAACTGAGGCAGGAGGAGTATGTCATGTTTGAGCCCAGCCTGGGCGACTTAGCAGATGGAGGGTAACTCTGTCTCAATAACAATAATAATAATAATAATAATAATAATAATAATAATAATAAAGAAACAGGGTCTGATAATATAGCTCACAGTAAAGAATATGAATTAAGTCCCAAGAATCACACACACACACACACACACACACACACACACAAACACATACACACAATCACATACATGTTCACACTTCACACTCAAACTTTGCGTCATGATATGTTTTAAAGGTCTCAGTGGCATTATCAGTCAGCTTTGTCTTCCAGTGCATTAAGTAATCTGTGAAACTATAGACAAATTACATTTTGAACTATTAACACAATAATGAAAAAACATCAAAAATTTTTCTTATCTCTCAGATTAACTACTGAACTTTAACTGGAAGAAAATACCAAGATTTAATCAACATGAAAATAAGTGGATAAACTAATAAAATTAGGTGTTTTATCAGGAAAACCTTGTTTGTTTTCTGAGACAGGTCTTAGTATGTTTCCCTGGTTTCCCTTAGAATGTTTCCCTGACTGGAACCAACCAGTCCTATCTCAGCATCCTAGTTAACTCAAAGTATATGCATGCTTTATTATCCCCAGCCTACTCATTTTTCATTTCCATTCACACCACTAAGAACTTATAGAACTTATTAAAAAACAGAATTACTGCACTGAATTCCTTACACAACATTAATGCCAGCAAGTCTAATACAACTATTATCTTAACCAGGAAAAGATATCAGTTTTATTTCAGGAATTTGAAACTTTGATAAGGAATATGTGAGTTCCTTTTCTGTTCACTGCTTCAAATCCTAGACCAAAGAATAACTTACCTAAGAATTAGAAGACTTATTATTTATCTTTCTAGAAACCAAAGTAAATTTATGGAAAAAATGAGAAAAATTTTAAACCAAAATTTTTATCAGACTTTTGGTTAAGATTGGATATCCTGAAACACAGCAATTTTCCTACTAAGTACAACTAATAAAACCAAATAAAATACTGTATTTTTAAGCATTTGTCTGGTTGTACATGCATCTATTAATCTAGCATGTATCATTGATTTATCCATCCACCCTCCTACCATCTAGCTCCTTTTCTACGTCTCCGTCTGAAGCCACTGGAGACCTACTGAGTGAAGAGGAACCTAAAGGCCCAGTTCCAGAGAGATAGAATCACAGAATCTTGGCTGTGATTGGCAGTTCTCTGTCCTCAAAGCTAATTCCTGATGTGAATCTGGGCCAAACTCATGGGACTGCAATCTTAAACAAACAAACACACAAACCCTGAAACTAGTATAAATTTCCTAAGAATGCTATAACAAATTACTAACTTTGGTAGTAAAAACAACAGAAATATATTCTGCCAGAGGTTTCTGGAACACAGAATGAAACTGGGGTGTAGGTAGAGCAGCACACCATACTGGGGCCTCCAAGAGCATCCTTTCCCTGCCTGTTCAGCCACTTCTGGGAGTCTGCACTCCCTTGCAGCGGGCACATCCATCTGATCTGCTTGTCTTTTCATGTTGTCTTCTCCTCTTTGTATTTTCTCTCAGTGTCTCCTCATCTCTCATATTCATTTAGAGCCTGCTTGAGATATTCCAGAATTATTTCTTTATCTCAATTTCTTAATAATCATACCTGAAAATACTTTTTTTTCCAATTAAGGTAACATTTAAATAAGGTACTTGCCACAGAAAAAAATTCTGTCAGTTTTACTAAGGAATAAGTGCAGCAAAAACACACAGAGGAATGACTGTCAAAATAAAAGATACATTTTTATTGTCAAAAATGGGATACTTTTTAGAATGAAAAGAAGTAAACTTCATCACTAACAATCAATATGGATGAAGCATAGAAATACAGTATGAGAATATTATCTACATAAACTGTCATGCTTTGATGTTAGAAGTAAGAATACTTATTCACTTAGATGAGGTGTATAACTGAGACAGGACATAAGGATTATTTCTTCATTATTAAGAATAATCTATTGCTTTATATAACTGCTGGTTATATGGGTGCTCAAATTTTAATAATTCATTCAAGCATGCTTATAATCCCAGCACTCAGGAGGTTAAGGCAGAGGGATCAATTGTGAAATCAAGGTCAACCTGAGTTACATAGTGAGTTCAAGGCCAGTGATAAACTACAAAACAAGACTCATCTCTTAAAAAGGAAGACAAAATCTTGGGGCTGGGGATTTAGTTCAGCGGCATAAGTGCCTGCCTTGCAAGCAGGCATTCGTGAGTTCGATCTCTGGTACTGATAAAAAGAAAATAGACAAAAAAAAAAAAAAAAAGAAAGACAAAACCTGAAGGAAATGCTATGATCATGGTATATTCTTGTTTGTATGATATATACATATATATATATATATATATATATATATATATATATATATGAATGTTCTTTAAAAATAAGTAAGATGATTCAGTTTTTAAATTGAGGTTCTGACTAACCAAGAAAGAAAAAAATTATGAAAATTGATCTAAAACAACTTAAACATTCAATTTATAGTATTTATACAGACTTTATGTATTTAATCCAATGAGTTACAACAGAGGTTTAAATTTAAAATGATGATTTATTTCTCTTTGAGTCCACAAGTATCCATTCATGTCATAGTCACACTCAAATTGGAGGAAGAGTGAACAGGGTATACAGGTATATTTAAGGATACAAACAATATTCCATTTCCTTGAATAAATTTTCATAGAGAAAAATATATATGTGTGAGTTAAAGGAGAAAATAATAGTACAACTTTAAGATTTGAATAATCAAAAAATCATAAAAGATTGTAATGATTGAAGTTTCCACCAATCCTTTAATATTTCAAATAGTAATAATATAAAGATTCCGCAATAAATCTAGACAGCTTCTGAGACTACATCCTTCCAAACCTGAATGTGTCTCTAAAAGTACTTGGTCACCAACACGGTTTCCTCAGAAATAATTCTAGATACTTCACCTTTAGAAAATAATTTCATATTTTATATTCTCCTTTAAAACCCATTTCCAAATAAAGTTCAAGAATATAATGCTAAAATGCTCATAGTTACATATTTCTGTTGGTTAAGCCCAACAAAGTAATTAATAAGAGTATGAGATCGAGAAAATAATTTATCTTCACATATCAAAGCAAAGCTACAGTATGGTAAATTTAATATCAAAACCATTTTAGAGATAGTCATCATACCATAGGATTCCCCCCCCCCCAGTTTATGAAATATGAGTTGAATTATCCCTCACAGTTATTTCAGGACGAATACCATGAAAACCAAGTATATCAGGTAATCTAAAGATAATGATGAGTAAGTGTGCATTTCAATATAATAATTACAAACACATATTTCTATGTACATGTAAAAAAAAACCTTAAACATCAATGCACCAATCTTTTTTTATTTATTGAGACCAGAGAGTCAATGGGAGAAGGCTTTTAGAATGAACCTTATTTTTATGTTACATAACTATTTTTAAGTATTTACAATGTACATACACTTCAATATTACATACTTCTAAGTCATATTAAATCATCTTGCAACATATTTTATACTAAAAAGGAAGCAAATGAAAAAAAAAACTTTAAAAAGCATTGTTCTCAAATATGTTGCATTAAAATATGTTTACCACTGTCAATGAAAAACAACACACAGAAAAAAATAAATTAATTTGTAGGACAAGAAGGCATAGCTACGATTATCCAGTTAGACAGCAGATCACATACAAACTTTGCTACTTCACTCAGCTCTGCCCTCTATCTTTATGAAAAGGAGTCATGATCAATTTCATGTGAAAAATGCAAATCCATGAATGTCTAAACAGGCTAACTGAAAGATCTTAGATAAAACTGTGACAACATGTCCCTAAAGGTATAACACTCAAATAATAAGGATAGGGGCTGGAGATTTAGCTCAGTGGCATAAGCGCCTGCCTGGCAAGCAGGCAGTCATGAGTTCAATCCCTGGTACTGAAAAAACCAAAAAAAAAAAAGGATAAAATAATAATAATATGGCAATTTAAATTCTTAGTTTAAACAAAAGCCATCAAGTTATCTTGCAAAGTTTTTCATGTATAACTATCACTTACTAATATAACTGACAATGAAGAGCTGTGTGCGGAGTTGGAGGTATAAACTGTGAATCCATAGAAATGAGAAGTTAACCAGAATACACATTCTAATTTAAATATACAGGGCTCATACCCTCAGCCTTTTTCTAAAAGCATTTTCACCATTGTGATGACACATAAGCAGTAACAAAAGAGGTGTTATCTGATCATCATTCAGGCAATTAAAAACTAACAGCTAATATCCTTCCTGGAAAGGTAAAAAGTTAAGGGTGTCTTCAAAACTGGAAAGGGACTGAGGGGAAAATGGGAAGCACTGTATAGGAAACATTTTTTTCCACTTACACTCAGGATGTAGATTTTAGTTAAATGAAAGTCATTCTTCCTGACTCTCCTGATCTATCTTTACATTCTTATGAGATAAAAGGAAAATATGACTCTATTACAAATTCCAAGAGGTGATGAGGCAACAGGGAGAGGAATCTCAGAAAGAGAAAGTAAAAGATGGCCAAAGAAAGCCACTAAACAAATTGATTTCTGGACCCATAATACCTCTGGAGCTTTGGTGATAATTGACCATATTGATTTATTAATATTTTAACTTCTGTTTTTTCCCCTTTGGTGATGAGGTAATGAAAAGTTGGAGCTCTGTGACTGAAGAGAAGGCATAAAGATGGCATAGAAACAGAGGTATAAAGAGTGCACATGCTGTTCCTTTTAAATAAAAACTGACAGTCTTCCCCACAAATATACATCATGCACGTTCAATCTGTAGTGAATTTGTATTAAATAGCAAATGGCTTAGGTCATCTGATTGATATGTGACTCAATGACCATGGAAACGAGTCTTACTCTCAGTTATATAAGGGATGCTTTTTACACTTACGGTATCCATGCAATTTTAGGTTTCATGAATAATGTACACTAAAATTTTGGAGCAAACTCCTAGTGTTGGCCTAAGATTAGGAAAAAGGAATGCCAGTGCTATTTCAGTGATCTTCCTAGGGAATCAGAACCTGACTGCAGATTGCTCTTACCACTTCTGTCTGGAGCGCTTCTGAAATGCCAACTGCCTGCCCAACTGTTCTTCATAGAACTTACAACTCACTCTGGCATCCTCAACCTAAACCTTCAGTGGTGCCCCATTCTGTGTGGTAACTTCTGCCTTTGAAGTTTGCTGAAGTTTAAAAAGAGAAGCATCTCTCTGATGAATACTTCCTAAGTGACACATTTTTGTGGTATTGATTTACTCAATAAACTGTATTTCAATTATTTTAAAATTTTCACAGATAACCTCAAAGTTATAAGAATTAAACAAAATATTCCTGAATGTCATTCAACAAGATTGCCTGAAGGTTATATTTTATTACACATTAAGTTGTTCAGGAGTCTCTTCCGACCTCGTCCTCCCCTCCTCACTCATCTTCCTTACCCTCCTGCCTAACCTTCCCCTCCCCACCTCCTCTTCTTCCTCCTCCCCGTCCTCTTCTTTTTTCCTTTTCTTCTTCTTCTCCTTGTTTCTTCTTCCTCTTTTGTTCCCCCTTCTTCCTTTTCCTTTTCCCTTCACCCTTTTTCTCCTTCTCTACCTTCTCTCTTCCTTCATCTCTCTCTCTCTCTCTCTCTCTCTCTCTCTCTCTCTCTCTCTGAGCAACATAAATTAACATTAAAACAATATTATCTTCTAATTTCTAGACTTAAGATTTTACTGATTATCCCAAACATGATGACTATAGAAAATCCATAATTGTATATTCTCCTTTAATCAGAAAGCTAGACTTTCTGTGCATTTCATGATATGTATTTTTGAAGCAATTTTGCCAAAGGTCCTTAATTTTTATCTCTGAAGTTTTTTTTTTTTTTTTTTTTTTTTTTATAAATACATTAGCTATTACCCCACGATTATACTCAAGGCTTACACCTTCTGCCGGAAAACGACAGAGAAAATGGTAACTACCCAGATTACTGCAGCAAAAGGTGTGTGCTGGGTCTTTACTGTTGCTATCATGGTCAGTTCTTAGATAAAAGGGTATCTGCTAATTTTTTCTCTTATGCGAAGTTATCATTTCATACTTTGTAATTAGAACATACTTTCATATTATGTAAATGTACTCTTCCTGAAAACTCTGAGCTCTGTAACTGGGCCCTAATACCACCTTTCACGCTTAGGTGAAAGAAGATCCTGGAGTAGGAAGGAATCACTTTTACCAGACTTGAAATAAGGTCTTCAGAATTCTTTTCCAGGGAGAGTAAACTTTGTGATGCAGAAGATTTACCCTAATTATCCTTGTTACTCCTACTCCCCACTGGTACAATCAGTAGAGGAACTTTCCTAGATCAAGAATTTGTGTAGCTCCTTAAAAATGGCCAGGAATACACACACACACACACACACACACACACACACACACACACAAAAGTGTGCGCACACGCGCGCATGTGCAGATACACACACTCACCAATGCTATAGCTCCTAATAGTTTTTTCGTGTCAATCTACTACTCTACATTCTGCTGCTAGTAAATTGTCAAATTTATGATCTAATGTTCCTACTTATTAATGGCTCTAGTTGTTTCTGCTCAATGTGCTCAGGTTTCAGGTGTTGTATTTATGTGGATTCATTTTTCTTTTCCAGCATAAGAATAAGAGTTTGCTCTTTGACCTCAGTTGTCTAATAGATCTAAGAAAATTCAGTAGTTTTTCCAGATCTCTTTGTTGTAAATAGGGAAATGAAGACTTCCAGAACTCTTTTGCATGACAGATCTAAAGCCAGAAGTCACTGTATGCATTTTCAGCTATCTGTTGATCAGCATGATTTCACAAATACCAGCAATCCTAAACTAAACCATAGTGTTTGTTCTCCAATGGTGTTGTGTGGCTCACAAATGGAACAGAAAGTAGCTCTAGAATCATTAAACTTGACCTCAAAGGAATATTTCTTATAGAATGTCAGTAGTCAATATTCCTTCAAAATGTGTTTCTTGATAGCAAAGAATCCAGATAAAGTTGAAAAGTTACGTTAATTTCCTATTTCCTACTCCACTGTGATTATGTTTGCTTATTTTAAATAGATCTCAGTTCATTTTCTATTTGTTTTTGCTTTTACAGATACACTTTCCATTTTTCAAATTGTACTTACTCTCTTTTTGAAAATCTGACTTTATAAAAATCAGGTCTACAAAAAAAAAAAAAAAAACATTTGAGTCATTCCCAAAGGTGGCCCTTCCCTCAATTCCCTTTATCCTTCCATCTAGTTCCTAGTCATATCTTAAGATGCAGTCTTGCTAACCTTTTTTTCCTTTCTGGGTTTCTCAGTTTGTCTTACATAAAAGGTAGTAGCATCCTATAGTAAGTTCTGTACTTTAAGTTCTATACACTATATCCTGAAAATAAATTTATATCAGTTCATCACAGCACTCCTTTGTGTGGATATATCATCCTTTATTTAGCCAGCCTCCTTTCAACTATTTTCTTTCATATGAGAATTTAGTTACTTATGTTTTGCGATTAGAAACAATAACACATTGTAACTCTCTACTATGTCTTTTTAAAATTGTTGAAGGTATATATTCTGGGTAAACATTTATAAGTGAAAGTGTCAAATCCAAATAAAAAAATTGTATACCATGTCTCTGAATATTTCCAAATTCTGTGCCTAAGGTCAGTGACAATTTTTATTTCAAACACAAATGTATAGAGACCTTTTTTTTTATCTTCAGTTTCAGCATTTAGAAGACTTATAGGTAATAAATTATATCTGTGTAGTTTTCATTTGCACCACAATGAATAAAATTGAAAAAAAATGTGTTTAAAGGTTATTTATCTTTTTAAAATCAGCTGTCTATACTTTTAAAATTTGAATTGATTTATATTGTCTTTTCCTTTATTTTTAATTTTTTTCTCTCTATCTCATTTAGTATTGGAGATTGAATCCAGTGCCTTGTCACTAAACTACATTCCTAGGTCTTTAGTATTACTTTTTTTTTTTTTCAGACAAGATCTTACTAAATCACTAAGTTGCCCACATTGAGCTCAAATGTCTCAGCATTCCAGAGTTCAACTTTTATATATTTAAAATCCTAATTTTTTTAGCTGTAATTCACAAAATAAACAAGGTAAGGATGAGCTATGTCTACAGTCAGAAGGAATGATACCATCACAAGCACAGATTCCTACTGACTCTCCTCACATTTCTGAAATATTTACTTCCATTATATGGAAGTATTTGAAAAGCCTCTATACAAACAAATTTGAAAATTCAAAATGAAATGAATATTTTCCTAAGGGAAATACAGTTTATCAACATTAACTCAATCAGGAGTAGAAACCTTAGGCAAGCCGATATTTTTAGAAAAAGAAAAGAACTTATTGAACACTACACCACATGTGGTAGACCATAGAGTTCCGCAGAGAAACTCTTCCAAATTTTCAAAGGTCAGACATAACCATGCTGCACAAACCATTATAAACTAGAACAGTGTTAAATCAATTTGATAATGATATTTTTATATAATACAAGAATATGTTTAAATGTTGTTGTAGTTACTTATCTTGTTGCTGAGGCAAAATATCCAACACTTTTTAAAAGAGGAAATGTTTATTTGGCTCGTGATTCCTAAAGGTTTTAGTTCATAGTCAGCTGCTGCATTGCAGAGGACAAATTGTTTATGATGGGCAGAAGGCAGCACAGCAGTGAAGAAGCAAAGCAACAAGCAGTGAGTGACAAAGACAAGCAATGACTTCTTTCTGTCCCTTCCATCTGATTCAAGGTACCCTCTTGGTGCAGGTACCACTCACACTCAGGGTGAGACAGTCTTAATGTAGCATTGCAAATGGATCAATCCCAGCATGTGGTGCCCAGGATGTGAGTCATTCCTTTCTCCAGTATATCACACAATATATGGTATGCACCCTGTGAGTCCTTCTGTCATGTGAGTCCTTCCATCATGTACCTCAGCAAACTGCACATCACACCACTTAAAATTACAAGTTATTCATTCCTGGAACTTTCTACTTAATATTTTTGGATTGCACTTGACCATGGATAACTGAACTTGTGGACCATGAAACATCCGATAAGGGAAAAGTATTAGACACATTTCATTGTTGGGAAAAAAAAAATACTGACAGCCACAATTTAAAGGAAGAGTGACTTATTTTGGCTCCTCATTTCTAAGGTAGAAAGGATATGATAGAAGGTCATGGCAGAGGAAAGTTGATCAACTGCTAGAAGCCAGAAGCAGAGAGTTAAAGGAGGAGCCTGGGAGGGAGATGCACATGTGATAAATAATGCCTTCAGTGACTCACTTCTTTCAACCAGGTCCCACCTCCTAGAATCACATTCAGCTATGAATTAATTAATAGGTTAATTCACTGATAAGTATAGTGCTCCCTTGATCCAATCACCTTTCATAAGTTCCACTCCTAAACATATTAGACATTTGAGACCATTCGAAATCTAAGCCATAACAGAGGAATATTGCAAAATATTAGTAAACAAAATCCTCTAGAACATACTACACTATGGCAAAGTGAGACTCACAGAGAAAATCAAGATTAACTTAGTACTACAAAATCCATTCAGGTAATACATCACATTTAATACCCATGAAGAAAAATCAAGTGATCCAGTTCACAGATTTTCTTGAAAAATAACTTGACAAAATTCTAAGTGATTCTCTCTAATTTAAAACTTCAATCACTTTTATAAACATGGATACACCTTGAGATAGTAAATGAAATAAATCATACACACAAGCTTAAATATTACATGATTTCTCTTAAATGAGAAACCCAAAAATTAAAAAAAGTGAAATAAAAGATTGATAAAAGGAATAGGGAGACAGCTCTTTCTCAAATGGGAAGGGGATCAAGCGATGAAGGGATAAAAGAAGAAGATGAAAATTGCAATGTGTTAAGTACACATAACAACCCTGCACAGGGAATGTTATCATTATGTATTGCAAATATGTAGTAATAAAAACTAAAAAAGATACAAGCACAATATGATGATACATTGCTCTAATCTCAGTACTCTGGGAGACTGAGGCCAGATGATCCAAAGTGGGAGCCCCACCTGGGCTCCTCCAAAATTTATCTATTTCAAAAAGTTACAAAAAGGGTGTTGATGGTATCTACTCAGTGTGACCTTTGGTTCAATTCCCAATATTTGAAAAATAACAGGCATGAAGGATAGACTTAAAATATATTGATTTTGTTCTAAAGCCAACGTCTTTTTTACTGGAAAAACACTCAAGATATCTCTATTGATATAAAGTAAAGACAAGTTTTCCATTGTTTCTACCACAAGCATACCACTACTATCCAAAACTTCATTTTAGCAAGAGAAAATAATGATCTAACTAAAAAAATAAAACAAAACTCTTATGAAGATGACATGATTATGCCCTGGGAATCAAAGTAAAATTAATTCAAATTGTAAAACAATTCGATGAAGTAGCAAGCTGCATTATTAACATAAGCCATTCATTTAAACATTTAATGATTAGAAGATGTAAAAATAAAAGAATTATCAATTATAATAATTACAACCAAATGATACTATATTTAGGAATAATTTGAACAAGAAATGTATAAAAATGTATCAAAAAATACTCAAGCACTCTAGAAATACACACAGGTTAACTTGAGCATATGTAAAACCAGGAAGAATCTTTGATAGGGAAGACAGAATTTGTCCCTACATTAATTAGTAAAGCTAATGCAATTAAAATAAAAATGCCCACACACTTCTTGCTCCATGCATGCATTATCTTTCCAGGACTCAACTCAGATTGGGGACAAACTTCGAAGTTGTTGCCCAAGAGGATTGTTTGAAATTGGAGTAAACTGTATCGATATTTTCACACAGCATGATCTTTTACCTCCTTGTGGTGACTATTTTGATGCTCATTCTGCCAGCTCCCATGATCTCCCACTCCCACAGCACAAAGACTTCTCCACATCTGTATATGCTCCTGAACTCTGAAGTGCAAGGATGGAAGTGCGAGGTTGGCTCACTGGATGTGACATCTCTTTTCTACTTAGTGCAATTGGAATTTGGATCTTCTCTATCTTGTAATTATGCTGAGGTTTATGTAGTTTTATTCTATTCATATTCATCATTGTTTTTGAAAGAAAAGTTGAGACTATCAAGCTTTGATACCTTGTATTGCTTTAGCTATCACTTCTTCTAATCGTTACAAAAACCCAAAGGTTACAAAAACCCAATTTACAAAGGAGAAGGTTCAAACTGAAAATTCAGAGTCTAATGTCAAGTAGTTATAAGGCTAAGGAGTGAAATTTCCAGATTTAAGAGAATTATTTAGGATCTACAAGTTTATTTCTCCGATTTGCTGTCTAGGTCGAAAAATAGATTGCTGCATCAAGATATGCAGCTCAAAAGTTTTGTATGTATCCCCTAACTTCATGACCTAGGGCTTTTATATTACCACCTGTATAACTAACACTCCTTGAGATGTCAAATTCTTGATTTTACAGGCATCTTCTCTGCTTACAAAAGGTCCAATCTTATGCTTACCATAGTGTCAACAAAAAGGGACATACTCCCAAACAATCCAATTTACGTGCATACATCCAGAGTTGTGTGTTTGCTCTTCCTTATACACACATATATACAAGACAGTATGATATTTAAAACATTTATTCATTCATGTAACATAGGGACTTATCAGGTTGCTGAACAGTAAAGAAGTCTGATAAAACCTCAGAAAGGGGCTAGGCTCAAGGAGCACAAGGTAGATGAGTGAGTACATTTTTCTAACACAAGCTGAACTATTTCAATATTCCCACAATCAACACTTAGTCTTTTAATATTATCCATGCAAACACACACACACACACACACACACACACACACACACACAATGAAACACATGTTTCACTTTCTAAGCTGTGAAAATATACATCAAGACCAAACTTAAAAGACAACATGTCAAATGCACAGCTTTAGTTAAAAATTTTGCTCAGCATTTTTATCATCTTAATATTAGTCTTAGGTTTTCCAAAAATAATAATAAGTAAATAGTTACTTTGCAAGGTAAAATAGTTTTCTTGTCTATATATATACTTAATTTTTAAATATTTATTTTATATGCATACACGTATTACAGGAATAACAACATGGAATTAAAGTGAGAAACTTAAAGATAATGTCAAAATGATAGGCATTAAAAAAACAAACTGCCAAAATAAGTAATGTTCTTTCTTACTTATAGAAAATTGGAAGCCATTATTATTCTAGAAAAATGTCCCTGGCTTTCCTGCTTCCATGCTTCAATTTCAGAATTTTTCTACTTAGTATTTTTCTACTTAGTATATTTCTACTTAGTATATTTCTAAATATAATGCTACCCCTCTTTTCCAATGTATAAATCACACCAATAGTTTGAGTCTCATTTCATATGTCACTAAATCCAAAGTTTCCCCTTCCCTTAGTTACTTAGTCTAAAAAACAGAAATTCATAAGTCATAATCAATACATTTTCCTTTTATCCTCAATAAGTTTTTGTTGTTCATAGAGTTTATGTATGTATCATGTTTACAACCTATACTAAAAATTCTGAGGACAGTTAATATATTTTGCTACATCCTAAAATAGATGTATATCATATTTTGCTGAAAAACACACAATATATTAATATACAAGTAGTGATATGCTCAGGATCAAACTGAGATAAAACATATCAGTAGGGCTTTCTTGATCTTAATCATTTAACTCATAGTTAAATCTGTAATCCAAGAAATATTTTAGGAGCTCCAAATCCACAAACACAAATGGTAACACCAGCAATTTCTTTTCTAACACTTCTTCCTTAAAGTGCAAACAGATACAGTTACTAGCATATTAATCTTACTATTATTTATAATAGCCAATGTATTAAAGTACACCAAATATTCAACAGTAGATTATTTCATAAATAAATCACGATGTCCTAAATTATATTTTGAAGTCATGAAACAACAATATCGAGAAACATGTAAATGATGTGTAAAATATTCCTTAACAAAGTGGCAGGTCGTCACATAGCATACATAATAGTATAAGCCATAATTGGTTCTAAGTAAGCCTATTCAACGACCATAATGGAGGAGTAGGTCAGGATATCCAGCCCTAGTTAGATAAAACTTTCTCTGGGATGTAATCCTAAACTGAGTTGAGTGATTGAGTGAGGGTTAGAGGGCAGCAGTGAGTGTGTGGTTCAGTGCATCCTCCAGGTACATAAAACTTTGTCATATAAAGGCTCAGAGACAAGAGGAAGTACACATTCAAAGAGCTTCTGATCACTTAGACAATATATGCCAGAACCTAGTAAGAAAAGCAATATGATTGGGCAAGTGCTAGGTTCCCTGTTGTTGTACCAGGCTGTTGCAAAGCAGAAAGACAACCCCTCATTCCAGCCAAAGTCCCATGTTTAGTATCCATCTCAACTTTGAAGATGCAGCAGGTACAACAGACATACAAATGATGATTAGGAAATTTATTATAAATGCTTTAAAATAAAATTAAATGGAAATTACAAAAGAAAGGTGGTAACATCTTATAGTATCAAACTAAGTGGAAAGGTTGAAGTCAGGGAAGGAATCATAAATCTTACCACTAAAGAACAATTAAGTAGTGCTTTGTTGAATAAATACTCAAAGAGGGATCAAGACAACAGTAGTTGTGCCATTACACCTGCCCTTCATTTTTGGGATGGGTGATATTATCTTCTGGGGTTATAATCAGCACCTCTGCAGACAGAAACTCTGCAGGAAGCCCAACAAAAGAGAAGTCCCATATGGGCCCCAAAACCTATGGTAAGGGTCATGATCCATTTCAGTGGGCAGCTTGGCTTGGTGATCGCTGTCAGCAGCAGTGCAGCTGTAAGCTGCAGCATCTCTCAGCGCTGGCCTAACTCCATGATAAATGATCTGCCCCGAGGAGACATACAGCAATCTGCTGCTAGTGAACAGCCACCAGGCTGTCAGTGGGCAGCCTTGTCCCAGAGCATCAGTGACAGCTGACAGGGGCATGCCCCATAACTCTACACAGGAGGGAAAAGGTGCAATCCTCTGTAGCCCTGGGAACAGCAACACTTGTCAGAAATGTGCTTAGCTGAGACTGTGAACTGCGAATCACTTCCTCTCTGAATTAAAGTGGTAAGTATGCATAGTTGCTTTAAGGAATCCCTAGGGATTCAGTCTTGAAGTTGTCATTCTAACACAAAAATCCCAGGAAAGAATAGCCAAAAGGGTTACACAGCACAGAAACCATGGCCACAGATACCTGAGGATACTTTTGCCAAGTGTCATCAAAGTCAATGGGTTCAGAAAAAGAGCAAGCTCTCATGCTGCAGGCAGTTCAAGCAGAATCCTTGTCACTATGGCAATCCCACATTCCCAACTCTCCTCTGAGACAGCTGGGAACAGATGTGATCCTGCTGATTCTGTTATCAGATGCTGCCTCAAGTCAAGTGACTTGCTTACATTCTTCAAGCCATTTGAACACACAAAAATTAAAATCAGCAATCAAACAAAAGATGTTAATTATAACAAAGTGCCCAATATGTCCCTGACTCAGAATAACACACAGCATATAAAAATGTCTCATGTAATCCAAACTTCAAGGCTACAGAGTTCATAAAACCATCTCCATGCTGCTACTTATAGGAAAGACTTAGGAGACAGTAAGAAAAATAAATTCCCTCAGCAGCCAAACCAAGTAAAAGGGTATAGCAATCTGGAGAGTTATAGCCTTAATTGCAGGCTACTGCCCTCTTGTTAATCAGCAATTATTCCTGGCAAGCTGGATTGGTTTCCACAAATGAATTACCTTATAAAAGTCACTGCAAATATTTAAGGAAGAGTTAGACAATGTTTAAAATGCTTTTTATGCTTAAAACTCCCTTATCCATTTATATCCTACAATATGCTAGTCATGGAAAGTAATTTAGAATGGTTGAGCCTTTTGTATTTTCAGAGAGGATATATTATAAGAGGAGGCTCAGTTTAAAATGCAGTTGAGCAAATAAATATAAAGCTGCACAGTAAAAACTAGATATGAAATAAGATAAGACAAGAAAATTCGGTCAATTTTGGAAAAACAGAGAAGGCTCTATCTGTGATGCAGAACTTGGGATCAAAGCAATAAGAGAAAGGAATAAAACACCAAGAAAGATCAGAATGAAGAATCCCAAGGATCCTGTAGATGGAAAAGACTTGAACTTAGGTTTTGGAGCCACACATGACACTGGCTTTGGTTCCTCCTAAATATGAACTTATAGGCAAAGTAAGGATGAATAGAACCTCCCATAACAGTGGATATCCTAATGGGTGTAGCCGCATGGGCTCTAGGCTGGAGACTGTTACAGGACATGTATAGAGAGATTATTGTCTTTGCCTGTTTCTTAAACCTTGATGATTTACCTTATAGGTTCTTAGCAATAATCTGAAAATTCTCTGGTAAGGTGAGCCCAGTTTCAAGATTCTTATTTATTTATTTATTTATTGTGTGTGTGTGTTTGTGTGTGTGTGTGTGTGTGTGTGTGTGTGTGTTTCTTTGTTTTTGAAACAGGATCTTGCTATGCAGTTCAGGCTGGCCTTGCACTCCCTTTGTAGTCCAGGATGGTCTTGAGATGATCCTCCTGCCTCAACCTCCCAGTGCTGGGATTACTGTCACGAACATTAAAACCTCACTTCTAGTGAAAAGCAGATGCCATTCCTGTGCCCTGGCTTTCACATAATTAAAGGGTGACTCTGCAAAATAAAGAGACAATAGAAGAAGTAGAGAGTGGATGAGATGTGCAGAAAGATCGAGGAAAAGGTTGCCAAACAACAAAAGGAGTTGAAGAGAAATGATAGCTAATGTGGTAGAACTGAGCTTGAAAATTCCTGTATGTCTACACCAGGCTATTCTGTGGCTGAAATGGGTAACATTTGTAATTTCTACTGGGCAATGGAAATAAGATAAATTTACCTTTTTCCTTCTTATAAAATCTTCAGTATAATATTCCACTCCTCACAAACTCTAATATGATTCATAACTTTACAATTTAATTTAAAAATAATGCATACATCTGCTTTAAAGAGATTGCAGCATATAAAACAAGAAATTGATCTTAAGAAAATTGCAGAATCTTGGGTAACCAATAATCAAACCTAGAAGTCAGGTGACAGAAACCCATCAAAATGTTATCTCTAAGAATACTCTTTGCAAGGGTTAGCAGACACATTAAAAATAAAGTGTTCAGTGCACAATTTTAGGACATTCCCAAGGAAAAACAAGTAAGTTTCTTCAAGGGTGTTCTCATAGTCCTTTCTATGCTAGTAAGTATCATGGCTTTTATAATACAGATAAAATACGCAGTATTTTCAATCTTTATTTAACCAGAGAATCTATTTTCTAGGTTATTTGTGAGGAATCTCCAGAACTAATGTCCCATAGAATATGATTTGGAAAATGTTCTCTTAAGCAGATGGGTTTGAACATTCCAGATTACCCACAATGCTCCAATTCATAAAAACAACATCAAAGGTAGCACTGCTCAAAGAAATATAATATCCATTTGCTGATAAATAGAATGATGCAAAGAGTACCTGACAGGCTGCAAGGTGACTTGATCCTGTTCTCAGATCTATAGTCCTTCTCTTTAGAAAGGCAAACCCCTTTGAATCTCAAAATAATGACATGGTTGAACTCAAAGCTTGAGTCATTCAATTCTTAAACCTTATGATTTCTACTTTAATATTACACAGACCCACCAACTCTTTAATCCATCAAACAAATATCAAGTACTTAGCATTTGTCAAGTGCTGTGCTAAATTTTAAAGCTACAGAAGAATAATAAAAACCTATCTTGCAGCATCAATAGCTGATATCTTTATTCCTGGTGAATTTCTCACTGAAAGCAAATAAATTTCTTTTCAAATTCTGTACTAAAATGTCAGGTCAGTAATATGTTTGTTGCTAGGAGAGGATACAGATGGGAGAAATAGTTAAAATCAATGAGCGAACTTGGAAAACACTGATCTTTATGTATACAATCAAGAAAACATTGAATGAACACTCCAGTAACATCAACACAAAGTATTATCTAAATGTGCATACACTCACACAGACACATACACACACACACACACACACACACACACACACACACACACACACACACACACACACACATTCACAATGAAAAATAATAGCCAGTTTCTTTCATCACACCTATGACTTCTTTGCTTAGGATTCTCATGCCTCAACCGGGTGGCAAGAGTAGTGCTGTATTTACTCCAGCGTTGTCTTCAGGTTTCCTAAATCACACTCTGAAATCTTAGATTTCTATCCTCTTACAAGCAGAGGGATGAAGAATTCAAGTTTGTAAACCAAGGAACCCAGGCTGTACTGATTAATATATCTATTCACGATTACTAGCATGGCTCAAAACAGGCCTTTGGCAAAAAAGAACTGATTAACAATTTAAAAAACTACTTGCTTTTTAAAACATAAACACAAAGGGCTGTTTTACAGGTTTATATAAATTCAGCATACCATCATCTATTTTGTGGGTCACTATGTAAAACACACAAATCTTGAGGGGTATAATGGGTCTTTCCTTCCTGATGCTCAGCCACACTCTGGTTGACTCACATACCTCCCCCATTCATCTCAGCCCTCAGGAAGACCTGCCCCCATTTCCCAAGCCTGCCTCTCCCTGTACAGACCAGTTCCTGAGAGCAATCAGCTGCCCAGTGTCAAAGCTTCGGCAATGAACTATGCTTTTGACCATAAAATGATGCAAATGTCCTCTCAATGAAAAAAGAGGAAGATGCTACATGGAAACACGACTGCATGCTATTCTGTACACAAGCCACCTGGTTTGCTGAATACAGTTTTTAAGAACAAAGAGAATTAAAAACTAATGGCCAGCACTGTTCCTAAAAAAACTGCTATAGATTTTCTCCTTTAATACATATTAACAAATACACACACATTAGTTTTATTATAAGGGCTTTGTTTCTTTCTGGTTAGGTTTTGGACATTTTTAGTGATACCTAAAGTGCAGTGGGTAGCTTGGTTCATGAACTTAATTCATTCCGTTATTCTGGCTGTAACCAAATTGCAAGCATATATGCAACCAGAATCATGGAAATAATTAAGTTCATGAAGCACTGCATTTGTTTGATCCTTCACTATATATCTCATAGTAATACTTAAGCCAATGGGGAATAAGAAAAGTAACTAAAAGCTAAAAGCTGCTCATCTGTGCCTGTATATACATATAATTAAAAAAAGAATAACAAATACTTTCCAATATTTGCATTTTGGTAAAGTAGGATGAAACTTTCTCTCCCTAGATCCCTGTCATTACCTCCAAGTAAATTACAAGTTAGTTTTGTTTCATTCATGCCTTATACTTTTCTGGAACATTGGATATTGTTTTGCCTTGTTTCTGGATCCGTGACTCTCTTTCCTAGGAAATTTTTCAAGAGAATCAGTTTTAGAAGTAGCTAAATACAGTATAGAAACACACATACATACATACACACAGACACAGATCCACATGAAAAAGTCACAAATATAGATGCGAATTTTGAAACATTTCCCTAAATTACATAAAGAATAACAACAGGCAATTTTTCAGATGCCTAAGTTTCACTTTTCATTATCTAATAATAGCTGTACTTCTATATAAAGTCTCAGGATTCTGTAGGTAAGATGTTGGAAATACACTGGTGTAGTGGTAAAAAAACATAGCATAAGTACTTGCCTTAGAGGTATAAAATTTCTTTTGTACTCATTCTTATCTGTTGTAATGCAGGTGTAAGCCACTGCTAAGGTCTGAAAACATTACCTCAAAAATTCATGCATTGAAACATAATGGCAAATGGAATAATATTAAAAGATAAAGACTTTATAAGGCGAGATTACAACATGAGCCCCCTCACCTCATGACAAACACTAAGACCCATATAAAAGAAGCTCTTTTTTCTTTCTTTTCGGTCCTATAATGTGTTGCTCCCCTGGGATGCACAGAGTAACACTGTGCCACCTAAGAAATGGAGACCAGCCTCTGACCAAATACCACACAACCATTATGTTGATCTGGGCCTCTCAGCCTCCAGAACCATCAATTGAGAGCCATCAATTCCCTATGACCAGTTAAGGCTGTTGTAAGAAGTAAAATGAAATAATGTAAGTGAAAATAACTATGTTTAAGGTGTGAATTAGTATATATATGGAAGCTTCCATTATCTTTCATCAAAACCGCAAGATGACATAGGCGTTTTTCATCCTTATTGCATAGAATAAACAAATTGGAACTCTAAAATGAAATCAGCCCAAAGTAAAATGTTAAGAATGACACTGAATCATTTTTCATGAAAAAAAAAATTGATTTTCCATAGATGTTCTTTCCTGTTGCAGGTAAAAACTTATATCCATCAATTCCCAAGTCCCCCGTTTTGACACTGGGTGTAATTATGGACCATCACATAGCTGCTTGGCCACTTTATTACCAGAGCCAGAGGCCCACTAAGTTTCCTCCCTAATACCAGAGGGATATGGCAGGGCTGATAGTAAATAGCTCTTATCAAGGCATTTTCTTTAATTAAAAGTGAAAGCCATTTTTTAAAAGTATGTGATCTAAAGCCTAGTCTGGAGTAGTCATGCATCTTATACTTCATAAGTTCTACTCCTTTTACAGTCATCATCTGTGAGCAATGTTCTCAAACCTCTAAACTGCTTGAAACCTACACTCTTACACACAGAGAAATTTCCAAGATAATCAAAATCACTGATATAGCTTCCCATCAGCCTTTATATATTTTATTTGATCTCCAAAAAAGCTATATTATTTCAATATGAATTTCTGGTTCATGATTATTGAGGTTATGTGACATGTTAATATTGGTAAGTAGGTAAAAGGAATAAGGGAACTCCTTTTTTTGTGTATGACTCTAATTTTTCTGTAAGTCTAAGATATTTATGATATAAAGGCCAAAAAGAAAATAAAAAATTCCCATGTTAGAATCCATATAATAACCATAAATCTACTAAATTTTCTTTAGTTACAGATCCCAGAATATCAAGTGATCTTCAGATGATGACAGCACATGTATTATAAAAGCAGACTACCATGAAATTCATGATCACTCTAACAACCTCTCTGTCAGACACTAAGGAGAGTTATTCCCAAAACGCTTCTACAGATATACAAACCTCCTATCTGCAATCCCTAAGCATGATGGCTTTTGTAAATCCGTTCTTTTTGTTGTTGTGGTGGTGGTGGTGGTAATCAAACCCACAACCTCACATTTGCCAGGCAGACACTGTGCCACTGAGATATTTCCCTGGCCCCACATAATTTTGTTTTATAAAATGAGTACTAAAAGCACCATTGTTCAGTTTGCTAAGTTATTGTCAATAAAGCACTTTCTTCCTCCATCTAGTTATTGGTTTCATAGGATAGCAAAACAACTAGACCTTCTGCAATTATAATTACTACTAAGTAATTCTTTTAAGAATTTAAGTACTTTATACAAATAAAAGAAAATTGTATTAAGGTAAGAGCACCTAATATTGCTTTTTTTTTTTTTTTTTTTTTTTTTTTTTTTTTAATGCTTGTGAGACAGGGTCTCTCTATGCAGTTCAGGCTGCCTTGAGCTAACTTTGTAGCCCAGGCTGGTCTCGAACTCGTAACAATCCTCCTGCCTCAGCCTCCCCAGTGCTGGCATTAAGGCGTGAGCCAGCATGCCCGGCCTAACATTGCTTTTGCAAAATAAATCATATGCCAGAAATTGTCTTGCAAATGTGGCTTAGATTAAATCAAGAGAAACACCTAACTCATAATAAAGGGTCTCATCTACTTTACGTGAGAAATCTGCAATGCTAAGGAGATCAGTAGTTTGTTGAAGAACACATTCCAGGAGGTGGTAAAATGATGATATACAATATACAACATGACATTCAAATTGCAGGAAAGAAAATAGAAACTAAAAGGAAAGACATAAAATAAAACCAGAAAAGAGGCAAAATGGAAATCTGGTCATTTTTAGTGTTACATTCTATTCGAGTTGTACAGATGATCCTAAGTTGGAAAAATGTCCTTGAACTAGTACTGAACCGTGTTTCCTCTAAGAATCCTCACAAGCTGCTGATAAATAACAATGTGATTTTCATTGTCAACTTGACTGGTTTGAGAACTACCTAGGAAATTAGGAAAATCCAGTTGTCAGCCCTCTCTGCTTCTGGGCTCAGCTGCTTTCCCTGGTCACATCTTTCCACCATGATGTTTTTCTGAGGTGATGGAGCTGGTCACCAAGGAATAAAACTGCTGAAACTGTAAGCCCAAATAAAATTTGGGCTTTTAAAAAGGAAATTTCCTTTTTAAAATTGTTTTTCTTGTCATTTTGTCACAGCAACAAAAGTCCAACTAACATGTTCAAGGAAATGGAAGTAAGTTTCATAGTAATGGATAGTATCAGATCACACAACAATAAATAATTGTATAAAAACATTTTTTTAAGTTGTTAATATTATGTTCTCCAAGGCACATATTTCTTTCTGGTCTGACTTAATCCAGGAAAATATTTGAGGAGATCTTGATTATCAGTTGATCTTGTGAGAGATACTGGACAAAAATTATTTTGCAATTGTGATATCTACCAAACTCCTAAACATACAGCTTTATATCTTTGATAAACAAAAGCCAACATCCCTTAATAGTCCTCCAAAGAGAAATCTGTATTTCCCCATTCATATCATTGACTCATAGACCTCAGGATGTCTTATGAGGCAAATAACTTTATTTATTAGTCTGAATGCTGATTGGTTCTTCTCATAAGTGAATGTAAAATTATTAATATTATTTAAAATCAATAAAACTATATAATTAAACATAAGCTTTTCTAATGGGAAAATAAATAATGGTAAAACATCTGGAGCTTTCTTTGCCTGTGCCTTTTATCAAGGGTAATACAACTTCTAGTGATAACTAGTTATATGTGGGATCATTTCATGAAACTATGACTAGAGGACACACAAGCAATTTAAGTTAGAGAGCCACAGACATTAATATCCTCAGCTGGGGATTTTATCCTATCAAAAATGGCAACAAGACAGTTCACAGAACTATCCTCACTTACAGAACAATGTGAAGATACTATGAGAAAGGATCACAGTCTATGTGAGAATGCTTCCAGTGACACTGAGCTTACTACTCACACATAGCTACACAGATAAAAGAGAACATGCATTTTTATGCTAGGCCAATTATTTGTCATCTTTTGATTTCTACCTGTGTGTCTTTTGGAACAAAACAGAAAAAAATCAGTTCACATTCTCAGTGAATCATTATATATTTCAGTAAATTAGAATATGAAGGATCACTTTCCCAAATAGAACTGTATTTGCATTTAAACAACTTTATCAAACTTTATATTGCTATTAAGCAATTCTAGCACCTCTCTCCAGGAAGACATCTATTATAAAAAGGAATGAAGTTTTTATCTCTAAACAACTGTTTCTGATATTCTGTTCTGTGGTTTCTCACATCTTTTTCTTCAGTGAATCTGCTTCCCTCTAGTTCTTATATAGAATATTGGATAAATTCTACATTGCTTAGCTATCTGAATACAATCAAGATTAGAACCACAGTTGCTAGGGAAAATCAGATAACTAGATAACCAGATAACTAGTCACAAATACATTTTGTGCCACAAGAAAACATGGATGGACTTTATGTTTTCACTGCACAATACCAGGTGATCTCTCTATTGCTCTCAGCTCATGATAATTAAATTACAGATACTATATTTAATGAATGCTTAAAAATAGATTTCATGAACCTATGTCACTGAGTGGGCATAATTGCTGTTATGGTTTGTGTCTATATGTCCCCCCCCACACACACACAAAGTTTCATGCATTCATGGGAGCAGACTTCCAGAATTTGTGATTGATTCATGATCAGATGCTGGTATTATGGGTGTGAGTGTAGCTTGTCTACATACAATATAAAGGACAGAAAGAGTCTTCTCTCCATACTTCTCCTCTTTTGCTTGTTTCTTTTTCTGTTTTCTACCACCATGAACTTACTGCCTTTTGCCCCATGAGCTACCCTGCCTTAGACCCAGCAGATTATGGACTGAAACCTCCACAAACTGTAAGCTAAATAAACCTTTCCTTCCTTAATTTGGGGCATTGGATATTTTGTCTCAGCAGTGAGATAAAGGTAACCAAGACTATTTGCTTTAAAGCATTTAAAGCCTTAAATCACAGGCCAAGTCTGACTTGACCACAGCAGCAACAACAACAACAACAAAAAATAATCTTAACTAATGAGAGTAAATCCATGAGTCTAGCATAGGCCAATTACAGTGTTGTTGATACAAGGCATTCACACACATACCCACAAAATAACAGAATGAGTACTGTCTTACATTCCTAGAACTAGACTTCAAACTTCTGGTGACTTACAATACTAGTTTAGTGATCACAGAACATCAACATCTCTGGTTATAATTTGTGCCTTAGTAAAATTAGAATACCTGTTATAATAATAATAATCCCTCAGTTAGGCTGTTATATGAATGAAATGAACTGAAATAACTTTTTTAAGTTCTCTAAACATTTATTGAGAATATTTTTTAATATACCAGATATTCTGTCACGGCGCCAAGAATAAAACAGTGAATGAGTTCAAGTCTCTGCCCTTGAGAAGCTAAGAGTCAAACAGGAGATGCAGATGAGTGAGACAGTAATTTTAACATAATGCAGTAAAGACACAGGTAACTGAATCACAAGGTGTAATAAAAACACATAAGATGGGCATGCTATCAATTAAGATGATTTCTACAGCAGCTGATATAAACTCTGACAGAAAGTGGGTTTAACAAGAAGAAAATACACTGTAAACATAACAATAATTCAGCACTCAGATTGTTGTTTGAGAGCTCAACATGTTTTTCAGGCTTGTATTTCTGTCTCTACCCCGCTATACATAGTGAGCCACATTTCCATCCTAAAGCCACATAACCTTGCTGTATGTTCACAGCCACAAGAAAAACACCTTTCTTTTTCAAGTTCCTCTTAAGACTTATTGATTCAAGCAGATATAATGCTAAATATTGCTGCACCCAATAACCTATAGAAGAAATAGAATTACCATAGTTGACTGTGACAGCTTGTGGGGGTTATGATTATAAAATTTACCTGAGACTACAGACCAGTGTAAAAAACCCAGGGTGAGTGTGGAAGGACCATTTTCTGAAGGACACCAAGTCAAGTTTTAAAGCTTAAGAAGAATTAATCAAACTAAAAGGAGGATGAGTATCTCAGGCAGGGGGAATAACATGATTGTGACAATGGAGGTGAATTATCATAGAGCTAACAGAGGAAGAGGGAGCATTTATTATCATATTTAGATTTCTAGATGCATATAGCTAACTGAAACTTACCTACAGAGTAAAAGAATATACTCTAAGCAGTTAAAGTATATGTATATTATTTTCCCTTATATGAAGGCTAATTAATTCTCCATAGTTTGTTACTTTAGATTAGCTATGACCTAAAATATTAAATTGAAAATTCAAAAATAATTGAGTAATAAGTTTTAAATTGTGTGTTGGTATTATCAGTACTGTGAAATATCCTGCCCCCGGGGAACTACATTATACCTGCATCATGAATCCTTCCACTGTCCAGCATATGCTTGCTATACAGGCTATCTCCATGTTAGTCATTTATAATTCTACACAGCTATGAAATCAACTGTCATGGTCTCTCAGTGCTTAAGGGTTCAAGTAATTCTTGTGTAGCACCCTAACACTACACTACCATGCCTACCTCACTGAGTTCACTTCATCTCATCATGTAGCATTGTATCATTTCACATCTACACAAAAATAGTGAGTACAGTACAATAAAATAAAGTACAGCAGGGTATTTTTTGTGAAAGAAAAGGAGAGAGACCATATTCATATAACTTTTATTGTAGTAAATTGGCAAAATTGTTTTATTAAGTTATTATTGTCAATTTCTTCCTGTGCCTAACGTAAATTAAACTTTATCATAGGTATATATGTTGAAAAACAAAGTACTGGTATATACATAGGTCAATACTATCTGTAGTATTCCACATTCAGAATATATTGCCTGTTGATATCTCCTACCATATTTATTATTTTAATTTATTGAGTCAAAAGTTTTTAACTATAGTAGTCAATGAATTATCCTTAATTGATTTTGTATAGGAGAGTTGGTTTTTTCAGATTTTTTCCATTATATTTTTCTTAAAACACTCAAATAGGTATACACCACAGATATATACCCTATATACTTCTGACTGCATTTCCTTATATAGTCATATTAATGATTCCATCACTGAAAATTATTTCATTTTGTTGGAAATGTGTTTTAACACATAGTCTTTAATTTTCCTATGTCTATAAGGGTAACTTGTAGTCTTTACTAAAATAAGTTTATATAAGGGGAAAAATGGGAAATGGCATGGCAAAATCCACCAGTTAAGGGCGATAGTGTATGAAGCAGCCAAATGACAATTTAAAATGCATTTTTTAAAGGGAAAATAAGACTGCATCCCTTGACTAATGTTATATCTTATCCTTGTTATTGACACGAGAATGAGACACACAATGAATTAGGTAAAAACACAACAGTTTCACAGAGGAAGTTGAAAATAAAGGGAAGTGTGACAATCCTACACTAATTTCTATTGAAATTTTGGGTTGACCATTTATTTCATCATAGGAACTACATTTTGAAGGACACATACAATCTATGGTTCATTTCTTCTTGAGTCATATGGAATGCGTACAAAAAATCAATTATCCAATAAGAATTTCAGGACAAATAGAAAACTGAGTAAAACTTTCTGTGAGATAAACAAGCACAAAGAGAAGCAATATATTCTATTTCTAGGCTATTTCTATATATTAAAACCTTACAAAATCCGACTATATTTAGTCTGATTGGGACTTAGTGGTGGAGTAGAGATGGGAGCACAGCGTTTATTTAGGAACTTTAGCAAATTAAAAAAAAACAACAACAACAAATTTATTCTTGTTACAAGAATACATTGGAAGTAATTAAAAAATACCTCTTTATCAACAGACAACATACAGTAAACATATTTAAAACTACATTGTTGTTTTTCTCACTTCAGCATTTACAGTTTATAATCTACCCCTAAGTTTCGATCAAACATGAAGGGGGCAACCGTGATGAGCAGGAGTTTTATTTTTCTCTTTTGGACTACTTCATTAGAAACATTATATTTCAGTTTCATCTTTAATTTCACTGTAAAATATTTAAATGAAAGGGAATGGGGAATTTGGGTGCAAGAAGTCTCAGATTTAATCTCCTCTACAGTCTGATTCCTGTAGTGTAAGTATCACAGTCTGCTCTTATTGGCACTTTCAATTGCAATATCAGGTTCATTTCAAAATGTAATGCAGTGTATTTCTCATCACCCCACTTCCTTTAGTGAGGATACTGATACCAAATGACTACCAGTTGGTGGTCTGAAAAAGATAGCTTGCTGAAAATGAAAACTCTCTCCTCTAAACCTATTACTCATCTCACATTATTATGTGTCTTCTGTTTCTGCTAGGGAACACAATTGCTTCCCACCATCTGATCTTTTAGTAATCCATCTAGGTAACAATGAAGAAATAAAACAATATTTATTTACTGCTTGCTTGTGAGAAGACAGTAACATAGTTCATAGATTTCAAAGAACAACTTCCCCAGCAGGAAACAAGAAACAACAGATTACAATCAATACAATTGTTGACTCTAAGTATAAGACATGCTTTGCACTCATATAGACTGATTCTGTTACACTGTTAGATTATTTGTCTGACCACCAGGCATTTGGCCCTGAATAATATTTCTTAAACTATGTTCCCTGGACTTGCATTACTTGAATACGTGGGATCTTGTTTGAAAGACAAATGTGAGCCTAACCCAGACACCTCCGATCTTAAACTCTGAGGAGGCAGCCAGAATTTGTATTTGTACAACTTCTGGTGAGTCTGAAAATTACTTGTTTTAAAACCATCACTCTAGTTGGATATAGTGATGCATACCTGTAAACCCAGGACTTGGGAGGCTGAGGCAGGAGGATCATTGCGAGTTCAACACCAGCCTGGGCTACAAAGTGAGCTCAAGGCCAGCCTGAAATGTATAGGGAGACTGTCTCAAAAAGACAAAAAAATCAGTCTAGAAAAAAGAATATAATACAACATGTTTGCCAAACATGTCAGCCTAATTACCCTATACAATTAATCATGTAATCCAAAGAACTCTTATTTCTCTCACTGATACTTAGGACTATTCCAATAAACTCTAAAATCCACTGTAAAATTAAAATAAGAATAACCTAGTTCTGCCTCAGAAAATCCTATAGGTGGTCCATTGTTGAAAACCAAGACTTAGGAGGATGGTAAAATTACCCAGATAGCCCGAGAAACAAAAAAATGTGCATACACACACACACACACACACACACACACACACACACACACACTATATATATATATATATATATATATATATATATATATATATATATATTTCTGTTTTTAAAGGGAATACAGCAGCAGTATATTGAAGGTATTTGATATAACCAAATAACTAATAATTAAAGTTGTTTAAAATACTAAATGACCTCTCATGATCTCTTATTTCCTTCTTTAGTAGTGATTCTTTAAAAATTATTATCAAAATGGTTTTATTGATTTGGAACTTGTATCTTTTCCAGGCATGAATCTACTAGATATCTTTCCAAGCATATTTGTCACAATTTTAGCTTCACCATATGAAATTCTCCCACAAAGGTTCTTGGATAAGCAGTGGGCAAGTGAAACAGGAAAAGAAAGGAAAATAAATGTTCTGTAACTGGGGGGATTCATCTCACTGAGAGGAAACAATGTGAAACATACATCTAAATTATTTAGACCAATGAGCAAAAAGCTAGGTATTTATACCAGTTCTCAACAATGGCAGAAGCCTCCTCCCTTGATTGGCAATTCACTAGTGCAGCTCCAGTGGCCTCAGATACTCTGCAGGAAAAGAGATTCGGTTGGTGTCAGTTGCAATTTCAGAAACTGTAAATGGAAAAGGAAGGGATTTGGGGTGGAAATCTCAAAATGTGCTACAATCCACTAAGTTTGAGTATCATTAAGTGTATATCTGAATTCTAATTACTTATATAAAATGCTCATCCATATTTAGTTAACCCTCTTCCCCTTTTGAGACAGGAACTTGCTTTGTAGACCAGGTTGGTCTTGAATTCACTATGTAGTTCGTGCTACAAACTCATGGCAATCTTCCTGTCTCAGCCTCCAGGGTGCTGAGATTATAGGCATCTGTCATCATGCCCAGGCATTTATGCCTTCTTTGATCCCTCAAATACCCAGGATTGTAGTTTGATATTCTCATCATCATGCAAAGGCAGTGATTTTTTTTTCCTACTCAAATGGATAAAAAAAAAAAATAAGGCAAAAAATACTTTGTTTTTAAAGTACAAATATTATCATTTTCTAAATGCATGTCTTAATATACTGCAGACTCATTTCAAGTAAGGTACCATTACTGAAATTTAGAAAAATTTATGTTTGAAATTTGTTTTGAAATCTCAGTATTCTCAGTGGTGACTCTAACTTCATAATGTGTCTTTAATAGGTTGGTCACTGCAGGAAGATCTACTCATAATCAAAGATATGCACAATGAACAAACCCATTCCTCTTGCTTACTGAAATTCAAGAAAATAAACACTGTACTGAAGTAGAATGTTGTTTAACAGTTTGAAATAATTCCTTTTGCTTGTACAATACTTTAGGAAATTATTTGCATTGTAAAGTTCAAGTTCAAAGGTGAACATAAGAAATTTTATGCTAACAATGACTAAACCTAAATTTGTCTGTCTTCAAAATTGTGAATTTTGGTCTCACTGTTCATCACATTTTACTGGTGTTGGCATTTGCTTTCTTCAGGTGCAAAACATCTATTATAGTTTCTCTGATTACAGATGTTTGCTGTAATACATAAACATTTTTTTTCAAGGAAGCCTACTTGGTAAACTATGAAATGAAGCAGGTGCTTAGTGCCTAGGATGTGAAACATCTACGAGGCAGGCCAGAATTATTCAAGTACTATGTTGGGTCATCTGCCCATTGTGCAAAACAGACATAAAAAAATGACATACAGTAGTCTCTTGCTAGCTGCTGGGAACACTGTCCACTTCCCTGCATTGTGGAGATTTTCCTAATCTGTTCTGTGAAGATGTGTTATAGTGGTAAACTTTCATCAGTCCCCAAGGAACATGGTAACAGTGAATAGCTGTACACTGATGAATCAAAGTTTTAAATACAATGATAAACTTAATAATATATGAAGAACTATATTAAGCCTGCATTTTGTTTTTCTTTTTGGTGTTGGAGATCAAACTCATGACCTTGTACTTCAGCCTGCAATTTTGTGTCATATTCTATTTATATTTCAAATGTCTTTTTCAAAAGCAAGAAATGTATTTTTCAGTGGAACTAAGTATATGCATATATATATATATATATATATATATATATATATATATATCAGTACATGTGAACTGACCCATAGCAAACATAAGATGTCATGTAAAGTAGAAAAATCAAATCAGCTTCAACAACCAAAGACACAGCACTACTATTCTATAGCTATAGTAACTCATAGATGACTGCTTGGATTCTAGCCCAAAGTAAGTCACATTCTTAAAATAACTCACAAGGCTTACGCATATTTAAAAAAGTGTGTTTTCCAGATACTTTCTGATTTCAACGTGACATAGATTTTTTTTTAAATTTTCCCCAGCAATTGTCTCAGCAATCTTCTGGGAAAAACAAATGCCAATGGAATACTCAAAAAACAAGCAAGAGCCATATAAGAGTGACTGATCATGCTTATGTGAAATTTCTTGGTTTCACCTTTGAATGATACGTTCATGCTTTGTAAGAATGTTGAATGTTTCTTTATGTATATCATTATATCCAGAGAAAAGAAAGAAACTGCAAAATGAAGACAAACCAAGTTACATTTTCAAATTCTAGCAGGCCTGAATCTGACTACAATGACTACAATGTACTGAGTTTATTTTAATCCAAATATAAAACTAGTTCTTTTGGTCTCACCCACTTTGCTCTCAATAAATTTTGAAACAAGGAATCTATGAAACAATTGATACAATCAGAATGATGAAAAGAAAACTATCAAATATTACAAGCAAAAAAACATCTAAAGACTATGTTCAAGCTTTCTTTTTTTTTTTTTTTCTCTCCATTTGAATGAGTGTCAGATGTAAAGCAAATTGTTGTAGCTATGCAAAACCCCAATAATATCTGGAGCACAAGACAGGAGCACTTCTCTGGCAAACCACCATCATCAATCACCCAAAATCACACAGAAACTAAATAACAAAAGTAAAGCCATACTGCAGTTTTAGATTCTCACTGGACATAAGACTGCTTCAGCTATGAAAGGTCAGCATATTCCCATCCTCATGTCTGTTGCTGTCATCCCACAGTGAGGATGTTTGTCTAGACATTTAAAAACCGCAGACTTCATGGAGCTAATATGAGCCAGCATTAATTCTTAGTTCTCTCCGTGGACATTGAGAATATAGGTCAAAATTTGAAAATTTTACAGTCCTTTTGCAGGAATAAGCAATGAAGCTCTAAAATTGCTGTAACATGGTAGAGTTATTACCTTCACAGCCGCTGAAGAAGGTACAAGTATCTCTGGTGACAGAAATCCCTAGTTATAAGGACATATGATAGCATTCTAATACCTGGCATGAGACGACAAAGCATGGTCGCTGTCACTGGCTCTGAACCAAACCAGTGCAATTTCTGTTTCTTCCACTAAAGAATAGAATGAAGAAGTAAGTAATGCTTATTCTAATTCTCATTGTGATTGTCACTTTATAAAAGAATACTGTTCACCAGATATGGTTGCACTTCCCTGTAATAACAGTACTCTGGAAGGTTGAGACAGAAAATTTGACAGTGTAAGACCTTTGTGAGATTGTTTTGGCTCATTGTAGGTTAATGTAAAGACCCTGGATTCTGGGTTTAATACTCAGTAATGCAAATAAATAAATAAATAAATAAATGAAACAAACACTTTGGATAATCTCTACAAGGTAAATGTGCATTATAAACAAAATAAGATTATAGCCTATTTTGAAAGGTTATATGCCAGACACAACACTGATAAACTTATGTAACTAATTTAGCTCTCAATTTTTTATTAAAAAAAAGATTAAGATAAAAGAGGACATAACAACACAGGTCAGAACAGAACAATTTAAGCAACATAGTGTTTCACCACAAGACAACCCAACATAACAGTAGCTACCATATTGTCTCTCGCCTTGAAATATTTGAGTATACCTTCATATACTATAGTATCAAACATAAAGAGACATTGTTTGTTTTCTGTTAGTTGGTTCTGAACACCCTCTAATTCTCTTGAATGGTTTTAACTCACAATCTTGACAATAAGAGGTAGTTCCTATTATCCTCTTTGACTGTTAAAGGATAAGATGTTTGCACAAATTAAATAATGTCCCTAAGACTATATAGCCAGTAAATTTTAAATTTATATTCTAAGTTGTGTGACTCTCTTGGTCCGATTTCAAACCTCTACACCTTATTTCTAACTCCACAATCAACAGAATACTTCTGTGACCTGTGCAATTTTTCTTCATACTAAGAAATTTTGCAACAGTGTGTGGATGACTGCAATTCAACTCAATTGTCATATTGCTTTGCTTGTGGATAGTATCAAACCCAAGTTAGGGGCCCAATCCCTGAAGACTCAGATTTTCAGATGATAATCATAAACTTTACGCTGTCACCTGTGCTTCTGACAAATCAGTTATAAATTAGGATTCTTATAAAACCTTATGTTATGCAGTTTCTCGAGATGGCTCATAGAACTCAGGAAAATATTTCATTTCTATTTACATGCTTGTTATAAAGGATGTTACACAGGACACAGGCTACTAGTCAAATGGATAAGATGCATAAGGCAAGGTGGAGAGGAGGAGTGAGGATATTCCACTCCCTCTCTGAGCATACAACCTTCTCTATTACTCTATCTGTTCAGCAATTTGGAACACCTTTGAGCCCCATGATTCAGAGATCTTTATAGAAGCTTCAGCACATAAGTATGATTGATTTTTAACTTCATGTTCTTCCCTTCCCACCTCTCAATGGATGTAAGCAAAGGCCGAAAGTTTCAAGCTTTTAGTCATGGTTTGGTCTTTGTGATAACTATGCTCCATGAAGGATCCAAAGACAGTCAGTTAATCAGAACAAAAGACATGCTTTATACCTAAGAAAATTCCAAGGCACTGTGGAGCTTGTGTCCCAAGTCAGGATCAAATACCAAATATCTGAAGAGAAGATTCTCCTCATACCCCCAAACATCAGGAAATTACAAGGATTTTACAATCATTGTGCCAAGAAATCAGAATGAAAAGTAAATACACAAACATTTCACAATCATTGTGCCAAGAAATCAGAATGAAAGCCAAATACACAATATAATAAAAGTGCTTTTATTTGCCTGTGTTAATAAATTATGCAGGCTGGATATGATGGCATACACCTATGATTTCAGCACTCAGCAGGCTGAGGCAGAGAGGATCACCATGAATTCACTGAGGCCAGTCTAGGCTACATACTTAGATTATGGCCTGGATGAACAATATAGCTAGGCATTGTCTCAAATAAATACATAATAAATAAATAAGTAAAGCATGTGTTATCACATCAAAACATTGCTTGGTAATATTAGAAATATTCACTATGAGTTTTAATCATTTACTTCTCTCTTCTAGTATGGCCCTCTATTTAATTATACAACCATCTTGTTTCTAAAGGTAACCAGTTAATCACTTGATAAAAATTTATATTTTTCTAATGATGATCATGATTTAAGATAAAGAAAGAAAAAAAAATGAAGGAATTGAGAATGAGAGAAGGAGAGAGGGAAAGAAAGGGGAAAAACAGGAAGGAGTTACTTTACTGAGTGTCAACCTATGTGATGCTAATATCCATCCTGAATACACTTTGCAGTTTCCTTCTGCTCAATGGATTGTTTAGCACCGTAAGTCAAAACATTTCATCCCACACACACACCGAGAGTATTATAAATGGGACTTCTCATGGCAGAACTGATTAGTAGATATGCTCAATCTTCTGCCAAGAGATCGAATTCTTTTCAATTTCTAGGAGAAAGATTTTAAATGTCACTTTTCTCATTGCCATGTACTGTGCATGTTTTTTAAATCAACCTTCATTTCCAGCAACCAATGTGTAAGAAACTCAGTGATCAAGGAAAGACATCATTGTTAAGGGTTTGTAAACCTTGACAACTTGTATTTAAAAATGGTTCTTTGGAAATGTTAGCATTGTATTCTAGTTTAACATTATAAAAATGAAAATATTTCATTTAGTTTTTTTTTTCCTTTTTAACCTTAGTATCTTTAAAAGTAGTATTTGTTAATAATTTATAAGTGCATGTGATACAGGGACTCCAAACAAATAAAATTTATTTTATATTGATCAATTCAAGATTATTCAGGAAATTTATGTCTGTTTGTCTTGACAAATTAAAAAGAATCCAGCAAAATCTCTAGGTTCAGTGCATTGCATTTAGGGAATACTCACAGTATGTGGTCCCATATGAAGTGATCTAGGGTCATTCTGTGCCATGTGCCCCTTGGCTGATTGTAACTATTCACGGACAGGAAAGCCAGTAACTCTCTCCTTCTAGAAAATGACCCTAGGGGAGTGACAATGTGTCTCAGGGCCAATACAATGTACATCTCTAGTATGTTGGTGGGTCATACCTTTCTCATCCTGACAGACAGCCTTCAGGATGCGATGTCCCATGCCACATTTCCCATGATCAGGGATACAGATTCCTTCTGATGCTGACCATCTATAGCACATCGGATCCTCACAAGGAACAGATTCCACCAAATGAGGGCAATGACCCACAGGCCCTGTGGATTCCATCAGGATGTGACGCTGTCTCATTCTAAATCCTAAAAATAAGACAAAACAAAAGTTTCACAGGATTCCACTTTTATCCAGCAAAGGCAAGGAACCAGCGGCTAGGTGAGATATAAAACTTCTTATGAATACTCACACCTCCAAAGCATATGCTATCTTGATTTGTTTTAGTCTATGAAAAGTAGAAAGGAAAAAAGAAACTTGAAAAGAATGACAACAAAAACTCGTGTTTCCTAAGAGATTTCAACCTAGAAGTTGGAGAGTCCAAATATAATTAAATGAAATGTGAAACAGTATATAACCAATGGTATGAACAAACCAGTAAAATAAAAGAAGATTCAGAAAAAATGACCTTACACAGAAAAATCAACCTTACACAGAAAAATCCACATTGTATTTTTGTTGGGGGTTTTTGTTTGTTTGTTTGTTTTGCTTCAGTTTTTGTTGTTGTTTGTTTATTTGTTTGTTTTCTGTCTTTTTTGAGACAAGGTCTTGTGATGCTGTTCAGGTTGGCTTTGAACTTACTTTGTAACCCAGGTTAGCCTCACACTATCAGCAATCCTCATGCTTCAACCCCTCAAATGCTGGGTTTACAGGTGTATATCACCACACCTAGCTTTGCTGTTGTTTTTGACAGTCTTATTCTGTGTTAAGTTGAAATATATCTACAGTTTGACCTATTCCTACTTCCTAACCATTCAGAGCTACCTCCTTTGAAATGCTTCAGTGTTATCTACATTAGCCTGCTACGTAAGGCAGTATCTCTTTAGATTACACTTTCTAACCTGACTGAACTATTATTAATTTTTAAAAACAATCTACAATGGGACAAAGGAAAGTTTCTACAACTCAGAGAACTATGGGCCTTTGCAGTCAGAAACTCAACATCAATAGAAGTGAAGCAGTTGTACATTGAGGGAAATGAATCAATCATGAAAATATGGACAGAGACAGGGATTTCTAGAAAATGCAGGATGTAGGTTTGTTCTAAAAAGCCTGGCTATTATTCGGGTCTTTTTCACTGTTCTCATGGGAATGTGGATCCTCTTTTAACAGAGCTTTTGATTTTGTCCAAGATACCAGAGATCCACGTTTTATTACTAAACAGAACTTGTCTGTTTCTAATTTGTACAATTAACTTACATATGAAAAACCAAAGTGACCTTAAAAAAGTAAAAAAAAAAAAAAATAACTGAGAACCACATAAAATCCTTCAGTTTTGATTTTTAATTTTCTCATAATATTCTGTCACTTCTAAAAGCTATGTATAGTTTTCACTTTTCCCAACTTTCTATTGTTTATCCCCCAAATTCAAACAATTTGATTCATTTAATTTCTATTTTTTAAACAAATTTGATCTAAGGGGCTGGGGATTTAGCTCAGTGGCATACGTGCCTGCCTTGCAAGCAGGCAGTCGTGAGTTCGATCCCCAGTACTGGTAAAAACGAAAAAGACAAAAAGAAAAAAAAATGATCTATACATAAATAACATTATAAGGAGCTATCATCAATTATTAGAGTAGGTAAAGAAAATAAATATATCAGGAATATAGAGAGCATTCAATTCATAAAGTGAGAGTAGAATATATTATCACCCATTCCACAAGTGAAGGAGACGAAAAAGTAAATGAGCATTAGTGGTAACAAAGCCAAGCTCATCTCTCCCAATGTTGTCATACTATTAGAGAAATTACAAAGCTCACAGTGAACAGGAGAAACACCAGACGCCATTATATAACAGGCATATGGTTTCAGGACACAAGAAGGAGCTAAGCTTGCTTGGAATAAGACAGAGCTGGGAACAAATTATAGATAAAGCCAAAAGTATTTCATTTGAGTTTTCATGATCCAGCATAACCCAGAGCCTCTCCTTCAAACACTCTTAGATTCCTACTTGAAGGATCAATATATACCTATATATTGGCTCATCAGCAAAATATGATTGCATTTTCATTGTATTGTATTAAAAAAGTTCAGTTCAAAACAAATTGAAAAAATAAAAAAAGGTAGCTAATTCACTGCTTCATATCTCAAAGTTCACACTATTAAGTAGCCAAAGTAGAACATACAGAAGGGCTGAGTCACCTTATTCCCCCCTCAGAAGAGGTACAGGGTCCTACTGGCCTCTGAACAAATCCAATGAATGTAAAAGCACCGTGACCTCTAAGCTCTTGTTGCCACACAACTTAATGACCTCTATTTTCACACATAACACTGAGCATTGCTTATGTATTGTCTCATAGTTCTGCTTGTTTAGTTTTTCTTTGAGCAAGGTATAGCTTAGGACCTCATGATTTACATTGCTTGACAACCAGCTCAGAGTTGAGCACAGAAACTTAGCAATGTCTACTGAGGGA
Organism: Cavia porcellus; assembly: GCF_034190915.1. Lineage (NCBI taxonomy): Eukaryota > Metazoa > Chordata > Mammalia > Rodentia > Caviidae > Cavia > Cavia porcellus. The sequence continues at coordinate 27,776,722 of NW_026947495.1, read as the reverse complement.
ATCCGGGCATCCTATTCCTGGAATGGCATGTCATCAAAGGGCATGTGCAGTTTCCTCTATAAATCACGCTGCATTCACCCTGCCATAAATCTATAGATTACATCTCCTCCTCAGTTAATAAATTCTTTCGGTTTTTCATTTGCATTGCCCTTGTCCTGCCTCTAAGTAGGATCAAATCATAGCACAAGCTCAGCATAAAACAAAAACCTTGGGTTCTCTTTTTAGTACTCAACCTTAATCACATATTGGTATTCAAGCCTACAATAGATATCAGGCTTTCATGGGTTTTCTTTTCTCAGAGATATACAGCAAATTCAACCATGGCTGAGCCAGGAATCTACTCCCTTCGTTTACTGATTACACTTTTAATAAGTGTCATTCAACAAATAATAACTACCACATATAGACCACTGTCCTATAGTGTGGGAGCCAAAGGAAGGAGATGAAAACATACATCTATTCTTCACAAAGCATATAATCCAGCGAGGGAAAAATGTAGACCTATTAAGAATTTACCCCATAAAGGAACAGCCACTTTACATTTATTACTTTCACATAGTAAGTCCTTGAAATGATTTTATAAGTTACATTTCCATTTTCCATATGAAAAAACTGGGGCTACGCTGTGCTTTATCACTTCTCCAAAGATGCATCATTGATGACACACTGGGTATGACACACAGCAGTGGTGCTTCTTATAATACAGGTTTGGAGCCAGCTCCCACATAGGCTGTGTTCTAGCATTTCTTTCATAAAGTGAATCCAAAAGCTCCACAAGCTGACAGACTGGTTAATGGAGAACTGAGTGCCTAGTGGGAGTTATAATAATCACTTCTTGACTTCACCTTTAGTGAAACTAATGTCCATATGGATTTATTTCTCTTTATGACTCCAAAATTTGTGATTTAGGATATAATTCTACCAGAGATAACTAGAAAGCAGTGAATAATGGTTTGGGGAGAGAAAAGGGAAAATGAACAGATGGCAGGAAAGGGGTCAATGTTTTTTAAATGATGCCATGGATGAATTAAAGGAGGCTTGAGAGAGAGTATCCAGGTCTGAGGATCTTACTGCTGCTGTGTTACTGGACTAGAAATGTTGATGGGAGCTTCTAAAAGGCTTCTCCACTGTCTCTGCACTGACTATAAGTGGACGGGCTTGAAAAAACAACCAGCAGATTAAAGAAAGATGGGAGAAGCTTATTCCATCCTAAGCATTCTATTTGCTCTTAATCTTTGGAGGCTCTGGATGTTCGATAACAATTCTGAGTCAAAGAATCTGAGCAGATTGAATGTTTGATTTCAGCTTTTTAGATACCAACCACCTTTCCTGTAGGGTAGCATCATACTGTGTCATTAGTTACTATCCTGTTGTGAGCATAGACAATAAGAATCATTGTGTGATGTTAGCATGAAAATTTTCAAAGCTTAGTGTAAGAAGTAGGCCCAGTCTGCCACCAGCTCCAACATGCACCAACACAGAAAAAAAAAATATTTTCTCTTAGTATGCATATTACTTGTGGTAATGTTGAATAATTCCATAAGCTTCTCAACAAAGGTGGAGTTTAGCAGGTAAGGATAGAAAATAGAAATTTTCAACATACTATCATATAAGATCTAGGACATATGAGTATTTTCTCACTTTAGCATTATCAAAATTAATTCATTTCAAATTATAAAGGTCCCACAAAAGCTCGTGTTTTAAAAGCTTGCTCTCTAATGCAACTTTGTAAAGAGGCAAGAGTTTTGAAGGTGACTAAATCATGAAATCTCTTTGTGTAGGCACCTAGTGGAAGTATGGGGTCATCAGGGTGAATCCTTGGAGCCTATAACTGGACCCAGCTCCCTCTCCTTGCTTGTAGGCCTGCATGAGGGAAGTATCTTAGCTCCATATGATCTTACTTTGATATTCTGCCGTGGGCCAACAGCAATGGAGTTGGCCAGGACTCCAGTTTCTGAAACTATAAGTCAAAACAAGTTTCTCCTCCTTTGAGTTAATTTTCTCGGGCATTTTGTCACAAACAATGGAAAGCTGAGTAACTTAGATGGAATCTCTCAAATTCTATCACATAGTGCAGCAGCTAATGTGATACCATACTAGAGAACCTCTATAAATTCCTTTTTGAATTTATCACCTTTCTAGAATTTGTTTAAAAGGGGCAAGTGCTTTTGATAAATCTATGCTGAAGTATCAATAATTTTTAATGCAGCACATCTATGTACAGAATTTATCCATCAGCATTTTCTAAGCTAATTCTCTTCCATATTTCTCTAATTACACCCCTCTGGGAATATCTCAGACAATAATAAATGATAAAACCTAAGCCAATTCAAATTCCTCTGAAAGGTGCCCTAGCTTCATTTAACAAGCGACAATCTGCCAAGCACTGTTCCTCTTGTCGGCCTGTCATGGATGTGATGGGAGGGTGCAAAGCCTGTGAATGCTGACTGATTTCCTAATGTACTCTGAGTAAGCAACAGCCACAAACCTGAGATGATGGTTGACTGAAGGATGTTTAAGAATAATAGTCATAGAGAGATAATTGCTATTATAACTAATTTCTTCTATTAGGTAATAGAAGAAATACAGAATAGAAGACCTACAGCTTTCCATCTCTCTGTCTGTCTCTAACTCTGTCTCTATCTCTATCTCTCTCTCTCTCTCTCTCTCTCTCTCTCTCTCTATATATATATATATATATATATATATATATATGTGCATGTGTGTTGTGCATGTGTGTGTCCTTTTGTATCTTTCACACACACACACACACACACACACACACACACACACACACTTGCAATAGTATAAAATATCTAGGGCTTCCTGCCTGTCTTAGATTACTTTACTAGTGGGTTCACTGTACTTCTCTAGAGAAGAGAATTCAAATGTGAAACTAAACACTATATTGATGTTCCTAGTCTTGCAATGTTTAATGTATTAGCCTGTGAACCCCACTGTTAGTGGAATTCTAAACTATATTTAGCTTGTACCACTCAGTGATTCTGGCAAAACCCAAGGCAGTGTCATGGGCAGAAACAGAGAGTGAGGAGGTCTTAGACCTCATGCTCATAAGTCAGTAGAAATAACAAGATTACTTACCATCTTCATAACATGCTCAGACTCCTTGTAGGCAGAGAATTATTTCTCTAGAGGGAAACCTCTTTTATTAGTCCCAAGAGAGATTATAAGCAAGTGATGCTTCCAGGTGTAACAAGACCTTAAAAACTAAAATCCTCTCTGCTTTAGGGAAGCATTTTAAAAGAAGAAACTCCTAGACCTGAATAATAATCATCTTACTTTTTCTTGCTGGTACAAAAGCATTGAACTGGGGAAAAAAGAGCTCACAGAAGATGTGGAGCTTTGAAACAGGAGTGTCTTAGTTACTTCTTATTGCTGAACAAAATACTCAAACCCATGAGTTAAACTAGGAAAGATTTATTTTAGCTCACACTTTACAGGCTTCAGTTCATGGTCACCTTGCTCCAAAGCAGAGCTGCATGGCAGAGAAGCATAGCAAGGGGGAAACAGTTCATGGCAAGGCAGGTAGGAAGCAGCATCTTTACCTTCATATTCCACCTCTCCCTGTACAATCCATCCAAGCCATAATCCTACTGGCTGGTGCCATCCATACAGAGGGTAGGCTTTCCCATTATCCATACCCAGAACTATGTTAAGCCAATCAGCGGATTAATTTAGTAATCACAAACCCTTAATCCATATTCATACACTATAGGTCCAGTCACATACTAAAAGCCTGATCTATGAACATATGAGGCTTTGTGAGGACATCTATATAAAAACCATAACAAAAGCTTACCATTTCCTCTATCTATAATCACTTAGTGCTGAGGACCACTTTCTTGGTCTCAGTATAGACCTTAAAAACAGGTACTGATTCTTATAGTTCCAGCATGTCCCCGAACTCTGTGGGATGTCACAGCTTCGGCTTCTGGTATCTCTGTTCTTAGGTTCAGCCCTTACAGCTAAGTATCTGAAGAAACTCTTGTTTGGAACAAAAGGCACCCACCTGGTAACCTGCCACTCCAAAGTTATTCCTGGCATCCACCCCTTATCCTGTCTCCCCACTGCAGTTGCCTTTCCCTTTGCTTCCAATGATCCTATGCTTACATTCATCCTGGCCTCAAGGTGGATCTCCTGTAGTAGCTCCAGCATTTTCTGTGAAGGCCAATGACTCAGCATAACTAGCCTGTTATACTGTGAGTAAATGACTTCTCTTCTCAGGGTTGAATGTGAAGCTCAAATCAAATGCCTTAAGATTTGTGAAGAAAGCCTAATGTGCAGTGAACACTGGAGGAAGAGGAGTCCAGTTGCCTTGTGTTGGTTTGCCACTATTAAATCACCATTGGATTTTGGATAAACTGCTTCAGTTCTCCACACTTTAGTATTGATATTTTGTGATGCTCTTTATTATCACTGAGCCTAAATGCAAAGACACATGTGTATTATTTTCCCAGGGTTGCCATAACAAAGTACCAAAACCATATGACAAATGACAAATATGACAAAACCACATTGGCCCACATTTCTATAGTCTGGAAACCCCAAATCAAGACATCACTGGGACCATGTTCCCTCAGAACTCTCTAGGAAAGGATCAGGTGCCATACCTCCTTCCTCACTTGTGGTGCTTGTCAGCTACCTCTGGCATCCCTTGGCTTTAAGAGTCTTCACTCCCAGTATCTGCCTCAGTTTCACATGCCATTCTTCTGTCTTGTACATCTCTTTTCCTTACATGGCACCATCCTCTTGAGGTTTCTATGTCAAAATATTCCTCTTCTCATCAAGAGTATGGTGATTACAGCAACACCTATTCCACTTTAGTATGACCTAATTTTAATTACATCTGCAATGACTATTTCTAAAACCTGCAAGTCACGCATAGCAAAGATAAGGATTTGAACATCTCCTTTGGGGTATACAGTTCAATCTATAACAAGTGGAAACTACTGAAGGATGAGTAAGACAGTGTGTTAGGGAGTTCAGATACAGTAGGGGATTAAGGGCCAGTGAAGAGAAAGTTTGGTATAAAGTATCCTGTGAAAATAGGGTAAATGATATGAGGGGGTCACAAAGTGGACTTTCTTCTGACTTTTAGAGACCTGTCTGAATTATGTGGAAAAGGAAGACTGAGATAAAAGGCAAAAGACTAGTTTTTCACAGTTTTGGGGAAAATCTGGCACAAGGCACCAAAACAATACATAGAAACAGGATAAGGAGCATCACTGAATTGCTATAGAGAATCTAAGGATCAGAACAGAGGGAAAAAAGCATTTGGTAAACACTACTAAGTCTGACCCCTAGAATTGCCTCTACATTCTCATAGTATCACTAAGGAAGTCCCTGCTTAGTTCATGAGGCTTGTACACTGTACTTCTCTGGGCTCCAGAGGGGTCAGAATCTGGTTACTTAAAGCTCCTAACCATAGTGGTTGGTTCAGGGATGAACACATGGCACAAAGCAGCCAAAGAGATTAAATTCCAGAACCCTTCCATGAACTATCAATGAAGACAGTTTGTACTACTTATTATATAAAATGGAAATTCCTGTAAGTTCTCACTCTATGAAGAGGGTCTGCCATTAAGTTAAGCCCATTATAGAGAAAGGTATAATGGAGTGATAAACTGTCAAGATAGAAAAAGACTCAGACTTATTAGCCTGAATTATATTGCTAGAAATAGTCCTGCATTTCCTTCTATTTTCAGCTAGGTGAGCTAATAAACTCTCTTCTTTGGGTGTAAATCAGAATGGATCAGGTTTCTATCAGTGACATCTAAAAGTCAGAAAAAAAAATAAGACCACATTGGCCATCTTTGGATCTACAACTTTGAAAGGAATGTAAAGCAATATGCAAGAAGCAGAGTTATACCTTTGGATAGTCATGGTTACAATGGCTGAGGAACCTTGGTATGACCTTGCATGATTTTCCAGACATTGATTTTAAATAGGTACAGCACAGGTAAACATGGGGAGATTAGTTCTAAGAACATGTAAGTCATCCTAAGGAGTCTCATAAGCAACTCAAAAAGGCTTATGAGAGCTCATTATAAATGTGTGGATCACAAAGCCACTGTCAGTATTAGTGGAATTTATGTGTTTCCATAAACTAAGGTGGCAGGCTTGGGATTTAGCTCAGTAGTAAGGTACCTGCCTGGCAAGAGCAAGGTCATGAGTTTGTTCCCTAGTACAAAAAAAAAAGGAAGGAAGGAAGGAAGGAAGGAAGAAAGAAATAAAGAAGGAAGGAAGGAAGGAAAGAAAGAAAGAAAGGAAAGAAAGAAAGAAAGAAAGAAAGAAAGAAAGAAAGAAAGAAAGAAAGAAAGAAAGAAAGAAAGATTGATTTTACCCATAAACTGAGGTTGCCTGGGAAACATCTAGTTATATGCCAAATAAAGGACCAAGAGGAGCCCCATCACCACTTCACCAGATAACACTAGAAATTGTTATGGTTTGATAGAGACTGAAAGTGAGATTCTTCCTGTTCAAGATTCAAAATTCATCTTCATCTGCCTTCAAATGATGTAAATCATAATAAAGGGGAAAGCTTAGGGATTTGGACTGTGAGCCTGGGTGTGCAAGTGAGACTGTGGACTCTCCAAGGATGACTGAAAGTGGGCTCTCACGTGTTGGGGCACTGAGCTGTGCACAGGGAGAAGGGACATCAGAATTGCGGCACTCATCACTCTCCTCACATATTCTTTACATGCAAAGTAATCAGGGTTACAGCCTAGCAAACACAACCTATGCTCTAACAACAACATTGTTCAATGCCCTTGGCTGTCATTTGTCCTAATAAAGGGAAAATGTCTTCTAATCACTAACATTTAAGGGAACACAATATCCAAAGAAACTAAAGAGCCAAGGACAGAGAAGATGAGCTATATCTAAAGATAAATCTTTGATGTGCAATGAAATCACAGTTTACAGAAAACTAAACTAAAAAGTTGCCAAAAGCAAGTAGGCATGAATAGTTTGAAGATTTCACTTCAAGCCATAAGACACAGCACAAAGCCAACAACATACATAATAACACCCCTTAAAAATAAAAAATATAACTTCAAACATTAAATGTAGAAATTTAAAAATGAAAAAAATCAATAATGAAAACTCCATTTTAAATGTAATTACAGAAATCACATCTAATTTCCTCAGTATAACTAATATATATATATATATATATATATATATGTAAAAATAGTAAGTTATATCAAAATGAATTACAGTCATTTCATCAGTGATAAACCTAACTGGAAAGTCAATCAAGGTCAGATTCTGTGCTTTATTGAAATATCCCCAATTGCCTTCCTACCAACTGAATGCTGTCAGGCATGAGCTGGTTATCTAAATTTTATAAACAAATATTGTCTTAGGCAGGCTTAATCAGCTACTTAGCTGACAGAATAAACATGTGTACTCTGGAAGTAAATGAAGTCCACACAAGCAAGTCACTCACCTTTTCTCCCCTGAGGATCACGGCAGTTTTCATGGATGCACAGGCCCCAGGGTGACCAGGAAGACACTATGCAGTCCGTGGAGCAAGGGACACTGCAGAGCTGAGAGGCCGAAGGGGCAGGTCCCAAGCATAATGCATTTTCCACAGGTCTAGACACTGGAGAACAAAAAATAATGGCCCATGTCACATTCTCTGGACATCCCTAGCATTGTTCCTATCTTTATGTGCATCTGTATCTGTTTTATGGTTGAGATGAGTATATGCAAACATCAACACACACATTGCTTAGTACCATTTTAATTAGCATTTATAGTGAGGAAAGGAAGAGAGTGACAGGGCATGCACTTGACAACCCTGCATTGCTGACTATGCCCAGGAAATCCAAGAGAAAACTGAACTATCACGGGTACAAATTATCTACAGTTATGATTTAAAACAAAATTAAGTACCTTAGTGAAATTTCAAGATGAGCCTATCTTAACTGTACAAATGACTAGGTCACTGTGAATAAAAAATAGAATTGAACCCCTGAGGTAGAGTGTTTAGCATAACCAATCTCCTGCTCTGACTCCCCAGAGGGATGGAACTGGTGACGATACAAAAGAAAAATAGTTCTTATACTAAGATGAAAAATCGGGCTCTGTGACCTTGGGCCAGGCCACTGGAAATCAGTTCCACTGTTGAGGCCACATGGAGACCAGGGCATCTCCTGAAGAAGGGAGAAGGCACCAAGCCAGGAGCTTTCATTCTTCCAGCTATATATCTGCACCAAGATAAGCCAGAACTGGGTGGCTTGGTAATATTGTAACTGTCTTTCAATGGTGCTCACAGAATCTTCAGTGTGCAGACCTACTCCAGGCATCCTGACAATACACAGATAAAGGGCAAAGACGATTCAGATCCTTGTGGCTATTATAACACAAAAGAGGCTTGGGTGGCAATATCTAAAAATGATACATTAAAGAAAAAAAAAAACAACCAAATATATTACTACTTAATTTTGTATAGACTGACCTCAAGCTAAGGAGATTCTGGAATAGTCCAAAGTTTCTAAGCAAATTGTTTCAGGATTTATCTTAAAGGATGGTTTCTGCTATTGTCTAAATGTTTCTTATATGCCATTTTTATCCAGTTGGGCAGATTAGAAATGCCTCTAAGGTGGAAACTGGCGTGAGAGGACTGGGTGGTAGATCACACCATCTACTTTTCTTCCTCCTCCTTTCCATGTGTGTAAGTGTCAAATCTGGTAAAGGTGGTAATCGATCACAGCTCTGACCAACAGAATACTAAAAATCAAAACAACAGCAAATTCAAAAAATTCTGTCATAAAAACTTGCAACCTGTAGGGTGAAAAGGTATTTCTAAGGAATAAAAAGGCAGCTTGAGTTACTTATGAAAGTGAGAGGAAAAAGAGAGATTGTGAAGAACAAGAAAAATAATGCTTTGTTTGCCATTAATTCTTTTTAGTTTACCAAAAGGATTTGACCTAGCTTAAAGTGAAAGGCAAGGGCAAAGTAAGATTGCCAATGCAAATGTTAAAGCTTGCATGCCATGGGGAGGAGACAGGATAGGAGGAGAGAAGGACAGAAAAGCAAAGCAAAAGGTTACTCAGAGAAGCTGATAAAACAGACTATTGAAAACAACAATAGGATGTGAAGGCTGAAGCGATTATAACTGGGAAGTATGTAGGACAGTGAAGAACTACAAGTAAAGAAGGACTTCAGAGACGGGGGAAAGTTTCTGACCTCCCTCCCCAGGGGCAGGCAAATAGGCCCGTCAATACTGTCATTTGTTGAATAATTCTTATGCTTATTTCAAACTACTAAACACCATCTATATCAGTTATTCTTGGGTGCTGTATGAGAACATATTATAAGCAGAAAGATGTAAAGCTGAACAGCTTATGGTGGAAGTGTGTTTGGGTTCATTTCAATGCACATTTGCATCTGCTCTTATGAACTCAAGCATCAGCTCCAAAAACAAAACCTTGATGATGATAGAAAAGGAATTGGGGACATGGCAGTTGATTAATCTACTTATATTTATAATGCATGCCAGGCACTGATATAATCATCTGAGAGTCGTTAATTAATTTAAACTGCATAATTTCTCTATGAGTTAAATATTATTTTCTCTACTTCTAAAATTAAGAAACTGAAGCACAAAACACGCAGTTTGCTTGTCCACATTTCCAGTTATTGAATGATGGGCCTGGGATTTGGATGCAGGCAATCTGACTTCAGAGTCTGTGCTCTTAACCACTGAACTATGTCTTTTGTTCATTGGTCAGTTAAACCATATTGCCTCCGTGCCTATTATGTGAAGGACAGGTCTCAGAGTGACCCAGTTTTCTGTACTTTCTTGCTTGTAACACTTGAGAATAACTAGAATATGGTGGAAAACAACACCCTGAGATAAAAGGGAGCTGGCAGGAATAGATCAGACTCTATTTCAGTTCTTCTGTAACAAAATGCTCCTTAGCACTGTAACCCAGAATGCCTTGTAGCACGCAAGTTATTAAACCTGGAGTGACCACCTTTTGGGTCCCATGTATGTTGTAAAAGCAAGGTGTTCACAGTCTGGAATACATCCACATGGGTAGCTTTCTAAAATCATAATGAATCTTAAGCTGTTGTTGTTTCTCAGTATCTACCTATATGTAATTAATCTGTTTTATATAATGTGGCTTACATGAATGAGTTCTGTCTTTTTGGATCCATGCAGATTGGCAACCAGTGCACACTGACATGCATCACATTATGTGTCATCACTGTACTAGTTGTTGAAGTCACAATAGTGGGTAAAATAGACAATGGTGAGTAAAACTTCCCTTGTGGACTCTATATACACATATGATATAATACTAATCAGATATGAGTACGCTGATCTCACCAAGATTAGAAAGCAGTCCTGCTGCCAATTATTCACTTGTGTTGGCTCTCGCCTTTCAATGCTACACAAAATCTAATGATCAAACATCCCAAATGCAAAATTCAGCAGGCATCTGCTGCATAATCTCTGCAGTCAGACCCTACAAGTGAAGCCCTTCAATCCATAAGAGACAAAGCCCAGAACACAGTAGGCTCATATGAAACCTCATTAGGAGCTCCCAGACTCTGTGTGCAGGAGAAATCCCAGGTGGCAATATATGTGGAAAGGGATTGAGGAGACATTTCCTAAAAGCTGCATTTGTTAAGAACATTGTGTATGCTTAGTCATTGTAGTTATTTAGCTTATTTTTTGTGGATTTTTTAGGAATTATTGGGAGCTGCGTGGTTGTCTTTCAAGTTCCCCTTTGATTAGTACTTAATATATTGTTGAACACTAGAGCTAATGGTATTCATAAGATTTGAAAGTAGGGAGGAACACCATATGTGAGAGGGATTCCCCAGTGACTACTAAGTGACATATTAGAGGCTCAGGTGGTAGGGAGGCCATTTGTCAAAGTAGTCACGTCTCTTTGGCATCTGCTGCTTTGATGGACAATGGATCTTAATCCATATCAATAAATTCTTCCAGTCCCAAGTGACATGTCTAAGATGCTTCATTTAGGCACTGAATCAATATGCTTTGGTCAACTCATCTTTATCACAGACTCGTCACCCTCTCTTGAGTCTACATTTGCTCTAGAAATAAATCATGTACCAGTCACAAAGCACTTACCAGCTTCAGAATCCATAGGGAGTCATTTTCCTGAGAAGAATGAACACAGGATATTTCTACACTATTGACTGTTAGCACTGAAAGGGAGCTTTAGAGCTATTAGTTTATCTTATCAATTTTACTGAAAAGTTAAGCTGCAAAGACTTCAGCTGGTTCCTCTAAGTTGACTCTGCAATTTGAACAGAGCAAGCCCTAAGCCATCTCTTGGTTTTTTCTTCCGTAGTGTAAAAATATCAGACAGGACAGATGAGGTATTTGTACCAAAAATATTGTACTTATTAACCACAATAGTCATCACTGGAGGTAATTAAACTTGCCTAAAAATTGCTCAGCCCAAATTTTCATTATTTAAACAAAATCCAAATCCTTCCCCTCTTTTATTGCTGCTGAAAAACTCCAATCTTCCCCCAAATCTGTACACCAAGGAGACAGACCAAAAAATTTCACTCTATTGGGTAACTACTTACTTCTTTTATTCATAGCTATTAAAGTTTTGATACATCTCAGTGGGTGATTAGGATAGGGGTACTCCTTGGGCCACCTGAAGTAGGAAGATTATATAGTTTACTCCTTATTGGGCCTTCATTTCTTCTTGGAAAAACTCCAACCACAATGTCGGCAGTGAGAACGCCTGATTTTTTATACACCAGCATTCCTTTCTCTAACGTTACTCCCTTCCTATGATTTTATACGTATTCCTTTTCTAAAGCAATGAATTCCTGCTCTAGTCAATGCACCTCTCCAGTGCAGATATGGATTTTTCCACCCATCATTGCTGATTTTCTGACTGTGTCACCTTGAAGACTTCTGCCGTTCCTGCAGTGACTAGCTGCTCAGTTACATAAGTTATTATTCAAGATCTGATATGCTGTTCAGGATTTGTAGGCAGCAATATCAGATCCCTTGAGGACTTCTCATAGCCACAAAGTACTAAGGTACCAAATAACTTAAATTTGGGTTATACAAATCAGTATGTAGCAGCATCTTTTTAAATGCTAAGGAATATATTATAATATTGTGTGACCGCTCATAAGCAGTAGCAATTAATATTTTTGATATTTTGGTGCCTAACCTGGAATTTTTCATTTGTACTATAAATGATTAAATTGACCTGCATTAAAAGATATGTCGAAGTCTGCTACTAATGATTATAAAGTTGCCTTTAAATAATGAATGATTTGATGAACAGAATATTAATTAACAAGGAGCAAAATATTCTCTGATGGTGGTATTAAAAATATGAATCGTTCTTAACTCTAGAAATGAACAAAATTTTCTTTAAGAGCAGGGTGATTTCAGACAAGCATACAGATTCAAACAAAATGAATTGTAATTAAGAAGAAAAATATCCCTTTTGATTGTTAGTATGTGACTACCACTCTAAAGAAGAAAAAAAAAAAAGTACTTTCACATTTTATTCTTTGAAATTAAGTCAAGCTTCAGTTCAAAATACAAACAAATGGCCAAAGATTAATTAACAGTATATAATTTCCTACCTCTACTAACAGTTTGTAAGATCTAAATTTTATATGCTTTCCAATGCCTCAAAAATTTATTTAAAATTGGACAATATTACTCATAATTAATATACATGTGTCTCTCTTTAATATCTGAACAATTTTCTTGAAGTAAAAAAGAGTAATTTCAGATGTCAATGGCACTTTCATACTTTTTAATATATCAACTATTAGATGAAAAATCATGTCAGTATTTCAAAATTCAGAAAGGGATATAATTCTGGTATGATATGAGGGAACTCACATTCCCTTCAGGAGAGAAATATCTTCAAGACAGTAGTGAAATTAAGTTAGAGGATAATTACTTTTTCCCTCGCAATTTAAAGGAGGTACAGATGGAAAAAAAAATGAAAGTGATGCCATTCCTTGGGAATCCCAAAACCTGCATTAGGTTCCCTGCTATCCACACGAGGAATAGTCAATTAATTCCACAAATAAAACTTCTAACTTCAATTGATTCTAGATAAGATATTAGGTTTCCTGAATAACATCAATCTCCCCAAAGAAGTTAAACAGAGACGGTATAGTCATTGTAATTTTCCAAATCAAATTCCAGGTACTGTAAACCCCAATGGAAACTCCTACTCAACTACTCAGGGCACCCTCATTCCATGTGGCTCTCCAAGAAACAGCAGTTGTTCCAATTTAATTCAAAACTAATGAAAAAGCATGCTTATTTAAAAATTCTGCTTTCTAAATGATTTTTGAGAAACAATATTGCTTCTGACATATTCATTTACGGAGTATACTGACTTGCCAGAAACTCAATCCACCTACTGCTAAAATAAATAGGCCTTTGCTGCAAACTGAATGAGTCAAATGGTTGAAGGGGAAAGATAAATAATACTACAATTTTAACCAGAAAGCTATTTTCCTTCAAGAAGTTTCATGTGTTGTTTCAATGGCATTTTGCCACTAAGATTTGAAAAATAATCTATCATTTTTTAAACTTAGTGGATAGAATAAAAGCAAATCTGTCTCCTACCACTTAGTAAGCTTAGAGAATAAAATCATATTTCATCGTATTATACATAATAAGGTTTAATTTCAGTCATATTGTGACTTTCTTGGCAAAGTAGCATGCAAAACTATTTGGCAAAAGATGTTTGTATATACATAGGATTTAATATCTAGAAAATTCTTTCAATTAGAAATAATTATGTAAAATTTGGATACATGTCAAAAAGTATCCAAATTTCATTCATTTCATATAAACATTTATAAAACTGCCTACCAACAAGTAAATTTCTTAGTGATACAGAGTAACAACACTATAGGCAAAGATTGAAGAACAATGTTCCAAACAAATATAAAGGCTAAATAAACTGAAGTACACATATGATTTTACAAAGTAATCAGTATCAACAATGAACAATTACATAATCAGAGAAGCAATAAATTAGCAGTAAGTCCTATACCTGTCGATTAGTGTTTTCATGTAGTTTTCATTCTCGTTATTTTTGAGTTCTGATTTTTTTTCTAGAGATTTAACTAAGGGCTAAAGCAAAATATGGGAAGGAAGGATAGAATAAGAGTTGATCTTTTACACTTTACAAAGTTTAAAAACACCATGATTGATGAGACAGAAGGGAAAGGAGATAATTGAAATTGGGAAGTAGGGAGGCAAAGACAAAACGTAGAAAGGCAAAGAGGCAGCAAAATGAGCAGAATTATCTTCAGAGATGTCAATGGCAAAACTATGCAATGTCAGAGTGTAAAGCTATTATAATAGGTTTAGCCCAAATGTTCTCTTAATACTTAGCACTTAACAAGCTAGACTTCATTTTCCACAGAAACAATGACAAGTGCTAAATGATAGGAAGTCTTCCCAGAAATGACCAAAGTGCCTCTTTAGCCCATTAAGGTTAGTAAGAAGAGCTTATACCCATTGGCAACGCACTTGGTGCTAGGCATTGCAGCAAGTGCCTCAATCCAATTTCTCATTTAGTCATCACAACCACTCAGAGGTAAGTATAATTATCATTCCCATTTTAGATGTAATAACTGAACTAAATTATTTATTTAAGTGATAAGGGTAATAAGTGATAAATTGAGACCCAGGGCTCTTAAATGCCCATATCCTTTAAAATTATATTATACTATGATTTTTATTTTATGGAAAATAGTAAAACCAAATTTTATAACAAAGTAATAAAGGAATAACAATATCACATGTTTATCTTTCAAGGTGTTGTTGAGGGTATAAGATATGGGCACAAAAATTTCCCCAGTAGATATTAGCACCAATCTTCCTTTTTAATGAAGTAAGAGACACTAGTAGTATAACTGACTTGCATTTTACACTTTTCCATACTCCTTTCCCCTTTCATCCATCATAGTGCCTTTTTAACAATTTCTTGCCATTTGACAACATCTATTGTACATTTTAGAATATATTTACTCTTTTAGTTTCTTACACTAAAGAGACAATGCAATGTTTACAAACATGAGTGATCTATTTCACTTATGAATATGGTCTCAAGATGCATCCATTTCACTATAAAAAGTCTCAAGTTTATGCTTCTTTATGGCTGAGTAGTATTCCATTGTATAAAAATACATCTTTTTTTTTATCCATTCCTCAATTGATGGGCATTTAGGTTGTCTCCAAAGTATTATTACAAATTATTCTCTATAAATATACTTGCACATATATCACTGAAGTATTATGTATTTTTATTCTTCCAGGACATCACCCAGAATGGAGATAGCTAGGTGGAATGGGATCTCTAATTCTAGTATTTTTAGGAATCTCCACATTGTTTTTCACACTGGTTGCAGTAGTGTACATTACCACAAACAGTGGAGAAAGATTCCTTTTTTCCCACAGCCACTCTACCATTTGTGATTGGCTGATTTCTTGATGATAGCTATTCTTTCTGGGGTGAAATGGAATCTTAGTGTTGTTTTAATGTGGGTTTCTCAAATGAAGAGTGATGTTGAACATTTTTCCGGTATTCATTTACCATCTGTATTTCTTCACCTAAGAAGTGCATATTCATCTCAGCTGCCTATTTTTGGATTGAGTCTTTGAATTTGGGAGGGGTCTGTTTTTTTCAATTCTTTATATGTTTTAGATATAAGTCCTTTCAAGGACAACTAGCTAAAAATGTCCTGACTCTGTGGATAGTATTTTCATTTTGTTGATGATTTCTTTTGTTGTGTAAAAGCTTTTTAATTAGATGAGATGCCAGTTGCTAATTCCCATGTACTCAGTGTTTTGTTCATGAGCTCCCTACTTACACCTATGTTTTCAAGATTCCTGCCTACTTTCTCTTCTAATAGATTTAATACTCACAAACTCATTCCTGAACACAAATATTATCCTGATACCAAAACCTTTTTTGTATGGAAAAGCCCATACAAAAAAGTGAAATACAGGCCAATCTTCCAAACTAACACAGATGCAAAAGCCCTCTATAATATACTAGCAACAGAATGCAGCAAATCAACAAGATTGTGCCCCATAATCAAGTGTAATTCATCCCAGGAATTCAAGGATGGTTAAAAATATGCAAATCAGTATATGCAATACACCCATATCAACAGAGAAAAAATAAAGCTTACATAACCTTAATAGATGCACACAAACTTTTTCACAAAGCCCAACACTCATTCATGAAAAAAAAACTCTACATAAAATCAAAATAAATGGTATTTGTATCATTCGATAAAAGCTATCTATGATAAACCAGCAACTCACATTCTACTAAACAGACAAAAATTGAAAGCTTTCACTCTAAAATCAAGAACAAGATAAGGATGTCCACTATCACCACTTCTATTCAACATAGTACTGGAAACACTAGAAATTAGAAACCAGAGAAATTAGATAAGAGAGAACAAAAAAAAGGAATAAGGATATGAAAAGAAGTTATATTATCATTATTTGCAGATGACATGACTTTTTTTTTTTTTTTTTTTTGGTCTTTTTCCTTTTTATCGGTACCGGGGATTGAACTCATGACTGCCTGCTTTCAAGGCAGGCGCTTATGCCGCT
The DNA here is from genome assembly GCF_034190915.1 of Cavia porcellus. Lineage (NCBI taxonomy): Eukaryota > Metazoa > Chordata > Mammalia > Rodentia > Caviidae > Cavia > Cavia porcellus. The sequence goes on along the minus strand of NW_026947495.1, from coordinate 27,760,071 downwards.
GAGCTAAACCCCCAGCCCCCTGCAGATGACATGATACTCTACATAGAATACTCCCAAACTCCACCAAAATTCTAGATTTCATAACTAAATTCAGCAGCATAACTATATACAAAGTTAATAGAATTCTTGTACACAACAAATTCACTGAGAAAGAAGCACACCATTCACAATAACATCCAAAAAATGAAATACTTAGCAATCAATATAATAAAAGGAAGTAAAGGATCTATATATTGAAAGTTATAGTACTCTGAAAAAGAAAATCAAAGATATCAGAAAATGGAAAGGTGTCCCTTGATCATGAATAGGAAGAACCAACATAGTGAAAATAGCCATACTCCCAAAATTGTTATATAGACTTAATACAAACCCAAGCAAAATACCATTAGCATACCTATCCGAACTAGGAAAAATATTCCTAAAATTCATATAGAACCAGAATAGATTTAGAATAGCAAAGATAGTCTTGAGGAACAAAGGCAAGGCAGGGGCACCACAATCCTTGACTTGAAATTATATTAAAAGCTACTGTGATAAAATCAGCATGGTGCTGGCAAAAACACAGACCCAAGGACCAGTGGAAAAGATGAGAAGATACAGACAAAACTAAAAACACACTCATCCACATTATCTTTGACAAAAGGGCCAAACATACTCATTGGAAGAAATATAGCCTCTTTAATAATTGGTGCTAGGAAAAGTTGGCTGTTTACAGGCTGAAGACTAAAATTAGACCGATGTCTGCCACCATCAAAATGGATCAAAGACCTAAATATTGAAACAGATACTATGATTTTGTAACTACAATATACATTGATAGAAAACCATCTTCTGTGAAAGCAATAAGAAAAAAAAAAGAAATACTATGTCCACTTTCAAACAAGATAATACAGAAAAAATGTTTAAAAATATTGACAGTAAAGATAAACAAAAGTTATTAAAGGAAAGGGAGGAGAGTGGAGGTTATTTTTGCAGTTATACTGAAAGGTAATTATGATTATTCCTAAAGGCTTAACAGAGAATGGATGAGATTTGATTTTTAATGATTATTTTCATTTTGAAGTTCAACTTTAGGGCAATTCCTAAGGATATGCAAAGAATATATTATAAGCTTTATCCCTTCTGCCAAATTTGGGCTTAATGCTCAAAAAATGACCTAATAAACTCTTCAGATATCCCTGGAGCTGGACAGATGGCAGCACTAGATGTGATGCTCATTTTCTGTCAGGAACAAGTAGGTAGTAGCAAAAATTCCTTTTCCTCACAAACTAAGCAAGGTAAGAGCATAGGTGACAGTAATATATCCGTAAGGCAAAATGGCAGGAGATGGAGGGAAAAGTGATGTCTGCAAAATAAAACCAGAAAATATGACTGAGATAAGAAAGTCTGAGAGAAAAGAAAACAAAGGTCTTTTTAAGTTCAAGAGACAGAGTTCTCCCAAGATTCTAGCACAGGTCACAAGATGACTTGTTTGCCCACTGAAGGAGAAACAAAGCAAGAGTCCTTTACCTCTGTTGGTTACAACATCAGCATCTCAATCTGTGAATATTTTAATGGAATCTTTACTGATGATAACAATAAGGGAAAATCCATATACCTGAAAATAACACAGTTCCTCAATGCTTGAAGCTCTAAGGGATGAAAAGGATGGGAGGCAGCGTATGAGATGATTATTTTAGAAGTCCAGGGAAGAACTACAGTATGTGTCTCTAAATATGCATACCATCATCTTTTCAAAGGAAGGGAAAATGAAGGCTTCACTGTACCTGATGTACTTGCTAGCATATGTTACTCTAAATTGGTAAATCATTTTAGACTGAACAAGTTAATTCAACTTCAAAGGAAGTCTCATGAGATTCAGCAGCAGGGATAGGAACAAGCCTTGCATAACAATTTTTAAAATGCAGACAAAGTCATTCCTTTGAATGAGGAACTACACAATAAATTGTTATCAAAACAGTTCATAATTTCTACAAAACTTACAAGCCAAAATGCTTGATTTCAAAGCACCATTATAGTTCCTTCCTCCGATGCCCATTCATTTAATACAAGTTCTAATACAGGTTCCTAGATATTTCAAGTCTAAAACTCTAAACTAGTAGCTTCTAACCCGACTAAATCAATGGAACCTAACATAGACACATATCAGAAGACTGGGTCAGAATTGGAAATGAGGCAGCAGAGTGCATAAAATGAACCTATGATTCATAAAAATCTTTATTATTAGCCGGTCAAAGATTCAAACTGCTGAATAATTTACAGAGTATAATTTTTTTTTTTTAAAATCAAACTGATGAAAAACTTTAAGAAACCCATGAAATAGAGAATCTGGTGCTGCCTGTGGTAACTAATCTCCTTGTAACTGAACTTCAATAAGATAAATGGACTGGACATGTTTCTCATTTTGTTTCATTATTTCTTACCAAGGAGTTTTTGAAAATATTATTTCCCTAATTATACTTTCCTCAGTCATGAAGACTGCTTTTTTAACAGTAAGAAGTCACTAGTTGATAAGTGACATATTGCTATCTTACACATAGTTGTTCAAGTTACAAAATCAAAGCATAAAACATGGACAGACAACGACAGCACAAAGTATTCTGTTGGATGAACTAACAAAAAATATGGAGTATGATCATCTATATTACACACTTAAACATATATACAGTGATATTCTTTAGAGCACTTTCTTTCCCTTTCATTATTACAATATCCATTATACATTTTGGATCTTATTACTCTTTCAGTTTTTCATTATTATTTTTTATACTAGAGAGACAATACAATTTCTTTAATACTACAAACATACTATATGTTTCTGTAATATATGTTTATTATTTAAATATGAAAACATGAGACTTTATTTCAGTGTTACCTTTCCAGAGTATTTTTTGTTCCCTCAGGGACAATATCTGCCCGCTGAGAATGCATGGACTAGGATAGACACTGAGCACTTGCTACATTAAGAAATTTCCAAGTGTAACCTGATTCAATTAGTAAAACTATGAGGAAGTCTGTACTATTACTATATCCAGTTTCTAATAAGAAAAATAAAATTTAAAAATTTTAAGTTGCTCTAACCTGTGACTAGCAGAGGCAGTACTTGAACACAAACCACACAGTACCAATTTTCCCTGTTTATTGCCATGTTACAGTCCTTGTGGTTGTAGGCTGAAATCTATCTATTCAGTTTGAGCATTGTATCTTTCAATACTTGTGTTTTGCTAGAAATTAGAATCTATGGGCTCATATATTTACCTTAATGAGCTGGAAGTAATACATTAACCAGTAAAATATGCTATATTCTATAGAATTCTGATGCATGTGGAGGCTAAGGGTAATAACAAACTGATATGTTATAAAATTTTGTGAATTTCCTCTTCCACATAAGTAACAGTTGTGTTATAAAAATTTGTTTGGAGCAGTTGCTTTTTCTAATTTTTTTCATATCAACAAATAACAGCTAAATAAATTATAAACTAAAGGTAATGATTTGTATTTTAAAACATTATTAATTTTTCTTGTAATTTTAGTTTGGAAAAGTATAAAACTAATGAAATAATTTTGAAACATACTAAACTACATATATGATTTTATATTAAAAACAGCATGGATATATTTATATGTTCTAGGTACAAAGTGCATTATTTTTGAAAGTGGTATTACCTATTTTTTAAAGAACAGAAGGATGTAACTTTTAAAAGTAATATAGGTTTTCATAAAATAAAAATTGATACAGCTACACTAACCATTTTATTAACCTTTTAAAAATATTGGAACAACACACTCCCATGAGTCAGGGTCTGCCATAGGGAAGGGGAAGAGACTCAACAAGAAGCCCAAAGCACGCCCTCCTGTGAGCCAGCAATGCCTTGGCTGGGAGACCCGAAGAGCTTTCCAGCACCACCTCCACCCCATCTCGAAGCAACTGGCTGATTCAGAGGAATTCAGGGTGAGATGACAGTAACTGAGGTGAAAGGAATACGTTGACGCTTGTACTGTTTGACTGACTTTGCAGGCCTGCGGCTGGTGGTCTGGGCATTAGTTTGGAGGATGGCAGTGTGCATGGTGACAACTTCAGGAGACTTCCCTCTGTCTTTTTTTTTTTTTTTTGAAATCCAATGTTTTGTTTCATTTTGCTGTTTTGTTTGATTCCTGTATCTGGTAACCTGAGCAATTATTTTGAAGATAACCATATGCAATAGAGCAATCATTATTAAAATCCTATCATCATGTTTAGAAAACCTATATAGCTATTGTTGTTTTATTTTATTGTTGTTGTTGTTGTTTGTCTGCTTCTTGGTTTTTCTGTTTATTCTTTATTATTACAAGTATTATAGTTCCTTCAAACCAATGAAGCTGAAATACAAGGCATGCTTATTTTGCTCATGTTTGAGGTGAGAAGAATCCAAATCAATAATACTCATGCCTTTTCAGATAAAATTCATATCTTTACCATCTTAAAATATTTACAGTAAGAATTCAACTTAGAAAGAAACTTGGGAAGCCAGGAACTCCCTAGGGAAGATACAGATAACAGTGAAGCATCTCAGCTGAGAGCTATTGTGTTAACTTTTCAGAAACATTGTGCCACCAATCTGGCTCAATAGAATCCAAACATGTGGACTCTCATTACAACCCATTCCTACTTTCTGACATATATAAACCCTAGGACACACAGGACCATGTCTTGAAGTCTGCTGTTTGGCAGCCAAACTTGGCTTCCTTACCCAACATTGGCAACTAATTACCCAAGAGATATCTTTCATCTAGAGTTATGTTCCTTTTCTGTATATGTATAATAAAGCAACTTCTTAATGCTTTTCTGCGTTAAGACTTAACTTGGTGTAAGGAAGCTCTGTGTCTAGTTACACTAGATGCTTAACAAAGTGAAAGACTGCTGGGACTGTGCTTTCCCCTCAGAGACATGCTTCCCCTGGAATCTTAGAACAGGAGAGATCTCTATGGTATCCATTAAAATATTCTGTGTGTGTGTGTGTGTGTGTGAGAGAGAGAGAGAGAGAGAGAGAGAGAGAGAGAGAGAGAGAGAGAGAGATAGAGAGAGAGAGAGAGAGAGAGAGAGACTGAGGATTAATCTCAGAGACTTTGTACTGAGACACAACCCCCATCCTTTCAATCCTGCTTATTTTATATTTTGAGATGTTTTGCTAAATTGATAAATAGCCAGGCTTGACATGAACTTGTAATCCTCCTGTATCAGCTTCCCAGAGTGCTGGGATTACAGGTGTCAGCCACCACATCATAAAACCCTATTCTTACAAATCAAGGCCCAGAGGGGTCATAGGATTTGTCTGAGGTTGATAATATAAGAATCAACCTAGATAGAATTTCTTATCTATGTTTTGTTTCACTCACTCTGTTTAAAAACTTTAAAATTAAAAGCCCGTGATTTATCCTATTATACCCCAAATCCTCCTAAATTTCACACACACTTTGTTTTCATTTGACCGTAAAATGAATAGAACTCTTCTCCATGAAGTGACATTGTTTCTCCCTCCCAGTTAGGTGGCAAAAACCCTGCTCTTAGGACCTAATCATTTACTCCTAACAAAGAATAAACATTAACATATTTTCAGCTATTTAAATGCCTATAACCAAGGGGAAAAAATAGATTATTTTTACTAAGCAGTTTGAAATAAACATTCGACCAATGATGGAAGGTTGCATACACTGTGCAGATATTTACAAAAGCATGTAAAATGATTAGATACCTCTGTAACACAGGGTCTAGAGCACAGACCACCCCTGCATTTTGCTTACCTTGTAAAATTCAGTCTCTTATAATTATGACAAGCAGGTAGTCATAAGTCAACAAATAATGAATTTAGTGTGGTCATTTGTATTCAGTTCAAACTCAGACACTAAATGTAAAAAAGGAAAAGTTTGATAGCAAAGATCTGATACATGAGAGTATGAACAAGCCTTAAAAACCTGATATGCAGCATTCCCTTGTATTGCTCTAAAGACTCAGTCTATAAAAGTTCACCTTGCCAAAGAGGCACATGGTGAGTTCTAGTCCCTTATTTTCTTGTCAAGATGTGTCTCTTCTTTGCGCCAATAAAGACATCTCTTTCCAACATTTCCATTCAAAGGAAAGGTTCCTTTAATTTACCTGATGATTTGGTTTATGCTATGTATGGCCCTTCCATGAATAATCTTTAAGAATAAGTACTTGTAGGATCAGGTTGGCTTAAAAATTCTTCCTGAAAAAAGAAAGGACCTCCATATACATAATTCCTGAGAGCTGTTTTGAATTGATCCACAATTTTGACAGAATGAGAAAAAAAAAAAAAAACATGTAACTGTTAAAAATAATCCTACACCAACAGTAACACAGTAGATAAATGAACTAATCAATAGCAGCATCCTAAAAATAAGATACTATGTAGGGTAAAATGAAAAACTGAATACTAGAACTCCGAGTGGGGTTAATAGATGCATACATTAGAAAACAAAACATTATATTTATTTGTTAATGATACAAAAATATTTAAATAGAACTGTAGGAAAGTGCGCACATTAGAGCACTTGACTGTTGTGACCTCTTAGAAATAGGCATTGAACATTAAGTTGGAAAGAATAACGTAAAACTTTTTTGGCATTTGGGATAAGAAAAGAGCTAAATAACCCAGCTGTACTGTGGCTTAGAAAAAAGATCACCCCTGCAGCACAGTGCAAGATTTAAATGCAAACTGTACAAGAGTACATGATATGCAAAACATTGTGTAGCCTGCTACTGTCCTACCAGTGCTTCCAGTCCCTATCCAGATCATATTCAAACACCGGTGGCCCCAACAGTTATACCAAAATAAATAATTTTTTTTTAAAAAGAAAGAAACCTCTAAAAAGCCAGTCGAGGAGTATGTTTCTTTGCATGCATTTTTTCAGAAATATCTTTCTTTATCACAAAATGAGCAATTCTTTTTGCTGTTTGTATTTTCCCTCTAATCTTCTGGAGCTAAAGGTAATATTTTTTCACTAGTGTCATCATTGTTATTACCATCCCCAGTATCATTATGCAAGCATATGTAATGCTGGGTTCAATTTAGTCTGTAGGGTGTGTCAGGTAATACCCAAAACAGCCTTGTTTTTTTTTTTTTTTTTTTTTTTTTTTTTCCCTTTGCCCTGAAATTGCTTATTTAAGTGTAATACTTCAGCCTGGAAAAATCTTGGCATATCAAGACATTGGAAGGAGAGGTTCCTTTTGGAACTTAATCGTTAACTTAGGAAATACATACTGTAGTTACAGTGTATCCTGAAGTACTGGTCTTTGTATTCTGAAGAGCATATGATTTGAATTAGTTGCTACACAAACAGAAAGTAACTGCTTAATGGAAGATAATTTACAAAAGAGATGAAAGCCACAGTAACTTGCTATGGAGTTGTGGACACTACGAAGATTCCTTCTCCTTTTCATCTCTTCCTTAAATACTGCACACTGTTTGCCCACTTATGCTCTCTGCCTCCTTTCTCTGTAAGAGTAAAGAAAATGACAAACTTATAAATGACTATACTTCTAAAATCTTGTTTACTATGATTCTAAACCTTTGCTGTACACAAGGAGAAAAATTCATCTCTTTTATAAATGAGGAAAAGCTGCGTGCCATTGGAGCATGTTTTCACAATCTTTAGCAACACCTACCGTATAATACTTGGAGTTGAGCTTTCCTGTGTTCTTTTTGTTCATGTGTGTCCTATTTTCTCAACATTTTCTGTGTGTGCTGTTAACTCAAGAAGACCCCTTTGTTCCTGAATTTCTTACTGTATATGATCTAACTATATTCTGATACTGCAGATACTACCATAAATGGGCAAACATAAAATTTCTCTTCGGAAAATGTGTCCTGTGCTTGTAAATTTTAAAGTTCCTCAAATACAAAACACAGTCTTTGTAGAGATTCAATATCATTTCGAAAACAATGTCTTTTGTGCTAACCATGCTGTAAGAAGGAAAAGGTATCTTCTTTTTAAAAAAAACACAGTTATTGTATATTGCTAGCTACATTAAAAATATATATGGTTTCAAACTGAAAACAAGAATGAAAGTACATATATTTTTATAAGGAAATTTTCTGAAAACAAAAAATACCAAGTGATACAAATCACTGTCAAATAAGACATGCCAGCTCAGCAAAACTGAAATACAAGTGGTGAGATACAAAAGTCCCTCCTTTCCACCCTCCTCCCTGCTTCCTTCAGGCAACACAGTTACTGCTAATGATGAGCTCTTTTTGTAGGCACTTTAAAAGTGCAAAGGGAGAGGCTGAAAGACCCCACATCTTGGTGAATTTGTAATTTCAAGGAATAAAATTTTCACATGAAAAGTAGAGCGTATTAGAAGTCAGATATATAATCAGGGCTCCACTTGTGTAATGTCAGTTGCACATGATTGGGCATAATTGTGAAAGTAGATTTTGATAGTTTCTCTTTTTTTCTGGTGGTTCATTTTTTAAGGCTCCAGGTGTCCAGGATGATTTCCTGGCAAATACACATATTTTGGTAATAGGCAAAGTTTGCATCTCATGTCCCCAAAACTTCAAAGATGGTTTCAATATTGGGATATCTGCTAATGTAAACTTCCTGCATGAATAGATTCAGGACAAAAATAAAGTTTTATCTTAGCTTACGTTGTTGTTTGGGTCTAGAATTTCCCCTCAAAATTCTCATGCAATTAGCGGCAGAGCATTTGGAGGTATAGATAAATCATGGTGGTGTTGTATATATGGGTGGATTCATTCATTGGTGAGTTCAGTAGCCAAATGCTCTATTAGGAGGTGAAACCTGTACAAAAGAAGCAAGTCATTGTGGGGTATGATCTGGAAAGATATCTCACTCCCAGGGTTCTCCCCTTACTTTCTGCTTCCTGGCTGCTATGATGTAAGTAGATGTTTTGCCAGGGACCTTCCACTATGCTATTTTTCTCACGGAGCCAGCTGAGCAAGAACTGAGAATACTAAAACTGTGAACCTAAATAAAACTCTCCTCACTTCAGTTGTCCTCCCTTATACTGTATGCAGGTTACCCACCCTCCGGTGAGTGTAGCACTCACACATCACCATGCCTTCCACCTGCACAGCTTCAGGATATTTGCAAAGCGGAGACCCTGGTCCACTGCTAAGTCACTTAATTAAACTTCTAAACTACTCAAGTTGACACAATGAACAACATCCTAGGGTAAGAGCATGTCCTCTATAGACTAGAATGTAGAACTTCTGAGTTAACTTAGTTAAGCTTTTAGACTTCTTAAGTTGACACAATGTATCAACCATAAAAGGGTACATATCAGTCTACCTTAATTCTACAATCTTTAATAATCAACCACCAAAAAAATGTGGAAGCAACCATCGTTGCTTAATGAGGGTCATCAAGCATAAATCATATGAAAGCCATATTTAGAAATAATAAACATGTAAATCAGAAACAAGGCACACATACTGTTTAACATGGTACTGTTAACACTGCATTAAATTTTTACTTAGCAAAATAACATAGAAGACAAAAGTTATAGATGTTAAATGAGAAAAGACTAACACTACTACTAATATATAATTATTGCCTAGAAAACTCAAGAACATTAAATGAATAGTAATTTATAATATGGTATGATAGATAAGGTTCTGCTATATTTTATACTAATTCTTTCTAGTGCTAACCAATATTATTGAAATACCATTTATCAAAGTGTGAAATGCCATATGTAAAAAAAAAACATGTAGGAACTGTGTGCTTAAAAAGAAAATTATTATTATTTTTTTCTTTTTTTTTTTTTTGTACCAAGAATCAAACTCTTGACCTTGTGCTTGCCAGGCAAGTGTTGTGCTGCTAAGCTATATCTTAAGCTTAAAAAGTTAAATTATGCCAAGGGTTATGTCTTCATCTACATTAAACCTTGAATTTATCATATCTAGTACTAAATTAGTAAGGGAAAAAAGAGATAGTTAAAACACTAAATGTAATTTCTAGATTGTGATTACCAAAGTTGGGGCCATGAAGGATCCTGTCTAAGAGGAGGGAAATTCCTATGACTCATGTATTAAGAATTGCAAGTGCATGTTAATATACTGACTTTATTTTCAGATATAGATTCAGAGAAAGTTATGGAATAAACAACTAAAAGGTATGTGGAGTATCTAGGTATCCTTTAGCAAGTTTCTCCCATGTTAACATCTTACATAAGCAGAGTACAAACAAGGAAATTAGTGCAATCTAGAGTTTATTCAGATACTAGAAAGTTTACTTGAGTCTGTGGGTATGTGCTTCTTCTAACCGATCTTAATACCTGTGCAGAATTGTGTAGCTGGCTCTACGAACAAGAAACAGAATTGTTGCACTGCCACAAGGCTCTGCTGTGTCACCTCTTTATGACTGCCCTGTCATCCTCCCATTACTAAGCACTGAAAATTCTAACGTTTCTTGGTCTCTACTTTTTCCTAGAGGCTTTTTTATAATCACTTGTAAGTTCTCTACAGACAATATACACCTTATTGTCTGCCTCTACACTTAATACATTCCACACCTTCATTTCACCACTGCATTTCAACAATGTTTGGAGAAATCTGACGGCTTATCTTACTTGACAAAATCCCAAGTATTTTCCTGGCTAACAAAGCTTTGCATCATCCAGCCCCGTCATGGCTACATGTAGTACTTCTCCTCTTGCTTAACTCTTCTGCCTCACTCTACTCCTAAACTCCTTGCTGCTTTATGAATCACTCTAAGCACACTATTGCCAAAGGACTTTGCACTTAACATTTCTTCTGTCTGGCACATTTTTCCCAGAGAGCTACATTCTCACTCTCTTTACTTAAATCTCTGCTCAAATATCACCTCTAAACAAAGAAATTCCTGGCTTTCTTATTAAAAGCAGAGCACATTCTCATATGTCCATTTTTATTGTCTCTTCTCTGAGGTTTTACTTTTATTTCAAAACACCAGAAGTCTTTGAGTTTAGTTTTCCTTTAGTTATCTTTCGTTGTATCTCTTCCTTTAAGGATGTAAAAAACCACAAAAAGAACTTTAATTACTTTCATTACTATAATATTCTAAGTTCTAAAACAGTTTCTAGCATATAGTAGATATAGAGTGATTGTTTGGTAGACAAAAGAACTCACAAAAAATGATATTATAAATAAACTATCAACCACAAGACCTGAATTCTTTACTAGAAGTGGTAAACATTTTTAAAAATAAAAATGTTTAGTACAGGCAAGAAAGGTAAGGAACTGATATGATTGCTTACTGTCAAACAAGTTCAAAAGGCCCAGTGTTTTTTGACAAAATTTTGAACAAACAAACTCACAATCCTATTCCAAGGAATCACATTAAAATATTGACATTTGAACAAAGGTAAAGATGTTCTCTTCAACACTATTTTACATTATCTGAATGTTCTTCAATATGCTGTTACAAGAAAACAATCCTAAGAACTAAGTATAAATTATTACATTATGTAGTATCATCCATACCATGCATATTAAGCAATTGTTATGATGAGGATATAGCATCTTCAGAATAATCAAATGGAAAAGGCTTACTGCAGAAAAATACACAGTTGTTGTTAGCATTCTTGGGCATTTGGTTCCCAGACCTCCAGTGAAATGTCAAAATTCATGAATGCTTACAACACACACAAATGTATACACATTAAGTCATCTCCAGTTTAATACAGCAAAAATGATGTGTGAATAATTATTTTACTATATTGCTTGGTGAATAAAGCCAAGAAAAGGTCTGGACATGTACAATTCAGGAGATTTTTTTTTCTTTTCTAAGCATTTTAAATCTACGGTTGAATGTATGGATATAGAACTCATGGAGGGCCAGCTCTACATACTGTATGCGTGCTTAGGTGTGTGATAGCATATATGAAAAATTAAAACAGGAAATATCTGTACTGATCCATTCACATTAACTATCTCATATTATTGGTGCAGGCTTAAAAAAAGTCTTGCTTAGTTTGAAACATCAAATATTTACTAATTTTTAAGGACTCTTATAAATAAAAATCATTTGGAAAAAAAGTAAGCAGAATTTAGTCCCATTGAATTGATTTTAATTAAAATATCCTTGCCATGCAATGTCTAATGGATTAATATATTATTGGCCTTTCCCTAGAGATATTTGCCATTAAAGATAGATTTTCTTAAATTAACGGAAAAAATTACTGGGAAAGAACCTCAGCATGATTCCTCTCTACAAGACAAGGCTTCCTAGAATATCTCATAATAGATCACATAGGCAAAAGCAACATATGCATCAATCAGTTCAGTCTGGAAAAAGCTCTAACCTTCCAGCCTTCCTCAAATCCCAGTCAACCAGCTTATGAACTGCTTAAAGGCTTGGTGTAAAGTGAAGAATCTCATAACTAGCATTCAATGGACTAAAAAGAAAACCTTCATCTTTCTTTCCTTCTTTACTTTTCTTAATAACAGGTATCTACCTTATTTGGGCTCTGCCATTGGTCACGTTGCAGTATATTACCTCATCCTTCTATTGAAATAATAGCCAGAATGTGGATTCATATCTATATTGCATTGGCTCTATACTAAATCCAAATAGCCTTACAAATGTATTCTTAGGTCCAAAATAGCAGAGCCTTTCAATGATTAATCAAATTTTCAGAAATAAAATTTCTTACCAGAAATATATATCAGATATTCTGCTGAGAGACTGGGGGTGATGGAATGCAGTTTATTTAACATTACTTGAAAATAATTCTATGTGTCCACCTTATTGACCTTCAATCAACAGAAATATGTCCATTTGGTAGTTACTTCCTACTGACACATCAGCTAACACTTGACACATAATTATAGGTGTAATTAAACTGCAAATGAAAGACAAATACCAATATAAAGCTGTAATACGAAATAGGTGGAAACACAATGTAATGTTGGATGACAGGACATGAAATAAAAAAAAATACTGAAGACCTGTTCAGTCATACAGAGAGGTAAATATTTGAGAACAGTATGGGAAATAGTGCAATCATCTACTCTACAGAAATGACTAGAAACATAACAAAAAAAAGAGAAAAAGGAAAATGCAAATAACATTAACATGTCTTAGCTAGGGAGCTTAAGTAGAATATGGCACTCAATTATCTTCAAAGCAAACCAGTTTGATATTAAAAAAGGGGAACAACATCAAACTGATGTTTGATCCCACACCTGAAGGACTGGGATTTCACATGCAAACATTTACCATTAAAGTTACAGCTATGCTCAACTTCTTGGGACTCAGTGACTTCATGTGTAGTGACCCAGGGAGAGTACAAAGAAAGGCAGAGGAAGAGAAGCAATCACTGGAGAAAACAATAAACCCACCCAACTGCTGGGTACATGGATAGTAAGAGCATCATTATAATAGATAGAAAACCAATCATAATACCTTCATTAAGGGTACATTTTTACAAATTAAATGACACAGACATGAAAAAGCCTTTAACATCATTAATCACTAAGGAAATGCAAACTAAAACTATAAAGGGATACTAATACATATTGCCCAAAATGGCCAAAAGTAAAACAAGATTGAGAACACCAAATATTCCTAGAGATGTGAAGCAACAGAAACCTCATATTTACATAAAGCTTGCAGGTCTATGAAATACTTCAGCCTATTTAGGGATTTTACAAAACTACAGCCACGCTATTTATCCAATAATTTCATTTTCAGTTATTTACACAATAGAAATTTAAAAGTGTTTTTCATGAAATTTCTTTTTCAAGAATGTTTATGGTAGCCTTATTAATAATACTGAAAACAAATCTAATACTAAAACCTTGATACACATCAAGAAGACAGAGAAATAAAATGGCATATTCACATGATGAAATTACTCACCTATAGAAGGTTGAGACCCAGGCATATTATCCCGAGTAAAAAAGAATATAAAAAGAACTTATTATATGGAACCACTCCCACTAAATCTCAAAAAAAAAAAAAAAAAAAAAAAAAACAGTGAACTAACCTAAAGTTAGAGAAAACAAAGGAATAGCTTCATTTACTGAGGCCGTGGAGCAAAAGTGTAAGGGGACAAATGGAATAAATCAGAGAAACTGTGAAACAATAGAAAGCTTCCTGTTTGAATAAGCATTGATCAAAAGACACACATCATTGAACATTGTACTGCATGAAAATTATGCCTAAGTTAAAATAATCACAGAGGTACAATAAAGGAGAAATGAAAAATTCAGCTATGCAAATATTTTACAGAAGTTTCACTCAACTGAAAGCCACACAACTGGAAACTTCTATTGATGTCTCATTCATACCTGAAATTATAAAGAAAGAAAAGAAGGCAGGCTGACTGGGAGAAAGCTAGATGCCAGCCTTCTCCTGTGAATCAGCATCGTTGGTGGACTGCAGGGGAGGAACACTAGAAGTCAACAAGAAGCTAAGACCTCTTAGAAGTTGGTTCCATGCACAGGCTGATTAGGGGAGAGCCTGATGCCAGTCCTGTCCTGTGAGTCAAGCCAGATGCAGACTGCAAGGGAGGAGCACAAGAAGTCAATAAGAAGCTAAGACCTCCCGGAAGTCTCTGTCATGTGTGGGATGACGGGGGAGAACTAGACACCAGCCCATTCTAGGACACAGACAGGGAGACAAGAAGAGCTAACATTCCTCTGCCCCAGCCCACCCTTGTACGTGCTCAGCTGATCTGGAGAAACACAGGCTATGATGACAGCTAGTGAGGTAAAATACAACTTAATGTTTGTAGTGTTTAGTGTTTCACTAACTTGGAGGCTTAAAGCTGGTAGTCTGATCATCTATTCAGAAAATCACAGTAAGTACTGTGGCATCTATGGAGTACTTCCTTCTGAAGGTGGTGTCCATTGCTCATTACCTATTATCTTGTTTCAAAATCCTATATCACTCTCATTGCTTTGTTTGGTTGAGTTTTAATTTATTTTATCTTGTTTGATTTTGTTATATCTGACAACATGGGCAACTATTTTGAAGATAACAAATATAGTATGGTAGCCATTTTGGATTTACTGTTATCTTGTTTTGAAGTCTTCTATTATATTCACTGTTTTGCTCTTATTGGCTCTATTCTGTTTCTCTTTTGTTTGATTTTACAGTGTCTGAAGGTATCTGCAGCTATTTTGAAGACAACAAGAGGCATGTGGTAACCACTGTTGATTTCCTACTATCTTGTTTTGAACTCCTGCATTACTTACACTGTCTTGTTTTTATTGGCTTTATTCTGTTTTAGTTTCATTGGTTTTCTTCTAAAATTTTTTTAAAGCAAAGAAAAGTACTACTATCTCAGGATAAATTTTGACAACTGTGAAGTTGTCATCAGTGTAGGCTTGATGAGAGCATTGGAGGAATAAAATTTGGGTAAGATTAACTAAAATTCTGTTCCCTATGATACTTTTTGGCATCAATATACTGATTTTCTAACCCTTGGGATTTTGATTTGCTAAGTGAAGTACAGCCAAAATGGAAAGAATTAAATTGCCTTAAAAAGAAAACATATGCCTCCCCAGTACTCAGAGGACCTCAGCAGTCAAGGGGAGCCTTGGGCTCTCCTCAGTATCCAGATGAACAGAGCCTTGGCCTCCTCTCTCCTGCATTTGAAAGACATCAGCAACTGACAGACCATCAGAGACCCCTTCATTCACCTGCAGTACCACAGTGGGGTGGTGGGAACCTCGGCGTCCCTTCCTCCCACCCAGAAGACCTCAGTAGCCTAGTAAGCAGTTGATGAGTTTCCCCCCAAGGAGAGTACTCAGTGGGTCATCCAGAGCTTCAACAAACCCAGAGGCTCTTGGGAGCCCACAAGACTGCAGATGAGTTCTTCCATACAGAGAACCCTGGGTAGGTTGGCTTGAGTTCTTTCATTTTTTGATTGGTTGATCATTATTTTCTTGCTTAAATCTTGTAATCTGAACAACTACTTCTAAGATAACAATGTGTAGCATATTGACTAGTGTTAATTTCCTACTGTTTTGAAAGTCTGCATTTCTATCTTGTTTTGTTTTTAAAATAAATTGTAAAAAGAGAAAAACAAAGTTCCAAGTTTATAAAATAAAAATCTTTATGATAGACACCAGAACATAAGTTTGGAGAATGATATTGAGAAAAGAGAGTGTGCTTAATGTGCTAATAAGGAATTATATTCTATTGAATTATTTGATATAGGAAGCAAAAGGTTCCTTTCCTCCTTTAACTCTTTAGAATAATGTCCAACTCATTAAATCATTGTATCACTGGAGATAATTTTGGGGACTGTATTCAAAGAATGAATCATGGATCCACATGAATACAGAGAAACAGTTGAGCTAGATTTGCACCTAAATATTCAAAATACAAGCTCAAAAATGGTCAGAATAAAGCCCTGGGCAAAATCTTTTAAGAAGGTTTAAGACATATACTTCTCGAAAAAGGGATTTTGACTCTCAAATTGCAGGAATCCTAAAGTAGTTCTGTCAGAAAAAAGTTTCAAAGAAGGACTCATGTGGTTTTGCAGTGAGCTTTCTGATGAGCACAAATTTTAAGAATTTGTAGAATTGTAGAAGGATGGTTTACAAAGCTAAGTGGAAATTTTAGTGATTATAATTAGTTATAATAAATTATAATTATATTATAATATGGGCTAAATCTTGGAATAAATTGGGCAAGGAAAAGTGTTAGAGAACATCAAAAAACTGGAAGAGTCATTTTAAATTCTTCTAGTAGCAAAAACAAGTAAAAGGGTTAAATAATTCTTCCCTTTATCCAAATAAAAGACTAAGATATAAGAGTAAGAAAGATAGTAATGATTTAAGAGTTAAAACTTACTGAATATTTGTATATGATACTAGTCTACATTCTTAATGCTTACTACCTTATATGTTGCTTACAGCGATGCTGTGAGCAGCTCAGAAGAAACAGGTTCATACAGGGAAATTGGTTTTGTTCAGGTGACCAAGTCCAAGGGGAGAGGGCAGAGTCACAGCAGTGTGGCACTGTACAATGTTTGTTTTCTTAGGTAGCAAATAGTTATTTACTTTTCAAATTCTCACTGTTGCTCTTTTCACTGAAATACTCATACATACCTGAGAATGTTAGAAACTTAGTGGAATCAAACTCTAAAGTAGCCAAAGACTTTGTACAGCTTTTCAAAATAATTATGAGCTGCATGGTCTGGATATGTGAAATCCCATAATAGAGAGGGAATTCATAAAACCAATGCCTCAAACACTGTTCAAATTAGAGAGCAAGGCCAACAGGTACGTTGTATTACTCATTCCAGTCCTAACCCATGTGCCTATGGGAAAGATTTAAAGATAGCTTTAAAAAAGCAGCATCTGCTGAGATAAAACTTTGAAATTCAGTGTCAAATTTGAGTGTCTTTTCCTGGAGACTTATCTTGTGGAGCATACTGGAGGAATGAGGATGTCTTTCCCTCAAGGTCCTCCGGTTAAGAACATGAGCTCTAAGAGTCAGATTCTTGCCTGAATCCTGGCCCTGAACTGCAGATTTATGCCATAGTTGTCAGTTCAAAGGTTTGCTTTTCCTTCTGAAAATAATAATGTTGCTTATTTTTCAGGAATGCTGTAAGAACACTCTGTGATAATTCTTCTGAAGCAGTTATCTCTGGGTGAAGGGAGGGAGTAGGAATTATAATTGGTTTTCAAGTTGGCATTTATAATCTCACATCAGTGGCAAACACAAAGTAAACATGCTATAAATATCAGTCACTATTTTTATTCTCAGGTTCTGAGAGACCCACATTTTTAGACCTGTAGTTCACTACCTAATATGGCGGCCTGCAGTCATGTAGCTACATATGGCTACCTAGCATTTGAAATGTGGTTATTCCAACAGAAAATGGTTTATGCATGTTAAATATTCACAAATACCAAATAGTACAAAAGAGAATTTAAATATTCCACTAGTTACATGAATTGTCTATTGAAATGATAATGAATTGGATATACTGGAGGATATGAAATACATTAAAATTCATTTCAATTTTTCAATGCACCTAGTAAAAATATTACATATGTGGTACACAATTGGATTATACTGCTCAACGTGTGATCCACTGAGCAATATTATGTTCCTAGGCGCCTCACAGAAATGCTTATCAGAGTTCATCTCAGACCTACTGATCAGAATTTGTATGAAGATCTCTGCATAACATATTCTTACTGAAATATGAAAGCCATAATTTTAAAGGAAATATCAGCTACCTCCCTAAGCTGTCAGTATGACAGAAATTAGGATTATTCCTTACCTTATTGGGTAGAGAAATTTAGGTTGCATTTGTCCAATCTCCACCTTCTACAGGTTCTGCACAACTAGAAAGCCTATTAAAATTCTCCAGTTGCTTTAAAGTGAGTATACCAGGCTTTACTACTACAGAAATTGAGGCAAAGAAGTAGATGCAAAAAAATTTTTGAACTATTATGCAAAAAGGAATAGAAGCAGATTCCATGATGTAGGCCGTGATATGTAGTGTACTAAAATGCAAAATTCAACAGTTTTTTACATAAGGATAACTTTGCAAAAAAGGCAGTCATACTTCATTAAGAGATGGAGTTAATTAAGCATACTTTATAATGAATAGGAATAAAAATATGACCAGAGAAGAAAATGTTGAAGACTGGGGATGGCTTTTAAATAGACAAGATAAACTGTAAAAAGTACAGTTTGGCTGATTTTAAATTTTTCATAGGTTTTACATGAAAAGTAGATTAATTTTATGTTGCTTATAAACACCGTACTGGAAGAAATGGATAGAAATGAGGCAATTTAATACAAAGGAAAACTCTATGTAATAATTGCAACTTCATAAAGTAATAAATTACTTGTTACTAATATACAATTTGAAATCACACTGCAATGTTTCTAGGGGAATTCCCTCTGTCTGAGAGATGTTTGAATCTGTCAATCTTCTTTTAAATTGTAGTTATTATGATTCAACTGCCATTTTAACAAAGAGATAACAGGAATTGTAACAAAGTGCTAAAATTATATCTCAGATTCTAGCCTTTACCTATGAAAAGAAAGAAGGGTTATTTTGCAGCTGACAAGCATTTTATCTGGGGCACAGTTAATAACAAAATTAGACTTATGCAATATGAATACAATAAGAAAGCTTTTCCTGCCAGGAGAAAGGCTCTGTTGGATTGCTGTCCTGTAAAAAGAAACAATAACAACAGCAAAAACCCAACACACCCCCAAACATGTGAATGATTTTTAAATAGGAGGGGCTGGCAAGGAGTAATAACTATGGATATAAAAATAACATTGGAAAGCCCTATATCTACTTTTAAAACATAATAACGAGCTAGTCATGCATCACACACAGTGACCATCCCATCCCAAGACGTTCAGGCCAGTGTCAGCTCCCCATACCCACATATTCTTCAATGTATCCCCTTCAAACGTGGCCATTTACTTGACTTTTCAAAGGCATTTTGTTTTCTGTAGTTTTCACAATGCCCTAGATAAGTATCAAAACTCTCAGATATATTCAGGTGTCTCATCACCTAACAACAAATATCAAGTATACCTCAATAAAAATCTCTTTAAGTTTCTAGATTTTTGCCCAAAATGCTCTCTCACGTCTTGCTTGGAATCAGTGATGTAGTATTCAGAAACTGATCTGTTGTATATGTTTAGATCCCAGATCCCATAATATAAATTGCCAGTAGGTAGATAATGAATGCTTTTGTTGACAAATGATATATGGAAATTGCTATATAAAGCTAATATTCAAAATAGGATTTGAAATTAAGAAAATAAAGCTCCTTTAAGACATTCTTATATCTGACATTAAAAAGAGCAAATTCATTGACCTGTAATGGTCTAAATTACACTGCACAGTTTCTGCCTGTATGACAGATAAAAAAGAAATCAAGAGAAAAGATTTAATACATTGAGCTCCTGAGTTCCAAGAGTAAGCAGATTGATAAGTGGTATTTAGCCACAACATCTTTTAAGCTTTACTTGCACTTCTAATGACTTGAAAACTGAGTTAAAAAATAATTACCTTTATCTCTACAAAAGGTTACAGATTTTCACGGATTTAGACATAGCATTACCACAACAGGAGTTTTCTGCCAGGTCATGAAGAAAAGCCATGGGAAGTCAACATAAGACATGAACTTCAAATAGGAAAAGGAAATCCATAGAGTCTTAGCTATAAAGCAATTAAAGTTAGGAAGTCATTAAAAGCTTTGAAGCAAAAACCAAAAGGAATCCCCCATCTAAAGTGATATTCAATGGAAAAAGCTCTCAGGAGGACTCTGTGACTCCTGGGGACATCCTGCAACTCATGGAATTCAAATAGTTGCTGAATTTAGCTGGGAAGAAAATTGTGTAAGAGTAAATTAGCACAAGGAAAAAAACAGTATCAGTGGAAGCGGTACATACTTTGTAAGCACATTCACTTTCAGGCCAAGATAATGGGTGGAATGCTGAGCAGGGTGTTAAAATGTTTAACTAGCAGACTTTAGATGTGCAACTGACGGATTTTGGAAATCCAGGCATACATAACAGATTACTGATGTTAGATTACCTAACCTTCTGCCCTGTAAGAATCATCTGTTATACCCCACACAGTTTCAAATTCCTAGGTCCCAGACATTACTTAGAGAGTCAGAAGTTGTGGAATAGCCCTGGAAAGCATGTATGCCACACCATAAAGTTGTTAACTCTTGCTTAAGTGATACTTAAATTTTCTATCCTTTCCAAGATCCCATTTGATTAGTCTTGTTTCAAATAATAGTTCCTTTTAACTTAAATAAATAAACATAGAAAGATATTGTCTTTAAATAACTAGAGCTTACTTTGATGAAGTTATCCTTCTTAAAAATGATTCATGTAAGATATGTCTTGTCGGTAGTATATATAGTAAAATAATCTCACCTACTTTATACTATACTCCAACTAATATGAAAGAGAATTACAAATAAAAAATGTTGAGGATAATAAAGTATCTGTAACATACATAATTCATTATGTTTTCTGAAAAAACTTTTTAAAATTTTTATTTTATTGATACAATTTAGGCATACATAATGACCACATTCAATATAAGGAATTTGTATCTGTGCATGACACATGCTGATTCCTCCCCCTCCCCATTTGTATCCCCTCCTTTCAAACACTCTTCCCTTTCCCCTCTTCATTCAAAAAGCTTGGTTTTAATTTTATCTTTGTTTTCTCATTTTCTCCTCTTTCTTCTTTTCCTCCTCCTCCTCCATAGTTGTCCCTTTCCTTTTGAATAATTTCTTCTTATTTCACAATATTTATTGTACATTTTGTCCTTTACAACAAAAGAAGACATTATTGATAACAAATACATATTACCTATACATAAACTCTTTTTAGAACTAAATTATATGTTCATGTTTTTTATTACTGCTAGTACTATATATATATATATATATATATAATGTTTAATATACCTATAATATGGGGAGAAATACAGTTTGCTATCCTCGCCTTTAAATAAAACAAATTGAAAGGAAAGTCACAATATTCTCTTGAATCAGAATAAGCATTATCTTTATCTAAAATTCATCTAACTCCCAATTCAGTATTTCTGCCTGCTAAAGCTCTTCTGCTAAAAGTAACAATTATTTCCTATATGTGTGTACATTTGAAACTTCCTATAATGGAAATTATTTATGTGCCATTAAGTATCAGTGTTTATGCTGTGCGCATTGTAAGTTAAGGCACATATTCTGCTCACTTAAGGGATTAGAACTCATTTGGGTTATATACATTACACATGAAAATTACACATTATATACATTACACATGAAAACAGCAACTCTTCAATAGGGATAGCAGATACTGACTATCAATGAGTAATACAGATAATAAAAACTATAAGAGCAATAACATAAGGAAGAGCTTCAGGAAATATAGTGATAGGATTTTTCCTCAGGGAAAAAGTCATGAACAGGCTGTTTGAAGAAGCACATACTTGTCATCCTAATTATTCAGGAACCTGAAACAAGAGGATTACAAATCCAAGTCCAGCTTCTGCAGTACAGTCTGAGTCCAACTCCCCATCAAGTTTTAAAGGGCTGGAATGTAGATGAATGGCAGAACACTTAACTAGAATATATGAGACAAAGCCCAGAATTGAAAGTACTTAATTAAATTTAAGTACCTCATCATAACACTTATTTGTTTTATAGGTTAAATGTCTCTTATCCAAATTTCTAGGGATTAGAATTTCAGAATAAGGTTTCAGAATTTTTCACATTGACAATATTTTCACATCAACATAAAATTTAATGGTTTAGCATTCTTAACATAAAATGTCAAAATTTTCAATGAGCATTGTTTTTAGATATATAAACTATTTATTAACAGAAAGGGCCTACATGCCCATTCCTTTTTGCACATACCCATGGTGTAGCCATGTTATATAGTGGTCTTCATGTGCTGGCCTCGGACTTCCAAACCTCAGAAGTGGCACAGGCTCTGTGGGCTCTGCCCTCAGTCACTCCAGATCTTCATGGAGCTTGATATCCAGACCACTGGCTAGAGCCCTGCTATATTTCACATCTTCTCCACCTGCTGTCTGATTCGGAACTGGTCTGTGATTGTGCACTGGCAGGGATTCTGCATGCTAGTGATCATGTGCTCCACCTCAGCCTCAGGGAGTTCTCCAGCCCTTCTGGTGAGGTCCCCTTCTGCTTTCCTCAGCATCACAGGAGCATATCTTTGCCCACACATCCTTAATGGCAGTGATGGAAAAGACTGTCTACCATCACTCACCAGTGTTGATGTTGAGTACCAGCAGAATGTGGTGGAGCGTCTCAGTGATCACTAGAAACATGGCCATGGCAGCAACAGCAGCATGTAGTCCTCCTGTGGAAGAACTCACTGAGCGATTTTACCTCCTAGAACACTATTAAATAAAAATTTCTAATTTTCTAAATTCACATATGTCCCATTTAGCTCCTCTTAAGTAATTCTTAGGGGAAAATGTTTTTTCACATTGAGTTCAATGGGAGGCAGTTCACATATAAATGTAAATGTCTGGAGTACAATTTCCATACTATCAGCTACAGAGGGAAAAAAAACTGAAGTAAGATCACTTTATTTCATACCTCTAGGGTTGCTGCAGAAAAAGAAAATCTGCTATATACTTATTGCATACAAATTTTTATAGCTTGTTGGGGCAAATTGCACATAAAGACATCAATACCTCAGCAATACCCATTTTATTCAGTGAAATGTATTTCCAAGAAGAGTATGCTCACTTTCCAAATAAAAGACACTTTTGCTTGCACGGTTTGGTGATAATTATTGCCTCCTATAGTTAGTATTATATGGTAAAATATCTAAAATTCCTTACATTCACAGTTATTTTTAGTCAATTAATGATTTTGAAGGATGTTGATACATTGTTTCAAATAGTAGAGATATAATTTTATACTTATAATTAGAAAAGCAGATTATATGCTATATAAAATTATTGTAGTTACTTTTTCATAGACAGGGATATATTAATGTGTGCATAAGTGTACAATGATGTATGTATGTATGTATGTATGGGTATATTGGTGGGGGGAAAATCTTCATGGATTTATTATACTTAGTTCAGGACTTCTTGAGATCACAGATACTAACATCACTTGTTCTATACTATCTTTTAATATTTTTATAGTAAATATCCTTGGAACAGAGAGAATCTCATCCTCTGTCTGGGATTTCTGAAGCTTGGTGTTCTTCTCCTGTCACAGCATGCACTATTTGGACAGGTATCATGTGGACCTTATGATGGTTTATTGTTAGAATGAGAACCTAATACTTTAACTAATGGCACTGCTGTAATAAATTGCTCTTTTTTCTCTGATCAAAGGATTTTATCGGTTCTGCCAGTATCTATAAAACAGTTGCAAATTAACATGTTAGCTTATATCTACAGAACATCCTAGACCCCTTTACAGTTCTTGGTATGTGCATATATTAGATAATCAGATTAGAGTTTACAAACAGGCCTCCCTATAGTGGTTCTGTACAATTCCTTTAAAATTGCTTATCTCTAAACTCTCTATGTTTTAAAAAATCCCTGGAGTTATTTATTAATCCCATTTCAATTAAGTAACAGCATTTGGAAATTTTTTTGCAAAAGTCCAAATTTTATCATTTATTCTATTATAACCTATTCCAAAATCCTCACCTTTAGTACTTTTTGGTATAAAAATGTTCCACTAGCATGCTTCTTAAATTATAGCCTGTGTATTTCTTGCATCAAAATCAAACAGGATTGCGTGAATGGGATGACGATATGCAAATTTCTGGCATAACGACAAATTTGCCAGTAAGTTCTGAGACCAAAGTCTGAGAATTCACAGAGTAGAATCTTGTTCTCAAAAGATAAAACTGCTCATACATATTCAATACCATCAGTAAGGCAAAAAAAAAAAAAATACGCAGGACAGTACCTTGTCATGCTCAGCTACCTCCTAAATATGTTTAATTGTATATCTCAAAGACAGCAGACCATATAATCTTATTTCTGAAAGGAATTATTCTTTTGGAGCATATTATAGCTCTTTCATTTTATAAATGTGGAAGCTGAAGTATTTTCATTTGTATGGATAGAAAAATTAACACATTCCTTTTCTTTTCTAGGGTGCTTGTTTAACTGTGCATTTGAAAAATGCTTCTTTTATGCAAAAAATACAAAATTAATCATGTACTCTTATGATTTGTTTTTATGTTTTTCTCTCCAAACTGACTTTGAATTCTTCTTGTGCTTGCCAGGCAGGCACTTACGCTACTGAGCTAAATCCCCAGCCCTAGTGACTTTGAATTCTTGTTATTAAGGTTGATCTACTTATCCCTCCCTCCTGAATATCTTGTATGTGTGAATGCATAAAAAGAAAAAAAGATATCTCCAGCTTTTTGACTATGTATTAAGGTATTATGCTATGATTTCTCCCTTTTATAAAAGAGGGTCATAACAAAGACCCTATTATGTCCATTTACAAATGGGAAAACTGGAGCACATAGAGGTTATATGATTTGCCCAACATCAGAAAACTAACCAGAGAAGGATTAAGCTGGTGCACAAACCTAGAAATCCAAATTTCAGAGCATAATATTTTAATTACGAAGCAAATTGTTCTTTTGTACATTTACATTACACTATATCACCCACACAGTATTAAGGCTTATCCTCTTACTTAACTTTAAGAAAATTCAAGAATTCATTTATTTTTCAGAATAAGGAAAAGATATTTTGACATGCATAATTCTGGACAAAGATATCCACATCTTAATTTATGAAACTTGTGAATGTTAGGTTGTCTGACAAAGAGCAATTAAAGTTTCAAATGGATTTAAGATTGTTAGTAAAGTTACCTCTAGTTTAGAAGATTATATTTTCCTAGATTATCTAGCTGGGCCTGATGTAATCACAAGAGTTCTTATAAGTGGAAAAGGGAACCAGAAGAATTATAGTCTAAAAGTGATTTGAAGATACTATTCTGCTTTGAAGACAGGGGAAGAGGTCATAAGATATAAAACAATGGTAACTTCTAAAAGACAGGAAAAGCAGGAAGGAATTCTCCCATACAGCATCCAGAAAAAATGGAATCCTACTAAAGCATGATTGTACACAATTATACCCACTGAAGACTATAGACCTCTATAACTGCAAATTAAAGAATCTGTGTTATTTTAACCCACTAAATTTGTGGGTATACCAGCATTAGGAAACCAATATGCATATGTAATAGAAAACAATGCCTATGGAAGAGACAGCCACTTGTCTCTCAAAGATCCACTCTTCCCTTCACAGTACATGTTGTTATTAGAAAGTGGATTTCTATCAAATAGCCACATTTTTCAAGAACTCCCAACCTTTCTCCATTCACTCTTTTATGCTGAGACAAGGCAACAATGACTTGTCTCCTCTGGAGACAGACACTGAAAATATATTCATTCCAACTGAACCTTCAAGATCTATCTGTGATCCTCATACTCTCTGATGCCTAGGTGGAGCAGCAGGAACTTCCAGGTACAAAAAGGAAACTCAGGCGCTGAAAGGTTCGCTAACATTCCAAAGGCCATGCAATATGTCTAGAATAGAACGAACATGAGGGGCAATACAATAAATTGAGCTACAGACATAGTCAGGGGAAAAGTCATTCATAGTCAAAGAGTAATGTTAGATGTCTGAGTTCAGATGAGCTATTTGAAATGATTTTATATCGAAAGATATACTCAGACAAGCTTTCATGTAAAACTGTTTTGGAAAGAGTGTAGAGAAAAAAATAACACTTGATAGTTATTATTTGCAATAGTGCTTATTATACAAGTTTTAGTTTTAAATGATATATGCATGTGTGTTTGTGCATGTTTATTTAATCCTCACAGCACTCCTATAAGCTAGAAATTATCATTATTTCTATCTTACAAATGAGGAAACTGAAGTAGCTTATCCAAGGGTACACAGCTTGTAAGTGAAAAAGGATGTGGACAGAAGTAGCCTCTCTGAAGAGCCATGTAAACAGTTAAATCATGCCCCGTGCTATTTGGGCAGGAGCAACAATAAATACATAGAAATAAGTAACGAAACCAGTATGTCAGTCTATGTAAAAGCAGTGCTAGAAGTGGAAAGAAGTGAAAATAAATAAACAAGTCATAATTGCAGGAAAACTAACAAAATGTGGTGATAGATAGAATATGTGCAAAGCAGTTAATGGCAACGAAATGTTAAGATTTCTGAGATTTCTAGACAAATCTCCAACACAGATATGGCGAGGACAGTGAAGAGTCCAATACAGGCAATACTGAATTAAAAATGCTATTATTCAAACAGAAATAGCTGTGTCTAAAACTGAGCTCCAAGTCTAAAAAGAATAAAGGTCTACAAGAGTCACAAATACATGTAGTCTTAGAAAATCATATATTAGAAGAAATAAATCAAGGAGTCAATTGTATATCACTTAATTACAGTTATCAGAACATACTGGATATTTGAAAACTGGCTAAAAAAGTAGATTTTAAAAGTTCTTAGTACAAAAATAAGTATGTGAGGTGACATATGTTAAATAATTTGATTAAGTCATTACACAACATATACATATATGGAAACAGTATATTGAATACCATACATACAACACATACTTCACTTGTCAATAGAAAAATTAAAAGAAAACAATATCATGGAAGAATAAAACAAGCTACAGTGATACATTATACCTTAGAACAAATAGGATTTGGGGTTAGAATTAGCCTCACATTACAGCAATTTCCAGCTTTTCTTTGGATAAAGAAATCAATCACTAACCCAGTATGCTTGAAAGAAATGCCCAGAGGACACTAGGAGTCACTTAACTATCCTTCAGGAAACTGAGCTCTTGTTAAGTGCCTATTCTAAGTGTCCATTAGAACAGAAACTAATGAAAAGTGAAAAATACAGTTTGGGAAAAATGCTAAGTAAAGTAAGTTAGTAAGAATGTTAAAAGTTTCCTAATGAATTTGCTGGCACACACCTGTAATCCCTGTGATCCTAGAGGCTGAAGCAGGAGGTTTATAAGTCCTTGACCTGGGAGGCAACATAGTGACGAGGAAAGACCATTTCAAAATAAAAAAGGGCTGGGGGTGTAGCTCAGTACAAAGGCCCTAGTTTCAATACCCAGTACTAAAAAAAACAAACACAAAAACTTTTCTTCAGTAAGTTTTGGACAATTAACAGGTTTTTATTTTTCCTAGATCCTTCTTCCCAGTAGCATTTGTATATCTAATGAGGCTGGAAAAATAGACTTAGAAATAATAACTTTGTTCAACAAGTCCACAACCAACAGGAACCTCATTATCTCTCAGCTTGGTGTTCAAGAACATTCCAATCCAGCTGACAAAATGAAGCTGAGTGAGACATTCAACTAAAGATTGTGAATGTACTAGTCTCAGCACATTTCTTTTCCTAAAATCCAATTTTCTACTCTGAAAAAGGAATTTAACTGTTCATTAATGAAATGTTGATGAATATGAACAATGGAATAAAGAGAAAGCTTTCCCAAAGTGAAAAGAAATGCCTAAGATTAAATGTTAGGATGACAACGAGAAGTTCATATTCATTTGCTTAAGAAGAATATGTTGAGATTTTATCTATCTTTTGCAAGCAGTGCACTAACTGCTATGAATACTACCACAATTGCTAAAACTGTACTTTTTCTCAGGATTCATATTAGGTGAAAAGAAGGAGTTAGAGAGAAAAAAAGAAATGGAAAACTTGGATGATGCAGAAGCAGATATATATAAAAGGAGAGAAAGAAAACTGAAAAGAGAAAATAGAGGTGGTAAATGCAAAAGGAAGAGAGATAAGCATTCCATACTCCCAACGGTTCATTTATTTCTCATCTATTACAATCGCATTTAAAATGGTGTCTCTCATTCTTTCAGCACATATTCATTCAGCTTTATGTAGCTGAAATCTTCTGGAAAGCAGAACTTACAATAAGAATTTGGCATTAATACATACTTTCTTTGGGATGTGCAAAGCCACAAAGCAATGGCTTTAAGCAAATAATAAGAATAAAACAAGAAAAATATGAAGCAAATCTATATGATACGTTATTGTGTCAACCATAATTTCATATCAAACCACAAATATATACAGTAATCAATTGGTCAATCCATGTGGTATAAACAAATAGGATTCTCCCCCAAAAAGAAAACTGTAGTAGAAATTGCACATGGACAACATACACAAGGCAGTGAAAATAGACTGGCTCCCTCTTTGACCTTGTTTTTCATTCATCAAAACTTAGGCCTGGGAGTCAAGTCTTCCTGACTCTCAACTTGTATCCTCCAGAATGTGATATTCAGCCCCTTGGCAATGACTGAAGAAGCCTCATACCATGCATCACCATGTGTATATAAGACTCAACTATCAACCTCATGTTTGTAAGTCATTGGCCAGGAGAAATAAAGAAAGTGACAAAAGGAAGATGAGAACATATAGAAATCTAGAATTCAATACATTTAATCACTTAAGTGCCAGGTACTAAGAATCTGTTAGGTAACAACAGTGAATGACACAGAAATGGTCCCCAACCATATAATCTATAGAGAAGCCTGGTGAATAGTACCTACCAATAATCAAGGACAATGAGGGACATAAAAAGCTACTGCAGAGGCAGAGGTGCACAAACTCATTTCAAAGGCCACCTGAAGAAACAGCTTTCAAGCAGCAGTGGGTGGCAAAGTGATGTGTCTGAGCCCAGGAGTAAATGTGCAAAGGTGATAGAATGATGGTGGAGGACAGTGGGCCGTGGATAGACAGTGACTGGCTCTGAATGCACATAGTACAAAAGATGTTCAGCATCAGAATACAAAGTGTTGGGCAGGGATGGAGAACGAAGAAGAGACTACAGTTCTAGCCCTGCCTTTCACTCACCATAAGGCTTAAAACAATAGCCTACAATTCTACTTCTATACCCTAAATTCATAGCCATTACCATCAGCCACCTCATATTTGTGAATATCCTGATTATCCGTTTTACTGTAAGTATGTCCCATGGTTTTCCACTTCAGCATCTTTGCTCACACGGTTTGCTTTACCTGAGATTCTGTCTTCTACTCCTCACTCCCCATCTAAACCATGTCCTCCCTTCAAGGGCCAGGTAGAAGGTTTCTCCTTCACAAACTAGCACATGTCCTTCACATACTACTGGTTTAATCACTCCTTACTTAAAATTCTTATTTTCCCCAAGGTACTTATCTCATTTCTCTAGTTATTGGTTTAACTGCTTCATCTCCCCTCCTAGAATACTTAAAAGACCAAAAGTTATATTGGGAAAAATACAAAACTTTACACCACTAGTGGTTTCCATATACTGTTCACTCTGGAGAAAAACGTGTGGCAATATGTAGTTTTGAAATTATTTCAAAATCAAGTGGCATTTTATGGGTCAAGGATATTTGGGAAAACAACTATTTCAGTCCCCTTTGACCTCCTTGTTCAGTGTCTCCCTTTCTCTCCCACTTTGTCTGTCTCTTATATCTTTCCCTATGGACCATTACCATCATAATTTCTATTTGATTTGATTTCATCTGGGGCTGCTGTACCACCTGGCTCCGGCATAAAATTCTGATATCTAGAAAGAAGATCAAACATTTTTTTGCCAAAGTAAAACAACTCATTTCTCTGTGTGAATGGAAAAAAAATAAAAATGAAAAAACAGAGGAATTAAAGAAAATTTAATACAACTCTTTCATCTCAAGTAGATTCCATTTGCATTTTTCATGATTGGTACAGGTGCTCAGAAATATAAAGGAGGATGACATCAAGCATGGCCTTCAAGGGCTTCTACAGCAGAAAGGGTGACAGAAGGCAATGATACAAATGGTGAGAAACCAGACAGAAGGGGATATGTTGCTATAAGAGTACACATTTAGTGTAACAGGGTAAATAAAGAAGATCGCTGAAAAATCATTGGAAAAATCCAAGCTCACATTTAATGTTGGGCCCTTGGAATGTTTTCTCCTCCTTGATGCCACATGCTTTGGTTCAATAACACACAGCACCAAATTATCAAGTTAATTATGCTAATTTTGAGGAAATATATACTACATTGCACAGAGAAGAACACCTGATATTCCTCTTTAGGACATCTGGTTAGTCAGGGACAAAATGTCATCAAAATAACCTATTTTCCCAAAAGCCACTTAATCTCCTTGCAGTGGTTTTCTCCTCAGAAACTCTGCCATTTGTCCCAGGTAGATCTCTCCAGCTCTCACTTTGCTTGAGTTAATTAAATTAGGAAATTTTAATGCCAAGAAATGCTTGATAACTTTGCAAATGACTAAACAGATGCTTCTTAAGTATATTTATGAAGCATAGTTATTCAATGAACATTTCTTTTTTTTTTTTTTTTTTTTTTTGGTGGGGGTAGAGAACTGGGAATCGAACTCAGGACCTCAGGTTGCTATCAGGCACTGTGCAGCTGAGTTATATCTGGTCTCAATAAATATTTCTATAATTAAATAAGATAAGTTTGTTACAATTCATTTTAAATGTCTTGAATTTAGATATAGAAGCAATCGACAGTATCAATGGAAACCAAGCTCAATTTAGATTTCTAGTGTCCTAGTTCCCAGTAAATATTTAATGCCCTTTTTCTAATTCCTAAACTTTGTTCCTATTGCACACTTTTAGTTAAAATATTTGAACTATATTCATATATATCCACCTGTCTTCTCTATATCTATGCTTCTTTTAAATGGTCTGTATTTGCCTGTCCCATGCAGCAGAGCTTAATGTATATTGTCGCTTTGACAAGCTCACTTACTTCTTTTCCTTTTCAGAAAATTTGGGATGTCAGCCTATGGTCA
Source organism: Cavia porcellus (assembly GCF_034190915.1). Classification (NCBI taxonomy): domain Eukaryota; kingdom Metazoa; phylum Chordata; class Mammalia; order Rodentia; family Caviidae; genus Cavia; species Cavia porcellus. The sequence continues at coordinate 27,728,730 of NW_026947495.1, read as the reverse complement.
CAAAAAAGATGCAATCAACATTAGAAAGCTGTATATCTGTGGACTTAGTGTCCCATAAAATAACTATGTAAAACTGGACTTTAAAGTCCCAAACTCTCTCTATCCTAGACAGTTTATAGGTTGAAGATAAAAATAGAGAGATGACGCACCCAAATGGAAAAGAAGATCCCAGAGGTGTGACTTATTAAGTTATGCTTTCCTTCCTCTGTCCATCCCCCTACACACCCACACACACAGACACACACACACATACACACACGCACACCACTCGTTAATGATTCCCCTCCTTTCTATTCCTTCCTCTTTCTCCTTGTTAAGGACCTGGAGCAATAATTTCCTTTTGCTGGCCTCCTCCATATTTTACCATCACTGCGTGCTTCATTGTGAAGAATACAAAGATCAGTCTATTAATAATTATCTTCAACTTGCCTTTGCAGACATTCAACACCCAGGATCCCAATAATTGAGAGTGTTTCCAAGATAGAAACATTTTGGCCAAGAGTCTTATCACTGTTAGTCTCATATGAATTGGCATCAAGTACGCTGCTGTTAATTAGCAAAGGTCATTCTATTCAGTTATCTCTGCCTTGCTGTTAGCAAAAAGCAAGGGAAAATGCTATCACCTCATTTAAACAGGCTCATTTTTTCCTCTTGGTTGACACTAAGGAAAGTTTAGCACACTGTTTTCCTACCACCTTATTTTCATACCCAAATGAACTTGCTGACTTTAAAGCTAATTTCTAAAGCTATGTAAATGGCAAGTTCAATCCTTCAAATGATGGCAAAATATCTCTGCCAATTATTCCTTAAGAAATCTGTCCATCTATTCGGAATAAAAATGATTATATTTCATATCTCAAAACTGGATAATTGATAATTTTGTAAATAGAACAAAACCATTTCTGAGATTTTCTTGGCATCTTGTATCTTAGAATGTAATACTCCTATATAGAGCTAAGCATATAAGATTTCTTCCCTTTGTTAAAAGCCTATAGTGGGGGAAAATGGGTTGCAGTAGGTACCCACACTCTCAAAATTTATGTATTAACTCTAGAATGACACAGAAGCCTAGTATTCTAGTTTCACTATAACTTCCCTGTACTCTGAGGTCTCCTTGCAGAAATGTTCATGCTACCAGCAAACATAAACATATCCATTAATATCCATGTTTTCTCTACAACATTTCATTCTAATTAATCTTCCTTTCTGATCAAACTCATTACAAGCATCATCTTCTCTGTGAAGATTATACTCAGGTACCACTGAATGGTTTTAACTACATGATATACACTGCAATCATAAAACTTAAGACTCTGTAACATGATAATTAAATGGCTTTTCTACTTAAAATGGTAAATTATGAGAAGCAGTGCCTGTTATATAACCTAAAACACAACTGGTGCATAATAAATTATTTCTGAAAAAAATTAATGATTGCCATGCAGTCTAACAATCAATACACTATTATAATATCACAGGAGTGAATCAAAAGACTAGTAATAATATACATGTGGCTTATCAAATTTCCTTCCAAGTAAGAATTAATACTTACAATCCAAAATATGTTAATTCAGCATACACTACCCAGTCTTCTGGGCACACTTTTTATCTGCTAATATACTCCCTTAATACCAGCTCTGGGCTCAGCCTGAGAAGACAGTCTTAGTAGGGTGGATAAGGTGATGAATGCATTCAACAACTTAAAGTTCAACAATTCAAAGCTAAGTACCATTACTATAATAGCTATATTCAATAGATGCCAAATATTGTAACTGAAATATATGTGAGAATATGCTGTTGTGTGTGTTTGTGTTTATGTGTGTATTTAGGTAAGCAGATAGATATATAGATAGACAGACAGACCCACTGATTGATTAGAGGCAATACTCTACTCAATTATAACCTAACCAATAGCTTTCCTTGATTTTTAAATTGAGGGGTTTTATTTTTGGTTTACTGTATTTGTTATTAGTTATAAGTCCTTTTACTTCACATTTTCCAGTATGAAAGCTGGATATAAAAAGTTGAAGAAACTTTAGAAATAAATGACCCATAAGAAAAAAATATTTAAACAAATGAAACTTTAGAAAGTGAAAAATTCAAGAGGATTAAAAGTTGAACCTGAAAGCAAATATGCCATAATCCATCAATTCTACAAACTTTTTATTGATGCTTTGATCCTTGAAGAGCCCAAAACAGTTGAATAATAGTTAAAGTGAAGGAGAGAAGAAGTGGGATGGAAATATCACAAAAACTTAAAAGAAAACCAGGAGCTTTGTTATCTGAATTCTCTTCTTTGAAATTCACAGGAATAAGCAGTTAAATTTTTCCCTGTAAAAGAAAGTATGTAAATTACCACTTTCCAAAAATGAGTAAGAGAGAAAAATTTAAGTATTATTTTTTTTAAATAAAGAAAGTCATTTACCAGGCATGGTGGTTGCTACCTGTTATCCTAGCACTCTGGAAGGCTGAGGCAGGAGAAGCACAACTTTAAGGACAGCCTGAGCAACTTAGTGACTTGGTGAAACCTTATCTCAAAATTAAAAGAAAAAAAGGCTGAGGAATATAGCTCATTGATAAAGCCATGAGTTCAGTACCCAATACTGAAATAAATAAATATGTGGATCTAATCCTCATAAGTATAGCCTTTTCATGTTTGAAGTAATGTCCTATGGTATCTGTAAAGATTATAAAGGGCATCCATCAAGGTTATGGGTACAGATGCCTCTGGCAAAATAAAGGTCATGTTATTAAAAGTAACCTGAAAAGCTTTACAGAATTAAAGAGATGCATTGCTATAGAAAGACAGTGTGCATCTTGGTCTTTTAACCAAAATCCCCAGCAGAAGCGTGTATTCACATGTGGTAACCACAAGGCAACATTTCTCCTTTGTCTGTTGAATGGAACACACAGCTTGTGTTCTCCCATGTGGCCGGAAGAGGACACACAGTCTCCTAGAGTACATGCACTATTACTTCTTTCTGCTTTTCAAGTGATTTATACAAATCTGAGCAAGTTTTCCAGTCCAAATGTTGTCATTATCCCAAGCATTGCAACAAAGGAACCAAGAGCGGGGGTTATACCTGCACAACAGAAAGCTCAACATGAAGACAGCTACTGCTTTTTCTTCCTCTTCCTACTCCTCCTCTTTTGTATTCTCAGGTAAATTAAAATTTGGGGAAAAGTCTACCCTGTATTCTTGACATTTGAAATGCAGCAATATATACATGTGTACACACACACACACACACACACACAGTCTCAGGGAGAAAGATAAGAGAATGTTACTCATTCATTATTAGCTCCAGCATAGCAGTCCCTTAGCATGTACCATTAATTTATGCCTCATCCCTTAGGTACATTTTTATTTAACTTTCCTACTGACCTTTTTGTAACTTTCTATTTGTTTGTTTTTGCAATGTTAAGATGAATCCCAGGACCTTGCCCCTGCTAGGCAAAGGCTCTACACTGAGCTATATTCCTAGTCCCTGATGTTACTATTATCACTGTATTTTTAACCACTCCAAATTTCTGTGAGTTAAAGAATTTGAAGATAGTTTGCAGGTGGTCAACAAAATGAATACTAAGTCTACAAATGCTTCAGGGTCCAGCGCATCAAGAACACTAGGGGGTGGCATTTGAGTTCATTTTCCCTCCAGCCAGCAGCATATCTGTTCTGGAATTGACTGCCTACCTTCCTTGGCTCTCTGTGTGGTGGCTGCTGGTACAGTCTGGGCACAGTACACTTCCCGAGTCTGGATCCCACCGCCGCAAACAGGTCCTGTCACATGCCAGTGGGGGTCTTGTTGCTCCAGGAGGAGAGACACTTGGCATTCTTTCCACTCAGAGGTTCTCCAGGAATACCTGTTTGGTTTGATTCATTTGAAAGAAGAAGAGGCAATAAGGAAAATATACAATTTTAAAGACAACAAGTCAGATATCAACTATGTGTGAAAAATCTCTTCCAGGGCCAAGTGATACCTAAGAATAAAGAAGTCTACCAGCTTTGAATTACTAAATCCCTTTTTATTTCCTGGACAAAGCCACAACAGCCTATGTTCGTAATAGTGTAAGATAACCAAGAAAGAAAGAAATATAGAGAAATAATAGGTGTATTGCAGCTCTGGAGCTATTAGAGAGTTAAGAGGGAGGAGCTAGAAACCCAAGAAGCCTACATAAGGATGGTTGAAATTGTAATTGAGTTTCACTTAAGAGACTTCTACTTTGCTTTGTGTGAAAGTTAGACTTTAATTAGCATGATATAAACTATGAGAATATTATTTCAAACAGGCACAGATGATCTCCAATATTTCAATCTTCTTGATTTAGGAATCTTTTCCTACCCATTTGACCCCTTGCCTTTGTGATAAAAGTGTAATATTAAACATGAGATAGCATTGACTCGCTAGATTTAACTGATGAATAATTTTGTATGTGTAGCCAGGCTATCATTTAAACTGACTTAGGGATGTATTTCTTAGGTTTATAACTGCCTAAGAAGCACTCCACTACACATATACATTCATGTGCACACACATGAATACACATTCCAGTAAGGAAGAAAAACACAATGAAGTTTGTATACAATTTACAGAAAACAAAACAACTATTACATCACTGCATTCACACCTGAGATAATCAGTTCAGATATAATTTTGTGGGCGGGGACAAATTACAGCTCAAGTCTATAGCATTTACTTATTAAATTTTGGAATAATAAGGAAAATATAAGAACAGTTTCATATCTGTTGTTTTGTTTCATATCTGAAGAAAAAATTCTTGGCTTTGTGATTGTTTACATCAAAAATTTGAAAAACAATAAAAGTAAAAATATTCAACAATACTCTGGTCTTACAGAAACTGTAATAAAATTGAAATAACAAATGTCAGAATAAGGAAGAAAATCTTTAAGAAATGTAACACTGACCAAGGCTCACCCAGTGATAGTTGTCATTCTAAAAGCCTGAAAGCTGATATTCATTAGTCTTATAAAAAAGGCCCCAAAGCCTGTTGTATCCCACACAAGGTGGCACATGCCTGTAAACCCAGATTCTAAGAGTCTGCAGCAGGAGAATCTTAAATTCAATTCCAGCCTGGGAAAGTTAATGACATAGTGAGACCCTATCTCAAAATTAAACTAACAAACAAAAAAAATTAAAAGGGGTTGGGGATGTAGCTCAGTGCAAAGGCCTTGAGATCATGCCTAGAATTCCCAGCACACATGCACATACAAAAAGCAGCCTAATGAATAAAAATTATTTAGGCAGACTTTTTCATAAGTATTTTCCAGACTTTAAAATATGTCTGAGGAAAAGGGAAGAGTTTGAAGGTCACAGTTTAGGTCCTGCTCCTGCTGAGTGAGTTGAAAAAACAATATCATTCTAATTCCTAGGCAAAAAAAACACATTAGCTCAGTCCTCCCTGGAGACAGTCTTTTTCCAGAGCTGGAGCCCTGATGCCTTTCTCCTCACACAGAATTCTCACCCTCTTCTCCAGAGCATGTAAGTAGAGGGCTTGTCCTTCATTTCTCTGAGTCTCAAAGTCAGGAAGCCCTAGATTCTAGGGAAAAACACAATGATGATGGGGCACTATTGTAGTTAGGGTTTACAAAGGAAAATATTTAATGCAGGACACATAATTTATAACACAACCCAAAGAATTTAACTGAAGTTCTGGATCCCAAGGCAGTGTCTTCCCTGAGTTCAGCTGGAGCCTAGAGCCCATGTAATGACCCATGCAAGTCTGTATCAAAGATTTGCACTGGGAAGGCTTAAAGGTCAGTGGTGGAAACTACAAAGACTGTACCAGGGAGACAAAGGATCTGTGCCAGCAGGGTGAGAGATCTGTAATGGAGCCAGGAAGTAGTGCTCAAGGTAAGGACCAGAGCTCCTCTGAAAAGAAAAATATCCATCCTCTGTGACAGTGAGGACTCAAGCTCCACTGATGAGAACAGCCAAATTCACATCAGGAAAACCAGCGCAACAAAATTCCCAGGAGGATAAACAGCACACCCTCTTCCCCTCCATTTCTCCTTTTATGCGGTAGGCAACAATCCTCAGGTGGGCCTTCCACATCCAGAACCATGCTGATTCAATTCAGCTAAGTGTTACATGTTGACCATTAATTAGTTAACCCACCACAGGAACACAGGCCTATATGGTTCCCAGGCTCTCATTTCAATCTGTCTTTTTGTCTTTTGTCTTCCCCAAAAGAAGAGCTCTCTAATGAAGAGTCGGACACGGAGTTGATTTCAAGGTTCTGATGATATTGTCACCAAATTAAACAAAAGGTAGTGAGGTATAGATGACACACATGTTTTGAGACAGTAAGACCTGGTTTGACTATGAGCTGTGCCACTGTCTTGTCATTACATTTCTGTTTTTATACTTGTAAAATGGGAATAAAGATACCAAACAGTGAATCTTGCATATAATATATGCTCACTAAATATGAATTCCTTTTCTTTTTACTCCCTCCCCTGAGTGCTATTTGATCTTTGTTGCCTGAGAATACACACACCCACATGTAATTTTTCTTTTGACCATGAGGATTTAAACAAAAGACCCAATATTAGGGATCCAGGTTTGCCACAATTTTAAGTGCCAGCAACTGAAGTGAAGCAAACAAATTAAAAAAAAAAAAAAAAAAAAAAAAAAGTTTTGAATCCTAGCAACTCATAGCAGCTAACTATTTTGTTTGGTGAAAGGAATAGGCCATGCTGTGTAAACTGCTTTTTCAATTAATTTATCATAACCATGTAAGATTTAACAGTTGAAGAATTTGGAAGTCATCATGGGGGAAAATGAAAATGAAAGTTTAATGACTATGGCTTTACATAAAATAAAAAACTCTGTTGGTAGTTCATTTACCAAAACCACACAATTTCCATTCACTGGCAATAGGTAAAATCTCTAAAACAATACATGGCATTTATCACTATCACTGTTGTATATATCATCTCAGAGATAATACCAAGCCAGCAAGAGACAGAGAAAAAAAGCACATCAGCCAAGAACTTGTGTACTCCTTTTAAAAACATGGATCCTCTCCTAGACTTTGCTCGTGCTTTTGTACTTTATGCTTTTCAAAAGCCTATCTCTGTTTGCTCACAAATCACCTGGCAGCCATGAAAATCAGACATCCTGAACTTCACCAACCTGAGAAAGCGTCTGTGGGATCTGACAGAATAAGAAATCAAAGGAGTGCACCAAGGCAAACATTACTCCCATTCTCCTTTAGAAGTTGTTACAGGGATAATCTTCTCGCCCCCAGAAAATTTGGCTTCCTGATATCTAGGACACTCTTCTTTATAAGGCCATACCTGTGTCAAAGACAGGCCTTCCCAGTGATCCAACTCACAGCTCCAGTGCCTTTCAGCAAATCTTCATTTTATGACAGACAGCTAAGTTAGATGGAAATATTATAGGCAGACAGACAGGGCAAGGTTTGAGGGAGTCAATACAGAGAATGAAAACACACTAAAACTGTGGTCAGCAGTACATTTGTTGGAGTCCAGGCCTCAAGATAAAGAAAAAAAAAATGATCAGGCCAACATTTCTCAAGTAATAAACAATAAATTAGCATTGACATCAGTCACCAGTAAGTGACTTCTCCCCCCTCCCCCCCTCATATCTTCCTAAAATTATCTTTGTTCTTTCCAGGTACATTTGATATGGTCTGCTTCCCCTTTGGATCATTATTACCAAAGCAGCTAAACTTGTAATCCTTCTGGTTGATTATAGTTTTGTCCTGCATTGAACCCACTTGTGACCCCTCAAGTCAGGAGTTTTTCCTATTCCCCAATGAATTTTTCTATTCTTAACCTCTGTGGTTCTTGAGAATTCATTCTTCAGTTTAGGGGAACACAAACTCAGAATATGGGCATCTAGCAGTTTGAGAGTTACATTTATTTCCCCTTTATCAATTTTGTCTTCTTCTTTAGGCGGGGAACAGGGGATATACCAGACTCCTACAGCTCTTACAGGAAAGCAACACTTTGAAATCAGATGTGGAAATGCCTCAGGCACAACAGAGAAACATAGAATAAGAGAAATAATTCTAATGGCTCCATAGCCTTGAAAATTTATAGGATCAACCCGCCTTTTACCAAAGTCTTACCAGACAGAATAAACATGACTTTAGTTTATTATGGTGCTAGGGCCCCCTGACAGATCTCTCAAGTAACAAAAGAACACCCAACATTTTGTATCTGTTTATTCTGCGCCAAGCACTGTACTCATGAATATAGGTGCATTATTTGTTTTAATCTTCCCAAAAACCCTATAATGAAACAGTATTTCCTCTGTTAAGATGAGATGATCAGAATAAAGAATAAGTAACTCCTGGTCAGTTGTGGTGGTGTGGTGGTAAAGTAGTGAGCGTAGCAAAGTTGGCTGGGGAAGTACGCACAATCTGTTAATTACAATAACCCAGACACAGGCCCCAAAACCCTGCACATGGACTTCTCCAGAGAACTGAGACAGGCTTTCAGTAGGATAGTTTAGACCAAGGTCAGCCTGAGACACAGGATCCCACCGCCTACTCTCACCCCGTATGAAGAAGCTGCCCAGAGTTCCCTCAAGACATAGACAGCGTAAAAGGTCACAGAAGCCAAGAAGAGCTATCATAGTCTGGACTGTGTCCTCAAGGTTGTACTTCTTTCTTGCTTTTTCTCCTTATACTTGACCCACGCTGGCTCTGCAGAGCCTGTCTCACTCATTCTTCACTTTCACTTTTCCAAATAAACTTTACTATTGCTCTTCCACTCATTTTATTTAATTCTTTATTCCAGAGAAAAGAACCTGGAATTCAAGCCCAGAGAGAGGAGTAAACAACCCTGGTAATGTTTATTTGGTAAGCCGCTTTTAAGAGAGTACCCAGTAACAGTAGGATAGAAGAAATAATACTAGGTATAAAGGAGACAAGGAACTCAAGACTTTAAAAACTGTAATTTGAAGACAAAGTGTAGCTTCAGAACACAAGTCCTGTTTATTAACTTTTTTGCTTCTTCCAAAACAGCAGACATGGGCAATTCCCTTTCAGCTGCACACGGAACTGCCTAAATGGTTCTCTTTAACCTATGGATGGACCATTTCCCACATGAATAGACCATTATTTCATTATGAGTGTGTTACTAAACAAGACTAAGACTAAAAATTATTGAATTCCAGAGATCTCCATCACCCAAAACATATAAAAGATCCCTTGTTCCCAACTGTATTATGCCTCATTTTTCTGAGTACTCACATTCTCTTCTTGAGTGCACCCTATATTTAACTCTAATAAATCCTCTTTATACCTGTTTTACTGACACATCCTGAACAATCTTTTATTGCAATGTGAGTCAAAACCCTAAAAAGTTAATTTCAGCCTCAGAGACCATCAGACCCTTCTCTTCAACCCAACCTGGTGAGAGATCTATAGCTGTAATTGTACCACCACAGAAGTTCTGAGACAGGAAGATCACAAGCTCAAGTCCAGCAAAGCCATCTCTAAGTGAGTGACCTGAGAGAGACTTAGACAGTGGACTGTCCAATACTGGCAACAGCTTTCCCCTGGTAAACAAGAAGGACAATAAAAATTTTTTTGAGACTAAGGTCACCCTGAAGTCCCCTAATGCCTGCCCTGTGAACCAACCTGAACTGATTGCCCATACAGCCTTGGACTCAAACATTTCATCTAAATTCTTTGAGATGCTTGAAAACTGTGCCTCTGAACTTAAAACTATGTACACTCAATCCCCTCCTTTAGATTTTTTCTATTATCAATCTGATTTCAGCCTGCTGGTAGATAAGGGAAATAAAATCTGACCCTCCCCACTTGAATTTCCAGATGGGTCCTCATCCCGTTATTACAATCTGAACTTGGAAAGACTCTGTCTTGAAATAAAAAATTAAAAAGAATTAGATGCAGCTTACTGTGTAAGTCCTGGTTAAGTATTTAGTGGGACTGATATCAGTTTTATCTAATTTTAAAGCCCATCTATCATCCTGTTACCAGAATATTCTAACAGTGAATGGAAAACCCATGTACTATCAGTTAGAGAGAATGCAAGTTCAACAACAACAGGTAGAAACCTACCTACCTATCACAAGGACACAGCATCTCAGTATTGGCCTGAAGGAAGTTTGTTCTGGACTAAAACAAACAAACAAAAAAACCCTCTATTCATGATTATGATATTGTCAGTAATTAATTGACAAATAGTATTCCACTTTGCCAAAATATCATTTTCTTTTAGTCTTATAAAAATATAGTTTGAGAGATTTATAGACAAGCATTTTATAATTAGAGTACACTGTGAGTCATACAGGGCCAAATTTTGACACTTCAGGAAATAATCACAAGTTTAAAATAGAACCAAATAAAAAGTCAAATAAAAGAATCTACAATTATGAAAATTCAAATTCCCACTAATAGTTGTATAATACAACATTCTGAAGGGAAATAAATGTATTTTTAAAGCCTTAGAATGAAAAAGCCATGCATTAGTTCCTGAATATTCTGAAAGTTAATGCACCATCTAATCATGTGAGAGTAATTATGATTTATCTGCTATTAATAAGAGAGCCCATAGCTCTGAAACTCCAAACTTCTGAAAAAGAGAATGCCAAAACTTAACTATGGAATATACAGGCAGACAATTCATAGAGGGTATTGTGCTTAAAATAAAGATATTCTGCATGAGTGGCTAAAGCCAGAAAAGAGTTAACAAGTAGTCTACTAAGAGAAAACTACAGGCCTGCTCAAACTGTAGGAACAATCATGTGTCCACACATCCTTTCCTTCAGCAAGTTAGTCTTGAGCTCTGACTCTATGCTGAGAACAGTTTCAGCCAAAGAGATGCATAAGAGTGAGTGGGACAGTCCGCGACCTTGGGAAGACTGTCTTTTAGTAGGATAAACAGACAAATGCATAATCTCTAACATAGCCTCAGACAGCATGCAGGAGAATGAGACAGAGAAAGGAAAGCTACTTCAATTCCAAGGCAAGGCCTCAAAGTGCCAAGCAATAAAACAAGTAACAATTACAAGGTGATAGGGACAAGAAGGGTTCAAGGTACAAAGTAGAGTCCATTCAAAGGCCCCAGGTGTGAGAGTGCTTAGCTTTCTCCAGGACCATTACATAGGCCAGTGTGGCTGCAGCATTGGCTCAAAGTAGAGTGGTCAAGAGAGAAAACTAGGTGAGTCAAGAGCCATGCAATACAGAAAATGTTATAGGCTAGAGAAAGGAATGTGAGGAACTTGTCCCAAGGAGATGGAAAGTCAGGGGAAATTTCAGGAAGAGTGGCAAAATGATGATATAATTTACGCTTTTAAAAGGTCACCGGAGCTACTGAGTGAGGAAAGGAGGCAAGTTTGCAGGCTTTTCCAAGTCTAAGAGAGATGATGTGGTTGGAATTGCAGCAATCTTAGCAAATACAGTGAGAAGGGATGAGGCTCTCAAGATATTTTGAAGGTAGAGATTAGATTCTCTAATGGATTAGATGCATGATGAGAAAGAAAGCAGTGATAAATGATTCCAATTTGTTTTCTTTTCACTGACATAGTAGCAGCTCACTTTCTGGCACTGAATACTTAAGATCCCAGGACAAAGAACAAAATCCTAAACACCAGGCATCCATGTATTTTAATTGTAAAACTCAGCTTTTCTCCATGTACACCAAATAATCTATTTTCTGAACTTTTTCCCATAGCTGAAATTTACTGCCCATTTTTTGTCATATCTTCCACAAAATTTAAGTCGACTGATAGGAAATAGTCAACAATTATATTCAAATGAGGTAGAAGCATTTAGGATTAAATATGCTATCATCCATAGGAGATATATACATCTTAAACAAATACCAAGGTTAATTTTTTTTTTTTTGAAGTAATGTTCTCTAACTGTGGAAGTGCATATTCTCATCAAGAGATACAGGAGACAGATTCTTCAATAAGAGCAATAACTCAAGGCTTTGGAAATAAGCAGTCTTGCTTCCTAGGAGTAACATTCAAGCTAGGGATGCTGTATATCAAATTACTTCTTAAATTGACAAGGGGATGAGGGACAGGCGTAAGAAACCCATTGCTGTGAAGCATGAAGTAAACCCATCCTAAAGTAGCAAAGCCAAAATTAGAAAAGTAAGAACATTTAGTAACTATTCTTCAGACATCTCCATCCTGCTAATATGACTTCAAGTGATGCTAACAGCAAGATAAAGCCAGGACCATAGTACTTTTACAGCAACCTCCACCCTTTAGAATGAAAGCTTTGTGACTTTTATAAGGCTTAAAATTGCTTACAATGTGTGGGTTTCTTCTCTCCTTCTTATAAAGGCTTATATTTGAGTAAAAAAGAAAAAATATAATCTTAAGTGATTTGATGATGACAGATGGAAGAATAATTGTGTTAGCTAACAGTCATGTTTTGACTGAGTACATAAAGATTTGCAAACACTCCTGAAACTGAAACCCTGGTGCCAGGTATTCAAATTAAATAAGTGTGCATATTAAAAATCAGTGTGTTGCAGCATGACTAATTTATGATAATGTCTATTGTTCCTTTAAAGTTGTAAATGCATTGAAAAAAGAATTAAATTGTCATTTTTTGCTGAACAGATGACCAAAATAAAGGGGAAATGATCAAGCTTTATGCATTTTATGCTCTAGTAATTTTTTATTGGATAGAGTGGGGCTATTGATTATGGAAAACTACTCTGAAGTGTAAAGCTCTTTGCTCTTCAGCAGATGGCTTTTCTAGCCAAACTCTATATATGCATTATTAATAGACTTCTATCACTATGCATGGCACTTAACAGACTTAACAGTACGTTAACTTTCTTACACTAACTGGGGAACAAATCTTCCACGCAGGAAGACTTAAAGTGGCATGATAAGGACTCATAAAACCACACATATCAGGAATAGATAGACCCAATCAAAAGGTATATGTTGTCTACTAGAAAAAAATTACTGATTTTTAAAAATACTGGTTTCCTAAAGCTTTTGAAAGTTCTAGGCTAAGTCTCTTTCACTCTTCATCTCCTACAAAAAAAAAAAAAAAAAAAAAAAAGCTGTTTAACTTAACTAAAAATTGCTACTCCTTTAAATAATCTATTAATTCATTCGACAGCCCATTAGCCAGTTCCTACTATATGTAAAATTGCAGAGTCACTTATAGAAATCAATGGGAGTGAATTGAAACGATGCAATTGATGATATGTGTGTCTGAAAGCAAACTTTTTACAAATTCAGACTGTGACCTGGCTTCTCATTCCTTTGAAGAAACTCTTGTAACCAATGCCATTAGAGACCTTTTATCTAGAAAACCAGGCACAATGCCAGCAAGGCATATTAGTCACTCAGAACCCTGGCAATCTCCACGTACCTTGCTGAGGTTGATATCCTTGCTGAGGTGGATATCGTTAATTGCTGAGGTGGATATCCTTAATTGATGTCTTGGATGATGTTAATCTCGGCTACATTTTACAAAAATGCCTTTGAGTCATTCATACAAATTATATAATGACTAGAAGCACAGCATAAGGTACTGCATAAACACTACTTTTCTGAAATGCACTACACATGAGCATTTACTCACTTGCTGAGTCTTGACTATAAGTCAATCACTTATCTAGGAGCTATTTTGTCTAAAGTACAAGAAGGAAGGAAAGAGTGAGGGAGACAAAGGAGAAAAAGGAAACAAATAGAGAGAAAAATAACAGTCGTATCCATACATGTGAACTGCTGTGTTTTGGGAACCTAATCAACTATTAAACACTCTTCACAGACATGGTTATGTTTTGTATGTTTTAGTTATATAAGAGTCTTAAATAAACTGAGTGAATACATATTGAGTCGTTTTCTGTATTCTGTAGTGATTAAGAGTGACAGTTAAAGCAGGTATTCAGTAAATGTCACTTCAAAACACATCATATTCTATTTCAGTGGGCAAAGGAAGCAAAGTACTCAGCCAAATTTTCATCCTTCATTGATTTTGCACCACCATCATAGTTTCAGTAGCCAAGTAAACATCCCATCAACTAATCCTCAGAATTTTCCCAAAGAAGAATTCTATCTAGAAAGTCTAAAATTGTTTTCAATGCATCAAAAAGATGTTGGAAGAATCAGGCTGGTTTCAGGGGCTTGCTGTTTAATAAGCAAAGCAAATCAGGATAGAGGGGGCCCAGGTAGCCATTGTGCAAGCCTGAGCTTTTTGAGAAGGATTTTTATTCTACTCCTAATAATGATAAATTCATCCACAACAGAAGCAGGAGGAATAGGTTTTAAAAAGCTCATCTGTTTAGTGACATACTGAAGGAGTAAAACAATATTTAACATATTAGTTTTTCTGTATAGTAATATCAGCCATGAAGTTTTGCCTTGAGATTTTCAGAGGAGTTTTACTCTGCATTGGTCACTGTCATAACTGAATGTTCTTTGCTATTCAATTTCAAACATAAATGATCATTTAAGAGATAGTACAACTATTTCACATGAAAACTGTTGCATCCTAGAGGGTGATGAAAGTTGATGGCCAGTCCTCTGAGGTGCTACTTTTAAGAAAGATGTTTATAGCTAACATTTGTCAATATCTAGATGTGTTATCTGCAGGGTCTTCATCCAGAACCAGGCTCTCCATTTGCACAGTAGGGATCTCTAGTCACAGCTGTCCCAGAATAAGATTTCAGACCTCCACACAAAACATTTTAAAATAATTCAGCTGTTTGCTCTTTTATCCTGCTAGTAAGTAAGGTTGCCTCATGATCACGATGAATGTATTTCACTTTGCCTTTAGGTTGAGATATTGGATCTAATGCTTCAGCTATTAACTGGGACACAGGAAAAAAACTATATAATGCGTATGTCTGCATTTGGGAACCGAGAATATGCCCGAAGATGGAGAATAACCAAGCCAAGAGTAAAGCTGGCAAGTAACAAACGTATCTTGTCTCTCTCAGGCCCTAACATATAATGAGTGTTCAATATTCTGTTGGAGGTAGAGAAGGGAGCAAAATCTACACTTTAAATGAGAAATGCTGCAGGAAGGGTTTTCTTGAGATCTGTTTGAGTCTTCATCCAGACCTTTAAAAATAATATTAAGGCTATAGAATGCTAAATCCTACATAGTTCTAAAATCTTCCATTTCAGCATGGAATCTGATGATCAAAATCACCATGACAGAGACTGGTTTCTGTCAGCTTTTACATTAAACTGATCATTCCAGGGCAACTACCAAAGTGCTCTGGTGCCAGGCAGTGTCCCTACAATTGCCTCCTCTCCACTGCAGTTCTCTTCACTGGATCATTCCTCAGGGACAGACATTAGGTCTTCAGAGTTAAAACACTGGTCAGAGAGCCTACCTGGTGAGACCAGAACCTAAAGCTCTGCAACTGAGGAATAGCAACACACAAGGACTATAACATTTATTTACAGTACTCTTTAATTTGATTACCTTCAAAATTTTTCTGAGTGGAAAATTGATTTACTTCCCTTATTACCAAATTCCCAAATCTACTTGTCAAGATGTAGTTTCTCTAATGATCTTGTTAAATTATATAATAAATGTTAAGGCCCCTGCCCTACCATTGCAACATTCTGGAAGCTTCTATCATGCTAAGGTATTTTATTTGTATGTAATTCTTGCACCAAGTATATAGTTTATCAATTTAATTTATTTGGCTTATCTTCACTAAAATTTAAGTGGTATTGGGAGAAAATTTTTGTCTAATATGTTCTCTAATTCCTCACAAATATTTAACATAGTGCTTAGCAAAGAACAATCCGTGGATATATATTGAATGAAAGAACACATACCTAATAACAAGCATAGTGGAAAAGTAAAACCAAACCACATTTTTAGAGAAGTTTTACAAAACAATGTGAAAAAAATCATAGAAATATGTTTTCTTGCTGAGAGAAACGGGATAAATTAAGTAATTTGATGCCTATGAATTGCTCGTGAATTCTGGGAAAAGAAATATTGCTTATCTCTAATAGACTTTGTTTCCATTTTCCTTGTTTACAATGAATTGTAATGACCAAAAGCAAACTAGGAACAAAAATTAGTGCATATAGCTTATCACATGTGGTATATGTTTTCTATGACAGAGAACACAGACCGGATTTCAGGTACATAAGAATGTCAGCTGCTGTTAATTTTATTGCTGTTACTTAGTCATTCTTTTTCTCATAAGACGAAAACACACTAGTTAACAGATCATTCTTCAAAGGAAATGCTGATTGATATTTCAATGAATTCTTCAAGACTCTCATTTCCTAAGTCACTATTTGAAATTCCTTGCTTTCTTTTTCTTTCTTAAATACATGCCAAATTCAGCAACATGTTCAAACAATGGAACTATAGAGACAGGTTTATTATCTCTGAAATCTGGCAGGCCCTGTCTTCAAACATTAAGGATCAATCAAATGAAGATCAATACAGAAACTAATCTTGGATCTACCCTATATTATTACAATGACAATTTAGTTTGTGGAAAAAATGATTACATTTATTAAATGTACATTTTACACGTATATGTGTCTTGATACACATCTTCACTGAGCCTATCATGAGAGCCGAGGTGATGTAGTGGAAAGAAAATTGGCTTCAGAGATAAAGGAACCTGAATTGTATTTTAACAATGTCAATATATGCCTTTTACACACTTAAAAGTATCCCTTTGGATGATTAACAATACATTACTCTAAGTAGTCTTTATATTTAGTTAATACTGATTGCAATTATTGATCCACAGTAGTCAACAAATAAAATAAAGGCATAGATTAAAAAAGTAAATGCAGGGTGTTAAATAGATGACCATATTAATGTTTTTGGTTGGATCATTGAACAAAACTGTTTGCAGTCTCACTGTTTGAATGTCCACTTTGTATGCTTTGATCAAGTCACAGGACTTGAGCAACTATCTCTAAGATGATAATGTATAATCTATTAACTGGTGATTTCTTACTGTTTTTTTTTTTTTTGTAGTTCTGTATTACTTGTACCGTTACACTGTTTTGTTTTGTTTTGTTTCTTTTTAAATAAAATTTTAAAAAGTAAATGCAGCTTAACTTTCTCAGATCATCAAGAAAATATTTCCCTGACTTAATAATTATTAACAAAGAAGACATAAGTATGACTACAAATCAACAAACTTTTGAAAATAACAGGAAGAGGTAACCAGCCATCCCATGAAGAGTAAAGTCTAGAGGCACAAACGTAAAGGTCAGCATTAACCCCAGATTCTGTTTCTCCCTAGCTATCACTGAGAACACATTTGAATTATCCTTGCATGGAAGAAAAAAAGATTTCCAACTTAACCAAAAGAAATGTCTTTAGCCCATGAAATTATTGTGTTAAGTAGTTTAAAGAAAGGAGAAATTTTCCTTCAAGAAGAAAAAATAAAATACATGCAAATAGCAACAGTAAATGCCACTCTTTTTGTAGAAACTTTATGTACAAACACTGAGCCTCTTTTCAGCTTTTGAACCCTGAAATGCATATAATATCATTAGACACATTCTACTGAAAAATGAACTGTCTTAAAGAACTTGTATAGATTGCTCAAGGTCACATAACCAAAATTTAATTTCAATCCAGATAAATCCAACCCCAAAAGGAACAGACAATCTAAAGGTATGTCATCAAGTAGACCCTGTTTTACTTCAAAATTAATTCTTTAAAACAAAATACAACACAAGGTGTTCTGTGAGACTGATGTAAGGACCATGAGTTATATTGGCCTGCTATGTATGCTAAGAAGCTAAGCAATCATTTTATTAACAACAATAACCACTATGTAAAGAGTGTGTTCAAGCAATCCTGATTCCAATCATAAAAGAGGAATGAGGTGACTAAAAATTTTGCAACAGACTTGCTTTTGTAATCCTTGCCTCAAAATGCACATGATTTCAGGGTTAAGGAATAGCCAGACTTAGCTATCAAGAAACCTATTGTGCTTGTACTGACCTGCCCTTCCCATATCACCAAATATTTAACCCATGCACGAATCTATTTTACCCCTGTTTTTTTCTGGGAAATACATTTTAAGTCTTAAAAGCCACCCTAAAAAGTACAAAAAATGTCTCTTCTTTAGAAGATACAGATACAATAAATATAGTTCAAAGTAGTTATCCAGCAGGAATTACAAATCCCTCGCTAACAAACCAGAACAATCAGCCTCAAATAACTCATATCATTATTAGCCTGGGTCCACAAGAAGCCAATAACCTATGGCCATTGCACAGGAGGCCATTACCAGGTGAAAAATATATAAAATATCACTAATATCATCAAAATGTTATTATCTAGCTATTAATAGGTGATAACACTTTTACCAGTACCCTCCCGATCCCTAAAACTTCTGGAATACAAACAGTGCCATAGAATAGCAAGGAGATTTGGAGATAGAAGTGGATTAGAACCAAGGTACTGCATTCATTGGCCATATAACTTCAAGAATTAATCTTTCTGGCCATTAATGATTTCATTTGTGAAATGAAGATGCTATTAATTCTTATAGAGGTTGGTATAAAAATGAGTGTGCCATGTCAGGTAACAGTAACTGGGCATTTACAAAGTACTAAACATCAATAAAATAAATATTGCTCATTGATAAGTAACAGAAGGGACCAGAATTAACATGATGAAATTAATATAATTTAATATAATATAATATAAAAAGTGATAGAAACAGAATTTGAACTTAAATAGCCAACACCAGAGCTCATGTTATCAACCTACTACTTTACATTGGCAAAGAAGGAATTCCTATACCAAGTAAAGACTCAATAAATATGAGTAAGAGCTACATTTATTAACATCTCTGCTACCACTTCAAAAGAGATTATACATTAAAATATTGACAAAAAAAGATACACAGTACCTGGGACATGGTTGCAGAAGTTCTCCTTCAACAATGCAAGCCTCCTTCTCAAGAAGTTCTGGGCATTCTCTCCCACCACCAATGGCGAAGGACTTCACATTCCGGGTTCTGCTTCTAAACCCAGGCAAGAGATTCCCAGATCGGCAAGTCTTGGAACAGGGACTCCAGGAGGACCACTCAAAGGTCTCACAGTCTTTCGGCATAACACAAGGCTGAACAGTCAGTGGAAAGGAGTCATGCATACAAAGGCTGAAGGAACAATAGCAGAGAATAGAATGGCATAGATTAAATGCATGCAACTGACATTCCAAAGTCCCTGCTATAAGAAGTGATATCGTAAATCCTACTTTCAGCTTTAAGGTGGAAAATATTTTTTAAAGCTCGTTATCAGTATCTTGACAGACTATTAGAGAATGTAACATTTTAAGATTTAAGATTGCATACTCTATTTCACCTGAAACAGTGAAACTGCTTCACTCGAGCAAAATACATATGGAAAATAGGCCCACCCTGTTCTTTGTCCAAAGCACTCTCAGAACGCGATGGTCTTTCTAGTGTTCACTGATGATGCAATCTGTTACTAATGATTGGTTGCTAACTGTGCTATACTTCATAGACAATTGCTCACAATAATCTTACGAGTTTATATATCATCTCCACTTTGCAGATAACAAGGTTTAGTCTCACAAAATATATAATTTTTCCAGTACCAAAGTATATGAAAGTTTCTAGAGGAATCTATTCATTCTTATAAATACCAGGCTATTTTAAAAATGGAATGTGCTAGGTGTGGTGGCACACACCTGTAATTCCAGTACTTGGGAGGCTGAGGCAGGAGGCTCACTGGAAATTTGAGGCCAGACTTCATTACAAAGTGAGTAAAGGCCAGCCTGAAATGCATACTGAAACTATGTATCAAAAAGACAAATAAATAAATACAATTTAAAAAGGGAACGTTATGTTTCCCCATGCTAGTGAGCTCTAATTATTATTTTCCTTAACTGCCAAATTTTAGTAAAGTCGAGTCAACTGAGATTTTACCTGGGAAACAAAAGTGCATTAAAATGCTACTAAATCAACAAAAAAGTATTTAGAATGATAAGGAGCAACAGGAATAAGGTGAGGATGAGCCACCTGGAAATGAAGGACTAGTCTAGAGAAAAGGACCCACAATTTTGAAAGATAAGTGGGAGCTTCTCAGGGACAGAGGGAACATAACTCTTAATCAAGGAGCTAGGATATTGAAATAATGCATTGTGAGAATGGGAACTACTTATCTGCAGGATCTAGCTGTATTTCTCCAGTAGCCAACAGATACATTTTCTAAAATTGTGCAAGTGAGTAGACTTCATGTAAGTAACTCAAAATTGGTGAAGCTGGGGTATTTACACTACAAAAATTGGCAAGTGCTATAATTCAAGACTCCTCTCTCCCACCCTGTGAGACCTGACAAACATTTACAAGCATCACTGGAAAAAAATAAAAACCAACTTGTTTTTCTGAAGAATAAAAGTACGGACAAGACAGTGGATAGATGTTAGATATGTGGGTCCTTCAAAAGCAGAGTTGAGCAGGTGTCATATAATGGGCCAGGGAATTTGGATTTAACTAATCATTAAATGATTTCAAATGCAGGAAAATGAGACACACAGGAAAATATTTCAAACATTAATTGACATTTATTTCCTTATCTCACTTTCTTGTTATTTACTCTTATTTGGTCAAAGACTTCTATTGCTTTAGGACAAAAGAATAATTTTCATAGAAATGCACACCAAGTATAGGGTCAGCATATGTGATGTTATAGGCCTAATTCTAACTCTTCTGGGTGCAGTCCCCACTACTGAAAAAAAAGAAGAACACATATTGGATCAGTGTTCAAATTTTGACTTTCAAAATTGAGTCTCTGGTAACTGGCAGAATCATGAACTGTTGGCAAGATTCAACAATGGTTCCTCTCTAAACAGCCAAAAAGGTCTTACATTGTTTCCAGGTTCTTAATTTTTGAAAACATGTAAAAAGTGAAGCTGATGTGTAAGCGAGACTGAAAGAGAATCACATCTGTCCATTTCATGGACAAATTACAACAAATTTATATATTCATATCCCTTATTAAGCCATTGAGGGTTAATATGTCATTCACAGAGAAAAAAGTGAAATGGTGTAAGATAAATCTTTGTTCTATTATTTTTACTTTTAAAAGCTACTGAGGTCATTTAGTCCCTTCAAAATAAAAGGGCAATGTGAACATCATTACTAACACAGAATGTATTGTCCTCCACACTGGGCAATGTGGAGGTTTGGGGGAAATGGCTATGTCACTCTTTAGTGCATCACAATAGACATAATCATCGAGTGGTTCCTCTGCTTCCAAAACTTCAAAAATTGTTACAGACTAAATCCTAATCTCTAGGATAGTGACGGCAAACTTCTTACAGATTTCAATGACACAAACCATCTACTGTAGCACCTGTGCTGTAAGTTTACCACCACTGCTCTAGGAACTCAGAATGCAAACTTATTTGGAAAGCATTGGCTATTTTTAAAAGGTAGTTAATTTAAAATGAGGTATTGGGCTGCAGCTTAATCCAACACGATTGTGTACTTATGCGATGACATTATGACGCACACACAAGTGGAGAGAAAACCATCTGGAAACACTAGAAGATATCTACAAGCTAAAGAGAGCCTTGAAGTAGAGGAACACTGCCAACATCCCAAACGTGGACTTCTAATCTCCAGAATGTAAGAAAATAATTTCTGTTCTTTATTCAGTCAGTTGTGACCATCCTTATGGCAACCTGACAAACTAATCCAGGCTTTAGAAAATGAATTTCAATTTGCAAGAAGGATTTTCCTCTTTCCTTTATAAAGAAAGCTCTATGCTATTTAGTTCTCTGTATATAGGAAATTTGGCACCTTGGTTCTTCTCACCAACTTTCTTTCTCTGTTACTCAACCTTTCCACACTGATTCTACTCACCAGACCAAAAAAACAGACAGCAAGTCTCCGACAGTCAAAGCATATTAACTTTAGCAGTATTGATTATGGTTCTTAATTAATTTTTATCCATAAAGGATATGTATTCCATTAATTACATATTTATTTATTTTTAAAGAGAGTTTCACTAGTTTATCCTTTTGGTTAAAACAGCAATGATAAGCACATAAAATATCACACTGTATCTCAGTTTAATTTGATCAATAAAATTCCATTTAACTAGTCTAGAAGGAATACTAGATGTTAAATCACAAATATTTAGGTCATGAATTCTGCATTACAATTTAGTACCTTGATTTCAGTCTCTTTGCCACTTAATTTCATTAACTGTAAAACAATAATAAAATATGATCAACTTACCATCTAGAGTAGTTGTAACCTTTAGTGTAAATGGAATCACCTTACAAACTACAGCCCACAGTGAAGATTACTAGACACACAAAGATATGAGAATCGATCCCTTCATAGAAGGTGGTGTACTTTTTTAATGAAACAGACACACACTGTTGATTTGTCTTTTGAACAGGGGATGTTGTGATAATTATATCCCTTTGACATTTATAAAACACGCTGTCATCTGTAAATTATTTCACAAGTATTCAACTGTAAGCAGAACTTTTGAAATTTAAACATTACTCCAGTTTCATACTTTCAGAAATATTAGGAAACATCTACTTACAAATAAGGGCAGAAACTTACAAAATAAAAATTAGTAGTGAAATACCCCCAATTAATGAGGACTTGTTACCTTTATTTTCTACTAATATTATTTATTCCAGACATACAAAACAGTTGAATAATAGAGCAAATTCTACTATATCTTTCTAGTATAGAAAAGCCTTTGGTTCACATTTTCTTAAATAAATAAAAAACTACAAATACAGGTGAAATTCCAAGTATCCATTACAATTACAATTTCAATTTTTCTTTCCTCTGACATAACCACCAATTTCAAATTGCATTATTTTAAGTTATTTCCTGTACTTATATAAATATGTATATACTTATAAAAGGCACATATTACCACCACAGATTTTTAAATTTTTTAAGTAAATATTTTAATCATACATATAGTTTGGGAAAATATTTTCCTCAATATTGTGATTTCTACATCTATTTATAGTGACAAAGAGCTAATGGAAGATAAGATTGAGTAGCATATAGGGGCTTGATAGAGGACACTTCTGGGGGTGTCTAGGTGGGTCACAGAGGTGTGACTTTAGGAACTATACTTGGTCACTTGCTTGGTTCTCTCTGTGCTGCTTCCCTGCTCTGTTTTCCAGTCATCACAAATTAAAAATACTTGCTCAGTCATGCCCTTCGGTCATGATGTTCCTGCTTTGAAGCCAGCTTAACATGGCCTAAATTCCCTTAAAATGTGTCCCAAATTAAAACCCTCTTCAGGCCAGGGATGTAGCTCAATGTCCTAAGAGCATGCCTGGCAAACACAAGGTTGTGAATTTGATCCCCAGTACCAGAAAAAAAAATTAAAAAAAAAAATAAAACTCTTCCTTTAAATTATGGATGTCAGATATTTTTGCCCAGCAATGGATAAGCTGACCAGTACAGAAAACTGTTATCCTAGAATTGGCAATATCTCTGTGACTATACCTGATCATTTGGTATTGGAAACCTTTGGAACTGGTTGCTAGAAACAATTTCAAAGGCTTTGGAGACATAAGATTTAGAGGAGCCCTACTATGCAATAAGCAGAGATTTGTGGGTAATTCTGTTAGAGCTCTGAAGAATGCTGATAGGAATACTGACAGCAAAGGCAAACCTAGAAGTTTCAGTTGGAAACCAAAGTCCACTGACATTTGTACTAGAGGTCATCTATGTTCTACTTAGAAAAAAATTGTTTTCATTTTTCCAATGTCCTGAGAGTATACAGGAAACAGAGATTAACTAACTAGCTGAAGAAAATTTCAAGAAAGTGCAACATTCAGGCTGTGCTATGAGTACTTCTAACTGCTTCTGGCCAGATTTATAGAAAAAAGTGTGGGTACAGACAAGGCAGAGCAGAACATTTTAAAACTTAAATATTCACCCAGAAAAAAGTATTTATAAAAATGGGAGTACAGAGGTGTGGTTGCTGAAGAGATTAGTACCATTACAAAGAAGCCAAGAACTCTAAAAGAAACAAAAAGAAAGACACTTTGAGAGCCTCTCAGACATCCACAAGACTCTACCCACTACAGGATCAAAAATGCAAAGTATGAATGTTCATTTGAGAATACATCTCTGGGCCCCTAAGGAAGGGCCTGGTAGGGAATTGGTTCCCTGCGATTTATTTCATTGTGCACAATCATCCAAGGAATCATTGCTGTCATGGTCCAAGGGAGTCTGTCTATTGCCAATACTGGGACAAATTTTAGTACCTTCCAAGTGATACTTGTTTTATCAGCATGCACATGCAAGATTTATGGGACAAGAAAGGCCCACCCAGATTCCAAAGGTAGGTTTTGGAGACCAGATGAGGATTCCCTGAAAGGGCAGTGTGTGAAGCTTTGGAATTAAGGTAAATGTGCAGCAGAGACCCATGGTAGAGAAGATACAGATGACAGAACATGGAGCATTTAGTGAGGAAAGTTCCAGCTCAAGCAGAGCCAGTTTAAGATTCCTTTGAAATAGATCCACCCCTACCCTCAGAATCTCTTTTCTTACTCTCATGTACTCCAGATGTCAGGTATGAAGCTGTAGGACTGTTTACCCTGCTGTGCTTTGTTCATGTTTTGTTTTTGATTTTTTCTATATTTACATTTCTTCTCTCTTTTGAAATGGCCATGTTGTTGCTGTGCTATTCTATGTCAAGATTATGTAATTTGATTTCGACTTTTACAAAGGTTCATAACTAATAGTTTGGCTTGAGTCTCAGAAGAGACTTGGACCTGAACTTTCAAAAATGTCTCTTGAACTGTTGAGGGTTTGGTGAATGAATTGTTGCATGTTTGGTTGAATAAAGTATAGTTGTATTATGTTAGTTGGAATGATGAACTTGTTTTTTACTTGCTTAGAAAGCATGGTTTAAGGAAGTGTGTTTGAGTAGGAACCTGACACAGTGTGGGATGTGGCAACTAGGATGGAGTGTCAATTTTAGTGGCTTTAAGAATTCATTCAGGGAATTGGTAGCATATCCTTCTAGGTGTGCATGGGCGGTCATGGAAAGGTGGCTAACTGTACCCCTCCACCATGGTATGTCTGCTTTGGAGCCAACTGATCATGGACTAAATCCTCTTAAAATGTGTTCCAAATTAAATCTCTTCTCCATTAGGTTGTGGATATTGAGTAGTATGTCCAGTAAAAATAAACCTAATTAATACAAATTTAATTCATTTTTAAATGCTGGGTAATACTCTAACATAGGAGTAGCAGTTTATTCACTTCCCAAATAGGAGACCCTATCATTGCATTTAATTTCTGATTCCAAAGGATGATAGATTTAGCCTCCCCATACATGTTTACATGTTATACATATAAGAGATATTTCCATTAGTATTAGCCTCTACTGTTGGATAATATTTATACACTAAAATGTATTAAGCATGCAAAAATTTCTCCTTTCCAGCCTGCTGTCAATTCAATATTATTGAACTTATTCTTTACAAATACTGAGAAAATGCATTTATTTTTTAGAAGACCACTGAACTTTATGTTCCTCTCATATTTTTAGTGGCCATTCTGACTCCCTTTTCTGTAAATAGGTCCCAACTGCCTGTTCACTGTGACCTCCTCAAGAAGGTTGGAATGGTTG
Source organism: Cavia porcellus (assembly GCF_034190915.1). Lineage (NCBI taxonomy): Eukaryota > Metazoa > Chordata > Mammalia > Rodentia > Caviidae > Cavia > Cavia porcellus. The sequence goes on along the minus strand of NW_026947495.1, from coordinate 27,703,111 downwards.
ATTGTGAGCAATTTAGAAGCTTAACTAAATTGGTTCAGCAATTCTACACCCTAGGGTATAGAGGACCTGCCCTAAGGTGCTTTTCACCTGGAAGGTATAAAGAGGAAATGAGGAAGGATGGACTTGTTTCTGTTCCTCTGAGGAGCTCTAGTCTTTGCCTTCAGCTTGGACGTCATCTCCTGGCTTCTAGTACAGACTCTGGCTTCTGCCTAGGGTCTTTCAGCCTTCTAGCATAGACTGCAGAGCCATCAGCATTCTGATACAGACTTGCACAGACACTGCCCTAAACTCCAGACCTTGGACTGAAATCTTCAGTCTCCAGTATGCAGATACCCTCTGCATGCTTCCTCAACCAACTCTATGGCTGACCGTGATAAGATGATCTTGTAATTTCTTACACATTTGAATATTTTGTGCTATATTTGTTTCTCTAATAAAATATTAAGTAATATAGAAGTATACAACCTACTCCTTGGAATCTATGAAGTCATAACCTTACATGACAAATGTGATTCTGCAACTGTAAGTTAAGATTCTGAGACGGTTTGATGATGCCAGAGTAACATGACAGGCTCTTAATAATCACAGAATTTTTATAAGATTCAGAAGGCTCAGAGTCCAGAAAGGAAATGTGATGCCTAAAGCAGACATTAAATTGATGCTGGTTCTTGAACCAAGAAATGTGCAACTTTCACACAAAGCAAAAGGCAAGGATATTATTTGCACCCTATAGCATCTGGAAATAACACAGAACAACATTTCCCAATAATTGTTTTCTATGTTTAATAACCTATGTTTTTGCTTATGCATTTTTTGCCTTTTTTTTTTTTTAACTTTTTATCGGTACCGGGGATCGAACTCATGACCGCCTGATTGCAAGGCAGGTGCTTATGCCACTGAGCTAAATCCTCAGCCCCTTGCTTAAGCATTTAAGAAGTATATTCACAGATGGATATATATATATATATATATATATATATATATATATATATGGATCTAACAATAAATATGTAGAGAGACACTCACAGAATATGAACAATAATTTAACCTCATAATTTAAAATTCGTTCATGGTATGTTTTTGTAACACATTGCTGTTAAATTTCTTGTTCAAATTTTCCACATAGTTTTTGGTTTTTATAACAGACAGGCTTTTTCCTCCAACTTAATGCCATAAATTTAGGTCTCATAATTTTTTCACAAATCTTATTTTCCTTTTTCAATATTTAATACTGTGAATTTGGTATTCATTTTTCTGTACGGTGCTTCACAAGAGCCTCTTTCCAAAAAAAATTATCAATCGGATATTTAACTATATAAGTTTTTCTTATATTTTTTGCCTGATCTTCTGAGTCCCTCCCCTTTTCAAATGGCTACTGAAATTGTCTTCTGGCTTTTCATTTATTTTTACCATACGTTGTTATTCATAGCTTCTTTACTTATTATTTTAATTGTTATTGTTCTTATGTTTAATGGACTATAATATTTCATCATATTTCAATTTAAAATTTTTAAACTTTATTTTTTCCTACATTATTTCCTCTTATTCTGAATCCCTGGTTGTTGTTATCATCTCATTATTTCACACTGTACTTAGATCAAATTTCCAGTAATCCTTTGTTTATTAGGGATTAAAGTGCAATAAATATAATTGAAACTGTTTGTTCACAGGTAAGACTTATTAAATGATAAGTATTGACATGGTTATTTATGCAAGATACAGATCACTTTACTGGAGCTCTTTGAATCTTTGTGTCCAGTTTTTACTCTTTAGCTTGCCTTTTTCCATAAAATAGCTCTCTAAATAGCCTTCTATCTCTTATTTCTCATGTGTCAATCTGGACGATAACTGTGACAGATAACTGGAGAATATTCTTGCAATCTATGTACATATTTTAACTTAACTCACATAATCACAGTGTGTTTGCCACACACTATCTTCTACAGTCAAGTGGTTAATTTTTAAGACGATTGAACCCATTAGACCTGAGTTGTGTGTCACATATAGTTCCTACATTTCCAGGAATTATGGATTAAAATAGAACAGTCTTTAGTGAAATTATAGATAAACTCTGAAATCACAATGTTTTAAGAAAGAAAACACCTTCATTAATTTATATTTTTAAAATTCTTTTATTTTCCTTTCATGCACTTTATTGAAGGATAGTCAACTGTCTTGGAGAACAATTATTTTTAACTTAAGATTTAAGTATGCAGTCTATCCACCTTAAACAAAATATATAGCTTTTAAGTTTAACTTTAAAAATGGAAAATGGTGCCAGCTGATTAATAAGATAAGCCCATAACTTGTGTTACCTTTGACTGCAAGTGATGGATCAAATCTCAGTCAAAGGGAACTAACTGTCCCAGGTCCCACAAATGAGGCTAAAAGGTAATAATCTTGTAAACGTTGGTATATGCAGTTATGTTGTAAAAATTCTTAAAATAAAGGAGCATTTTATGCTTTTTTCTAGTCTGCTGCATGAACTGCCACTTGTCCATCAATTTATTGGTCTTTCTTTCCATCTGTCATTCACTTTCCCATTACATTTATTTGCTCACGAGTATTTATGCCTCTTTCATTCTTAATTGTCATTTATATGGAGATCTACAATACAGAAGAAATTAATATTTTGGCTCATTTTGACATGTTTAACCAGGAACTTACAAATTTGTAGAATGAAAGGATTGTTAAGGCCACATAATGATCCAATCTATAAATTAATGTATTCCTAGAGAGCTGAATCTATCATACTCTGAGGAAAATGTACTGATTAGTGTAATTAAAAATGTATGAATAAAGTCTCTAGTTCTGAAAATCCTTCTATTTCCTTTAATTTTGTTCAAAATTATATAATATTGATTTAGGGAATTTAAAATTTACCATGTGTACTTTATAGTTAAAAACTGATTTTCATAGAAGGAAAATTACAGCTAATAAAGCACTTTGGAAACTCATAATGAAACGCTGGGCCATTTGAAAACATTGTGATTCTAATTATATACCAAAAGCACTGCTATCCATTTGGCATCAAATTACTCAAATTATAGCATAAGAACAAGGAAACAGTCACTTTTTGAGCTTAGGAATTCTAACTCAGAGTGTTTGCAAGATCACATCATAAAAATAATTCCAAGGAATAAAATGTGAATGGAGAAATGAGCCAGAACTGAGATAGGTTTAAAGAAGAATATATTTGAAGAATCTAAATGTATGCTATTATTTTTGATGATTTTGAATATACACTGCTAGATTTTTTCTGCCATGAGAAATACTAATAGAAATATATGAAAAAATGACAAGAACCATAAACTGAAGGATGAAAACATGCTATACCAAAGCTTATACAAATCACTCACTGTTACAGAAGCTATACCCCAGACTATTTCCATCTAGTATAATTTAAGATACAGATAAAGAGCAATTTTATAAATATAGCATGCACTGTCCCTGCATTCTTGCGTGTATCTCAGATAACAGCAAATTGGGGAGGGCAGAAAAACCCCAGTCATCAGCTTTGGAAAGACCCTAAGCAGTGGGAAGAGGGCCAGAGATCCCCAGGACACACCACTCTGAAAGAAACCAGAAACATGACAAGAGATAGAAATTTAAAAAAACAAACAAACAAACAAAAACAAACAAACAAACAAACAAACAAAAAAACCTCCAGCTGCTGAACCAGGCAATATAAGCCCAGGAAAAGTAAATAGAGAAGAGAACCAGTGCAGTAACCATCCAATACTACACACAACATCAGCAGACATAAATACCTTCATGACCTCATAGATGAATTTAAAACTGTACTGCTGATCAAAGTGAGGCAAGATATAAAAAGATTAATTAAAGAAATGATAAGCCCCTCCCAAGAGAACACAGATGGAAGAATGGAGGAAATCAGAAAAGAAAGAGAAACCTCTGATGAAGAATTTAAACATAACCTAGAATACATGAAACAGATCCAAAGAGATTACCAGGAAACTAAAAACTCCATTGAAAACTGGCAAAAATGCCTTGACAGAAATGAAAGTTAGTCTTTTAAAACTTGAAGAGAGATTTATGATATATGATCGTGAAAGACCTCTTAATAATAATGAGGACCCAGAAAGAAACAATTCGAAGGCTAGAAGATAACAAAATATACACAACTTAACAATAAAGCATGTGAATAAGGAAGCAGAAGTAACCAAAAATGAACTACAAAGAATATTCACAGGTATATTAAAGGAAAAGCTCCCAAGCATAGGAAAAAGAAATGATATCCAGATAAATGAGGCATACAGAACTCCAGCCACCTACAACCAAAACAGATCTATACCCAGACATATAATAATCAAGATTCCAGAAATCCACCAAAAGAACGAATACTAAAAGCAGCCAGGGAAAAGAAGCAGATTAGCTACAATGGAAAAATTATCAAAATAACAACAGACTTATCAACACAAACTCTCAAGTTGAAAAGAGCCTGGGGGGAAATAGTCCAAGACCTGAAAGAAAATAATTTTCAACCAAGACTGATGTACCCAGAAAAAACTCTCTCTCAAAATTAATGGAGAAATAAAATGTTTCCAAGACAAGGAGGAACTGTAGGAGTTCATGGCCACCAACCCAACTCTACAAAGAATGCTGAAGGACATTTGAGAGAGAGAGAAGAAGGGATAGCAGGATCCCAGCACAGTGGGCTCAATGAATGGGGCAGACAGTGGAAAAAGGGAGTAAGCTGGACCACAGAAAAGTGGAGCAGCATTCATAAGGCAGAGACAGTAAGCTATAATCTTTAATATAGATAGCCTTGATACCCTAAAATTAGAAAAAAAAAAAAAAAAAACAGGCAGAGTAGATTAGGAGGCAGGCTCCATCGAGATGCTCTGAATGGGAAATACACTCAACCCGAAGGAGGGTTAATAAACTGAAAGTCAAAGATGAGAAAACAAAGCTATATGTGACAGAAAACCAGAGAAATAGGGACAACTCATCCAGCAGCCGCAGATAGACTGGAAAACTATGACACTTTTGGGCAATGTAGAACTACACAGCTGGAAGAAAGGAAAACCCTATGACTTTAGTGAGTAAAGGAGTACAGCTCAAGATCAAGCTCAGGGCTAGAAAGTTTCAGCAACACTCAGACAACAGGCAGGTCCCCTAATCTAAAAACTAAAGGGGCTAGTGAGACCCAAAACATACAAACCATCCTGAGAAGGGGAAAGGTGAAAAATAGCCTAAAAAATGAAGGCAGAGGACATTGTTAATAGTGTATCAGGATTTAAAATTCACAGTAGTCTTATCTCTATGTGTAGTTTGATTTTATTTTGTTCTGGTCTGTCCACTCATATCAGATTTGAGGGCACAGACATCTAACCCAAAAATAGCACGTTATACCATGGTAACTATCCTTAATTTCCTATTAATTTAAACTGAAATCCTGTATTACTTACATTGTGTTACTATTACTGATCTTATTTGAATCTGGTTTGTTAAACAGCGGTTTTGCCCTTGATTGATTTTTTTTTTTCAAATTTGGTATGCTTGATAGTATCAAGTCTAAAAGTAGAGACAACTATTCTGAAGATGACAAGATGTAAAAGATATCCATACTGGTTTTGATTATTAACCACTCTCAAGTCCTACAATGTTTTCAAAGTTGTGATTTTGTAAAAATAGCTATGTAAAACGAAAAAGACACACACACACAAAAAGGGGGGCGGGGACTGGGGATTTAGCTCAGCGTCATAAGCACCTGCCTTGCAAGCAGGCAGTCCTGAGTTCGATCCCTGGAACCGATAAAAACAAAAAAGACAAAAAAAAAAAAAAAAAAAAAAAAAGCTATGTAATGCTATGCTTAACTATATTCAGCCTGATGATGCAGATAAGTCTATTGAAAATAACAAGAGAAAGGATAGTAACTAAGGTAGATCACCTAATATTGTGGTCTTATGTGTCTTTTTCATTGCACGTTTTTCTAGGAATTTGTTTTGTTGTCCTGTTATGATCTTTTCTTCCCTATAATACAGGGAGGATAGATATACATGAAGAAATTCATACATGGGAAGAATTTTATTCAATGTGTGCGAAGATGGGAACAACTATTTGGAAGAAAACTAGAGACAATCAGACAGTGAAGATCTCCAGAGGACTTGCTTTGAAATCTGTATTTCTTTAAATTGTTTCTTTATAAACTGTTTTGATATGTTTAAGCTTATCCTCTTTAAGATAAAAAACAAGTGTGTAGGACTGATAACCATATTACTAAGTTTTTGTTGGATCACTGAGCAGAACTGTTGGCAGTGTCACTATGAGAATGTCACTTTGTATGCTTTAATTTTATAACCTGTAACTATTTCTAAGATGACAATATGTAACTTATCAACTAGTGATTTGTTACTGTTTATTTTTTTTTGTAATTCTGTATTATTTCTACCCTTTTTCTCCATATTTTTGTTTCTTTCTCTTTAAATAATAATAAAAATAAATATCTTGAGAATGGTAGAAGTGATTGTAACTTCCCAAGAAAAAACAATAAGGATTAACAATAGATTTCTACTAGATTGTAAGAATTTCCTTTTCTCTATAAGAGTTTCCTTTTCTCTACTGTCTTTGCCAAATAAACCTCAAGTAATTTATGTTTTTCAACCAAAATTATGTTTACCTAAAGTTATTAAATATTATATTATCTCAATTTCCTTATCTTGACTTACACAATATTAAACTCTTCCATATGTAATAAACCTAAAGTCACACAATAAAGCTAAAAATAAGAATATAACATTCCTTTAAATATGCTTTTCAGATGCTTCCAGGGAATAAGGAGATTGTTCTATAGATAGAGATGTAAGTACACAGACATACTGAGATATTAAATTCTCGAGAAGGAATATCCTTGAGTGTAGTGTTATATCAAAGTGAAATGCATTTAGTATTATGATCATTTCCTGTCAGTAGAAAATATTATTCAACAGAGATTTAAAACCCAGTGGAAGTCTCAGACTATAACAGATTTTATCTCCTCCAAATTTCTTAGACACAGCACTAAGAATGATATGTAGGTATACGTTTGTCAGCGTGTGTGTGTGACCATTTAGAAATGAAAGCAGTGCCAGAAATCATCTAAAGGTCTCGGTCATTGCTTTTATAGAGAAGAAAACAGATCACCCAACAAAAAATAAGTAATTATTTAACAAGTACACAGCAAAACTATAGAATGGCAAGGACTAAAATTAAACTACTCTATTAGCCCAAAACTATGTTTATAGTTAAAATTATGAGAACTCTTCTTGTTATCGTCTCAAATATATAGTATCCTAAAATTTCTCCCCTCTCCTTTTTACTCTTCCCTCTCCTTTTTCCTCTTCCAAATTTGGAGAATAATCTTAGCTGCAAGACTCTGAAACTCTACTGTCAATATTACCTACACTTCATAAAAGAAAGTAAATAAAAATACACCTTACCCTTGCATTCCTCATTACTCGAGACAGAATATGAATATACACAAACATGTGCATACACATGTGCATGCACACAGACGTGCACACCTTCAAATTATGCATAAGTAGAGAAAATTCTAACAGATTACCCACTAAAGATCAAAGCCAGTGGCTATGGAAATTAGAAGGGATTCTTCAGAGATTAATAGAAAAATCTACAGAGGAATAAAAGACTTAAATGAAGTATAGAAAAGTTCACTAATAACTTCAAAATACAGAATACAGGTGAGAAGACAGTGGTTGACATCTCAGGCACTGAGAAAGACATTAAGGTATAAGGAAGGAACTGGAAATAGAAGTGTTGGAAAGCATTTGTGGATCAGGAATCACCTGTAGAGAGAAACCTACTCCTCGGAGATAAGGCAGTGGAGCTGGGGAAGGAAACTGAGAGCAGAAATCAAGAATCTGCAGTAACAAACGGGAAACAAGACTCACCAACTGCTGCCCACAGATACCACCAGCATGGACTCAATAAATGGAATTTCACAAAAGAAGATAGGATTGATACAAATATTTCAGTTTGGAATTATTTGCTTTATTCATAAAACAAATAGGAACTTAAGCAAAAATGGGCTACATGCACTCATAACTATGATTTGAAAAATCAGAAAACGTAAAATATGTTATCCTAATAAAAATTTCAAACATGTATAAAACAGTAATACAAGAAGGCGATCAAAAGATGGATCATGTGCGTAGAAATGGGGTAAAAAAGAAATAGATTATGTATATGTTCCAATTCCTCATAAGGAATGTAAATGTTATGCACTACAAACATGTACTAATAAAAGTCTGAATCAAAAATAACCTTTGAATGGCAAGCATAAATTTTAAAAAAACCTATATTATACATTGTGGTTAGTATCCTCAATCATGTAAGGACTTAACAGAAAGTGGAAAAAATGCAAATATAATACAGACAAAAACAAAAACAAACAGGAGTTATAGAGTGAGTTGACTGAACTCAGAAAAGAAAAAAAAATCATTTCAAAAACGAATTGAGATATCCAAGGAGGAACAAACTCAATGAAAATCTAATAGAAAGCACTGAAGGAAAGTAAGAAAACTTAGAAAACAACAGTACATTTGATGAGATATAGAATCAAGTCAGAGAAACTAGAAAAACTTGAAAAGAGGTAGAATATTCTAACATATATGTATTTTGTATCCCTAGAAATGACAATCAAAACAATATACAAAACTAATAGATAAAACAACAATACTCCCTAAATTTTAAACAAATGAAGAGATATAGAGAGAGGCACAGACAGTAGGGATAAAAATCCAAGCTAAAAATAAACAGGAAAAAAAAAAACAACCTTTATTATCATTCTAACAAGACAAAGAGAAAAATGTATCATCTTAATTATGTTAAAAATGTTATGAAAACAATCGTGATGTTTAGCTCTGCATTTGTATATGTTTACAGGGGGACAGGAATGAAATATTTATTTCCAAATCTACTTCAGTTGTAGAGATAATAAAGTAACAATAACATCCAAGCTTTTGAACTGAAGGTTATTTGTTAGTCTTAAAATTTATTATTCTTCAGATGCTCCTTTACAGGGATATCAAAGTATATTTATTTAACTAAAGTGGTTTTCAAATTTGAAGTATTTTAACATACATCACATGACTGTACCTCTTAAAAAGACTGCCCACACCTAATGTTCCTCTACATCAAAATAAAACTCACTCATCTAAGTTTTATTCACCCTAACAATAAATATGAATCATTTTTCTACGATAACCAGTCTGCCTAGTCCATATCTCGGTTTTCTTAACTCAGATATACTTCTACATTGAAGAAAAAAAAAAGAAGAAGAAAGAAAAATACAAGGTGAAACAAAGGCAAAAACTGAATAGCCTATTTCATTTCACAATGAAGGTACTGTAAAATTCAATAATGGTATCATTGATATCTGAGAAAAAACGAACAGGCTGTATGACAGCTATTTTAAAATGTAATAATAGAACTGGAGAGAAAATCTTATCAAAATAAAAGTGGAAAATTAGGATGTGCAATGAAACAATTAAAAACAGAAGGTCTCTGAGCCTGAGAGGCAAATCAATGAGAAGGGAGCAGAGTAGCACCAAGAACAATGCAGCTGTCTGCCACACTGCAAAATAACTGTGAAGGGAAAATCACTGCAGGGATTATCAAAAGTCACAGTAATCAATGAAATAGCTAGTCAAAGGCATTAATTAAAGCTCTATAGTGGCTTATGTTAAGAAAGCGACCTTCAGCAACACCTAAGCAGGAGGTTACATTATGGCAGAGAGACTATTCCCATTCCAAATGATACAACCAATTTGCCATAATCAAGACAGAAGAAACAGAGTGGCACTTGTCCCTATAGTGTCACAGAGACCACATAAAGGCAACAGATATAAAGCTGGATATACATGTTGAACAAAATGAATAGGTATGTTTGAACAAATATAAAATGAACAAGAGAAACTTACAGTTCATCTTAGACATCAAATACGGATACACAAAGAAATGAATGTTTTTTTAAGGCATAAAAATCTGCAAAAAGTAAAACATGTACTTCTCAGAGACTGCGTTGAGTCCTTTTTAGCAGAATTCCTGGAAGGCGGTGCTATTGTAAATCATCAGGGTACAGAGGAATGAAACAATGCTGTCCACATGAAGCCAGAGCTGTCAACAGAGAACCTTGCTTTTGCCATTGGAAGGCACACACACAAAAAAATCTCTTCACTTAACACAATATTGTGCTAACATTCTGATCAATTCATGACAGCATTTAAGTTATTTCACAATTTTTATAACTGAATTAATGTTTTACATTTCATGACATAATTCACATGAAGTCATTGTTGTACATGCTGAGTCAAAAAGAATCATGCTGACTTCTGGTTTAAATTTGAGTGTGTAAGTTTAAGCAAAGTCACTCTTCTTCTTAGAATAACAGAAAAAAAAAGTGTGCAAACTAAAAATTAACAACCATTAAACTTATCAAATGATTAAAATCAAAGGGTGACCTGAACTACCCCAAAATTTGGAGTGATAGTATTCAACAAGAGTCAAAATTTATTCAACTGTATGATGTTTCAGGGAAACAAATTTGAACTATGAGTAGGGAAATTTGATGAAAGTATTTTTCAAACAAGAAGCATAGATAGATAAAGGCTTTATCCAACAAAAATTAAAGGACATTTTTACCAGTCGGCTTGCTTTGAAAAACAGTTTTAAAACATTCTACAGAGTGAAAAAATATTAGATAGGTAAAATATACAAAAATAAAAAAATGTTCATTGGAGAATGAATAAGGGAAGATAAAATATTACATATTTCTAACTCTTAGTTATTATAATCAAATAATAATCCTAACATTTTCAATGATTATAGATTTTGAATAAGTGAAATTAATGGGGCATTGTTTGAAAGGATGACTGGGAAGGATTTTAAATATGCTTACACCATCATTTAAGCATAGATTGGTATTTGAAAATGATTTTCCTCAGTTGTGAATTATATTACAACATATAATGAAATCATTTTGAAAGATATAAAAACATAGAGATTCTATGATAAGAGATAAGAAAAAAAACTGAATCATACTAAACAAAAAACATGTACAATGAATAAAAAACTGTGATACACATAGAAGATACTAATCCAACTATATAAATGTTGCTTTAAACATCAATAGTCTAAAAATAGCAATTATAAGACAGAGACTATTAGAGTGAATAAAAAACAAGATCCAAATCCATGTTATCAATGGAAAGCCCACTTCAAATGTATGCATACACATTAAAAGAAAAAAGATATGATAAGCTATCATTACTCAAACAATTATTATAATTCTAGTCAAAGAAGAATTTACAGCAAAAAACATTGTCAGTGATTAAGATGGGCATTACATAAAAATAGAGGCTAAATTCTCCAAAACGGCATTGCAACACTTAATAGCTATACTACAGAGTATCAAATTATATGAGGCAAAATTGATAAAATGGCAAAGAGAAAGGAACATGTCATTCTTATAACTCTGTACTTCAATACCCATCTAGCAGTAATGTATAATCTATCAGATAGAAAACTGCTAAGAATATAGTTGAACTAAACAGCACCATCAATCAGCTGTATCTACTTAACATTTATAGAATACTTCATCTCTAAACACCAAAATACACATTTTCTCAAACTCAAATGGAATATTCATCAATATAAACCACAATACTAGACCAAATAACACAGCTTAACAAGTCTAAAAGAGTAGAAATAATCCAACATATGTTCCCACAATACCATAGAATCAAACTAGAAATCAGTAACAGAGAGAGAGAGAGAGAGAGAGAGACCTTAAAATATGTGAAGTGAGACAATATATTAAAATCCTTGAGTGACAGAGAAAATTTCAATGAAATAAAAAAAAAACGACTTGAACTAAGTGAAAATTTAAAAAAAGGGAATCAAAACTTCAGAATACAGGGAAAATAGTGTTAGGGGAATTCAAAGCATTTAATGCATACACTAGAATGAAAAAAGATACAAAATCACTCATCTTAGAAAATACAAACATTTTGTTTTATGTTATTTTTGCCATTTTGGGACAGAGTTTCAGTATGTAATTTAAGCTAGCCTTGAGCGTACTTTGTAGCTCAAACTGGTCTTGAACTTGCAAAGATCCTCCTGCCTCAGCCTCCCAAGTGCTGGGATTATAAGCATGTGCCACCACTCCTGGGTTAAAAAATAAATATTAATACTATTTAGTTTATAAGAAAATAAATATTCATTATACTCTTATATTGTGTTTACTATGTTCACTATATTGTTAGCATTTTGTTACTCTTAATATTCTAAAATAATAATAAAGTATCCTTAGCCCATAATTTCAGGCAAAATTTTAAAAACTGGAAACAAGTAATCAATAGAGAAAAATCAATGAAACAAAAATTGTTTCTCTGAGAAGATAAACCAAACTGATAAATCTCTAGTAGCTAAAGTGATAAATGCATAAGATTATAAAGAGAAGACTTGAATTATAAATATCAGAAATTTTAAGAAGGCAACCACTATGCATTAAAGTTATAAATAAGATGATAAAGCAATATTACAAGTAACTTTATACCTTGATAACCTGCATGCAATGGAAACATTTCTTGAAAGCCACAATTTGCCAAAAGTCACACAAGCTGAAACTGATATTCTGAATTAGGTCTGAACCCACTTAAGAAAGTAAATCAGTAATTAATATCCTTCCAAAGAAGGCTTTAAAATCAGTGGTACATTGGTGAACTTTTACAAACATTGAAGAAAAAGTATATAAATTCTCAATAATCTCTTTCAGAGAACAGAAAGAAAAAGAAATTTCCACTTATTCTGAGGTCATCATCACTCTGGTACAACTAGAGAAAGGCATCACAAGTAAACGCGAGTAAAACAACATCACTCATTAATAGAGATATAAAAATTTTCAAAAATTCAATAAAATGTCATGGAAAATATGCATCATAAGAGAGCATTGATTCTGGGATAAGACAGGCTATTTAATGTTTGAAAAGCAATTAATGTAAATTGGCACATCAGTAGACTAAAGAGCAAAAGCCATAGGATCATATCAATAGAAGCACAAAAACATTTCACAAACGTCTAACACCTATTCATAATTTTAAAAATCTCAGAATGCTGGGAATAGGAGACTTCATGGAAAGACCAAACACTTTCTCAACACAGTACATGGGATTCTCCTCTCACTACACCTATTCAGCATTGTACTGGAATACCTTGCTAATGCAGTAAAGTAAGAAAATGAAACCAAACATTCATGCTGCAAAGGAAGAAATAAAGCTTGTTTTTTGCAGATGACATGCTTATCTATGTAGCTATTCAGAAAGAATCAGTAACATCAAAAGCATCCCCTTTGGACATATAACATAATTTTTTAATAACACCTCATACTTTTAATCATATTGTCCAGTAAATGTGCTATTTGACTTTTATCCAAATGAGTCTAAAACAATCTTCACAAGATCTGCACATGGAGTTTTACTTCAAATTTATTCCTCATTTCCAAATAGAGAAGCAATCAAGAGTCCTTCATTTTAGCAAAATTAAAATGCTAAAATTCAACCACCTAATCTGCAGATGAGCACTTCGAAAGTTAATTAGGGCATGAGGGTCAGAAACCTAAAGACAGGATGAGTGGCCCTAACAAAAAGAATCAAAAAAGAAGTTGCTCTCCTCCTCTTCCTTTGTCTGCCTGCCTGCCTGTCTCCATCTCCGTCTCCGTCTGTCTGTCTGTCCCTCTCTCTCTTTCTCTATCCCTCTCCCTGCATGCCTCTCCTTTCTCTCTCTGAAAAACAGTATATGTTGCCATAATTTATGTATCAGTTTGGAGAGTGAACTTGAATTTTTGTCATAAGGACCTGCTTAGTTCTATTAAAGTACCAAAAGACCTTGGTTCATATTAGTTGCTTAATAAAATGTAGCAAGATGATTCACATTAGTAATCACACAATTCAGAACTCTGTCTGCCTTAGACTACGAAACTTCTAACATCTGTATTTGAAATTGAAATTTACTTAAATTAAACCCTAAAAACTTAAATGATGAACTTGATTACAATTTCTCCTTTGTATACAATCACAAAGAAATATTATAAAGCTGCACAATAAAATATTTTAGGTCAAACAAACACAGACATTGAAGACCTCATACCTTAAAAGAGCATTTTTTCCATCACTTCTTGTACACCAAACCTGCCGGGTTTGGTAACCTATTTCTATACCCCATGGCTGTGAATGGTGTTGTGCTTTGTGACTTTGATGTCTAAAGTTGGCTTGTTCATTTGAGTCAGAGCTAAAATCCACAACAGTTGTTTCGCTGAGGTTAATTTCTTTAAGATGAGGGAGTCTACATTTACTCCAGGGTCCAACCTTAAGGCTGAAAGTATATTCATCTTCCCCAATAGGACAGGAAAGGGGAACCTCACAGGCTCTTGACTCAGTCAGGTTTGGACACTGCACACCTCCGTAAAGAGGGGGTGCAATGGCAGTCCGAGTTCTGTGCTGCAATTTCTTCCCACAGCCTTTGCTACATGTGGACCATGGTGAAAACTCAGATACAACACAGTCCCTGGGGCAAGGAATGAGGCAAGCTTGTTCCGTTGGGGGCATAGGGGAAAAATGTTCGCATATTTCATTGGCAACCATGGTTCTGTTCAGCTTCTGAAGACAGCGCACCACCCGGTGCTGTAGTCCGTGCTGAGCTGTCACGCACTCTGCAGTCCTAGGCTTGCCTTCTCCGTGGAGGTAGGGGACCAGTACACAGTGGTGCCAATCAGAAACCTCCCACTGGAATAAGTCACTGTGCCAATCACAGACTCGGAAACAACTGCGTTCCTTCGGAGGCCTGCTACTCTCATCACAGTTAGACAAGTGACTTGTCCAACCTTCAATGTGAAAGCACCACACAGCTCGACTCTGGATGCCTCCTGGCCCGCAGTCTCCTGTACACCTTCCCCAGGGACCTACAGGCAGAGAAACGAGGGTACAGATTACTATAACAGAGCATCCAACAGTTCATATGACAGTGGAGATCAGCTGATTTATTGCTCAACACAGCCATTAAGAAACTACAAATTTGGGCAACACAGAGACAATATGACTGACTAGGCGATTAAAAATATTGCCTGCCTCAGTTTGCTTTTGTAGAAATCTCATTCCCTGTCCAATCAGCAACATAAAATCACAATAACTACTTCAATCTTCTCAACCTCAGTTAACTACCTGTATAATAAAACATCCATTGGAAGAGTTGCTCTGATGTTCTATCATATAATGTGCTGCCAAGTAGACAATACACATATAATAAATGCCGGGCATCAGTATAATTATGATGTTTTAAAGTCTGTATTTTTAACTCAGTATTAATACTTTCTAGTTAGGCAAAGTTTCACCTAAAAGAAAAACCCTGCAACCAGAATTTTACTAAAGTAGGATTTTTCATATTTCCAGTCTTTCAGATCCTTACCCTCAGAAGCCCAGTGATATGTTTTTAAAAGTAACTTAATGAAAGATTCTAAGTATATTTTCATTTTCTAAATAACAGGCATCAGACTTGTAAGTGATTGTAGAGTGAACTACACAAAACAAATCAGATACAGGAGAAAACTTAAGGTAGTAAAAGAAAGCAACTCCACTGAATTACCTGGAGAAATTCTGCTCTCAGAATGCTTGAAATGAACCTATTGTTATTCTTTTACTCTTTTCCTGTTTTTTTTTTTCTTTATAAAAAAATTTCTGAGATAGTCTTGGTTTTGCATCAGGCCAGGAATATATTTCTGGGTTTAAACAGGCTCCTTGCCTCAGTTTCCCCAGTAGCTGAGACTGTAAGTATGTACCACTATGCCTTCATGGTTTTGATTTCTGATGGGTACTGACTCTAGGCAAAGTTTCCAACATAAGAATACCATAATGCAGGTCTTTTAATTAATTACCTAGCACATACTGAAAAACATTGAAGCTATGGAAAGATTAGGGAGCTGCCCATGATGTTTATCACATCTGCTGCATCTCATGGGTAGACTACCAGCTGGATTTATCCAGAATGTGATCACACATCTTTTGACAAAAGCAGGTAATAATCATTTGTGTCAATGGAAAAAAAAAAAAGTTACTTCCCTTTCACTTCACTTGAATATGAAATCTGAAATTGAAAAGGTTAACTAGGTAAACTCTATTTATATGCTGGGACTCTGATGGCCATTAAGACATTTCACAAGCAAAGAAGCATGTTAAGGGATATGAGTCAGATAAAGAAAATACATTTTATATTTTATGAAATCTGATCAGTCACTCCAAATGACATTTAATTAATGCATGGAAAATATTTTTTCCACCACATTTGTAGGAACAGTAGACACATTACACAGTCACACATATTGGTGAGAGGCACCTATTCCCAGAGAAATAGGCATGTTCATTTGGGGCCCGACGGTATAACAAGGATCTCTAACGGCAAGATACGGTTCCTGGTTTTGAGGTACAGATCTTCCTCACCTCCAACCCTGGTAACATCAACAGAATCATTTTTCACCAATAGTGTGTCAGCCTACCATGGCAGTAACTTCTGTTACATTAAGAAATTTTAAAAAAGAGAGATTAAGATAGCTTAACTGAGAAAATACTCTCACTTTGCTCCATGCCCACAGAGATTTCTCTTGTTGAAACAAAGGACAGCTTTTATTAGAGTAAGTCAGCTTTTGCTCAGCAAAACACACCTGGGTTTGTCCATTCACTTTCTTTGGAACTAGTCCTAGCATTGACCTCTTAGGACATGGTGAAGAACATGAATAGTGATACTCTCAACACTAGCTGATTTAATTAACTGGCCACAAATTTGGTGGTGTGTTACTAGATTATCTACAACTTTGTACTTTGTACATTGAGATACTTCTTACTTGAAAGCGGCCTGCAAGTTCTATAGTTCACTTTAAGCATTTTATCTAATACCCAATATCCATGTTAGATAATACATTGTTGTATTTTTTAAGAATTCAGTTACTCAATAAAGACATATTTCAGAAATGTTCAATTGCAGCACAATTATAAAATTTAAACTCAATCCTGACTTATATTGGATAGAATGAAAGGAAAAAGTTTTGTAGACCAATGTAGGTCTTTAAATAATGACTGGTAGTTTATTTGTTTAGGTATTAAATACATACAATGTTCCATTAAGGTTTTTTGATGTGTACTGAGAAAAATGGGATGAGAAAAGTTAAGCTACTTCTAACCAGTCTTTTAAAGCTTATTATTATTTTTAATTCCATCCATTCGAGTGACTACTGTTCTTCTTCTTAAAGCATTTAACTAAAACTTCTCTTATTATCCTGTCATTTCCTTATTCAAAGTCCTCAAACTAGCTTCAAAATAGTTAAGGCAGTGAATTTTTGTTATTTAAAATCATTAATGTGTTATAAATTACTCTTCTTCCCTTAGTTTTAATTCTCTATCTGTATTGAACTAAAGTAAATAAAATCTTCTTAGATCAGTAGATGATAAAACATAACTATTAAGGAATTAAAATTTATACCTGTGTAGACGTGTTTGTTTAGCTTAGTCAGGTTCTCCTATATGGGACTTAATATTCATTTAGATATGACTAGAACAAGTAGAAGAGGGGAATGTGAGCAATCATTTCTCCTGCCTATATGTGGAAATTTAGGACAGCAGCTCCTGTGAGTGAAGATGTGTACATATTTATAAACCTCAAACAGGAGAGAGAATAAGGCAGAGTCAAGCAAGAATAGTTCTTCGTGTTAAAACAGACTTTAGGGACTGTTGAAAAACATGTACATAATAAGGAAATGCAAAGTGAATTGTGTATGCTTAGAATAAATGAAAAACAATTGCAAACAAGACACAGGAGATGGAGACTAGACCTCTCAACGATTGACCTGAAACAATTTGCATTTCTCAAGCATAGAGAGAAAATGTGTTCCATGGCTTATTCAGTTTTATTTGGCAATGAACTTTCAACACACACAAGTGAAAATCACACAGCCCTGAAAGGTTTTGCCATTTCAAAAAACATGCACTTAGAAGTCAAATATGACTTACAGTTTGAGAAATCTGACATATCTTGTCCAAGTTCAGAAATAGGAAAGATTAAAAATTTGAGCAGTTGCATGAAGAAAAATTGATACCTTTAAACTTTCTACATACATCGTAGCACATGATTATATTCAAAACATATTGGAGATAAATAATGTAAAGGAACATAAGTTCATTCTTTCAGAAGTCACTTGAGCCATTCATAAGTTGTAATTGAAAAGCAAGCACCAAGTAACAAAATAAAATTTAGACAGTGAAAACATTAGAAGTGTACTAACAGGTTATAACTAATTTAAACTCATACTATATCATGCTGTTTCATTCTTCAAACAGCTCAACAATAAAAGGGAAATAAAAGAGATTGTGTATGTCTACCTGGACCAACATTATGTAAAACTGTCATTTATCTGAAATAACTATCTTTTTGTGGGAAAAATACAGTTACTATTGGAATAAACTGCTAGAAATTTTAAGTTACATCAATTTTAATTTCCAAGTAAAAATTGTGGTTTGGTGTTAAGTTCATGGAAAGGTAGCACTGACAAATTCTCAAGTCACCTTCACATTTATAAGGCATTAGCCTTATTTTTTTCTTCCCCTTTTCCCTGTGTTTTGGCAGGAAGTGTAAATATGTGAACACTCTAATGTAATATTCTTCCAAAAGCAGAAAAGTGCTGGCAAATTTTATTCTCTTAATTAAGTTATCCTTAACAGGATTAGTTTGGATGAATGTATCACCCAATCTAAATTATCACATTTGAGACAGCCTGTTATAGTCTTGCATTTAAGGTGATAGCCACTAAAAAAAATGTCTTCAAAGGCAGAGGGCATTGTGGAGGTCAGAGAAAATAAATACACTCTCCACAGCTTGCCCACAGTGCTTGCCAGTTTGAAGCATCGACCCTGATTTAATACCATTCATGCAATAGGAAGAACTTTTTTTATTATTCATTTTTTCTAGCCACAGCTTTTATTATCCTAACATTGTTTTACTTTTAACTTGGACAAGGAGATTGAGGAATGACATGAATCATAATGCAGAGCTTTAACATCTTAAGCAAATTATTTGTGAATAATTATTCTACTAAGGCATTCATAAACCTCAGAATTATGAAATTCAATATATAACAACACTGACTTAACTTATAAGATGCTTTATTTCTAGGAAATAGCTCAAAAGTTATATAGTAACTTTCCCTTCTTAAAAGGCTTCTATATTAACTATAGGATATAGTTTCTTTCTTACATAGTGAACACTTATCTAATACTTCAATTTCTAAAATGCATATAAGAACTCACGAATGAGAAAAGGTGGTATTCATTCATACATTTATACATTACCTCTTACTTCATTGATAGCATATTAGTCTGCTGGAATATAAAATTAATAAGACAATACTTATCTCCTACAAAATTTGTGTACTAAATATAGCATCAGTTTACTCAGGAAGACTCCATTTGGTCCTTCTTTGGAATGCCTAAATTTACTTCATACAAAATTTAAAAATATGAATGCTTTGGTTTTCCAGAGTTCATGAGATCTAAGGCAGCAATACTTTGAAGTATCTTGGAAGGATAGACACTGGTAAAAACACGCACAGATGAGAGTTTTCAATCATCAGTATGTTCACTATCAGAGGTTGCAATAGAAGCACCCAATATTTTATAAACTCTCAAAGAAAGCCTGCTCATTACATGTATCCAATACTGAGTTATTTATGATTTTTTTATAAAAATATAACACAGAAATATATTTTGTAAGATGGAATTTAAGCTTTAACACAATTCATTAAAACATTCCGTTGTACTTTTTACAATTAAAAAATTTTTCATTAACATAAAATTATTTTCAAGAAACACATTTGTGGCCTTAAAAATAAGTGTGCAAATTATTCCAATAAATCTCTTTAGAAAAACTTAACAGCAAAAAACATACGAATAAAGATTTGCTTTCAGGTTTACAATGATTCCATGAGACTATACCAGGAAATTTAGATAAAATATTTATACATACTTTACTCAAATAAGCATAAACATTATTGCTTATATCTCTGGTTCCCTTTTCTATAGATTTGTATCTTGTTTGACACTAATAACACATTGCAAATCTATTTCATTTTTATGGACATATGCCTGTGACTAAAAAGGAAAGTGTCTCCGTTATTCTTCATTTCTGATTACAAATTATTAGTCGCCAGTGGCCAGAATATCCATTAAAAGTAGCTTGATAGCAAAAGCAGATTGAAAATATATCTGATAGGCTCATCAGGTGATGGAACACCACAGAGGTGATAAACATCTGTTAAAAATTGTTTATCAATATTTCTAGTTTGAATCTACATTCTAAAAATTCTAAAGCCTAAAAGAGACTCAAACCTTCTATATTTCATAGCATTCTGACACAAGTGGGTTTTTTTTTTAGGATCAATAAAACCCATACTCTATAATTCCCTAGAATGCAGGGTGGAAAGAAAATCTTATAGCCCACAGTATTTTGAAGAAGAATAAAGCTTAGACAACTTCAATGACTTGCCCAAGGTCATTCAACATTTGGCACAGAAATAGAAATAACAATTTCATTTCCATTTACCCTATCCAGTAATCCTTACACTATATTGCAATGGCTTTTATTGCTGCAGTTCTAAGACTGCACAGGAAAAATAAACACCTTGTAAATGATTATAACCTAAAGAGCAGAAAGGGCAGGAAAGCAAAACATAATATATAATGGAAATTAAATGGTAACAAGGGGACAAACTGCCTATTGAGGCTGAGACTTTTCAGCTTCCAGTACTAGCACCTGCTCTTTCTATCCTGACACCTACAGATAGAGGATCCCAAGGGCCTTCCCTGGTTTATGACCCAAATTCTGATCCTTCTTTTATTTTATGTGCATGCAAATCCAGGCTAAGCTATCACCCAAGAACATGCATCAAGATACAAGGATTTAGTGAAAGAAACAACCCTTTGATAACAATCAGACATTATATGTGTTCATTGTAACACTAAAAAGAAATGACATCAAGTTATTTTATTTTTTACATCTACTATGTATCCTGTACCACATTATTGTTAGCATTCAATTTTGTTAGTTGAAAAAGGCAATGCATGAGATAAACAATCACTTAAGGTAAGCTACTTCTGGGGTCCCTCACCTCAATCATAATCTAATATTTTCCCACAAAACTGCAGTTTAACTCCATTTAGTAGTGATGTCATTCAAAAAACAGACTTGAAAAGCCTAAAAGGCAAGATATATTTAGGAGGGAGTCTGTCTATTTTAGTAAAACTATCACTAAAGGCCCGGCCACTCCTTTTCGCTTTGCTCCTGTCTGTCACAGCTCAATGGCTTGGCTCTAGTAATGGCCCCAGAACCCCAGGAGCTCTAATACCTGTTAGGAGATATTCATGAGATATTCTCATCCCATAAAAATGGCTCCACTGAACTCTGACGTTACTTACAGAAAACTCTTAAGCTAAGCCCTTTGGAGTCCCTGGAGAGATGAAAGAAAATCATTTACTCAGTTGTTTGAATCAGTAAAGTGAAGAACAGTAAACCAGAAACAGAGTAAAACTGAATCCTGTACAATGTTCTGAGAAGATTTTCTCCCTTAGCTCACTGACCATTTATATACTGACATACTTCAGTAAGGTCCAAAATATGGCTCCTCTCTATAGCACAGAAACTGAAGTAGAACAAAGGAAGCTAAAATTTTTAAAATATGTCCCTGTTCAAGCAATGAGAAAGAAGCTGTATGTTTACAAACTGAATGATTATTAAATGGATAAATGATTATTAAATGGATAATCATGGCCATTCGTGCTGTGTACTAAAAGTTCAAAGAAGGGCAACAGTGCCAGGGTTAACCATCACAGGCTTTAAAGATACATAAAAAAGGATGAGATGGCATCCAAACATTTCCTTTGTCATTAAGCAACTCAAGAAATAATTCTGTTTTGCATAATTATAGAACAAGGTTACATCAAGCTAGTAATACTTTTTAATATCTTCAAAAAAAAAACCATTGTAATGGTCACATGGAGTGTATCTGCCTCTGAAAAAATTATTTTCTAGCAGCAGATATTTTATAATATACACTTCAGAGAAAAAGGACTACTTGAGTTTTGGTGGCCAGAATAATCCATTTATCTTATTTTTTTTCAAAGTAATAATATCTTTCTTTCAATACAGCAGTGTTAAGACTAAATAAAACTTTCTTCTTGTGAGAAAATAATCTCCAAGTTATTGCATCTGAAAATTTATCTAAGAAAAAGCAGTATCATGGCAACATCCAATGTTGCAATTATTCTATTTAGAAACTAAAAACAATAATTTGCTCTATGAAGTAAAATAAGCATGTTGGACATTTATAAAGAGTAAACCCAATCACTCAAAGATCACCTTTAGTTCCTAAATCTCACTCTACTGTGTCCATGCTTCTTCAATCACATGGTCACCAATTTAGCCCTAGACATCATCTGTCTTTCATGAATAAAGATTAATCTTCCAGTTTGGACTTTCAGAATCTATTGTCCAAACCACTCTACCTCTGCCATCAATTGTTTCCCTATGACAGCAGTATATTTTTGAATAGTTCAAGTTTTTACCACAGTGGATGTAGCATCTCATCTGAACACCATTTCCACACTAAAACCTTATTAATAGCTCCTTGTCTTCTCAGGATAAAGAAAAACAAAATTCATAGCATGACATACAAATGTCTCTTGGATCAGCTCCCATTAAAATCCTGACCATGGCCATCCACTGCTCTCCCACATGCCAGCCATTTCTAGGGTCTTCCAGTGTGCCATGCCCTTTCCATACTTGGGCAGCCACACGCACCATGTCTTAGTCAAAATCGCATCCAGCATTCCTTTGACTCCCAAACAGTTAATTCCTTCTCACCAGTCAGATCTCAAGTCACTTACATAGGGAATTCTTCTCTATGTTCTGCTGCACTTCATTCTCCTATAAAGCATTCATCACTTTTGCAGTTTGAAATATAATTGTGTCATTCATTGTTTACTACTTGACTCACCTACTTGACTCTAACTCCATCACAGCAGAAACCTGTTGGTCTCATTCATGACTCCATTAGCCCAGCACTCATCATACGAGAGTTGTACATCATTGAAGCTAAAAGAGACAGCAGTGTAGGGAACAGAATCATGCCCAACAACAAGAGTAATATTAGTACCAGAAACTCACCAGACCAATGGGATTTTGTTTTTGCCAAATATGGGGATAATATTTAAAATAAGACTTCTCTCTGTGTCCCCCTAGCTTATGTTTATAGGAAAAAACTTCTGCCTAAATATTCACATGTTATTTTTCCCCCAAAATCCACAAACAATTCTAATTTTCCTTTGTTATGACCCTATGGACCTCTTCTTACCAATATCCACAAGGTCCATGGATTTCAGGGATGGGTTTTCCAGCCTCATGATTAGCATGTTAATGTAGTACAGCCCCCAAATTTATAGAAACAACTTTTACCTTAGGTATAGGTTTAATGACAATGATGCAGGATGCTTTTCAACAAGATGCTATTATCTTTTTTCCCAAAGGATGAAAGTAAATGAAAATAACAAATCAGCCCCCATCACCCTACCTTACTACTTGTAACCCTAAAAAGTACTAGAAGAGAGTTGCATAGGTCACAGCAACAACAACAAAACACCAGGCAGTGTACTCAATAATTTATAACTATCACATCATACACTTCCATCAGCAGACTGATCTCCCAAATGTCTTAAATTTGCTGGATATTTTCAGAAGAATTGACTTAAGGAATAAAAAGGAGGTGAATATGATATTTCTAGAAATCGTTAACTTGTTAACATTCTCAGATATGAAGGAAAAAATGTAATAACTGAAGAGCTTCAGAAGTGTGTTTCAAGGTTATTAATATGTATTTTCCTCTACCTAAAAAGGAAGATTCAAAAGACCAGGGAAAGCCCACCAGCAGTGTTCCTGCCTAGAACAGAAGAAGATCCTTGACTAGGAAGGCACAAGACTGACAAACGGAAATAAGAGGAGATAGGGAAGGCACACAAGTCTGTAGAAGGGGCTCAAACACACCCATTAATGAAAGAACAGGTCTAGCTTTACAGCTTTGCTAAGGTGAGTTGAAGGCTGGTAATTTTATACCAGATCATTAGTTTGACATTGTGAACCTTCTTCCTCATATTTTATGTGATTTCTTTCCAGTGTACTCCTTTGCAGTTATTGTCATCCTTGGAAACATGACTTGGGGCCCCTGCTGCTGCAGTGTACTGGGTCTTGTGATTAAGTAGGAGGAAAGAGGAGAGTACCTTCCACACACTGTGAGAAAGTGAAGATAAATAAAAAGTGATGTGCAAAACAGGCCAGAGATCAAGGCCTACTAACCTGCATCTTACTGTATGACTCTCAGGAGTGTTTCTGTCCTATTTCATAGAGAAAAACACTATATGTCAAGATGTAGGCTCCTGAATAGAATCTAGAAGACACTGTGAAAAGTGACTTCTTGCCTACAAACTAGAAAGGATTTGAGTGGCACTGCTTACTATGAAAGGTGGATAGATAGCGATCTAGTACCCACCTTCATGAGAGGTTGGAGGATAACAGAAACATGATTAGTATGTACATTTTGGTTATAGAAACATAAAAATTTATAAAGAGAAGGTGGTAGGCAGCCCCCCCACATATGCACACATTATTTTACCTTGTTTCTGTATTTATCATTTATCTCTTTCTCCTTTTACATGGGGCACAGTTATCTTTTAGAGGAGATGTATAACACAAGAAGTAAAAAGAAAAGAGAGGAGGACGGAAGAGAGGAGAAGGAGAAAAGTGGGAAGAGAAGGGGGTGGGAAAAATCTAGGGTGGGAAGAGCAGGAAAAAAAGAATAAAAATTCCCTCTCTGCCCTGCTCCTGCTTGGAGCAAAACTGATTAGAATGAAGACATTGGTGTCTGTGAGAGAGACATCCTGTACCTGCTTCCTCAGAGAGAAAGTGGCTATTCTGTCTGAGCAGAGCATTACAGGGCCACTGAGTGTCTCTTGGACCCTAGGGCCCTACACAGTGGAAAAACACTCCAACAGGATTAAAGGAAGAACACAAGTCCTAGAGAAAATTGTTAGTTAGCCTCTCTTTAAATTCTCAGTTATAGAAAGATAGACTCCCCGAGAATAAAGACCCTGATGGTAAGAAAAACTCAAGTCCTCAAACTATGATAAAGAAAAATATATTTCTTGTGCACATGATATTTAAAGTTGACATGGTACATACTACAATAATCATTACCTCATATAATATTCAAACAAAACCAGACAAGTGGTAATAAAGGCATTCCTCACCAGCCCAAGGTGACAGCACCATAAGACAAGCAAGCTTTTGCTCAATACTGCACTGAGAAAATCTATCCTCATTACCCTTTCCTAGCTGGATGCAGCCTGTGTCAACTCTTTTCAGCCCCTACATGATGAGATTTTCCCATGGTGCTCTGTGGGAATGGAGCTCCCAGAAAAAGTGATTCGAAGAAATATTTGAGTTATGAGGATACTTTAAGTAATAAAAACAATAGCTGTTATTAACTAGATGTATTTATCACTTGATAAATTCAGTGTTAGTACATAGCCTACTAAGAAGAAAATGCTGACTTTAACAAGTTCCTGGAAGAACAAGGGAGCACTATATTGTCCCTTGTTTTCCTGGGGTAGTAACTTCATTTGATTCCAACTGCATATGGAATATTATCAATCAGAATTTCCCACACTGCATTCAGTGGAACAAGTGTGAAGTCCGAGATCAGTAGGCTGGGGGGGGGGGGGAGTCCTATCATTAATAAATTTGAGAATAATGCAAAGTTAAAATTCAGTTTTGTTTTGCATGATTCCTCACAACATTTAATACACATTTGGAATTGCATGTATGATACATTCATGTTATTAGATGAGGTACTTGACATCTTAAAACTTTTAAAATGATTTTTAACGTTCATTTTTAATGATTATAGATAACATTTATAAATTTCTGAAAACTGTATCTCATAAATTCAGGTTAAATTTCCACTTCAAATCCACTTCAAATTTCCACTTCAAATCTGGTACTTCTACCTCATCTGGGATATGAACACATGGAACACATCAGTAATGAGCACATCAGATAACATCTATGACCTGCCTCATGTTTACAAAGGAAAAAGAATGTTAAACACATAGCAGAGAAGTACCGCATTTGTTAGGTGTTAGCTAAGTAATTTCAACAACCGAGACACAAGATCAAAGTGCATATTATAGTGACAAGGTTTACTGTTGTAATGGCACAAAATAATTCAGAATAATCCCCGACTTGTTAATTTACAGTGAATAAATTCACAGTAAAACTGTGCAATAAATGGTATATGTCTTCTAATTTTAGACTTTTTACATAATTTCAATCAGGGTTTATGTTGTGCTAGGGTTTTAATTCAGGATATAAAACAATGTACTTTACTGGTCCTACATCAATAAATTATAACAATGTAATTTTAGCAGATAGTATCACGGACTCTTTGTGCCATGCCAAGAACATTACATGAGCTTCACATTCTCCAACAATATATAATAAACAGAATTGGTATGTATATAGTCATATATATATGACTATTACTATTATATGATAGACACTATTATAATTACTATGAGATTATAGTGTATCAGAATATAATAGATATTATGATATAATATATTCAAAATTAATTTTATGAATATATTATATCTAAAGCAATTGCTTCTTATATATGGTATACTTCAAATATTCTTTGCATGAATGTATAAATATATACATATTATATACATTATTTTGAATAGACATATTAGGCATATGTGGCAGTCAGGGGTAGCAAGGAAAATAATTTAATACAGGACACATAATTTACAGAATTATTTCACAATAGTTACCCAAAGCATCAAACATGAAAAGTGCAGGAAATCTGTCCACATGCTAAAGTCCAGCTGAGGGCCCAGATCCACGACAATGTCCTGCATGAGTCCAGCTGAAGACATTAAGCCCAAGACAAATTCTCATGCAAGTCTGTTTCGTGGATGTGCACTGGGAAGATCCAAAGGTCAATGATGAAAACCAGAAAGTTTGTGCAGCAGGGTAAAGGATCTGTGCCAGTAGGCTGAGAGTTCTGCACTAGAGCCAAGAAGCCACGCTCCTTACCAGAGCTCCCCCGAAAAGTACCACAGTCATCCTCAGCAACCATGAGGTTCCATAGCTCTTCCAGTGATGAGAACAGCCGAGTTCATACTAGGAAGCTAGAGTGACAAAATTCTCAGTTTGGGCAGAGACTGAACAGCATACATCTTCCCCTCCAGAGCCAAGAAGTAGTAAAGACCAGAGCACCCACAAAGTGAATCGAAGCAGTTCTCAGTAACGACAATGTCCCCCCACCCCAGCTCCTCTGACAATGAGAACAGCCAAGTTCATATCAGGAAAGAAGCTTGACAAGCTCCTCCAGGAAAACCAGTGGGGAACAGGGGAACTAATATCAGCCAGGAGAACAAAAAACTCCTTCTTCCTCTCGACTTTTCCTTTTAATGTTAGCAACAATCCTCAGGTGGATTATCCATACCCAGTACCATGCTGCCTCAGTTCAGCTGGTTGTCATCCAGTTATCAATCCACCACAGTATATATGTATATATACATCAATATGTATACACACATATGAGTTTATATGTATTAGTAGTTGATCTCATTAATACTTTAGCATATTTCTTCAGTACATGACAATCACTATCCCTTATATTCATTACTTCAGTGAGGAAAAGTGCATATCCTATTCTCTCCTATCACCAACAACCTCACGAAGCCTTTTTCTGTTTTCCATTCTTTCTTCAGAAACAAAGAAAGAACTATCCCTTTAGTTAATATATTATGTTTCTGAATACAAACATGAAACTACTGATATTAAATATTTAAGGAATTTGAGTTCTTATCTGCACAGAGGTCACACAGAAATTGATGAAATGAAGCTACTTTTGAACAATCCAGAAAAGATTAATTTATTGATACTCATTATCATTTTAAGATAAACCATATTCTACATTAGCCCTGTGCTCCAAATGTAAGTACTTATTCCATGGTCCAGTTATAGAAACTTGTGCTGATTATAACAACATTCTGCTCTTTAGACACCAACTTACTGTAACATACAATGAGAACTTTTGAATTCATTTTTGATTTCAGAGAATTCATCTGAACACCTCATAATTCCTATCCTAGTGAAATACATTATCAAGGCTTACACTACTTTAAAAACTGAAATCCATGCTTCCTAACTTACATTAAGGTTGCTGAAGGTTTTGGGTTATTCTGTTCAACACAGATGCAGTTCCAGCAAGATTCTATACTTTTTTCATCTGACCACATCAACCATGGGACCAAACAGGTGTCCAATACACATAATGCTATCTCCTGAGCTGTTCATCTAAAGGAAGAAAATAACAACACATTCGGTCTAGAAAGCTGGTTATCTAACAACTCCTATCTGCCTTTGCACTGAACATAGCATAAGCATTGCACAGAACTTGTAGTTCTCATTGAATGCTCCTTTGGGTGTGAAAAGGTCACTGCTCCTCTTTGATCTGCTTCTTTCTTGTGGCAGTTATAATAAGCAAGGGAAGCAGAGCATCCCTCAGAGCATGCTGAACCTTCTTTCCTGCTGTGAGGAGTGATGACTACAGATGTGAGCATTTTGTCAATGGTCTTCGATATTATCTTTGGTAGACAACAGAGAAGGAGGAGAGGCTCTAGACCTTTCAGCTACAATCAGAAAAGCCATGCAATCCTTGACTATCTGGGCAGAGCAAATACTGAGAAACAAAACACAGTGGACATGATCTGCTTACCATGTCTGATAAATTAGCCTTAAATGCTTAGATCAGTTGTTCTTCCAATGTCTAAAGCAATGAGTCAATGACAGTTTAAATACTTTAAACCTGAGAAAGAAAATTGGAAGAAAGTGCCTTGGAGCTATATAGGCTTTAGTCCAAACCTTCATTTTGCCATTCAAATGTTGAGAAGATACATCTCACCTTCATCTCCAATTATCTCATCTATAGGCTTATGAGGCCAGAGATGATATATGGAAAGCTCTTGGCACAATTCCTAGCATTCACAGAGAACTGTGAATGAGGACAGGAGAGATTTGTGATCTCTGTGTTTCAAATTTGCCACGTTTCATATTCGGTGCCTGGTAATTCTTTGTTATGGGAATCTGTAGTGTACATTTCAAGTTGCTCCCCAGTTTCCTTAGCCTCTACCCATTAAATGGCTAGAGCACTACACACTGTCTCTAACCATGACAGACAAAAATCTCTCCATGGGTAGATGCAATCATTGCAAAATTTATAACACTTCAAAACATCATGCTACACACAAGGAATGCATGTACTTTATCTATTAAGATTTTTAAAATTAAATCAAATTAAAAACAGTGTTTCCAGACATTGACAAATGTTCTCAGGGAAGTAAAATTATCATGGTTGAGGACCACTAATCTTTGTCATATCATAAATCCTAAAACATATCCTAGGACAGTGGTGGCAAAACTGTGGCACATGTGTTATCTGTTTTTCTTATAAAACAAAAGAAGTTAATGTACAAGTTGTTTTTCCTACACTAAAGTCTCAGTATTCAGGATTAATTCCAGTGTTGGCACTTTGTGATAAATACTGTAAGTGGGTTTTAGGTTGTGGTTTGGGCATGCATCTCTAAAACGTTCACCATCACTCTCCTGGGAAGTATGTGACTTTTCCTCTCCACAGAGAAGTCACAAGATACCTTCACAGGATCCCAGTAGTAATAAGCAGGAGACCCAAGACAAGAAGCCAAGTTTGAACTTCAATCCCCTGCTTTAAATGTATACTTTGAAAGAAGTGCTATTTTTCACATCTATTTAGCATCCTGATTTCAAATTTGGCTGTCCAAAGAAATGCTTAAATGTTGCACCCCTGATTCTTCAGTTATATTAACCATCAAGTAAATAAATTTTCAGAACGTCCCACTATACATATTTTATTGTTATCTAAATACGATTTACTTTGCCATACTCATTCCCTTCACTGGAAGTAACCTTACAATCAGCCCACATTTGAACTGTGGCTCCTCCACTTTCCAGCTATGGCACTGGGCATATAACTGACTTTCATCATTATATCCTGCAGAAAAAAGCAAGCTCAATTTTGACAGCTTCACAGGGATGTTAACAGCCAGCTCTTCCCTGCAGCCTGATACGGGTGAAAGACACGAACTGCAGCTTCCTGCGTAGCTGGCCTCTTCAACCCTTTCCTGCAAGGCCATCACCAGAGCTGGTAGGATTCCTTCCCTTCATTCATGTGCCTCATCTCTCCACAATCTTAAAAGATTAAGCTCCCCCAAGGAAAAACAGATTAAAACTAATCCAACTCCCCCATACCAAAATCAAATACAAATAAAATTACCTCCACTTCTCCATCTATCTAGGACTACAAAAGTTGGGACAGAGCAATGGCTATGATGTCAGCAGTGTGGGTTTTCTGTGAGGGGGGAGTGAAGACCCATAGCTTAGCTTAGACAAATAATTCTTGTATTGTTGTTGTTTTTGTAGTCAGGTGAAGTTCTTTGTTTAACACATAAGTTTGAAAATAACCACCTAGCTTTCAGTGTCTTCTATAATGATTTTCAATGAAAAAAGTTTTAATAATTTTACAGGCAAAACAACAGATATTTCAATCATTTCCCAGTCCTAGAACTTCAAAAACTAGGACTCATTCTGTGAAAGATTATTTTTAAAGACATACAACCCATTTAATTAAAAAATGATAATCATATGCTCAATTTGAGCCCAAAATGCAAGTGAAATGAAAAATCAAAGGAACTCTATCTTATATTAAAATTTACAAGCTGAATAATAATAAACGTCATGTAACTGATTTCTCCACAGCAAAGACCAAAAAAACACCCTTCTTTATTTTTAAATGTTAAATAAAAAAATTTATGCAATAAGAATATTTGAGATTATTCTTTTCATAAGTGATACGGTCAACTCTGGCCCCATTTATCCACCAATCTTGATTAAAACATCCTTCATAGTAACTATTTTAGTGTCTTCAGAGTATCATTTTTCCTTATTCTCTGTTAGACAAATAACTGCTATAAACTACACTGTTTATAGTACCTTGTCACACAATTAGAAAAGTGAGAAACAAAATCCTAAATGCAGCTATTAGTGTAGGAAATATTTTAGTGGGAAAGTTTCCTTATTTATTGTCTTAAGAGATGCCAAAAAAAAAAAAAAAACAGAAAAAAGAAAACATGCAAAAAGAGAGAGATGGCAAAGTATGACTGTGAATTCCCCCTCCCTGATCTAGATCCATTGGGAAATAAAAATAAAACCATCTGTTAGAAGTGTGAAAAATGAAAAACATATAATATATTCACATGAAAAAATGAATTTCTAAGTGTCTGTCCTGAAAGTAAAGCATCTACAACATGATTGAGCACTCTAATATATATGATATATATACTTAATTATATATTATATGTATTTATATTATATATCTTTATACAATTATATATATATATATATATATATATATATCTTGAATTCATTTTAGCATTAACTTTTATGTAGAAAATAGAGATATCAGAATTATACCAGAAATTCCAGAAATAGATACCCCAGATGCCAATCTGCCCTCAGAATGTCTAGAATCAAGTAGGGCAAAAAGACTTAAACATCAAAAATGTTGACACAAGAATTACAAATTACCAACAAAGGTGCAAAAGCTTTAGATCTGCAGAATTAGAAAAATTAAACAAAAAAATTAGATGCTGCATAGCCAGCTGCATGTTGGAATTGTAGTTTCTTCTCAAAGAAGGGAAGGATGGGACAATGGGAGGGAGCTTTGAAATGTCCACTTTGTATTCTTTGATACTGTGATTTGAGCAACTATTTCTAAGATGATAATATGTAATCTATTAACTGGTGATTTCTGACTGTTTTTTTTTTTTTTTTTTTTTTTTTTTTGGAGTTCTGCTTTACTTGTACCCTTACACCGCTTTGTTTTGTTTTGTGTTTTTCTCTTTTTCCTTTTAAATAAAATTAAAAAAAAAAAAAGAAAGGACGAGCAGGTAAAGACATTTTTAAGTGACTTTGACCTTCTGGATAAAATGAGATATAAGCACATAAAGAAACTTTGGTTCAGTCACTGTAAAGAATAGGGATTCCGTAGGCATCAGTATCTGTCTCCTGGAAGCCTGTTGTCTTTTATTAAACTGTTCAAATATAAAAGGTTGTATCTGCACAAGAGATATCCTTTCAGTGATATTCCCCTACTTGGCTAAGTTCTTCTGGAGTAAAAATACGCATGTCATTCTGAGTTAATATTTCCAGAATAATGATCTTTTACTGGTAATTATAGCAATGAAGTTATTTGAAAATCTATCTGAGCAAATGTCTATTTGTGATAGGTACATCTTTTTATGATTTTGAAAATCATATTTAGAAAACCATAATGATTTCTTCAAATATATTCAAATGAATAAGCACTCTTTGCCAACACTGGTAGTAATGATATATTTCCTTCATTCACAGATAGTTACTCATACATTTATTATATAACAGGATAAGAAATGAGCAGTTATCAGAATAATGTACAAGTACTATATTTGCTATGCTGATGATATGAAACAAAGACATAGCAAAAAGACTATGGACATTCATTAAAAACTCTGTTGCCATTTGTACATGGGTCTTAAGGAGAAGGCACAAGGAAACAAAGATTATTTTTCAAAGAAAGAATTTGTAAACTAGATCTATGGAACATGTGGCTAAAAACAATGAATATTTCAGGCTAATTAATGAAAATAAAAATTGCATCATTCATAATATCTAAAAGATACTAATATTGCATATGAAAAACTGTGACACATCTACTTTTTTAAAGCACCTAGTCATTTGTTTTAAGTGTTTGCACATTTTGAATATATGGAAGAACATTTTATGTACTTTGCAGTAGTGCTGATGTAGTAGGCAGTATATCATTAAACTACTGCTGCAGCAATTCTAAGGTCAAAGCTATTGCTTGTGAATTTGATACATTTTGTACATGATTTATGGGTTAATTTTATGGAAAATATGTAAGCTATATGTCCCAAAAAGCATTTTATGATATTATAACAATAAAACATTATAGTTATGGGATGCCCTCCATCTAGGCATATCGAAGCCCTTTCCTAGCTTTAGTTAATCCTTATCACACTCCTCAGAGGCAAGAAGTATTACTTGCACTACATTTTTTAGATCAGAGCAAGCAATGGGGACCTTCGTAAGTTTACATGGGGTTAGAGCCACTACAAATCATCAATGCATTTATTCACTCTTTCCATCCATTATGAATCCTAGACAAGTCACTGGGCCTAAAGACAGAATGGTACCAAAAATTAAGAGCACTATGCCTGTCTTCTCTCTAGGCAATTACTGTGTTAAGTATTAATTCTTATTTAAGGGGAAGAAAATGATTCTGTGACTTTTTTTTTTTTATCTCTAACTGACCACAGTCAATTGAAAACATACTTCTGTACTAAAAGCAAAAGATTAAGCTTATAAGCAACAAAAATGCATTAAAATAGAGTTCCCTATGTAAAGAATTTACAGTGAATTGTTTTAGACAATTCCCTATTAAAGGTTTTTTTGTTTTTGTTTTTATTTTATATTGTTGCTTTTTTTTTTTTTTTTCTTGCAGTGCTAGGAATTAAACCAGGGCCTTCACACTGAGTTACTTCTCCAGCCCTTTATATTTAGAGAAACTAAACTGGCTAGGCTGGCCCTGAACTAGCAATCATCCTGCCTTTTCCCTCAGAGAATACAGGGATGATAGCTATGTGTCCCATGCTGCCTATCTTAATCAGTTCTTTTCTAAGAAAATTAGTCAAAGGTGTGAAAAGAGATAGTTTATGGTTAAACTGGTATTAGAAGCTGACACCTAAAGAGCAAAGAAACTGTATCTAATGATAAAAGCAGCACACACTCCTCAAAAACAAAACACAAAGCCTGAATTTCATAGCAGTTGGAGTCCAACTTGCATTATTGCTGAGAATTTTGGAGCTAGTTCTTCTGTGATGAGGTTGCAGTAAGCTGTTTGCAAGAAAGAGTACCAAGAGTTCAATACTCCTTATAGTCACACCCTTTTCAATGTTAACTTTTAGTAATTCCACCAAGATGTGGGGTTTACTTTTCCATTCCTTGAAACTGTACTAACTTACTGACTTATTCTGGACAAAAGAATGAACTTGAAGTGGCTATCAGTTCTGAAAAGAGTCCTGTTTACTATGCTAGCACCTTTTTATCACCATGTTAATAAGCCAATAAGCCGGCTGGGGGTGAAAACCACATGGAGTGGAGATGAAATACACCTTTATAACATTCTTAGGTCATTTAGCTTCTAAAAGGTCTTCTAGAAGACCAGAAATGAGAACATAAGTTTACTCCAGATCAGCTGTGTCAAGTGCAGATCACCTTGTTGTCATGTAGAGACCTATTTGAGAAAACATTTTACTGTTTTAGGTTGCTAACTTTTGGAGTGTTTATCAAGTAATAACTTCAGCAAAAACTAGTTATTTTACAGAACAATGAATTTGAATCACTAGAAAAATAAAGTTATGCTCAGTGTCTTCTGTTTAATAAGGCAGAGAAATATGAGGACATTTTACAGAAATTTACATCTGAAGTGACCACTAAAAATATAGAGAGCAAAAATGTAAAATCTCTGAAAATGCCATTCATCCAGAGTGGTTCATTCTCAGAACTTGTGCATGATCTTATTTTGATAGTCTTGAACATCAACATTATAAAAATGACAAATTAGAGGGTACTTTGTATATTATATGATAATTTATGCATTATAAGTGATCTGCTAGTAATACACACTTAAGCTATAATCTACCTTTCATTCAGCTTTTCAGAGGTTGGGTGATATAAGATGTACCTCAGGTTTATTATTAATAAGATGTGAGGACAACCAGCACCTCCTAGAAAACCTCTTGCCTTAAATTGTATGAAAACCTGATTTTACTAAGTGTCCTAGGTCATTCTAGGGTATGTAAGAGGCAATTCTGAAAGCTGGTGAGCACCAGTGGGAAAAGCCTTTTTCCATTGGGGAAGACTGGGAGACATGCAAACTGTTAAGGGTTTAATCACCAACTCAGAACCACTAATTTCCTTATAAATCAAAAATGACTCTCCAAGCACAAGTTATGTATTTGGCACTGCACTTGGCACAAATATATGTAGAAAAGGCTAAGATAAGGGAAGATTTTTCTTCTTGAGAAAATATAATCAATTTTAAAAGATGAACAACTTCCAGTCAGGGATCTTCAAGCCAGACAAGAGACCTGAAGGCAAGTACCAACACTGAAAGGTTCTTCCCTCAGTAGAAATTATGATGGTGGTCTAAAGAGGCAGAAGGCCAAAGAGAGAATGCCTACCACTTCTTGCTTCTTCCCCAGCTCCTGTTTGCGCGAGAAAAAAATTCCAAACAGCTGCTCATGCGTCAGCAATGCCCGCCCTAAGTGCCATCCAAGTGGGAAATTACATGTATGATCCCATGCCCCAAGTTTCCGGCAGAGAAAGCCAGGCCCTGGGGGGTCGTGGAGTTCTCTCCACGTCCTCAGAATAAAGGCTACTGTTCCCCTATATTTTTTTTTCTTTCATCACACCAAAAACCCTATCAAATACAAAATGGCAAAATTTGTTTTGATTTTTGTTTGCAATTTTAATGTATTATTAGCTGGAGTTCTACATTAAGAGCGATTCTCAGATCTTATCTAAACTTACTGGAAAACACGTAATGGTTAGCCAATGATTTAAGGCATTATTAAGCAAATCCAGTGTAGTAACATTAAAGGAGATACATTTAACAAATGAATATATTTTGTTATGGTTTACTGTGAACATATTAAATGGGATCATACCATAAGCTAAGTACTCTTCTACACAATAAGATTGTGCTAATGACCAAAACTTACTCTAGGAGGAAAAGGAAAGGAAAATGAAAACAATACAAGATAATAATTTCTCTTAGTTCACTGACAAGAAATGTGTGCTATTATCACTTTGAGAAATTTTTTATGCCCATATCTGTACTCTGAGTATCTACTTTGAAGACAACAACATGCATTGCATTAACTATTCCTATTCTCTATCACTTTGTCTTGAAATTTTGTATTATTATTTTCATAAAAGAAAAAACTTAACTCAAGGAGATTAGGACACCATTTCATCTCTAAAATACTGCGTCTAATACAAACTACAAGACCTCCATTAAAAATGAGAGTATGATCAATAGAATGAGTTAAAAATATGCCTACATGTTTTGCTACTTTAAATCTCACACTAGTTTCTTACGCTATGCTGAGTGATAGCATCCCTAAGTATGACTTAATAGAACAGTATGAGTAAGAACAACAATTTATTGTTTATTATCAGTATTTATCACTAAATACAACCTAGTGACCATCCTATTACATAAGCCAGAGCCTAGTAAAGTTAAAGTAACTGTTCAAAGTTTCACATAGCTCCTGCATTGAGCACAGGTCTGTACCCACAACTTTCATATCACAGCTTAGTCTCTAGTAGGTTCCAACCTTCTCACCAACTGACAATGTTCTAGATACACCTAATTTACCACTGCTTACCTTTGAAAGTTAGGAGCTTAAAAAGGACCCTTTTGTATACCATTTGTATATTAATACATGGCTCCTTGAATCCTTCAGTGAGCCATGAAATATCTTTTTTCTAGAATCTTGCATGCCATTCTCCTGGTCATTTAATGTCTGTATATAATATAGTTTTTCAGCTCCTGTTTTAACACCTACCTTTGTCAATACACATATATAAACATGCCCTTGTGTGTGAGTGTAGATACATACTCTCTCTCTCTCTCTCTCTCTGTCTCTCTCTCTCTCTCTGTCTCTCTCTGTCTCTCTCTCTCTCTGTCTCTCTCTGTATCTCTGTCTCTCTCTGTCTCTCTGTCTCTCTCTCTCTCTCTCTCTCTCTCTCTCTCTCTCTCTCTCTCCTACACCTACACATGCATCTAATTTCTCTGATTCACTAGACAACCACTAAAGGGTAAATCAGTGCCATGCACGGGATTCTGGGGGGACAACCATATGCAAGCCTTTTTCTGTGAGTCAGTGCTATTCGCAGACTGCAGAGGAAGAGAACAAGAGGTCACCAAGAAGGAAGCTCTCCTTGTGAACTGGTGCCATGTGCCCCTTCCAGCTCACTGGCTGGGAAAAAGAGCCAGTGTCCCACACTGCCCTTCTGCCACAAGTGACCGGCTGATCCAGAGAAACACAAGCTGCAATGATAGCTATTCAGGTAAAATACAAATTAATGTGTAGAGTTTTTAGTATTTCACTGAATTTGCAGGTCTAAAGCTGGTAGTCTGATCATCTATTCAAAGGACAACAATATGCAATGTAGCATCTAGGGGGATCTCCTTCTGAGGTTGGTAGCCACTGTTAATTTCCTCTTATCTTGCTTTAAAGTCCTGTATTATTTTCATTGTTTTGTTGGGTTGGGCTTTATTGTTTATTTGATTTTGTTATGCTTGATGGCTTGGGGAGTTCTTTCAAAGCTAGTAAGATATATTATGGTAGTCATTTTGGATATACCATTATCTTGTTATGAAGTCCTTTATTGCATTCATTGTTTTGTTTGTATTGGTTCCATTTGTCCTGTTTTGTTTGATTTTTACTGTCTGAACATATCTGCAACTATTGAAAGACAACAAGAGGCATGGCAATCATTGTTGTTCTCTGACTGTTTGAAGTCCTGGTTTGTTTTGTTTTGATTTATTCTGTTTTATTTTGCTTGGTTTTAATCTCTTCAAAATAAAATTAAACAAATTTTAAAAGATAAGACATAAAGAAAGCCACTGAAGGCATGGCGCTGCTTCTCATACAATGTGTGGCCCATGGATTGTAACACAGTTTTATGCCAAGCAAAAATGTCTGAACGATATGAGTTGAATTAAAGCAAATTTAATCACTGCAAGTATTCAATTAGCTGTTACAATCTTTCAATCAGTAATAGATTTCTCAATGTTCTAATAAGTTAATTTGTATCTCCAAAGCTATATTCTATAAGAAACTAGTCCGATAAGATACTCTATATAAACAGGATACCACAATCAAATAACTTTGTGAGTCACAACAGTGTGACATATCTTCTGTCTTATAAAGAGTGCATGTCACCACATTAGACCTGAGATATCCCAAAACACAGTGTTTTCAAACTGTGTAGCATTTTAAATGCTTACTTGCTTCACATAGCACAGAACTACTCTGCGAGAGACACAAACTTGAGGAAGAGTAATCTAGAGAGACATTCATCTCAGGAGATTCTATTTTGCAGTTATAATGACCAATGAAATTTAATTCTTCACTAATTTTACTTTTCAGGCAATCCTCAGGAGATACAGACTTTGTTACATTATGACAAGTATGTCTGCATATCCTTGAATGTATTCAAAATAGGATATTATTTCCTAGCAATTTTAAAAGTGAAAAATGAGAATAACCTAAATTCACAGCAATGAGGTATTTGTTGGATTCATCTGTATGAAGAGATAAATTTTACTATTAAAACAGTACTTATAAAGACATTGGAAAATGCCTATAGCAATATTCTAGTGGCAAAACAAAAAGCTATTTTGTGTTGCACTATGGAAATCTGATAAAATTTACAGAGAAGCAATGGCATAAAAATCTAGAATTCTAACACTGCTTTTATTTGGTTGGTGAAATATAAAAATACATTTTTATATCTCCTAATTTAACATGAAACAAACAAAAGTGAAATCTAGATCATGAAAGAAAGCTAAAGTATTGTTTATCTGCTTAGATCCTACTTACTTCACAGGTTAAACTTAGACACTATTTACTTGAGAAGCCATCCAGGATCTCATACTCAGGATGGGTGGCCTTCTTGAGATGATGAAATATATGCTATAATCTGTTCTATCATGGCACTTATCACCTAGCATTGCATTTTTTAATTTATTTGCTTATACACTTTCTGTACTTCACTCCATCTAGTTTATCACTATAATTATCCTTATTAGAACAGTGACAGAAACATACTAGGTGTTAAATAAATAAATAGGATGTAGCAGATATTTACCAAATAACTGAAAGTTTGGATATTTTCACATTTCTAAAACGTGTTCCTTATAACACGTCAAAGATAATAGGTTGGTATTTGGAACAACGAAAGAAATTCTTGTTAAATGATATGTTATTAAGTCAGCTGATTGTTTAAATAAATTTGTCAATAATTTAAATTTCTTCTGATATTCTATCCACAAATAATTTATTCACACCCAATTTAAAGGGTCACGGGGATCCCTGCTGTTGTTATCTAACCTTGTTCAGTTTGACTGCCTCAGTACTCCAAGGTTACACAGGTTTCTGTTTCAGTCTTTCAATTTGCTCCTGGCTGCAATATAATCCTCCAACATTATGAGTGTAGCAAGTGCACTGTTTTGATATCAAACTAAGTTAGATTCCCAAAACAATCTTTTTTTTTTTTTTTTTTTTTGGTCTTTTTGCTCTCAATTTTTTGTTTGTTTGTTTGCGGTACTGGAGATCAACTCAGAACCTCACACTTGCCAGGTAGGAACATATACCACTGAGCTAAAGCCCCAGCCCCCTTTTTTTGTCTTTTTGAGACAGGGTCTAGCTATCCAGTTCAGGCTGGCCTTGAGCTCACTTTGTAGCCGAGCCTGGTCTCAAACTCGCAAAGATCCTCCCTTGTCAGCATCCTGAGTGCTAGGATTACAGGAGTGCTCCACCACACCCGGCAATAATCATTTTTTAATAATGGAACCTGTTTAAATTCTAAAGATGAAATTCTATTTAATTGTCCTCAAAATTGTATATGATAAATGTCCAGAGACACAACAATGTACAATAACAAAAATATTAAGATTAGGATTAGTTAACATTTATTGAACGGTTACTGTAGGCTGGACACCATGCTATCTGATATACATATTTTTCTCACTTAAAGTGATTTTCCACTAAAGTATAACCCACTTCAAATGATTAAAGATGATTTTTCTCTTTGATGATGGGAGAAACTGAGGCAAGTATCCTGAAAGAATGACAGTAGATGCCAGAATCAAAATTATGATATATCAATCTTATCATCAATCATTCTATAAATATTTGTATACTGTTAACTAAAAACAAGACATTACTCTGTATGCCAGCAGTACATTAGTGGAAAAACAGAAAAGTCCCTGGGCTCCTCATACTTACATTTAAATGAAAGCTGACAGAAATTTACGCACATGTATGTGTATCTATTATGGCAAAGATGGGTCCATGACTGCCAAAACATACATGTTACTGGCAGTGGTGGCACACACTTGTAATCCCCGCACTCAGAAGGCTGAGACTGGAAGGAGGTCGCTGCAAGTTCGAATGCAGCCTGGGCTACAAAGTGAATTTAAGGCCAGACTGAATTGAACTGCATAGTGAAACTCTGTCTTTTAAAAAGACATATGTATCTTCTTTCTTTCCCCTTGGAAGATGCTTCTTTGCCTATGGGAGCTGTCCCAATCACTACTTTGAGGGAAAACACGTGCAAATGCACAGACTTGTACCGCAGTGTGCAAGCAGCAGGCATCTATTGGTTTAGTTATTATATATGAGATCTATTTGCTGTGACAATTAGCTTTATAGTAAATAACACTAGAAATCTGTTCCTCGATCTTGGTGCTACTATGGAAACAATCCAATTACGTACCATTGATTTAATGCCCAAGCACTGAGAAGCATAAAACATAACACCGACTAGAGACATGAAAGCTCAGCATTAGTTAAACTACATTTGAGAATGCTCTTGCCACAGTCACTGGGAAAGCACCCACTGAACCTATAAGTCCAGGAAACTTGACTTTGAAAACCTGGTTTGTGTTGGTATATACTCGCTGCTTTGCCAGTCTTAAGAAAGTGATACTGAGAAAGATAACTGTGTTAGGAAAATAAACTAAGGAATTACTGAGATGGAGATAATGAATGCTCAATGATCATAAATATCAAGAAATGAAATAGAAAAATATGGGAAATACTTATTAAAAGTTACAATTTAAATAAAGAGACTCTGCTAGAAACAAAAATAAGATTATAGATGGTATTCTGCACCATATATATATATATATATATATATATATATATATATATATATATGGTTTCAGATGGCCACAAACTGACCAGGATAAAGCCAAGTGACAAAGGCATGAATTTGAAGAAGCAAAGAACCACAGCCTATTCAAGACAGACATACAGGACAGAAATGGAGGAGAGGTACAGACACACATCTTTGAATGGAAACAGATCAAAAGACTAATAGATTATGAAGGAAATTTAGAATCAAAGCATGAGCCTACACTTTGAAAATGCTTAGGATTCATCCTTAAACAACCTAAGTTTCCTAAAGTTTCATTAGCATAAGCAAGTTATGAAAACGGCAGAGGCTAAAAGGAAGATAACTTCCCAAATAAACCATGGATGAATGAGGACAATAGAGATTATCAGAAGGCAAAGAACTACTAAGAATGGAAAAAGAAGCATCTCCTAATGGTAATGTAGATTACAACAAGAATGTCCTTCAGTGGAAAAGCAGTCTTCACACTCCGTGTCCTGAATAGACTTCATTACTGTTCTTGACTGTTTACTCAATCTTGTTTGTTTTTCAAACTTTCCTTCTCTCAATGAAAATCACCTTCTAGGGGAAGTGGGGATGACAGCTTTTACTATGTAGTTCAGGCTGACCTTGAACTCACTGTGCAGCCCAGCCTGCCTTGAACTCTCACTGTGTAGCCCAGCCTGACCTTGAACTCACAGTGACACGTCTGCTTCAGCCTCCCTGAGTGCAGGGGTAACGGGCAAGTGCCATCATGCCTGGCTTGAAAGAAAATCATCTTGTGTATATGGTATCTGTTTGACCTTGTTACATGAGAGACTTTGAAGTGAAATGCTATCTTCCTGTTTCCAAATCTAACATTATATGGGTGGCTCACACTGACAGGAAAAACTGTCACTCTTCCTTCAGCTACTATCTGCCAGCTAATGTTCTATCACCTTCTTCACATCTCCCGTGAGCCTGATGAGAACTGACAGGACAGTTAACTCCACCTAAGGCTGCTGGTCTGCAGGACTTTTATCTTATTCCTTTTTGACTAACCATTATCCCTGAGGGATTAAATAATAAAACTACTGAAAAAGAGTTCACAGAGGAAGAAGACTGGCTGCACAGAATGCTTCTGTTCCTGGCCACTGGGCTATCTCAAAGCTCCATACTTCCCTTTGATATTTTACTTAATCTATTGAATAAAAAGGCATTGCTCTCAGATCCTTTCCCCACACTTCTCAGTCCCTGATCTGAATCACAGGGACCCATACTCCCTAGATTCTTTGCTTAATTTAACTTCATCTGCTTCAGGGCACTGGCAGCTACTAGATGTTTTCAGGGACTGGTCCCACTGGACTGCCTTTCCTTCTGCAGTCCCAGACCCTAACTCTGCTCCCAAAGCTCTGGCTCCCACCAGAAGACCTTTGAGAACACTCTTCCTCCCTTCCACTGTCCCCTTGATCTAGGAATGGTGCCTGCTTCCAGTGGTTACTCATTGCTGGGATACTTTACTACCCTGATTGGCTTATTGATTTTTCCATAGTCTTTGTAAGAAATTCTCTATTAAATTCCTTCTTTGGACATATCTAGAATGTTCTCTTGTTTATTAGTTGGAATATATCTGATTTATTCAATCTGATAGAGTCAAGTATATTTTCCATGTTTTGGGTTTTTTTTTGTTTTTTTTTTGTTTTTTATAATATTGAGAGTAGGACACAAACTATGGACATTGGATGCATTGCTTGTTTTGGTAAACAATTTCATTGAAACATAGATATGATCATTCATTTAGAGCATCATTTGGCTTGTAGCTCATTTTGTGCCACAACATCAAAGTAATTAAAGCAGAAACTTTCTGGCTTACAAAGTCTAAAGCAGTTTCTAATTGGCCTTGTGCAAAATATATTTGCCGAAACCTGCAAAGAGCAAAATAAAATTCTTGGGGCCCAGTGGTCATACCTGTACTCCAGAACTTGTGAAGCTGAGACCGCCTGCACCATGAGTTTGAGGTCAGCATGGACTACATGATAAGATCATGTCTCAAAAAAACAAAAACAAACAAACAAACAAAAAAAGACAAACAACTCAAAAATAGGCCCGCCATCCAGAGCTCCAGCTCATCTCTCTGATCATGACAGTATAGAACTACAGAGTGATGTGAAAGTCTAAATATTTCATAATCACATGCATAAAAAGAAAATAAAATGGATAAAATAACTGTAATAAATTAAGATGATTTCAATATGTTCTCCAGATTAAAAATATTGAATTTAATTTGTATTGTTTCCAAAATGTTTTACTTGACATTTATAGTATATCTCATTTTAGTGCTAAAAATTCATTATAAATATTTGCTGTGTTTATGTAAACTGTTCCTGTTCCTCTAATTTAGTATTTAAAAAGAACATTCACACTATGTATCTATGATTATAATGGATTAAAAATAGTGATAGCACTAAATGCTGTAGAAATTACAGAATAACTGTCTCATTAACGTATTATTGTAAGAATGTAAAATGATCTAGTCTCTATGAAAATAGTTTGGCATTTTCTTATAAAACTGTGAAAGCATCTACCATATAATGCAGCAATTGCACACTGGAAGTATTTATACCAATTGCATAAAAGCTTAACTTACCCCCAATTTATCACAAATCATCATAGTAGTTTAATCTGTAATACTCCCAAAATGGGAAAAAGGAAAAAAAAAAAAAAAACAGAATTCCTTCAACAGGTGAACAGTTAAAAAACTGGAATAATTATACTGTGGAAAATTTCTCAGCAATAAAAAAGGAACAAACTATTGAAACATGCAACAATATGAATAAATCTCACATGTATCAGATGAAATAAATTAGACTCAAAAAGATACTCACCATATGATTTCATTTATATAATATTCTTGAAATGAAAAGAAATGTAGAAAAAGAAAATAAAGTAAATTAGTTGCCTGTTGTCAGGAATGAAGGAATGATGGTCTGATGATAAAAGGGCACATGTACAGTGATGACAATGCTCTGGATCTAATGGTATAGTCCTTTCCTACAGTTTGAATCCCTGAGTGGTACTATTAGGAGGAAGTTGACATAATAGGAAGCGGGATTTTCTAGGAGGCCTTCAGGTCATTGAGAGTGTGCTATTCAAGGGGACCTTGGGATTTTAGTATCTTCTTCCTCTCCTTTGCTTCCAAGTCACAAGTGGGCATCTTGGCTCGGACTCGTGCAACCTACTACATTGTGCTGCTCTGCCACAGACCCAAAGTCACAGGGTTAGTTGATCACAGACTAGAACTTTCAAAACCATGAGCCAAAATGAAGCTTTTCTTTTTATTATGTATCTCAGGTATTCATTACAGTGATAGAAAGAAGATTCGCACATCCTAGCTGTGATAATATATTGCAGTTTTATAAGATGTTAGCACTTGAGAAAACTGGTTAAAGAGTACATAGGAATCATCTGTGATATTTCTTACAACTACATATGAATGTGTAAAGTACAAAGTT
This sequence comes from Cavia porcellus, assembly GCF_034190915.1. Classification (NCBI taxonomy): domain Eukaryota; kingdom Metazoa; phylum Chordata; class Mammalia; order Rodentia; family Caviidae; genus Cavia; species Cavia porcellus. Next base: position 27,658,325 of record NW_026947495.1, on the reverse strand, counting down.
CACCTGTAAGAAAAGGAGAGCCATATGATCAGCTTTTGTTTTGATAAATGAAATTTTTGCAATAACCAAATCAAATATCAGTTTTTCAATATGCATTAAACTTTAAAAAGTTTAAAATTCAGTCTTTAGCTTAACTCATCATATTTCAAGTGTTCAATGGTGTTGGTAGCCAAAGGATAAAGCAACGAAAAGAATCGTCTTTGGATTTTCTGCCTGACCAAAAGGGCTAAAATATATAGCTAAATTGAGCTATTAGATAGGGAAATAACCACAACAAACTATTACTAAAAAGAAAACATCCTATAAAGAAACACACACTGATACTCTAATAACACTGTAGTTTCCAAAAAAAAAAAAATAATAATAATAATAATAATAAAAAGGCTCCATGGTATTAAGAGCTAGCCAGTTGTGACAAACTGCTTATAGAGATGCATTGCTCTCTCTGGACAGTTCCTCAGCTAACTGATGTGAGGCTGTCTCCTGAAAAAGATTCACATTTCATCCTTATATTTCTTTTTTAAAAATGAATAAAATAAATAAAACTGAATTATTTTAGATTATGGCTTTTCTACCCACCCCTGTTAATGTATGAACAGTGGATTCTAGCATGATAATGTGCAGTGGTGGCAATCGTTCACAATGGGGAAAGCTGTTGCCCTGTGCAGAAGGTTGCTTTCTTGTTGACAAGTTGACAAATGAAACTGGAAGACAAGGCAGACAACCCAGCGGCTACAGGAAGCAGCACTCGCAGTTTCTCTGTGCATCTGGCTGCTTGCCATTCAGAAGTGTCACTGGAGGCAGGTGGAGATGTGTTCTGCCTCTAGAGCTCTGAAAAAGGATACAAAGCGTACAGAGGTTTTCATTTTCTGCAGTTACTACTGGGATGAACTTCTCAATAAAGTAATGGTGCATCCTGGACCAGCATAACTTGCTATGCAACTTCTTATGTGTGCATCCCCATTGGAGGACCTGGGGTGAGGGATGCTTTTTTTTAAGTAGACTGCAGTTGGATCATGTTAGGAACAATAAACCAAAACAATTTTCTAAAGAAAGTGCAGCAATTTAGTAGGTCTGGAAAGAAGTCAACAAACCTTCCGTCTAGCATCCGAGGCTATTTACCAATCTGGCTTTTCTGTCTCTGCCCTTTAAGGGGCACAATATTTCACTCAAATTAGTTCACTTGATTTCCCCAGAACATGGTTTGAATTATTCCTCTACCTTTGCTTACTCTATTTCATTTATGTAGAATACATATATTCCATCTTCTTTTATTAACATCTTATTTCCTCTTTCAATTACAGTTAAAACCACTAGAAAAATCTCCTGGAAATCTCACCTAACTGTAAATGATCTTAACTTTTGTTGGATTTCCATAGCTAACAACAAAAACAGCTGCCATTCATTTGGCAAATAAATGTTTCTAGGTCTGTGCTTGGCATTTTTGTACTGCTTGATATAATTCTTACAAATCTTGGGCAAGAATTATCATCCCTATTTATAAACTGGCAAAATGAATACCACAGCCGCTGAGTAGCTAAAGTCACACAGCAGGTAACTGTCAGAGCCAGTGTCCAAACTAAATTCTTTCCTATTTCTATAACCTGTGTTTTTAATTCCTGCAGTGTTCTATTAACTCAGGAGACATTCATCTAATCAAATACATTTACAAAGCATCTAATAGAGCTAAGCTCTAAGGACCCAATAAATAATAAATTATAGGTTCTCCAAATAAGGTAGTATGAATGCATTAGGCATTCATATGCACTAAGAAATTATGAAGGCTCCACAAAGATGTGATATTTATAGTGAGTTTGCAATATATATGAAAGTTTACCATCCAGAAAGTAGCTGGTCAGAGACATAGTGTGGGGATATAGGAATACAAAATAATATAAGCTAGAGTAAAGAAAATGAATGCCCAGAAATTATGTTATTCTGTGAATGAGAGTCACAAGAGATTGTTTAAGCAGAAGATGATCAGAGTACATGGGCATGTCTTTCATATATCGAAGAATATATTAAAAGTTTCCAAGGCTTGTACTAAAATTAGAGATATAAAAAGAAGCTGTAAATTGAATGGTACAGAGAAATAAGTAGACAACTACAGAAAAATACCGTAACTCTTAGGAGGATGTTTTGGAGCAAAGAGGATGGACTACTCGTTACAATGGAGGGAGATGTGGGTCTCAAAGAGGTAAATGTACTTGGAGGATTCTCTAGGAGTGGGAAGACTGAAACTATGAAGAGACTACAATTGAGAATTATTTCTTAGAAATGATTAAAATATATATTGATCTACTGTAATAGGGACAAAGATTAAGAAGTAAAAGAAAAGTCTGAGCTGGCAATAAAATCTTTAAAATCTTGAAAATGTCAACTACTAGAAGAAGAAAAAAATAGTTCATGAAAAAGATATCTTTCTTAAGTTTTATAAACAGGAAACTGGCATGATTCACAAACAAAATGAAGAGAAAGACAATACCAGATATAGAACAGCATGACAGATAAAAATAACATCACGCTTTTTAATATTAGTGGTTAGATTGCTTAATTATGGACAAACAAAATAATACGTATTTGAACCTAGTTTAAATAAACCTTGCTTTATTCTCTTTCTTGTTCCACAAATGTATTCAAACTGAATTCCCTCCAACTTCATGACTCGCATTCACTAATGTACATAATTTTCTACAATTTATACTTTCTTTGATGATAGCATCACTCTGAGAGTAAATGTATGTTTGTGAAATGTTATCTTTTTCCAGAATGTCCTAGGTTTTGGAGCATAGCTATGTACATTTCTACAGGCTGTCTCAGTCTTTTCTCAATGTGTCTATGATTTTGCTGTGTTTCTTCCATTTTACCTGCAGGCATCATTGTTATCTCATTGCCAAAAGTAAATAATTATTTTGAAATCATAGGCATTTTCTCAGACATATGTAGAAACATAATGAGAAGTACTGTATGATATTTTTCCTATACCTTAAATTTTTTAGAAAAATTTTTAGAAATTTAAATTGTTATTTATATTATTCTGAATTTAAAATTCATTTTCCTTCTATAAGGACACTGTCACCTTTATAAAAGAGTGAACTAAAGACTTATTTTAGCAACAGCAATCTACATCTAATGATACTAAAAAAAAAAAGATCAGAATTCTGGATGCACAAAAGGCAGGCATCTGCTCCAAAGAAACTTAAAACGAAAATAAGACACAAAGTGTCTTTCCATCAGCCTCACAGATGCTAATAGTTTCTCTTGTCCTGTCTTACCCAGCAGATCCTATGCAAATATTCTAATGGAGCTAGCTAAGGCACAGCATTGCCTTTGAATGCAATTGTTCAAGATTTAAAGGAAAAAAAAAGATTTAGAGTTTCTTTTTTGATGAAATCTTTAAAAATTAAAAAGTTATTTTGTGCAACTTTTCTAACTCAGATGAAGCCTCAGCAGCATCGTGTAAGTTAAGATATCACATGTCACAGCCTAGAGAAGAGGCTGGCAACACAAGGGAGACAAATGAAGCCTGTTCAAATGACAAAGCATGAACCACATCCTGGCATCAAAGAGTCTGAGCATCAAATATCCATGCTTCAGATGCACCCTCAACTCCCCTTGACAACCTGCTTTGTACCTTTCCACCTGTCGTTTCAAACTGAGATACTGTCCCTGTGACACGGCAAATAACACTGCCTCCCTCTTGGTGCTGTGAAAACCAGTTCATCAGACACTAACTCCCATGCTGCCACTTGCCACAAGTCATTCTCTCCTCCTCATCCTCTGGCTAGTATTGGCAGTACCCTCCCTCCTGTTCTCTCACAAGATTCCAAGCTTTTCCAAGCTTTTGGTCTCTCTGCCTCAATTTTTTATATACAAAGTAATAGAGGGGGGAGCAGAGAGAGGGAGCAATTGAGACTCACAGAAGCTCCTTCTTTGAACTCCAATTTTACCTCAAGTTATTATTCCATTTTTGTTATTGCTGCTTTCTTTCAGTTTAAAAATAATGAATTCATAAATTCTCAATCCCTCATACCCAAGATAAAATATAAGAACCTTGAAAAACTACTCATTTGAATATAATACCTAATCTACTAGTTTGACAGTCAAACACTAGTACAATCTGCACTTAAAGTGAACGTTCTATTATTCTGAATTAGAAATACCGTGACCAGTTACAGTGGTGGGGGTGCTCTGTAACACAAAGCATGCATGTACTGTGCTACTTTGTGTGTGTGTGTGTGTGTGTGTGTGTGTGTGTGTGTGTGTGTGTATGTATCTGTTACATTTTAAAAACTATAAAATACCCATATTTTAAAAAGTATCCCTCCCCCCCAAGCAATTAGGATTAAGGATGCTAAGCATTTACCTTCTTCCAGATCTATCTTGGTGGTTAGAAGCAAATGCAAAAATATTTATACTATGTGCTTGATTACTGCAAACACTGATATGAAATACCAGTAGTTTTCTATTTTAGAAGATCAGCTATATAACTGTAGTCTAATTCAAGTAGCAGTAGGACATTAACGTACATTAACATGTCTAGACATTTTCATTTACCATTTAATAGTCTCAAAGAATATATCCTGGTCCAAGTTTTCTTAATGAAATAAACCTTGGTAATGCCTGTGAGAATCAAACAACAGATGGAGTGAGAAAATAACCATATACTGCCTCTCCCTGCTAAGACCTTCACAGAGCAGTTTTCCCAGAAAGATGTGTGTGTGACCAGATGACAATGCTTGTCCAGCTTACTCAGTTGGTAACTGGGAATAAAAAGAATATAAGCTCCATTCTCTTCCTGGATGTCAAAGTTGAAGCTTCTTGTCAAAAAATATCTCCAAAGTTTGGTAGATACCAATATTTTTTTTCATGTACACTACAATGCCTATGTATATTTTTTACTCTTTTCAGAAAATAAATATCAGGCTGCCACTTTGCAAAATCTTTCAGGCAAAAATTCACTTTTATTATTTGTTATGTTAGAAAATCTAATTTTAACAGTCTCCTTTTTACTCAACCAACAAATTTCCATCAGTCTTGGAAGAGAAACAAAGCAGAAATGAAGTATCAAGCTATGAGATTATGCCAGGTAGGTTGGAATCTTCTCATGTGACCACATGATACAACTTACTTCCATCTTTTCATACATTAAAATATTACCTACTTTAAGGGTTCCTATGAAAATAAAACGTGATTTTTCCATGTAAAGCATTTAAACTTTGTGGGACACAAAGTAATCATTCAACAAATGTTCATGTAGTGGGATATAAACATGCTATTTCACACAAGTTCAATTATTCTCTTGTTACCACTGATTGCTGCACTAGAAAGAAGGGAACACAAATATTTCTATTTCTCTTCACCTCTTTGGAAGATTCTGTTCAGTAAGCCTTATCTCCTATCAAAGAAAGTGGACCTAGTTCCCTGTTTCACTATTTCAATGCTCCAAACTTTATAGAATACCAATGTGCATTTTTGAAAGATAAAGAGAATGATATTGAGAAAAAAAATGAGTCACGGAAAGTTTTGGTGATCAGAAAGCAATTCCAGCATGGGGTGTAAAGGTGCGGGAAAAGACTATGGTTATGGAATAGGGAGGACTCCACCTTTATAACAACCCAAGGAAGCAAACATTACCTTCAAAATTGAAATGTGGCATGTCAAGGCAAAATGAAGTTCATAAAGAATTTTATGATACATGAATTACCACAAGCATTCCAGAGAGATGGCTTTAGAAACTTGAAGGTTTTTCTTCACCACTGACCATCAATTCCATCCACAAAACTGAAGTAACAGAAAGCTTCAGAGACAATGGTCGTCTCACCACACATTGGTAGACAAATGAACAAAAACATACCAGTCTCAATATTGTGGGACCCTGGGGAAGCCTCCAAGGCTAATCAACTTGAATTTCCTAGCAGCCCACTGAAATGTAGATCAAAACTAATGGTAGCTATAGCTATACATAAAGATCATATATCTTAGTACATGGTGCTTAGTATAAAGAAAATATCTACTTTGCTTTTCTTAGTTATTTTATTATTCTGTATTACCATTTATGCCAAGCTCAGAGTATACATTAAGCAAGAGATAGGATCATTTCTATCTATGAGGCCACAACTTAATCAAGAGACATACAGCATGGCTTGATGCAGTAAGCACAAGACAAAAGTGGACTCCAAATAACGGAACTATCAAGGGGGCCAAGGAACTCCTCTTGGAAGGAAGATAAGGCTAATGCATGAAAAAGGTAGGGTGGTAAAGACTGGGGCAAGTAATTTAGGCTGAAAGAATAGCATATTCAAAGTTCCATGAACAAGGACAGAGAAATTAAGAAACAAGAATACAGACAATGACTGGTTGCATCAGCAGACAGAAAACAAGACAATAAATGTTATGAGACGTACTTCAAGGAAGGCAGAAGTCTGATGTCAAGGGACAAGCTGTGAAAACCTCAGATGAACTGACAGGGCTGTTCATGGCTGAGTCACCACAATTGGCTGTCATGACAATAAAGAACAAGCAACTCCACTCAACTCAGCTCCATCCTAAGGAAGCTGGAAAGGCATAGACCAACACTGAGCACCTTTCAGTGTGGGGTTCCTAATGAAGACAGGTAACTTTAATAGACCAAGGTAGATGGTTAACCTTTTATACCTCTCAGTGATAACAGCCTACTGCAGCATGCACACCCAAGAGTCTCTATCATTGCTTTAAGACAAAGGGATGGCTTTAGCAACAAGCCAGTACGTACAAGAGGAGGAATATAAAAAGGGGTACCATTCAATGGGCTGCTCACATCTCCTCTGCGACGTCAAATTCTGCCACATTAAACTATGAAATGTAAGGCACAACCGCATGAATAGCAATATAAATAGATGAATATTGAGCACTGGGTTTGAATCCTGACAGTCAATGTCCCATGTATTCCACTCTGGATAAATGTCTAACATCTTTGGACTTTTCTTTTTTCATTAGGAAAACAGAAGGATATATATTATTGGTGGTAGAAACATAGCCAGCTAATAGAAGCAAAAGAGAATGAATGATGAGGATGGTAGCATGAAACTTCATAGCAAGACACAATTAATTCTCCTAGAGAAAGGAACAAAAACTAGAATGTAACTGTATCTCTCTGCCTTTCTTTCCATTTTCTTCTGCATCTTTGCTTTCCTAACATAAATCTGATAGACAGTGGCTCCCCATAACATCTAGGTTCACATTTATTAGATGTCACCATAGCTGACTCCTTTATATGAATCTTAATTCCTAATTCTGAGAAAAATCACCTGGTTGTCCCAGTACTGCTTCAGAGTGTCAGGTGAAATAGGCCATCACACAGCCCTCTTTGAGGTAGGGAAGAGGGTAAGAAAGGTGGATTGGTCTTAAAGTAGTATCTGTAGGTTGACATGTTTCCCAAAAAGAATCCTGTATGGAAAAAAATCTAACAAAATGTTGTGTTAAGGATTAGTCTAACATTCATACAGTATGTAATATGTAATATCCTCTGTATATTTATGAAGTCTTTTGTAATTGTGCATGTAGTCCAGAAAACCCTGATAGGTTAACATGAATTTATCGGGATAAGTCTGGATTTTGATGCAATAATACCTCTCCACTTAACAGATCTCTCAAGTCCATACCCATAGTTTATATTCCACTTATACAGCTAGTTTCACTATTTAAAATAGTATCTTTCTGAAAGACTGTGACATAAGCTCGTGTTTCAGGGACCCCCTAACCAGCCAGTTAAATGTGCTAATGAAGTCAGAGGGATAACAATCCATCATAACTTCAGTGAGCACAATGGAAACCTGAGCTGCTGCCATGCAATGTTAGAAAGCTGTCCTTGTTTTACACTTCTCAAATGTCATCAAAAGGACCTTGAGTTTCATTCCCCAATGTTCAATAATTGCCTGAATGTCACATGAGCACAGAACAACCAGATGTGCTCTCAACAACAAATTGTATTTGGACAGAAAAAGAATTGAATGTGCAGAGTTTCCTATTAATCTATTAACCTTTCCTTTGAGACTAAAACCAAGCCATCAACTTCTAGAAAGATGAATGTCTGATTCACCTGAATGGATATCTCTTTCTGCATGTTCCCTTCAAAGGACCTTATCATCCAAAATGATCAGATTCATGGTCTTCAGTGGTTATGGAAATTTGCACAAGGGACTAGTAATTAAGTAGAGTCTCATTGATTAAATTTAGCATCATATAGTTAATATGTTCTGATTCTTCAAACTCTGGATTACCCTAGATTGGTAATGGTATCCAGTGGAAGTATTAATCTTAGTGTCATCAGTATCAGTAACTAAACCTCCATGGTATTAGTTACACTTGAATTATACATTGGGTTGGTAAGAATATAATTTTTCACAAATGATTATTACAAAGACTATATCATTTCTGTAAATATAAAATTTATAATTCTGGAAGTGATAAAAAGGTGCAAATCTTTCAATAAACACCAATGAGCTCCCTGGACGGAATAGTATAGTAGTTATCAAACAGAGAAAGATCTTTTGAAGATAACAATATGCAGTATAACAACCACTGTTAAATTTCTATCATCTTGTTGAAAGCCTGTATTGTTATTGATTTTGGTTTGTTATTGTTGTCTCTTTTGCTTTTTTCTTTTCTATGTTTTTTTCTCTTTTAAATTAAAAAAAAAAAAAACAGAAAAAGAAACAATATAACTGCAGACTAAGAAGACACAAGAGAGGGAGCCTTGAAGCAGTATGTAAGGTTCCACCTGGCCTTAACACACAGCTGAGAGTCACACTCCTGGAGGAAAACAGCTGTGGTGTGAACAAGAGAGGGCAGCAGAGCACTTGCAGCAGACTCTGCACAACACCTGGAAAGACAGAGAGGGTTCCTGTAAGGCAGCAATTTTCAGTCAACACTAATGTGGAAATGTCCTAATGTCTGAGGACATTTGTTTAATAGGATAATTGGAGTGGGAACGTCAGACTCCAGTGGGTAAAAGTAAGAGATGCTGTGAAATATGCTACAATGTACAGAGTAGTCCACTACAAAAAAGAATTTTCCCACCCAAAGTATCAAAAGCACTAATGTTGAAAAACCCTATGGTCCGAACAGCTTGGTGGTAATGAGAGGCTGACGAGAACAGGGAGTAGCAAAGGATAGGGACAGATTGTTCAAGTTATGGCTTGATAGAAAAATAAATTTTGGTGTGCTCTTGCACATGATAGGGTGACTAAAGGTAAGAACAACTTGCCATACATTTGAAAAACTAGAAGAAAGGATTTTAGAAGCTTTTACTATAAATAAATGATAAACATTTTAAGTGGTAGATATGTTTAACCCAATTTAAGCATTATACAATCAATGCAAGTATTATAACATTATTTCATTGATACATGCAACTTTATGTTGCTATGTGCCAGTTTAAATATTTAATTAAAATTTTGAAAACTGATTTAAAGTTGTTCATTAAAGTTCTTTTCTTTTAACTGAAGTTATGTTATCTCTATGCAGAGATTCAAACACAGACTTGTTTGATTCTTTGTACAATAGTTTCCCCTCATCCATGATATTGCTCTCCACAATTTCAGCTACCTGCCAGAATCATGGGCCTAAATGATTTTAAAGCAAAACTCCAGAAATAACTGTCTGTAGCTTTCAATCTTCACCATTCTGAGTAGCATGATATATTCTCACCATCTCACTCAGGATTTGAATCACATTTGTCCAGCATGTCTGTATTGTTTCTACTTCCAGCTTGCCAGAAGCTACCCTGATGACCAGATTCACTGTTATAGTGCCATGTTTCTTACAGCCAAGTAACCCTTGTACAGTAGCCTAATGCTATATCACAATGCATGACGAAGCCCTTTTCATTTCACACTAAGACATGAAACTACCTTATATCATCACAAGAAGAAGAGTAAATATAGGATGATATATTATTTTGTGAGACATCTTATTTATACAATTTTATTATAAGATATTTCTATATCTATTTTATTTTGTTACTAGTAATTGCTATTAATCTCTTACACTTATTAAATTTTATCACTTTATCATAATGCATATATAGGGGGAAGCTATGTATATATATATATATATATATATATATATATATATATGTGTGTGTGTGTGTGTGTATTCTCTCTCTCTCTCTCTCTCTATATATATATATATATACATATATATATATATATATATATATATGTATATATTCATTTAGCATTTTCTACAGTTTCAGGGATCCACTGAGGGTCTTAGAATATATCTTTCATGAATAAGAGAGACTAAAGTAGAAAGGCAGTCAAAAATCTTTATTTCAAAACAGTACAATATTTCCCAAGTTCTGAAAAACCTTACACTTACTATTGGTTTCAAGGAGAACTGGGTCAAAGAGAATGTAAATAGTTTAGCATCATCATTAAGAAGATAAATTAAGGTACATGTTTTCTAATGAAAGGCTAATGACATCAATGTGACAATAGCAGTAATCATGATAATGATATAAATTATGATGTTAATTGTACCTGAAAGGCCTTCTCTTGCCCATCTCCATCAGTCCCATTCTAACTTGCTATATTTTTGTAGTATTTACTCACTTAACACTACCCTAATATTAGATAGATATTTCAATTTTTATTGACTAGCCAGTGTGGGAAAATACGAACCACATGGGTTCAGGACCTTGTTTAATCTATTATATGCTGTGTTCCTGATTCTACAGAATGTATCATTTCGACTCTGAAAAGGCATCCATTAATTATTTAGTAAATGAATAAATGACAATAAAATGCATAGCATATACTGTTAGACTTCCATTACTTTGTTAAAGGGGAAAAAAAAATGTACCGGTGCTGTGTTGAAGATTATAGTAAGAGATGATGCCAGCTTGCCCCATCACACCTTTCAAGGAAGAACAGCAGCAGACAGTAGAAAAATAACTAACATAAAGTGTTGCGTATCCTAAAACAAAATGCTGTAATCAAAAGTAAAAGCATAGCAGAGATACAGGACAACAGCAGGGGAAAGAGATATTACCTTTGTTTTAATGAAGAGGCATTACAGTGGATTAAATTAAACACATACCATAATTCCCAATATAAATTTGCACTTTAATATTATAGTAGCCAGCTGTGTTTCTCCAAAGCTCTGCCTGGAGAACACAGGAAGCTATCTTTGTGTTTGTCCACTTTATAGGAGAAACAGCAAGGTGTGTGCACCTGCATGAAAGTATCAAAACCACTTAGTTTGTACCTGTTTCCCCAAGGGTCATGGTGGGGTGGGGGTAAACACAACCACATCATTTCTCTGTTATGTAAACATGTACTTTACTATAATGGAGTGTGGGTGGGGCTCATAGTAGCTGGATCGCAGGAAACCAGAAACCTGTAAATTCACCCCTTGGCAGACTGACAGCAAGTTATGTATAGTAACTCCAAAGCAGTGACAGGTGAGTTTTATGCATAAAATGCTTATTGTTAATTGCATGTATTTAGGATTTGTTTTGTAAAAAAAAAAAAAAAAAATGTTTACTTTTGTTTTTTTAGTAGAAGTTGCCCAATTCAGTACAATTGCAAGTTTTGGAGAAAATCCAAAGTCGATTATCAGGTTACTCATCACTGATGCTGATGATGATGATGATGATGATGATGATGATGATGATGACAATGACACTGATGTTGGCCATGTGACAGTGAAATGGAACAAGAATTGAACTCAGGAACTATGGATCTCATTGATTCAGATGATCAAGAAAACAGCAATGTGAGTATATATTCGACTAGTGGAAATGGTACAAAATGGTCAGGCAACCAAATGTAGCAATCCAGTGTTAGAACTAGATCTCAAAATACACTGGCAGGGATGAAACCTACTGGATGGAAACGCCAGCCATGCCATTCAATGTTGGACATTAGTTGTGACAGACAAAATGCTACAAGATGCTGTGAAATACACAAATGAAAAAAAAAAAAAAATACCAGTAAAAGGTCCGGTATAAACCATCAGTCATACTTTAAAATTGTGTTTATTATCATACCTCACTAGAGGAACTGAAAACTTTCACAGGTCTGCTGTATTTAGCAAGGTTTTGTCATGGCAATTGCAGGACTGTAAAAGACATAGGGAGAAGCAATAGGTGTGGCCTTGAGGTGTGCAGAATAACAATAACACTGAGAAGATTTGGTTTCCTTCAAAATTGCCTGAAGTTTGATGACAAAAGCCAAGAAAGAAAAAGAACTGATAATCTGGCTGCAATCCTCTCATTGTTTTAGAGATTTGTAGCTAATTCTCAAAGAATTTACATACAATTTGAATAGATGACTATTGACGAATGTCTTGCGGCATTTTTTGTTGTTGTAGCTTTAGATGGTATATGCCAAAAAGGCCTTCAAATTATGTTATAAAAATATATGCCCTGATAGATATTAAGACATATTATATTTTCAATTTAGAAATCTATCCTGAAACTCATCTATCAGGTCTTTATTCTTATACTAATAAACCAAATGATATCAACAGACTTGTCACTTGCATTTCCTGAACCAATCAATTGTGATATTTGACAACTGATTTACCAGTTTTTGAGTAATTCTACATTTGCTAACACAACAGAAGTTGACCAGTATAAGAACTATAGGTAAGAACAAAGCAGAAATTTCTGATGAAATTTTGCAATTATAAAACAGTATAATCTTTGGATTTCAGAAACATATAACATTGTTCTTCTATGCGGCAAAGTAAAACAAACTTGCACTACAAATGTCAGTATTACACCATGATACTCCCATCTCCTGAACCAATCAGATTGTGACATTTGCCAAGTGGGTTTTTTTGGGTTTTTTTTGTTTGTTTGTTTTTTATTTTTTGTCAGACCATCTTTTTATTGAACGGTTATTATGCTTCTTAGCTAGCTGGACACTCCACGGCGCCGCTGTTGATGTCCTCTATGATGTAGTGAGGTTGCCAGTTGTCTACATTGCAGCCCACAGACAAGTGGTTTGCCAGTTGTGGAGTCATATTACAGTTGCTAAGATTGAAAGGATTCTGCCCTAGACAGGACACTATAGCAGTGAGAGGCAGGACCAAAGGACATTTAGGTCATTTTCCCTGCCTCTCGGGAATTTACCTGTGGCACGAAATAAGCTCTAATCTGCTTGCTGCTGGCGCATCAGTAATGTCCCTTTAGGCACCACCCCAGACCAAAGCTCTACGTCTACGTATGCCCCCCATACCACGTGTCGGGCAGAGAAAGCCAGGCCCCGGGCAGTCATGGAATTTCTCTCCACATCCTTAAAATAAAGGCCACTTTACTTTATATTCTGTCTTCTAACCTCACCGAAAACTCTTTCAAAGTTCAACAGAGAAACCTCCACAAAATTGAAAACCCAGATGGTAACATTTTACAACAAAAAAGGTGATGTACATATTGTTGATGAGTTATACGGCAACTATGATGTCACTTGAAACTCAAAGCACTTGACCAATAGTTGTGTTTTACACAAGTAAACAAGTATGGCGATACCACTCATAGTTTGATAGTTTAAAAAGAAATTAATAAGTGGAAAATACCACAAAGAAATTTTCTTAGAATACTGGGACTGGAACTCATAAGAGATCATTCACAGTTGAGGAAGAGCAAAATGTTTCTGCCCAGGAAAAGACACACAAAATAGTGAAGCAAACTGATGAGCTGACAAATAAACAGGCAGATGCAACATTACAAAGATCTACCACAATGATAGGAAAACCACAAGATGTCAACTACTCTACAGAAAAGGACAGGACACAAAACATACATGCTGTAAATGTCAGACATGTTCATGGAACATGAAGCTGTCATATGTGAAGACTGACTTAGGTGTGACAGTTGAAGCAAAGATTATTTTTGTAGTAGACTTTTATTTGTATTTACATTGTAGTTCACATAGTTTTTTTTTTTATTTCTGATGTCATAGTTCATGTTTTATAATCAGGTAAATAGCTGATACAAAAATGTTGATGTCTATTCTAAGTACTCATTATATATTTGATGTTTTATTCAATTGATATCTTATTTTCCTGCTAAGTGAACATTGTATAACATAGCAAGAAGTTCCTGACAGAGATGATGACAGGTGTGGTGATAAGAATAGCCTGCCACACAGGAAAGGAAAGCTAAGCACATATGCTGTCAGTGTAAAAGACTTGTGTATTGAACTTACTGTTGTCATGTACAAAGACTGTTTTTGATGTAATAAGTTCTATTGGTACTTTCATTGTAGTTCATATAGGAACTTATTTCTGCCATTATTTTTTAGAATTTATAAACTGAAAATGTTTAAAATTTTGATTTTTATAAACAATATTAAAATTCAATACTTAATTTTAATATTTTCCAATCAAATATTCATTGTTTAATATAAAGCTTCTAAAATTAAATTAATATTTCATTAATAAAAATGTTCTAAAGAATAAACATGGGTATTATATACCCACCAAGATGCTCTCTTAATGTAAAATTTGTGTGATGTCTCTTTATTAATGAGAAAATTACAGCTACATACGTTCCAAGTTATCTGAGTCAAAGAAGATGAGATTATTTAAGCATATACTGACCTAAAGATGTGAGGATTAATGAAATATTACTATTTTGAAGTACATGTATAATTGAAATAGGATCCATATATATCTATACTCTGTCAGTATTTACTTTTTCCACTATACTGACTATGGGGTTTTTGTGCATGAATCTATAATGATTGTTATGGATTATACATTTCCTCCAATCAAAATGAACTGGAGATGTCCACATAACAAGTTGACCTTTTGTCAGTGCTTTACTGTGATGAGTCCTCAAGTGGAAGAGTGGGAAGGATGGAAGGGAAAGAGGGAGGATGGGTAGGAAAAGTCATACAAATTTATTACAAATCCAATAACAGAATTGCTTTTGAGAAGTTGCACTACCCTCCCACTCCAACATGGCTAAGTAATATTTTCAAAACCCATTCATATCTAGAACAAATCAAACTTAGGGAGTACCTGGTAAAGATGTCTCAGTTTCATGGTTAGTAAAAGCCACACTTATACCTTTTGAGAAAAAAATACTTACTAAATGTCAACTAGACACTAAATGTCAACTAGACACTGGCCTAGGTCCTGAGAGAACATCTGACAAAAACTATAGAGATTTTCTGATTGATTTGTGAGTGGGAGGAGGAGAATTTCTGGCATCTAGCGAGGTGTTTTTTGTTGTTGTTGTTGTTGTTGTTAGTAAACATCCTATAATGCATGAAAAAGCTTCCCACAGTAAATATTTATCTGATTCAGACTGTTAATGTTACCAAGATTTAGAAACCATATAATAAACCAAAGATTTTTTTTTTAAAAAAGCCTTGCCTCCAAGTCCAGTCAATGGTAACAATTCAACACAAAACATTCTGTAGTGGGGTGTGCATAAGATGCCTCCCCCAATGGAAGAACTGGCCATGCCCACACCCCTGAGAATCACAAGAAGGAAATTGTGGTTTGCCATTTTTACTCTCTGACACTAAATATCAATCCAACAACATAATAATGCTAAATCTTAAATGTGGATGTCAGAAATCATATTACCCCCCCCAACGTTGGCAGTTTTCTCTCAATAATTTTTATCTTATTCTGTATATTTATGTCTTGATAACAACAAAAGAGCTTCACATGATACATTAGGTTGGAAATGTCAGTGTATTTCTATGTCAATCTTTTAAAACAGACCAACTTGGTGTTTCAAAAAACTGTAGTTTCCACATGTGTGTAAAACAAAGGGCTCTGTTCAAAAAGAGTATGTGAGAAAGAATAAAAAGAAACCATTTAAGATCACTTATTTTACAGGTAGTTAATAACAGGTACAATTTATGAACAAGCACCTCCTTCTTCATAAAGAAGTATATTGTTATATTTCCTCACATTCATAAAAAACAAAAATGCCTAAAAATTATGATTTCCATGCAGATAAAAGAATTTCTCTAAGATAAGTTCTTCTAAAATAGTTCCTATCTTTTCACAAATAATGAACAACACATGCCTCTAGCCCCCAACACACATACCCCCGAGAAATCAGCTGCATCAAACACAGAAATCTTCATCTTATTCAGAGAGATTTTACCTCAACTGGTTAACTAAAGACCTGTACTGAATACTTTGTCCATTTAGATCACACATTTATTTAACTCTTAAGTAATGAAAACATTTTACACATTGTGATTCAAGGATACAAAGTATTCTTAGGATTAATTAATTTGCTTTAGAGTTTCCTTGTAGTTAAAGTTTAATTTTTCTTAATTTTATTTAACTTCTTTTCAAAAATGGCCCTTCTACATTAATTTGTTTCCACATGTTCAACTCAGTCTCTGCCAAAGACATTCTTATTAAGACACATTTCTGTCTACTCCTCTGTCATTACACCATTTAACAATCCCTGCAAAGGTTGCAGAATTCAGAAAGAGCTCCTGGGCTCTGCTGCAAATGGAAAATTTTGCCAGAGGGCATTTAACTCATCCAGTCCAATTTGGATACAGTACATTTTATGATTATAAAACACTCACTCATTATTTGCTAGGAGAAAATAGATTACACATGCAATCACCAAGTCTTACAACCTTGATATCATATAAATTTATCTGGATAGCTAAATCCTTCAACTAATTATTGTTGAAACCAAGCCAACTAATATCAATCATGCTCATAAAAGTGTTCCAAGTATCATTTGTACTTTATAATAGATATTTGTTTCATAGAGAGTAAAAAAATTAATGATACCATCAATTGACCAGGAATTAAAGTGTTATTTAAATGATTTGTAGTTAAGTAAAAAGACTCCTGGTCTAATGAATTCATCATACAGAAATAATCTCTACAGAAATACTACTGCTAGTGTATGCCTAAATTTCTAATTTTTATATTACTACAAATGACACAAGTATCTTTGTAGTTGTTATCTCTTTGTGCTCTACCTTTATAACAGTTAATGATTCCACAACAGAAATCAAGCTCACACCATCAACAAACTTCACTTACTTCTCACTAATATAAATCTTATAAGCTATTGTCCATCAGTTTGTAGTTTTTGTAGTTGCTTATTCTCTGATAGGTAATCTATTAAACTAGTTACATTTAACTTTTTTCCAAAAGCTCCTGCCTTCATTTTTTCATTAGGCAGTCATGTGTCTCTTATTAGGTATTAATGTGACTCAAATCCACTGGAAGCTATTCATTGTTAAAATGCTTCATAATGTAATTTAAACATTTATATGATAATTAGTGTATATTTTATTTACCTAAATAGTCACAGTCTTAATTTAAGCTGCCCACAAAGTGTTTCCCTTAAAATGACAAATGTCTGATTTAACTATAGCTTAATTCACTGCTACCCATTTTTACAACATGAATATTTACTACCTAGAACTGAGACAGCCTGCACATTTACACTCAGGAATGTCTGTCTGCATGCAGATTTCTACTATTAGTCATACGCAATGATGGGACATGGAAAAATTTTTAGTTACCTTAATGTATTTAAATGTAGTACTGTCAAAACTCAAAGGACAGTAAGATTAATCTGCTTGTCATCTACACTGCTAAGAAGAAACTGTTTTAAACAACAATTTGAGTAAAACACACATTTTTATCATGAAAAAATTCTGCTTAATTTTTATACCCCAATCTTTGGACCCAGTTTTATACATCCTGCTAAGTAGTATTTTAAAATGTACCACTATAGAGAACATGAAGGAACACAGATGCAAAATTTGCTCTTATTGTGTAGGGGGATTTTCTATTGGAAAGCATTTTGTCAAAAGTAAAATATTCATCCACTGTGAAATAAGATATACAGTTAATTCAAACTTGCATTATTAACTTGAATTAAGATAAATATTTACTTCTGCCTTGCTTATTTCTAAAAGGATTTTGGGTAGTTGAATGTTTTCTCTTTCATTATTGGAGGAGGCTGATTGACCAGCACAGAAGGGACTTGCAAGCAAATCAGTAGAATAAAACTTACAAAAGGATTTTTTATTTTTCTACCCTACTTCACACAAATTCCAGGCCATGTCACAGCCAAATGGGTCAACTTCTCACCAACATCCCACATTTATTCATTAAAACAGCTCAGATGGGGCTTTTAGATACAGGTTGTTTGAGATTTTCCTTATTTTTTGGTATAGCAAGGGTATTTACTAAGCTTTGTCATAAGTTCAGATCTTTCATCTCAATAATTTGAAAAGATGTAATATAGTCAGACTTTTCATCTCCACTATTTTTACAGAGTCAAATTTAACCAACAGAGAGCTAAAGACACTCAAAAACTAATAATCATATATATATATATATATAAACAATTTTTCTTATCAGTGTTCTTTAAACAAAACTGTATAAAAACTATTACATGAAATTCACATTGTATTAAGTATTATAAGTAATATAGAGATGGCTTAAAGTATATAGAAAAACATATGCAGATTTTATTCAAGTACTACTATGCCATTTTATATGAGGGACTTGAGACTCAGTGAATTTTCATATGGGCCAGGGTCCTGGAGTCAGTTCTCAGCAGACTTGGAGGGACATAATTTAGAATTAATGGTATACACAGTGTATATGCACATACATACATACAATCATACATACATACATATATACGCATGATATGTCAAATGAGATCTCACTCTAGTAATAGATAAAATAGGTCACTCAGTCAATGACATTATTTTAATTTAATTTAAGGCACAGGCAGAAATGAAATCTCTAGAAGATGAAACTTCAGTTAACAATAAAACATGACTCTGCTGTTTGAAATATATATAAAGGCACCAAGAAAAAGGCCATTCTTTTTCTTTGTATTATTGAAAATTATAGGTTTTAGGTTCATTTTTTTTCTTTACAAGAGATGCCTAGTTAATTGACAATCTTTAAATTCACATAACTTGCAAAAGAAGAAGTAATTATCACATGCAGTGTCCAACAATAGAGGTATACAATTACTTCTACTAAGATATCTCAATTTCTTCCTATAGGAATGCCAACACATGCAGTCTGATCCACAAGCATTATCACATTTCACAACTCCACTGAAAAGTCACAAGGTGCCAGTCAAACAAAGTAAAGGATGGGCAGTTTCACTGATGGCATAGCATAGCTATTGCCCTGGGGAGAGAAGACAGCAGATGATATTTTCTGTATCCTACCTACCCTACATTTCTTTCCCTGGGGAACTCAAACATAAAACAGTCAACATGCTTTGGCAGATTTCAGAACCTTTCAACTCTTCCATCTGACTTGTTCATAAACATTTGGTGACTCAAGAGGGAAATTATTGGTAAAATAAGTTTGCTGCATACTGAAATCAAATTTTCATATAAAAAGCCTGACAAAATTCCACTTCTCCTAGTTTATACCAAATAATGATTTAAAAGACCAGCAGAAGAGGAACTCTCCTGAAATAATAATACGCATTCATATTTCATTAGAGTTTTCTGAGAAGTGGCATTTATTTAATATAAATATATTTATTTTACAAAATTATCTACAATGGTAAAAAAAGCTATAGAATGTGCTCATGCATGCCTGTGGCATAGCCATATGATATTCAAATTGAAAACAAATAGAATACAATATTGGTTTAACTATTCAAAGTTATTGTAACCTAGGGAAGATTAAAATATATTTTAAAATATAAAAATCTATAAATTGGTGAATGCATTCCAAATCCTTACAGAAGAAAATTAAGAAAACTTAAAACATTAAAATTGTACTATATTTACTGTTAAGTAAATATTTGCAAGTAAACAAAAGCTTTCAGTCAGATATTTGGGCTCAGTAAAATGTCCACATACCTGGCAGTCAGTAGATCATTTTAACAGAATTTGAGGTGTTATCAATAATATCATACTATTTCTTCATACACAGACTGATACCAGGATTTTAAAAGTAGATTGTTTTTTGAAGTTTAATGTACTATATAACTTTATTTTCCAGAGACACAAGTTATCTGAATCATATAAACAAATTTTC
Source organism: Cavia porcellus (assembly GCF_034190915.1). Taxonomy (NCBI): domain Eukaryota; kingdom Metazoa; phylum Chordata; class Mammalia; order Rodentia; family Caviidae; genus Cavia; species Cavia porcellus. The sequence continues at coordinate 27,638,300 of NW_026947495.1, read as the reverse complement.
TAAAAAAATTATTCTATTTTTCACTATTTAAAAATTTATCATATGAGGTACATTGATTTAGTAACTTCCAAGAACCCGTAAGTGATAAGAAATTGTTTCGTTAAAAACAGTGTGATTTGTAGAATAAAAGTCTATAGCAGCATGACCTTGTAGTGTTTTACTGCAATGATATATTTGTGTCTGTGTCTGCCTATGTGTATAGTAATGTGTATTGGATCAGAGCAAGGAGAATTAAGGTGAATAAAGGACAATCTGAAGGGGCTATAAGGTCTGTGGATGAATTGATGTACATACTTCTCGTTTTACAAAAAATGAATTATTGTACTTTTTCTTCTGACTGATAAAAAAAATTCCATGTATAATTATTTTGAATAATGATTTTTTCAGAAAGATCATAATGGTTGATACATTGTGTCAACTTGAAAAGTTTAGAAATTTAATGAAACTACTCAGCATAGGTCCAGAGTCTTCATTTTGTAAACATACTGAGCCTATGCCAGAGAAGGGCATGGAGATGGTGTGAGGGCTACAGCAGCACTAGGGAGAGGTGGCCTACTTACAACACAAGGGAGGAAAAGAGGTTTGCTCCCCAACCCCTGCCACTTTTGTCCTTGTTGCTTTTATTTATTTATTTTTTTTTTTCCTGCTGCCTTGAATCGTTGCTCCTCAGCATACCACCCTGCCTTGGAGCCAGCTGATTATGGACTGAAACCTCCACAAACTGTGAATAAATAAACCTTTCCTTCCTTAATTTTGGGTGTCAGATATTTTGTCTTAGCAATGAAGAAAAGTACGCAATACAGAATAATGATTTTCTCAGAAACACTATCTTTTCACCAGACAAATATTAAAGAAGTATTGTTACCACATCTTATGTTTATTTTACTTTCCAGGACACAGTGGTGAGTTAGACAGTGAAGAGCATCACTAAGATATCAAAGAAAAAACATGAGACACAATAGGTATGATGGTCTTGATTGTCAACATGACTCACTAGACAGATACCTAGAAGGGAGAAGTAAAGAACATTCCAATTACATATTGGTGGGTCCTGGAAGCAAGTCCTGGGGCACTATAACTGGTCGCTACACACTTCCTTCAGGGCTTTGTGCTGTGTTCTGCTTTCCAGGCACCATGAAACTTAGGCTCAGTAACTTAGCACCACTCTGCTCTCCTTCCATAATATTTCTATCTTGAAACCAGCTGATCATAAACCGTAACTTCTAAAATCAAGTTAACATAAACCTTGCCTCTTTCATGTTACAAGTGTTAGGTACTTTGTCCCAGCAGTGGTAAAGCTAACCAATACATTAGGGTTTTGTGATTAGATTCATGAAGTCAATATATTTCTAATGCAAGGAAGTAATATTCATAAAAATTTTTATGCAGTGAAGTTACATAAATGGCAGCTTTAACATTGTTTAATTATGGGCTTTTTACTGCAATAATTTGTCACTTCTTTTTTCCTTTATCTGTAAGACACAGACTATACTGTTTCCTCAGAATTAGCTATGATGACTGATCAACTAGCAATTCAAAGATAGTACTAAAACAGTGTAGGTACATTGTAAGTACTTATAAGAGTTTCTTTAGGTGAAGATCATCATCAGGAGAAGATGTTTTAAGATATTCATATAGAAGTCAATTATGGAGGTCCCCACAAAGGAAGAGGCTATTTCTTTTAATGGGTTTGTACCTCAACTGCTGCAACAATTTATATTTCCACCTTATTCCAAGTGGGGTTTTTTTGCCACTGACTTCAAGAATTTGGGCAAGTCTTCTATTGTTGCATACTTCTCATCTCTACAATCCTCTAATTTCTGTTAAATACAGGGAGACAGCAGCATGCTCCTTGGCTTCACTGAAGATTTAATGTCTTTTCTTATTCCTGGATGGCCCTTCCCATTCTCCTTTCAACCTTATATCAAGATAGTTCAAAATGAGCACAATTTTTAAACAATCCAATTGGAGAAATGGGGAGGGATGAAAATTTAAGATATGTTTTTTACAAGTACAAACTCTTCACAAGGATTCTAATCATTATACACTGCAAAAATGTATCTTCAAAATAAAATTATATTTTTTTAAATAAAAGAAATGTTAATATCTTAGTGTCAGCCTCTGAATCATGATCTCTTTGACCTTCTCTGGCCCCTTATCCTATGCACTCCCATCACGAACAAGGAAGGACTCTTTCTACAGTTATCTAGGGGAAAGGAGAAAAAGAAGAAAGGAAAATATTATATGTCTGTTGGAATATATATATATATATATATTCATTTGTATGCAAGATAGATAACTATAGTATCAACCTCTGTTTGTTCATTAAAAAAATAAAACAATCTGTGCTATCATTGTTTAGTTACTTTTGTGCCTAGATCTTGTAACCTGAACAACTACTTCTAAGACAACAATATGCAATATATTAACTAGTGTAAATTTCCTACTGTTGTTTTGAAATTCTGAACCGTTTCTATCCTTTCATTTCTCTTTTGATTTTTAAAATAAGAAAGAAAAAGAAAGAAAGAAAGAAAGAAAGAAAGAAAGAAAGAAAGAAAGAAAGAAAGTTACCTTATCTAACTAAAAGTAGTTCTTCCAAAAGACAGTGGAGGGATACTGCATAGAAAATAAACCTAAAAGGTCTTTACATATTTGTTCTAAATATATTTTTGAAGTGCTGACATCTAACGCATTTCATTCTCATTACCAAGCAGCTTCTGTACATAGTAAAGTTCCATCCCATAATGACAGGTTCTGCCCTTGTATGGAACTCTGTCAGGCCCAGTACAGCGCCTGCCCAACATAGTGCTTGACATGAAAATGAGTACTTGGCCCTCCAGTATAGATTTCCATGTCCTTCCAAGCCCTACTTTTGCACATACCTTCCTGTGACATCCAGAAGAACTTATTCCAGGTCACCATCTGTTCTTCAGTCCCATTCAATTTTTCTAAGATACATTTACTGCCCCTCCAAAATTGCCTACAGCAACCCCTCTCCCCATTTCCTTCTTTCTTATGGAGAACATATTTAAGTTTTAACCATGTGGGCTTTCTTCAAGTTTCACATTTTGCATGACTCCTGTGCACATTCATACATTAACATAATTATATACCATTTCTGGCATTTCTGCCTATTATCAGTTCATTTCAGAAGACTTAAACCTTGAGAGTAGGAGTTAGAATTCATTTTGCCATACAAAATCAAGACCATGACACAAAAATTCTGAATATAAAATAAAAAATTACTATGATAAAGAAAAATACATTTTTAAAATGATGAGAAATAAAGCAAGACAAGGCAAAGGATAAAGGAAATTAAAACAATGATACAAAATGAAATATATACATAATAAGACAAAATTAAAATTCTAGAGTGATAGACAATGATAGTTAATGAAAGTTAATGAACCCTCACTGAAACTCAACTTATGGAAGATGTTATGGATGACAATGGAAGAAAAGTTATGAAAGCAGAGCAGAAAAATCCAGCTTTCTAAGATCTTACAAAATGAGATGTGGAGAAAGTCACATCCACAGGGAAACTTTTATAAAACTCATAATTATCCTAAAGCTTAAGATTTATATGTTGATACACAAAAGAAACAAGGGAAACAACACGGGATTCTTGATCACAAGGCCTCAGTGTCCTGTTTTACAAGTGGGAGGCCTCTTCATCTTGAGTAGCTCAGGTGACCTACAGTGGATCTCAGTTTCATCACCTCTAACATAAGGAGGTCTCTTGTATTTTCCTAATGATATTTAGAGGATTCTATCATTAAAGTTCACTAAGGGGCATATTGCATAGTTTGGAAGTGAAAGATTAGATAGTCATTCTGAGGTAGACCTTAAATGAAGGAGAGATAAATTGATTATTGACAAACTGTCAAAGAAAAAAAAAATCCAAGCAAACCAAGTATTTACAAACATCCTGAGTTAGAAACAAGTCTTTCATGTTATGGCCAAATTCATACCCACTTGTCTTCAGGATGCACTCACCCAAAGAGAAATAACTGAAGAACCTTCCTCACCAACTGAAGGTATAGAATAATGAAACAATGAGAGAATATCTGAAGATCAAGCTAAAAGTAAAACAGAGTTGAAGAAAGTGAACTATTAAAATTCAGAAAAGTACAAAGAAAAATACTTTTGGACTGATAAATAGAATTAATGGTTGTAAGAAAATAAAGGAGTAGGTAGTTTGGAGAAAGCGGCTTGAGGTTAAACATAAATGATCAGATCCAAGTATTATATCTGAGTTGAAGCCTTAGTAGTACATCAAAATAGGCACTTCAAGGTCCTTTTCTAAGTCAAGAAAACCTGGCTTCTGCAAGTATTTTAGTTATCCTACTGAAAACATCTCCACACAGGATGAGGATAAAACAGTAAGTGAAATTCTGATGCAATATTTGGATGGAATTAGATAATTCTGATGGGATATTTGAGTGGATTTAGACAATTCTGATAGAATATTCTTTTCCTCTGGAACTTAAACACAACTAACTGGTCTGAAATTGGCCCTCTAGCAGTAGTGAATGCAATGCAATCCTAACAGTAATCATTATCTTAGCTAACATTTATTGAACCCTTTCAATATGTCAGGAACCACGCTGTTTTAGAGGTACTCTCATTTAGTGTTTCCTATGAGAGGACAGAAAAGATGCAGGTGGCCAGACATCGTGATCCAAACCTATTTATCGTTTCTATGCAAGAAATGCAACACTCCTATTTTACCACAGTGGCAACAATGAGGCTCTAAGGACAAAATGATACATTTCATCAGTCATCACTACCCCAGAAAATATAGATAGAAATACCATTATCACTCTCACAAGCAAATCCAAATGAGTCCACAGCATTAAAAACAAATCAACGACATGTAAAACGTGAAAAGGATTGCAGTGCATAAAAGTTAAATGAGGCAATATAATAGAACACATGCTCTTAAAACCTTCAGCCTCTTGTTTTTATTCTGTAATATAAACACAGTATTGCTACCTGGACGGTGGATAAAGAACAGCTGAGGACACTTTAGTTCTCATGAGGAATAAAGGAAACATCATTCAAATCTATAATTAACTGTATGGCTTCTGTTACAGTAGGGAGAGGCACCCTTTGAATATGTGAGGGCTTATTGGTGAGGTTATCATTCTAGTAACTAAAAATAAAAAATAAAATAATGTCTGCAAAAGTATGCAGGGTGGTTCTCCAATTAATGATCAAGAAATGTATTTGCTTCAGCATAATTCCACATTTTTTATGTAAAGTCGTATTTGATTGTAATTAGTACAGACTAGAGAACTTAATTAGGACTAATCATTTCTTAATGCAATCAGAATCCCAAAAGAACAATATAAACAGATTTTTATTGGTATTAGTGATGCAAACTTGTAAAATATAGAAGCAATTAACCCATAACAATGCTTCCAAAATATAAAATAAAAATAAATTATGGTTGCATTACCAAACAGTTTCATGAGTACACTAGGAGCATAATAACAATGTTAATAATAAAACCCCAAAGGACCAATCTTTTTTCTTAAATGCTAAAGATAGCCACGCAGACATAATTATGATGCATATTAAACTATGTGGTCTCTTAATGAGATTAAGTATTAAAAGACTTTCCAAATCATCTCAGGTTCTATAATATCAGCACAGCTCACAACGTAAAGTTTGGATGATAAAAAATCTATAATTTTTAGACCACATACCCAAATTCCCTTTACAGCCCACTTAAATTTTAAGAAGTTAAACAAGGGTGGATGCATAAACCTAGACAAAAAGGAAGATTTAGTGAATATTGCTGCTTTGCAAGTTTCAGAGCATAACAGCAGCTGTAGCTCTCTCTCTTGTACATTATGCTCTAATTCTATGAGCTTGTTCTGTCAGTCTTCTGAAAGACTTCAACCTTCCAAGAGAAAAACTAGTAGGCCATATCTCCAGTTACTCACTATTATTATAATTTATGAAAAGATAATGAATGCTATTTGTCATAACATATAATTGTCTAATGAAATTTCTCCACTGGAATTGGAATCCACCTAACAGGTCTGGAATACTGCACACAATTAGGTCTGGAACTCCAACTGCTCTCCATGCACTTCTAAAAAGTGCCAAATTGAAAATGTTAGCACAGGATGGATTCTCTTGAATGAGCCCTAAAGTAAAACTTGAAAAATACAAATTGGCATATAGCTTCCACTGCACCAAAATTACTTTCCAACTGGGCTTCAGTCATTAAGGGGGAGGTGCAATATTTAAACTATGTAATCTAAAGAATATGCTCGTATTTCTTGAATACTGTGAGTTTCAACTCACAATGCTACAAATCATAGCAGTTTACTAGTGAGACAGATGCCAAAATCATATGCTTGGAGAACAGGGGAAAAGACTTTCAGATTTGGTGAATTTACTATTCCCTTGCCTACTTACATAATTTTTCAGTTTTTTTTTTTTTAAGTTGAGTTCAACCTACTTCACAGTGATGCACAAAAAATAAATAAATAAATAAATAAATAAATAAATAAATAAATAAAATCACCAACATATTTGGAATTTGAATGTCTGACCCAAATCTAATTCTTCTGTACTATTTTAGCTGTGAATTTTCTTAGTTTTCCTTTATATGCAGGCAACATCCAAGACTACCAGGTTCTTAACATGAATCCATGACTTAACAAAGCTAACTAAAATGATTCCCCAAGAATTTTCAAGAATATTTTTATGAGGAATAGTTGTATGGATTTCATTTCAGTTACCAAGGATTAGTTCTCTCCTTTGTGCCCACAACAGTAGGGTAAGACTGCATGTTATGGCTGCTGTGTTCATGGGGCCTATGATCTTGCAAGGACATAATGAACTCTATTTAAACTGTTGAGAACTCTGAAAGGGAAATATAATGAGTCCCTACACAGAATATATAAAAATGCAGGTACAAGTCAGAAGAACATATGTGAGTTCTTGGCTAGGACTTCAATAGGAAGTAAATACTGAACAAGATTTTTACTCATTCCTAACAGTTCAGTGAAAGGAAAGCAACTGTAGGAAAGAGAGCGGGAGAAGAGAAGGAAGGAGAGGAAAGAAGGGGGATATGAATGTATTTCAAGGAGCCGATGATGATAAAAATCAATGTCATTACTCACTTATCTTACTCATCACCTGCTGTGTATTTAACCTATTCAGGCTTATGTTTCTGCTTCTGCAAACAAAATTCTACATGTTAATTTTATTAGTACATATTTATAATACATAATGATTACAGTCATTGTAAGGTTGGTTCATGTTCGTAACACATCTCAATTCTTATATCTTCTTTTCTAATTCCCTTTAGTCTACCTCTTTTTTATTTTGCAAGCATATAATTCATTTATCTTTGAAGTCCTTATAAAGATAATTATCAACATATAGATTAACAACCAAACTAACAGGCCAAAAGTACATAAAATACATAAGACAATTATACTAAATCAAGGTACACTTATAGATACATTGTCCATACTGGATTACAATAGCTATTTTTCTCTCATATTTTTTTCCTATTATGCGTTTTTCATATTTTATTTTAATACAATGATATTGATAGATAAGTCACATTTTCTTTATTCATTCATTTGTTGATGAACACACAGGCTGTTTCCAGCATTTAGCTACTGTTATGGATTAAAAGCTGGTGGTCAACTTAACACCAGCTAAATTAAATCAACATGGTGCTGAGAGTAGATGGCACCACCTGAGGAAAGTTGCCAGCATAAATAGAGATGGTGAGAAGATGAGAGAGGCATTGAGGGTTTCTCTAAGTGTTGCTGTTTTGAGATATTGGTTCTCCTGGAGGAACTCGTCATGACTAGCTTCCTCAGAGTGAGTTTGATCATTGTCATCGGGAGAGCTCAGGATCTTGTTGGTGAGAGTGGCTGTGCTTCACTTTGAGGCTCTGGTCCTTACATGGAGCATCACTTCCTGGCTCTGGAAGGGGAAGATGTTTGCTGTTTAATCTCAAAGAGAAACTCGTCATGCTGACTTCCTGGCATATACTAGACTGTTCTTATCCTTGGAGGAACTCAGAACCTCTGTGTCACGAAGGATGGCTGTGGTGCTTTAAAGGGCAGCCCTGGTCTTTATTTTGAGCCCTGGACTTAATTTTGACCCCTTGGCTCCAGTGTAGAACCCTCAACCTACCAGCACAGCTCCTTCATCCTGCTGGTACAGACTTTCTAGCTTCCACTGCTGACCTTTGGGCCTTCCAAGTGCAGATCTGTAAAACAAACTGGGTGAATCTTTCTGTTGGACTCTGGATCTCCAGTTGGACTTGTGGGAGGCATTGTAATGGGCTCTAGGTTTCCATCTAGACTCCTGCAGAACATTGCTCTGGGATCGAGGCCCTTGGCTAAATACTCAGTGTCTTTAGTATTGTGGACAGACTTCCTGCACTTTCTTGTGTTTAACTGAGTGACCATCATAATAATAAATTCTGTGTCCTGATTCTAATTGTTCTTGTCACAACCCCTGACTATAACAGCTACTATGAATTGTGCTGCTATAATCACAGATATGAATACATGATATAACATCTTTATTCTGTAGGGAAGATATCTAGAAGGAGAATAGCTGGGTCAAATGGTATTCATATTTTTAGTTTTCTTCAGAATCTCTATACTTATTTCCATAGTGGTTGTATCATTTTGCTCTCCTACCAACAATGAAGAAAGATTCATTTTTCCATACAGCCTCACCACATAAAAAAAAAAAAATGACTCTCAGAATTTTAGAATCTGAGATCTGAAAAGAATCACTAACAATAGATTTCTTGAAGGAGCCCAGTACTATAAAAATGCAAGCAAGTGCATACATCTATGTTGGAGGTCACTTGCTAGTCTTCACCTAGCAATAGTTTCTATACCACTAAGTGGGTGTTTGTGAAGTACAATATTCCACATACTTAATACTGTTAATCTTTAAAGTCTAATTCTTCAATAAATCATGAAGATCTCCAGCCTCTGTCATTAAGAATAGCCTCTCCACTCTTAAACAGATAAAGAGAAGAACAACAGTCATTCTTACCCATTTTAGTGTAAGTCACAGGTTGAAATTTATACAAGTGACAGTCAAATGTACAGAGAAACATATTCCTATGCCAAAACAAATTCATTAGTAAAGGTCTTTATTGTTGGCCTTTTTTTCTCTTTTCATATAGAAAGTTTTAGGAGATAAACTCAGTCTCCTAAAGATAAAATTATATGCTTTCAGAATTTCTAATGATTCTTCCAAAAGTGCTTTCTGAAGAGCAGCAAGAAGCCCATGACACCATGTTGACTAAGGCTGGGGTCCTTGGCTCTTTGAGGCTTTTGGTCAGTGTCTTTAGCTGGCTAATCTTGAACTGAGAAAATTGCACTGTTATCTGCCAGTTGTGACTTGTAAATCCCTGGCTTTTTCTGTTAGTCCAAGCTAGGTTATTTTCCCTTACTGTATTTACATTATCTCAGTCCTCACTGGTACAAGAATGCCTTGGAGTTAAGCCACATCCTCCTGCTTGATTAGGGCATAAGCTCAGCTCCCTGTAGCAGAAATGGTTAACGTGGTCTATGCAGTCCCATGCTTTGGTTTCAGCTTCATTCTATGCCCCCATATGGTCACAACGAAACTTCTGAAACACTTCTGGGACAAAGCAATCATATCGGCAGAATCTTTAAATCACGTCTTTTGTGTGACTGAGTATTTCTACTTTCCTGACTAAAGGGAGGAAACTAGAACTCAACTGCCAGGGGCTCCCATCTAACTCCTTGGTGTCTTTCATCTCTACTCTTCTGTCAGGAACCAAAGGGCTTTGTCACATCCTTTTGTATTCTCTGGTATCACCCATTCATCAACTTTCACTGTCCAAAATGGCTGAGGTTGAATATCAGTGGAGTACAACAGGTAAAGATAATCTTTTTTAAAAAAAGAAATCACTACTTTAGGCTTACTATGAAACTATATATATATATATATATATATATATATATATATACATACATTGATTCAAGGGCATGATAATAGGCCTACAAATACTAATCATATAAGTGGTATATCTTATGCTTTAACCTCTAGTTAAATAAATCTCTCAGGCCTGTTGATATTGTGTTTTATTTACAACATAATTTTGAACCATAAAGTAAATATCAATAAAGCAATTTGGTGAGGATTTCTAATAAACAAAGGAAATGGAAGATATGAGGAAATAGGAAAAAAGGAAGAAGAAAAGAGAGATTTATGATGCCAGAATATAGCTTAGTTTGATAAGCCGTCATCACAACCTATTTTGTTCCTCAGCTGTATAATAATCCTTGTTAATAGTAGGACTCAAAGGGGCTAGAAGATTCCTAGATTCAGAGAGATTTTGATTATGCTATTACACCTGTTTTGAAGAATAAATAGTAAGCAAAATAGTGTTCTAGATTTCAACACCATGTATGAAAAAAAGCCTCCCATCACTGTTTAAAAATATGTTTAATAAAAGACATGCAACAACTGCTTGCCAACTAATCTAGTCTATGTAAGTTTATGTAAAAGATTTTCCAATTTAGTGCAATAGAATAAATATATTTCATTAGTAACATATATGAATTAATTATTACAAGATAGCTCTATTATAAGATAGGCCTCTCAAACTTATGTTTATATTTACATACACGTGTTAAACACATGTGTTTTCACTTATAAAATACTCTTTCCAATGGTACCAAATGAATTTTGATTGACTGATTTTATTTGAAGTATTAATTTATGTTGTTAAAAACAGTCTAACTCATTGGTTAGTAAATTAAAATAACTTTATATATCTTTTCCAATTACCCATAGAATTGCAAAGTAACATCTTCAGTCTACTGGTTTAATATACACAGATAGATCAGGAAAACAAAAATTAACACTTCAAAAAGCAGCTCTGCAGAGGTGTCAACACACATAGTACTAATACCTAAAAAATTAGCACAACTGTAAATTGCACTAAAAGTCTTTCTATGCTGCTATTCAGGAACACAAAATCTTATGTGAGATAAAGAAAAAATACTAAGGTGATTCCTTAAAACATTAGTGAATCAAGGGAAGAGGTTTGAGATACATTCCTCTGGAGGACACATTGCTATTTACTCTGACCTTAACAATGACCTGCTCTCTGTCCTCTTTCTACCCCTCTACAAATAAACCCTAGCATTAAAACAAATAACCCAGGAAAATGTGTCAATCTGGCACAACAATTCTACTCTCAAAAAACTTTTCTCATATTTTTTTATAAATAGGAAATATTAAGTTAGATGAGAACAGTCTGTCTTTCATAGATGAGGTAGGTCTGAGAGAAGTTTGATGAAAACATGAGAAATAATTTTTTCTCATATAATTCTTGTTTCAAGTACAGGAAAAATTGTGCCTTCAATATTGATGCACATCACACTTCCCCCAAAAAGTGTCCCTTTTGACTGGCTCATTCCATTTCAAGTAAAACAAATGCTGAGACCAGTTCAAATTTAATATAACTGTTTACCAGAAGAATCAGGAGAATAGAATAGAAATAAAAGCAAAAGACAAGTGTGACCTCACAGAAGAGGTGAGAAGTGTCATTACTTTCTCCATGTCTCAAGGATGCAGGTTTGCTGCTCCAGAGTCTCTCTGTCAGTCTCAGCTTCACTACTTGCAATCTGATGATCTTCTTTATTCCAATCCTTCCACTTCATTTTAGCTTTTCCTACTTTGACGGTACATCATAGTTAATGTCTGTATATGAACATTCATTTCCATCTCTGGTTACAGGTACCAACAGAGTTTGCACTGACACAGCCACTCTTAAATATGAAGTTCTGTATTAGCAAGGATTGATGCTTTCTCTCTAATCCAAGAGCCAAATCTGAATTGCTTAAGAAGTTTGTTGTTGAAATTTGAGCTGACCTGTTATACTTCCTGAGGCAAGGATGAACCTGGTAGACTTCAAGAGGCAAGTGGTCACTCAAAGGTGGCTCTGTTAACATGAAAGGCACTCACATCCCCCTGAAGTTTCCCAACTCTTACCAACCGGTATTTCAAGCAGAATCCAATGGATAAATACAAATGATATTAGTTGTCAAATAGCCAATATTTGTTCATTAGAAGATCTCACATCCAGAAAGGTTCACATATTTTAAGGAATGCAATGTGTTTTTGAACTCTGGAACTGAAGGTCTTTATTTATATAACATGGAGCACAAGTAGAAAGCTATGTTTGTGGGAAGTAATTGAGATACAATATGCAATTATTGTCATGGTTTGTATCTAGATGTTTCCCCAAAGCCTCAGGAAGGTCATAGATAGCGCTAGGGTAGATAATACTGTGATTAAGGATGCAATGCTAGGATTAAGGGCAGGTACCCTGGGTAAGATGTAAGAGACAGAAAGAGGGTTGCTTCTTGCTGACTGGATGCTTTTGCCTGGCATGAACTGTTTCTCCTCTGTGATACCCATCTGCATGCCACCCTGCCTTGGAGTCAGTCAATTATGGACTGAACACCCCTACAAACTGTGAGCCAAAATAAACCTTTCCTTGCTTTAACTTAAGTCTGTTAGGCTATTTTGTGTCAGCAGTGAGAGAAAAGAACTAAGACAACTGTCTAAATCAGGGTGTAGTTCCCAGAATCCTCAACATAAGCTTCCTTATATTCTCATGCTACAACCAAAAGTCCATACCAACTTCATGCTTTTAGCACCTTTCCTTATTTTTTTTTTTTTTTTAGTGCTGAGGGTTGAACCAAGGATTTCTACATTAAGCTACAATCTCAACCTTCTCCTACTTCTTAGACAGAGTCTCCCTAAATTTCCCAGGCTGGGTTTGAACTTGTGATCCTCTTGCCTCAGCCTCCCAGAATGCTGGAACTATAGGCATGTGCCACTTAGCTCAGCTACTTCTCTGACAAAATGACCAATTTCAATCTGTAACCTCATGTCGTTTCTTCAATTATGTATTTCTCTGTACCTACCCACCAAATAAATCCCTCAAGCATCAATGTTTCTTATAAAGGCCAGTCCACAGTGTTAAATGAAATAAGACACACAAGCTTAAATATCACATGGTTTCTCTTATATGAGAAATTTAAAATGAAAATAAAGAGCAAAACAAAAGAGCAATGTTAGGGAGATAGAGCTTTCAAAAATGGGAAGGAGAAATGGAGGGGAAAGCAGGAAAGGGAGCGGCAGGAAATGGAAAGAGAATTAAGATGTGTTATGTACATGTACCAAATCCCCACAAGAAATGTAATCATTATACATGGCAAATGTGTGCTTTTAAAAAGGAAAAGAGCGTGTGATGTGGCAACAGGTAAGTTGGCCCTGAAGTGAGAATATATTTGAAACAGTAGATGTTTATAGAAACTAGTCACCTCTGCTATTCTTCCCACTTACCTAAAAACAAAAAATACTAATCTCACTTTTCCCATATGTATGCATATCTACACATACATTCCCATATATCAATGCATGTATATATGGATAATCATAAGCATATCAGTTGACTCTCTCTCTCTCTCTCTCTCTCTCTCTCTCTCAAGCACACACACAACACGAATTTTGGCAATGAAAGTCACCTGGTGTTCACTGATCTCAAGGCTAATCAGTTTCTGTTACTGTAACAAGGTACCTAACTATATTTTGATTTGCAGTTTGGTGGATTTAAGTCCATGTCAGTTGGCCTCATTACTTTTGGGCTTGTGGCAAGGTAGCACATGATGGCACAGAGCTGAGGGAAGAGCAAAGCTGTTCCTCTTAGTGCTCAGGAAGCAAAGAGAGAAGGAAGAGGGTCTGGTGCCTCAACATCCTCCTCAAGGTGCCCAATGATCAGAACACCTCCTAAAAGATGTCTCTCTTTAAGGATTCCACTCCCTTCCAGGGCAAAGGTAGGGACTAAGCCTTTTACACATGAACCTTTGGGGACAATTATCAACCTATAGCAATATCAGGGTGTCAGAAATCTCAAACCAAATTTGGCCTGTATGCAAACAATCACATCAAGTCAGAAAATGTGTCATATTTGACGTGAAGAGATTTGGGTCCCACAGTTTTTATATGTACACATTTGCATAGCTACTTGTTTAATACTTTTATCCAATGAAAACTCATATGCCTACTATGGAAGATTTGATTCATATCCAATGCCCCAGCCTCAGCATAGGAGCCTTTCTGCTTTGGACAGAGTTCAAACTCTCCATTTTTCTAAAGCTGTACCACTCCCTATTATATTCTGCTCACAAGGCCAAGTGTTACTATTTGTCATATTAGACTTGACTTTATTTCTCATTCACTCTGTTTCAAAGTCCTTTGAAGTATTCCATTTTAGGTAATTATACATTATTTTTTGAAACAGTAGCTTTGTGGGTATCCCAGGCTGGTGTGAAACTTGTGGTCCTCCTGCCTCAATCTCCCTATTCCTAGGATTATGGGCGTGCACTATCACAGGGGTGTTAGGCTATCCCTTATGTCCATTTCTTTGCCTGTTTAACAATTTAGGTGACAGAGAAAGGAATATATTGCTTTGACTTGCTTTTTATCCTGCCTAAACATGTCATATCCAAATGGATATGCCTACGAATGTATGACATTAACAATGACAGTGATACAAGCACAGGATGATTTGTTCTCATATACATCTGAAACATCTAAGGCATCCTCTGTTGCAAAGGCCTGCACTGACAGTCCTTGATTATTCATGGTCTGCTTCTCCAGTTTATGAATCATTCAGGCAGCTCTGGTTCTCTTCACTGTGCCCACTGTTTGATTGTCTGACTATTTCACAGGCAAGAGCATGAGGGGTAAGAGGAAGGAAGTAAAATCTCTTGATTAGGCTACCGATTAGGAGAAAACACAGAACTAACAGACAAAAAAGAGCACAACAATTTTAAGATTTAACTTTGTTCTTGCTGATTCTCAGTTCTTCAGATCACCTACAGCTGGACATAGATATCATCACAGATATGGTCAGTGGTCTGCTCATATTCTTGGGACAGTCCTACATGCTGGTATCAGGCTGATTTACAACATCAATAACTAACCAGCCATCCTTTATTGATGGAAAGGTGAGTCACTAGGATAGGCTACTGCAGAAAACATCCATTAAATTGGTATTCATATTTTTCATCAAAACCAAAGTTATACTTTAAGATACAAACACCTTAAATAAATCAGTGCAAGCTTTGCAAAGAGAATAAATTTTCCATACCATCATCTGATCATTTGAGTAAAGTCTTGGTAAGTTGAGAACAAGATTATTGTGCAACAAGAAGTATAGTCAAGTTTTCTATCTTGCTTGGTCTGAAATGTTGCTTTATTGCTACATCAATCAACTAAATTATCTCTTCCAAGTCTGAAATAAAATCATATATTGGTGTGTTGAGAGAGAAAGACAATAAGTATAAAATTTTAATTTGTTTTCACGAATGTGACTGTAGCTTGTTTGACTGTTGGAGAGTTCTCTAATGTTCGTTATGACAAAGTGACTAATGGGGAAGCCAGAAACCAAATAAGAAGCCCTGGTTTAGGGCCAGACAAGCTTCTGTAAATTTTGAAAACCAAACAAATACAGTTTGGCATTCAAAGTTTATGGACCCGAGTTACAAAATACTCTTGAAAATTTAATTTGTTCATGAGGTAGTAGTGAGAAGGAAAGAAGTACAGCAGAGAAAAATTAATGGAATTAAAGCATTGACTGTAGGGGCTGGAGATTTAGCTCAGCGGCATAAGTGCCTGCCTTGCAAGCAGGCAGTCCTGAGTTCGATCCCCGGTACCAATAAAAAGAAAAAAGACAAAAAAAATAATAATAATAATAATTGACTGTAAGGCCAGAATGCAAACAAGACCAAGTAAAAGCTCTAATCCACAATACCTTGTAAGTGAACAGCAAATGAAAGAACTCACAATTAAATTGATGCCTTGCACTCAATATGCCCATTTCTATTGCTACTCAAATGAATTGGGAATCCCTTAACTACTGTTTAGGATTTTGCTACCCTAAACTGCAGATATGAGTTCAGAAGCCAAGAGAGAAGATGACTCCTTTTCTGTGCAAAACCAAGTATGTCAGTGACTTCCAGCATCATAAGGATAACCAAGGGACATGGTGCTTGGGTTTCTGTAAATAATATTTTCCTAAAATATCTTTCTCTAGCTGTATTGACTATTAAGTTTTTAATTTCTTGTATTAGTATACAAGCTTATAGTTTATGTAACCAGAGTATTTTTTATCTCCCTCCACAATAGCAGCTATGCTGGAATCATGTTATTTGTGCTCTGTAATGGTTGATACATTGTGTCAACTTGAAAAATCTAGAAGTTTAAGTAAGTGACTCAGCAGAGAGCCATGGTCCTTACTTTGCAAATGTCCTCATCCTGTGCAAGAGGCCAGGGAGATTTTGTGAGTACTACACCACGTACGCTAGGGGGTGATAGTCTGCTCACAATATAATGAAGAAAAAGAGGCGGGCTCTCTCCATTTGTGCCCTTGTTGCTTTTTCTGTTTTAGGCTTGAAATGTTGCCCCAGTGCTATGGCACCCTGCCTTGGAGCTAGCTTATTACAAACTGAAACCTCCACAAAATAAACCTTTCCTTCCTTAATTTGGAGTATTGGGTATTTTGTCTCAGAAATGAGAAAAAAGTAACCAACACAGAATGTGGTACCAGAGAAGTGGGGTCATTGCTGTGACTATACCTGACCACGTGGTTCAACAACCTTTGGGAATGGCTTGTGGGAAGAGTTTGGAAAGGTTCTAGGGATGTCACCTAAAACAGCAGAGCTGAAAAATCTTAGGATTTTCTGAATGGAGGCTTCTGTTCAGAGCTCAAAAGACCAAAGGCTAATAGAAATCCTGCTGGTAAGACCAGGTTCAGGAAGTTTCTGGCAGGAAAGACCACATTGGTTGCTAGACTCTTGAGGACGTATGTTATAGCTTGGCAAAAAAGTTTGTCTTATGTCTACAATTTTGCCTGAGGTTGGTGGACTAACTAATTGATAGAAGAAATGTCAAGGCAGTCACATGTTGAGGTGGTGGCATGGTTACTGTTGGAGGATTTTAGCCAGATGGTGGATCAAGAGCAAAGAGCCCAACAAAGTAATTTAAAATATGATGAGTTTAGCCAGGAAGGAAGCTCCAGTAAAGATGTTCACTATAAAAATGAAGCTAAAGAGACCTCAATTGAGAGAAGGAACAGGACAATATAAGAGATGGTCTGAAGGAATCAAAAGAATCAACAAGCCACCTTTTGGGGCCTCAAATGCAAAAATGAAAGACTTTGCTTTGAGGAGAAAGCCACAGAGCACCATGTTCTAGAATAGTGGCAGCATAGAAAATTTGTTCCAGAGAATTGGATTCAGAGTGTCTAGTGATCCAGGCATTCAACACCTACAGTCAAAAAGAGAGGAAAGCCTGGCTACTGTTCGAGCTGGAAGCAGACCCCAGCATCATTCACATAGTACTAGTGCATAGTACTAGTGCATGCAGAATGCAAGAGTTACGGTGTTTAAAAGCCTTCTATCTTGATTATAGAAGGTCTGGGAGGGCATGCAGTGTGCCCCAGAGAGGGCAGCATGTGAAGCTGTGAATGTGAAGTCAAACATGCAGTAAAAACCCCAGAAATTTAGAAAAGCCAGGAACATGAATCATCTAAGGGAACTTGCAAAAAGGGAGTAGAGCCAGCCCAAGAGAGAAGCTGTGGGAGATACAACCACCAAAAGTGCCATAGGGACTTTTGGCTTGAATGGTTGATACATTGTTTTTGGAGCTCAAAATGTGCCACAGATAGCCTCAGATGCTAGATGTGGAACTATAGGACATAATGTTTGCTCTGCTGGGTTTTGGACTTGCTTTGATTCCAATGCTTTGTATCCTCCTGTTTGTGCCTTTAGCAATGAAAATGTTTACCTTGTGTTATTGAATTCTGGAAATAATTAACTTTTCATTTGTACATGAGTTGCAGCTAAGAGTTTACCTTACATCTTGGAGGAGACTTGGGACTTGAATTTTTCAGCACTGGTGAAACTGTTACGGCTTTGACAACTCTTGCAGGTGGACTGAATTCTTTTTGCAAAACGGGATATGCATGAGTCTTTGGGGGTCCAGGGACATAATGCTATGGTTCTAATGTACTATAATGTTGACAAATAATACTGGTTAATGATTGATAAACCTGTTATAATTTTCATGTTTTGAAATAATAATAAGTATGTCTTTATATCTGGAGATCATCTGAAAAAAATGTGTCTGATTGCCAAGCTGACAAGGGGTAGATTACAATGGCTGATATTTGGCATCAACTTGAGAAATTTAGAAGTTCACCCAAGTGACTGAAGAGGGAGTCAGAGTTCTTACTTTTTAAATATCCTCATCCTGTGCAAGAGGAGGGAGAGGAGATGCTGTGAGTGCTGCATCCACCCAAGGATGTGACAGCCTGCTCACAATATAAGAGAGGAAAGAGGCTAGCTCTCCCACCCTTTTGTTCTTATTGTTTTTTGTTGTCTTAGCTTTGCAGTGTAGCCGCAATGCCATGCCACCCTGGCTTGGAGCCAGCTGATTTTAGACTGAAACTTCCACAAACTGTGAGCTAAATAAACCTTTCCTTCCTTTATTTTGGGTATTAGGTATTGTGTCCTAGCAATGAGAGAAAAGTAACCAAGATATGTGCGCACCCCCTCGCTGTCTAGCACTCTCTCTCTCTCTCTCTCTCTCTCTCTCTCTCTCTCTCTCTCTGATTAAATGGTGAGCTATTTGTAATTTGGAATTCTGTCTTGCTCATTTTTGCATTATCAAAGCCTATCACACAGCTAACATTTTAGAAAAATCTATTAAATTAAAATGCTAAACTATCTACCAATAGTTTCTAATGAAATAAAATGAATAAACTTTGCTGAACTTCATTTTTAGGCCCTTTTAATTGAATCATCTTTTGGGTTTTTCAGGGGTTCAATTGTACTAGTAGAGACTAAGTGACAGAGTCAATGTCTTTCCCGTATCTCATTTTTCTGATTTACCTGCTGATTTGTGCTTCCAAATCACTTCATCTGCCATGCTGCACATTGTTTCACTTCACAATATTTTACTCTAAAATGCTCACAAATGCTTTAATTTGTGAAAATGCTCAGTGGTCAAAAGAAATGCCATTCACCAGACACTGTGGCATGTCCTTGCTACTATCTCTTATCACAAAAAGAAAAAAAAAAATGGTATCAGAGAAGCAGAAGAGGAAACTGCAAATGTTTCCCTGGTTCTTTAATTTAGTATATTTAATGTAGAAAGCTGTTACAAACTTGTCCACTATTACAGTAAATGTCTTATGAAATAAGGCCATTCTCCCCCATGTTTTGCAAAGTACCTCCATCACAAGCAATTAGTGTCAATGACAGTGTTGCTCACCCTGTGTTCCAGCACAGCCCATCTGCTGACTGTCCTGTAATGTCCTCAGACATTCCCAGGTTCATCTGCTCCCTGCTTGGCATCTCCCTCCTATAGTTCTGTCCATCTGCTATATACACTGCTGTGACCTTTTAAAGTCCTGTCTGTTTCCTGACTCTCCATCCTAGCTCAGGCACTTCTGATCACCTTGGGCTGAAACAGTGGTCTACTCCACCATCCTGTCCTACTAGCTCAGACCTCTCTGCCCAATGACCAATCTGTCTGACAAGATATCTGTCCCTTACACTAAAAAAAAAAAAAAAATGAGACTATAAATGAAGGAAACTAGTGGAAAGTACAATTGTGTTCTGTTCTGTTTTGTTTTGTTTTGTTTTGTTTTGTTTTGTTTTGTTTTGTACCTGGAATCTTAACTCAAGACCTTGTGCTTACCAGGCAAGAGTTTAAAACTGTTGAGACTCCTAGAGTTCTGAATTTTATTACCACCTCTGCTGTTAACTAGACATATAAACTGAGAAATGTCACTGGTTTTCCTCTGACTCAGATGCCTCAACTCTAAAATGAGGGGATTCCATTACATCATCTATCTCTAACAACCTTAAATCATCATCACCTTAGGTTAGGCAATTCAGAAGCACTGTTACACAAAAAGTAAAGAATATAAAAGACCTGTCAATGAAAGTATAAAAACACAAAGAATGAAGATAGAATGCATCAACAATGAATATGTTTGAAACCACCAGAATGTACTAATTCTTTAGTACTAGTCACTATCATTATCACTTCTAAATGGATCTCACAGCTTCCTATCAGAACACCTATAGTCTACACTCACCCTTTAGAGGCATCTGAATTAAATGTCTACCACTCTACTCTGCACCAATTATACTTAGAATATATTGCAAACATACTACCTTAGGATCCAGTGCTTCTGACTTTATCTTAGGTCACACTTTTGCTTGCGAAAATGCAACCACCTGAAATTTCTTGGGCCTTCACACACACCAAGCTCATGTCTAGCTTCTCTTATCTTGGTACTTGCTGTGCCATCCACTCAAAATACTCATCTAGTACATCTTCATATGTATGACTCCCTCATGTGATACTCTGAGCAGAAACATCCGTCTCATCCTAGAGGCTTTCTCCTGATCCCCCATCTATATTATCCCCAGCAATCCTCTGTGCCCCAATCTCTCTTTTTAAATTTTTATCTCTGCCTGAACTTACCCTTCTTAGCAGTTTACTACTTCTCTCCCCCTATTAAATGAAAACTTTTGGAGAAGAGGACACTGCTTTTCTTATTGTCAACTGTTTCTCTGTCTCTAAGAACAATTCTCAAGGAGACACATTTTTTCAGTAGGTGAATGAGAAAAGATAGAGTGCTTCAGGAAAACATCTTGGGCATTTTAAATGACAGTCTTGATCCTGACTTGAGTGAAAGTAGAACAGATGTTATGGCGTATATTTTGAATGGAAAATAAAGAAAACGGCATAGCAAATGAATTTCCTTCATAGGAAAAACTCACATTCCCAAAGGAAAAATTCATGACAGACACCTAGAGATTAACAGTGAGTTTGTGTGAAAAACAAATATTTTCAGAGTTTGAGGATACACACCTCCAGTCTGTGGCTAACCTAAAAATACCCTTCACTGGAAGTTCTCACACATGGAACCAGTCTACTCATACTTCAGTAGAAGCAATCTTACCATCTTACCAATTGAGATTGCAAGAAAAAGAGTTAAAATGTATCTTGAACTACTTTTTAAGCGATTTTTTCAACTCTTTCTTTCAGATTTCGAAGAGAATTTAGATTACGCATTATTTCTCCCACTGCCCAAGGCCACCATGCTCCACTACAGGTGAAGATCAAAGGACTTACAGAATTCAAACAAAATGACCTGAGCTCATATTTAACATCACTACCGTGCCTTTAAGGCCAGAAACACCAAAATCAAACTGAGAACTCCCTGAATCAACCTGGTTTTTTTTCCTAAATATAAAGCCTTTGGTGAGTTTGTAAAGACCTAAAGTACCTTAGTAGTTGCCTGAGGCTTGGAGTAGGAAAAGAGATTAAATTTAAAAGGACACCAGGGATCCTACTGGCATGGTACAGTGATACTAAAACTGGATGATAATGAACAACTCAGGGAATATTACATTAACATTTAATTAACAACTCAGTAATTTTACTAAATATTATTAATTGTATATTTAAAATTAGTACATTTAATGGGATGCAAATTACCACTCTACAAAATTTTCTTTCTTAAAAATGAAACCTTTGGACTTAATCAGCTGACATTTTAGGTTCAATGGGAAATTCCATATAAAAACGTATGTGTTATTTTTACCTCATCTTAATCTAAGGATGTACGATGCATTGCCTTAAAAATATTGTCAGTTTCCCAGGATATAGAGATTATAACAAAATACATAATTTCTTCTTTCATTCTTTTTGTCAAATGGAAGGAAATGAGATGTAAACTGTTTGACGTATATCCCTGAGTTAATGCAAATGAACCCACTTCCTAGAGTGAAGTGTTGAGGGACTAACCCAAACTGAGTTAAAATAATACCTGTCTGGATCTATAGTCAGGAGTCTATGTTGTGTGGCTGAATGATGGGCAAGAAAGATGGAGTTCCATCATTGTCCTAGAAGTACTCAGTAACCAGCTTCCTAACTTGATATTTTCAAAGTTCACACTACTACATTCCTCTCCTCTAGCAGTTATTTCTCACCATACACCTATGTTCGTATTCTTGACCTCTTGTCTGTGTTGGACCTATTCTACTGATGAGTAACTTTCGATTCAGTTTTCATTATGTTTTTGAAAGAATTTCTTTAGCAATATGCTAAATAAGTAAATCCTAATTATCCACTGCAGAATTGCTACAGGAGTAATATTCTTTCCAAAAGAAAGCGTGCATATATTTTATTTTATTGCAGTTCTAGTCCTCTCTCCTGGCTAAATAATTAACCTGTAGGATACATGTGACAGATGTAACTAACCAGTCTGAATTCAAGTATGACTTATCTAAACATAAAGTATATTAAAATGCTATTTGAACCATTGTGA
The DNA here is from genome assembly GCF_034190915.1 of Cavia porcellus. NCBI lineage: Eukaryota > Metazoa > Chordata > Mammalia > Rodentia > Caviidae > Cavia > Cavia porcellus. The sequence continues at coordinate 27,615,832 of NW_026947495.1, read as the reverse complement.
GTCTAAGTGTTTTCATCTGCAAGATGTTGATATTGATAACTACCATTTCGTACTGCTAAAAGATCATGAAGTGACACAATAGTGCTTTAATAATATAGATGCTGAATTTCAAGTAGCAAAATAATTCATAATCAATACTTCTGCTATCATCAACATCTCTGGACCCAAACAGCACAAGTTAATTTTGAAACCTATGAGACAAAGTATTATTGCCTTGAAATAGCATTGATTCTGTTTCCAAAATTATAACCTTTCCTTAGTTACACTTTATTACCAGACAGAGCTGGAAAAATGACAGGAATAAACTTTCTGCAATGATAGTTTACAAAGATCCATTTGTTGCTGTTGGCAGGAAGAGATATCTCTGTTCTATGATTTGTCTCAAGTAAGACGAACTAATTTGATTCTGAAAAACATCAAGGCAACAACAGTGATGTTTTGGTATTTGTTTCCAACTACTCTACATTTAGAACTCTATTCTATTGCTGCTAAGTACTTGCTCATTTCACATTCTTTACAACTACATCATTCTGTAGGATACTATGGATCGATAATATCTACTCAAAAATGTATGAGCCTCGTAGCACTCGTGGTCCACTTGGTAACTGTTGTGGTTTATATCTAGATGTTCTTCCAGAGCCCCCATAATAATAGGCAGGGTTTATGGAAGATGCTTAGATTCTTGGGTTAGTACAGCTTTCTTCCCATTAGAAGATGAAGTCTCAACAGAACAGGAGGGTCACAAGGGGTGTGGACTGAAGGTTATATCTATCTTCCTGGCTCCTCCCTTGCTCTTTGCTTCCTGGTTTCCATGGCATGAGAAACTTCTTCCACCCACCTGTGCCTCTGCATGCTGTTTCTTTTTTGGAAACTGATGACAATGGAATGAAATGTGAACCAAAATAAACCTCTCCTCCTTTAAGTTGCAGGTACTGGTATTGTGTCCAAGCAACAAGAAAAATGACTAACACAAATTAGGGTACAGAGACCAAGATGGCTGCTATCTGATTAGATGATGCTACATGACCATGTGGTTCAGAAACTTGGAAATGTTTCACTGGAAGAATTTGGAAACATATGGAGATTCCAGCTTAAGAAGAAGAATTATAATGCTATAAACTAAGCATGATGGGAGATTCTGTTCACAGCTCAGAAGACCAGAATGTTGATAAAAATGCAGATGGCAAAGGCTAGGCTTAGGAGATTTCAGTCAGAACAAAGATTCCATTGGCAATGGGACCCCAGGCCAATTGTGGTATGATGTAGCAAAAAAAAAAAAAAAAGAAGAAGAAGAAAGAAAAAGAAAAAATACCACATTCTGGTTATGTTCTGAGGCTTTTCCAGAGACTAGATTAAGGGTAGTCTACAGCCATATCACCCTGAACATGTCTGACCTCTTCATAGATTAAAGGGGCAAATAAATTCATATGGAAGAGGAAATTTGGTGGCAGCATAAAATTCAGTAGTTTCTGCTTACTGCTTCTAGAGAGATATACTGTGAGAATGAATAGCAAAAGTCCAAAGGAATGGTTTTCCCTTTTGCAAAAATGAAACCTATGCAAAATTGGACTGGAAGAGAATTGACAGCTAAACTTATTAGCGTTAGGAAGAAACCAAGTACATTAGATCAGGACTTTAGGACACTGTTTGGTAACAGGTCAGAAATAAGCAAAAACCTTCACATCAAATATTCAATGGTGCAAGGTTATAAGACTTAGCTTTGAGAAGAGAACCCCAGGGTATACTGTTCTTGAAAGGCTAAGAAATGTGTTTCCTAGTACTTAGTTCAAGCACTCAGATATCCAGGCACTCAAAAACTTCTGTAACCATGATACACTACAATATGGGGGAGGCATAGCTGAAGTGCTTTTAGGTCAGAAGGGGTATTACTTTTTAGGCCTTTATGTCATACTTTCCATCATTATTCCTCTTAAGAACAGAGACCATTCTTTGAAAGAAAGAGAAAAGTGGGGAAAAAATAGAATAAAAGAATGGAAACAACTTTTTTTTGTAAATGCAAAGATTAAGAAGGGTTGAAGGGAATGGAGAGGAAAAGAAGAAGCAAAATATATTATTTACAGGTATAAATTCCCTATGATGAGCGTAATTATTATGTATGTATATGAGACAGGTGTGGCTTGCAAACCTCAGTACAAAAAGAGGTTTTTTATTCAGCCTGAAAGAATCATATAAGGATTTCTAGAAAAGTTCATAAAGAAATATATTATATTGGAATCAAAACAGAGCCAAAGATCAATGGAATAGATTAGAAGATACAACCACAACTACAAACACACTCAACCACCTTATCTTTGATAAAGGAGCCAAGCAGGTTCACTGGAAGAACAACAGTCTCTTTAATAAATGGTGCTGGAAAAACTGGCTCTCAATTTGCCGAAAACTAAAGCTAGACCCATGTCTATCACCATGTACTAAATTAAAATCTAAATGGGTCAAAGATCTGAAAATTAAAACCGAAACACTAAATCTATTGGAAGACAAATTGGGTAGAAACCTTGGAGACATAGGAGTAGGTAGAGAATTCATGAACAGGACTCAAAATGCACTGGAAATACTTCCCAGAATCAATAACTGGGACCACTTCTTATTAAAAAGTTTCTGCATGTCAAAAGAAATCTCCAGCATAGTGAAAAGAAAACCCACCAACTGGGAAAAGATTTTAGTGAACTCTCTCTCAGACAAGGGACTCTTGTCTAAAACATATAAAGAATTTAAAAAACTCAGACCCTCAAAATTCAAAGATCCAATCCAAAAATGGGCATCTGAGATGAATACGCACTTCTCAAATGAAGAAATACAAATGGCAAATAAATACATGAAAAAATGTTCATCATCATTGGTCATTAGAGAAATGCAAATTAAAACCACACTGAGATACCATCTCACTCCTGAAAGAATGGCCAGGATCAAGAAAACCAACAACAACAAATGCCAGAGAGGCTGTGGGGGAAAAAGGAACTCTCCTACACTGTTGGTGGGAGTGTAGACTGGTACAACCTTTGTGTAGGTCAGTCTGGAGATTTCTCAAAAAGCTGGAATTGGAAGTCCCATTTATTCCAGCTATTCCACTTCTAGGCATATTCCCAGAAGAACTGAAAGCATCATACCACAGTGATATATGTGCACCTATGTTTATAGCAGCACAATTTGTAATCGCCAGATCTTGGAAACAACCCAGGTCTCCAACAACTGAGGAATGGATAAAAAAGTTGTGGTATTTCTATACAATGGAGTATTACTCAGCTATAAAGAAGGATCACATTGAGATATTTATAAATAAATGGGCGCAGCTTGAGACCATACTCATAAGTGAAATAAATCAATCTCGCATGTGTGAATACCGAATAGTTTCCCTAATGTAAATAATGACTCAAATATATAAAAATATGTGGTAATCATGATTCCCCATTATGTGGCCTTGAAGCCTTATAAAGTTTTCACTTATTAATTGGAAAGGCTTTATTCTGGGCTTCTTGATATGGAAATATTTGAAGCTATAGTATATGAAGTTTTATTCAAATATTTCAAGGAAAAAGACAGACACTATGGTAACTACTATTAAGTCAGGTTATTTGGTGATGAAGCACTAGGTTGCTGAAACAGTCATGCTTTGACCTGTATTATTATATTGTTATGTCCTCTTTTATCTCAATCTCTCCCTTATTCATTAAAAAATTATTTAGTTATTTTTTATGTTTTTTTTAATTAAGGGGAAAAATTTAAAAAATAGCAGGATATATAATAGTAACTTTTTTTGATTTCCTATTAACTTGTTTTGAAGTCCTGTAATACTCCCACGATCTTGTTTTGACTGATTAGACTCTGTTCCATTCTGTATGATAGTATCAAGTTTGAGGGTATAGGCAACTACTTTGAAGGCAATAAGATTCACTAAGATGCCCATTCTGGTTTGACTATTTTCTCCTTTGAAAGTCCTGTAATGTTTACAATGCTTAAGTTTTATTGGTCTTGTTCTCTACTGTTTTGTTGTTCAACTTTATAATTCCTAATGAGATAGACAATTCTTTTTAAGGAAACAAAAGACATTATGGTAACCATTGTTGATAACCTTGTACTGTGTTTTTACATCATGCGCTATGCCTATCCTTGGTTTTGACTGACAGCTTTGTTTTGCCATATTTGACTTTATTCTCTTCCCCCCCCCAAAAAAGTAATAAGAACTAAGGAGTAATAAAACCCAAAATGTGTAAATATTGATGTAAAAAAGAGAAGGAAAAAAAGTGCTCTAAAAGATACAACAGCAAGTGTGTTTAGGGGTGTTAAATAGCTGATCATATTAATGTTTTTGGTTGGATCATTGAACACAACTGTTTGCAGTCTCACTGTTTGAATGTCCACTTTGTATGCTTTGATACTGTGACTTGAGCAACTATCTCTAAGATGATAATATGTAATCTATTAACTGGTGATTTCTTACTGTTATTTTTTTTTTGTAGTTCTGTATTACTTGTAACCTTACACCACTTTGTTTTGTTTTGTTTTCTTCTCTTTTTCCTTTTAAATAAAATTTAAAAAAAGAAATACATTAAATGAATAGATAGAAAGCATTCAATTAGGGTTCACTAAACTAAGTATGAGATATGTGGTATCAGCAGTTACTAGAAAAACAGACTGGGCATATTCCCAGAAGAACTGAAAATATCATACCACAGTGATATATGTGCACCCATGTTTATAACAGCACAATTTGTGATAGCCAGATGTTGGAAAAAATCTAAATGCCCATTAACTAAGGAATGGATAAAAAAGATGTGGTATTTTAATACAATGGGATACTACTCAGCTATAAAGAATGATCACATTAAGATATTTGTAAGTAAATGGATGCAACTCGAGACCTTACTCATAAGTGAAGTAAATCAAATTCATATGTGTAAATACCATATAGTCTCCTTAGTCTAAGAAATGATAAGAGTACATAAGATACAAAAAACTCAATAAATACAGAGAAAGGATAAGCATCTTCTCAAAATAGAAAAAACAATATCTCAGAGAAAATGAGAAAAAAGAAAAAGGAAGGGAAAAATATATAAAATTATATAAAAACACTTAGGATAGCTAAGATGATTGGGCTACAAATTAAATAAGTTCTTGGAACAAAATGGTTAACATTCACAGGATTAAAACAGTTGTGCATATTATTATATGGTGATCTGAGGAACTCTTCAAGATCATTATGTAAAATAATAACCCTAGTTATGCTCCTATCACCTTGTTTGTAAGGCCTGTATTGTGGTGTTTTGCCCTGTTTTCTATTGTTATTTTTCTTTTTTGTTTTGTGTTTTTCTAAGAATTTGTTTTCTTTGGTTTGGTTTTATTTTTCTCTCTAATACAGAAAGGATAGTTATACATGTAAAGATTCATACATGTGTAAAACTTCTCCTAAACAGTTTATGAGAATTGATTATATAATGCATGATGAAATGAACAGCTACTTTGAAGAAAAAGAAACACTAAGGTACCCAGTGCTGATTCCATTGCATCATGATGTGAAATCCAGTAAATTATTATTCTTTGTTCAGAATGATTTTAGTCTGTTTTGTGTTGTTAAATTTCAACACACATGAAGGTATGGACAGCTATTTTGAAGAGAATGAGAAACACTATGGCAGCCACTGTTGACATCCCTACTGTCTGGTTTTGAAGACCTAAAATGCCTTCACCATCCTGTTCTGACCAGTTTAATACTATTTTGTTTTGTATGAACACAATGTGTGTAAAGATACGGGCAACTATTTAAAAGAAAACAAGAGACAAAGGATAGCCCATGAAGATCTCTGGTTGTCTTGCTTGAAATCTGTGTCTCTTAAGTTGTTTTCTTCTGATCTGCTTTGTTCTGTTTTGTTATGTTTAGTTTTACTCTCTTTAAAATAAAATTTAAAAGAAAAAAAAATATATATATATATGTTATTACATATCTATATGTTAGTATATATCTATATAAGTTATATATCTATATATGCATTATATATAAAGATACATGTAGATATATTACCAAGTCTTGCAATGGTTTCTTATGGAATCAGCAGGGGAAGAATGCAAAATGGCCATCTGTATGCTGAAGAGTTGGAGGATACAGTTGAAGGTCAAATGCCTGGAGCTCAGTGTAGAGTCTAGTACAAGTCCATGGTAAAAACCCAAAGGGTCTGGATTGCAAGGCTAAAGGAAAAGGAAATGAATGCCCAAAGGAAATGGCAAATACCAGAGCTCTTCCGAAAAACCAAAAGGGGGAACTTCCCTCTTCTTTCTTTTTTTATTCCACAGAGGCTATATTCGGGATGGGTCTTCCATTCTCAATCTACAGCCTCCACATCAGTCATCTACAGACACATCAACTGTTGTGCAAGACATTTCTTAATCATTCAAATTGACAACATGCTTCACTATCACACATAGCCATGATTACACTAAAAGAGAACCCAGGCTTCTGCAAGCCATACTGCAGAGCAAGTGAGGATATCCCATGCCTAAAACATTGCAGAGAAAGGATGCACAGCTACCCTCACTGGAAGAAATGATTAGAGTAGAATGAAATCCAAACATGAAAAGATATATAGTTTAACAACGACGCAAAGTAAAACCAACATTCGTATACCAAATGATAAGTTGAAAATGTAAGGTGAACTCTAAACACTAATTGGCACATACCACAGAACCTAGATGTGCATGTAGTCTTGTCTTTTTCTGGCCCAATTTCCTGCTTCACTTGTCATCCCAACACCATGTGTCGACTTGTAGAAATAAAAAGCCTTACCATCAGCACTTGCCACGTTTCACAAGTCTAAGCCAGCAAGAGTTTTCTACGCACTACAAAATCTCCACTCAACATCAATTTCAGTATCTCAGATTCCTTAACAAATTTTGCCTTGAAAACTGCTACCATTTTACAAACTTACTAACATCCTGTAACATATAAAATGTATAAAAATAAAGCAGAATATTTTGCACAAATATATAAAGCAATTTAAATCATAAGAATGCTAAAATGTTCCAGGTTGAACAATATATAATACAAGCAGCAAATGACTCTCAGTAGCAGGAAAAAATAAATGTCATAAAGTCAGATGAACATTCATTAAATTCCTATATAAGCCATGATGAGAAAAAGACCATAATATAAATCATTACTTAATCATTTCTAGTTAGTCTAATTTTCATTAAAGGATATAATCATTTTAAAATATGAGATTATACGATATACTGTCTCATGATTTTTAGTATAAATAGTTTTCCTTATTAATACAAGTCAGTCAGCATAAAATGTTTTCATCAAATTCCACATACTAACCTACAATCCTGAGAATGTGAGAGTTCAAAAAATTACCCTAAAAATTATAACTCAAGGGTGTTACTTTAATGAACTTAATTATGCAAAACACCAAATGCAAGAATATACTAGCAAAACAGCAATTTGAAACAGATGGGTAATTACAACAGCTTGCTACAGATGGCACAGCAGCACAATGTATTTTTCAAGTTTGGTTTTGATCAAAAAAGTAAATTGAAAACACTTTTCTACTGGTACAATAATAGAAGGCATATGTTAAAGTTTTGGAAATCTATTTTCACACAAAAAAATTTGAAAATGATGAATTTTCCTTCTCCTGTAATGACAAATACTGTTTCAAAATAAAATCCCATTAGAAGAAAAAAAATGTGCAAACTAGGAAGGCATTTAGTTTTGAATTTAACCTATTTGCCAAAGTTAAATGTCAAAGTAGAAACATCTTTCATTTTGAAAAACAAGAGCCATCACAGAATATGAAGGACTCAAATGTGAGTAATAGAAAAATGGACAAGATATTGATTATGTAGTAGATTTGAAAAGAAAGCAAGATTGCTTAAGAAAACACAGAATTCAGAATGGGTAATACAGATAGGGCATCTGTGATCCTTTAGAAGAATGAAAAAATTGGTAACACTATGACAGAAAGAAGAAAGAAACAAAATTCTTCAACTATAATCTTTGTGTGTCCTAAGAATCCTTGCCTTGAGGCAAAACAATAGAAGGGCCGAGGTAACAGGAAGACAAAAGGGCTGAGAGGAGACATGGAAAGAAGTGTCATGGGCATAAGAAGTGATAGAATTCTAATCTTAATTCAATTTAGACCATAGACACATTAAATATGTTTTAAATAGTGACTACATTTTGGGAGGAGACAACAAAAATGAAAAATCTTCTGATTTTAAATTTCTGAATCTAATGATACGCAAATATTGGTGTTCACTAGGTCAGTAGGAGGGTTTTCCAGAAAAATTCTTGTCAAAATTCCTTGGCATTGAGATTTTCTACAGTTTCTCCAGAAATGTACATGTAATACAGTATTTCAGAACAACCATTTTAATTCCTTGTACCTCCTCCCTAATAAGGATTTGTCCTAAATCCACGCGTTCTTAGTGGTAATAACTACACCTAAGAATTGTAAGTGAACCGGGGCTTACCCATCGGGAACTGCGATAGTAAAAATGCTCAACAATCCAAATACCTTTCATTAAAAGATTGATTAAAAGATTACTCACGTATGTAATTACAAATGGTGGAAAGTTTAATATATTTTGTTTTTAAACAGCAAATACACATATATCGTTTTAAACACCAACTGTCACTGAAAGGTTAAACAAAAATTTGTAAAAATAAAACCCTTGCTTCTCCACTTCCTACCTATTCCCCAGAACCACTGTTGTTGTTTTTTTTTTCCATTTCTTTTGAAGTAGACAAAAATATTTCAAAACAATACACTAGTACTTTTGTACCCTAATCTATCAGTCGTTGAACATTATCTGCTAAATTTAGAGAAACGAGAACCTAATTCTCACTTCTCCTGGACATATCCTATCTCAGGTTCAGCAGAAAATACTGGTTCCAGACCCAAAACCAACCATTGGAATAAGACTCCCATCAAAGTAGTAGAGTCTTGACAGTGACTTATTTTAAGTGTAGATGTGTAACTATTCCTAGTCCCAGAACTCTAAGAAAACTCAGAGAGAGGCTGAGAAGATTTCTTAGATTATATAGTAAACACATCAAGAGTTGAGTCTTTTTTTTCTCTCTTTACTTTAATATACTTCAGTGCAATGGTTGCAACTCCTGTAGCTATCCAGCTATCTGTCTGCAGAAAAAAACTACAGGTGAAGGAGAAAACCAAATATTCACATGGAAGTACAGCCCAAGCCCTATCAGAACTGTAGCTATAATCTCCCTCCATCTGAACTTTGTATCATTTGGAATATTTCACTTAAATTTAAATTGTGTTGCAATTCTTTATTATAGTTTAATGAGTCTTAACTAATAGCACTCACTTACTTTCTCCAGCATTCAATATCCTGTTTATTTACATTTTTTCTTAAACTAGTATTTGTGTTCTGCATCTGTGTAAGATTTTTATGGTGATAGTAATTACATTTATTTTCCTATACAATATTTAGTATTTCTTAGAATTTAAAATCCCTAATTTTTCATTTTAGGTTGTTTATTCCCCGTGGTTATTCCTTACTCCATCATAGGAATCTTGAACTGCAACTTTTCAATGCAATTTTTCGCATAGTAAAAGATGACTTGAGTAACTGTATAACTGAATATCCTGCCTGAGCTACTTCTGAGAGTGAAAGTTTATGCTATTGGGCTGGGGATATAGCTTAGAGGCACAATGCCTTTGACAATCACAAGGTCCTGAATTTGATTCCCAGTAGCAAAAAAAAAAGTAAGTTTATGCTATCAGTGATTATACCAGAACCCCAAGCATGCATTGCAACCACTGAGAAAACCAAGGCACAGTTTCCATAAATATACGTAATAATGTATGAAAGCATTTTTTAAAGAGCTTCCTCAACTTTTGCTAAATTTGTGGTTGTAGTCTTACTGTAGTTTATAACTTTTAGATTAAAGGTTTCTTTCAAATTTATGGTAATTCTTCTGGTCCAACTATGTTACAAAACATTGATAAGCTGATCAGAAGCATTTTCAACTGATGCGTGCTACTGACAGTGATGAAGTAGCAGCTGTTTTTTTGGTTACTTGAGGTTCCCAAATAGAGTTACTTTTAGGTCTCTCCTCAATTTCTATAAAGAAAATGTGTTGTCTCCTAGATGATGTAACAAAAGCAGCAAATGGGAGCTTACAGTTTCCATGTATTTCATTGTTTGTATGTTTATGAACCATTTTTGAAAAAAATTATAGTTAGCTAATAGTTATCTATAAATCTCTCCTTCAAAAAAGGAAAAGAGATAATATATATTGATGAGCAAAGTAATTAAACAGTATTTCTGAAATCTCATAACATGATGCTTCTGAAAACTCAAAAATTCTTAAGTCTGGTCTACAAGAATAGCTCAGTTGCACAATATTTGCTTAGCATATGTGAGGCCCTGGGTTTGGTCTCTAATGCCTGTGAACACTCATATATGCACATACATTATGGAGATTAAATATTCGTCCTAAGATTCACTAACTATTGAGAAAGATACATGCACAACTAAAATCAACGTGAGAGCTATGTTTCACAGTATTACAATTTGTTTTTTGGGCGTGATTCCTAGTTTGCTCTGCAGGTAGTCAATGCTGGTCACTTAAATAGAGCCTGTATTTCAACTTTTATTAATCCAAAATTTAGGCTATCTTGTCCATTTAAAAGACTGAGGATACAAAAAAAAAAAAAAAAAAGCAAACAAACACACAAACAAAGAGTGACCCAGCAATTTTCAGGACTAGCAAAAAGCTTTTTGTTGACAATTAACTATTCCCTTGAAGGCTCTCCTTGCACCTTATCTGGTGATAGAAGCTTATCATAACCATTTCCTGGGAAGCAAAATCAAGTGCTGTAAAAGTAGAGAATTTTTCACTAGAGGGATCTGGGAAGGTTTTCAAAATGAAGTATAAGATGTGGAGGAATGTATAAGTTTAAAATCAGATAGAGGAAGAATTCAAGAGATTTTTCAAATAAAAGTCTGAGAAATTTAAGGAACTGAAAAAAGAACTTTTACAACAATAGTCAGCAGAACTGTAGCTGGCATGTTGCATAAGCTCAAGGGGTGTGGAGTGAAAACTTGCAAATTTAAATTCGGGTCAACTCAACAATACTCTATCCTAAATTCTGTGGTAAAAATATGGGGATGCTTTCTCTGGGCAGCTGAGTATTTAATTTTTTAAATTTAGTTAATCCTCTCTGCATGCTCTTCATCCAAAGTATGCTAGTAGCATTTAGAAATATGATTCTGCTTACCAAGTAGTAGATGAGATGACAGACACTACAAGAAAGCCAAAACCCAACAGTATAAACAAAAATCAAACATAGTATTATAAATATTTAAACATTAAAAGGTTTCAGAACATAATATAGGAAAATATCTGGATAACCTCAGGGTAAGAAAAGATTTCTTGAAATTCTGAAAGCACTAACTGTAAATTATTGATATTTATCTACATTAAAATTAAAATTTGTTTTTTTAAGGACATCACTAAGTGAAAATACAGACATAGTAGGAAAAAATAACTGCATCACAAATAATCAGCAGAGAACTCATCTTAGGACCATACAAAGCTTCCCTACAAATCAATATGAAAAAAAGAAGAAATAGAGTAGATAATTGGACAGAAAGATTGACTAGGCATTTAACATAAAGGGAATCTATATGGCCAACAAACATAAAAAGACCCTCAATTTCAACAGTAATTGCATAAACACAAATTAAAATTACACTGTACCTTTAAATGTAGATATAAAACAAAATCAATGATTTTAAAGCCTGATAATACTACATATTACTAGACTACGCTATGGAGTAATGCAGATACCCATAAAATGCTAATAAAGTATGTGAATTGGTTTCAGCATTTTGTAAAAGAGTTAAACATTAATTATACATTGAAGACATAGAAAGCCAATCCACCTCAAGACACTATCCTACACAAGTTTATGCATATCCTTATCATACTTCATGAAAATGTTCAGGGAAGCACTGTTTTTAATATTAAGAATGAAAACAATGATAATGCCCACTAATAACAGACTGACTTAAAGAAATTGTGAATCATTTATGCCATAGAAGGGTGCACAGCAATAAAGACATACAGTGTGTCTTTATATAGAGAAACTTCAGAAACACACATAGAATGAAAAAAGTGAATCTCAGGAGATCTATATACAGTATAATTTTGTTTACAGAAAACTACATAAAATTCAAAACCAAGAAATTTCTTTAGGGAAGCATCCATCAGCAGTAACTATAAAGAAAGTATATGAAAATATTACAAACATCAGAGGAAGCTCTTTCCCCCGGGTGAGAAAGAATAGAATATGATAAGGAAGAAACACACAGGGAGTATAGGCAATATTCTATTTTTAAGTTGTTATACTGGTGCTCACTTTATAATTATTCCTCAGATTTTCATTTATATGTATATTTTCCTCAGCATATCTACAAACATAAAATAAAATAAATACATAAATACATTTGAAATACATGAATAAGGCAAAATACTGGGAGATAGCTTTTTAACATTAGACAAAGGGGGTTGTTAAAACAACTCAGAAGAAGGGACCAGAGGTCTTGAACAATGGCAAAGAAGGAGAGAACTGGGTAGCTACTATAGTAGAGTTAGCATTACTAGAATCTTATAAATGCTTGGTTACAAAGAAAAAGTAAAAACAGAAGATATGGAGATACCTTTAGGACCACATTCAGTTAACTGGTAATATAAGCATTGTATTATTTGAGAGGAGCAATGAAGGAAGTTGAATGCTATGGTTTATAGCTAGATGTCCTCCAAAACCTTATGTGCTCAGAGTCAGAGTTTAGAGAAGGTTACTGATTTATGGGGCTCCAACTGCTAAATGTGATGGCCTGTTTAGAAGAGATCAGTCACTGGGGCACTTCCTCCTCCCTTAAATCATTTTCCTTCTTCCATGAGGTGAACAGCTTTCTTCCTTCAAGCCCTTCTTACCACTTGTGCCTGGAGCCAGGCAAGCATGCAAGGAACCGGACTTCTAAAACATGAGCCAGTGTTGTGGGTGTTGGGTGCTGTGATCCAGCAATGTGAAAGTGACTGAGATGGTCAGCAAGTCTGGCAGGAGAGAGGTTGCAAATTTTTTTAGGAACAAATTGGTCAGCTTGAGTTTAGCAGATACTGTTAGGCAGATCCATTTAGATGTATCCAATAATCTTAAAAGACTCCTTCATGATGTAATTTAATAGCAATCATTTATTTCAAATATCCAACTGAGAAATGAATTTTTTTCAGTTTCTCCCAGGTGCAAGGCATCATGGTGAGCACTGGAGAGGACACAGTAAAACATAAGCAACGCTTTTCTTTGGGAAGTTTAAAATTTAGTTGGAGACACAAAACATAAATGAATAAAATGGCCGCAGAAGAATAAATAAGTAGAATAAATAAGTAGCAGAAATGATAATAGATACAGAATATAGTGAGGAAAGAAAAAATCAAATAGATTAATAGATGATAGTCATTTCTAACTAGTCTTTGTTTTTATCTCTGTGTCATAACACATATAGCACGTAGAAGAAGAAAAACTTCTATTCAGAAAGGAAAAATACTTAATATCCTGAGAACAAAAAAAAAAAAAAAAAAAAAAAAGATTTAGGTAGAATAAGACAAATAGCAAAAGCAACACAGACAGTGTAGGATTAACTCATTTTTGTTTTCGTTAATTGAATAAGAGGTAACAACAACAACAACAACCAAAAATAGTAAAGAGTCATTTAAAAACAGACATTACACAGACCTTGTATCTGCAAGGAAAAAAAGATGAAAGACTTGATTTAAATGTATGAAAATAAAAATGAAGGAACTTACTGAACATTTTTTGTTTAGGAATAAGTAATATTAAACAGATCTGGGAAACAGGAAAAGCTAAAATTGTCCCTACAATTTGAAGTCTAGACAACAAGATCCCTGAATTCACTATGAGAAAGAAGGTAGCCAGGAGGAGGAGATTTTGGAGAGGGATGTGAGTTCAATTTTAAGTGCTAGGAAGATAATGAACAGAAGTTGATTAATCAAGCAAAAAAAGAAAGCCCAATATAACCATGGTCAACAGAACAACTAAGATGTATGCACAAAAAAGGGAAAACTGAATCCAGGGAAGTGAAAAACATTTCTAATGAATTTATCAGAACATCCTCCAGTGGTGATGAACCTAGGGCAAATGCCTCGAGGGCAGTTTGTAATCACTGAAAGCTCTAAAATGTTTGCCTTCACTGTAATAGAATATAATAGGCATTTTAGCCTAAGAAGATAAAATGACATTATAAATGTAAAGTGTAGCAAAATATAAGTTTATGGGTAGAAAGAAATTATGAAAAATGATAATGAAATAAAAATATAATATAGAATAAAAACCAGATATTCTCAACCAGACAGAAATTACAGAAACACTTGAAGATAGACTAATACAGACAAGTGTTCAAAGAGTAATGAGGAGGCTAGGAAACTGGGAAATGCCATTGGCCATTATAAAGCCACTGATGAGTTTAGGAAACAATTTCATTACCAATGGTGAGAGGGAAGAAGGCATTGAAAAAGCCTGTTCCCTTTTCCCAGACCACATTCCTCACAACTTGTTGCTTCCTCTCGTTAAGGTCTTTGCTCAGATGTTATCTTTCTAGTGAGAACTTTCAAATCCTCCTACTTAAAATTGTGACTCCTTCCAGTGCTTTTTTCTTCTCTATTCTGACATTCTATTTTTCACTGCAGCAATTTTCGCAGTTTACATTAATTACTTATATTTGCTTATTATCTACCTCACTGCAAAATCCACAAAATCATGGGTAGATATTTATATTTCACTAAACTCCAGTGCCTAGAATAATGTCCATATGAGTGTTCTGAAAACCAAATAAAAAAGCATATTAACTGAGGTACTGGAAATGTCAGATAATATGAAGGCAGAGAACTTATGGCCACACACTCAAAGATGACCTTAAAAAGGACAATTTCAAACAAGTAGTGAAAAAAAATGGATAGTCCAAAAGTGGTAATGGTATTGAGGGAAAATACAGAATATAAATAACCTTGTAAGAAGCACTGTTATGTATTATTTTTAAAAAAACTAGAATGATAGCTATAAAAATGATTTTGGTTTTGTTACATATAGATGATACAGAATAGTTGCAGAAGGATGAGAATGCTCAAGAGAAAAAGACATGTTGATGATGCAAAAATGGCGATAGTTGATGAAGTGACATCCTTGAACAGTCAGTCATAGGTGATAGGATGCTGGTGCACAAGATTAGCGATGGCCTTAGGTAGAAAAGGAAATAGTTCCTCCACTGTAAAAGGTAGCAAGGCTTACCAATAAATGAAAGTAGCTGAAGATAAGTCCAATCTTCTGATTACTCTTTCTAAAAGGAAATTTGAATCTCCTAAAGATTTAAGGAAAGAATACATAAAATGGTAGTCAAGGGCATTAAAAAATAAATTTACTAGGTGGAGGTGATAAAATTTGCAGGCACTGTTGAATGCTTGTAAGAATATAATGGCAGATCAGAAGGCTGATACTCATGGGCAGCCAAAACAAGCAGAAAAATCCAGTCAGATCCACCTCCACTTGACAGCTGCCACCATCAGAAGTCCATCCAATCAAGAAAATTTTAAAGTGAAATGTTTCACAACCTGAAAGAAAACAACTTCTAACCCAGATTGATGTACCCTGCAAAACTATCTTTCAAAATTGATGGAAAAATGAGATACTTCCATAATAAAGAATAACTGAAGGAATTCATGACCTCCAGCCCAATCCCACAAAGAGTATTAAAGACTATTCTAGAGAGAGATAAAGAAGACTATGGTTCCAGGAGAGCAGTAGAGGAAGATCGCCAAAAGACCAGGCAATTGAATGAAGGAGAAAAGTAGGGGAGCAATAGCAGGAAGATAGCATGGTAGAGACAAGCCAACGTACGCTGGTTATAACCATTAATGTAGATGGCCTCACTTCATCAATAGAAAGAAACACAGGTGGAGTGATTTAAGAAACAAGATCCATCAATATACTGTATACAAGAAACACATTTAACTTGAAAGAAAATTCATAGACTGAAAATCAAAGAAAATAAAACAATTGCTCCATGTTACAGCAGACCAGAAAAAAAAGAAAGGGTAACTTGCCCATCAACTACAGAATGCATAAGACAGATAAGTATTTTCATAAAATGGAAAGCCACCAAACTATAAAGTATAATCTCAAGGCTCTTGTAGGTAAATGCATGCAACTGGAGATCACGTTATGGACAAAATGGTTTGAACTCATACCACTGAATCTTCACACAAAAAACAGAAGGAGTTATTGGTATTCAAAAGGCACAACACATATTATGAAAATGGTAAGGGAGAAAACACCTAGGAAAGAAAGATGATAACTACTGTTAATTTCTAATTGGTTTGTCTTGAACTCTTGTATCATTTTCACAATTTTTTTTTTTTTTTTTAGGTTTTGTTTTGTTAGATTTTAGTGTGTCTGCTGGTATGGACAGCTATTTTGAACATAATGGGAAGTATTAAGATAATCATTGTTAGTTTCCTATTACCTTATTTTATATAGAGATCCTATAATGCTTTCAGTCTTTTTTTAATTGGCTTTATTCTATTTTGTTTTGTGTGATTGTATTATGTGTAAGGGTATAAATGTTATTTTGAAAAAAAACAAGATATTCTGGTAGCCATTGTTGATTTCCTATCATCTTGTTTTGAAGACCTATATTGCTTTTATTCCTTTGATTTGATTGGTTTTATTCTATTTTATTTGACTTTACTATTTGTGATAGTATTAGGTTTACTATTTTGAAGAATATGAGACATTATAGTAACCATTGTTCATTTCCTGATATCTAAAAGTCCTGTAATGCTTTCATTCTTTTGTTTTGATTAGTTTTAGTCTATTATTTGATTTCAGTATGTGTGAAGGTATGGACAGCTATTTTGAAGAAAACAAGAGACATTATGGTAGTCACCACTGATCTCCTATTGTCTTGTTTTGAAGTCCCACAATGCTTTCATTCTTCTGTTTTGATTCATTTTATACTATTTTGTTTTGTTTGAATTTATTGTGTGTGAAGATATAGACAACTGTATGTGAATAAAACAAGAGATATGGGAGCCACTGTTGATTTCCTATTGTCTTTTTTTGAAATCCTGTGTTGCTTCCATTGTTCTTCCATTGTTCTGCCTTGATTTGCTTTGTTTTATTTTGTTTTGTTTAAAATTTAAAAAAAGAATTTAAAGGTAAAACATTCAACAACAACAACAACAACTGTATCTTCTCCAGCTAGGCAAAAATGCAAGAGTGAATTCAGATGGAGAGGGGTTGGTTGTAAGCTCTTTACCCACACTGTCTTCTACCTCAGCATAATACTCCACTACATACATTTGTAATGCAAATAACAGAGCTTCCTATGACATATTCTCATCCTCCTTCATGTAGAAAAAACTATACATGTGCTCTAATTATCAAAAGGACTCATTTATTTCTCAATAATATCCAAGAAGTTAATGTATAGCACAGAAATGCCATTTCCTTATTTTATTCACTTTCTCATTCAGAGATATCCTTGAAACGTCTCAATTAAATTTACACAGAGCTCTCTCAATCACCTCTTCCCTGGCATGAAGTTTATATGGACTGTGTTCTTTCCTCTTAATTTCTCTTCTCTTGACTTCATTCATTTTTCATTTACTTTTAGTAAATCATGAACTTTTCTCATGCAAATCTACTACATTTTCCTATTTTATTCTTCCCTGTTAATTACTTTCATCTATGAAATGGAGGGAAAGACTGTAATCTTGAAGTAGAAAGCACCAAACTAGGCTCTCCAAAATGTTCCATAGGAAGTACGGACAAGAAAGAAATGGTGCTTAACTATATATTTTTACCTATTACATGGTTTTAGTTGTGTAATTGTTATCCTCAAAATAATATTTTGATATATTGCATCCATCTCTCTGAAATAATATTCCAAAACAATAATGCAATCTCCATTAACCTGTTCCCTTTAGGCTTTCTTGATCCTCTTATCTAAATACATCACAGGAAAACCTGGCCTTTAAAAAAAAATATTATGATCAAACTTGAAATACTGCCCATTTTTTTTTACTCTAAGTGTGCATATGACTTATAATTGGCCAAAAAGAACCTCACAAACTTATTATTCCCATAAAAAGTACAATAGTTCACTAATTTTTATGAAGGTATGTTTACCAGCTAGATGTATTTTTTTCTACAGTGCCTTCTGTCATTTAATAATAATTTTCCTCAAAAGTCCCTTGCATATTTCCATACTAAAAAAATGAAGCAGCTTCTCAGCCCTCGGTCGGCTCTTGTGTCCTCTTTTTTTTTTGTCTTAGAGATTCTGTTTCCTTCACTTAGAGACCTTAACATAATATACACTATTTTGGAAACTTGTCACTTCACCTTTCCACCCAAGAGAGACTATGGAAGAAAGTATGATCATTCTGACTCGTCACAACTCTCCTGATTCCTAAAGTGGCATCTTCAACATTTAGAATATTTATTGTCATACATTGTGAAGAAATAGATTTTATAATAAATCTATACAACCCATAGATATAGATGCAAATATATAACACATTAGGCATCCCATTGCCTCTGAAACCACAGCCACAAAGTTGGTAACTGCAAACAACACAAATTTGTTATAATTCTGGAGGTCAGGAGTCTGAAATGAATCTCACTGCGTTAGAAGCCAGGTGGTATCAGGTCTGTGCTCCTTCCAGAGGAGTGCAGAATATATTACCTGGCCTTTCTCAGGCCTGAGAAGCAAGTCATATTGCTCAGCTCACGACCTCCTTTCTTGGTCAAAGTCAGCAAGGGATAATTGAATCTTTGTCACACTGCATCTTGCCGACCCTTACTCTTCTGCCATCCTCATCCGCTCTCATAGACCCAGCTACTAAAGTGGGCCCAGAACGGACATAATGGATAATCTCCCCATCTCAGTAGCTAACTAGCAAACTTTGTTTCATCAGTATCGTTAATTCACTTTTGTCACGTAACCCAATGTATTTATAAATTCTGTAGGTTATCTTTCATGATAATGAGCATATAGCCTGCTTACCACCAATGAAATGTTGAAAATCTCTAAAATCTTTTCATGTTGCTAAGATAATTTAGTTTTAGAAAGCTAAATGCATTCCTTCATCAATATAAGCAATTGAAAATAGAGCAAGACTTTTATTCTTTCTCATTATTCTAGAAAATTGAGACTACAATATTTCTGTGTTCTTCCAGAGTCCATGTAGACTTCCCTTATAAGGCCACGTTTCTCCTTATTTGCACTTAGACACACACATACAGGGATATCCATAGTCAAGGCCTTGAACTGAGTCACGAACTAGCCATTCTGAGCATTCCTTCATTGCTTTATTGTTTATATTGAAAACAGAAGCTGGAAATGACTATAAGCTAATATAGTAGCTTTATTTAGAAACTGAAGTCTTAGTTTTTACCTGAGAATTTTCCAAAACTCTAATTTCTCACATTTTCAAATATGTTAGTGCTTTATCTCCTCTAAGCTTTTGTTTTGTCCTCCCTTCATCAGTCGATACATTCACGATAGTGGCAGCTCCAATATTTCCTGTGTAAGGACCCTCAATAAAATCTTGTGGGATAGGAAAGAGGTTAAACTACACTTTGCATGTTAAAGTGCTTCCCTAAAAAGTGGTTCTCTCAGAAAAAACATTGAAGTTTCCCATCTCTAAAAAGGGAGAAAAGCTAATGGAATCCAGGGAAAGGTTTCCCAAAGGTATCTCACTGGTCATGGCAAGAGTAAATGAAGACCATGGAAACCATATAGTTAGTCACGAGCTGCATACTGACACTTGAGCTGATTAAGGACAATATATAAAACGGTCCAAAAGGTTTATACTTCCCAGAAACCTCACAACCATCTTAGTTTATGTAACTACACTCATTGATGCTTACATAATGGCAAAATTGCCTAATGGCACTTATGAGAACGTATCCGTGTCATTGAGCACCACGTAACTGCATCTGGAAGAGACCAGCAACCATTCCAGCCCAGAATAAAATCTATCACAAAGAATGTGTTTGTTTGTACTGAAAAGATCATCATTTATCCAATAAAACATCATTTAAAACATAAATGAATAAGAATAACAACAGCAATGCTTGGTAACAAGAACAAACTGATGTATCACAATCCAGGACTTTAAGTTATATTGCAAAGGTATAGTGATGAAAACATCACACCACTAGACCCAAAATAGACACAAATAACAACAAAATAGAAAATAAACAACCCCAAACACATTCAACTATTTGATCTTTGAAAACGGGGCCACTGGAGGAAAAATAAACACACTGGAGGAAAGACAACTTATTTAATAAAGGTTGTTGGAAAATTGGCTACCTACATCCAGAGGACTGAATCTAGACCCATATTTCTCCCTGTGTACTAAACTAAAATCAAATGGGTCAAAGAACATTTGACCTCTTAAACACTGGAAGAAACACTTAACCATCTGGAAGGTAAAATTCTTGAAGTCATAGGTATTGGCAAGGGCTTTCTCAATAGAATCCTGGTTGCACAGAAAACAGACTGAAAATCAACAAATGAGATCACATAAATTAAAATAAACAAATTTTAAAAGCTTCTGTACAGCAAAAGGAACAAAAGAGTGAAAATAAAACTTATAGAATGGGGAAAAATTGCCAGTTATGCTTCAGGGACTAATATGTAGAGTGTATAATGAATTAAAAAAAATTATCCCCCCCAAAAAAGACCCAGTCAAAAATGGGAAAGTGAAATGAATATATACTTTACAGAAGAGAAAGTACAAATGGCAAAAAAAAAAAAAACATGAAGAAATGCTCAACATGGTTGACCATTACAGAAATGCAAATTAAAACAACACTGAGATTCTGTTTTACTCTAGAAAGAATGGCCATCATCAAGACATCAAATAATAACAAACAATGGTGTGAGCTTAGGGAAAACAGCATTCTTTTATACTGTTGGTGGGAATATAAGCTAATACATCCACTAAAAAAATCAGTTGGAAGATTCCTCAAAAAAACTAAAACTAGAAATTCCATTTGATCTAACTATTCCCTTTTCTCTACATCTTCCCAAAAGTGTTAAAGACAACCTATTACATGCACACTCATGTTTACAGCAGCACAATTCATACAATATAAATCTTGAAAGCAGCCTATAGGTCCATTAGCAGATGAACAGCTAGACAATATAGTATCTACACACAATTCTGCCATAAAGAAAGATACAATAGGAAAATGGATGACATGGAAACCATAATATAAAGTGACATAAATCAGATACATGAGCTCACATGTCACATGATTTCTCTTATATGGAAAAACCAAATTTAAAAAAGGAGTAAAAATAAAAGGCATCTAAAGATAACAGAGAAAGATAATTTTCAAATGGAAATGAGATCAAGAGATGGAGTGAAGGAGAAAAAGGATTTAAAAAATAATTAAGATGTATTATGTACATGTACCAACTCCACATGAGAAATGTAAACATTGTGTACTACACATATGTACTAATAAAAATTAAAATTGAAAACAAAATTTAAAAACCACAAATAAACAACAAGAACTCACTAAACCAAAAGGATCAGCAGTTCAGGCCTACCTCTGAATTCAGGTGTAGACACTTACCCTGAGCCACAATCCCTTCCTTGAAGTGAGTATCCTGGTTCTTTCCCAAGCTTTATAACTGATTCATGCCTCCAAAGCTACCCTGGTTACTAGTTTCTCAACTTTAGCTGAGGATGAATACCCCTAATATTTTAGCTAAGTAATCCCAGAAAAAAACATTTATATTATATTTAGGTAGACAAGTAGTAGAAGCATCAACATCTCCATCACCCAACTATATATTCTATTTCTGGTCACCTAGATTTGTGGCTGAAAAGCATTTGGCTAAGAAAGAGTAATGGTGTTAATTCACTTGACATTCAGCCAACCCTTCTACAAGTTCAAAGGAAAAATTTAAGATATTTCTCTAACCAAACTAAATGTGTTATTTGAAAAACATGAAATGAATGTTTTGACAACCACATAACTTTAAGAGAATGCAGAAAGCAGCAGGTCTCTACAAAACCTGTACTTAAGGCAAACAGCAAAACAATAAATTAAGAGAATGTGAAGTTCCATGACAAGAGGTAGCTGTGCCAATCACTTCAACAATGCTATAAAATGGAGTGAAAGGATACTAACTCCTGTGTAAGAGGGAGACCAATCTGATTCAGTTTCCACCATTATACAGAGATGACTTAGCAGAATGCTCTACTTTCCAACAAAGAAGCAGGAAATCACTAAAAATTTCATAAAGACTGACACAAATTAGTGGAAACTGTATAATAGCAGACTATATGCTCATGATCCTTTGAAACATCCTGACTTACGAAGTTTCTTTATCCCTCTGTCTCTAATACCAGTGGAAAGCAATGATAATTCTGCAAGTATTCCTCAGAATCCCAGGTTTGTAAGACCTCTAAATATAAAATATGTTGTTCTTCAACATGCCCACCATAAACTCCATCTCCATTAACAGATATGACTGGTGGATTCACACAAGAGGTCATGTCTCCAAGAAGTGGTTTTCCACCTAAGAATGACTCAGGAGCTCAGATGTCTGAAAGTACTCACTCTATATAAAACTCAGGCTGTCTGCATGGAGTTCTCACTACTAGACTGATTGGCCTAATAAGCTCAGTAAATTAAGCAGAAACTCACCTCCCATAAATTAAGACCAATTTATTTTCCAACACTACTCAGAATAAAAGATTATTCACTCCTAGTTTTTAAATGTATGTCTGCTAAAAGCTCATGTGTTAGAAAGTTAATCACCAACGCCATATACTAGTGATTTCTGGAGGCAGGACCTTTAGGAGATAACTAGATGAGGTCATAAGAGTGGCACCACATAACAGAATTAGTGGTTATACAAGAAGAGTAAAAGAAACCCACGTTAGTACACTTGTTCATTCTTATCAGGTAGTTCCCTCTCCTATTTATGATATAGCAAGGAGTCCCTCACGAGATGCTGTGCTGAGTTCTTAGAATTCTCAGTCTACAGAACTGTGAGACAGTGGAACTTTCAGTCTTTATAAATCATCTGGGTTCAGGTATTTGATTATAGCAACATGAAAGGGACTAAGACATTCACTATTCAACATGAATTTCATTCAACTAGTTAAAGAGTGTTTGTCCTCTATAGAATATCTATCACAATGCCTTTAAAATTATGATAGTTCCTGCCATTAATGTTCTCTCTTCCTATGAACTATCATTTCCCAATATTTATCAAGTATAACACAAAAAGCAATCGGTTTCTTTACATGTGGGCCCATCATCCCATAATTAAAGATGACAATTACCTCCAGGGTCTGAGTCTTGTATTCTGGATTAAAATTATCTACCTCTGAACCAATGCATTCAAATTTACCATGTGAGCTGGTGTACTGTCCTGTTAGATCATATTTCTCTATAGTGAAATAAAACTGAATTTTTCCATAGTATCACTGAAAAACCACACAATTTCCTAACCCTGTTTTCATATAGTCTAAAGCTTATTTGAAGGGCATAATTACAGATTTTTACTTATTGGAGTTTTTAAATGTACGTTTTGCTTTTGTTTTTAAATAGCTGAGTTTCTAATACTTCCATTTCAATAAAGTTCAAAATATTCCTCCTTTCTCTCTTAATACCTTCTCATTCGTTACTTCTATATTTAAGCTTGTTTCCACAAAGTAAAGTAGGAAGATAATATTAATCTGTTTCAATAATGTATCAAAATGATGTAAATAAATAGAAAAATAAGTCTGGTAAATCTTACCAAATTGCACCATTAAAAAAAAAAAAACAGAACTCTGTTAAATTTCATTACAATTATTTTTGGTGAACTTTGTACATCCTTATTTCAATATGTGAAATATTAATCATCATTTTCAGCTTTATGGTCAACTAATAAATACTGATGGTTAATATGACTATCTTCCAGATGAAGCTTTGGACTACCAACACACTGTTAGCAACAAACACCATGTTAGTAATGAAACTTTTATGCACAATTTCAGTATAGTCTTTCAATTAATCAAGAACCCTTCTAGCTATGTACTTTATGTATCATTCAATCCAAACTTCGCACACTTTAAGAAGTGATGACCTATGATATCAATGCAGTACTAAACATTTACATAACCACATTATTTCTAACACTTTATGTCTAAAGCTTTAAGTCAGATACAAAACATAAAGCACAGAAGGTTGTGTTCAGTGCAGCAAAGGAAGGTAAATGCACTCACACCAATGAAACTGGATTCCTTAAGACTTTTCTACAAATTTCAATGATAATAATAATTGAACTGAGACCAAAAAAAAAAAAAAAAAAAAAAAGATGATATCGGCTTATGGAACTGAAAAGGCTAAACAGCAGCAGAATTCTGGACTCTGATAGTACCATCAGTCTTCCTCTCCTCTTTCAGCTCTGCTGTCTTGCTGGTTGGCTTATTCTTGCACATAGTAGTAAGATGGCTGCTAGAACTACTGCTCGAAGACCTGTGGGAATGAATCTTTGATGGAAAAAGTAATCTTTTTCTACTAAAATCAAATAACTAAATAATGCAACAAAGGGACTAAAGGGCACTGAATGTTCAGGCTATGTTATATGCTGCCTTGTGGAACCAGGAGTGAACCCCTTTGAGGATATAGTCTGAGGAAAACAGTAGAAACTGGAGCTACTATCATAGGAAGAAGGTGCAATGGGTGTTGGATATGCCAAAATCTCAAATGGTCACTAAATAAACCTAATAAAATTCTTACAGAACACTAACCATGGGAGAATGCTTGATAAATATAGAATGAGAGAGAAAAAAGTGATGTCACTCAGACTTACCGAAAATTCAGTATGCTTTCAGAGACAAACAGGCTAATGCTCTCCACCAAACGTGGACAACATGTCACCATTTTTGTCATTTCAGACAGCCTAAGATCCATTCTCACTCAAGGCCAAGCTGGCATTCTTTGCTACTAAATAATTTTACTGCCACCAAGTTAAAAATGAGTCATAACTGTTTTTGCAAAATATCTTTCAGATCAAAAGGTTAGTTCAGGATTTCATGCAGTTGGCACCTTTATACAGTCAAAAATTTTAGGATAAATTTAATCTTAATCCATGCCAGATTTATTAAATTTCTACTGCCTGTAAGAATCATAATGATTTTATATGCAAGAAAACACACAGATTCTGCATTACTTTCTTCTACTGCCTTCTATAGATTAAACTCCCTCATTTTTATTCTGTTTTTACATTCACATTCCTCATATACAAAATTCTAAGAAATTTCTATATCAGTTTAAATTCTGAAAATCCAAACTGATAAATAAAACCTGTACTCTAAACCTAATGGGTATTTAAACATTTTTGAATGAAGCTAAAACTTTAATGGAAATCTGTGACTGAATTTTCTGAAGTGGCATATTGTCTCCCTGAAAGTTTCCTTTGTTAGAAGCTTGGAAGGTTATTATTAACACGTGGGAAGAATCCATACAGAGGAGATTATGTTCACTTATATCAAATTCAATTCTCTTCTAGAGCAAGGCTAATTTAGTAAGATGATTTTCCAAATTAAGTTATAACAATTTGCTCTTATGGACTAACACTTAAAAGACTTGGGCAAACAATAGTTCCCTAAATTTCCATGTATACATCAGCTCTAGCAAAATAACTCAGTATTTTCCAGCTCTCTGAAAATCATCTGAAATTGCACACAGTTATATTGCTAACTCTTCTGTTTTTAACAAAGGCAGAGTTCCCTAAGATGCACCTCATGTAAGGTAAATCTATGGTTTTTGTATCTATTAGTTTTATTGATGTTTCTTTCTCTCTCTATGAGGGTATTTTCTGAATCCTTCTAATAAAAGTTAATCCAAACATGTAGACATGAGAGACAACAATTCAGAAAGCCCAATTATAATCTACTGATACAAAGAAAGCCTGCTAAAATACACAAATGTCCAATCAAAATATATTATGAAAATTATATATAAATATATGTGGATTTGATAAGCTACAACCTAAGAACCCAGAAATTCTTACAGTCTGGTATGAGTCAAAATAAATAAATATAGGCTGGGTATGTTATGCATGCCTGTAATCCTAGCACTTGGAAGACTAAAGCAGAGGACTGCTATGAGTTCAAAGCCACCCTAGGATACACAGTGACTTCAAGGCGAGCCTAGATTACAGAGCAAGACCCTGTCTCAAAAATAAATAAATAAACAAATAAGTAGATAGATAGATAAAATAAAAACAAAGATAGTGTTAAGAATAATAAAAGACAAAAAATTGTAAATCAATTATGTGATATCATAAAAACAAGACATAGATTAAAAAGAAAATCATTATGAAAATAGTGGGGCAAAAAAAATACCTATAAAAATCTTCATCTGTTTTCATCTGGCTACCTTTTGAGGACTTTCTTCAAATCTCACTTTTCGCTTCCGAGTGAAATCCTTCTAATTCAGTCATTTCCCTTCCACTAAACTCTATAGGAGCCCCTTTTCCTCCTTTGAAGCATATTTCACGATTGGTATCAATAATAAATAGTGTAATAAATTTTTTTAGAGCTGATTACTCTATTGCAGACTCAGTGACTTCAAGACTCCTACTCTTGAATGCAGCAGCATGCATACTAATAAATAGCCAATAAAATAATTTTTGAGTTAAGAACTGAATAAACTATCTAACTCTTTCATTTCCAGGACTGTGATTCTATAAATCTTGGAGCATATCACTACTCAGATGACTTAGTGACCCTGGTGTATGTGACAAATTCCTCATGACAGAAATCTCTTACCTCTCAACTGTAGAAATGTGGGCAATTTTAAGGATTCCCAGTACATTAGAGAAAAGTGGGTATAGTATAAAAGATCATACCCATGGAATGCTCAGAGGAGAATAAAAAGTCTTTAACGCTTAGGTCTTAATGGTGTTTTAGGAACAAAAGCTTATTTGCAGGTTTTGTGCTTGTATATGTTTTAGGATTAAGGAGATTTATTTGAAGAGGATGTGATATTTGGTTAATGTGTGAAGTGATGGAGTGGTTATAGGGGTTATTTTTCTTTCTACTCCATTTTTCTGACTCATGTGAACTGTATTAATGAATTTCACCCATCTGTACAGAAGAGGCATAATAATGAAAGATTTGCAGAAATAATCTTTATGTGAACAAGCAAAGTTTAAGTGCAAGCACAGTTCTTTTTTACTGTTTCTTTGAGTCCCTTAATACTTGGGTAGAAAATAGTACAGCCTAAAACTAGAAGCCCTTGAGCTCAAGACAGTTGTTCTTTAAAACAGCTTAATGTGAATGACTAGATTCAGCAGCAGTGTCTTTCAAGAAGTTAGCTAGCCTTGAAGTTCATAAAATAAGTTCATCCTTCCTCCAAAATTAGTCTCACAGTAAATTTTCATGCCCACAAAGGCTTCTCTGTTCATCTCTTTGCTCTCTAAGTACAAAAAGTTAAAAAGTATAATTGATAGGCTGAGAATATGTGTTTTATTTTCTTTACATAATTTTTGATTATTTTAAAATACTTTGCTACTTTTGATTGGGACTATAATAAATCAAGTCTTGCCATGTTATCAACACAGTTTTGCATATTTTACCATGGGTTTCATTTTTTCTAAGAAATTATCAATGGCCATATGTCCTTTGAATAACTATAAATTACTATAAATATTGGTTCTGGAACTTTCTATCAGAAACTATAATACTAATCGGTTTTTTTATTCCTATTAATAGCAAATACTAGGTATACACGGGGAGAAGGTAACCTACTATTATAGTGTTCTTTAAGAACATCTCTAGAGAACCAAACTTCAAAATCCATACAAAGTCAAAGGTGAAATGTTGAAAGAAAATTTAAATAACTATGCTTCCCTCCATTTGGAGTCATGCCAAAAAGTCTTCATATTTGGCTATAGAAAATATGCTCAAGACAATAAAAGAATAATGCTCCTTGTTAAGGAATAGAGCATAAACCACACAAGAATTGCTAGATTCTCTGAGAACTTCTTTTAAAGTGCCAATAAATCATGAAGATTGCATAGTAATTCACAAAGAGTAAAAAAGACTGAAAAAGGTTTAGGTCTGTTAGATAATTTACTGTAATTACTTGGATAAGAAAAAATTCTTCCAAACATTAGTCTTCTGCCACTAAACAAGCCTGAGCCTAAATCACTTGGATATATCTAGGAAAATAAATTCAATAACTTACACTAGTAAAAAGTAATGCCAACACACTATATTTATATTGGCAATAGAAACTAAAAAAGAGTAGTTATTGCGTGTTACTCATATTCAAATGCAAGAAGAAATCTCATTAAAACAGTTAGAAGACTCTAACTTCCAAAGTTACTTGCATATCAAGACCCAGTGAAATATGTTTTGATATGATTTCAGTAAGTTGACTACAACTATTCTTTTCCCGTTATGGGTCTCTCTTCATTTAAAATGTGTTAGATATTTTTAAAAGGAAAGTACAGATGGAAGACGAAAGCTGATTTACGATTTAGTTTGATATTTTGACAGATGTTTTATTTGATCACTAACTAGAAATTATAATGACTGTGACTATCCTACGTGAAATACCTGAATTCAAAACTCAATCAAAATTATTAAACCATAATCCCTAATACCACACCATCTGTATCTCTGTATTATTGGCACAATGTGAAGAACAAAAGTTAGGGAGAGGCTGGGGTTTAACTCAGCAGCATAAGCACCTGTCTGGCAAGCATGAGGTCGTAAGTTCGATTTCCAGTACAAAAAAGAGTCAAGGATAAAGTTGAAGAAAATTTAAATGACACTTCTCTCATTTTGGAACTATGCCACATTTCCTCTCTAGTTTATTCAATATGGGAAAATATGGATATTAGTGGATTTCTTTTGCCACACCTATTGGCTAGAACTGGCGTTTGGGTAAACTCACAAATTCTAACAGTGTAGACTGATAAAAAATAATTAGCTCACCAGATTGAGCTACATTAAAATTATAACTATGTTTATATTTTCATGTAAGTAGATTTTCAGGACAAATTAATCTTCAAGCTAACTCAATGAAATGTGTGTGTGTCCATCCATTTGTCTGTGTGTACTTGTAGCAGTTGTAATAATAAAACATTACACTTTTTGATAAACACGATTCATTTGTAGTAGCAAAATGGATGCATGTTGAGGTGATAATGTCAAGTAAATAAATCAGACACATGATCTGAATAAATATGACATGGTTTGTCTTACATGAGAAACACAAAATATAAATATAGAGCAAAATAAAACATAGACAATAGGAAATAAGGAAACAGATCTCTTGCAAAAGGAAAAGAGACCAAAAGATGAAGAGAGGGGGGGATAAGGAAAGAGAAAGGAGCTGAAAAAGAATTAAGAGGTGTTATGTACATGTACCAATTTCCTACCAGGTATGTAATCATGATATATGCAAACACGCACTAGAATAGAAATAAAAATTGAAGTAAAAACAAAATGAGGGAGAGAAAACATTATATGGTGTCTCTCAGCCATTGGATGGGTTTTCTATCACTAAACAGATACTTAAACAATAATAAGAGAAAAAATTTATTTTGTATCACAACTGTCCAAAAAGTGATTCAAACTGAGAGGAGTTAAATATTAGGATCACTTCCCTACTGGAAATATAACAATCATTCTTCAGATCCATGAGTTTGAAGTCCACAGATTCAACTAGCCATAAATCAAAACTATTTAGAAAAAAATTTGTGTCTGTACTGAACATGTAAGACTTTTCATTCTTGGCATTATATCCTAAAACATCTAGAATCACAACTACTTCTATTAGTATTGTACTAGGTATTATAACAATGAGAGATTATGTGTAGGTTATATGAAAATATTATGGTATTTCATAGAACTGAACAGAACATTAATAGACTGCAACCAATCACCTGCAGATATCAAGAAAAGACAGCACAGGTCAAATCCCACAAATGGACTTCTACCTAGTTACATTGCATTTTAAGAAGAAATTAACATTTAATTGAGTCAACAAAGCAGAAATAATATCTAGCAAAAAATGAATTTTAGAAAGTAAATTTAAAACTAGCATAGTGACATATTACTCACATAGTACATCTTAATAAGTAACTTTCCTACATTTTCATAACAGATCTTTCTTCTATTAGTTGAACAGATGAAATAGTCGATTCTCTTTTTGGGGATGCGTTAAATGAGATTTATTTTATAACACAAGTATCCTACAGACAGAAGGAAAATGACAAAGGCTGATGAGAGAACAGCAGTATTAATTTCCTATCTCTAGTTTACTCCACACTGAATGGTCCTTAAAAGAAGTGGTGAGCAGAATGGTACAAACAGCTTACCTTGTTAATCTCTATATAGTTTTTTTCCATTAAGATTGAATGGTTGATGTCATATAAACCCAGTTCATTCATAGAACTATTCTGCTGTGTTTCTATTATACATGAGGAAATATATTCTCCATCTTTCCCATTTCTTCAAATTGGATTCAATTAATACTAAAGTTCTATGGCAAAAAAAATCTGTGCAAAATTGAATTATGTAAATGAGAAAGTGTAATAAAGTCTTATAATACTCAAAATATTAGAAATAATGAGTTGGGGGCTGGGGATTTAGCTCAGCGGCATAAGCACCTGCCTTGCAAGCAGGCGGTCGTGAGTTCGATCCCTGGTACCAATAAAAAGGAAAAAGACCAAAAAAAAAAAAAAAAGAAATAATGAGTTGTCCAAGTATTTTATTTCTAAGCTAAGACACTTCGTGAATTCTAAGTTTTATCTATATTTTATCTATATTGTCTTCACATAGTAACAAACTATCAAACCTTTATGACAATCTTAAATTATACATGTTTTCCATTACCAGCAACATACATGAATGTAAAATGAAATGCACATGTTGACAACCTACACAATGAAAAAGACATTAATATATAAACTATATAAATAATGTACATTAAATAAATAACTTAAAAAATAACACCCCACCCTAACAAAAGGACAAATAAAAAAGGGAAAGAGAAATGAAGCGACACTCCATAGAAGAAGCACAGATGGCCAATAAATACATGAAGAGGTGCTCGACATCACTGATCCTTAAAGAAATGCAAGTTAAGACAACTCTGAGATTTTACCTTACCCCAGAAGGAATTAGCCACTATCAAGAAATCAAATAATAAATGCTGGAAAGAGTTCAAGTGAAGAAAGGAACCTTTCTACATTGTTGGTAAGAAAGTAAATTTAATACAACCACTATGAAAATCAGTATGGTGATTCCTCAAGATACTAAAATTAGAAATTCCATTTGACCCAGACATATCCCTACTATTTATCTTTTTAAGGATTAAAGACATCCTGGTACAGTGATACATACACACCCATGTGTATATCAACACAATTCATGATAATTAAGTCTCAGAAGCACCCTGGATGTCCATCAACAGATAAATGGATTTGAAAATGTAATATTTACACATAATTCTGCCATAAAGATATATCAGCTTGAGTCATTTGTATTAAAATGTATTCACTTTGAGACCATAATATTAAGTGAAAAAATAAGATACAGAAGATTAAATATCATATGGTTTCTCTCATATGAGAAACCCAAATTATAAATAAAGAGCAAGCCAGGGATTTAGCTCAGTGGCACAGGAACCTGCCTAGCAAGCACAAGATTGTGAATTTCATTGCAATACCAAAATAAATAAAAGTTTTAATTAAAGAGCAAAATAAAAGATAGATAAAATGAAGTAGGGAGATAGACCTTTCACAATGGGAAGAAAATCAAGGGACAAAGGGAGTAGAGGGAAAAGGGATAAAAATCTAACTAAAATGTTCTATGAATATGCACCAATTCCAAATGAGGAATGTAACATTATTTACTGCAAATATGTACTAATAAAAAATGGAGAAGAAAAACATTCAATGAGATAATACCTAAAAATCTTTTTGCTTTGTGCATAATGTAGTGAGTGTTCAACTAACTGTAGCTATTTTTCGATTTTAGCCAATTATATATATATATATATATATATATATATATGCATGTTTCTATGTATATATGTGTGTGATATAGATAGATAGATAGATAGATAGATAGATAGATAGATACATATGTGTGTGTCTATCATATTTAAGTATATATGCTGGATATCCAACAAAAAGAAAGATAAGTAAATATGAAGGATGTTATTCAGTTATCTACAAGGGAGTAATAGGACATAGTAATACATATTGGGCTGTTCCAGAGTGTAAGGACCTTGAAAGTTGAACAATGGTACAATATGACCAATTTTCATTCTTAAGAAAGTCAATCTGTGACAATTGAGCATTAATATTGATTTCACATATTCACTGAAAAATATATGGCCCACACTATGCAAAGTTAAATCATTATTTTAAATACCCACACATGCACACTCACATGCACACACGCACACACACACACACACACACACACACACACACACACACAAGGCAGGAGAAAAGAGCAGGATTGTTAATTGACATGGTTTAGTTTACAAGGAATATATTCATGTAAACACACATAAGGGTGTTGGATTGATGAGATGACAGGATTCTCAAGAGAAGTGAAGATGAGGAGCCCATTTTAGATGCATCAGTACAAAGCACCTGCAGGACACTCCAATGCAGATGGCCAGCACCGACCTTCTCCACTAGTTGGAACATAGCAAGAGAGAGATATACATGGAAGTGCTCTAAATTGGGGTGTTAAGTCTACAAATCTCCACAACCAGACAAAATTGCTTCAATCATTAAGTTCAGAGGCAAAATCAAATTGAAAATATCCACAAATATCTATATTATCTATAGAAATTAAGAGTGAATTCCAATTCATTATTCAACTTTAAATGTATCTTTGAACCAATACTAATGTAACATTTCCCTTTTATGTACTCTTAGCCTGCATTACTGAAAGAGCCTCTGAGAGATCAGACGAGGGGCAAGACAGGTAAAAGGAAGATGACAAAAGAAAAGTTCTGAAAATTGGATACTCTCTGGTCAGGGCAGTCTGTTGTCAAAAATCGTTAGGTTTAAGTTGTTTGTCCTTCAGGGAATCATGTCCATAGCAGAGTAACTTAAGTGGTAATTCAACCTCTGGTTGGCATATGATAGTTTTGTTTATTATTAAGGGGTAGCACTGTTTAGAGAAGCATTCTAAGAAATTTGCAAAATAATTTAAAATAAAATTTCCTTACTGATACGCTTAAGGAATTTTAAAAGAGAAGAAAGGAACATTTACTATAACAGAGATTGGACATGATGAGAAGAAAAATTATCTCAATAATTCTTTAAACACTTCAATTAAATAAGTGTTTCCACCTGCCAATGATCACTACACTATCTCTCCCCTCTCCCATTTCCCCTTTAAAAGTAGTACTAGTTGAAAACACAATAAATAGAAAGTGACAAAGCTTCAAATATTATCTCTGGTAAAAGGAATACTCTCAGCTATTTATAATCACCAACATTAAAACTGTATAAAAAGAATTCAAGTATTAGTTTTACAGATCTTTTCTATTATACAGAAGAAGAAACTTTCCGGCTAAGAAAGGGGTCACACCTGCAAGGAGTAACACCCTTTGTGTACCAAAGGAGAGCTCTGTGTCACCACTGGCTACTTCAGGATGCGGACATAGTGATGGGGTCTAAATAATCAATACTCTATTGCTCAGAGATTCCTTGTAATATATGGGGCATATTTACAAGATGAATGGCACAGTTGATGCTATAAGTTGTAATGGGAAAAGGAGAAGGGAACAACAATGCAAGAAGTGAGATGCACACTACATTCCAATGATTTCTAATACATGGACAATATGCACACCAGAGCTCGGAAAGGAGAAAGATCACCGACACTGTTTGGAGAGAAAAGAAAATTTCATGAAGTTGACAGGGGTGCATGGAGGCTCGGGGGATGCTTCTGACTGGAAAGATAAAGCCATATTCAGGATAAAAGGAAAGATGCAAACTGGCAAGAATTGTACTAGAAAATCATCCAGTACAAAATGATAAAATTGTAAAGGCCAGTCTGTGAAGAGAAAATAAACAGAGCTGCTTATTACAGCAAAGTGGAAAACTTTTAATTCTAGTTGCATGATAGCATACTAGCATCTATGTTTTGGGGGAAGGTAAATTCAATGTTTTCTATTCCAGAATTTGCTGGACGTGGATGTACCAAGAGCAGAGATTAACTTGGAGGTTGCTTTCACAATATTAATAGTAGGTTCCCTAAGGTGATTTGAAGAAATACTTCATATAGCATGATGACTACTTGGACTTGAAAAATGGGCAAGAAATCTGAGGAAAGGCCAACTATATGAATGCTCCAGTAACCAGAAAAATGATGTGGTCATTGAGAGAAAAGGGAAATTCATTTTTATTGAAATCTGCTTAAAGGAGGATATTTAAGAAAGAGTCCAAGGAATTTTGTTTTGTATAGCCAGGGGGTCTAATGGCCAAAGCATACTATACAAATAGCAAAGGTGTTTTGTAAGATCTTTCCACATCCTATTTTCAAGTCACATAGGTATACCTCAATTTCTTTTGTACTATGGGTTATATTATTTTCCTTTTTTTTCCTCTGTTAATTCTCTGGTGATTAGAGTCTCTGCATGAGAACAAATATTCTATTTTGGCAGTCACCTCTGTAATACCACACCAAGTCAGATTGGTTTATTCATCAAATTATCCTATTACACACACAGACAAAATGCGAGCATCATCAATTGGATCCTTGTTACATTTTTCCCTCAAAAGGTCTGTCTGCACAGTGCAGTACTAACTGCAACCTTCAAAGGGTTGCACTGCAGTACAAAAAGGGAAAATGTGTTTCAGTATCTAATCTAATCTCTGCTTCAAGAAAAGCAGAGAGCAGTATATTATGCTTGACTCCAAACTAAAGGAAAAGAACATTTTTTTCAAATACTATGCACTACAAGTGCCTCCAAACATATAA
This sequence comes from Cavia porcellus, assembly GCF_034190915.1. Classification (NCBI taxonomy): domain Eukaryota; kingdom Metazoa; phylum Chordata; class Mammalia; order Rodentia; family Caviidae; genus Cavia; species Cavia porcellus. The sequence continues at coordinate 27,580,716 of NW_026947495.1, read as the reverse complement.
AAATTGGATAAATAAAACTATTGTATACAGGAAGGAATGAAAACAGGTCAGTATTATGATTTTTGTCTTTCAAAGAAAGAAAACAAATCTGATAGGCAACAATTCCCCAACACACATATGTACACACACATATGCACATATGTAAACATATGCACACCACACACACACACACACACCTGCAAGGCACTTACACTAAATACTGTCATTCATCCTGGTGATCCCATCTTGTGTTTACTTCTCTCTGTTGCCCCTCCTTTCCCACCTTAGCATTCTTGGTGGTTCAGCTCTGGCTTATTTTCCCTCCTTTCAATTCTAGCTCACATAAGCATGTCACATTCAGGTGTTTAAAAAGTATGAGCACTTCTTTCCATCTCAGAATTGTCTTTCCATTCATCATCTGTAAGGCACCTTTGGCATGGATCAAGTAGCAGGTTCCAATACAGTCCTATGCAACTATTTATTCAGCAATTCAACTCAAGGTCTCTTCAGCTGCAAAAAGGATACTATTTTTCTATACAAGAAGCACCCACCAGACATCCTACAAGTAGATTTCATTTGTTATAAGAAAATTAAGATGGGTGTCAGCCAAATCAGGTAGTTTGATTAAGCAGATGAGTGAATAGAAATAATGGTTAATGCTAATGTGTATTTTGAGGATAAAAATCAACAAATATGTTACAGAATAGCAACTGTATACAGGGCATCATTAAATACTCTGCAGGGTACACTGTGGGACAAGCATCTTATAACTAATTTGGAAAAACAATAAAATTACAGTTTAAATAGCAGCAATTTTAGCATAAGACATCTCAATATGTTTGCCAATTTGGGGAGAGAAGATATAAACCCATTCAGCTTGAGACATCAGTAAAAATGTCACAGAAAAAATAAGAAATGACCCAAAACTGATGGAGTGTATGTGTTCACAACAGAACAAGGACTGGCATTCCAAGGAAGGGCTGTAGAAAACAAATGATATGATGAAAATGCAGAGATGGCCAAGTAAAAACAATGCAATAGAGAACTTGTGCAGACAAGAGTAGCTGTTGTAGGAAGTGCAGTCAGAAGAAAAGCAGGACAAAGGTTCACAAGTAAGATAAAAGAAAGATACTAGATTAGTCTTCCAGGAGGGGTGAGGGAGACTGGAATGATAGGTGTGCAAGTTTTCCTGAGTTGATCATTATCCAAACATCACAGAACACCTCATAAACACAAGTAAACATCACTTCTCTCTCTTAGTGCCCAGGTCCCTTTCATATCTCTGCAGAGTCCACCTCACTGTTTCCTACCATCTCCCTTTTACTTTGATCTTTATTTATGTTTTTAATCTCTCAAATCAGAGAAACAATGAAATATTTAATGTTTTGGGTCTGGTTTATTTTATGTATCATTGTAGTCTCAAGATTATCAGATTATCAAGATTGCAAATTATCCTTCTTTATGGCTATGTGTGTGTGTGTGTGTGTGTGTGTGTGTGCGCATACCACAAAAATTATATGCCAATTCAAATATATAAATACATAAGGGACATTCAGAAGAAAAAGGTGAGGATTTTAAATTAGAATATGGTTGTACAAATTTTTGAATTTTATAAAAGTCTATAGATTGTATATTTTGAAATGGTACATGTTATATAGATTTGGCATTACTAAAGCTCTTTAAAATTATAAAAGAAGAAAATCTTAACTATTATTGTCACTACAGAGTTTACAAGATTATTTATCTTTGATACAATTATTATAAAATCTATCAAATATCTCTGCATTGTCCCAAAATACATGCTCAAAAACTGTCTCTTATTCTTCTCTCAGGTAGTCTTAAGAGAGCACAGGTTTCCATGTTATTAGTTTCCAAAATATGACAGACATGATTAGCAGTCACAATGGCTTTGAGAAGAGTTAAAGATGTATTCTTCACATCTGATGTCCACTATATCTGATTCTCAATATTCTACTCTTTTAACTCATGGAAATTTTCATCAACCTAAAACATTTATTGATTCTATTGATATACAAATGGTTGCAAGTATCTAATGATTGGGAGTTCTCAAACTATATCCTATATATTCAATCTAGTTCTATATGTTACAATATAGAAAATAAAAATGAGACAATATTATTACCTCAATTACTTCTAGTGTGTGCTAAAAATTGTATGGGGTATATTAAATTCTTACAGCAACCTCAGGTCAAATATTTAATAACACTGTAACCATTAATTGTAATATGTTAATGGAAATAGATTAATAAGTTCCTAGTAGATTAATAGAGCATAGCTCCAGGTATGCTTGTGAGGTACATCCAGAGATTACTGTTATGTTGCTCAACAAACAAAGGGGATGTTCCACATCTATGGCACCAACAAATAGCCTTTAGGACTAAAGAAAAGAAGGAAGTCGGCATATACTTTTAGAGAGTTGGCTAGACCAACTCTCTAGGTAAGCTTTTGCTGCCATGCCTTTGAATGTCAGTCTCCAATTTCTTCAGTCTCCTATGCAGACTAATAACAAATCACTTTCTAGTGAGCGTCCAGGCCTTTGGGGTTCAGTTGGTGCTGATCCTTGGTGCCTCTTGTTCTAAGACTTCCATCTTCTTCAGGTGAGCAGCTACTGGGATTTCTGGTCCTCCAGACCATTATGGTCATTGTGAATTCTCCTGTCTGATCTGGTAAGCCCACCTAATAAATCCCTCTGATTTAAGTATATTCTCTATTTACTTTGCTCCTCTCCAGAATGCTGGACAATATAGGTTTTATGATCAGAAGTGGAGTCACTCCTGTGAGTGTGTCTAACTGTGTGGCCCACAAGCCTTTGGAACAGGCTTTTGGAAAATGTTTGAACAGATCTGAAGATAACAGCTGGAGGGACCCTACAATGCCAAAATCAGAGATTGGAAAATGCTAACGGGAGTGCAGAAGACAAAAATGATGACAGAAATTTAAAGACCTGACTCATAAGTTTGCAGTCATGAATAAGATCTTTATTGGAATCTGGACTAAATTCATTCTGATGAAAAATGTGTCTATACTTTATCCATGTTTTATCACTTTACATGAGGCTGAATTGAAAGGTGATGTACTAACTAATCTGCTGGAAGAAATTTAAGAAAAACTAATGTTCAGGCTGTATCATGGGTACTACTGGCTTTGTTTTTAAATAAGTTTACAACAAGAATCACAAGCAAAAATCAGAGCCAAAAGATGTAAAATTGTATGGAAGGAAGCATCTGTAAACTTTAGATCAAGGTCAGTATGATCTTTGAAGAAGAAAGAACTTTGCATCAGGGCAATAGGAAAATGCCTTGAAGGCATCTGAGGAATTGGCCAAACTCCACCTAATGCAGTCTCAAGGGTGTAAATGTATAAATTCTTTTGGAAGACTGTACCTTGCAAAAGAAACTGTCAGGGCACTCTGTCCATTCAGGGCCACCTAAGGAAGCATATCCAGGCACTCAAGAGGTTGCTTCTGTAGCAATGGCCTAAAAAGAGGAGCTATTGCCTGAACCGGTGGTAGCCCTTGGAATCATCCACATGGGACTATATTTTTCAAACATTCATAATGCTGGAGTTATGGGGTCATGGATGTTTCTACACAGATTTCCAATAAATGCTTAGAAAGCCAACCAAAATTATATGACACAGTCACATGGTTTCTGCCAGGAGTCCCTGAAATAACAATTTGTAAAACTGTGAGCATAAAGCAGGAGGTATAATGGATACTCCAAAGTGTTACAGGCAGCTGAGATAGACAGAAATATTACAGGCAGTCAAATAGGCCTAGAACCTTGAAGAAGCCAGTACAGAAGACCTTGTAACTGTGGGGGAGACAGACACCTCCCACTGCGGGTCAGAGCTCAAGACAAAAGCACAGAAAATGTTCCTACACACTACGGATAAACATCATGGATTGATATCCTAAGTAGGTAACTATCACCCTGAGGAAGCCAGAAGAAGCCATTAAACCAGCCCCCAACAGGAAAAATCCCTGTTCTGTATACATGTCCACTTGCTGCATGCCTCACTTCCCCATTTGTCTCCAATTTAATCAATTTTACCTGAGCAATTATATTCATAGTCTTATTGATTGACCATAGTTCTGTCCCACTTCATGGCCACATTGCAAGTTCCCATTTTTTCCTCCCCTTGAACCTGCCTCAACTTGGAGTTTTGCTCCATAAAATCCCTGGAAAATGCAGGGTCCTCAGCAACCCACTCAGGACCTCGTCTGTCTCTTTCTCTCAGACAGAAGCATTCTTCCTCTAATAACTATACTTTGTTCTTAACCTCCACTATTTCTAAAATTCATTCTTCAGTTTTAGATAGCATTAACTCATACCAGATATCCAGTAGGTTGGGAGTTTTAGGAATGGATGCTGAAGACAGTCATAGGCAATGAGCAGACCCTGCACAAGAGAAAGGCCATGCAGGCTCTAAAGGGTAAGGCTATATGGGTGAAGCCACCCAAACACTTTGGATCCCATATCTTACCATAATGTTTCCTGAGTGCTAGATATAGATTTATAGGATTTAATGTTTGAGTTGGTTTCCTTTTGACATAATTCTTTCCATTCTTCTATTTCTTTATTTGCAATGGGAATGCTTATTCTGTGCCACTGAATATAGGGAGTATTAAATATTCTTTTCTACTTTTACAAGGACTCACAACTAAGAGTTTGCCTTGAGAAACTGTTAGGACTTTAATGACTCTTACAGATAGACTAAATATATTTTGCATAATGACATGGACATGAGTCTTTTGGGGGCCCATGGTTGGAGCACTGGATTTTATACATAAAACGTTCCCCAACATTTTCACATGTTCAACAGTGGGACTTTTGGAAGGGGGCATGTTCCAAACAAGGGGACACTATGCTTACTAATGGATTAATGGCTGCATATGGCACCAGCTGGTACAGTCTAGTTAGAAGCAGTAGGGTCACTGCAGCACAACATGTAAGAGTATTTTTATGTCTCTGTTTCCTCTCCTGTCTCTTTCCTGCCTGCCACTGGTTGAGCAGCATTCTTCCCTCACGCCATTCCACCAAGCTGTTTCTGCCTTAAAGGTTGCCAAATCATGGACAGAATCCACTGAACTCATAAGCCAAACAAACCTCCACTCCTTTTAAGTTGCAAGTGTTGGGTATTCTGTCTCAGAGATGGGAAAGTAACTAATACAAATCCCTGTCACACAGATAATAAGACTAAGGCTCAGAAAAGTGTAGTAACTTTCCCTGTCACCCAGAAGTAGTGAAATCAATGATATTACAGACCTTCCTAGCTCTAAGCCAGTCAAAAAACATTTGAAAGAAGAAAAAATTGAATTTTACATGAAGTATCAACTGAAGTTACAGAATAGCAAATAAGATAGTTTATATGTTTTATTTGTTAATAGTCTTTCAGTGTACTGAAATCTGAGTATGCACTAATTGCCTTTCAATCCATGAACCTATTCTTCTGATCATAATCCTCACAAATGCTGTACTTTTATCCCAGAAGACTATAAACATCTTTTATGGTCATTTTAATTTTAAAATTCTTGAATGCTCTAGATATAATTATAATTCTGCATTAATCTGTCTAATAACTAACACTCTGATATGATGCAGAAAATAAAAATTCATCAATAAACAATTTAAAACTTTTATAGGATACACTTATAGAAATTTCAACCTAGGAGATGATGAAAATTTTAAATATATCCCAAAAAGAGAAATGATATGCTAAAATTCTAAATTAAATATTCCTAATTTCTTTTTTCTATGCTACATTTACCTTCTAAATGCTAATACATAAAGTCTTCTTATTTAAAATATATTTTCCCTAGTACATATATGATTGTCGGCTATCTTCATCTACAGAAGATACTTGGCTTTTTACAACTTACCAGATAAATAACAATTCTGTGTGTCTACAAATTCATTTGCAAACAATTTGTTTATGTAGTGATAAAGCAGTGAAGTTATCCATGTTTAAGTGTAAAACAATGGAAGACATAAATTTATTCTTACTGGAAATGAAAGTGTGTTCCACTGTTCTGCACAATCCATTAACTACTATACCTAAACAAAGACTTTATAATGTTATGTTTTGCATTTCATGAATTTTGATAGCTAATGTGTTTTCAGCCAAGAATAATGTGATGATTAGAAGAGAGTTCAATAAGGATATGTGGCAATGCAATAAGATAATGAATTTCTCCAAGACTAGAAAACAATTATTGATCACCAATTTTTGGAAAACTTTAAATCAATTTCCATGTCATTTACTACAAAAAGTTCTGAAACAAAATTCAAGAGGGGTTAGATAAAAGATTTTAAAACTAATAAGATATTGATTTTTCTAACTTTGTATGTTAAATTGTGTATTTAATAGCCCCTAGTTTAATTAGACTAGTGTTTTCTGTGTGAACAAGGCTTTTAGAGAAGGCTGCATGACAGACTATCTGAACTGTGAACTGACATGTATCCAAAGAGGAGAAAATTAATACACTTACAGCTTGGGAGCCTCAGTTAATAATGCAACCTTGGTAGATAAGGATTTGGAGTAGCCATATGTTTTCTCACACAGTTCTCATTTACCTGGCACTTTAGGTTGGTAGAAGAGATTAAAAAACAGCTAACTTTTTAAAAGTGGGTTTATCATCAACTGGTTTAGCCTGATTCATTATTAGAATATGGAATGAGACAGTATAGTAGACTTTTGGTTTCTGTGATAATGCTAAGGAGGGGAACAAGAAGCAGAGAAAAATGAGAGGAAAGGTATTGATTATAGAAAAGACAATGACATAATACAAATATATCAAGAATTTAAAAATCTTCCAGTTAGGGTCTGACCACCCACTAAGAATTTTCTATGATAACCACTATGCAGTATTCATAATATGCAACTGTTTTTTACTGTGAAATCCAAACTACTTGAGAACACATTGGAGAAAAATGTAATACTCAAATGCTGAACAGAAATAGAGAATTGATAATATCAGAGAATTAACTTTTATATTAAGACATTCTATGAGTAATAGAAACTACATTTATAAATTTTTCTTTTCCTTCCCTTTCAATGTTACTGCTCCCAACTCCCAACTGCCTCTGGTATCTTCCAAGTTTTGTTGGGACATTATCACCCCCCTGTGGCCATGAGAGGGAATAATTAAACCCGTAGGCTCTCCCACCATCTCATTTCTTCTTCTGCTACTCCATAAATTTACACTATATTTTCACTATTTTCACATCTTTCTACCCAACTAATACAATGTAAAGAATTCAGAATACAAAGAATCAAATTTTAGAATATCCATATGCAGAATTATCCATCTTTCTAATTATCCATCTTTTTATATTTCTGTATCTCTTCCAACATTTATTTTCTTAAAATAATTTGCTTCTTTCTGATTCAGTCTTATATATAGTGAGTTAAAATGAACCATTCAATTAGTGTCCAATGTTACATAAACAAATCTTCCCTAATAAGTGTATTATTTCTAGTGACAGAATATCAGGAAATTATGCCTAAGAGGCTTGACACAGGCTATTACTACATACATTCCTGATTTATGATACAGTTGCATCCTGAAGAACTCACTGTAAAATGGAAATATGGTAGGTTGGAAATGCATTTACTAACCCTGACCTACTGAAAATTATATTTTATCAAAACAGAACTCTGCATATCAGGTACCCACAGCTCTCAGGCCACATCTAGCCCTGAACAACTAGCAGCCCCACACGATCAAAAGTACATATTTAATATTATTAAGTGATTTTTTATGACTCAGTTGTGTAATATTTAAGCGCTGACTTCAGAGGTGATAACAGAACACTATGTAAGGTAGAGGACAGTGCCATGCAGTCTATCTCTACCCCCTACTCCTGCCACACAGGGTGAGTCCTGCCAAAATTTGCATGTCTTCTTACATGTACTCACACTATTTGGAGTATGAACTTGCAGAGATTGCTGATAACAATATATATGTCTGTCCCTATGATAACAGGTATTTGTAATTATTATTAAGGAGACACATAAATTTTATTATTTAATTATTAAACTTAGTCTTGTGTCATTTCATAAAATAATGTAATAATTTAAAATGCAATAAATGAAGGAAATGTTACTTACATACATTAACTCTATCATGCATTTTATATATAGCTCAGGACACCTCCTCTCCACACGGTGAACTCTAGAGAAGCCTAAAGGTTGGACTCCCATATGTGTGGATTGTCAGCTGCTTACCTTTCTGACTGTGTGACTCACAGAAAACAAGGCAGCATTTCTAACCACATATGGATAGGTCAAGGAAATATCAAAATCCGAAACTCTACGTACACTTTCCACTTGTTTACTTGAACCATCTTGTGCTAGGAACTGTATGAATATCAAGGAGAAGGAACGCCAGACAGGTAATTGAAAAAAATATCAGAGCCAGTATAATCTATATTAAATGAAACTTTAAAAATGTTAGCTCTAGTGAATCTAAATTAAATATAATTGAAAGAATATCCAACCTTACATTAAGTTACTTAAGAAGAAACTCAAATGTTATTTGAAATCACAACTCTTTTCTCCTATTAAAACTAAATGTGGCTATATACTAAACATGTTGTAAATTAAAAGCTAGCCCTAATATAATTTTACCCTTTTTTGATAGTCTATTTCTTTATTGTTAAAATGAGACATTTTATGGGTTATATAGAGATTAGCTGGTTGATGTTTGATTAAATATTTATCTGTATAACATTTTCTCTAGTAGGAAAATCTTTCCATATTTTATAAAATTGAGAATCATATATAGACATCAAAAACAAAATGTCATCTTCTTATACAATGAGCAAGAGCAACTGTCTATGTTTACTACGAATATGCTCTCTAAGCATGAGGAAAAGACCAGAAAAGTGCAATTAATACAATTAGCATTAGCTCACATATTATATAGGACCTTTCATCAATGTAAAGACAATTTTATAAGAAAGGGATGCTGATTTGAATCCTTTTAGGTTTTAATTTTTAATCTGCCTTATAAATTCAGATTTAACCTTGGTCAAATTATTAGATTTTCTGACCACTGATTTCCTCAGCTTAAAAATCTGGACAATCAGACTTGTATTCTAGGGCTTGCTAGTAGAGACATGTATCTTTGCAAATATATATATATATATATATATATATATATATATATATATATTTCTCTCCAATCTCCTAGCCATTAGTGTGATCACTACATCATTCTGCATTCTGGCCTCACATTCTCATGCTATTTCATGAAACTCTAACTATAGTTACAAGCAGATATGGTCTTATAGCTTTATAGCCTAATGAATAGAGGAGAAATAGTAAATTTCCTAACAGATAACCAGAAAATATTCTGGGAAACACTTAAATTGGCCCACAAACTACTCAGCTCTACTTCTCTAGTATTACTATCCTGAACTAGGTTTTGGTAGATGGAGACTGGGCAGGCATCCTGAAAAGACACAGACTCTGGCCTACACAAGCACCATATTGGCATCCTAAATTGGTTAGAATTAATAAACTCTTATAACTCTTTAAAATCACAGTCATTACTCATTCCTCAAATGCATATATCAACCTGGATGAATAATGCTGTCATATTCTAGCTAGATACCATCTTTAGATTCAATTTCATCTATTTTTTGGTTTGAGAGAGGGTCTCACTATGTAATTTAGATTGATTCTGAATTCGCTATGTAACCCAACTTGACCCCAAACTTACATTGATCCTCTGGCCTCAGCCTCTCAAGTGCTGGGATTGCAAGCAGGTGCCACTGTACCAGACTTCTACCACTGTCTATCACATTGTTTTCTGCTTCAAGAATCAATATGGCTTTATGAGGGTCTGGCAGAAGATATCAAACCTCTGCCACTTAGCTTTAAAATTTCTTGTTCCAACTCTCTCTTCTGCATCCAAACTTAGCTGCTACTATTCCTTAAGGTGAAAAATTTTCTGGCTTGATTAATAGTCCCTGGCCATGTCACAATCATTCTCTTCCAGGCTTCTTGATTACACTAATGTCATTATCCAAAGTGGTATACCCTCTGCATTCCAAATCCAATAATTCAATGCAACGAAATGTTCAATTCTGTTTTATTTCTATATGCAGCTCATACTGATATTCTCCTTTCTTTGAATTCTTACAGCATTCAAGTGAAATACACTGCAAACTCTTATTTCATATTGATTCTGCCATCTCTCTATTTAGGTCATTAATGCTCAAGAGTGCAGATGTTTTGAGAGATCTCTTCCCCAGGATAGCAGGCATAAAGCACATTCAACAACAATCAATTTTCATACATTTGTCAGAGAAAGAAGCATCTTCTCCCATACCCTAAGTGGTTAATCCAAGGATAAAAACAAACAACATTTCTCTGATTAAGCTCATCTGTCTCTTTTTTGTGTAGCTGTCATGAAAATGTTACATTTCTAATTCAACATTTAAGTCCGATTCTGCTACTACATAAAGGTCATCTTCATGTGGTCACGTGTCATAGGAGAGGATTGAAAACTTGGCAATTGCACATGTTTACAAGAACTTCACTGCATGCACTAAGCCACAGGAAGACCCAGTGCTCTGGTTCACAAATGCTCAACAGTCTGCATGGTCTGCAGTTGTAAAAACCAGCAACTGTCTCATAAAGACATCTGCAAACCTTAACTCCTGAATTTTATATACTAAATTCAGAATTCCGTTAAGCTAATAAGAAAATGCACTATCTTTTAAGCATTAGCTGAACTGAGGTCAATGATTGTTACTGTGACAAACAAACAAACCAACAAAAACTTTCCAATTCAATAATTTATTCATGTGTCTTTTTTTAATTTATGAATTCACAAAACTGAAAACCTCCTACAATAACAGCAAAAATCTGACATTTTGAAGCATATGCATCAGATCAATGATTTTATGGAAAAATAAGATGCACATGCATTACTAACATTGGTCTATCTATGAAGAAAACCACAGAAATGAGAAGTCAAGACAACAATGGCTGATTTAGAATGATGAACTTTGAAAACTAAAGCATCTGTTTTACAAACTTAAATGACTAATTTTCAGTAAATTTCCTGATAGGGCACTATATTTGGTAGAGCATTAATATGTAAAAAATAGAATAAACGAGCAATTCTGCACATTTCATAAAGGATAACTACATTTCCCAGTTATCCATCTGGGTCCTTTTCATTTCAGTGGTTTAATTAAAACTCAATGGTATTATCAATCTGTTACATTTTTCATGTTGATGGTTATTACATTTACAGTACAGCAGGAGTACAAATTAAAGTGAGAGGATGATAAATCGCTTCTTCAAATTTCATTTCTGTTTCTCTAGTAACTAATAATCTGGTAATATTTTTTAGCTCACTTATGTTTATAGAACAATTTTCATGAATTTTTATGATTAGGGTAAAAAGAAAAAAGAAGTCTGAATTTCAACAGTTTTTTTCTCACTTTATATTATTTTGACCTGTAAACTAATACACATATTACATTTTGTGAGTCTCTATCAATCCACTGTGTCAATATAGTTCAGTTATGGTTCTAAAAAATGCATAATAAATTTGTTTTGATCACTTTCCTTCTGAAAGTATTTGTTATGGATTTTTCTTGCATGAATCTTTAAATATTAGACTTAAGAATCATATTACTCAATTATAAATTGTAGGCATTTAAATGTATATGCAATGTATGATCATTTTCTATATAAATCATTAGATTAAAAAAATCACCTTTTTATCTCAAGAATGCCTCTTCAAACCTAGACCATTAAACATACACCCTTATGGATACAGTCAAATAATCTTGAAAAGGTACAATTATAAATTGGATGACAATATTGTCAAACTCAGGTTAAACCAAAAAATGCTACACAGAAGCTTTTAGAATACTAATAATATTAATATTGTATATCTATAAGGTAAACTGTAAAAATATCACATCAAGGTTGGCTTTCATAAACATAAAACCTGTCACCCTCACTCACCTCACTTTCAGGCTTAACGGAGTCACTTCTGATAAAAACAAATACAATCTAAAATGTTTTGTCAATCAAAAGAAGCAGATCACTTTAAAAGCAGAAACAACTGTGAAATAACTAGTGACAAAAACTTCCCTGGCATGTCTTCACTGTTGTCAACATTCTTGACTTTCTAGGGACTAGATATCCTCTATCCATGTCTGCTGACAGTCAGTTCTCATGATCTACAATCTATTTGTATGATCCAAACTGGACTTCATTCCCCAGCAGCCACATTTATTTTGGTTCAAGTTACCCTTTCTCAAAAGAAAACAACCATTCCTCAGAACTGCTACATGTCCTGAAGCTTGAAGAACTTAAATTCTCTGTTAGGACACAGGTGACCTTATCTGTTCAACACTGAACAAGAACTCTATTGTTGAAGCCAACTATTTACTAAGGAACCGATAGCATTATTTAAATGTCAAAAGATACATGTTTTATGAGGTAACAGGAGAAAATCTCGATAGTATTCCAGAGGTCAATGCATTTGACATTCAAAGCATTTCTTAGGCTACACAGCAATGAAAATACAACTTGGGTAGATGTCAGTATGTCTGGGTACCGAACTGACGTAGGCGTGTTATCTATTCTCACTAAGTATGCATAGAAAAAGCGAGTGAACAGAAAACAGTACATCCAACAGATGACTTTTAGCTGTTCAAAAAAGACTAAAACAAGTTAAAAGAGATAGTAAGAAAGAGATAGTAGGAAGAGATAGTAAGAAAGTCAGAGAATGGAAAAATAGATTAAGATAGAGAGGAAGGGGCAAGAGGGAGGAACAAATCAAGAGCAAGGATGACAAATACATTTTCCTGGACAGACCAAAAAAAAAAAAAAAATCCCTATTTCTCAAAACTGTATGGACCAAAGACAGAACATTAAGCCAAAGTAAAAGATACATCCCAAAGAGACTTTTGGAATAAAACTAAACTCAGATTTTATTTTAAGACTAAAGAGAGGATCATTACAGAATTTTAGGCAAAGAAATGTTTGACGCAGGTTTTCTTACAATAACTGATAATTTGATAACCAATTCAAAAACTAAAAGAGACAAAATAATTTAAGAATGACATTATAGCAATGCTTCTGACAAATAAGGAGAAATTACAGCAATATTTAAGATGTGGGGGGAGGACTTAGTAGGTTGAGTAGGGTAAGGAATAATTAAAAGCATGGTAGAGATGATCAAGGCCCAACACACAGAAATAATGAGTAGAGCAGTGACCACCAGGTTGGAAAAGTGATAAAAGGCATCTACAACAAACCAACATCATACCAAATGTACAGAAACAGAAATCTTTCTCACTAATACAGGAACCAAACAAGCATGTCTACTATCACCACTCCTATAGTTCTGGAAACATTACCCAAAGCAGTTAGACAAAAGAAAAAATGAAAGGGACAGGATAGGAAAGGAAGAAGTTAAATTATTATTTGTGGATGACATGATACTCTACATAAAAGACCCCAAAATCTTTTCCTAAATACCTAGATTTAATAACCAAATTCAGTAGCATAGCTGGGTACAAAGCCAACATTCAAAAACCTATAGTACAAGTCACAGAGTACTGAGCCCTGCCAGGCCTAGAGCCACAGAGATGTCCATCAGGGAGTGACCAGCCTAGCTCATGGGACCTGGAGATTTAAGAGTTCTGCCCATCAGAGCAGTAGGCCCCAGCACCTAGTTCAGGGATGCCTCCCAGCTAGGCCTGCAGTGTCTCCGAAGTTCTGAACTCCACCCAGCCAGGAATAAGGCCTATACTACAGAGGTGTGTCCCAGATAACCACACAGTCTAGAGGCTCTAAATTCTTCCAAGGCAAGTGCAAGGCCCCAAGATCACACTCCAGGGGTATGTCCCAGCTAGCTGTGCTGGTACTGAAGGCTCTGAACTCCACCCAACCAAGCATAAAGGCTGGGTGCCAAACCTCCACAGAGGATCCAGGCTCTGGCCAGCCAAGCATCCCAGTGCAATCTATCACGGGAAACCTGGCCAGCTTCACAGGTCACAGAGATACTGAGCTCTACTAGCTCTGAGTCACAGAGCCATCCATCAGGGACCAACCACCCTGGCTGATAGGTCCTGAAGATTTTGAACTCTGGCCACTTCAGCACAACACTGTGAAGCCATAGTTTTGGGGAGCACTCTAGCTAGTGATGTGGGTATCAGAGGATTGAAGTTCTCTGCCCAGCACAGCATTTCAGTGTAATTCATTAGAAGGGTGCCTGGCCAGCTGCATAGGTCCCAGAGAAAAATGACAAAATTAAAGAACAAGATGTAGTCTCAGTCCTCCAGCCCACTGAGAACAAACACAGGACACATTGAAATGGAAGACACTAGAAATCTCACAACTGAACTTTCTGAAATGATAGCAACTGAAGTAAAGAAGCAACTCCGTAAAGAGTTAGAGGAAATCAGATCATATATAATCTTCAAGGTTAAAAAAAGAAATGACAAACACTATGCAAGAAATGTTGAGTGTATCTAAAGAAGATCTAGATAAAAAAAAATATAGGAACGTAAGAAAATGATGGAAACCTTGAATAAACAATATAAGACACAATGCATGAAATAACTTCAAGGGGTTATTCATGAAATTAAAATTCTACTGAAAACTGGCAAAACGTCTTGAAGGAAGCTGAAGATGGACTCTCAAACCTTGAAGACAAGATGGAAGTTTATGACCACAAAAGAAAAGATCTCTTAAAATTAACAAGGAACCAGGAAACAACAATTCAATGCTGCAAGATGGTGTAAAAAGAAACAATATAAGGCTAATAGGTGTCAATGAAAAAGGAAGGTGAACATAAATGGCATAAATTTACTGCATAGCAGAAATTTTTCCAAAAATGGAGACTCTGATATATAGATAAGTGAGGCATATAAAACCCCAAATAGCCACAACCAAAATAAATCTTCACGCAGATATATAATAATTAATATCTCAGAAATTCAGCTCAAGAACAAAACACCAAAAGCTGTCAGAGAAAGGAGACAGATTACCTATGAAGGAAAGCCTATCAGAATCATGGCAGACTTCCCAACACAAACCTTCAGGTCAAGAAGAGCTTGAACTGAAGTATTTCAAGTCCTGAAAGAAAAAACTTCTAACTCAGAATGATGTACCCTGTAAAACTATCTTTGAAAATTGATGGAGATATAAGATGACAAAGAACAACTATGACAAAGAACAACTGAAGAAATTCATGACCACCAAACCAATACTACAGAGTACTGGAAGATATTCTAGAAAGACATAAAGATAACTACAATTCCAAGAACAATAGCAGAAAGAAACCAATAAGTAGCACAAACAATTAAACATAAAAAGTAGAAAACCAACAACAACAAAAAAAAAGATAACATGACAGAGATAAGTCAGTACATATCAGTTATATCCTTCAATGTAAATGGTCTCAACTCATCAGAGTGTATTAAGACACAAATTCCAACAATATGCAGTATACAAAAAACATATTTAACTCAAAAGGAGAGTCATAGACTAAAAGTCAAAGGATGGAAAACAATACTTCATGCTACAGGAACAAAGAAAAAGAATATCCTGTTTGCAGACAATGTAAACTTCAAAGAATGATTAAAAGAGATAAAGCAGTTTTCCCCAACAAGTGAAGAGGCAAAGATCACAATCATAAATATAAATACACCAAATATAGGGGCACGCAACTAGGTAAGACATATCTTAATATACATGAAAAATAAGCAACAATAGAGTTATCATAGGAGACCTTAACACCCATTAATACAAGAGACAACCAAACAAAAAAATCAACAAAGGAATAACAGAATCAAACTTATGAGCAAATGGACTAGTAGATATGTACCACTGAGTGTTCCACCCAATGACATCAGAATACACATTTTTCTTGGCTGCACAAGTGTCATTTTCTAAAATAGATTATATACTGTCCCACAGAATATGCTTAAATAAACTCAAAGGAATTTAAATAATCTCAACAATATTATTGGATCATAGTACAATAAAATTGGAAACTACTGACCAAAAAATACAAGACCACATAAACACATGAAAATTAAATAATGCTCTCCTAAACAAACAACACAAAGAAATGAAAGAAATTAAATAAATAATATTTGAAATCACACAAAAATTCACGTACAACTTCCCAGACTCTGTGGGACATACTGAAAGCAGAGGGAAATTTATAACAGCAAGCTCCCATATCAGGAAAATGGAACATAAATAAACAACCTAATGTTGTACTTCAGACTTCTATAAAAAGAAAAACAACTCAAGCCCAAAGCCCAAACAATGGAGAAAATTATAAATATCAGAGCAGAAATTAATGCAATTGAAGCTAAGAAAATATAAGGAATTAGTGAATTGAAGAGTTGGTTCTTTGAAAGAATGAATAAAATTAATAAACCCCTAGCCAACTTTATCAAAAAGAGGAAAGAAAAAACTCAAATGCACAAAATAAGAAATGAAAAGAGTGAAATCACTACACACCTTGTGGAAATACAAAACATCACCACAAAAAAGAGAATCACAGACGAACATGGATGTAAAAAATCCTAAATAAAATACTGGCAAATAGAATGCAACAAATCATTGAGAAGATTATACACTATTTGCAGTAGGATTCATTCCAGGAATGCAGGGGTGGTTCAATATATGCAAATCAATAAACATAATACGTCAGATCAATGGAGCCAAAGATAAGAGTCACATGATCATCTCAACAGATGCAGAAAAAGCTTTTGACAAAAACCAACACATTATGATAAAAACCCTATGGAAAATTGGAATAGATAGTCTTTACCTCAATCTGATAAAAGCCATATATGATAAACCAATAGACAAATATTACTAAGTGGACAAAAAATGTAAACTTTCAACCTAAAATTGAACTACACAAGGATACATCTTATCATCACTCCAACTCAGTACAGTTCAAGAAACATTAGCCAGAGCAATTAGACAAGAGCAAGAAATAAAAGGAATAAGGAAGGAAAAGAAGAAGTTAAATTATGTTCATTTGCAGATAATAGGATATTCTACATAGGAGACCATTGAAATACTTTTAGATGTTACACTCAAATTCAGTAATGTAACTGGATACAAGGTCAACACTCAAAAAATCTATAGCATTCCTGTACACAAATAACAAATTGACTGAAAGAGAAAGAAGAACAAACATACTCTTCACAATAGCATTGAAAAGAATGAAATACTTAGGAATCATTCTAACAAAGGAAAAGAAAGATATATGCATAGCAAATTACATTACTCTGAAAAAAAAGAAATCGAAGAGGATTTCAGAAAATGGGGGGAAAGTCCATGTTCATAGATAGGAAGAACAAATATTGTGAAATGGCCACTCTCCCAGAGCTGCTATACAGATTTAATGCAATTGCAATCAAAATATTATTAGCATACTTCACTTATCTAGTGAAATTTTTCCTAAAATTCATCTGGAACCAGAAGACACCTAGACTAGCAAGGGCAAGTCTGGGCAACAAAGGTAAAGTAGTAGACAACACAATTCCCAACTTGAAAGTATACTACAAAGCTAATGTGTAAACTCAGTATGGTACTGGAATAAAAACAGACCTGAAGTTCAATGGAATAGATTAGAAGATACCACCACAAGTACAAACATACTCAGCCACCTCATCTTTAACAAAGGGGCCAAACATGTTCAGTGGAGGAAAGAGAGCCTCTTCAATAAGTGGTGCTGGAAAAAAAAAATGGGTTTTCACATGTCAAAAACTAAAACTAGTTTTTGACACCATTAACTAAACTATGTATATCACCATTGTATATCACCATTAACTAAACTAAACTCAAAATGTATCAAAGACCTAATCACTAAACTATAAACACTAATTCTGCTGAAAGAGAAAGTAGATAGAAATCTTGAAACCATAAGTGTAGGTAAATAGTTACGAACAAGACTCAGACTGTACTGGAAATACTTAAAAGAATTAACAATTGGGATCTACTTTTATTAAAAAGCTTCTGCACAGCAAAGGAAATCACCAACAGAATAAAGAAAATAAGCCTCTGTGTGGGAAAAAAATTTTGGCAACTGTCCTTCAGACAAAGGACTTATATGTATAACATATAAAGAATTAAAAAGTTCAAACCCCTCTAATTCAAACATCAAGCCCAAAAATCGGCAACTAAGATGAATATATACTTCTCAGATAAAAATACAAGTGAAATAAATATATGAAATAATATAAATAAATATATGAAAAAATATTCAGCACCATTGGTCATTAGAGGAATACAAAATAAAACAGCACTGAGATTCCATCTCACTCCAGAAAGAATGGCCAAGAAAACCACCAACAGCAAATACTGGAGGGACTGTGGGGGAACAGGAACTCTTCTCCATTGTGTATGGGAGTGTTGACTGGTGTAACCCCTGTGGAAATCAGTGTGGGATTCATTAGAAAGCTGGGAATAGACGTTCCATTTGACTGAGGTATCCCACTTCTGGGCATTTTCCCAGAAAAAATGAAAACATCATACAACAGTAATATATGTACATCCATGTTTACAGCATACAATTTGTAATAGCCAGAACTCAGGAACAACCCAAGTGTCCCTCAGTTTAGGAATGGATGAAAATCAGGTATTTTAATACAATGGAGTACTACTCAGCTATAAAGAAAGACTTCATCGAGGATTTTATAAGTAAATGGACATGTCTTCAGACCATACTCATAAAGTCAAATAAATCAGACTCACGTGTAAATACTATATTGTCCCCTAGTATAAAAAATTAAAAGAGCAAATAAGATTCAAGTCTACAATAAATTTTGTGTAAGGGTAATGAACTCCTCAAAGAGGAAAAGTAAAGGGGAGAAGGGAAAGAAGGAAGGGAAAAGGAAAATGTCATAAATTTGTACACATAAGACAGCTAAGATGACTATACGACTAATTCTATTAGTCCATGAAAAAGGGTAGTTAATACTCATATGATGAGATCAATTGTGCATGTCTATATCTTTTAATCTAAGAAACCCTTTTGAAGGTAAAGTATGCACATTACAGCCACTGTTATAATCCTACCATCCAACCAGTACTGCTACTGTTTTGAAGTTATTGTTATTGTTGTCTCTTTTGCTTTTTGTGTCTTTTCTCTTGGAAAAAATCAAGTCTTCCTGTACACAAATAATAAATTCACTATGAGAAATTAGGAAAACCACCTTTCACAATCATCTGACAAATGAAATAATTAAGAATCAATCTAATGGAGGTAGTAAAAGATCTTTAGTATATATATATATATATATATATATATATATATATATATATAGTACGCTGGAACAGGAAATTTAACATAATATCAGAAAATAGACAGATGTGCTTCTGAGTGAAAATTCAAATACAGTAGGCATGGAAAGGAGACTCAAACCAAATTCCTATGAAATAACACAATAAAGGGCAGTTGAAGCAAAGCAGCTTATAGAAAAGAAAGAATTGGCCAAAGTTGTAGGATGAAAGTTAAGAAAAGGTTTTTAAGACAGGAACAACTCCTTCCCCTACTCCACTAAAAAAGTATCAAATGCAACAGACAAAAGTGTAACTGAACTGGTTTCCGGGGAAAGATACTTTTATAGGATTCCTTTCCTATGTAATACTTTTCAGAATCTCGTAACACACTCATGATGGGGCTGTAATTCATGTGTCTCACCGTTAGGCAGCTCTGAACCCCGGTGGTATATGCATCACTGTTGGGTGACATGGGACAGTTCCATCAGGTGGTACAAGCAGCTGGCGGGAAACAGGAATGGCTAAGGATTTATACCACTAATTCAAGCTAACCAAAAATGGGTTAGGAACCCTTTCCTTTCACATGGCATTCGATTCTAATTTCTAAAGAGAGGCCTCTATAATATTCCAACCTCTTCTTAGCCCTCCTCTCAACTGATTTTTGAAAAATAATTTGTGTTTCTCAAAATAAAATGCAGATGTTGGCCTCTAAAGGTCAAGGTCCAGCTCTGGTTTCAAAGAACAGGAGTCTAGAACAGCCCACACTATAGAAAAACCTGAACCTACTGTGGAGATTTCTGGTCCATGTTCTCTATTTTTTCTTCCATAAAGCCTTTGGATCCCTGAGTCTTCTAAAATAGAAATATGACACAATAAAGAAGCTACTCTCTATTCCTCAGGGCTGCCTGTGAATTAATCTATCTCCTGCCACTATTTTCTGTCTTCTGAGTCTTTCAGTTGAATGATGAGCAGTACAGACCTTAAAGTTTAGTAATAAAAGGAGATCAAGACACCCAAAGTGTTTAAAATTTCCCCCTACAAGAGAAGTACTACCAACTATTTGTTTTTTCATTGTCTTTTTTTTATAGGAAGAAAATCAAGGCTCAAAAGATTTATGTTAACTTGTCCAACATCACATGAGTGTCTAAACAGAATTTTGAATCCCCACTATCTACTACCACATCCAAGGCTCATTTTTTCTACCAGTCTTCTTCATTTTGACTGCAGAAAGACCAACAGAAAAATAGAGATGAAATAAAACTGAAAAAACAGCCCTGTTCAAGAGATTAAAACAAGTGAAATAGACAAGGAGAAAGATAAAGCCAATATAGAAAGCAGAACTATTTAATATAAGGAATTATTCAATAAGTGATGGCATGAGGTAAATAGTTACAATAAGAGATTAAAGTGAAATACTAGGAGCGATCTGTCTGCTCCAGACATGACAGAAGGAGGAAAGAAAAAGTATACACCTATGTGTACTAGGGAAATGAATAAAAATCTGTTGCCATTTTTTGGTTGACTTTTTGTTGTCTTCCTGGTGAAATTGATCAGGCACTAGCTGCAGAAAGAAGAATGAAAGCATTAGAAACTTGAAATATTCTGCTTAGCAGCGCTAAATTATCTTATAATTTTACAACTTAATTACTTTCACCAATAATATCAGTAAAAAGGTGTGTTGTATGTTTAGGAGAGATAGCAAGTATAGAAAATGGCATCACTAAATAAATAGAAAATAATGGGCAGTACTCAAAAACAGCACAACCAAAGAAAGCCTGGATGAAACAACTTCAGAAAAGTCTATCAAACATTTAAAGGAACATTAAAATCAATTATCCTCAAATTCTTCCAAAAAATTGAAGAAGTAGAAAAATTTTCAGACTTATTCATTGAGGCCATATTATACTAATACTAGCCAAGTGACAGCAAAACCACAATCTCATATCCATGCTGAAAAATGATGCACAAAAATCTCAAAAAGAATTCAACTGTCTAGTAATAGGATTATGCATCATGACTAAGTGAGACTTACACCCCAAAGGCAAGGATAGCTTGACATATGAAACCAACCAACGGAAGAGACTACATTAACAAATGAAGATAGGAAAATCATTTGAAAAACCTAATGTAGAAAAATAAACTGATAGAGAAAAATCATTTGAGTGAGCCAGGTCACACCATGGAGATCAGGAAGAACTTTAGCAAGAAACAGAACCACAAGTTTCTTGTGATCCATGCTCCACTGTAGGGATGGGGAAGAGAATCAGCAAGAAGCAGAACCATGCCTTCCTATGAACAAGCCGGTACACGAGCTGGGAAACCAAAATCATCCCCTTCACTATCAGCAGTAAGCAACTGGCTGATTCGGAAGACTCAGAGTGAGATGGTGGCAACTGAGGTGGAGGGAATAGCTAGGTGCTTTGCAGGCTATGGCTGGTGGTCTGGGCATCTTCTTGGAGGATGGCAGTGCGTGTTGTGGCAACTATGGGAGAATGTCCTCCTGTCTTGCTTTTGAAATCCACTGTTGTGTTCCATTTTAATATTTTGTCTTATTACTGTGTTTGATAACCTGAGCAACTATTTAGAAGATAACAATGTGCAATGTCGGGCTGGGATTTAGCTCAGCGGCATAAGCGCCTGCCTTGCAAGCAGGCAGTTGTGAGGTGAGTTCGATCCCTGGTACCCATAAAAAGGAAAAAGAAAAAAAAAAAAAAATGTGCAATGTCAGAACCATCATTAACTTACTTTTATCTTGTTTTGAAAATCTATTATAGAAATCTGTTTTTTCTTTCGTTGTTGCCAATTTGCTGTCTGTTGTTTTCTAGATTTGTTTGCTTCTTGAGCTGTTTCTTTTTTCTCTTTAAAATAAGTAAATAAAGACAAATCATCTGAAAAAAATCAACATATGACCATTTAAAATGTCAAGAAACCACCTAAACAAAATAAAAAGAAATTATCTCACTTGAAAACCACTAACACCATATTTAAAGATAAAAGACAAAAAGCTTCTAAGACTAGGAAGAATGTAAGAATGCATATATTCGCCACAAGTTAACATAATACTAGAAGTTCTTCATGAGCAGATAGACAAAGAAAATAAATGATAGATACCCAAATTAGAAAAAAGGTAAAATTATCCTGCTTGCATACGAAATAATCTTAATGATTGAAAATCCTAAAAAAAATCCACCCAAGTGCAGGTAAATATATTTACATAAATTCATGAATGGAACAGAACAGAAAGGTAAGAAATAAACTCAATTCTCACTCACATGGTCAAAAAAAGTTATAAATTTGCCAAGACTATAATGAAGAAAGAAGGAAGAGTAGTTTCTTCAATAAATGCTATTGGGAAAATTAGATAATAATTTAGATAATCTGCTAAAAAAATTAAAATGGATAAAGTGTTTAAAGACCCAAATGTAGACATGAAACTATAAAACTGCCAGAAGAAAACACGAAAAAAGCTTCAAAATATTCAGTTTGATAATTATGTTAGATTATGACACCCAAAAGCACAGACTGCATGAGCAAAAACAAAACTACCTCAAACACAAATCAATAGAGTAAAAAGGCAACCCACCTAATGAAAGAAAATATGTGTAGACATGGGGCTGGGGATTTAGCTCAGCAGCATAAGCATCGGCCTTGCAAGCAGGCGGTTGTGAGTTCAATCCCCGGTACCGATAAAAAAAAAAAAAAAAAGACAAAAATATGTGGTAGATAATGTATCAAAGGAAAATATTAAATGAGTTAAAAAGACAAGTTAATTAAAAACAGAAAATATACACAAATCACTGATCTGATTAAAAATTAATAATCAGAATGTATGAGGGACATCTAGAACTCTATAAAATATCACAAATAACACATAATGTGACTAAAATTTGAGTTGACAGTTCCTTAAAGATGATGTGTGACAGGCCAGTGAGCATATGAACAGATGCTAAGCAACACTAATCATTAGAGAAATGCAAACCAAAACCACAATGATACATCATTTCATGCTCATTTTAATAGGTACAGTAAGGAACAGAAACTAACAAGAGTTAGAATGGCAACAATTGAAACACTTGTGTACTCTCTGTAGGGCTGTGAAATGGAGCCAAAAATATTATCAAATTTCCTCAAAAAGTTAAACACAGAATTACAATATAATATCCGCTGTGCTTATATAGCCAGAATAACTCAAAGAGGAATCTCAAACAGTATCTGCATCACTATCACAGCAATTATTCAAAATAGTGAGAAGTAGAAGCAATCTAAATATGAAGTTAAAAGTATGATACATATATCTGATAAAATAATATGAAGCCTTGCAAAAAAAGAAATTATATCACATGTTAAAACATGATTGAAATGTTAGAGTGCTATGGTAGGTTGTGGACAAATACTATATGATTCCACTCATACAAAATATCTGACATAGTCAAAAACACAAAACTTTAAAGTAGAAAGGGGCTTATTAAGGACCAGAGAGGAAAGGGGAAGGGACAGCCAATGTGTAGTAGATACAGAGCTTCAGTCTTGTAAGAGGCAAAGTTCTAGAGACATGTTATATAATAATATGATTTAACACTTGAAATGTGCAGTGTAAAGTGTTAAAGATAGTAAGTTTGTTATATATTCTTTACAATTAAAAACAGATATTGGAGAGAAATTCAACTGCATATCTACATCTGTGTAAAACATATGAATGTCTAAGTTTCATTTAATTCTTTCATCATAAAAACTGGTAGAGTATCAGTGTTCTCTGCATGCGTATAAGCCAGCTGGAAGCACCTATGTTGTTTTAATGGAAAAAGTAGGCTACTATTAGCTTGACTTAAGGTTAGACACAAAAAAGAAACTCTTATTTTCTCATATTTTATGAAGTTTTAGAGAAACATTATTCAAAGTTACCTACTTCTAAAAAAGTTGTATGTAGTAAACAGGGATTTATCAATCAACTATAGCAAATAGAATGTACATTTCATATTTATATTTCCACCTCCCTGAAAAAGCTAAAAATAGAAATATATAAAGATAAGGAGACTAATTCATTTTTTAGACACAATTCCTGATTGATAGATATAAAAGATCGTCAAATGTAAATTACATAATGATCAACTAGGCAGATGCACTCTAAAATAATGTGGCCATATAAAATATGCCTCTCTTCCCATTGTTCCCCCACTACCAGAAACATGGAGATGGCAAGATTTCCAGTTAAAAGGAGATGATGAATGGATGGATGTGCATGTTCTTATGACAATTCAATGGGGAAATATAGAGCAAACATAATAGCATATAATTACATGGTATGATGTAATACTGAGATCATAAGACATATGGCCGTAACAGCTATCCACACTCAATTCCCACAGGCAGCTAGGCAACCACATGGGAATAAGTGGAAGTTGATGCCAGATACAAGTCACCTTAGGCTGGAGGGAAGATATCACATAACCAAAAGGACAATCAGAGAAGGGGAAATAAAAGAACACAGGGCTTGTTTTATTCACTTGCTGAAAGTGTAGAAAATCACACTTGAGGTTAGATGGTAAAGGCTAAGGAGAAATGAATATCAAAAAGCACAAAAGCAATGCAGGCTCCCTCTCCTCCAATGTACTTTTACAACTCGGAAAGCTTCTAAGGAAATTCCATGCCCCTGTGCAAAATATCCAGAAAGAAAACAAAAATATGAATGTGTGGAATCTGGGGTTCTGAGAAGAATCTAGCCAACTGTTCTTTTGAATGTTATTAAAACTATAGGGCTATGCTTTCCAAATAATTGTTTACAAAATCTAAGCTTTGTAAATTCCACAATCTAAAGATTTTTTTTTCCATTAACACACTCTATCCTATCATGAAACAAACTTAAAAGTTTCTTCAAAAAATCAAGGAAATGTTAAATTTCCTGGTTAATGTTAAATGTGAAATTGCCATCCAGTTCCTAAGGCAGTACTACCAAGAGTTAGTAATGTAATCCAATTTTTCCAGGCTCTTTGGTGGCCCAAGGAGAAGATGTCACTTAGAACACTCAGTTTCAGTAGTGACAAACTAAACACAAGCAAAGACTTAAATCCAGAGAAAACAGAGTTGCAAAATAGGAAAAACACCTTTATGGTTGTGTCAAGATGTTCCCCTGACGAAGTCTCATTTGGTTTTAAGGATTTGTTTTAAGGAGGTGGGTGAATCTAGAGTGTGCAAGGTAGGGATTAAGGGTGACTGCAGGATCAGCGCACTGACTGAATTGCACCAACCTGACCCCATTCTCCTGGCTACCTGAATGCAATGTAAAGGACAGAAAGTGGCTTGTCTTCACTGCTTTTTCTTTGCTATTTTCTGCCTGCCCTGACTACTGTCCTCTGACAATCTGCCCTACCTTGGAGCCAGCTGATTATGGACTGAAACATCTACAAATTGAGCTTAATAAACTGTCCGCCCTTAACTTTGGGCATCAGGTATTTTGTCTCAGCAAAGAGAAAAGTAACTAAAACAACAGCCCACAGAGACAGCCAGGTCATTGATAAGAGCATGACTCTACCAAGCTTCTTTGTCCTCTTTCTCTTTATTTTTCCATGCTTCCTGCTGTCTTCTTGCATATGTATGAAGAGGGAAAGTTTCTTTGTTTAGGTCTCCCTAATTTTCCCACACTTCCCACCCTTAGGGTACTCCACACCCTCTTTTTGCATATATATAAAGGAGAGCTTCCTTGTTTCCAGGGTGGAAAATTGCACTTAGCTCCACTACCTAAGATCATCCCCCCATGGCTTATATTTGTCAGTTCACAGTAACACATGGAAAAAAATCCCTACATGTCTCCTTCTGCATAAAGTCTCTGTTGTGCCTTCATTTGCTGGACACATCTTATTTGGTCTATGATCAGGTTTATAAGAGAAACCAACCCCAGTGCAAGCTATATATAGAAACAACCTTGCACCTAAGCAGAGTAAGAAGCCTGCATATGTGGTGTTCCCTGTGGATTTCCAGAGTGAACAATGCCCTGCAACAAGGATAGATTTACTATTTTGGGCTAAGATGTTGCACATTTATAATAAATCTATTAGTAGCACCCTTGAAAAGCAACTAATATTTTAAACTGTCATTGCCATAATTTAAACTGGGTCATCAAAATGAAGCATGCTGTTCTACAAAGCAGACTGCTACAAGGTGAGAAGTGAGAAAAGGAGGGAAATACTGCAAGGACAATTTCCTACTTGAGTTGTGTCTAAAACTCATCCTAATTACCAGAAACTAATCAAGAAAATATTTTGGCAGAAGAAAAAATGTCCTCTGTGGTATTATTCTTTAGGCAACTCTTGCTTTTGGGTTGTTTTATGTTCTTGCCATCTTTAGTCAAGAGCTCTGAGAGTAAGAAGAACTAAAGCTATTGAATTGCCAATTATTTACTGCTGCTGTCCTAAACTGCATGCATTTTTAGGGAATTCATCATTGGGAAACTGTTTTGCCTTGGGACTTGGGAACCACCAATTTAAGAGACTAGAGCTAAGTCCACTTTTTAAAAGAAGTTCTAAATTGAGTGCATAAAAAGAAGACCTGAGAATTGAATGCCACCATAAAGAGAATACCAAGTCTGGCTACTACTGCCTCCCACAGTATTCATGACCCAAGGTCTCCCAGCATTTCCAGAGGCTGCCTGTTTTATTCATCCAGGTTAGGAAACAAGTATAGTATATGAAGAAAAGAAAGATAGCACACTCAAGAAACGAAAGTCTATTTTAACTCCATTAACTGGGTCTAGACAGATTTTTAAAAATAGGATAACCAATTTAAAGTTGCACTTCTGGAAAATCACTAATGATGCCAAAGTTCTTCCTGCGATAGGTAAAGTTAGTCTGGTTCCTGTAGTTCTAATTCAGACTCCTTTTACAGAGAAAAACAAAGTTCTGGGTACTTCCTGTTGCTCTCTTTTCCTTTGAGTGCTTAATTAGAATCCCTTCTAGCACTAGAACTTTAACCTCAGAGAGACTGTCACCTGTCACAGTTTATACCAACATCTTTATTACAGGCACTCAGGAAACATAATGACAGGCTCAGAGAACAGGTCTAGCGTAGACAAAGATAAGAATAGATGGAATGTGGCATCTAAATTTGGCAAGGTGATTCAACAGGAAGAAAGAGAAGATGGATTGAGTTCCCCTTGACTTTTCCATTTCCAACTGGCTAAAAGAAGCATGGGGAAGTGACACAGACTTTGATTCTTTCTTAAAATAGTACCATGTGGTAGAAGATGATTTAAGATGATGATGGAGAAAGTTTGTACCACCAGAGGTCTGCTGATCAGGGTTCTGCTTCTAAGTCTACAGGAACAGTTTCAAGTCAGTTTTGTTTCCAGACCCAAAGTTCTTCTCTGACAAGCCAAAAGGATTGTACAAGAATAATGCAGTCCTTTTCACATCATGTCCCTCTAACCCACAACCAAATGTATTTATAAGCAAACTAAACTCACAAATAAAAAAATTTATATATAAATAAAACTCAAACTTTACAGGTTTCAATTTATTTAGATTTTGACTGGTTATATAGTTTTGGAACTGTAATTCATGTCCTAGAAATTTCTTCTATCTAATCCTGAACCATTATACTTTTGACTGGTTTATATGGTTTTGACTGGTTATATGGTTTTGGAACTGTAATTCATGTCCTAGAAATTTCTTCTATATAATCCTGAACCATTATACTCCAGTTAAAAGTTGTTAAGCTTTTAGATATTGCACTTTGTGCCAAAGTATAGAAATCACTCGAGGAGCATTTGAAATTTTATGACGCCAGTGATGTCAGTTCATAAGATGGATTATTTCCTCTGGAAAATAAAGAGTCCTCCGGGGTGACAGAACAGATAGTGGGCCAACTTTTACTTATGGCTCAAGTTACATAGACACTGAACCTTAAATAATTCATACAATGTGATCATATGCAGGTCTCATCTGTGGCAACAGACTGAAGTGAAACAAAATATGTCCCAATCCATATACTGCTCAATAGCAGAGATGTGGTAGAGACTCCATTAGGCCAGCCAGAGTCTGGAGGCTCCCACCACTTAAGTACTGAGCAGATGCTCAATTCTAGTTAAAATGTCTAGTTTTTACCCAACCCCCAACTGAGAGCTCAATAAATGTAAGCTCATTCACTGACTCAATTAGACAAGAGCTGGTGTGAGTCCATAGTCAAAACCACACAGCAATTAGCCACTTTCTTGCTGAAAGAACCCAATAAAATAGTTTATTTTGATAAAATATATAATATTTACACATACTGCTGCAGTGTAAAATACTTACATTTACTAAGAGGAGCTTGCACACTAGGAACAGAGTGAGGGATAGTAACATGACTATTCCAAGCTCAGGACTTTATATCAATTCAATAATGGGGTTATCATGTGCTGCAAAGTTTGAGACAAATTTTATTATTTATAAAAATCAGTCCATAGTAAAGAAAATGCCCCTCAGGAATTTATAATTATTTATTCAAACAAAAGTCTCTAATACAAGACCAATAAAACTAGTATCCATTTGAATATCTTTTTAAAGGTATTTCTACAAATTACTTTTTAAAGCATTATAGTAATGCTATTTCTAACACAGCTTGGTAACTCTAATTGATCATTTTATATATGGGTACACTAAGTCTGTTCAAAAGAGTGCAGTGTCATAACTCAAGAAAGAAATGACCAATTCAAGGCAACTGGGGTTCTTTTTTTACTGAAAACTCATTTCCCCCTCCAACCTTATCTGTGAATGTGGAAGCAGAGGTAGATGCAGGGCGAAGTAGTCATCACATTGCTGAACTATCTGGATCAATTATAGGGCAAGAGAATAAGAAACTCCAAAACACTTCATCATATGGCAGGTACACTCATATCCAGAGAAAAGCACTGAGAACAGTACATTTTGAGATCTGACATTCGAACCACAATGAAAGGTTCAATCAGGCAGTGGCAAATGGACAAGAGATCCAGCCATGCAAGCTATGGGCCTTAAAGCAAACTATCGAATTTCTGTGTATCTGGGTCTCCTCACCAGTATTACAAGGATAATCCCACCTCCTTGTCACTTATGTAAGGAAATGTGTGAATGCATGTGAACCAGTGAACCATATGAATCCAGCAGAGAAGACATGGCACTATTTTTCTACTGTATGCAGCTAGACAGGCTTTCAAAACCACTAATGTCAGTTTGAATCAGGAGTTCTGAATACTCCCATTGCCCCACCACAGCAGAGCTTGCTGTGTGCTCTTCCCACCCAGTTAATTCCTCACAGTCCACAAACAACACATTTTCACATCCAACAAGTACATTGAAACTGAGGCATTTGGCATTTCTTTCTGGTTGCTAGAAGTGTGTTTAAAAAAAAAAAATCCAACCACTTGTACATCTTCACTATAGGAAAGTTTAGACCATTAATTAATTAAGCAATTATTAGGAAAAGCGAGGGTGGTTTTTTAACTCATTTATATTTTAAGGTAAAGAGAAGAAAATGGTAAGTTAACTGTCATGTGATTTTAAATCGCACTTCTACAAACTTGAAATGTTAGGTAGGATAGAATTTTTTATATTTAATACTAGCTTTTATCATAACCATCCAAAAATATTAAGCACTTCTTATACATAAGGCACAACTTTAGAACTTAAACTATGGAATCATCATGGGTTTGAACTTTACCTTTGTCTCAGATTTGCTATGTAACACTGAGCCAGGTACTGTGCTTAAACTCTCTTTGCCACAGTGTTCTCACTTATGTAATCAAAATACTAAGAGTACTGACCTCCTAACAATGCTTATGTGACAAAAAGAATATAAAAATTCATGGGAAGCACTTGGAATAGGGTCTGCTTATTAAGAACAGGCAGAAAACGTAACCAATTACAGTTCCTGAGTGAGCTCTCACAGGTCTTGAGAGCAATATAAGGAATAAAGACTAGATGGACTAAACTCTTGAGAGTTTGAAACAGTATTATATAATAAAGTTGCTACAAAACTCTGATACTTATGTCACCTACTGGATCACAGAAGAAACAATACCATAGCCTACATTTACACCTGATGTGGGAAGTACAGCAATTTATGTCTCCATCCTGGACTGAATGCCTGGTTACTTCTACACTGAAAAATCAACCATTTCAGCTTTCTTTGAAAAATATGTTTTAAAGTCCCTTAACTAATTCCTCAGCACAAGGTAGTCCTATGAATGACTCTTCAACACCAAAATGTCTTCAAAAAGACTGGTGTACACTGGTATCCGTCTATCACATGGATACTATTCTGATTATCCTACACCTACAGATTAAACCACCTTCTGTTAAGGACATCTCATTGTCCTTTCAGTTAAAAAATCATCTACGATAACCCAGAATTCTAGTTTTTGCTCTTTCTAGTTAAAAAGTTTTCATATTTCAATGTCTCTAATACTATAGCTCAAATTATAGACGTATATAGTGCTTATCATAGGATAGACACTAATCATTTAACATTATTCATTTTAACTTCTAAAGGATTAGGGGCTGGGGATTTAGCTCAGTGGCATAAGCACCTGCCTCGTAAGTGTGCAGTTGTGAGTTCGATCCCTGGTACCGATAAAAAAGGAAAAGACAGGAAAAAAAACCTTCTAAAGGATTGTGACATAGTAACTATTATTGCCTTTGTACGGGTGATAACAGTGAAACACAGAGAACATTAATTGATTGCCTAGTCATACAACTACAAAGTATACATATCACTATGCAAAGCTAATTTTTCTGTCCTACTTTTTTTCCCTCTTTTCTTTCTACCTTCTACCATCCACCTGTCCATCAATCCATCTGCGCATCTGCTACCCATATATGTGTCCATTTACCTATCTACAAACTCCAACATCAACCTGTCAACCTAGCAGTATATAGCAAAGAAGAATTAAAGCATACATTTAAAAAGAAATTTGCAATTTAACTAATTCAAATATACCAGTAGGATTTTCTAGTTGCAAAGTGCACACTTGTAGTAGGCTCAGCATGGCATTTATTATTAAAGCAGTGCCTGGAATAGTGTCAATTTTTCAAAATGGAAAGACTAGCTCTATCCAAGGAACTCAGCAGATTGAAGGGGAATTACAATCTTGCTCTATAACCACCATGTTACCAAGATATGAACATTATATCTTCTAAAAGGGAAGGCACAACCAACAACTGTTCCTTTTCTTTCAGTAAGAAAGCTAGGTAGGAGTATGTCTAAACTATCCTTCCTTAATGAAGCTCCTATTGATTTTTCATCCAATTGAATCATTGCCTTGAAGCAATTTCTTTTAGCTGCAGGTTCTCACATTTAATTTGGATGTATGCTTAAGGGAGAATTTATCAATAAAATCTCCAGAGGAATGACAAAAGATTTGTATTAGAAAAAAAACAGTGAAAACAATTTTATCAATTTTTCTAAGTATAAAGATGATCAAAGAATAATTAATGAATGGCATTTAAAGAGCAATTTCAGCGTGAACGTGGGTCATGTCAACATAATCATCACTCCAAATATTCTCAGTGGGTATAAACATTAAAGATTTCCAAGAGTAAAACATGAATTTCCCTGCCCTTCAAATAAAGCACAATATGTGTCTTGGCCCAAATCCAGGCTTACAGTTAACTTGGCTGACCAAAATTAATATTGCTCTAAATTCTTTTAGTATGATCCTATATTATGTACTTCTCAGTAAACAAAATATGGTGATCCATATGTTACCTTATTTGATCTTCACCACTGCCCTATAAGTCAAGTACTTTAAAGCCTGCTTATACATAAAAAGTAAGCTTATAAAATTTGAGAAATTTTCCTCAAAATTATATAATTACCAAATGGAAAAACCAGCACTAAAACTCAGAGATGTGTGTTTCCAGAAACTACATTAAGTCTCAGCTATTAATACATGCAAAGCACGTTGGTTTTCTGCTGTATATAAAAGAGCCTCCCAATAAATATTTTTATAACACTCATTGGGCTTCAGGAACACAAGCTTTTAGACTTACTGAGCTTTGGTTGTACAAAGCAATAATCCCAAAAATCACCTACATGTTAGAAAAAAAGGTCAGTTTTAGATCAAGAAAACATTTACTTCACATTGTAATTCTATATAATAATTTAGATTATTAACTATTTTCAAATAAAGACTTTAAAGAAAAACATACACCATGTCCCTTTTGAGGGAGACTAAGTTCCTCTCAAAAAGTATAGCATCCTACCCTAAAACTGTGTCACACTCTGGAATTACAGCCCCATGGACAGGAATAGTTCCAAAATTATCTACATATTGACCCTTTTCAGTCCATCCTCTTGACATCTTGATTTTCAGTGGGCTCCTCTCCTGCTTTATGGTTCTCTCTTAGTAGTGTGTTGTGTCTATACTTGGTTCCAGTTGCTTTAATGCAAGTTGTTTTCTGTCTCCTCTGTAGATATGACACACTGTTAGACTATTTTTCCACGAACTTATCCAAAATTCTTGAAGCCCAAACCCTTTTCTTGAAAGCAGCTCAGACTAGGGGGAATACCTCTCCACATCCTCACAGGGCCCTTGAAGTCAGTATATAGCTAAGAATGTGATTATTTTCTGTTTGTCAATTACATTTCTGTGCTTCTCCACTCTTAAGGTTCTCAGCAAGACATCTCATCATTATACAAATTCATGGTCACCATAAAGGAAATAGTAAAGAAAACTGGATAACAATCAAAACAGAAATCAGAGAAAAACAATCAACAATAGAAAAATACATAGCTTAGTCATAGATATGGAAGTAGTATGTACATTTTATTTATTTAGTAATTTTAAATATTACTTTGGATATGTTCACAATGTTATCTAATTTTCTCCTTTAATGCAAGTTTGGACTATAATTTAGAGAAATCTTGATAAGTATTCTGTACTTATCAGATAAACAAATGTTTAGATTAGATTTTCCATAATCTTTCCTGTATTTGATCATGTATTTGTACCAGTTTAGTAGACATTTATTAAGTGCAAAACTAAGCAAGATTGAAATCAAGTCTGATGTGAGGCTGTAAAGCTGAGTAGGATTAAGTGATGGTTAAAGTTTAGAAAAGTCCTCCGCTGTCCTTCCTTGTACTCCCTGTCTCATTTCTGATCCTCTGCCCTCATTTCCCCATGTCGCTTTCCCTTATCTTGCATCGCCATTTTTACATCTCACTCTGGTTCTTCATTCAAGTGCCATAACATGAAAAGTAAAAACTCTTTTGCATTTTCTAGGACAAGCTCCTTCTGCGTTAATTTTCTCAACTGTTCTTCTAATATTTTGTGAGGATAGACTTTTACCTAAAATATTACATCAATAAAAGAATTAGAGGTATAAGGTCGGAAGGAGAAATAAAATTATTTTATTGGAAAAGGTAGAGAAATGAGGGCACAAAATCACTTTATTGAGAAAAGAAAAGCAAGTAAGAAGATAGGTAGCTAGCTTGTCTGAGTAAGGAAGGAGACCCAGAGCTGGTACTTGGGGGACTTTGTTCTCACTCTCTCTTATTACATGACTAGAAAGAGACTCTCCCCTTTGGGAGTCGTTATAACTCACCAGTTATTTTGGGCTCTGAGATCCTTGATATGGCCATTGCCCCTTACATTGCCCACATGTATATTCTTGGACAAGTACTTCTTTAGTCTGTGTGTGCTGTTCAGGTGCTTATTTTTACAGCAGAGTTACATACAATACAAAGCTAGTAAACAGTATACACGAGTATTTTAGGGTACTCATATAGTAAGAATAAAAAAGCACAAATATACTTATGGGTGTGTGAGGATTTAGGTGTTAATATATATTTTATATACTGAGCTTTTATAATATAGTACTCCCTCTTTGTTTCCCTTGTCCTTAATTAGAGATGAAAGGAGGAGGCAATGAACCCTTAGCAAGGAGGATCCAGGCCAGCCCTTTCAGCTCTGTTTTTTGCAGCTACTCTCTCTGGAGCAGGGGTTTAACTATTTATTTATTTACCAGAACCTTCACAGAACCCTTTTCACTTTCCCTGCTTCTTTCCCAACTTCTTTGCAGTAAGTTCAATAGTTAAGTGATGTAGCGCTCTTACATATTCAGGAAACATCGTCACTATCCATACCACAAAATGCCTTATTTCTTTCCATACAGTAAACTTAAAATTCACTCAGTCTTTGCAACTAATTATTGCAGTCAAATCAGTTAATGCAGTATGAAGTAATCATTCAGAACTATTTTCTTTATTTTTCCATTCAGCAGTATGTTTTCTGGGTACATATTTACAAACTCCATCCTAGAGGGGTGATTTATAAACATAGGGCTCCCAGGGAAAGTAGTCTCACCAAGTCAAATGCAAAAGTACGTGAAGGTCTCCTATCACACCAAGTCATCTGGAATGCATAGTCAGTTTTTTAATAGCAATTATTCAGGAGCAAAAGTCTACTGTCAAAATATTACAATTAAGGGGTTGGGGATTTAGCTCAGTGGCATGAGCACCTGCCTTGCATGCAGGCGGTCGTGAGTTCAATCCACGGTAAAATCCACCAGTAAAAAAAAAAAAAAAAAGTTAAAATTCAAGCTCTGCTACAGATTTCACTTTGAAAATCAGAATGAGTAGAATCATCTCATAAGACTTTTTCTTTGTGGGGAACTATAAGCGTCAAGTAAATAAAGCATGCAAAAACAATTCAAGGCACTTGGCATCTGAACCATCAAGGGGAGACTCAGTGTGGGAGGTGAAAAACCCCACTCATCACCTCGCCACCATCCTGGGAACCTCAGCCCAGAGGAACTCAGATGCTTGGCCCATTGCCCTACACCGCAGAAGAGAAACCAGTGTAGGAAGTGCCTGAGACTTGGCAACGAGCTCATCTAAACAAACACAAGGTAAATCCACTTTAACAAGGGGAAACACTTTGTATACAAACCCTTTATTTATGACTGATTCTGTTATATAACTATAGAGTTTGCTCCTATGGTCTACAGTACAAATCAATAGTTACCACAGCTTGTCAGTTTCTAAATTGTGCTTGATGCTTCCATTATTGTTAATTGTACTACTGTAGCTAGGATGTCATATCTGTTATAATCAGTTGCTCCCCCTTGAGTAACAATATTCAGAAGCTCTGTGGTAACAACCCCATCATAGCCCTACACTGAAAGACTGCAGACTGAGTCAAATAGAAACTAAAATTCCACTCTCAATAAATTGGGAAGGTAAAATCTTGGGATAGACACAAACCAAGAATCTCTTACATGTGGAATGTAAGTATGAAGACCAAAATTTCTAGAGAAGCCTTAATACTAGTGATATTGCTACCTATCACCAAAATCCACAAAAAATCATCACAGAAAACAAAATAAAAACTTTTAAATAGAAAATATTGAGACCAATGATAAAATTGCAATCTCAGACTTCTAACCCACATAGAACAACTCCATGAGACATC